>NC_060143.1:6942500-8262176 GCF_021461385.2 Schistocerca piceifrons | reverse complement strand
TCTTTGCATAATTAGAGGAAAAAAAATCATGTAAATCAAAGTAAATTGTTCTAACACCTGCTGCAAAATTTTAATTTTCATTATTTTCACTTGCATTGAGGTTCATATTCTCTGGAAATATGTTATTAATGGAAAATCAAAATCTTTCGATTTCAGTTTAAAATCGGAATGGCTACACTGCACGCAATTGGAGACCTATATTCACAACCTTCAGTGGACATCACAGCATAACTTTGTTATTTGTGGCTGAAATTATTCAAAAAAATTTGCAAAAACTGTTCAAAATATGAATGAAATGATGTCAAAATTTGATTAAATTCTAATTAATTCTTCCCACCCAAAAAAATCTCAAAAAATCAGTCAAACAGCCTCCTAATGTGATTCCCCCTTAAGGAGAAAAAACTTTATGATGGAATTTGATTTGTAATTGTGGAGCTTTAATTAGATTGCAGCACCTACATTCAACCTAACATTATTGACATCTGATTAATATGTCAATAATAATCTTATTTTTTTTTTTTAACTAAAGCAACAGTAAGTGGTTTTAGATAACATCCCCTAGACAATGACATCATCATGGCCGTTACATTTTATATATAGGTTTATGACACATCATGTAGATTTTGCCTCCATGTTTAGTATTCAGAGCAGAGTTCTGTATGTGGATGCAACAATTTTCAAAAAATGACCATGAGACTTGAAGGAGGAACTGTGGAGCAAAACGTGATCAGATAATTTGTGATAAATATTTCTAGAAATTGTCTGATTAGATGGGTTAAAGGTTCCTATTGCTACATGAAAAAAGTGATGTTTATTGTTCTCATGTTGCTGTTGCTGTGGTTGTTGATAACTGTTAAAGTGTAATTAACACCAATGTAATGTAGCAAGTATTAAGCTGGCAATGGAAGCTAAATGAGTATTTGATATAACTGTGGAAATAATAACTTCTTTCAATATAGTTGCAGTCCTGCTAATTGTACTATGTCATATTTAGCCTGGGAAGCACAAATAGTTCATAGCAGTATAATGATAGTTAACTATCAATGCTATTTGAAAAAACTACTTCTCTTGGATGATGTATAACTTGATGTGTTCCATATCTCTGTATGTTCTTCATTATGGCATACGATGAATCAGTGAAATTGTGGTACTTGTTATTTGAGTTGCAGCATCTTTAAGCAGGCTGTGTTTTGCACTACTTAATGTTAATCTTCGCATGTGATTATTTTATTTTCTGATTTAGATCTTTCCAACAAATAGTTTGTACAAAGAGTTGAATTTCCAAAATGTTTTGAAATTGTAAACAAATCTTTAATAACTGAGGCACCATACCAAGTATTGTATAATTAGTTGTAACCAATTGATATAATAGAAAAGTAATAAAAAGGATCTAATGGCCTAACAGTGACATTATCAATAAAATAACCTGCACAATCAGCTGACTCATAGATAGAAATTCCAATCTTATTTTTTACTTAATCTTTATTGATTTTCATTATTTCGTTGTGACATTCACTTAAGGAACATTTTCATAAGGTTGACAAACAGGGCACAGATTTGTCTGCATACTTCTCTGAAAACTGTCTTAATGTAGGATTCTGTAGGTTCCACAAAGGGAATTCAGCTTTAATAAAAGCTTCACATAAATTGAATGCAAACTGTGGTTTTTGACTCAACATTGAAATTGCCGTTGGAAGCAAAGAAATCTTCTTCCCAGTAACCTTCAAAAGTGTGTTTTTGTGTTTGGTTCTGCCGATATGTTGATAAATGAAATATTTCTTTTCATAGTTCACTGACTGCTCACATATTTTGCCCAAAAGTATTTTACCATCAGTAGACAATTCGTTGGATCTGAAAGTATTACTGTAACTTTGCAATTTACTACATAAAGGAACACTGCATTTTATTAGCTAGCTTGCACAACAGCATCACAATGAAAATTGAAAGAAAGAGAAATTTATAACGATACTCAAACCAGTCTTTAGCTCTGGCACTCATTATTGCTTTTGAATCCAACAGGATCAAAGAAATAGGAGGCCAAGTACACACAAGTGATAAATTAAAACGCTTACCTACTGTCACCTCATTTTATGGCAATAATCATTGCTGTTTTTGATAAAGAAAGAAGAAATAATAAAAAAGCAAGAAAAGGCACTTGTTTTGGAAATCTGGCATTTATATAAAAAGGCATAAAACTGCAATGTTTCAGTCACAAAGATGTAAATTGTACAAATTCACATTCAGACTGAAGATAGATGTAACACATTTAAAAAGGCACTCTGCCAAAGTTCCAGTCTCTGTTAACGACTAAACCATATCTTCATGCACTTTTTTCAGGTGGAATTTCTCCATGAAATTCATCCATCTGCAGAAGTGTTATTCATGTCATCTCAAGCAGCTGCAGCGAATGGTGATTTTAAAAATGCAATAAAAGAGCTAGATGAAGCTGTTGAAACACATTTTCGAACAGTACGTACAATGCCCTTTGGGACATCTTACTTGCGAGCTGTGGATCCAGATTTCCTAATACAGGTATATTTTTTTCACAAATCTTTTGGTGCTATAATTAATGCATTTTGAGAATAATTCCTGACTTGGGAGACTTGATCAGTTAAGTTTACTAACAGTGGTATTATTTGAAAGCTTCATATGTAGACTGTAGCTATATGCGATATGGTTAAATTTTTTAACTGTTAAATGAGATACGATGTATTATCTGCAAATAAGATATGTTTGCCTCTCTTGTTATCTAAGTGAAGCATCATTAGTTGCATGTACAAAGATATTAAGAGAGGAGGGGACTGCATCAAGTGACAAGGTGTTCATTTGTTTACGGATAGCTGCAGGTTGTGAGTGTTTGCATTTAAACATAAGACCTATGGAGAGGTACTGGAAAAAAGACAATAAAAGGGTACGTGGTATAATTGAAGAAAGCGAAAGAGAAAGTAACAATAAGTATACAACACTTTGTAATTAAGCATGTTCCATTTGTTAATTGAGTTATTTGCTACTTCAGACACCTGACTGTCTGTAAGAACAATTTATAGTAACGTTACTTAGCAATATATATCATTAAAAATATACCCTCACTTCCAGATTATCATATTTCTGTCAACTTTTGGGAAAACAAGACACTGCAAGGATTTCTGGGGCTGAAAATTGAAATTTTGTAGATGGTATATCAACAAAATTAATTGAGAAAAGGGTACACCCATTAAATGGGAAAAATGAGGTTAAATATATTTTGATAAAATGGCAACTTCATAAGTGAACATATCTATCGAAACTTGAGTTTCTGAAATGTAGTTTTAAGAAATTGAATTAAAAATGCCATTGCATAATCTACTGACAAAATCTTAGAGTACACTCTGAAATACAGATAATTTTGATTTCAAATCTTATTTTTCAAAAACTGGAGTCACTGCCTGTTCTTCTCATATATGTTGATTTCACCACTCATAGCTTCAGAACTTCCTTTGTAGTAAGAGTGGTGATACTTCTCTGCTATCGCTTTTTGACATTGGATACATCAAAGAGGAGGTGATATCAAAATTTGATGTTGTAAAAACCATGTTTATATAACAGTGATTCAAATCTCCAAGTCATTGTTAGTAAGAATAGCTTTGCATTGGCATCTACGTGTAGTTTGAGATTCATTAGGAGCAGTATATACACAATCAAGTCACATTTTTATAATCAGCAGCTAACACCCAGACTTAACTGCCAGGTTGTAGCTAGGTAGTTAAGTGTTAGTGGATAAAGGGAGAGCCCTTCAGATGCAAGAAGGTGATGAATGTGTGGAGTCTGATAGAAAAAAATGCCTGTTGAGGAAGTTTCATCATGACCACCACTGTCAGTCTAAGAACTGAGTGGGAAAGAAAGCATTTGAAAGTGCTACTCATGTTCTTTTAACAGTTGCAATACACCTTTATCATGTGATATGTTGCTTAGTCTTGCTAGAAGATCAGCTCGTATTCTGTCAATAACTGCATTGTGTTGACTCCTTAAAGCTAATTGACTGACATGCTGATGTTCATTCTTTTAATAAAGCTATAAATTGATCTCACAGAAAGATTTATCCGTTTACAGTTGGCACATTTACAGTTACAACACTGCACACTGCAATGAAAAATTGGAGGTTTGTGTGCTGTCACACCTCATTGCGATTGGTGCTATTTTATTTTTATATTTATTTTAGTTAAACATTCCATAGATTCATTAGCACATGTGAACACATGGATGAGGATTCAAAAGATGTATTTTATTACATATTTGTAGTTTATATAACATCAATTTTGATACAAATAATTCATAATTACATATAAAGATTAAAAAAGTATCCTAATTACGACATTATTATGAAAAGGATAGATTGCTACACACCATATAGAGGAGATGTTGATGTCGCAGACTGGCACAACAAAAAGACTGCTAAACATGTGAGCTTTCGGACAAAAGGCCTTCCTCTAAAGTAGACATCACACACACATTCACACAAGCAAAACTCACGCACACAACCATTGTCTCTGCCCATTGAGACCGGGCTGCAAGAAACTTCACATGATGGGAGAAGCAATCTTGTTTGTGGGGGTAAGGAAGAGGCTTGGGGGGGGGGGGGGGAGCAGGGGAAGGATAGGAGGGTAGGGGTTAGGGGTGGGGGGAGGTATAGTGCTTCTTGTGGGAGTACACAGGGATGTGCAGGGGACAGAGTAGGGCAGCTAGGTGCAGTCAGGAGGTTAGATGGGGGTTGAGGGTGGATGTGGAGGAGTGGAAAAGGAAAGAAGTAGAGGAGGAGCAGAAAAGATTGTGGGTGCACTGGTGGAATAGGAGTCTTTGTAGTGCTGGAGAGATAGTTTGTAGTGCTGTCGGTCACCCATGTATCCCCTTCCCTGCTCCCTCTACAGCACTACAAAGCCTTCTGTTCCACTAGCACACCCACAATGGTTTTTTCCCCCTCCTCTACTTCTCTCCATTCCACTCCTGCCCCCCCCCCCCCCCCCCCCCCCCCCCCGACCCCCCTGTCAAATCTCCAAAATGCCCCTAGCTGTCCCACCTTGTCTCCACCATGTCCCTGTATGCTCCCACAAACAGCATTTCACCATCCCCACCCAACCCTGCTATCCCTCCTCTCCTCCCCATCCCAGCCTCCTACTTACCTCCACCACCCAGATTGCTTCTATCATCATGCACAGTTGCTCGCAGTCTGGCCTTGGTGGCCAGAGACAGTGGTCATGTGTGTGTTAATTGTGCTTGCATGAATGTGTGTGTGTGTGTGTGTGTGTGTGTGTGTGTGTGTGTGTTGTCTACTTTAGAAGAAGGCCCTTTGGTCGAAAGCTCACATGTTTAGTAGTCTTTTTGTAGTGCCTGTGTGCGGCTCACCATCTCCTCTATAAGTTGAGTAGCAGTCTACCCTTTTCGTAATATTGTCATTATTCCATCCTGGATTTTCCTTGTTTGGACCTAATTATGAGTTTTAGAACATAATTAACAAATCACAAAAAGAGTCAGCTTTATTTATCTAGTAAGAAAAAATAGTATTGTGTATTGTAGTATGTAAACAAAATGTTTGATATAATGCAAACAAGTAGCACAAGAACAGCAAACTGGAATGTTTGGGAAGTGATCTGGGTGTGTCTTTACTAAAAAATTTGTCTAAAGAATAAAAAGCAACTATTTGTATCTTGTAGAGAATGATATACAGCATAATTCCATGACTTGTTAATCAAGAGTCATATCTGCAATGTCTCATTCTTCGAGAAGATGACATACTATGTTGTAGCGTCTTATAGATTGCCCTGCTTATTCACAGTGGTGCCACTTGCCCATTCACAATATATTTTCATCACAGCGACAAGTACTCATGATTATTTTGAAATACGATAACCCATAGCTCAAACAATTATGACAATAGTGATAATAATTATTGATAATAATCCGTTCTACCTCCTGAATTTGACAATATGCGATGTACCTTATGAGCTATGTGTTGTCAAGATCATAATGGAATGTGACCTCGATGACACAGTATTGCAAATTAATTGTTGGACTATTTAATGTGTGAAAGAAAAATTATGGAAAGAAAAATTGTGGGAATGAGGACAGATACATAGGGACTTCAGGAAGTAAGTTACACATGTTGTCCAATGCTAAGATCTCTATGCAACAAGAACAGTGTATTGTCAGAAGAGTGTACAAGTTCTGAGTGTCCTGCATACCCAGTTGTGTTGCAGTATGGATAACAGGTGCGTCACAGAGGTGTGACTGAAATGGCGTGGCCGTGTGACTGAAATGGCATGGGTGCTGGAAAACTGCTCCAAAGTTGAAGAATGTGGGACAATAAACTGCTCACAAATTTTCCATGAAATTCCAGCGAAATATAGACCAAATACAAGGTCGCATCCAGGCGTAGTTAAATGGTGCCAAAAATTTGAAGCAGGCCGCACAGATGTGGGCAATGTTATTCAGGGAGTCCAGATCTTGTGTTATGCAATTTCCATATTTTTAGCAAGCTGAAAGAACAACTGGGGAAGGAGATCTTCCAACGATGAGGCTATACACACAGCAGTTCTTGAATTGCTCAGTGACAAAGGAGCGGATTTCTATTTTTAAGCAACTGAAACATTGGAATAATGTTCCGACTATTGTTTACAGAGACATGGTGACTATGTTGAAAAATAATCTCCTGTACTTGTGTCACTTTGAAGTGTATTTCAGCATTCAATACAAGTTTCTTGGCCTGCCATGATAATGTGTAACTTACCTTTTGAAGTCACCTTGTAGTAAAACTGTGTTATAGCAACATTATGTTTTAATGGGGGGGGTCATTCCATGTCAAGTGGCCTAAATTTAGACAAGCTCCCCACTCGACCATCTCCAATTTTGATGACATTTTTACAGGATGTACATATAGATCTTACACGAAGCACTGCCAAATTACAGCTTCATAAGTAGTATGGTGGGGCCGCTAGCCACCTTTTCGTAAAGGTTCAATTTTTGACATTACAACTGAAATGAATAAATGATCAGCTTTGTTTTACCATTGTTCAGTATATAAGAGACCTATTGTACTGAAACTTTGTGATCTTGTTCAACTTTATGGGTACAATAGCTTAGTTATAGTACAGAAGGTCAATCTATGGTACATTCGTCATAGTGTGCTATCAAAGTGGCTCATAAATCTTGTCGTACCAAATTTTGCCTATACTTTATTGACTTGTATCTACTGAAAGAGTAACTTTCTGAAGCTAGTACTTTAGTTATCTGCAGCCTGCCAGCATGTCATAAAGCTCTGCAAGTGGCACCCAGATTGCTCAAATAATAACTGAGTTATTGAAGTTCAAAGTGTGCTAAAAAATTTAATCAGTCAATTCTGGCTCACTTTCAAAAGGTCATATCTCAAAAGGGATCACTGAAATTTGATTTTTCTGGGCACATTGAAAAGAGCTCACCTTGTTTGATCAGAAAAAGTTGCTTTTATTTTGGAGACTGTGCATTTAAGAACAAATAAACTTATATTTTCATTACATTACATTTCTCGATATTGCAACTTAAATGAATAAATGATCAACTTTGACTTATCATTACTCAGGATCTAAGACACCTGTCATGCTGAAACTTTGTGATCCTGTTCAACATTTTGATTACAATATCTTAGCTGTAAAACAAAAGGTCAAACTATGGCAAATACATCATAGTGTGCTATCAAATTGGCCCATAAATCTTGTCATACCAAATAAACTTACATTTATATTACATTAAAAAATACACATACCAGTCGTACTCTTTATGGTTCCGAAGCCAAATATTTCAGTTCTTATTAATTCATTTGCTGTAATTTGTTACTAATAGCAATTACAGTTGATTCTAAGAAGCTATAATGTCGGCTCATTCTTCTTGCTGAAGAAGCTGAAATGACAGAAGTAATGTGTTGGTGTGGAATCCAACAAGCATCTTGCGGAGCTGGCCAATAGAATGAATGTGCAGGTCCATTGGGGTGCATGAAACTGACGAAAACATCATTTTCTTCTTCTGAAACTCCAGACACATTACCTATCCACCATTTTCCATCATATATGCAGGCAATGTATTGGCCTGGTTGTAAGGCTGTTGACTTTGGTCAACATTTGCTGCAAAGAAAATTGTATCATTGGATATTCTTCTAATACAAACTTGCTTTTCATTTAATGGCACAAAATGGTGATTCTCTCTTGTTCCTGATACTGTGCAGCCATTTTTGAACCTTGCTTCCTGCTCAGTTTTTAATGTCTTAAGTTTCTTCTTTTGAAACAAAAATGAATTGGATTCCTCTGATATTCTTTGTACAGTATTTAAACAAATCAGTTGGTGTCAAAATCTGTTCCTCAGTTGGTCTTTGAAGGCTTGCTCTTGCTGCCAGGCACTTTACAGTTCCTCCAATTCCATCACATGGATATTTTCCATGGCTTGTAGCAAAAAAGTTCCATTCAGCTGAGATTCCAAAGTCATTTTGATGGTGGCAGGGATTCAGAAAATTTTTGAACTTTTTGTACTGCGCTGCTGACCCATCACTGAAGTAGTAAATGTGTTTGATTTTTCCAAGGAGACACTTCAGATCTTCTGTTAATTTCACTATAAAAGCATGTACAGTGATTGCATCATGTTGCAAGCTGTCACTTATTATACAGTAGCTGATGCTGCTGATGTCCAAGTTATTTCTGAAGTTTAAAAATTTTAAACATGGCTGCTTCTGAAGTACACAACAAATGGGTGTAAAGTTGCTTGGCTGTTATTCCAGTGAAAACCTTGAGCTGCACCCTGGACAATGAAGGAATAATTTTCAGCAAAGTCCATTAATATGATCAGTTCAGATGGCTTACAGCTTTCTTTTATGCATTTTAGGTGCTTGCCCTGGTGCTCTGCAACATAATGATGAGTGGAAAGTTTGTCAATTTTTGAAATCAGATCATCAATAAAATTCTTGATGTTCATCTGCTTGGTTTCTAATGTATCTCTATCAGTGTGCACCCACTGTTTGAACTCAATGGTATCGTCTGGATCACTGTCTTCAAAACTACTTTCTAAACGCTGTTCCAGTAGTTCTTTTCCCAGAAAGATTTCACAGTGATGAAGCATGTAGTCTTTGGATTCCAAATCACTCACTGTTTTAGCAATCAGACTCTTATAATCTTCTTTAATTGGAGTGCTTGCAAGCATCAGTTTCACATTTTGGTGTAAAGCACAAAAACAGATTGAGTGCATTCCTGCAGCACCCACAGTGATGCATCATTTTGGCCTCAATTCGCAGAATTTGGAAAATCCAGTTTTAGGTTGATGCTGAAGTTGATATGCAGCAAACATTTCTTTCAAATTATTCAGAAGAAGGTATTTTTGCATCAAAACTTTCTTTCCTTCTATTCTAATTGATACACAATCTTTTTTACCTGGACAAATTTGGAAAATTTCTTCATTTTGAAAAAAATGTTATCACTCGTTTCTTTTACAGCATCTGGAATCTTCTTGCTACACTTGTTCTTTGGTGGAGCTGAGACACCATTTTCTGCCTGTAACTTCCTAGCTGCTTTTACCATCCTCTCTGAAACAGCAAATTCATGCATTGTCTCTTTTAGAGTCCAGCTTTGTGGTACTAATGTCAGTATTTGCAGTTTTTCAGGCTGCCTTGACAGTTGCAACTTCTCTTTCAATTTTTTAATCAGCTATTTATAATATTCACCATCAGGACATGTCCTGATTGTACTAGGTGTGTGAAGATCTTCTGGGGCAAATTCTCCAGCAGCAGCAATGTTATTCGCATTTGCTTCTTGAGCTTCGCTTATTTTTCATTTTGCGTAACCTTTCACATCCCTTTTTTGATAGTCTCTGAAATTTTAGAGGGGAGACCCCAAAAGCAGTTAAACTTGAATCGATGGATACTTCTGGATGTGCTTCATCCTTCTGACTGGTTTGAAATTGACTGTGATTTTTCTACTTTCTTTGCTAAAAATTGTTTTCTGCAAGTTGGGACAGATCTTCTGACCAGATTTCACATTGCTCTAAGTCACAGCTTGCAATTGTTTTGCTGTTTCCACATTGACAATCCGTAAACATTTCTAGATAAACTTTTCTAAAGAGTCACCCCATACCTTGAAATAATTTTTGCTTACCGAAAAAAGATGTTTATCCAGTAATGACAACACACTTTACATCATTTAGAAAGGCACCCACAACATCTGAACACTATTCACTACAGAACAATGTGCTTCAGACTGATTGTTGAAGCTTGTTACCAAACTCCATTGTTGACACTAAACATTGTTGACACTAAACTGGTCTGTCACCAAAATAAAAACAACTTTTTCTGATCAAACAAGGCGAGCTCTTTTCAATGGTGCCGAGAAAAATCAAGTTTGAGTGATCCCTTTTGAGATATGACCTTTTGAAAGTGAGCCAGAATTGACTGATTAAATTTTTTAGCACACTTTGAACTTCGATAACTCGGTTATTATTTGAGCAATCTGGGTGCCACTCGAAGAGCTTTATGACATGCTGGCAGACTGCAGATAACTAAAGTATTAGCTTCAGAAAGTTACTCTTTCATTAGATACAAGGCAATAAAGTATAGCCAAAATTTGATAAGACAAGATTTATGAGCCACTTTGTTAGCACTCTATGATGAATGTACCATAGTTTGACCTTTTGTACTACAACTAAGCTACTGTATCCAAAAAGTTGAATAGCTTCACAAAGTTTCAGCACAACAGGTCTCTTAGATCCTAAACAACGGTAAAACAAATTTGATCATTTATTCATTTCATTTGCAATGTCAAGAAATGAGTCTTTACGAAAAGGTGGCTGTGGCCCCATCATACTACTTATGAATCAGTAATTTGGCAGTGCTTCATGTAAGGTCTATATGTACACACTGTAAAAATTTCATCGAAATTGGAGATGGTCGAGTGGGGACCCTTAGGCCACTTGACGTGGAATGACCCTGGGGGTAGTTCAGTGTTAGTAGTAGAATATTGGGCTGTTTGAAAGCGTCAATAAAGGTGAGGAGGGCTGGAGGGACATTTGGGAGTGAGATGTAATCCACAATAATTAATCAGTGGTAATTTTATTTGGTTTCATGTAATGAGAGATAGTTATGTATTGCTTCCTGATCTGTGAGCTTGTAGGATGTACTCAACATTTGACGTGTTGTCATTTATTCACCATATGTAAAGTATTTTGTTTAATGATTATATAAAGACAATGAGTTCTTGTTAGAATTACATTACTGGCTTCATTGTTCATTGTTTAAATACTGATTTAGGTGGCTAAAAAGTACATTTCACTCAGTCCACCCCATCCACCAGAAGAAGGGCAGCAGCCAGCGTCTCTACGTCAGGCTGTGACAGTTCTTGAAGCAGTAAGTATATAGTGTTTTTGAAATAGTGACATTCATATTTTTATCTAAACATGTAGCCCTGATTTGTAAAATATCAATAGCATCTGCTCAGACAGAATTTGTATGACAGTCTTACTCTCAAACAAAACACATTAATTATATAGAATCTGAGTTATGTTCTTACATCAGATGCTTTACCAAAGAAAGTTTGAAAGTATTGCTACAAAGGCTGTAAACACTGTGTATGAATAAGTTTTTCAGTATGCAACATAGAAATCCAGGTACTGGGTAAGTGCTGTGCTTTAATATGGAGAAAGTAAAGGAGCATTAGTTATCTTTAGTGCCATACGTAGGGAAGTAAATCAAAAGACAGAAAAATCTTTGTGCACTGCATGAAATTGGTTTTCCTTGTGTTACTGAGACACTGAGTAGAGCTGGCATTGATGTAAATAGTGTTTGTCATCTACAGTTTGTATTGGGAGACTGATGAAGTTGATGTAGACAAAAATCTCACTTACCCTTTGCAAATCAAGCATTAGATGTAATGGTACATTGCAGCTTCTATTTTGGATACATTGAGTTCATCTCCAGATTGCTCTGTTGTTATTTCTTCCTCCTCCTGGATGTTGATGGACCTTTCTCTTAGGCAATCTTTTATTGGAAACTCACGTTCGAGAAATATTAGAGGACATGTAATCTTGAAAGATTATATTAATGAAATAACAAAACTGTATGGATAGCATTTTTATTCTAAACCAGTTCTTTAGAAAAGAGATATGAGTTTAATAAAAGGACTTAAATTCCATTCATGTATTATTTGAATGCTTCTGACAGCGTGTATGAAAAACTGTATCAGAAATAATGGAGACCGCCAGGTTAAAACAGAATGAAAATGCTGTTATTTACAGCAAACAACAACATCAGGGTTCAGTAAGAATGAAAATTATCAATTGCATATTTTAAATTTATATGTAGACAATGCCTTTAGAGAATGGAAGATTAAACTCAAACTTTTAAACTTTGACTACAGAAATTATTGCAAATATTCTGAAAATTATAGATAAAAGGATAGATTGCTACTCACCATGTAGTGGAGATGCTGAGTCACAGATATGCATAACAAAAAGATTGTCAAACAAGTAAGCTTTTGGCTGAATGGCCTTTTTGTGAATTAGACAACACACACACACACACACACACACACACACACACACACTGACACTGACACAAATGCAACTCTCACACACATGACCACTGTCTCTGGCTGCTGAGGCCAGACTCAATTTGCGATCTATCCTTACGTAATATTGTCATTATTCCATCCTGGATTTTCCATTGTTAGAAATAATTGCGAATAATTTTACTTTCTCCACTTTGTTAGCAGATGATCAAATTATTGTATGATGCCATGAAGCAATTTTTCAGTGAGGAGTTCATGTATTATAAAGGGTGGGGCGAATAAAAGTGGCCTGGGGAACAGAGTACTGGGGTACGAAAAAATACAGCAGAGGAAAGGAAAAACACAGTAACCTCACTACAGCAGATGTCAAAAGTGACCACCATTCATCTCTTGGCACTTTTGGGTCCTGGTCAGCAAGTTGCAGAAGACATATCGAATGGGGAGTGCTGCAATTGCTGCAGTTTCATCTGGAATGGTCTGCTACAGTTCTTGAAGAAGTCAAAGTAATCTCACGCTGACAGTTCACGTGACTTGGGTGGTGAGGTAGAGCTGTGACTGGACTGATCTCTTCCAACAACTCCGTGTCAGGCATGAAGGTTGTGTAAATGTGGTTCAAGGCTCAGCCGGCTGTATGGGCAGTTGCCCCATCCTGTTGGAAGTGCATCATGGGATTTCGTTATACAGGGTGTATCATACTTAATTGCGTAAATGCATAGAGTTGAAAGTATACGATACTAGAAGCAAAAGTGTCTCAGTAAACGTAGGGTCAAAAATGCATACCCTAAGAGCTATGAGCAATTTTTCATCTTCGATACTGTGAAACAAATCTCTTCTACTGCAGGTTCTTTGCTTTCCATATTTTGGGAACTGGTAGTATGGAACTAAACAAGAAAATAAAGTCCAGTAAACATGTGCTCTAAAATGCATTCCTTAAGAGCTATGAGTTCTTGTTCATCTTTGCTACTTTGAAACACAACTCTTCTAATGATCAAGTGCTCGTAACTTTTAAGGTATGCGTTTTAGGGCACATGGTTTCTGGACATTTTTTTCTTATTTTGGTTCACACTAGCACTTCCCAAAATATGGAAAGCAAAGAACATGCAGTAGAAGAGATTTGTTTCACAGTATCGAAGATGAAAAATTTCTCATAGCTCTTAAGAAATGCATTTTCCACCCTGTGTTTACTGAGACTTTTTTGTTTCTAGTATCATGTACTTTCAACTGTATGTGTTTACGCCATTAATAATGATACACCCTCTATGCTCGCATTCACGTCCAATTGTATCCACTTGTCCAGGCCACTTTTATTTGCCCCACCCCGTATCAGATTGTACAAACATCATACCTCAAAATCATTGTACTTAAAAAAAAAAAAAAAAAAGTTATATTTTGAATAGTATCTTTAGCAGTCCAATGCAATCTTTTCTGCATGCCATACACCCAAGAGGCGGATATTGACTCTGAGTTACTAAATGTTAACTACACGCTTAAAATATTGACCAGACTATTAAGGAAGACATACCAATGAAATTTTACAAAACACTGTCCGAGGATGGAAAACATAAAAGGAGCCTCTCTGAAGAATGAGTTCATAATTCATTTGGACATTTCCTGGGCAACTCTATTAATTGCCGGTTTGCCCTTTGGCTTCAGAGGCACCATCATATTGATACTTTCGACATGAGTGTACATTAAAGCAGAATCCAGGCTACTTAAAGAGATTTTTGAGGTGGGTTGTAGGTGTCGACATACTGCTGAAACTTTACATATGGAGTCCAGAAGGAAAGCAGGGTTTATATAGCTTGGGGTAACTGGGAAATCTGGGGGCAAAATGTAAATTTTTTCATGTGGGAAAAACCTAGGCACTTTTTAGAATTTCGGGAATTTTTCAGTGTTTTAGTTCTCAGTTAAATTTTCGTAATTTTGACTGGTAATCTCTGATACTCCAAGAAACAATTTTAATTTAACCCGTTACTGCAGACTCCGACTGCAAGAATAAAACATAAACAAGAGAATAACACCAAAATAATACTTAAATTGCGAAGGAAATGCACAATTTACAGCAACAAAACACATTGCAGACATAAGCATCTGCTGACATCAAAATATATGTATGTTCTAGGTAGAAAACAGTGCAGTACTTCATAAGAACAAACTGCTTTCAGTGAACATGATGTCACAACCGTTTACATTTCTCACAGTTTGTGGGAAAATATTGTAAATGGTGTTTTGAGAAGCATTACTTTCAAAGTAAGTTTCCCTTTATGCAAGATGAATTATCTTATGTGTGACAATGTGTGATGAATTTCTTAAATTGGAGTTTTTGACCCTCATTCAATACTTAACACTTGGAGGACCAGCCACTTGAAAAAATCTCAGTCCCAGAAGACCAGCCATTTAAGTCATTATTTAGAATTTTACTGGCACATTTGTGTTTGATATGTCTTAAAGGAGTAATTTATTTTGTCAAAAATTAATATGTCTTAAAGGGCAACACATGCTAAAAAAAGACCAAGCCTCAAGGTTAGTTTTTCATATTTGTTTTAGTTCTTTTGTAGATTAAAAATTATGCATTAATAATGGCAGGAAGTGTAATTATTTCTCAAAACCAGGGTGAGGCAAATTCTTGAGCAATTTCACATGTAAATGGCTTTTAAATGGAAAATTCGAAGTGCTCAACAGATCATTTATTCAGCCACATAACCCACGAAATGTTCCATGCACAGCAGCGAAATTTATATTCATGTTTGTCAGAAATATTCACCTGCTGCAGTTTAAGCTGTACTCTTAGAGTCCTGCTTAACCAGACCCTTGGAAAAAAACAGAAAAAGAATTTGACGACCAGTATTGTGTGAAAGCTTGTCTTTTATTGGAGCTAAGCTGTCTGTATATTAATTGAAATCATTAACTTTTCCTGTTTGTGTGCTCTTGGTACTTAACATTAATGTGCTTGTCTTACTACATCACATCCTATGCTATGAATATTTGCTGTCATTGGCTGGTGAGATCACATGAGATGAGCTATGATTAGCTGACAAAAGCACATTGAAATCTTGATTTCAGTGCTTTGGAAGGTACTGTGCTGTATTGTGTAGCATTAATATTTATACTTTCATAATAGAAGGGTATGCAGTTTGTGTGTTGCCACGCATCAAAGATTGTTCTCAAACCCTTTGTTTATTGCTGGGTTTTGTTTCCTAAAAGTGCCAGGAAGTTCTGTGCCGAAGTATAAATTCTTTACCATTCAAAGCACTGATGAGCTTTACAGTTCTGTGGGAAAGTATGTTGTCACTCAACATAAAAAAGGTACTTTCAACTGGTGTATAATATATTTTTGCCCAGGAAAAAGCATATTTTCAACCAGAAAAAAGTGTATTTTTATCCAGGGAATTTGGGAAAAATCACGGATTTTTTTTCTTATCCGCATATACACCCAGAAAGACTGTAATCTGCAATGATTAGAGGCTCTATGCATGGGTTACTTATGTTTGGAAGGCTTATTTCTCTGTAATCTATTACAATTCTGTGTCCATGGAAGGATTATGGGTAAGAACTCGCCTCATAGTTTAAATGTCAGGCACTTAACAAGCACGGTAACCAGACAGTAATTTCCATGCCATGATGTATTCATTACATTAGTGGTTCTGCTTAGCTTACCAGTTTTCACTGATATCATTTCATGTAATTGTATCTTTTTTGGTTTCATCCATATCAGTAATTCATCCCCCCCCCCATGAACCATGGACCTTGCTGTTGGTGGGGAGGCTTGCGTGCCTCAGCGATACAGACAGCCATACCGTAGGTGCAACCACAACGGAGGGGTATCTGTTGAGAGGCCAGACAAACGTGTGGTTCCTGAAAAGGGGCAGCAGCCTTTTCAGTAGTTGCAAGGGCAACAGTCTGGATGATTGACTGATCTGGCCTTCCAACAATAACCAAAACAGCCCTGCTGTGCTGGTACTGCGAATGGCTGAAAGCAAGGGGAAACTACGGCCGTAATTTTTCCCGAGGGCATGCAGCTTTACTGTATGATTAAATGATGATGGCGTCCTCTTGGGTAAAATATTCCGGAGGTAAAATAGTCCCCCATTCGGATCTCCGGGTGGGGACTACTCAAGAGGGTGTCGTTATCAGTAGAAAGAAAACTGGCATTCTACGGATTTTAGCGTGGAATGTCAGATCCCTTAATCGGGCAGGTAGGTTAGAGAATTTAAAAAGGGAAATGGATAGGTTAAAGTTAGATATAGTGGGAATTAGTGAAGTTCGGTGGCTGGAGGAACAAGACTTCTGGTCAGGTGACTACAGGGTTATAAACACAAAATCAAATAGGGGTCATGCAGGAGTAGGTTTAATAATGAATAGGAAAATAGGAATCCGGGTAAGTTACTACAAACAGCATAGTGAACGCATTATTGTGGCCAAGATAGATACAAAGCCCACACCTACTACAGTAGTGCAAGTTTATATGCCAACTAGCTCTGCAGATGACGAAGAAATTGATGAAATGTATGATGAAATAAAAGAAATTATTCAGATAGTGAAGGGTGATGAAAATTTAATAGTCATGGGTGACTGGAATTCGGTAGTAGGAAAAGGGAGAGAAGGAAACGTAGTAGGTGAATATGCATTGGGGCTAAGAAATTGTAGTGTTGGCAGAAGAGCCAACACCGTGTTGCTAGAGGAGGCCGAAATGCACGCTTTTAAGCTCACGCAGATTGGCATGAGGTCTGGAATAGTTAAAGGATTTGAGTCTAGCAAATAAAGTACGTAGCTGTTGGAATACTTAACTTTAATCCACAATTGGTGAACATCTCTCGTTACTGTACAAGCTTCATAAAATAATTATCAAATGCTATGGCGCCTTGCTAGGTCGTAGCAAATGACGTAGCTGAAGGCTATGCTAACTATCGTCTCGGCAAATGAGAGCGTATTTGTCAGTGAACCTTTCCTAGCAAAGTCGGCTGTACAACTGGGGCGAGTGCTAGAACGTCTCTCTAGACCTGCCGTGTGGTGGCGCTCGGTCTGCAATCACTGACAGTGGCGACACGCGGGTCCGCCATATACTAATGGACTGCGGCCGATTTAAAGGCTACCACCTAGCAAGTGTGGTGTCTGGCAGTGACACCACAGAAATGAAAGAGGAAGCCGCCTGGTAGAATTTTGCACAGACCTCAACTTCATCATAGCTAACACTTGGTTTAAGAATCATGAAAGAAGGTTGTATACATGGAAGAACCCTGGAGATACTAAAAGGTATCAGTTAGATTATATAACGGTAAGACAGAGATTTAGGAACCAGGTTATAAATTGTAAGACATTTCCAGGGGCAGATGTGGACTCTGACCACAATCTATTGGTTATGAACTGTAGATTAAAACTGAAGAAACTGCAAAAAGGTGGGAATTTAAGGAGATGGGACCTGGATAAACTGAAAGAACCAGAGGTTGTACAGAGTTTCAGGGAGAGCATAAGAGAACAATTGACAAGAATGGGGGAAAGAAATACAGTAGAAGAAGAATGGGTAGCTTTGAGGGATGAAGTAGTGAAGGCAGCAGAGGATCAAGTAGGTAAAAAGACAAGGGTTAGTAGAAATCGCTGGGTGACGGAAGAAATATTGAATTTAATTGATGAAAGAAGAAAATATAAAAATGCAATAAATGAAGCAGGCAAAAAGCAATACAAACATCTCAAAAATGAGACCGACAGGAAGTGCAAAATGGCTAAACAGGCATGGCTAGAGGACAAATGTAAGGATGTAGAGGCTTATCTCACTAGGGGTAAGATAGATACTGCCTACAGGAAAATTAAAGATACCTTTGGAGAAAAGAGAACCACTTGCATGAATATCAAAAGCTCAGATGGAAACCCAGTTCTAAGCAAAGAAGGGAAAGCAGAAAGGTGGAAGGAGTACATAGAGTGTCTATAAAGCGCGATGTACTTCAGGGTAATATTATGGAAATGGAAGAGGATGTAGATGAAGATGAAATGGGAGATACGATACTGCGTGAAGAGTTTGACAGAGCACTGAAAGATGTAAGTCGAAACAAGGCCCCGTGAGTAGATAACATTCCATTAGAACTACTGACAGCCTTGGGAGAGCCAGTCCTGACAAAACTCTACCATCTGGTGAGCAAAATGTATGAAACAGGCAAAATACCCTCAGACTTCAAGTAGAATATAATAATTCCGATTGCAAAGAAAGCAGGTATTGACAGATGTGAAAATTACCGAACTATCAGTTTAATAAGTCACATCTGCAAAATACTAACACGAATTCTTTACAGACGAATGGAAAAACTGGTAGAAGCCGACCTCGGGGAAGATCAGTTTGGATTCCGTAGAAATATTGGAACACGTGAGGCAATACTGACCCTACGACTCATCTTAGAAGCTAGATTAAGGAAAGGCAAACCTATGTTTATAGCATTTGTAGACTTAGAGAAAGCTTTTGACAATGTTGACTGGAATACTCTCTTTCAAATTCTGAAGGTGGCAGGGGTAAAATACAGGGAGCAAACGGCTATTTACAATTTGTACAGAAACCAGATGGCAGTTATAAGAGTCAAGGGTAACGAAAGGGAAGCAGTGGTTGGGAAGGGAGTGAGACAGGGCTGTAGCCTCTCCCCAATGTTATTCAATCTGTATATTGAGCAAGCAGTAAAGGAAACAAAAGAAAAATTCGGAGTAGGTATTAAAATCCATGGAGAAGAAATAAAAACTTTGAGGTTCACCGATGAAATTGTAATTCTGTCAGAGACAGCAAAGGACTTGGAAGAGCAGTTGAACGGAATGGACAATGTCTGGAAAGGAGGGTATAAGATGAACATCAACAAAAGCAAAACGAGGATAATGGAATTAGTCGAATTAAGTCGGGTGATGCTGAGGGAATTACATTAGGAAATGAGACACTTAAAGTAGTAAAGGAGTTTTGCTATTTGGGGAGCAAAATAATTGATGATGGTCGAAGTAGAGAGGATATAAAATGTAGACTGGCAATGGCAAGGAAAGAATTTCTGAAGAGGAGAAATTTGTTAACATTGAGTATAGATTTAAGTGTCAGGAAGTCGTTTCTGAAAGTATTTGTATGGAGTGTAGCCATGTATGAAAGTGAAACATGGATGATAAATAGTTTGGACAAGAAGAGAATAGAAGCTTTCGAAATGTGGTGCTACAGAAGAATGCTGAAGACTAGATGGGTAGATCGCATAACTAATGAGGAGGTTTTGAATAGAATTGGAGACAAGAGGAGTTTGTGGCACAACTTGGCTAGAAGAAGGGATCGGTTGGTAGGACATGTTCTGAGGCATCAAGGGATCATCAATTTAGTATTGGAGGGCAGTGTGGAGGGTAAAAATCGTAGAGTGAGACCTAGAGATGAATACACTAAGCAGATTCAGAAGGATGTAGGCTGCAGTACGTACTGGGAGATGAAGCAGCTTGCACGGGATAGGTTAGCATGGAGAGCTGCATCAAACCAGTCTCAGGACTGAAGACTCCAACAACAACAACAACAACAACAACATAATATGTGTGTGTGTGTGTGTGTGTGTGTGTGTGTGTGTGTGTGTGTGTATGTGTGTGTGTGTGGAGGGGGGGGGGGGGGAGAGTTTACCACTAAATTATTTTCTTCATTTCTTAATTAGAAGATGCCTTTGTTTCTATTTTACATATGAATATATTACTTTTGTGTGAAACATGGTAATAGCAAATCCTCCAATTTCCGTGTTTGCTCTGTGCCTCACTAACTCCGCCCATCTCGTACTGCATGATAGCATTGTACAGTGCTGCCCTTGTTATCAGGTATACACTTATCCAAACCAAACTACACTGCTCTTCTGTGATCTGTGTCAGATCAGACTGTCAAAAGGAGTTATAATATAAGCCATGCAGTTTTTGATGCACATATTTGGTCAACTCATTTGCTTTAAGAGGAAGCACAATAACATTCATTGAAATTCAGTATGAGAAGACCTATCATGCATTTCATGATGACTGACCCCTGACTTTGAACTCAGATTCTGGTTACATAGCGTGAGTGACATTGATGTATTGTACTTTGTCGAAATCATGAAAATATCTGCTTTTGTTAAGAGTATTGCATTGTAGTTGAAAAAGAGGTGACATATGTGGTAGTATTTAAGAGAAAGCATGCTTTTTTGATCATTTTTTGGCGAATGTCAGCTTTGAAGATTCATAGAAGCCAGACCATAATTAGGTGACCATTCCTTTGCACACTTTAAAGATGCAACCATTCTCTACTTACAGGCAGATTTTTGTTGTTTTCCGAGTTGTTGTTATGTTGTAATTATGACAGATGGAGATTGCCACGGTTCGCCTAATAATAATATATATGAATGAGATGAAAATTGAAAATACTAGCTGTGTTGCCTTTCACTGCTGCTATGTTTTTATGCACTTGATAAAGTGCTAATATCACATGTTCAGTTTATTTGATTTTGCCTTATTATGCACCATGTGCTCAAGTGTGATATGTTGCTGGACTTCTGAAAAGTATTTCCATTTAATTGTTCATTGTTGCAGTGTTTACATTCAGGCCCCCCCTCAAATAGGAAACAATTGTGCTGCCAGTAATTTTTGTGTACTCCTGTAAGACAGTCTTTGTTATATAATTATTTGCATTGTACTTGGGTGAAACCGCACATCATTTACGGAGTTGTGAGAAGTCCATGGTGGTCAGTGGGCCTGCTTACTTTGAGGATGAGAAAGAACAAGGCGTGAACAGTTCCATACATCTATACTCTACAAACCACTGTGAGGTGCATGGCAGAGTGTACATCCCACCATACCAATTATTAGGGTTTCTTCCCACTCCATTCATGTATGGAGCACAGGAAGAATGATTGTTTGAATGCCTCTGTGCATGCAATAATTATTTTGATCTTATCCTCATGATCCCTATGTGAATGATACTTAGTTTGCTTGTAGTATATCCTTAGAATTTTCATTTAAAGCCAGTTCTTGAAACTTTGTTAATAGACTTTTTTAGTTTAGTTTATGTCTATCTTCAAGAGTCTGTCAGTTCAGTTTCTTCAGTATCTCCGTGACACTCTCCCAACCATCAAACAGACCTGTGACCATTTATGCTGCCCTTCTCTGTATATGTTCAGTATCCCTTGTTAGTGTTATTTGGTGTGGGATCCACACACTTGAGCAATATTCTAGAGCCTATCGTATGTGTGATTTGTAAGCAATGTCCATTGTAGGCTGATGGCACTTACCCAACACTCTACCAATAAATTGAAGTCTACCACCAACTTTACCCACAACTGAGCCTATGTGATCATTCCATTTCTTATCCCAACAAAGTTTTACACCCAGGTATTTGTATGGGTTGACCAATTCCAGCAGTGACTCATTGATATTATAGTCATAGGATATGTTTTCATTTTTTGAAGAGAAGTGCACAATTTTATATTTGTGAACATTTAAAGCACTTTGAAATATTATCAAGGTGTGACTGCATCTTTAAGCAGCTTCTTTCAAGCAGTATTTCATTATAGATAACTGTATCATATACAAAATTCTGAGATTACTGTTAATGTTGTCCACAAGTTCATTAACATACAATGTGAGCAACAAGGGTCCTAACACACTTCCCAGGGGTCCACCCAAAGTTGTCCAAGATAACTTGCTGCATCCTTCTTACCAAAAAGTCCTGAATCCAGTCACAAATTTCATATGATACTCCATATGATCATACTTTTGAGGCTCAGGTGTGTTTCTGAGTCAAATACTTTTCAGAAATCTTGAACCAATGCATCTATCTGACTGCCTTGATCCAAAGATTTCAGTATGTCATGTGAGAGAAGTGTGAGTTGGGTTTCACATGATTGATGTTTTCGAAATCCATACTGGTTGGCACTGAGGACATCATTCTGTTCAATATCCCTCATTATGTTTAATTTCAGAATATGTTCTAAGATTCTCCAGCAGATCGATGTCAAGGATCCTGGGCAGTAGTTTTGTAGACCACTTCTACTACCCTTCTAGTAGATGGGACTCACTTGTGGGGTCATTTTCATTTTTTTTCCCAAGAACTGCACATGTTGTTTTTTATGTTTGAGGGATCTACAATAGATTATAGTTAGAATAGGGGCTAACTCAGCCACAAATTCACTATAGAATCTGACAGGGATTCCATTGGGCACTGGAGGTTTTAGTGATTTCAGGTGTTTATCAACACCACTGACACTCATACTTATATCATTCAACTTTTCAGTGGTATGAGGTTTAAATTGGGGTAATTCTCCTAGGTTTCTCTTTGTAAAGAAACATCTGAAAATTGAGTTAAGCATTTCAGGTTTTGCTTTGCTACCCTCAAATTCAGTTTCTGCCTCAATCGCTAGGGCCTGCACATTAACTTTGGTACCACTGGCAGCCTTTACATGTGACCAAAATTCCTTTGAGTTTTGTGAAACATCATTTGGCATTATTCAGCTACAGTAGTGATTGAAGGCACCATACAATGCTCCATTGACAGCTAAACGTGTTTCACACAGCATATCTCTATCTATAGGCCTACACTTTGTTTTACATCTATTTTGCAGTAACCTCTGTTTCTTTAGAAGTTTCTTTACAGTGACTGTATACCATGGAGGTTTCCTTACATCATGAACTGATCTACTGGGCACATAATCTATCCAGTGCAAGGTCAACTATTCTTTTAAACTTGAGCTGTAGTTCCTCTATCTACATGCTTCTGCCCTGTGCTGAAAGTTTCAAATTTCTCATTTAGATATGACACTACTGATTTTTTATCTAGTTTACTGAACATATATATCTTTCTGCTTGGTTTAGTTGTCCTTTGTGCTTTGATAATCATGGTTGCCACAACCGCATCTTGGTCACAGTTTCGATGTGGACAGCCTCAAATAGGTCAGGTTTGTATGTTGTGATTATATTCAATATATTTCCATCATGAATGGTGTTCATAACTATCTGTTGTAGATAGTTTTCTATATTGTTCGTGTATGTTAGCATCTGCTTCGGTTGTACTAACTGTGTGTGTAACAACTGTGGCAGATGTTATCTCTCATGTATAATATACAGGACAGAAGTTTGCATTGAATGAGTTTGCACGTGGAGTCAAGAAGGAAAATCTACAACTTGTGTGTGGGAAAGCAGTTTCCCACAGTAGCAGTCATATTGGTAACATTGAAGACTGAAGTTGAAGACTTTTGTGATCTGAGTGAAACAACTTTTCATAGTGCTACTCGGGCTTCAGATTTAAAAAAAAAAAAAAAAAGTACAGATGGAGAATGCAGGAAAAAGAGCAATTTCTTGCATGAAATAACACACTTGCGAAACAATGGATGGTCTATTTATTACACTGATGAGAGTTGGTGTGGTGCAAATTATTCGCAGAAGTTTGGATGACAGGAATGAAAAATGCCTTATGCATCAGAAAATGTTCATGAGTATCACAGAGAAAGTGTTCAAGAGTGGAATGGCTGGAAGCGGAGCAATTCAGACTCTGTCTGCATCTGGGAAAATAATTATAATGTCTCACATTGGGAATTAAGGTGGGGGATTATCATTCTGAGATGGATGCCAACCACTAAGAAGAGTGATTGAGGAGGATTTTTTAAAAAAAAATTACCAAACAGATCTGTGATTGTAATAGATCGGGTTCAGTACCACACGATGATAAATCCAATATCATGAAATCCATCTGTGAAATGGAGAAAGGGTTTTGTTACTGAATGGATTGAAAGCAATAATGTAGAACTTCCATCTAATGTCTTGTCATACAAAGAATTTACTAAAGCAGTCCTACTGGAACACAAATTGTTGCGGCACGCAACACAAGTGAACACTAGCTTTTGAATTTGTTTGTTTGATACAGCACACAATGATACAACTTACAACAACATGGAACTACACCTTGAGGTGATACAAAGTCTGTAGCATAACAATGTGTGCAAGTCTAAAGGGCTGCATGACAGCTAATAGTTAACAGCAGGGTGTAGGCTCACATTGCCCTAGCTACAGGCAAAGTAGACATCACCAGCATTGATAGTGCTAGTTTTGAGTTGGCATGTGCAGCTGATGTTGTAGACTTATGCTGGAGGCTGAGTGTAGAGCCTGTTCTGTCATTCTCCATATCTACAGCTAGTAAGCCTTAGCTCAGCACCTGAAGTGATGTCCATAGTGAGCAGGAGCGGTGAGTTGCTCCATGTTATGATGTTATGGGCGCAGTGTACCTGTTAGGAGTGTAGCATATGGTGAAAGATAGTGGTAACTGGGGGGGTTTACCACAGCCCACCCTTTCCAGGTGAGGTATGGGGAGCGGGGTGGGTGGGGGGGTGGGGGGGGGGGGGGTGGAACACCATGCTTGGCCTAATGGCCTAAGCCTGTGTCCTAGCAGAGAGTGATGTTTGTGACCTCCGGCTCTTCTGCAGTGCCCCTTAATGGCTTAGGCTCTGGGAGCCCCTGGTCTGTGGTCACCCATGTGTGGGGCTGAAATTTACATAGCTGGTAGTGGCTGCACTTAGTGGACAGCAGAGGGAACAAGGGTGCGGGGTGAGGCGGCAGAAACTGGAGGTGATGCCGTGACGACATCTGGGCTTCAGAGTGTCGGACCCTCCTCTGATGCATGTAACCTGCCTGTGGTAACTTGATCCGAAGATGTAGTCTGCCCCTTGATGTGGAAGGCAGAGGCGACTGGACTCTTCTCTTGTTGATGCAGTGGCCTAGAACAGCCAGCAGTGGAATTAGAAGAGCGCTGGTGGGGGAGGATGGTGGGAGTTGACTTGAGAGTGAGCTCACTTCAGTTGGTGGCTGGTCAACACATATGGTCTGCAGTTCACTGTCAAGTCTGAAGACACCAGCAAAGACACCAAATTTGCACGCAAGTTGTACTTGTACGTAACACAAATGAACAATGGTTTTTGAATTTGTTTATTTGATACAGTATACAATGGCACACATTACAATAACTTGGAACTACACCCAGAGGCGACACAAAGTCTACAGCATAACAATGTGTCCAAATCTTGTGGCTTACATGATAGCTAACAGTTAACAGCATAATGTAGACTGATCCTGGGAGCCTTGCATTGTACTAGATATAGGCAAGCATTGATGTCACCAGCATTGGCAGCACTAGTTTTGAGTGTACAGCCAGCGTTGTAGATTTGCACAATGGTGGAGCCTCTGGTATAGGTCCTAACATCCACTACTAGCAAGCCGTAGCTCAGTGCATGAAGTAACATCTGTGGCCTGCCTGCCCAATGTGGCTAGTGCAGCTTACTGATCTGGAGTGCAGCGGACAGTGAAAGATAGTGGTAACAGTGGACTTACCACACATGCAACCGTACTACCTTTTGGAAAGTATTTTGTGCTCAGTGGACAAGGAAATTAAAACTTCTTTAGTTATTGATTGTGCACTGCCAGTTCAATGCTGTTGAATTCATTCTCGGCTTTGTTAAAAACGTAGCAGAGGGGAGCAAGAATTTAAAAATAAATGATATTTTACAGTTCTCTCACCCTCTCGTGGAAAGTGATCCCCAAAGTGTCTGGAGGAATTCCAGTGATATATGTACCCAAACTTGAAAGCAGTTATGCACAAAGAGCCCACTGTCTTGACGTACTAATAGAACCCCTTGTGATCTAGGTAGACAGCTGCAATAACAGCCATTTGACCACAGACAACAGCAAAAGTGATTAAGGCAGGTTTTATTTCATTTATCACTCTTTCCTGGAAAATTTATTTGAGTGAATCAAATTTTCATTTACTGTAGTACAGTACATGTCATTCTTCATTTATTGAGAGCTGCTTGTATATTGAGCATTCACTTGTGACTTCCTATTTTGCTGCCCTCTGCGTGCAACAACAAATGAAATCGGCAATGCTGTATTGAAATGCTAGTACAAAGTTTTCATTATTGCTGGCGAATACGTATTTATTGTGCATTACAACCGTGGCAGCTTGCTGGTATGAAACTACAGTCCATCATAGCCTTGTGAGTATTACAGCTACTGATGCATTGCTTTACAGACGCTTAACTGTCAAACACGGGGAGTAGTAATTAACAAAATTTCCATTGGTACAATAGCTACAGTGGTAAACTCAATTGTACCATCTTGCATTTGTCATTACAGCAATGAAAGAACTTATCAGAAAATAATGAAAATGTGCCTGCAGATAGGAAAAGGTTGTATTTTTAAATCGTGCAAGTACAATTTTCTCCTAATTATGGTCGGGCTCTGTGACGCCTCAAAGTTGACACTCGCCAAAAAATTCTAGAAAAGCCAACTATGTTTTAAATGTTACTACATACGTTGTCCTCTTTTCAACTAAAATGTAATATTCATGCAGCAGATAAAAGTAGACATCACCATGTTTCTGGCAAGGTACAACACATTGTTGTTTGTCAGTTGATGTAACCAGAATATGAGCTCAAAGTCAGGGGTCAGTCCATATGAAATGAAGTGTTAGTTTCTGTATAAAATTCAGAGAGTGTTGTGATAAAATTAAATGGATTGCAGTAACTGAAGCATGCAGATTGTCATTGTTCACACACAGCATATTTGAATAAAGTGAGATGAGGTTGAATAATATTTGTTAGAAAGATCATCTGCCATACAGCATACAGTGGCTTGCAGGGTGTAATATAGATGTAGTTCTTTGGGTGACTTGAGGAATGGATTTAGCTGTAACTAAGAAATATATTTTAGAGTGTCAATACATTTAATCACAGTTCATGAGACCTTTATTTTGAGAACACCTTTCACCTTCAAGAGCTCTGCCGTGTACACACACACACACACACACACACACACACACACACACACACACGGGCACACACTATTGTTATGTTCCATCTTGGATTTTCCATTGTTTTATTTATAGCTTACATTCATAAAATTATCTTCTTCTTGTGAATTTTTTCAGGCAACCCGTGCATGCCCTGGATTGACAGAAGCACAATTGCTTTTAGCCCGTGTACAATTCCTCAGTCATGATTTGTCAAGAGCAGCGGAGACTTTGCATCATATTCTTGATTTGGATTCAACCTCTGCTCCAGCTTATCTTCTTCAAGCACAGATACTCATACAGCAAGGGGATTTCAGTCAAGCAATGCAAAGCCTGGAGGTTTCTACTTAATTTATATTATAATATTGCTTTATTCTATTTTTTATTTTAATACATTATAATCATTTGTTATAGTGTTTTAGTAATTTTTAGGATTTAATGTTAAAAAATAATGTTTCATTTTAAAACTTGAGCACATATTTAAACGCAGATGTTTCCAATTGGATCAAGTAATAGTTCTGTGTCCCTTGTTAGGGATACAAATAAACAAAAGTAGCTGAAAATACGAGCTAAAACTATGTTAAAGACAGAGAAATGTTAGCTTAATGTACAGATGGAAGCATAGATGCAAAGCAAAAACATTTTTAAAATTATATTATTTGTTTATGATTTTTGTACTTAGGAAGACAAAAACATTATGGGAATAAAATGTTGCTAAGTGTGACAAATTTTCAACAGTATGAGTTTCTCAGAATACGTTGGTGATACGATGAAGATAGATACAGGAATTGGCCATATTATTTACAAAGAAACAATCCTGGCATCTGATGTAAATGACAGAGAAATTGTGGAAAGCTGAACAGGGATTTGTACCCAACTCCTCATAAACCCAGTTCCTTGCCTAAAACACTGCACCAATTAGCTTAGTATTAGAAAATGAGTTTTAACCGAAAAAAGGTCAGATAACTCAAGAAGCTTGTTTATGAAATGATTTGAATAAAATATTGCTTTCAAAACAAAGCATATAAGAGACAAGTGTTAATACTTACTGGTAGCATAGAGGCATCTCTTGTAGGTTACCATCTCCCTTTCAGTAGGTAGTATTGAGAGAGATGAAGAGTACTGAAAATGCAAACAAGAGAAAGTAGGACAACAGTATTAAGAAAATGGAAAGTAAACAAATGAAGTCTGTGTAAATGAATTAGAAATGAAAAAACAAACGAATTAGAAATGAAAAAAACGAGTTCTTGTACTGCACCGTTCTAAACACCATTTAAATTTAAGAATCCATATTTTGATAAAAGAATCTCAGAAATCAGCAGTCAACTACTGCAGAACCAATGTAGAGAACATCAAGAGTTATTATAATGTGATGATATTTTAACCCTTCAAGCTGGTAGTGCCTGTGTTCACTTTTAGTCTACTGGTGATAGTTTTCATGGCTGGTTGGTACAGGAAAGCAACATTTTCTTTAAGTTGCTCTAGTGCAGTAATCGTGTGTCCAGATTAATGACATTTGCAGGAACTGTTAACAATAGACCTATTAGGTCTAAAACATATGTAATCATTTTAGATTAGATTAGATTAGATTAATACTAGTTCCATGGGTCATGAATACGATATTTCGTAATGATGTGGAACGAGTCGAATTTTCCAATACGTGACATAATTAGGTTAATTTAACAACATACTTAAGTTAATATAACAACTTTATTTTTTTGTGTTTTTTTTATTTATTTTTTATTTTTTATTTATTTTTTCTTAATTTATATCTAAAAATTCCTCTATGGAGTAGAAGGAGTTGTCATTCAGAAATTCTTTTAATTTCTTCTTAAATACTTGTTGGTTATCTGTCAGACTTTTGATACTATTTGGTAAGTGACCAAAGACTTTAGTGCCAGTATAATTCACCCCTTTCTGTGCCAAAGTTAGATATAATTTTGAATAGTGAAGATCGTCCTTTCTCCTAGTATTGTAGTTATGCACACTGCTATTACTTTTGAATTGGGTTTGGTTGTTAACAACAAATTTCATAAGAGAGTATATATACTGAGAAGCTACTGTGAGTATCCCTAGATCCTTAAATAAATGTCTGCAGGATGATCTTGGGTGGACTCCAGCTATTATTCTGATTACACGCTTCTGTGCAATAAATACTTTATTCCTCAGTGATGAATTACCCCAAAATATGATGCCATATGAAAGCAATGAGTGAAAATAGGCGTAGTAAGCTAATTTACTAAGATGTTTATCACCAAAATTTGCAATGACCCTTATTGCATAAGTAGCTGAACTCAAACGTTTCAGCAGATCATCAATGTGTTCCTTCCAATTTAATCTCTCATCAATGGACATACCTAAAAATTTGGAATATTCTACCTTAGCTATATGCTTCTGATTAAGGTCTATATTTATTAATGGCGTCATACCATTCACTGTACGGAACTGTATGTACTGTGTCTTATCAAAATTCAGTGAGAGTCCGTTTACAAGGAACCACTTAGTAATTTTCTGAAAGACAGTATTGACAATTTCATCCGTTAATTCTTGTTTCTCAGGTGTGATTACTATACTTGTATCATCAGCAAAGAGAACTAACTTTGCCTCTTCATGAATATAGAATGGCAAGTCATTAATATATAATAAGAACAACAAAGGACCCAAGACTGACCCTTGTGGAACCCCATTCTTGATAGTTCCCCAGTTTGAGGAATGTGCTGATCTTTGCATGTTATGAGAACTACTTATTTCAACTTTCTGCACTCTTCCAGTTAGGTACGAATTAAACCATTTGTGCACTGTCCCACTCATGCCACAATACTTGAGCTTGTCTAGCAGAGTTTCATGATTTACACAATCAAAAACCTTTGAGAGATCACAAAAAATCCCAATGGGAGGTGTTCGGTTATTCAGATCATTCAAAATTTGACTGGTGAAAGCATATATGGCATTTTCTGTTGAAAAACCTGTCTGGAAACCAAACTGACATTTTGTTAGTACTTCATTTTTACAGATATGTGAAGCTACTCTTGAATACATTACTTTCTCAAAAATTTTGGATACAGCTGTTAGAAGGGAGATTGGACGGTAATTGTTGACATCAGATCTATCCCCCTTTTTATGCAAAGGTATAACAATAGCATATTTCAGTCTATCAGGGAAAATGCCCTGTTCCAGAGAGCTATTACACAGGTGGCTGAGAATCTTACTTATCTTTTGAGAACAAGCTTTTAGTATTTTGCTGGAAATGCCATCAATTCCATGTGAGTTTTTGCTTTTAAGCAAGTTTATTATTTTCCTAATTTCAGAGGGAGAAGTGGGTGAGATTTCAATTGTATCAAATTGCATAGGTATGGCCTCTTCCATTAACAGCCTAGCATCTTCTAATGAACACCTGGATCCTACTATATCCACAACATTTAGAAAATGATTATTAAAAATATTTTCAACTTCTGACTTTTTGTTTGTAAAGTTTTCATTCAATTTGATGGTATGGGAATAAAATGTTGCTAAGTGTGACAAATTTTCAACAGTATGAGTTTCTCAGAACACATTGGTGATACGATGAAGATAGATACAGAAATTGGCCATATTATTTACAAAGAAACAATCCTGGCATCTGATGTAAATGACAGAGAAATTGTGGAAAGCTGGACAGGGATTTGTACCCAACTCCTCATAAACCCAGTTCCTTGCCTAAAACACTGCACCAATTAGCTTAGTATTAGAAAATGAGTTTTAACCGAAAAAGGATCAGATAACTCAAGAAGCTTGTTTATGAAATGATTTGAATAAAATATTGCTTTCAAAACAAAGCATATAAGAGACAAGTGTTAATACTTACTGGTAGCATAGAGGCATCTCTTGTAGTTTACCATCTCCCTTTCAGTAGGTAGTATTGAGAGAGATGAAGAGTACTGAAAATGCAAACAAGAGAAAGTAGGACAAACAGAGGGATAAATATAGTGTAAGAACAACAGTATTAAGAAAATGGAAAGTAAACAAATGAAGTCTGTGTAAATGAATTAGAAATGAAAAAACAAACGAATTAGAAATGAAAAAACGAGTTCTTGTACTGCACCGTTCTAAACACCATTTAAATTTAAGAATCCATATTTTGATAGAAGAATCTCAGAAATCCGCAGTCAACTACTGCAGAACCAATGTAGAGAACATCAAGAGTTATTATAATGTGATGATATTTTAACCCTTCAAGCTGGTAGTGCCTGTGTTCACTTTTAGTCTACTGGTGATAGTTTTCATGGCTGGTTGGTACAGGAAAGCAACATTTTCTTTAAGTTGCTCTAGTGCAGTAATCGTGTGTCCAGATTAATGACATTTGCAGGAACTGTTAACAATAGACCTATTAGGTCTAAAACATATGTAATCATTTAAAATGTACTTCCAGTGTGTTACACTTTGAAGCAATCTTTGAAGTAATGTCCTACAACATGGTCTCTTCCTACAAGTCTTCAGCAGCTCTGTTCGGAAACACAACTTGAAACTGGTATGTACATTTTGCTTTGCCTTTTCTGTGGCTTGAGAAACAATAAATGTATTGAGCACTGGAGTATGTTGTTGTCTTCAGAATATTTTCATGTACCACTCTACACATTTGTTTCTTTCCACAAGGACAGTTTGTCTGTTTCATGATAAACTAATGTCATTATTTGAAAATAGTTTTCCACATGAGCTAATCAGAAAGGACATTAAACAGTCATGCAAAAAAAAAAAAAAAAAAAAAAAAAAAAAAAAAAAAAAAAAAAAAAAAAGTGGATGATGTCTAGAGGGATTACAGTATCTTGTAAAAGGAAAAGGGAATTGTATCTGATGGCAAGAACAAGTAAAGATCCTGTGCAGTAGTTGTATTCTACAAAAACTGCTCAAAATAACTAAGAAATGTTATTTAAAAAAACAAGGAACATGCACATCATGTCAGAAATCAGTAATTCCGACAACAGACATAGGTTGTATAGGACATAGTGAAAGAGGAGGCAGGACAACAGGACAAAGAACAGGATGACATGACTATTGACTTAAATGGAAGGGCTAGAAATGATTATTCACAGGTACAAATGCATTTAATACTCATCTCTTAAAAATAGTCAAAAAGGTAGGAACAAATAGTTCAAAAGGAAAAGCACACCAGTGGGGTGAATAAGCAGCCCTCATGGAATTCAGTCACATGAATGTATCACCAACTTCTCCTTTTGAAATTAAGAAAATTATATATTCCCTCAAAAATAAAAGTTCATGTGGAATCTATGGTGTTTTCAAAGGATTTCTTCCCATATAATAAGCCCTGTCTTATCTGAAACATGTAAGGCTTTGTGGCAGTTCCTTGCCACACATTGGTTCTAGCAGTTCCACATTTTCCTTGCTCACGATAGCCATAGCTATGGCAGTGAGTTTCTTATTTTGTGTGTCTATTTTCACCCAAAGCTGACAGTTCTACCTTGTGACTGGATACCCTCCTACTATGATTGCTGTTTACTGGTACAAGACAAGTACAAGACAATAGCTCGGTTCCTAGCGAGGGTTCTGCTGATCTAGCCTTGCTTGCAGTCCTGGTCTTCTCCTCACGGTGTCAATATTGATCCCCTGCCCATGCTGCAATGGACACCCCATGTGGCGATGCACTTCATACTGAGATGCTCATTGTGAAGTTTTAAGACTCAAAGACTCACCCACACCTTGCCGTCTCTACATCTACCAAGGATCCGTTGTGTAAAGCAGTGTTTTGTGCTGCAAGACATTCCAACTGGCAGGCATTAGTGCCCAAGTTGGTACTGTCTGAGTTCTGAGCTCCACCTGTCAACTACCTTGTGTGATGATCGTGTGCCTTTTTTTGGGCTCTTGCCATGTCCATTTATCATGCAAGAGTTGATTAGTTCCACACCTCACATTGGTAAGATCAGTGTTGTGCTGACAGATACTCTGTAATGTGGAAGTGGCTTTGTTTGGTGTCCCACTATTCTTACCACACCCATTTATCTAGTGCCATCACATCTGCAAGTGATTTTCTATAGCTTAATTTTTAGACTATTTAATGATTTGTCTGTAGTGGTTACATATTTTAATAAATATCTTGCTTTCTTAACCAAGTATGGGCATTGGTCTTTGTGTGGAACCTATCATGCCTAATTTTGAAATTTTGTAATTATTTTAGTAAGTTAAGTAGGGAAACATTCCTACAAAATTTTTCCAGAGAGATTGAAATATACATTTGTCAAACCCCTCTATAAGAAAGATGATAGGTGACATGTCAGTACTACTGACTTGTTTCACTGCAAACATCATTTTCCAAAATTTTTGAGAAGGTAAGATATTCTAGAGTAGTATCCCACTTAAGCAACAATAATATCCTCACTAAATCACAGTTTGGACTTCAAAAGAGTTGCTCTATTGAGACTGCCATTTACATGTTCACTCACCAAATTTTACAAGCGTTAAATAACAAAATAACACCAGGTGCTATTTTCTGTGACCTATCTAAGGCATTTGACTGTGTGAATCACAATATCCTCCTTGGTAAATTGAGGTTTTATGGAATTGATGGTATAACGAACCATAGGGTAATGTCACATCCAACCAAAAGAATGCAGAAAGTTGTACTTAGTAATTCAGCCAGTGTAATCAAGTGAGATTCCTCTGACTGGAGGGAAATCACATTTGAAGTTTGACAATGATCAGTCTTATGTATGCCATTCATCCTAATTTATATGAACTGTAATCAATCCAAGCATCCAGTCCCTGGCCACACTGTTAGATGAACGTCAAGTTTTTAACATAATATGAGTTTACGAGGTACAAAAAGCTGCAAAGATTATCTTGTTCAATCTATATGAAATGATTTAATTTCTTTGATCATTACAGATTATTAATAATGGATACACTGCACAGCTTTAATGTTAATTGTTATTGTTGTAAAAAATGCTCAATAAGTGAAACTAGGCCTAACTTCTTAATACTTCGTCATGCCACTCTAGCAGCTGTTAATGCTTCAGTTCACCTTGGCGTACTGTTAATACAGGCTTGCACAGTGTCCTGCATCTGTGGGTGATGATACCATACTTGAATAATCTTTTCAATGAGACAAATTTTTGTGGTGATTGTTTCCTTTGTCACTTCCCTTTTCATCAGCTCCAAATATTTTCATTTTGATTTCATGTCAAGTGAATTTCCAGGCCAGGATAACAAAGAGACGTTTTCTTGCTGCAAAAGGGTTTTTCCTGATCAGGCTGTATGGCATAACAAATGAGCTCATTTCATTCCATAATAGCTCTTTAACAACAATGAATGTATTAAACAATTATTCAGCCAATCAAACAATGATAGCTGAGCCAGTTTACAAAACCAAACCCCAGACATAAATGAATTATCAAAATCATTGGATGCATCTAATAATATGGCCAGGGACTGTACGTACAGCAACAGACAAAGTGGTAAACAATTTTCTTAAGTGTTGTTGACTGGTTTTCTACTAATGGTCTCTTTCTCAATTTTAGAAAGACACAACATATTCAGTTCTGCACATCTAAAGCTACTATACCAATGATAAGTGTGACACATGATGACGCAATAATACATACTTAGTGTGGAAGCTTCAAAATTTTTCAATGTCCACATTGATGAGAATTTAAACTGGAAAAAGCACATTTTGGAACTCCTAAAACAACTTAGTTCAGCCACATTTGTGCTTAGAGTCAGTGGAAATATTGGGCAGAGACAAATCAGGAAGTTGACAACTTCTGCATATTTTCATTCAGTAATGTCGTGGAGTAATGCTCTGGGGTAACTCACCTTTAAGAAAGCCTTCCGTGCACAAAAATGCACTGTAAAGATTATATGTGGTGTGATCATCCACGGTCATTTTGTAGACAGCTAGGAGTTGTGCATTCTGACTACTGGTTCACAGTATATTTATTCCCTCATGGAGTGCAGAAGAAACAATTACACCCATAATTACAATACGAGAAAGAAAAATAATGTTTATTACTGCACGTAAAGGTTGTCTTTAGCACAAAAAGGGGTGCACAGTGCTGCAACAAAAATGTTTAATCACTTGTCCAGAGATATAATACAAGGTGCCTGACAGAATGCAAGTAAAATTTGATACCAAAATGAGGAAGTGTCTCCATGACAACTCCTTTTGTTCCATATTTATTACTGTAATTTTAAAAGGTGGTGGGTAGGAATTACTAACACAAAAAAAGCTTATAAATATAACCTATGCACAAATTAATTTGCTGTATGAATGTAAAATGACTCATTTTACAGCATTATGATATACCATGCAAAATGATCCATGGAACATATAACTAAGTAACAAACTAAGTAACAACAGCAACGTGTCTTATATAATAATGTAGATATAGTTTATCTCATGAACTCTGAAAAGTGGTGGGATCTTTATTTCATCTCATGTGTGCCAACAGATGGGGCTCAGCTACAATCTGCATGTGCGTGAACAGCCATTGTACCATCTTCTTATGGCTCTGATTCAGAAACATCAAGGCGAGGTGGATGAGAGCTTGAAATCACTGCAGGCTGGTCTCCAACTGGATTGTTCTCAGATGTCACTAGCGGATCAAGTGTCACTTTCACTTGAACTTGTGGACACACTTATTGTAGCAGGTAACCTAATTTGATGTATTTTTCCAGCTAGTGTAGTCTTATCCATAATGTTCATATCCGTAAGTCATTTGCAAGCTCTATTTTAATTTGAGCTGAAATGTGAATCACTGTAAAATGAAAGTAAAAATAAAGAAAAAAAGGAAATAAAACTAGTAATACCTGTGATAGAAGATGGCTATGTCTCTACTGACTGGCAAACCAGGAAAGAGCTGCCAGATGCACGCTAATTTAAAAATGGGTTTATATCTCTAGCTTTCAGTTATTTCTAAAATTTCATCTTCAGTGAACAAATAAGACAATGGAGAAGGTATATGCACAGGTGTTGAATGGGAATTGGTCCAAATGCTGTATCAGGATAGATGCAAGGGACAGAAATTGATTAGGAAGTAACAATTGAGTACCAGTAAAGATTCAATTTCAGAGTGGCCCTAAAAATGAGCTGTAGACAGTAGATAGCCCAAAGATAAGAGTCAAATTCAAATAAAATAAATGAGGAAGAAATAAGAAGGAGCCTATGCAGATGATAAAAAGGCAAATGCAAAAATAGTACAAGAAAGCTAAAAGAATTTTAAAGAGGAAGGCTGAAAATAAATAGAAAAAAAAGAAAAAGAAGATAAACTTTCTACTTAGGCACATCATACAGTGCTGAAATCCCTTCCCAAAACATCTTGCAAGTCCCTTGTCTCCTAACCTGCCCCATATCTGTTCTCTTGCCCATGCTCTACTGCCTTGCTCATCCTTTCCTATTTTGATTCCAGCACTTGCTTGTATTTTTCCTTCTGCAAGGGCATACCCAGTCAGAGGCCTCCCGTACCCTCATGTAATTTTATCTTCTGGTAAACCTTCCGGGATGTAATGTCGTGGTCCATGAAACTCTTCAGCTCCTACCGTTTTGTCCAGAGCTGCGCTGGACATCTTCAGAGGGGTGTTTCTCCTCCGGTGAGTCTTGCCGACTGACGGGTCGGACGTCTGAGCTCGACTTATATATCGTAGAAAGTGGGCATGACCAGAGTTACACGTGATATGCAGAGATAATCTTTGTCAAAGATAAAACTTAACTATTGATCGTAATCTCGTCACGGATAAAACTGTCTAGCAATTCTGTAGCGCTACTGTCCAAATATCACTAAGTTTCATGGTCTCTTCTTTCCGATTAAAATTATCCCTATGTTTGTATATTTCAATTGCTTCTCTACAAAGCCGTGGGTAATAGTTCGTCGTCGTAGATAAAATTTTTGTTTTGGAAAACTTCACTTGATGATTTCCTGGCTGAAAAGCATGTTCTGCTACAGCCGATTTATCTGTTTTTCCTAATCGGCAAAGACTTCTGTGTTCTTTTAACCATGTATTTACGCTTCTTTTTTTGTTCCAACATAAACTTTACCACATGTACATGGAATTTTATATACGCCACTGGCTGATAGAGGAGCGCGTTTATCTTTTACAGACCGAAGAACATGACAAATTTTCTTCGTTGGTCTAAAAACAGGTCTAATATCATGTTTACTTAAAATCTTCCCAATCTGATCCGTTACTTTTTTTTATAAAGGGAGAGAGACTTTATTCTTCCATCGTTTTTCGGACTTGTCCTTAAGCTTTCTGTTGTTTGTTGTTTGGGTGCAGAATTCTGCTTACTTCTTTCTTTGAGTAGCCATTTTTCTCAAAAGCATGCTTCAGGTGTTTTAATTCGTCGTTTAGATACTCCGGCGTGCAAATCCGTCTGGCTCTGTCAACGAGACTTGTAATCACACCTCTCTTTTGTTTTGGATGGTGGTTAGAGTTTTTATGTAAGTATCTGTCTGTGTGCGTTATTTTTCTAAAAATCTGTTGTTTCAATCTTCCATCCGTCTGTCTCATAACTAAAACATCCAAAAATGGTATTTTGTTATCATTTTCTCTCTCCATGGTAAACTGGATTCTTGGATTTATGTTATTAAGGTAATCAAAAAATTCGCCTAAGGCTTCTCTACCATGTGGCCAGACCACAAATGTATCGTCTACATACCGATACCAGCGAGATGGTTTCTTATCTGCTTTTTCCAAGGCTGACTGTTCGAATTTCTCCATGTAGAAATTAGCTACTGCAGGACCCAATGGGTTGCCCATTGTCTTACTTCCAGTCATTTCCAGTGGAATAATGAATTTTATAAACAACGTAATGGCGTAGCAATGGGCAAATTCCGTGTACATGTGGTAAAGTTTATGTTGGAACAACAAAAAGAAGTGTAAATACACGGTTAAAAGAACACAGAAGTCTTTGCCGATTAGGAAAAACAGATAAATCGGCTGTAGCAGAACATGCTTTTCAGCCGGGAAATCATGAAGTGAAGTTTTCCAAAACAAAAATTTTATCTACGACGACGAACTATTACCCACGGCTTTGTAGAGAAGCAATTGAAATATATAAACATAGGGATAATTTTAATCGGAAAGAAGAGACCATGAAACTTAGTGATATTTGGACAGTATGTGGGGCGGCGACTGATTTTGTAAAAAAACTAAATTGCTGTATAAATGCTTGCATGTTGAATCAGTTTCTGGCTTTTAGAATGTTGTTAATGCTGTCTTTCGCCGTTCTCAACACTGGCTCTCTATTTACTTTTTAGCACCCAGAAAGTGATTTAACAAAACGTGAAGCCAGTACTTAGAGATCCTAGTGCCCACTTCATCTGAGAATACCATTATAGCTGCACTTATAGCTCTGAGGAATTAGGAGATTGTCCGGGATTTCTAATCAAAAACAGTTTTCCAAAATAGTTGAGTATATTCTGAAGTTCACTGATAAAAAACACAAGTATCCCTACAACCTAACTAACAGAGCAGTTCAGAGTCCAATGCGCTGATGCAACTATAAATGTCCGAATTAAATGTTAAAAAGAATGCTCGCCAAAAAAGAATGCTCGCCATAATTTGATGAAAATATTTCATCAAACACCACGCTAAATAATTGGTAGAATGTCTGTCCCGCGACGGCACGTGAAAATACGACAATACGCAAACTGAAGCTAGATAATAAAAAACCTTCCCAGAATTAACTCTTCACTTGAAATGTTTTCATGGTTCCGCGTATCTCTAGTAACTTAATACGGCACCCGAGGCTGTTTGTAGCAGTGATACCGATGCGACGCGACTCCCGACACAGATGGCGTGTCATTCAGCGTCTGGAGAGAACTGGGGCCTTGCTTCCTCGCGCAGCGTTCTTATATATAAAGCCGCGGTGCGGACGGCTAAGGGAACGCCTGATCAAATCGGCTCTCCCGACTAGCCGCTGGGCTAGTAACGCACCACTTCAAGTTACATAATAATTTATAGCTTCTTTTGCTGATGGCCGATGAAGCTCTTAATTTAAACGTGCATTCGGCACGCAGGTAAGTATTGATAGTAAAATTTTGACGTGGCTAAGTTAAATATTTTGGGCGAGAGAATTAATTAAATTACACTGCACACAGTAGATGAGCTCTGAACTGGCCCTTTTGAGATCCGCTATCGCTATAATTTTATAGGTATTCAAAAGAAACTTTTCACATCTTCATAGTCATAGCGGACCTCCAACCTATTTAAATCTAAACATCCTAGCCTTATTTATTAGCCTACTTAATCTATCTTGCCTCCTTCAGTTTTGAGACGAAAACCAGAAAATCATGAATTTCCACTAAAATCTTAATTTGTGAAATCCAAAGTACTGTTTTTATTAAATCGTTACGAAAGATGAATCGAAATATAAATTTTGAAGTCTCTAGCTCTTTTCTGTTGCGCCAATGATTTTTTCAGAAAAACGTCCAAATTTCGAAAATGGCTGAAGTTATCGAACTGATATTTAACACAAATTAATTTAGTATTATTCCTGACATGCTAGAAAAGTTTTAGTTCATTTGCTTGATTTTTAAGGTATTGCGCAACATTTATGACGTCAGAGCTAGTTACAGCAGACTGGCTGGCACACAATGGAAACTGATGTGAATTTACTACAGCGTGAGTAGGCTGCTTCCCTACATCACCCTCTACTTAATTTTTTTTTTGTTTGTGAATGTTAATGAATGAAAAAAAAAATTAATTACAAAAGGGGAAGCAAGAGTACAGTTTAACTCCCTATGAAAAAATCAAAATTGAAATATAAACATGTAGAAACATTAAAGAAAACTGATTACCTACATTAATTATTTATATTGTGGGCATGTTCACTGCCTTTTAAACAATGTCATTACTCAAAATTTTAAGCAAAGTCGATGAAATATTTTGGCATACATATTACCTTAGACAAACAAACACATACAAATTGAAAAATTATGAAAATCTTAGATCCATTAAATACATTAAATACATTTTTACATACACCAATTCAAAGAAAATAACATGATACATAAACAGATGATTATCTCTTAGCAGTCTTTTCTAAACCTGAAAGAAAAGTTCACAAATAATTTTTTACACACGTGGTTGTAGCCGCTTTGGCTGGCGTCCTACACTTCCATTCACAAGGGTAGAGGAGGGGAAGTTGCTATGGTGTGCGTCCTTCACGTTCTCTCAAAATTACATGGGGGAAAGGGGAGGGGTCACTGTGAGTTGTGTCCAAGTCACTCCACGCTTTCACGCAGCTACCAGGCTGCCATTATCTGGTTTGTCCTGTAGAACAAACAAAAAGAGTGCCTCAGACTCTGTTCACTTAATATCTAAGGGTGGGTCACAATGAAATGGGGATTTATACATTTTATCCTTCAATATTTTGCTGGAACAAAGTTAACAGAACTTTTTCAGTTTTACTCTTACGGTTACTTAACTGTCATAAAATCGTTAAACAAATGGCTCAAAACGCCTTTAGTCATGTACTAGAGAAAATTTATGCTCCTAAGGCATACAATCATAAATCATATTTAATCTGAATTTATTATTATTTCTGGGCCGGAACACTGAACCAATGCTCGGTACATTCCTGATACATTTGTATTTTAAGCACTTAACTGACTCATCTTTGATTACTTTATTCTTAGAGATAGTATGAGTATGATTAGTGGTTGTTTTCTCAGCTTCTTTGTACATGTGAGTAACTTTTGGTAATAGTACAGTTGTGAGTGTTCAAAACACACTACGTTTAGTTGACTACTAAATCCACTTATTGGTCTTCTGCTGTTGTCAGTTCCACATCTGCAATTAGGTACTTACTTACTTTGAAGTGTATTTATGCTGAGCTAAAATAATGTTTCACGTCTGTCAGTATGTTATTTATTTATTTTGCTAGTGTATGTACTTATTTAACACTCACTCTATTAATATTTAAAGCATAGGATAGCACATTTATTTCATATTCATAATGTATTGCAGCTGATTAGTTTGCTCACGTGGCAATCCATTTCCACTCGATCGGACGCTGAAACCTTAGGTAGTCTCTCTCAGACCTACCACTAAAGTGCATCAAGTAATTATGGACGAGCGTAATGCTAAATTCCTTAAACCTATAGGACACCATGAGCTGCTCTGTCTCATCTAACATAAGGGTACCTATGGTCGCATTCACGCCTCCAACTCATAACCTCAATACGTGTAGGTGTATCCTGTCACACACTACACTAAAATAATGGCCAGTTCCAACCTTATAAATACTTCAGGGACGTGTCCTTCACGTCTCAACCACAAACACTGCTCAATTCTATTACACTGCCATTCCTTGCTACACAAGGTGAGTTTATTCTTACAATTTATCTGCATATTTTTCATAAAGGAACCTCTTTTACTATTTATTAGTTAGCCCTAATGCATACACTAGGTTTCACTACCACTTCAGATCCTGCTTGTACATGAATTCATATATCTTTTTAAATTACTGTTGGTGGACCATTTCCAATAAAACAACACTTTGTACTTACTATATTACCAGGGTACTATACATAATTGTTACTCAGATACATTTGTATCTTAATTACGTCATACTTCTCTATTGTTTGTCACTATTAGGTTTGTCACATTAGGTATTTTTCTTCACTAATCGGTAGATAGAATGGTCACATAACTCATGGCTTCATAGCCATGACAGAAAATTTTCATGTCTGGAAAGAAGAGGTCGAAAGTTTTGTGGATAGGAAAGATGAAGAATGAGTGAGACCTGAAAGGGAAAGAAGATCTCACACGGCTGGGACTGCACAGCTGCCACACTGTGTAGAGGCTACAGAACAACCTCCTCCCTACAGCATTCATTAGCTTAATGCTGGCTTGATAGTCATAACGGAAAATTTTAGTATTTGGAAAGAAGAGGTCGAAATTTTTGAGGACAGGAAAGAGGAAGAATGAGTGAGATCCGAAATGGGAAAGAACATCTCACACAGCTGGGACTGCACAGCTGCCACACTGTGTAGAGGTTACAGAACAACCTCCTCCCTACAGCATTCATTGGTTTAATGCTGTAAAGAAGAGTTAGAAATTTTAGGTGGATAGAAAAGATGAAGAGTGAGTGAGACCTGAAAAGGAAAGAAGATCTCACACAGCTGGGACCGCACAGCTGCCACACTGTGTAGAGGTTACAGAACAACCTCCTCCCTACAGCATTCATTAGCTTCAGACAATTTTCATATTGGAAAGAAGGGGTCAAAATTTTTGTGGATAGGAAAGATGAAGAGTGAGTGAGACCTGAAAAGGAAAGAAGATCTCACACAGCTGGGACTGCACAGCTGCCACACTGTGTAGAGGTTACAGAACAACATCCTCCCTACAGCATTCGTTCATAACCTTTGACCACGCCACGTCGATCTGAAAATACTTTATGATGCCTTTTTAGAACCTGTCTCAGTTCTTCCTTCTGATTAGCTGAAATCTTATCGATTTCCTGCAATTTAGCTTCTATTTTGTCCACAATAATTGCTTCTTCTTCTTCTTCTTCTTCTTCTGTGTTCAGCTTACTGCTACTAAGATTAACACCTTCGTCCCAATACCTCCTATTTTTCAGAACTCGTATAGGCAGCTCCCAAGTTTCATCATCAGTTACTACATGTTTATCACTAAAAGGTACTATAATTACTCCGGTTATTGGCAAGACCATTTTTAACTGGCTTCTTTCAAAGTCAACAACACTCTGATATTTTGACAAGAAATCTATGCCAATTAAAACCTCAATACTGAGATTGTTTACAATTAAACATGGATGATCAATTAAATTACCATTAATGTTAAAGGGTAGTAAAGCTTCTTGCTTTACCGTTTTTGAAACCTTGCCAGTAGCACCAATTATTCTTAGTCCTGATACCCTCATTACTGTAAGCTTGTCTTTACCAGGTAATGCATCAAAGAAGGACTGAGATATTGCACTCACCTCACTTCCACTGTCTAAGAGACAACGTACATTGATACCCAACATATTCACTATTATTATAGGGTGGCTTATTCTAGGTTGTACAGGTGGTTCCTCAAATTCATCTAGTAGTTCCTTTTGGATTTGTCTCCAACTAAAGTGATCGACATCTGTCTTCATTACATATAGGTCACAGTGTGTAGGGGTTTCCTGAATTACATTTTCAGCTGCCTTTTCCAGTCGGTCTATTAATTTTAAATCGAAACACCGCACGACTTCATTGCATTTAGTTTGCTGAACATCACCCAAATAACTGTAGTCTGAGCGATTCTGCGTCTCCAGACCGGGCATAACACTAGTTACAGCTAAACAACTTTCACCATTATCGTCGGTTTCCTTCTCAAGTGACAACTGGTCACAGCTACTGGGTTCATCGACCCTCAACAGCCTACCCTCTACATTCTCACTTCTTTCCTGTCCTAAATCTATTAGTACATTATCAACATCCTGCACAGGCACTTTAGACAAGAGCACATCATCCTCATCGTAAATATAAGCATGAATTTCTTCTGCTTCTTCACCTGACAATTCAATATTTTGTAGCTCTTTCCTATCGTTACACTGCTGCGCCTTCTCTTTCTCTTCCCACTTAGAAAGCGTCTCTAACACGGTATCTATCAAATACTGTGAGTGATCTAATATTTCTGTTGTATCCTTAGGTGCTACCGACTCTTCATCCACATGTTCAGTTTGAGTATTCTGATCTGTCTTACCAATTCCCGTAACTACTGGCTTAGGAAAAGTAACCGCCTGGTGAGCGCCAGTGTCCTCATAGACGGGAACTAGTTTTCCTGCCTCGGGCTACTACTGTTTCCTTTATTTTCATTATAGTTAACTGGCACAGCATTACTTTCCGTACTGTTGTTTACTTGCATAATTTTGTTTGGAACAAAATTATTATCCCTTGGACGCCATTGTTGGTTCTGATAATTATTTCCCCAATTCCTACCTCTCTTAAGATGGCGAACACCTATTGTTCTGATATTTACATTGCCATTTTGCTCGTTCCTTAAATTACTATTATTGTTATTGGCATTTCTGTTATTACGTGCTTGCTCCTCATTGGCCGCAACACGTTCTACACGTTCCAGATACTCAATGAAACGATCCAGATTATCTCTAGGGGCAGATATAATTCTAGTTTGCCAATACCATGGCAGTTTGGCTTCAAGACCTAGTATAATCATTTCTGGTTTTAGCTTTTCCGCCAAATGTGACAAACGTGAGATCCATGACCTAGCAAGCTCTTTAATTGATTCCTTGCCTGCATTGAAGCGTTTTCCACTCCAAAATTCTCTCAACACTTCATTTTGCTTATTACTAGACCAATACTCATTAATAAAAGCTGTTTTAAACTCCGCTAATGTTTTACATTTCAACATAACATCAGCTGACCAACGCATGGCGTCACCTGCTAAATGGCTTCTAACAAATGAGATTTTCTCTCGCTCAGACCAAGTTGGTGGAATCACATCTTCAGAATCGTTCCAGAAATCTAGCGGATGGATATTTTTATCTGGATCGAACCGCAAGAACTGCCGACACCCGATAAAAGCGGCATTTGCAGCTACAACTTGCTGTATACTACCATTACCAGAAGTTACTGCAGCTACTTTACTCTCAATGTTAGCAATGTTAGTACTTATATTTTCTACTCTCATTTCCACATTATCTACTCTTTGTACAATATGAGTAGTATCAGTTTTGATTGCATCTATGTCTGCTTGACATATGTTTACTTTTATATTAACATCTTTAAATCAATCTGAGCACAGTTCAGACTCCGCCTCGATCTTTCCTGTTAACTCGTGCTCCAGCTTCGCTTCTTCCATTTGGAAGTCCTTGCGAACCTCAGCAACTTCGGATTTTACTGTTTTATACATTTCAGAAAATTGTTGAGCAACCTTTTTCTTAATATCCTCATGGTTGTAATCAATTTTATAATTCAAACTGTCTAGATCGTCTTTCAACTTATTGCAACTAGCCTTGAAGGTATCGTCCATTACCTCCAATCGTTTATTAAAATTTGTTTGGCTGGCCACAATCTCAGACTTTAATTCAGCATTACTGTTTTTGACCTCAGTTATTTCAGACTTTAACTCAGCTGTCATTTGTGCATTACTGGCAGCTATTGCTTGTAATATAACATTTAAATCAATAGCCCCAGCATCTTTGGGTTGCTCACTAGCTGGCTTTTTATCACACTCAGGTGACAAAAAACTAGCTCCAATACCAGAATCATCAAAACTAAATGAAACTTCTGATTGATTAGTCATATCTAACTTCTCCTTCTTAAACTCTACCATCTCTGATGACTGTTTCATTTTTAATTCATGAGAGAAACTATCATCCAATAAATTAACAATTTCTGCTTTCTGCTTTACTACAGGGGTCCCTATTATTGAATCATTGCCCCTTCGCACACTACTGTCAGGAGACAATACTTCGTATTTCACTTTAACATTACTACTTTCATGCATGTTTATACTTGAAACGTTGTCTGAATTTACAGTTCCCTCAACAGACATAGGTTCTAATTTAAGTTTAAACTCCGTTTCTTTTGGCGGTTCCATCGCCGACAGTCTTTTAGTGCAGGTTAGTAAAATTTTTAACAGCTTTTCACTTAACTTAGTTCCTTCTGCACCACGTATGGCGTTGCCGGCGCGGCGTACCAGGATTCCTGATGCGACGTGGCACGTTGAACTGCAGACGGCTCTCCGACGGCTGTTGTGTGTTTGCGTGGCCCGCAATTGCAGGCGCTGCGCCGGCTGCTCCAGCGGACGACTGCGGTGCGGCGAGACTGGCTTCTCGCGATGCCGGCAGCACCGCTAGACTCAGTGCCAGCTCCGTCAATCCAGATGCGTTGTTAATCCAATTGCGTCGTCCACATTCACACGTAACACATTCACTGTTCTATACTCAGTTGCGTGTCGCCTTTCACTCGCGAATCCGAATAGTTAAAAATCACTTTCACTTAGTTGATTTCCCGGCCGATGCACCATATGTGGGGCGGCGGTTAGGTTTGTAAAAATAAATGAATTGCTGTATAAATGCTTGCATGTTGAATCAGTTTCTGGCTTTTAGAATGTTGTTAATGCTGTCTTTCGCCGTTCTCAACACTGGCTCTCTATTTACTTTTTAGCACCCAGAAAGTGATTTAACAAAACGTGAAGCCAGTACTTAGAGATCCTAGTGCCCACTTCATCTGAGAATACCATTATAGCTGCACTTATAGCTCTGAGGAATTAGGAGATTGTCCAGGATTTCTAATCAAAAACGGTTTTCCAAAATAGTTGAGTATATTCTGAAGTTCACTGATAAAAAACACAAGTATCCCTACAACCTAACTAACAGAGCAGTTCAGAGTCTAATGCGCTGATGCAACTATAAATGTCCGAATTAAATGTTAAAAGGAATGCTCGCCATAATTTGATGAAAATATTTCATCAAACGCCACGCTAAATAATTGGTAGAATGTCTGTCCTGCGACGGCACGTGAAAATACGACAATACGCAAACTGAAGCTAGATAATAAAAATCATCCCAGAATTAACACTTCACTTGAAATGTTTTCATGGTTCCGCGTATCTCTAGTAACTTAATATGGCACCCGAGGCTGTTTGTAGCAGTGATACCAATGCGACGCGACTCCCGACACAGATGGCGTGTCATTCAGCGTCTGGAGAGGACTGGGGCCTTGCTTCCTCGCGCAGTGTTCTTATATATAAAGCCGCGGTGCGGACGGCTAAGGGAACGCCTGATCAAATCGGCTCTCCCAACTAGCCGCTGGGCTAGTAACGCACCACTTCAAGTTACATAATAATTTATAGCTTCTTTTGCTGATGGCCGATGAAGCTCTTAATTTAAACGTGCATTCGGCACGCAGGTAAGTATTGATAATAAAATTTTGACGTGGCTAAGTTAAATATTTTGGGCGAGAGAATTAATTAAATTACACTGCACGCAGTAGATGAGCTCTGAACTGGCCCTTTTGAGATCCGCTATCGCTATAATTTTATAGGTATTCAAAAGAAACTTTTCACATCTTCATAGTCATAGCGGACCTCCAACCTATTTAAATCTAAACATCCTAGCCTTATTTATTAGCATACTTAATCTATCTTGCTTCCTTCAATTTTGAGACGAAAACCAGAAAATCATGAATTTCCACTAAAATCTTAATTTGTGAAATCCAAAGTACTGTTTTTATTAAATCATTATGAAAGATGAATCTAAATATAAATTTTGAAGTCTCTAGCTCTTTTCTGTTGCGCCAATGATTTTTTCAGAAAAACGTCCAAATTTCGAAAATGGCTGAAGTTATCGAACTGATATTTAACACACATTAATTTAGTATTATTCCTGACATGCTAGAAAAGTTTTAGTTCATTTGCTTGATTTTTAAGGTATTGCGCAACATTTATGACGTCAGAGCTAGTTACAGCAGACTGGCTGGCACACAATGGAAACTGATGTGAATTTACTACAGCGTGAGTAGGCTGCTTCCCTACAAGTAGCACTACAGAATTGCTACAGTTTTATCTGTGACGAGATTACGATCGATAGTTAAGTTTTATCTTTGACAAAGATTATCTCTGCATATCACGTGTAACTCTGGTCACGCCCACTTTCTACGATATATAAGTCGCTCTCAGACGTCCGACCCGTCAGTCGGCAAGACTCACCGGAGGAGAAACACCCCTCTGAAGATGTCCAGCGCAGCTCTGGATAAAACGGTAGGAGCTGAAGAGTTTCATGGACCACGACCTTACATCCCGGAAGGTTTACCAGAAGTTATGTCATCCGGTCGTGAAAGCTTTTATACTATGAACATGTAATTTTGTCATAACACCCTTCTTGTCTTCCCCCTGTCTTTGCCCCAAGAACTACTCATGTTAGTTACATGACAAACAGTTACAAAAACACACAATTTTTGAATAATGTAACAGGTATTGGAATCAGTATTAATAATAAGGTGCTGTGCTGAATTAGTTGTAATAAGCAAGACAGTTCAAAAATTATTCTCAGAACTGAAGGGAAACCAATATAACCAGCATTGTGTTGGATTATGTACCCATGTCAGAACATGAAGATGGCCACAGAGAAGAAATTGAGGAATTGACATTTGCTCCAGTGAGACCTCACAATCATCCCTGAGAAGGAAGAGATCTTCATTTATGAAGTAGTTTTCAACTGTTGAGAAAAACAAAACCTTACATCGGGAATCACAACGAAAAAAAAAAAAAAGCATATTTGGAATACAGCAGCTGATACAGGAAGAACTATATTTTGATAGTCAGCAAGTAAACAGAAATATTGGATTGGAAAGCATTGTGACAAGTGCACATATTTAATATTATTAGTGAGGGATGTGCTTTCAGATAATATTGTTAATGAGAGCATTAATATATAAGTTTACATAAGTTTTTACAATTCTTTAGTCTTTACTGTGGTCTGTTATAGTTTTTGTTCTCTTCATATACATTATAATGTGGCATCTTTTTACGCCCTTGTCTGCATAGCATTCTTCAGTCAGTCTGTGGTAGAGCACTGCATCCATGGTGCGGAATTACCTGAGCAGCACTCACTTTGCACAAGTTTTGTAGGCTCGCACCTCGCCGTTTCTGTCCTCAGTATTACTCACTGAGTGGTTCTGCCACTCGGCTAAGCGAACATGGAGTTATACGGTTTTGCCACAACGTAGAAGCACCAATGGGCCTGGGAAGTGTTGCAATGCATTTAGAATTAGAATTTCTTTTTAGCTGTCAATTTTTCCATTTTTCATATGGAGATGGTGTATGGTAGAGGGTTCCACTACAGTTGTATTAATTACTTATTCAAACCATGACCGGTTTCAGGATTTTAAAATCCCATCTTCAGTTGTATGAAACTGTAACATAGAAAGGAGAGGAGGGAAGAAATATAATGCAACATATCCTTCAGATACTGAAACAAGGCAACTCATGTATTGTACTTGGTAACGCATAACATAAGTCACTACTAACTAAAATGAGCAAACCACGTTGAAACACATGGTTCTATTAAATATGTTCCTTATATAATATGTCACTGGTTCAGGCTTATTTCTCTAAATCCCAGTCGTTTATTAATTGTTTCACCTTAATCACCTTTCCATGCTAGTATTATTTCATCTAATAAAAGCTGCTCAGCCCCATCATGTTAATTTGTCATTTTGCTCCTAGCATCACTATACTTACATTTTAGATTTTTATGATGATTTTTATATTTATATATTTCATTTTACATCACTTGAGCCCATAATGTATCATACATAGGTAATGATTCACTCGTGTAATTTGCCTTACCATTACTTTGTATCATGCCTTTTACTGTCTAATCCTCTGTTCACTCATTTGGCAAATGTACCATTGCCTTTTTGCCTATTACAGCCCATATTTTTACAAGCCTATGAGGTTCAGGCTTATTTTTCTCCCATTCATTTAGTTGTTCCATCTCTTAGTCATCTTTCCATATCATTATTGCTTTTTAAGGCACTCAGCCTGATCATTTTAGTTTGCTATTTTGCTGCTTACATTACTGCACTCACATTTTAGATTCTTGATGGTTTTTAGATATTCTATTTTACATCACTCAAGCTTATAACGTGTTGTACTTGTGATGGTTTGCTAAATATGGTCTGTGTTACCATTAATTTTTATCACTTTTCTTGCTATTTTCATCAGTTGTTCATTTCTCTTATGTACCAAAACGTCACTTGTTGTTACATGTTTGGGAGTTATTTAGCCTAATGGCATTACATAGCTCTTTCATATTCTATATGTTTTTAAATGAAGTATTGTAAGTGCTTGACCAGTCAGTATAGTTTTTCTATATCTTTACAATAACATTAGTTTACTTGGTTGTACACCGTTGATGCCTGCACCACACTGTACCTTCAGACCTCCATTGTAGCAGTCGTGGTTGATGATCATACCATGCTGTGCCCGACGGTGGACAGTATGAGTCCAGTGTTTGTTCCTGGTTTCTGTTTCCTTCATCCGAAGTGCTCAGACATTACGCTTTTAGTTCACTTTGATTATTAGGCCCTCTCTATTTTTTGGTTCTACCAAGATGTTGTGATTTAGATCCTTTGCACTGACTGGCCCAACCGCATGTTGTGTGTTACTATCTTTTGCACTGACTGGTCTGACTGCATGTTGTGTTTTACTAAAGGTAGTCTAGTCTTACAGTTTTTGCAGTGTGTTACAATACATTTCTTTCTTCCTGTATGCTTTACTTTCATAACCTGAAGATGGATTTTTAAAATCCTGAAACCAGTTGTGATTTGAAAAAATAATCAATGCAACTGAAGGAGATGTCTCTAAGTTAATTGAATACTGAATATTATTGAAGGTCATTGATTTAGCTGTGGAACTGTTAATTTGCACAAAAGAATAGCTGGTGCAATAATGCCTTCATTCAGTCCTCTGATAAAATCACAGTGACATTGAGACATGTTTTGAACACAACAAATAAAATAGATTTATGGTGAGGAGTGTGGCAACAGGTTGTAATTGTCAACTTATTTATAGTTGACAAAAAAAGTTCAGTCCAGCTACACTGTAAACTCTCATAAATAAATCGAGCAAGTAGACTAATTTACTTTTCTGCAGTGAACGGAAAGAGGAAGCAAGTACAAGGTCTATTGATAAGCAGAGATGGGTCTTATTCGGATAAATTTCTGTTTGGATAATTATTCAAACAAGTAGGTCACTCACACAAATTTATTCGTGAGTAAATTACTTGTAACTTAAATAATGAACAATATGGAACGCCACTGTTTTTTCTTTATTTTCTTCTAGTAGCATATTCTTTAACTAGTGCTTGTTCCCTTGGCTAAGAGCGATTTCTGTGTGATAAATAACATATTAATGGAGTGTAATTAAATGTGTTTCGGTGGCTCAGAAGGTTGAGCTCCACACTACAAAGCAAAGGTTCTGCGTTCGCTCCGTCGTTGATTCTACGATTTTTTCTGTTACTTATCACTTCATTTGTCTCTGGCAGCAAGAGAAATGTAAAGTCAAATTGCACCATGTTTCAGAGTGCATGTTGAACTGTAGGTCCCCTTCTAATTGGCCATACAAATCAGTTCAGACACAGTAGAAGTCAGGGGCATGCCAACATGCCTAGTAAAACACTGCAGTGTTCAATTCGACCTTCAGGTTGAGTGCAGCTTTACTTGATTTACAGCATAACAAATGCAGCACAAAAATACTCTCTAAGCGGACAGCTTCAGCAGTTGCACTGCCAGTGCGACCTAATTCAGCTGACTCTGCACTTGCCAGTACTTCCCCTTCCCCCTGCAAACATACAGAAGTACTGTACATAAGTAGCCAGAGATGAGAATGCAGCCAGCAGAAACTCTGCAGCACCTTTCTCAGTTGTACCAACACTATCGAATATGGATGTCTCGTTGATCTAATTATGCAGTTTGCTAGTGTTTGTAGTACTACAAAAGGAGTGAACAAAATTAGAACTCAGTTGCTAATGAATAACATTAACAGACGTTAAAATCTCAAGAACTCTTAAAACGTTTGTGGTATGCTGCTGGACATTCAAAAGTGTTTTAGGATTAACTCAGAGTAAGCTTTCAGTTAAAATCTGAAATAGGTTTTTGATGCCTCATGCATCCATGCAGTTACGTAGAGCATTGGGATTCAAAAATTTTTGATGAGTCACTGTGTTTAAGTACATTAAAAATTACATAATATTTCTCCACAATGACTACTTTTTAATTGAGAAAGCTCCAAGAGACGATTGGAAGACAATTTTTTGTCTTTCTGTGCCTACTGCAATTATTGCCATAATGTCTTACCCACAATTTAAAAACAAATTGTTCACTTGTATTTCTGTTCACGGTCGAGGGAGGCTTGAAACAAATTAACGACGTATAGCATCCAAAAAAATGTAGGAGAAATCCGGTCGTATGTTTGGAATGATGTTATGACATGAAAATAAAATTTTATTTTAATTTAATGTAGGAAGTGAATGTAACATGGAAAAACTACAACAGAATTGACAATTTCTGCAGCAGAATTGACGATTTCTCAATTTTTACTGAAGGACATTGTAAGTTGAAAGTAGTGTATCATTATCATGAAATATAGACTAATTCGGGAGATATAATGCACCAATATACTCTTTGCATATGGATAACATATTTTCTTTAGTGTCACTGTGGCATATCTTCAGTAATCAAATGAAGTTTCTGATGAGATATTTGACAAGAAGAGGTGTTTTGAAAGTTAATTTAAAAGCAATGAAAAGTACATTTGTTTCGTAAACGACAAAGATTTGGAGCAATAAATGTTGTTGGATTTAAATTTGTCAATTATATGTAACCTTTTCTATCCGCAGATGATGAATAATTTCTTTTTTTTTTGTGTAAGTGAATAATGTTTTGAATAATATTTTGTATTCATGAGTAATGAATTACAATTTTATCTGTATTCATTATTAGTCATTTGACAAACTTTTGACCATCTGGTGGTAAGTAAAGTGCATTGCACATGCACAGAGTGCAAATTCACAGTGGGCAAGTGAATGCAAGCACGTGACATCCTTGTGGCTGTGAATAAGTACTCATGTGGCTGTGTTGTCCACATGGCTGTGTACAAGTGCATACTCAGCTGTAATTAGGTGAAATGGCATTGGTAATCTTTGGCAACTTCTGTCAAAGTATGCAAAATGTATTCACACTCTCTCTTGCACACTGTATCTGCCTGAACATCACATGGATGGGGTACATATTTGTAGTGCTCTAGTTTGTGGAATCTATTGTTGACACATATTGTATGAAGAAACCTGTGAACTGCGAGTCTTGTTGTTACATGTGCCTGATTCCTATATTCTCTAGTCCTGCTGTCTTCATCGTGGCTGGTGTGTTTTAGAGCTCTAGTTCTGTCTTCTCATCCTTCTGGTCCATGATGTTAATCAGTTCCTTATATGGTCTTGTGGAAGATGGCAAGTGTTGTTATCTAATGCTCTCATTGTTTTTACCACTCCTAGTATCTATTTCAGGACCATCGTGTTGATTTTTTCTATGATTTTCATATTGTTGATCTTATGTTCTTTCTGTACAATCTCTGTTCCATACATAATGACCGGTGACACTGCCACTTTGAATAGCGACATAGTCGTGCTTGTTGATAGATTAGTTATGTTCGGGATATTGTATGAGGCTTCAATGGCTGCTGCTGCTTTTTCCTGATTATGCATACCAAAAGATGCTAGTGCTGTCTGTAATGATTTCCACGTTATTTATATTTCCTCACTATTTACAGCGGTTCATTGTGTAGAGTTATTTTGTCTTTGGGTGACGTTTTTCCTCCCTTCCTGAATATCATTTGAACTGTCTCTTTGTTTACGTTAGGTTACTTTCTTTTGCCCAAGTGTCTAGTCCTTGTAGTGTCTTCTGTACCTCCTTCCTTACCACAGTTCCTTTCACTATGTCATCTGCATACCAAATCATTTTTGCTTCTGTATCTTCCTCTGCTATGTTTGTCACATCTGCTGTGTAGATGTTGAACAGTGAACTCATAGGTTCTACTTGGAGAAGTCCATTCATCTGTATAATTTTCTCTGGAACTTCAACATAATTGTTTATTTGGATCAGATTTCGTTGAAGGCATGTCTTGATTGTTCCACTAGTTGTTTTCCATCTCGGATCATTCTTTTCAGTTTCTGTATTAGGTTTCCTCTATTTACAGATTCGAATGCTTTCCTGACATCTGCAAAGTCTGAGTAGTACTTTCTGCTCTGGTGTCTCCATGTGTCTTCTGTCTGTTTTGTTAAATATTTCACTGATGTACCATGTTACTGCCCTTCATAAAACCCAATTGACAATCCAGAATGTGCCCCTCAAATGCTTTGAGTAGTCTTTTGTTGAGTATTTAATGAATATTTTGAAGAAAGTATTTTCTAATGCCACTCCTTTGAACAACTTCAGGAATGCTTTGTCCCCCTTCGCTTTGTACAGAGTCCACAGCTCATGGTCTAGTGGCTAGTGTTGCTGCCTCTGGATCACGTGGTCCTGGGTTCAATTCCTGGCTGGGTCGGGATTTTCTCTGCCTGGGGACTGGGTGTTTGTATTGTCCTCATCATCATCTTGTCATCATTTGGGTAGTGGCGAGACTGGAAATGGAAAGATTGGAACTTGTACAAGTGCTGATTACCACAATGTTGAGTGTCCCACAAACCAACGTCATTATCACTTTGTACAGAATGTTTATGGTCGATGTTTCCCCACATTTTTCCTGTCCGTAGGCCTTTATTCATTACACCCTTCCATAGTTTCTCCCTGTTGAGGGAGTCACTGACGTGTTCCATACATATGTTGTCTTGATCAACCACTTTCTTGTTTTTCTTCTTTTATTGCAAGTCGTAGTTGTTATTAATTCACAGTTGTGTGTAGTCTCTGTTGCTTCCATTTTATGTACATGTCTTTTTTTAATGTTTATTTGGTATTACTGAGTAATATGTTTCCCATTTCTTTGTGTGAATTTGTCTTGTTGTGAGTGAGACTTTCTTCTTCATTGCTATGAATGTGTCTGATTTTTGCATCCATTGCTGCGTTTCTTGCCTCTCAATTGATATACTCTATTGTTTTCCTTTCAATTGTAGGTTTGCATTTCCTCCTTTTTCTGCATATGCTGTTAAATCTTTCTGTAGTCTGTGTGTCTTTGCCATGTCTAGCATCTGTAGGGTTTCTTTCTTTTCGCTCGTGCATCATTGGCCAAATAATTTTTGCACTCGCCTTCTTCTTTCGATTTTCGTGCTTCTGTCCAATACTTATGTGGATTTTTCAGGATTTCCTCTGGTTTTCATTCCTGTATTAATTCTCCTACTCTTTCGATGTTATCTTTGTTTTGCTCTATTCTATATTTTGCTTGCTACGTTTTGCTTCATATTCTATATTACCCTCAATACCAGTCTTGTCTAGGAGTTTTCTTACGCTGTTTGTGTGGTGGGTGTTTTGTTTTAGTCTTACTGTGTAGAACCAGGCCATCTTGTCTGCTGCTTTCAGCTCATAGTGTACTTTCTTGGATCCTGTGGTGAGTTTATGTTGACTTGTCTGTTTTCTCCTTTTTCCTGGGTGTACTGTTTCTGAGTCAATTTTGTTTCTGATGGTTTACTTCTGCTTCTTGTGCTCTCTCAGGTCCATTTCATCACAATCATCCATTGATGTTCTCCTTCCCTCTGTGTCTTGGTCTGGTTTGGAATCATAGTCTTCTTGATTTCCTTGAGTTTTTGCAGTCTTCCCTTGTTCGCTGACTAACTAACTGTGCCCGAACAGGTTTCAGAAGGCTCAATGGTACCGCCTGGCTGCTGTGTCACCTCAGGCATTAGGCGTCACATGGATGCGGGTATGGAGGGACACATGGTCAGCATACTGTTCTCCCAGCTATTGTCAGCTTTTGTGAGCAGAGCCGCTACTTCTCAGTCAAGTAGTTCCTCAATTAGCCTCACAACTGCTGCGGTGCAGGACAATGTTAAGCGAGATTTAAAATATCTCCAGGCTCAAATATTAACACCTGCATCATGACTGGGTGTAACAGTGAATGCCATAGTGGAGCAGCAAGAACAGTTTGAAGCAACAAGGCATCTATACACCAGTTTCAGCAGTTCACCCCCCACAGCATTTCCAATTGCCGGGCACTGCCATTCACCCGCTCTCAACCACGCACACAGTGTGCCGTGATGGAAAACGTAGTCTGACAACAGAACGTGGCAAACGATCGTGAACAATTCGTACTGGTGATAAACGGCTTAGACCAGCAAGCTAATACATTAATATTGGACATAGCAGTAAACCCACTGTCACACGGAGCGTACTGCAAGCTGAAAGAACCTAATCTCGTGCTGCACAAAATCTATTGACCTCAGAGTCAGGCAAGTACTATACCAGAAGAAGCTGGGTGACATCATACCATTGGAACACCTGCGCAACTTAATAGACGACTCAGCAGTGGTTGACAGTTTGCTGTTACGTGATTGGCAGCAGCAACTTCTGGCTGAAGGGTGGACAGTGTTTGTGATATATGATTAGGGATCACTCTATAAAGTACTACAGGCTGGAGTCGATTGCAACAGTTGCAGTGGCACCATCAGAACTATCGGAATGAAGACAACTGAAACTACAACTCTGAACCGTGTGGCCACAATGCCCATCGAGTGTTTCAGACAAGATCAGGAGCTTAAGAGCCACAATGCTGACAATAAGGTGCCAGTAATCGAGATCAGTTCCAACCAGCGTTACCACCACATGATACACAACATCAGTGGAAGGACTCATACAAAGTGTGCTAGTATCACAAACATCGGCAGAGGTGCTACAATATGCAAATCACTTTGCGCTTACTTAAGGGATCGAGGTGTCTACAGAACAGTGTGACGTCTGCATGCCTTAATAACAGCCACCTCTGTGTGCATATTCTACCAATTTGAAACCTCTGTATATATCAGACAAACATACTGGCACAATGCTTGGATACCAGAATGTTCCCTGTTAACCAAGCACCTTACCACAAGCAAGATGTTTGTCTATGTTTAAAGGCAGTTGATAAATCATCAGTCAACACTTATGGACATGAAGTATGCACCATCAGTGAGGGTTTCTCAAATCAGTTCATGTAGTCCTTTGTGATTGCTGATGTCTCAGAACCTATATTAGGCATCGACTTCTAGGCATTGACTTGCTAACACATTTTGCACTAGCAGTTGACTTACAGGGAGTGTGATTGTTAAGCTTAGTGGATAACAGTGCAGTGTCAGTGACTAAAGATCATCTGACTTACATTGTTCTACAGGGAACTCAAAACACGTTACCCTTGAAGGAACATGGAAACCTTCATACGAACATGTAGGAGAATTAACAAATGTGCCACAAGAGCAGGTTCACTGCAGTAAGATGAAATACAGTACACTGAGGTGACTAAAGTCATGAGATGCCTCCTAATATTATGTCGGACGTCTTTTTACCTGGCGTAGTGTAGCAGCTCAATGTGGTACAGACTCGACAGGCCGTTGGAATTCCGCCACAGAAATATTTAGCCATGTTATCTCTATAGGTGTCTCTGATTACGAAAGCGTTGCTGGTGCAGGATTTTGTGCATAAACTGACCTCTCGATTATGTCCCAATAAAAAATTGACGGGGGTTCATGTTGGACGATCTGGGTTGCCAAACCATTCATTCAAATTGCCCGAAATGTTCTTCGAACCAATCATGACCACCTGTGGCCTGGTGACATGGTGCATTGTCATCCATAAAAATTCCTCTGCTGTTTGGGAACATGGAGCTCACAAGTGGCTGCAGATGGTCTCCAAGTAGTTGAACATAACTTTTTACAGTCAGTATCGGTTCAGCTGGACCAAAGGACTCAGTCTACTCCATGGAAACACAGCGCACATCATTATGGAGTCATCACTATCTTGCACAGTGCCTTGTTGTCAACTTGGGTCCTTGGCTTCATGAGGTCTGCACCTCACACACGAGCCATATCAATTGAAATCGGGTCTCATCTGACCAGACCATGGTTTTCCAGGTGTTTAGTGTCCAACTGACATATGTCATGAGCCCAGAAAAAGCGCTGCAGGCAATTTCGTGGTGTTAGTAGAGGCACTCACATCGATCGTCTGCTTCCATAGCCCATTAACACCAAATCTCATGGCACATTTCTAATGGATACATTCATTTTGTGTCCCACATTCATTTATGCAGATATTTCACGCAGTGTTACTTGTCTGTTAGCACTGACAATTCTAAACAAGCGCTGCTGCTCTTGGTTGTTGAGTGAAGGCTGTCCGCCACTGGATTGTCCTAAAATTTTGTACTCTCGGCACACTCGTGACACTGTGAATCTTGGAACATTGATTTCCATGACGATTTCTGAAATAGAATGTCCCAAGTGGCTAGCTCCAACTACCATTGCACATTCAGAGTCTGTTAATTCCTATTGTGTGGACATAATCATGTCGTAAACCTTTCCACATGAATTACCTGAGTACAAATGACAGCTCTACCAATTCACTGCCCTTGTATACATTTTGTATCTGATACTACCACCATCTGTACACAAATGTATTGCTATCCCATGACTTTTGTCAGCTGAGTGTATGGTACACTACATCTGCCTCACACCAGGACAGGCTGTCTCACTGTGCGCACACAGAATTGCACCCAAAAGGCTGACAAATATGAAGATGTTCTTCAAGGAGATATTAAAGTTGAGAGTTATTTTCCACTTGGATGGCTTATAGTCTTCATCTTCACTCCCACACCTCACCCACATGTCAAACCACAATAATTCCAGAGCAGATGAGTCACGCTTCTCAAATGCCAGCAGAACACTCTCCACAGTTGATGGACATACTGGCACAACAGCTGACAGTCAAAGCCGCATCCAACCCATACAAGAGTCAGTTCACAGATCAAGCTCAAATACCAAGGCATCCCAGATGCTTTGCACTTTCGGGGGCAGGAGGAGGGAAGGGGCACTGTGTGGCCGCGATACATTTATGTGTAGCTGTGCGTCGTAAAAATAGCAGGTTGCACAAGTAAAACACTCTGTGTGGTTCTATGCTATTCCATATCATAATATGTAGAAGAATACGAAGCAATCTTTTCAGATACTGGTGGTAATAATGGTGGTTTTGACATCAGGTACCCAAGATCATCAGTGTGAGATGGTTTGTAGGTCTGAAATTCAATGTCTCGATGTGTGGATGAACAATTCAAACTTGTGCTTTCAGTTTTCTTAGGGTCTCTCATGCGCTGACATAGTTAAGTTACACAACACCATGGCATATGCTACAATTTGGAGCCTATATGCTACAATTTGGAACTCTCTATAGTTCAATTCTTTTATCTTGGCGGCTCGCGCATGCCTGCCCAGACGCGGGAGATTGCTGCGTTGCCAGTTACAAATGACACACGCACCAAGAGAAGCAGCACCATAGTATAGTATAGTTCGCAAACTTACGTTTAGGGGGGAGCGCGCAGTTCATGAAGTAAAGCCACCACGGCCACATTAACCCTTTCGCTGCTACAGAGACGTGCTCCCCACATTCCGCGCTGTGCGCAATTTTGTCATCACTGCACTGCTCGCCTGTGCAGACACATGGTGTTCCGACCGCTTTGACACACCTTTCATTCGATTCCACAAAAACTATTTGGCCCAAAAATTTGATTTTTACACATCTTATTGACTGATACCTTCCCCCCGTAAATGACTTAATTTTGTTTCGAAGTTCAATGCAGTTATTGTGCAGCATTGAATGTAGTAAACCATTGCATGAAATTTTGAAGAGTTGGCAGAGGTAAAAGTCCATAGCGTATACTTTCCGTATGGTCGATTTTAGTTGCCTCAATGTTGGGAATGAAATGTGGGCAAGATACCTAAATTTCATATAAAATTTACTGTGTAACAATATACCATTTCAGTACCAGATAGGTGTTGTATGTAATATTGAGAAATATTCCGTCTTTTGCGACTGTAATAAATGTCTTATTTATACCAGAGTCATTATGCGTTTTTCTAAAAAGTTCTGATTAAAACAAAGTTGGCGAAGTACACAAAACTGAATTGCGGACGTAATAAAACATAGAAACTAAAATATATTGTCAGTGAGGCGCAGTGCGCAAACGATTTGTGTTTGTCACAACAGACAGCAAATACTTGCCAAAACATAGATCAGTCAACAAAAACATTGAATATGATGATGTTGCCAAAGCAGCGAAGCAAAGAATTGCGTCAGACAATCAAGTAGCTCGGCAACGTACGAGCCGAAATTCTGCTCTAAATAATACTTTTAATTCTGTCGCAAAAGCAAATATCTCAATATGAATAGTAAAACAGCGACTGCGGAAGAGAAGATAACATGAATATTGTATGTGTGCCTTTTCATTGTTTTTAATTGCTGTGAAAAGAAATATTAAAGGACAAAATTAGAAAAACCGAAAACCTATTATGATTATAATGAAGAGACAAAGCACTAGAAATTTCAAAAAAATTACATTCAAATGAATAAAATTCATGAATAAGACACTTTGATATTGTTTTTAAATAAAGAAAATATTACGTACTGAAGAAGGTTTGAACTCAGACCCTTTTGCTTAGCAGCGAAACACCTTACACATTACACTAACGCGGCTCTTCATTAAACAGAACACCTGGAGGACTCTAAAATATCACACAAAATACCGACAAACACTGTTGGTATGACTATGAATTACTCATGTTTCGTCGAAGTACTATAGAAAATAAACAATTACCGCTGTTCTTTATTGCGAAAAAGTGGTTCGTGAGAATGATAAAAACACCTTTCCTTGCTATCACCTGAATTAGGAGGCTTACTGCTTGTTCGGTTTAATTAATTAATAGAATATGAAGCAATTGGTATAAAGAATACTTTTTCCAAACTTTCAATAAAAGAAAGTCTGCTATCAAGACATTGCTTTTGTTCAATTACTTTATTTATGACTGAATGTTTCTAAAACAGAAGACACTCGTCTATGCTCACTGCTCTGCACTGCAGTCGAGCTCTGGCAACGTCGTTCTCTGTTCATTGGCTGACTGTGTTTTGTGACTGTTTTAAATAGATATATTTTGTGTTTATTTGTAGTGGTTTTCGTTGATATGGTTTTGAGCCTCGCTACAATGACCTTGTGTTCACTAATCTCTGTATCTGTCATGACGCTCTCTATTAGATCAAGATTATTTGTGGCTAAGAGGTCAAGTGTGTTTTCGCAACCATTTACAATTCGTGTGGGCTCATGAACTAATTGTTCAAAGTAATTCTCAGAGAAAGCATTTAGTACAATTTCGGAAGATGTTTTCTCAGTGCCGGCCGGAGTGGCCGAGCAGTTCTAGGCGCTACAGTCTGGAAGCGCGCGACTGCCACGGTCGCAGGTTCGAATCCTGCCTCGGGATGGATGTGTGTGATGTCCTTATGTTAGTTAGGTTTAAGTAGTTCTAAGTTCTAGGCGACTGATGACCTCAGAAGTTAAGTCCCATAGTGCTCAGAGCCATTTGAACCATTTGTTTTCTGTCTACCATCGGCTTTGAATATGTATTTTTGCCAACAAATCGAGGGTATATTGATGTCTCCACCAATTATAACTGTATGAGTGGGGTACTTATTTGTAATGAGATTCAAGTTTTCTTTGAACTGTTCAGCTATTATATCATCTGAGTCGTGGGGGTCGGTAGAAGGAGCCAATTATTATTTTGGTCCCGCTGTTAAGTATAACCTCTACCCATTGTAATTCTCAGGAACTATCTATTTCAACTTCACTACAAGATAAACTACTACCAACAGACACAAACACACCACCACCTTTCGAAAACGGTTTGCGCCTCTGTAAAAATTTCGTCATACTTTATCTCCGGCTTTAGCCAGCTTTCTGTTCCTATAACGATTTCACCTTCAGTGTTTTCTATCACCGCTTGAAGCTCTGGTACTTTTTCAACACAGCTACTACAATTTACAACTACAATACCGACTGTTGCTTGTTCAATTCTCAGCGTTTCTTTGCCCTGTACCCTTTGAGACTGGAGCCATTTTTGATCTTTCCCAAGACTGTCTAACCTATAAAACTGCCCAGTCCACACCACACAGCCCCTGCTCTCTGTGTAGCCACCTCCTGTGTGTAGTGGACACCTGACCTATTTGGCAGAACCCATATCACCACCACCCCATGGCGCAAGTCAAGGAATCTGCAACCTACACGGTTGCAGAACCGTCTGAGCCTCTGATTCAGACTGTCCACTCAGCTCTGTACCAAAGGTCTGCAATCAGTCCTGTCAACGATGCTGCAGATGGCGAGCTCTGCCTTCATCTCGCTAGCAAGACTGGCAGTTTTCACCAACTCTGACAGCTGCCGGAAACCAGAGAGAATCTCTTCTGATCCATAGCAACATGCGTCATTAGTGCCAACATGAGCCACCATCGCAGTTGGCTGCACCCTGTACCATTCATGGCATCCGGAGGGACCCTTTCCACATCTTGGATGACTCCCTCTGGTATGCACACGGAGTGCACATTGGCTTTCTTCCCATCCTTAGCTGCCATATCCCTAAGGGGCTCCATCACCCACCTAACATTGGAGCTCCCAATGACAAGCAATACCACCCTCTGCACTTGTCTGGACCTCTCAGGAAGACCAGCCACTGCCACAACAGCCGAGACTGTCTGCGCTGGCTCAGAAGTACTCTCAGCAATGGGCAGTACCTCAAACCTGTTACGGAGGTGTAAGGGTACAGCCTTTCAGCCAGCACCAACTTTCGCCTTCTGCCCGGTTCGCCGTCAGGTAAATGTCCGAATCCGAGGGTGCAGTGGCATCAGAGATCCCAGGTGATGCTACAGGTTCCAGAGGCGCCAAAGTGTTCGCCTTGAATGTCCCAACGTCACCGCGGCCCAGGGCAAAAGCCTGGAGCCTGTCGACCACGGCCAACACAGCTTCCAGCTCTGTAGGGATGGTGGCCAATTCCCCCTGAATCCATACACAACAGGCGCAGTCCGTATCTATCCCTAACAATTTTTTTTCCTCTCTTTTATCTCACAAGCTGTTCGAAACAGACAGACAACTGATGACTACACAAATTTACATTATATAGGTACTAAAACACGATCCTACAGCTCTCAAATACTATAATATGCCTGAAATTTGTGAATTAAACTATGCAAGTACCCAAAAACACACAAGAAATTAAGAATTAAACTATAAAACATATAAGTGAGCTAAGAGTGTGACTTGCTGCTGGCTGCTGCTTATCCAATGGCGGCAGGGCATTTACTCTTCCGTGACTTCCTTTAAAACCGTCAGTTGATTTATTGTGTAATGGTGGCTCTAGTGCTCGTTCCTTGCTCACATCATTCTCATTGTTGGTTTCTAAGTTACAATTGGCAAAGCTTGCATTTAATGTGTTGGGAGGAACTGGAATACTGTAATCTCTCTTTCAATAATTTAATTCTGTTGTAATGACTCCCCATGATGTGTATAATTATTTAAAAATAGAATGTATCCAGCATTGTCCTTGCTTTTTGCTGTTGTGATTACAGATTTGCAGTGCATTTCTCATAATCATTTACTTTTCCTTGTCTTTTATACTGTAATGTGGCCTATCACAAGACAGGAGGATTTAGTTGTGGTATCTACAAATATTTTAAACTTTGTTAGAAACGGTGTTTTCCTTGGAATATTTCTTACAATGTTCAGGGCATATTTTTTGAAAGACTTCAGTTAGCACACCATAAACATATTGTGGTTGACTTATTAGCTTCCATATAATGTATAGTTAGCTCATTCCATTCTATTAAGCGTAATCTAGATCGTAGTTTGTTTAGCTTCTGTTCATTAATGGATCTGATCACCCTTCCATGACAGATATCTGTATTGTTATCTGTAGAAATGGTCAGAAAGACTTAGTTTAATTGTACCAGATTGTATTTCGCTAAATTGAAAATTATAGGAAATAATATGCAGGCATGCTGCCAGCCTTTCAGTCTTGTCATTTATACAGTATAAAAATGTAGTATAAACCCTGTAAAACTGATATCAATATTAATGTCAGCAAATATTATCTCTCTGCAAGTTTTTTTCTGGGGAAGATTTTCTATGAACAAATCCATATTGTGATTGGGAGGGTTGATACACAGAGAAGCTATAATTTCTGGTCTTGGAAATAGTGCAGCTGCAGCCCCAAAATTAGATTCTGTACAAAGGTCAATTACATGTGTAATTTCATAATTTTTTTGAACACTGTTATGAAAAGGGTGCAGTGCTACTCATCATAGTGATGACACATTGAATTGGAGATAGGTACGATGAAAAGACTGCAATGAGCTTTTGGCCAAAGCCTTTGACAGAAAAGAAAACATGTACACATTCACACAAGCTAGCACACATGACCGCTATCTCCGTCTGCTTTGTTTATGTGTCTATGAGGTGTGCTTGCTTGTGCAACTGTGCATGTGTTTTCTTGGAACAGTGCATGTGTTTTCTTTTCTGAAGAAGGCTTTGGCCAAAAACTTAATCTCTAACAGTCTTTTTGTTGTGTGTGTGTGCATCTCAACATGTCATCTTTATGGTGAGTAGCAATCTACCATTTTCATAATACTGCTGACATTCCGACTTGGACTTTCCATTGTTTAGTGTATTTTAATGTAGGCCGAAATGCCACCATATTTCATATTTGTTCTACAATAGCCTGTTACTAATTCATTGCTATTTGTACTTATTCTAATTTTCCATATGACAGCCAGTGTTCATTTACCACAAGCACAGTACAGTTTAACTTTTCCATCAGTATTGGAGGAATGTACATTAACAGGCAGGAGCAATAAACTTGTTTCATAGCTAGGTGGTATTAACGATTCTGCTTCAGAATTATGAAGATTACATACTGTATTTGCCTGTTCTAGTTCTTGTACATGATTTTTGTTTGGGAACTGCAGTGTACTCAGTCATATTTAGTGCCATTAAGCTGATTATTATTATTATGTAAATTATTTAGGGGTCAATTAACTTTTACTCAAACTACTACCTTCTGGCCAGAATATTCTTAAATACTCCTAATCAGTGGCAGCTGATGAATATACATTCTGGGTGTTCACATATTTTTAGATTCAGATAAATTAGAGAGTGTGAAATTAATAGCATCTGCTGTATAACGTTTATACTTATCAACAACTTCAGAAACTACAGCCACTGCCAATAATAATAGTGATAGTAATAATAATAATAATTAAATGCAGACTTTGCAAACAACAAATAGAAACAGTAGATCACATCACAAGCGGATGTACAATACTAGCAAATACAGAATACCCCAGAAGACAAGACAATGTAGCAAAAATAATACATCAACAGCTTGCCTTACAACATAAACTTATAAAACAACATGTTCCCACATACAAGTATGCACCACAAAATGTACTGGAGAACGATGAATACAAATTATACTGGAACAGAACCATTATAACAGAAAAAACAACACCACATAACAAACCTGACATCATACTCACCAATAAAAAGAAGAAATTAACACAACTAATCGAAATATCCATACCCAATACAACAAATATACAAATTCCGCACGTCCAGGGCCTCACTGCAATGGAGCACTTCCTTTCACGCCGATCACCTGCCACCCTACCTAAAACCTCTTTCCTCATTACCGTAGCCAGCTTCATCCTGACCCACAACTTCTTCACTTTTGAAGGCCAGACATACCAACAATTAAAGGGAACAGCTATGGGTACCAGGATGGCCCCCTCGTACGCCAACCTATTCATGGGTCGCTTAGAGGAAGCCTTCTTGGTTACTCAGGCATGCCAGCCCAAAGTTTGGTACAGATTTATTGATGACATCTTCATGATCTGGACTCACAGTGAAGAAGAACTCCAGAATTTCCTCTCCAACCTCAACTCCTTTGGTTCCATCAGATTCACCTGGTCCTACTCCAAATCCCATGCTACTTTCCTTGACGTTGACCTCCATCTGTCCAATGGCCAGCTTCACACGTCCGTCCACATCAAACCCACCAACAAGCAACAGTACCTCCATTATGACAGCTGCCACCCATTCCACATCAAACGGTCCCTTCCCTACAGCCTAGGACTTCGTGGCAAATGAGTCTACTCCAGTCCGGAATCCCCGAACCATTACAACAACAACCTGAAAACAGCTTTCACATCCTGCAACTACCCTCCCGACCTGGTACAGAAGCAAATAACCAGAGCCACTTCCTCATCCCCTCAAACCCAGAACCTCCCACAGAAGAACCACAAAAGTGCCCCACTTGTGACAGGATACTTTCCGGGACTGGATCAGACTCTGAATGTGGCTCTCCAGCAGGGATACGACTTCCTCAAATCCTGCCCTGAAATAAGATCCATCCATGATGAAATCCTCCCCACTCCACCAAGAGTGTCTTTCCGCCGTCCACCTAACCTTCGTAACCTCTTAGTTCATCCCTACGAAATCCCCAAACCACCTTCCTTACCCTCTCACTCCTACCCTTGTAACCACCCCCAGTGTAAAACCTGTCCAATGCACCCTCCCACCACCACCTACTCCAGTCCTGTAACCCGGAAGGTGTACACGATCAATGGCAGAGCCACGTGTGAAAGCACCCACGTGATTTACCAACTGACCTGCCTACACTGTGAAGCTTTCTATGTGAGAATGACCAGCAACAAACTGTCCATTCGCATGAATGGACACAAGCAGACAGTGTTTGTTGGTAATGAGGATCACCCTGTGGCTAAACATGCCTTGGTGCACGGCCAGCACATCTTGGCACAGTGTTACACCGTCCGGGTTATCTGGATACTTCCCACCAACACCAACCTGTCAGAACTCCGGAGATGGGAACTTGCCCTTCAGTATATCCTCTCTTCTCGTTATCCGCCAGGCCTCAACCTCCGCTAATTTCAAGTTGCCGCCGCTCATACCTCACCTGTCTTTCAACAACATCTTTGCCTCTGTACTTCCACCTTGACTGACATCTCTGCCCAAACTCTTTGCCTTTACAAATGTCTGCTTGTGTCTGTGTATGTGCGGATGGATATGTGTGTGTGTGCGAGTGTATACCTGTCCCTTTTTTCCCCCTAAGGTAAGTCTTTCCGCTCCCGGGATTGGAATGACTCCTTACCCTCTCCCTTAAAACCCACATCCTTTCGTCTTTCCCTCTCCTTCTCTCTTTCCTGACAAAGCAACCATTGGTTGCGAAAGCTAGAATTTTGTGTGTGTGTATGTGTTTGTTTGTGTTTCTATCGACCTGCCAGCGCTTTCGTATGGTAAGTCACATCATCTTTGTTTTTAAATATAAATTATTTAACAGTTACATTGAAGACCCATACACATTCCCAGATACACTTACACACGGAATAACTTATCTGAAACCTAAAGATCAAGCAGACACAGCAAACCCAGCTAAATATCGCCCCATAACATGCCTACCAACAATATACAAAATATTAACTTCAGTCATTACACAGAAATTAATGACACTTACAACACAGAACAAAATTATAAATGAAGAACAAAAATGCTGTTGCAAAGGAGCACAAGGATGTATAGAGCAACTGATAATAGATGCAGAGGTGACATATCAAGCTAAAACTAAACAAAGGTCACTACACTACACTTACATTGATTACCAAAAAGCTTTTGATAGTGTACCCCACTCATGGTTACTACAAATATTGGAAATATACAAAGTAGATCCTAAATTGATACAGTTCCTATACATAGTAATGAAAAATTGGAAAACCACACTTAATATCCAAACAAAATCAAATAATATCACATCACAGCCAATTCAGATTAAGCGTGGAATATACCAAGGAGACTCATTAAGTCCTTTCTGGTTCTGCCTTGCTCTGAACCCACTATCCAACATGCTAAATAATACAAATTACGGAAACAATATTACTGGAACATAACCACACAAAATAACACATTTGCTATACATGGATGATCTAAAACTACTGGCAGCAACAAATCAACAACTCAACCAATTACTAAAGGTAACAGAAGTATTCAGCAATGATATAAATATGGCTTTTGGATCAGACAAATGTAAGAAAAATAGCATAGTCAAGGGAAAACACACTAAACAAGAAGATTACATATTGGATAACCACAGCGACTGCATACAAGCGATGGAAAAAAACAGATGCCTTTAAATATCTAGGATACAGACAAAGAATAGGAATAGATAATACAAATATTAAAGAAGAACTAAAAGTAAAATATAGACAAAGACTAACAAAAATACTGAAAACAGAATTGACAACAAGAAACAAGACAAAAGCTATAAATACTTATGCTATACCAATATTGACCTACTCATTTGGAATAGTGAAATGGAGTAGCACAGACCTAGAAGCACTCAATACACTTACACGATCACAATGCCACAAATATAGAATACATCCCATACATTCAGCAACAGAAAGATTCACATTAAGCAGAAAGGAAGGAGGAAGGGGATTTATCGACATAAAAAACCTACATTATGGACAGGTAGACAATTTAAGAAAATTCTTTCTAGAACGAGCAGAAACTAGCAAAATACGCAAAGCAATCACTCATATAAATACATCGGCTACACCACTGCAATTTCATAACCAATTCTACAACCCTTTAGATCACATAACATCAACAGATACGAAGAAAGTAAATTGGAAAAAGAAAACAGTACATGGCAAGCACCCGTATCATCTAACAGAGCCACACATCGATCAAGACGCATCCAACACATGGCTAAGAAAAGGCAATATATACAGTGAGACAGAAGGATTCATGATTGCAATACAGGATCAAACAATAAACACCAGATATTACAGCAAGCATGTTATTAAAGATCCCAATACCACAACAGATAAATGCAGACTTTGCAAACAACAAATAGAAACAGTAGATCACATCACAAGCGGATGTAAAATACTAGCAAATACAGAATACCCCAGAAGACATGACAATGTAGCAAAAATAATACATCAACAGCTTGCCTTACAACATAAACTTATAAAACAACATGTTCCCACATACAAGTATGCACCACAAAATATACTGGAGAATGGTGAATACAAATTATACTGGAACAGAACCATTATAACAGATGAAACACCACATAACAAACCTGACATCATACTCACCAATAAAAAGAAGAAATTAACACAACTAATCGAAATATCAATACCCAATACAACAAATATACAAAAGAAAACGGGAGAAAAAATTGAAAAATACATCCAACTGGCGGAGGAAGTCAAGGACATGTGGCATCAGGATAAAGTTGACATTATACCAATTATACTATCAACTACAGGAGTCATACCACACAATATCCACCAGTACATCAATGCCATACAGCTACATCCAAACTTATATATACAACTACAGAAATCCGTAATTATTGATACATGTTCAATTACCCAAAAGTTCCTAAATGCAATGTAACATATACTGTACAGTTAAAAGGAAGCCACGCTTGATCAAGGTCCGCGTCACTTTCCATTTTTGACCAGACATAACGTCTGAGAAAAGAAAGAAATAATAATAATAATAATAGTAATAGTAATAAAATACATATCTGATCTGACAACAGAAAGAATTGTTTTTGTGGAATTTTGTTGTTTTGTATGTAATTAAGTACAGTTAAGGGCAATAATGAAATAATGTGCAAGCTTCTGCAGCTCAAGTGTAAAAAATCCCTAACTGATGTGTTAGTTCTTGGATTTACTTCCGGGCTGAAAATCAGATTAGATTTACTTTCATTCCAATTGATCCGTAGTGAGGAGGTCCTCCAGGATGTGGAACATGTCAGGAAAATAACAATACATGACAAATATTTACAACTATAACAAATAAGCTAATGTACCATTCCACAGGTCCCAAGTGGAACGATCGTCATTTTTTAATGAAAGAGTCATTTTACAAATACTAATGCACTGAATTTAAAATAAAAAGCTTTATTTATTTATATACAAGGTAATAAACATGTAATACAACTACTATAATACTTATTTACAATGAACACATTACTGCATTGAAATGGTGCAGAAGTTAGATTGTACTTACTCGAGAATGTTTACCTGTCACACTTAATTGATTTTGTCACTCTCTCAATCAAAGGACCTGTTCTTGGAGACCTTAGTCCTTTAGTGGTTAACTCTTCCTGGTAATTTACTTTTCTGTTTCCAGAAAGAGATTTTCACTCTGCAGCAGAGAGTGTGCTGATACGAAACTTCCTGGCAGATGAAAGCTGTGTACCAGACAGAGAAGCACACTCGAGACCTGCACCTTTTGCAGGCATTCGCTCTACCGACTGATCTACCCAAGCACAACTCATGATCCATCCTCACAGCTTTACTTTTCTGTTAGTGTTTAAAATAGATTCAGCATAGTTTATGTTTACACTGAACACGAAAGCTGATTTCCACACAGTAATCAACCAATTCCAAATACAAAATGCCGTTGGTGGAAATGATTAAACTCAGGTAGTAATGTTTACCAACATGGTCACTTGGCCAGTATACAAATGAGGTGCTGAGATCTATAAGGGCCTAAAGCACACCTCTGTCAATCCAACTTTTAAGTGAATGTAAGAGAAACCAGTGATACAGCTTTTCATGAATTTTCACAGATACAATGTGGGCCTACAGCGCAAATAAACCTGACTTGTCATAAGATCAACAGATTAAAAAAAAACATGAATAAATGCTACAATCTCATAATTGACACTGATGTGCTTTAGGCCCTTATGTTTTTCAGCATCTCAAATGTATTACTGTATGATAAAATTCAAAACTTAATGTATTGTATCTCATTCAGAACCCTCCAAAACAAAATAGGTTTATTGTCAGTACATCTTTGACATGCACTGATGTCTGATCTAAAAAATAGTGTGAATTAGCATATCTGGGGAGTGTGCTATGATGTAGCCGGATTTATGCCAAGCAAACTGGGGTAAAAGTCTGCTGCAGTGTGCTACCATCTGGTGGCACTGACGTAAATTTCTACTTGAGTGCAAGGGCTAGCTGTGCGCATTGTGAACCATACACATTGTTTATCTAATCCATATGTATTTGGCCTGTAAGGCAATTAGTTGAGTAGCACATGTGCAAAAGCTCCTTAAAACCTGCACAACTGAAGGTATACTCGTGACCCTGTTGCCAAGTTTTACGAAGTCCGGAGAAGCAGTAGCGTGTTAGATTTAAGTGCCGTATCCCTTCAGATTGCAACATCTATGCTACATTTAACAACATTCAAAGAAAAATAACCAATAAATCTGCAAGGTGTTGAAAGTTAGAGTGTTCACGTACACTTGTGCTCTAATACAGGATCCGCCACTGCTCTTACTGCATGTTGTGACCCATGCTACAAACTAAACAGTGACCAGTGTAGTTCCACTGTAGATATACTATGCCATTGTCACCAAGGTTTGTGTTCTTCACACAGTTAGCGTCTTAGGTAGCCTTTCTTATACTCATGATGACACTAATAATGCCAAACTATTGTCTGTGTTTCTCTACTCTGGTATGTCATGAACAAATATTTTCTAGGTGTACCATTTTTACTCACTGTTTTGTACCATTGCTACTCACTATATTCTTATGTGCAGTGGAGGGAACTATGACACTGAAATTAGTTACTTAGTGTTCAGTGAAAGATGTATGTATTCTGTAGGTGATCTCCAGTCAGCAAACAAGCAATTGTCAGCAGCAGCCGAGTCCTTTGGTGCCACTTCTGAGAGGGGTCGGATTGTCCTGATGAAAGCCAAACTACTTCTAGCACAAGGAGATGTGGCAGCAGCATTACATGAGTTAGAATCTGTTTCCCCTGGGCAATCCTCATATAGACAAGCACAGTGTCAAATGGCTGAGATACATTTAAAGCATCGTGGTGATCGTATGGCTTATGCTGAATGTTTTCGTCGTTTGGTAGAACATGCACCAGGACCTGCAACATTCTCAATGCTTGGTGATGCTTTCATGCAGGTGAGAAACTTTTATTGTACAAAAGGTTTGACCAGTAGCCTTAAGTAGTGAGAACTAGTGGCTACGTATTTTTGTAACAAGCAAAATGGAAGTAATGAATTTCTACCTAGAAAAACTGTTGATTACTTTAAGAAAAAGGAAAGCACTATAAGATAATGAAGAAATTTACTGTTTCAAATGGATAACATAGATCAAACATAAGTCTTGTATGGAATGTGAAGAAAAGAGTCTCCTTTAGTACAGAAAGAGATTTATTCATCCCTTGTCCTTGTGGGGTGGCGGGTGGGATAGTTGTTTATAAAATGTTCCTATTATTTATTTAATGCTGTTGTTTGCCGTTCTCAACACTGGCTCTCTAACTACAATATTGGCAACCAGCAAGTGAGTCGCAAAACGTGAAGCCTGTAATTAGAATTCCTAGTGCCCACTTCATCTGAGAAATAGATTTATAGCTACAGCTTATAGCTCCGAGGAATTAGGAGATTGTCTGGGATACATAATCAAAAACCATTTTCTCTAAAATGTTCACTATATTCGGAAAGTCACAGACCAAAAAGAATCCACACACTCCAACTACCAAAGCAGTTCAGAGTCTAATGCGCTGATGCAACTATAACTGTTCAAATTAAATGTTTAAGCGAATGCTTGCCATAATTTGATGATAATGTTCATCAAACGCCACGCTAAATAATGGTAGAATGTCTGTCCTGCGGCGGCACGTGAAAATACGACATACGCAAACTGAAGATAGATCATTAAAGTCATCCCAGAATTAACACTTCACTCGAAAACGAATTCATGGTTATGCATATCCCGAGTAACTTATTATGGCATCCGAGGCTGTTTATAGCAATGATGCCGACGCGACGCGACTCCCGGCACAGGTGATGCGCTATTCAGCGTCTGGAGAGAACTGGGGACTTTTTTTTTCGTGCAGCGTTCTTATATATAAAGCCACGGTGCAGAAGGCTAAGGGAACGCCTGATCAAATCCGCTCTCCCGACTAGCCACTGGGCTAGTAATGCACCATTTTAAGTTATTGAATAAATCATCGCTTCCTTTGCTGATGGCCGATAAAGCTCTCAATTTAAATGTGCAATCAGCACACAGGTATGTAATCATAATAAAAGTCTGACGTGGCTAAGTCAAATATTTTGGGCGAGAGAATTAATTTAATTAGCTACACGCAGTAGACGAGCTCTGAACTTGCCCTTTGGAGATATGCTATCGCTATAGTTTTATAGTTATTCAGTTGAAACTTCTCACATCTTTATGATTATAGCGGATCTCCCTTCTACTTAAATTTAAACATCCTAGCTTTATTTATTTGCCTACTTAATCTATCTTGCTTCTTTAATTTTTAAGACAAAAACCAGAAAATCATGAATTTCAACCATAATTTTAATTTGTGAGATCCAGAATACTGTTTCTACTAAATTATTATGCAAAAGGAATCTAAATATAAATTTTTAAGTTTCTAGCTCTTTTCTGTTGCGCAAATGATTTTTACAGAAAAACGTCCAAATTTTGAAAATGGTTAAAGTTATTGAACTGATATTCAACACATATTGATTTAGTATTACTCCTGACATGCTAGAAACGTTTCAGGTTATTTACTTGATTTTTAAAGTATTGCGCAACATTTATGACATCAGAGCTAGTTACAGCGGACTAGGCTGGCACACAATGGAAAGACTGATGTGAATTTTATAAAGCGTGAGTATGCTACTTCCCTACATCCTGCTGTCTGAATAATGTACAAAACTCATTCATGATGTTTCTCATTATTATTATTTATGGTGCTAATTTTGAAGAATTTTCTGTTCTGTTCAATTGATTCATTTTAGCAACTTATCTTAATGGTATTTTCATGGTCATAACCATCAGTGCTACGGAAATTCACATCACTTACTGTGAAGTTCCAATATTGTGATCTGTAGTAAAGAGGTAAGGCTAATCTAAGAGTAATCAAAACATCCTAGGTCCTGGGTTCAATCCAAGCAATTGCTAAAATTTTGAAGAAAAATCATTAGCAATAGCGGCTGAAGACTTCGTTTATAAGGAGTCATCCTCATTCTGCCAATGGCTTTGTTAAAGAGGATGGAGTAATGGACAGAGTTTCAGGGCAACTTCTTGCCCTAGGATTGGGAAACTACTTCTAAGAGGCAGAAGAATTAACAAAGACCAGTGACAAGAGGATGCAGAAGACAAAGGAAACCACTCCATTAAAGACACACAGTGTGTATCAGCAAGACATATAGTTTACGTCTATTGTAAAGAGTCTGCCAGTTCAGTTTTGTCAGCATCTCTGTGACGTACTCCAACAAATCAAACAAATCTGTGCTCATTTGTGGTGGCCTTCTCTGTGTAATTTCGCTATCCCCCATTAGCCCTATTTGGCATGGATCCCACACACATGAACAGTATTCTAGGATGGGTCGCACGAATGGTTTGTAAGCAATCACTTTTGTAGTCTAATTTCATTTCCCCAGTATTCTGTTAATAAACCAAAATCTACCACCTGCTTTGCCACAACTGAGCTTATGTGCTCATTCCATTTTGTATCCCTACAAAGTGCTCATTGATATTATAGTCATAGGATACTACTTTTTTAGTTTTCTGAAATGCAAAATTTCACATTTCTGAACTTTTAATGCAAGTTGCGTATCTTTGCATCATTTTGAAATAGTATCAAGAACTATTTCAGCTTTTGCTTTGTTACCCTCAATTTCAGTTCCTGTCTCATCTGTGAGTGACTGGATACTAACTTTGCTGCCACTAATAGGCTTTACACTTGACCAGAATTTGTTTTGTGAAAGATCATTTGACAATATCCTGCTACATTAGTCGTTGACGGCTCTGCTTTGTTACCCTCAATTTCAGTTCCTGTCTCATCTGTGAGTGATTAGATACTAACTTTGCTGCCACTAATAGGCTTTACATATGACCAGAATTTGTTTTGTGAAAGATCATTTGACAATATCCTGCTACGTTAGTCGTTGACGGCTCTCTTGACTGCCAAATGCATTTCATTTAGCATCTCTCTATCTATAGCCCTATGCTTTGTTTACATCTGTTATGCAGTAGTCTCTTTTTCTTTAGGAGTTTCTTTACAGTGACTGTATAACATGGAAGGTCCCTCCCATTATGAACTGTTCTAGCTGGTACATATCTACCCAGTACATGGTCAACTATTCTTTTATAGGTGGTCCTTAGTTCCTCTACACGCTCCCATCTTCCGCTAAAAGTTTCAAGTTCCTCATTCAGATATGACACTGCGGGTTTTTTATTCTACTGTGTTGAACATACTTATCTTTTTATTCATTTTAGTTGCCCATGTACTGTGGTTCATGGTGTGGGTTCCTGTTGTCATGTCCAAGTTCATGAACCACGGGCAATGTATGAGTGGCTAAGTAAGTGGTCCTGACAGTCGGGATACCAGTTACTTTGGAATAAGGCTGGACATCTCAGACATATTCTGAGTCGTGGTCACCTTCGTGCTCAGACGGCAAAGACTACAAAATCCACCGGTTAGTCCCTCAACCGTTAGCGGTAAAACTCAATGGGACCCGGGGTAAGTAAGGCTAGCAACCTGCTTCCCTGGTACTTTAAATATGATGCTGGCAACAATCAGAGCAAAATGCCTCGGACCTTTGGAGGTGACGGAGTCCCACCTCTAATTGACAAACCAAGGACTCCTAAGATACAACTCGGCAAACAAATGGTAACGAGATGGGGAGCTATTAATATCAATGGGGGCTACCCCAGGAAGCAGGTAGAGCTGGCAGAGGCTGCAAGTAAAATGGGGTTGGACGTTTTAGCTGTTAGTGACATTTGGGTAAGGGGTGAGAAAGAAGAGAAAGTGGGAGAATACGAGGTCTACCTGTCAGGAGTCAAATCAGGAATAGCACAATGGGCTTTACATCAGGAGAGAAATGGAACCCAGCGTAGTTGCAATAAGGTATGTATACGAACGACTGATGTGGATAGATTTGACAGTGTCTAGCAAGAAAATTAGGATTGTGTCAGTATATTCGCTTTGTGAAGGGACAGATCAAGATAAGATGGATAGTTTTTATGACACACTCAGTGATGTAGTTGTTAGAGTAAAGGACAAGGACAGTGTTCTGCTCATGGGTGATTTTAACGCCAGGATTGGAAATCGAACAGAAGGGTATGAAAAGGTTATGGGTAAATTTGGAGAGGATATGGAGGCCAACAGGAACATGAAACAACTCTTGGATTTCTGTGCCAGTATGGGCTTATTAATCACAAACTCCTTTTTGAAACATAAGAACATTCCCCAGTATACTTGGGAAGGCAGGGGAACCAGATCTGTCGTTGACTATATAATAACAGATCAGGAATTCAGGAAGGCTGTGAGGGACACACGTGTATTCAGGGGATTCTTTGATGACACTGATCACTATTTAATCTGCAGTGAAATTGGTATTGTGAGGCCGAAAGTGCAGGAGGTCAGGTTCATATGTAGGAGGATAAGAGTGGAGAAACTTCAGGATAAGGAAATCAGACACAAGTACATAACAGTGATCTCAGAAAGGTACCAGTTAGTTGAATGTAGTCAATTACAGTCATTGGAAAAGGAATGGACAAGGTACAGGGACACAGTACTAGAAGTGGCTAAAGACTGTCTTGGAACAGTAGTGTGTAAAGGTAGGATGAAGCAAACAGCTTGGTGGAATGACACAGTCAAGGCAGCCTGTAAAAGGAAAAAGAAGGCATATCAAAAATGGCTACTCAGGTAGACAGAGAAAGCTGTGTTGAAGAAAGAAACAAAGCCGAACATAATTGCAGCATCCAAGAAGAAATCTTGGGGAGACTTTGGAAACAGGTTGGAGACTTTGGGCCAAGCTGCTGGAAAACCATTCTTGAGTGTAATTAGCAGTTTTCGAAAGGGAGGTAAGAAGGAAATGACAAGTATTTTGGACATGTCAGGAAAACTGCTGGTGAATCCTGTTGATGCCTTGGGCAGATGGAGCAAATATTTTGAAGAGTTTGTAGGGAAGCAGCCTACTCACGTTTTATAAAATTCACATCAGTCTTTCCATTGTGTGCCAGTCTAGTCCGCTGTAACTAGCTCTGATGTCATAAATGTTGCGCAATACTTTAAAAATCAAGTAAATAACCTGAAACGTTTCTAGCATGTCAGGAGTAATACTAAATCAATATGTGTTGAATATCAGTTCAATAACTTTAACCATTTTCAAAATTTGGACGTTTTTCTGTAAAAATCATTGGCGCAACAGAAAAGAGCTAGAGACTTAAAAATTTATATTTAGATTCCTTTTTCATAATAATTTAGTAGAAACAGTATTCAGGATCTCACAAATTAAAATTTTAGTTGAAATTCATAATTTTCTGGTTTTTGTCTTAGAAATTAAGGAAGCAAGATAGATTAAGTAGGCGAATAAATGAGGCTAGGATGTGTAAATGTAAGTAGAAGGGAGATCCACTATAATCATAAAGATGTGAGATGTTTCAATTGAATAACTATAAAACTATAGCGATAGCGTATCTCCAAAGGGCAAGTTCAGAGCTCTACTACTGCGTGTAGTGTAATTAAATTAATTCTCTCGCCCAAAATATTTGACTTAGCCACGTCAGACTTTTATTATGATTACTTACCTGTGTGCTGAATGCACATTTAAATTGAGAGCTTCATCGGCCATCAGCAAAGGAAGCGATGATTTATTCCATAACTTAAAGTGGTGCATTACTAGCCCAGCGGCTAGTCGGGAGAGCCGATTTGATCAGGCCTTCCCTTAGCCGTCCGCACCGTGGCTTTATATATAAGAATGCTGCGCGAGGAAGAAGGCCCCAGTTCTCTCCAGACGCTGATTAGCACACCATCTGTGCCGGGAGTCGCGTCGCGTCGGTATCATTGCTATAAACAGCCTTGGATGCCATAATAAGTTACTCAGGATATGCATAACCATGAAATCGTTTTCGAGTGAAGTGTTAATTCTGGGATGACTTTAATGATCTATCTTCAGTTTGCGTATGTCGTATTTTCACGTGCCGCCGCGGGACAGACATTCTACCATTATTTAGCGTGGCGTTTGATGAACATTATCATCAAATTATGGCGACCATTCACTTAAACATTTAATTTGAACAGTTATAGTTGCATCAGCGCATTAGACTCTGAACTGCTCTGTTAGTTGGATTGTGTGGATTCTTTTTGGTCTGTGACTTTCAGAATATAGTGAACATTTTTAGAAAATTGTTTTTGATTATGAATCCCAGACAATCTCCTAATTCCTCAGAGCTATAAGCTGTAGCTATAAGTGAATTTCTCATATGAAGTGGGCACTAGGAATTCTAATTACAGGCTTCACGTTTTGCTAATCACTTTCTGGTTGCCAATATTGTAGTTAGAGAGCCAGTGTTGAGAACGGCAAAAGACAGCATAAAGAATAGGAACATTTTAAATAACAATAAATCCACCCACCGCCCCACATACGGTTAATCGGCCGGGAAATGCATTTTTAAAACAAAACATTCTACATTTTAAATATAACAAAATTATTCCACCTGCCACCCCACAAGTTGCTCAATGTAGGTGAAAATACAATCAGTAATGTTTCAGATTTCAATGTACAATGGGATATGAATGATGATGGAAGTAGGATCGCATTTGAGGAAGTGGAGAAAATGGTCAATAGATTGCAGTGCAATAAAGCGGCTGGGGTGGATGAAATTAAGTCAGAACTCATCAAATACAGTGGAATGTCAGGTCTTAAATGGCTACACAGGATAATTGAAATGGCGTGGGAGTCAGGACAGGTTCTGTCAGACTGGACGAAAGCAGTATTCACATCAATCTTTAAACATGGAAACAGAAAAGATTGTAACAACTACAGAGGTATCTCTTTAATCAGCGTTGTGGGTAAAATCTTCTCTAGTATTGTTGAAAGGAAAGTGCGAGTATTAGTTGAGGACAAATTGGATGAAAATCAGTGTGGGTTTAGGCGTCTTAGAGGTTGTCAGGACCAGATCTTTAGCTTACGGCAAATAATGGAGAAGTGTTACGAGTGGAACAGGGAATTGTATCTATGCTTTATAGATCTAGAAAAGGCATATGACCAGGTTCCTAGGAGAAAGTTATTGTCTGTTCTACGAGATTATGGAATAGGAGGCAAACTTTTGCAAGCAATTAAAGGTTTTTACATAGATAGTCAGGCAGCAATTAGAGTTGACGGTAAATAGAGTTCGTGGTTCAGAGTAGTTTCAGGGGTAAGACAAGGCTGCAACCTGTCTCCACTGTTGTTCATATTATTTATGGATCATATGTTGAAAACAATAGACTGGCTGGGTGAGATTAAGATATGTGAACACAAAATAAGCAGTCTCGCATATGCGGATGACTTAGTTGGGATGGCAGATTCGATTGAAAGTTTGCAAAGTAATATTTAGAGCTATATCAGAAATGTAAGGACTATGGTATGAAGATTAGCATCTTCAAAACGAAGAGATATAAATGGATTGAGTGCCAAATAGGAGGAACAAAGTTAGAACAGGTAGACAGTTTCAAGTACTTAGGATGCATGTTCTCACAGGATGGCAACATAGTGAAAGAACTGGAAGCGAGGTGTAGCAAGGCTAATGCAGTCAGCGCTCAGCTACGATCTACTCTCTTCTGCAAGAAGGAAGTCAGTACCAAGACTAAGTTATCTGTGCACCGTTCAATCTTTCGACCAACTTTGTTGTATGGGAGCGAAAGCTGGGTGGATTCAGGTTACCTTATCAATAAGGTTGAGGTTACGGATTTGAAAGTAGCTAGGATGATTGCAGGTACTAGTAGATGGGAACAATGGCAGGAGGGTGTCCACAATGAGGAAATCAAAGAAAAACTGGGAATGAACACTATAGATGTAGCAGTCAGAGCGAACAGGCTTAGATGGTGGGGTCATGTTACACGCATGGGAGAAGCAAAGTTACCCAAGAGACTCATGGGTTCAGCAGTGGAGGGTAGGAGGAGTCGGAGTAGACCAAGGAGAAGATACCTGGATTTGGTGAAGATTGATTTTGAAGCAATAGGCTTAACATCAGAAGAGGCACCAATGTTAGCACTGAATAGGGGATTATGGAGGAATTTTATAAGGGGGCCTATGCTCCAGACTGAATGCTGAAAGGCATAATCGGTCTTAAATGATGATGATGATGATGATGATGTACTTCGACAATTTTTGTTACCATAACTGCCTCACAGTCACTGATATCAGTTTCGGTGAGGACAGCCTCAATGACGTCAGGTCTATTTGTTGCCGATAGATTTGATATATTTCCATGATGAGTGGGGTTCTGATCTTTCTGATCTAAGCAGCTTTGAGAGAAAGCATTTAGTAATGTGTTACGGAATGTCTTATCATGCCATTCACTAACAAAACTGTAATTTTCCGAGTTGATTGTTGGATGAATAAAGTCGCTACCAATGATTACAGCGTGATTGTGGAACTTACGTACTTGTGAACAGAGCTTTTTTCTGAAGTTTTTGGTTACATCAGGAGATGAATCTGTTGGATGATAGAAGGATCCAGTTACCATTTTATGCCTACCTGTGAAACTGAGTCTTGTCTAAACAATCTCACATCCTGCTTCAATTTTTGTCTCAGTGTATTTGAGCGAGTGTCTTGTATACTGTAACAAAACACCACCTCTATTTCTCATTAGCCTGTCCTTTTGATATACACTTAAATTTTCCCTAAAAATCTCACTCGTGTCAACTACAAATTTTAATCAGCTTTCTGTACCTAGTATTATATGAGTTTCATGGCTTTTCGGGAGCGTTTCAAACTCTGGTACTTTGTGGTGAATCCTTCAAGTTAACTGCTAGGATTTTAATACTGTCACCTGTAGCGAGCATTCCTTTGGGTCTTACTCTAAATCTTCCAGGTCTCCTATAGCTGTTATTATCTAGACTGGATGGATAGTTCAATAATCGCATCACAAAAAAGGCCTTTGTTTGCAAAAAATGAGGTAGAAGTTTTTATTTTTTTATCTTGTGTATCTAGTTGAGAGTAAATTGAATCCATGTTTTCGGCCTCTAAAACCCCCGGGACAACGTTTTGTGGCCAAAAACCAAGAAATTTTGGCACCTTTTTCAGGTTTTTGCCTATTACTCAGAAACTATACATCCTACTGAAAATTTTACCTGTACCAAAGTGAAAGAGCATTAATTTTTGCTTCAAATGACCTGTTTAAATGTCAATGTTGTGCAGCCGTTTGGACACAATCAGTTGTCTAAGTTTGCTCATTTTTACGAGCTTAGCTAAAAAGACAGTTCTAATGCCTGTAACACAAAAATGGCTACTTTAAATGATAAATGTGAAGGTATCAAAGTTATATACTATGAAATTTCATGTTTCAAAGGCATCAAGTTTTTCAGTTTTAGGTACTAATAAGCTTTCATACATTTGAAAGTCAAAATTTTGTTGTATTTTTGTAAGTCAACATGAACTCTAGGTAAAAGAAAAAAAAAATTGGTGCTTTGTCACCATACTGTGATTTCTGCATTAAGGCCATGGTCATTTCTAAATTCACTGTTTATTGGACTCAGTATATTCATGTACAAAAGATTTGTATCAAGACTTACTGTAGACGCTCTTAGTGCATTTGGATTCGCAGTTCCAGTAATGGAAGCTTCACTATTTGAGACATCCTCGACTACACGAAATGAGCCTCCTAACATAACCAGTGAAGGATTCATCCAGATCATATCTGATGATGCCGATTTTAACATCTGCGTGATTGACGGGTTGAATACTGTCCTTTCCATGGGAGGAATATGGTAGTCTCTACCTGCACAGCTATGGAATATGACAAGAACATTGATTGGGGAAGAAGACTTTCAGCTTCTGAATTTTTGCCTACCCAAATAATGCTTTGCAAAGGGAAACAAAATCTTCTGAAAGATCCTGTTGTTTAAAGACACCATGTTCTTCATCAGATATCATTTTTGATGAAGACACAAATTCTGCAGTCGCACAGGAGAAGTTTCTTGCAAATAAGAGCAACAAGAACTACTTGATTTTTATGCTCATGAGGAAATTTGAGGATGGAGGTATTCAAGTGCTACAGGAACGAGAAGATGTCGATTCATTAATTGTGGAGACAGCTATTTTCCAAGTTGCTGAGTCTGACAGTGTGGAAATCATAAGCGAGGACATTGGCGTGCTTGTTCTCCTAACAGGTCGAGGAAACAACTACAACAATCCGTACTTCCATAAACCAGAAAGAGGAAAATCAGCAGTAGTGTTGTACTCCAGGAATTCTTTCAATTTAGATCCTGCTCTTTTCAGCCATGCCTTCATGGGATGTGTTACCACATCCTCTTTTTTTGGGGTAAGGAAGAGGCAAATTTCGAAACATTACAGAGCAACAGCCACAGCTCAAAGTGCAAGTTCCTGAATTTGTTAAACCCTCAGTCTCTCAAGACTTAATAGCTGATGTTAGCACTGTATGGGAATTCCAACAGCACAACTTCGGATGAGCTCAGGTTTGAGCTTTTTCTCAAGTCTGCCCCGCCAAAATCTTTCAAACATCAGAGCTACCACCAACATCAGATGCAGCAAGGTGGCACTGATTGCAATCCTACCATCAAGTGCAATCTTGGATGAGGAAGAAAACTGATCCATGCCAGTGGGGCTATAAAAACTTATCAGGCTTGTTGCATGTGATGTTGACAAAAGGTGCAGCACCACATATGCTACTGAATATGGTTTCCAGTGTGTGCAAAACAGGATGCACAGCAGTATGTGGACGTGGCAAATCTGTACTGAACTGCTCCTTGATGTGCAAACACTGTTGTTGCTTACCTTGCGAGAACGCCCCTGAAATTGGACTTGACAAGGATGAGGAAGAGATAGGAAATATATTCCAGGACGATAAAGTTGGTGAAGGTGCCACAGTGGATCCTGAAGATTGGATGCTGGACCGGGACCTGCTGCAGTCTCTCAAATGACCCCAATGGAATTGAAATTTGATAAAATGTTAATCCCTGATATTTAAATTGTTTTTTAATGTTGTCATACCCTTTTATTTGTTCATTTGTACAAGTTTGTATATTACTCATACATAGATACACGTTGGCCATTAGCATGTACTTGGGTTTCATTTTAGCAACCAACTCTTACCAATTAAGGCATGGATAAAAATGAAATGAATGAAGAAAATTAGAAAGGTATGCATAGAGAACACGTATGTGCTTATTAGAGAGCCTTCTTCCCACTGGAAATTTCATTTTGTTGAATAACTATAACTTAAAAGAAAAACAACACAATGGAATTACTTTGGCTTTCAAGTGTGTGAACACTTAATTATGCCTAAAACTGAAAAACAAGATGCTTTTGTAAATGAAATTTCATATTCTACAACTTTTTTAACTTGAGTAGCCGTTTTTTGAGCTACAGGCGTTAGAGCCGACTTTTTAGCCAAGCTGATAAAAATGAACAAACTTTGACAACTGATTGTGGCCAAACAGCTGCACCAGTTCTGATATTTAAATAGGACAATTGACACAAATTTCAATCTCTTTCATTTTGATATGGACAACATTTTCAGTAGGATGCATAGTTTCTGAGTATTAAGCAAACCCTGAAAAAAGTGCCAAAATTTCTTGGTGTGTGTGTGTTTTTTTTTAATGACAAGAAGTTGTCTGGAGGGTTTTAGAGGTTGAAAACTTGAATTCAACATACTGTCAACTACATACACAAGATAAAAAATAAAATCTTTTACTTCGTTTTTTTGTAAACACAAAGTACTCCATTACTGACTAGGAGAGTTGCCTAATCTAAAAAACCCTTTTGTATGTCCCATACACAGTCAGCTACGTGGATAACAGTCTCTGATGTGTAGTGCACACCTGACCCATTTAGGGGTACCCTTCAGTTTTCAGCTGTATGGCCCAATTTCAGGAAGTCTCAGCCTAGCTTGTCACCGAATCTTCGAAGTCTCTTGCTTAATCCTTCCACTCAAATCAGAACCAGGTGTGAATGATCATTTCTGGGTGTGAGCTTTGTGGAAACTCCATGCCCAAGGCCGGTCTTTTCATCCTCCTCTGACAGTCACTGGAATGATCTAAGAATAAACTTGGAGCCCAGACGTCAGGCATTGTATGTCCCAACATGCACCACAGTCTGCTGTTGGTTACATCCTGCACTGCGTGCATCAGCCTCTGATGTGTATTCCAGTTAGGGAGTTCTCAACCCTAAGGCTCAAGTCCAGGAAGTCACAGCCTAACTTGTCACTGAATCTTCTAAAGCTCTCGTTTAATTCTTCCATTTGAATCAGAACCCGGTGTCCATGATCGGTTCTGGAGACAACCCTGCAAGTTGTGAGCTTTGTTGAAACACCACACCCAAGGCTGGTCTTTTCAACCTTCTCTGACAGTCACTGGAATGATCTAAGAATGATTTCAGAGCCCAGATGGCAGGCATCTTTTGTCCCAGTGTGCATCATAGTCTGCTGTTGGTTAAACTCTGGTCCCTCAATAGCTGCTGGAATAGCCTCTCCAACATGTTGAATGAGGCTTCCAGGCATACACACTGAGTGCAGCAGGTGTTTCTTCCTGTCCCTTTCTGCTATTTCCCTAATTTGTTGTACATTTTCACTGCCAAAAATTAATAGACCGCTACACTATTGCATTTGCCTTCGCTTAGCACAGGACCAAGTCCCAACAAGTGAAATGAATCCCACTGGTTCAGTTTCAGTTCAGTGGAAAACTGCACCTCATACCTGTTGGTTAAGGAGATGTACTGAGTTCTCCCTAGTTCCTGTCTACCCTGTACAGGACATCAAGACCAGCCACTGACATGCCACTTGCAGTCAAGTGGGTAGTTAGTGACAAACCCCATACTTCCTGTAGAGGAGACGGGATTCAAAGGAGAGAATAGTACCTGAAATACTTCAGTTGTCTGTTTTCTCAGTCTTTAAATGTAAGTATGTAGAATATTAAATTTTAATGTTATTTTCAATTTTTGTCACTGTAACATTTTCAGTATTTATTTTGTCTGGTGAATATGTTGATGCTTAAATCAAATTTTTCTTTAATTAATGAGCTCCTGGATCCAGAACGAGCCTTAGAAGCATATGAGCAAGCACTGAAACGCTCGCCTTGGGATGCGGCTTTGGCATGCAAGGTAGGCCGAACACTAGTAAAGGCTCACCAGTATGGCAAAGCAGTTAGTTATTATAGAGAGGCGATTAAAGCAGAAGGTAGCAGTGGGCAGCTGAAACTTGATCTAGCTGAACTGCTTGCGCGATTGGGTCAGCATGATCGGGCAGAGAAGATTCTTGTTCAAGAGCTTGGTGCACCATCTGCTTCTGTAGATGCAGGTTAGTTAAATTAATATCTTTAAATGGTATCTAGAAATTATGTTTTAATTCCCAAAAAGCTTGAAATGATCAATAATGATATTATGAAGTAATTATTGAATTTGTGTCTTTGTGGAGGCATTTAGTTCATGTTAGAAAACTATATTTAGCTGGGAATAAGTTGTATGCAAATTGCAGCTGATCATCTGTCATAAGCTTTATTAAATCAGATATTTGAGTGACTTCTATGCCATTTTCTATAATAGCATAATTATTGCAGACTAAAAATAAGCATGTATGGTAAGTTAAAAAAGACTGATAGAATGGGACTTGAACCCAGATCCCTAACTTTTGCAGATGGTACACATCTGATTCTGCTGTCAATGCACCTCATGAACCAACTCAAAGTTTCAATTTGTCACTCATTTCCTTCATCTGTTCTAAATTCCATAGTGACACACGTGAGCATTTGAAACTTTGTGTTGCTCTTTGAGTTATGCATGCATGGAGCAATTGGTAACACTGGACTTATAACACTGAGATATGGATTAAAGTCGCAGTCTGGCAACAATTTGAACTTATTACCAGTGTCATCTCATGCAAAAACAGGATGTATACGACCTGGGACAACTGGGTGATCTGGGAAAAACCCGGTAATTTTTTCACCAGTGAGAAAACAGGGAAAAACCCGGGAGTTTTTTGGAATTCCGGGAATTTTTCATTGTTGTAGTTTTCAGTTAAATTACTGTATCCCGCTATTGCAGGATAATGCTTCAACCATAAAACATAAATGAGAGAAAAAAAAAAAAAAAAAAAAAAAAAAACGAAAATAACTTAAATTTCAAAGGAAGTGCACCATATAGAGCAACGACACACAGTGCTCATCCAAACGCCTGCCAACAGCAAAATGTGTCAAAGGCTTCAGGAAGGCTATCCAATGCTTCATAACAACAAATTGCCTTTGTTGATGTTTACGTTAGATTCGTTTTAGCCGTTACGAGCAGGCTCATGCACATGTGCAGTTGAGTCGCATTTGAGTTGTAGGTTCTCCCACTTCTGGCTATAGGAATGTGGCTGTTGACTGTGCAAGCAGCTAGATGCTACTGGGAAAAGGGGACGCCAAATTCATATTCTTGAGGAAAAAAAACTTGTTTCACAAAGCGCCTAGCATCCAGCGCACATTGATCTATCGATCATTCATATGATTTTGAATTGTTGCATCCGGAAATAAACTTTCCGCAGGCAAAAGGGGATGGGGCTATACGAACTGAGCGGAGTAAAGCTGAACAGATGAACACCAATCGGTCTTATTATGTGGTTGATTGGGTTTGTGAGTGATCAGCATTGTTACAATTACTAGTGAAATCCATAGATTCAGACAACCATAATGGAAATAAATGACTAACAAGAATAACAGGTGAGAAAGATTACATATTATCTTCTCGGTGTATCCAAGAAAATGAAATTTTGACAGAAAATTTTTGACCAGATCGCTACACTAGTAAGGACCAGTTGTACAGTCCCTGGCTAGCAGCTGCTTAAGTTCTGTTGTGTAAGTAATGCAGAAAATGTGTTGTACAAATATGTAACAATGCCTAACCCTAGAATTGACAATGGCAGGAATAGCTACAGAATTGATTGTGACAAGATTGTTTGTTAGGATGTGGAAGGAGAAGAAATGGGGACATCACACAAATTATGGAAGAATAAGACGATTCCAAATTTATAGAAAAATTTCATAATATTACTTTTCGATCTCATGCTTGAGAAACTGGTGCATATGAATCAAATGTGAAACTATTTCCTAACATAAAGGTTTTTGCTTGTAGTAGGTCTAATAGGCATTTGATATTGGTACTTCATGAATTATATTGTCGTGTTATAAAAATGACCATTTGTGTCAAAACAGTCTCGTTTATTTGGTGTGTGTTACAAAAATGCTGCAATATTAGAAAGGCCTATTTTGTTTTATCTAGGAGACAGTGACGAAATAGACATAATCAGATCGTGAAACCACACCAGTCTTGGGTATTATTTGTATTAACAGCTTTTTCAGTATTAGATAGTGACATTTCAATTTTTCATGTAGCAAAATGTTTGATGAACTTTGATGAGAAAATAGATTCTTTCGCAGAAAGGAAAGCACGCCATGTAAATCTGTAGCAAGATTGGAGAGAAAAAAATGCTAGGAGCTAAGGACTGAAGAAATTTGTACTTTCTTGCTTGTCTCTTGTCTTTATTGGTTTTATGTATCCTATATTTAATTTTATATCACCCAAAGCAGCAAGTTATTAGCTAATAGGCAACAAAGAGTGCAAATTTTCTGAAGAGTTCTTACTCTCCCAATTACAAATAATCCCATGTCTTACATTTCCTCGAACACATATGTTTTATGTTTCAGACTTTTCAGAAAGATGTGTGCCACATGATTACAAAAGGCTAAAATATGTTATTAGTTTCAGATTTTATTTTATTTCCACCTTTCTGACAGTCAAGCATTAATTGCCTTGCAGAACAATGAAGCTATTTGTGTCTGTTTGCTAAAGAAGTTTGGCTTTTATTAACCTATTCCTCAGAGGCAGTCAATGCATTTGAAACAAAATGTTTAATTCCACAGTACTGGCGAGTTTCAACTGTTTGCTGCATTTCAAGTAAACATTTTCATCTTGTTCTGTGTCCACCATACCAAGAATTCTTCATTACAGTCACAGATTTTGTTTGATATCCCATATGATTGTATTTTTATTTGTAAGTGTTGGTGTTGTACATGGTCATATACTCTTTAGAAGGTAAGAACTACTTCATCTGTCTGATTATCCTGATCTGTGGCTTTTAAGGTGTCAAATGAGAAAAGAAAATTGGGTTTTGCTTGATCAATGTTTTCAAAATCTGTAATAGTTCCTGTAGACGACTGTTGTGTTTGAGATACCTTATTACTTTTGAACTCCAAATATGTTCTCAGCCTCACAACAGGTAGACCTCTCTCAGCATTGGGCCTGAGTGACCTCTCAGTCCTCCAACTTCCACAACCAATCCATTGGTATGCGATTAAAGTGGTGTAAGCTCTGGACTGTGTTAACAAACAGTTACAGTTCTGGTGTTGGAAATAAATAAAACTTTAGCAGTTTCTGATAAATGTGGTTTGAAGCTGTCAAATATATCTCATTTATAAAATTTGACTGAATAAAATAAAGATTGATCTGGTTGTAGTATAGTCTGTCACCTGCCATCTGCCGCCTCCCCCTCCCCCCCACTCCCCTTCTTCAGGTCTGGCTTTTATTAGTAATTGTGTATATTCCACATATAAATACAATGGAAAAATTATATTGCTTTGCCTGTGGGGTGTGCGCCATGTTGACAGCATTTTTTTAATGCTACCTTTGCTTTAATGACTCTGTGACCTAAATATTTTGGCATTACATGGGGCTATGTGTGTGTAGGAAATGAAGTTAACGTTATATGTAGCCTCTCAGGAAAGAAGCTGACGGAGTCAAATCAAGGGGATTTTGGCAGTCAAACATATGCTCCACTTCCGATTTATTTATTTTGCAGTTCAGTGTGATGAAACTAGTTTGCCACTCCCATTGTGAATGTTCTGTGTACTTACAAACTGCCAGGATGGGAGCTGTGAACACAGCTTCTAAGGATGACAATGTGTTCATGGACTAATTTGATTGTCAGTGTGAGCCCCCCTTTTTCACACATCTATTGTAACAAGCTTTTTGTCTTTGTATTCATAGTCTTTCTTCTGGCAAAGACAGATTCAGTATCTGCAGAGTAGTGGCTGACTGGAAGCATTCATTGAATTAATTAATCTTGACTGAATTGGTGGACAATAGTGTGCCATACTTTGTAGTATTCTGACCAGAAGTGTTTAAATTCTTATTTATTAACAACAGAAAATATTACACAAGTGTTTACGTTATTGCATTATGTACATTATACACACCAAAGATGGCTGGCAACAATGCACATGTGTCTGCTAAATTTGACACCATCTTCCAGGACTTGCTGTGAAAATTCTAGGGAGCGGACTAAGAGTTTATATTTCAAGTAAAAAAATGTTTAAATCATCATTGGATATCATTGGTTTCATTAATGATTTTTATAGTAATCAGCTGATGTCCTTATAGGTCTGGAGTATCGAGTTAACCTGCTGCGACAACTTTCAAAAATCCGAGAACGGGCTCGAGACACTGCTGGAGCTCTTACAGCTTTGCGGGAGGCCCGTGATTGTCAGGTATGTGATTCAATTTCATGCAGTGTATGTCATATCATATATTTAGCATTCTTTCAGAATGCTGGCTGATTATCCGAATGAGGAACTAAATTGTTAATGACATATTATATCCAGTCCACTACACATGTTAGTCTGTATTTCTACATATGAATAAGAAATAGAAGACACATAATGAACTGTTTACGGAGTTCACAAGCAAGACAATGGCTGGAGCCAAACAGTTCAGTATGTGTGGTAACTCATTTATTTACATTGCATTTACTCTCATTTATTTACATTGCATTTTGGGGCATAAAAAAGATCATGGAATCTATGACAAAAGATGTGTTTTGATTGTTCCATTCTAGCATATTTGTTGTGGTTTTCATTCTGAAGGCTGGCTTGATCTGCATAACTAGTGGGACCTACATCCATTTGAACCTTCTTATTGTAATCAAGCTCTTGTATCGCTGTACAGTTTTTAAATCCCACCCCAACCTCCTACAAACCCCCTCCCCCTACCCCCATACACATTTTTCTCTATTACCAAACTGACCATTCCCTGATGCCTCAGAATCAGGATGTGTCCTATCAACTCATCCCTTCTTTTAGTCAAGTTGTGCCACACATCTCTTTACTTTCCAGTTCGAATCAATACTTTGTCATTAGTTATCTGCTCTACTAACTGAATCTTCAGCATTCTTCTGTGACACCAAATTCCACAACCTTCTATTCTCTTCCTGTCTGTCATCCATGTTTCTATTCCATACAAGGCTTACATTTTCAGGAAAGATTTCCCAACTCTTAAATTTAAGTAGATGTTAACCTGTTTATTTTTTCCATGAACACCTTTTGTGCCGTTACCAATCTGCATTTTATATTCTCTCTAATTTTTCTATTGTCAGTTATTTTGCAGTCTAAATAGCAAAACTCATATAGGATCTTATTTCTTGATCTAATTCCCTCAGCACTGTTTGATTTCATCGTATAACCTCTTTTCAAGACAGTATCCAATCAATTCAACTGATTTTCCAACTCCTTTACTGTTTGTGGCAGAATTACAGTGTCATTGACAAAATATAAAGTTTTTAGAACGAATCCGTCATTCTGCAGTGGAGTGTGTGCTGTTTTTAAATTTTTTGGCAAATTAAAACTGTGTGCCAGATTGAGACTAAAGACCAGAACCTTGCATTTTATGGGCAACACTCTTACTCACTGAATTATTGAGAACAAGGCACAATCCAACCTCACATCTTTGCCTCCACCACTGCCTCTCTTGTACATTCTGAAACTTTACAGAGGCTGTTCTGCATACCTTGCTCAACTAGTACTCCTGGAATAATGGATATCATCAGGGAATTGTTTAGCCACAGCTTTGGGAATTGTTTCCATAAACTCTTTAAGTACCTTGTTTCATCTTAAGTCCTTCAGTGCTTGGTAACATTCTTCTCGCATTTTCATATCTCTCATTTCATCTTCAGCCTGTTTCGCTTTTGTTTCCATACCAATGTCTTCATTCCTATATATTCCTTATGCCTTGCAGTCTTCCTTTCATTGCCTAGCCTGTTAGCTGAGCTCTTGATATTCATGTAGCAACTTGTCTTTTCTGCAAAGCTTCTGTAATGTTCGTGTAAGGGAAATCTAGCTTTCCATAGTATTGGGTGTTTCTAAAACTTTACATATCTACTGTAGCAATTCTTGCTTTGACTTGTTGCACTTCCTGTCAGTCTCATTCAGTATTTTATTTCACCTGCTTCGTTTCCTGTGCTTTTGTATTTTATCCTTTTGTCAGTCAAATTTGATATCTCATGTGTTATCCCATGATTTCTTCTGGGCCTTGTTCTTTTACTTATTTGATACTCTGTTGTCTTCACTGTTTGGTCTCTCAAAGCTACCCAATCATTTCCTGTTGTGTTCCTTTCCACTATTTCATTCAGTTGTTCCTGAATGCGTCCTTTAAAACTCATAATAACCAGTGTTTTTTTTTAAATTTATCCAGACCCCATTTCCTTAATTTCATACCTGTCTGCAGTTTATAACCAATAAATTTTAGTCAGAGTCAATATCACCTTTGGAAGTGTTTTGTATTTTAAAATCTGGTTTCAAAATATGTCTCTCCCCATTATATAATTTATATGTAACCTGCAGGTGTCTCCAGTTATACTCTGTGTATACACCTTTCAGCATTCATAAACCAGGTGTTTGAAATAATTAAATTGTTCTCTGTGGAAAATTCTGCCAGTTGGCTTCATCTTTCAGTCCTTTCTCTTACTGGTTTTCTTTTCCTACTGTTGCATTCCAGTCCCTCATCACAACAGAACTTTTGGATCCCTTAATGAACTGAACAAACAGTTTATATATAAAAACAAAGATGAGGTGACTTACCGAACAAAAGCGCTGGCAGGTCGATAGACACACAAACAAACACAAACATACACACAAAATTCAAGCTTTCGCAACAAACTGTTGCCTCATCAGGAAAGAGGGAAGGAGAGGGAAAGACGAAAGGATGTGGGTTTTAAGGGAGAGGGTAAGGAGTCATTCCAATCCCGGGAGCGGAAAGACTTACCTTAGGGGGAAAAAGGGACGGGTATACACTCGCACACACACACCTATCCATCCACATATACAGACACAAGCAGACATATTAAATATGTCTGCTTGTGTCTGTATATGTGGATGGATAGGTGTGTGTGTGCGAGTGTATACCCGTCCCTTTTTCCCCCTAAGGTAAGTCTTTCCGCTCCCGGGATTGGAATGACTCCTTACCCTCTCCCTTAAAACCTACATCCTTTCGTCTTTCCCTCTCCTTCCCTCTTTCCTGATGAGGCAACAGTTTGTTGCGAAAGCTTGAATTTTGTGTGTATGTTTGTGTTTGTTTGTGTGTCTATCGACCTGCCAGCGCTTTTGTTCGGTAAGTCACCTCATCTTTGTTTTTATATATAATTTTTCCCACGTGGAATGTTTCCTTCCATTATATTGAACAAACAGTTTCTTTTATTTCAGCATCTACATCTACATGTACATCTAGATTTATACTCCGCAAACCACCCAACGGTATGTGGCGGAGGGCACTTTATGTGCCACTGTCATTACCTCCCTTTCCTGTTCCAGTCACGTATGGTTCGCGGGCAGAACGACTGTCTGAAAGCCTCCGTGCGCGCTCGAATCTCTCTAATTTTACATTCGTGATCTCCTCAGGAGGTATAAGTAGGGGGAAGTACACAGTTGCTTATCATGGAGAAAGTGAATTTTCACTTTGAAAGAAGTGTATTTTCGTGTGGTGGAAAATGCGTTTTAACTGGGAGATCAGAGGAAAATACGGGAATTTTTTCTTTCTTGTCCGCATATACACCCTGTTAGTACTCCCCACACAGAGATCTGACTGCACCATCACCATTAAACCATACAGTATAGCTGTACATCATTGTAAAATATAATTATGTCATTTCCCCTTGTTTTAAGCTGTTCACATTACCAACACAGTAAAGTCAGGTCGGCTAACACAACAAAGAAAGATCAGTCAGTTATCCAGAAACTACTGATTAGACTGCTGTCCCTCTTCTGGTCTCTCCACAGATACCCCTCTGATGCAGCTGCTCTGCAATATCTGTATCATTGAAGCACCCAAAGCACCTCACTGTAACAAGTTTGTGGCTGATGGGACTAATGGAAGGAATTAATAGAGCAAGTTTGCAAAGAGATCTGAAGCTCAACTATATTAAGATTAAAATAATGAATAATCAACATGTCACAACAAAGATTGTACAAATTGATAATGAAATCATAGACTCAAACAATGGAAAATCCAGGATGGAATGTAATAATACACTACTGGCCATTAAATTTGCTACACCACGAAGATGACGTGCTACAGACATGAAATTTAACCTACAGGAAGAAGATGCTGTGATATGCAAATGATTAGCTTTTCAGAGCATTCACACAAGGTTGGCACTGGTGGCGACACCTACATGAGGACATGAGGAAAGTTTCCAACTGATATCTCATTCACAAACAGCAGTTGATCGGTGTTGCCTGGTGAAACGTTGTTGTGATGCCTCGTATAAGGAGAAGAAATGCATACCATCACGTTTCTGACTTTGATAAAGGTCGGATTGTAGCCTATCGCAATTGCAGTTTATCGTATCACGACATTGCTGCTCGCATTGGTCGAGATCCAATGACTGTTAGCAGAATATGGAATCGGTGGGTTCAGGAGGGTAATACGGAATGCCGTGCTGGATCCCAAGATCCAAGATCACTAGCAGTCGAGATGACAGGCATCTTATCCGCATGGCTGTAACGGATCGTGCAGCCACGTTTCGATCCCTGATTCAACAGATGGGGACAGTTGCAAGACAACGACCATCTGCACGAACAGTTCGACGATGTTTGCAGCAGCATGGACTACCAGCTCGGAGACCATGGCTGCAGTTACCCTTGACGCTGCATCACAGACAGGAGCGCCTGCGATGGTGTACTCAACGACGAACCTGGGTGCACAAATGGCAAAACATCATTTTTTCGGATGAATCCAGGTTCTGTTTTCAGCATCATGATGGTCGCACGCGTGTTTGGCGACATTGCGGAGAACGCACATTGGAAGCGTGTATTCGTCATTGCCATACTGGCGTATCACCCAGCGTGATGGTATGGGGTGCCATTGGTTACACGTATAGGTCACCTCTTGTTGGCATTGATGGCACTTTGAACAGTGGACGTTACATTTCAGATGTGGTACGACCTGTGGCTCTACCCTTCATTCGATCCCAGTAAAACCCTACATTTCAGCAGGATAATGCACGACCGCATGTTGCAGGTCCTGTACGGGCCTTTCTGGATACAGAAAATGTTCGACTGCTGCCCTAGCCAGCACATTCTCCAGACCTCTCACCAACTGAAAACATATGGTCAGTGGTGGCCAAGCAACTGGCTCGTCACAATACGCCAGTCACTACTCTTGATGAACTGTGGTATCGTGTTGAAGCTGCATGTTGAAGCTGCATGGGAAGCTGTTCCTGTACACACCATCCAAGCTCTGTTGGACTCAATGCCCAGGTGTATCAAGGCCGTTATTACGGCCAGAGGTGGTTATTCTTGGTACTGATTTCTCGTGGTCTATGCACCCAAATTGCGTGAAAATGTAATCACATGTCAGTTCTAGTATAATATATTTGCCCAATGAATACCTGTTTATCATCTGCATTTCTTCTTGGTGTAGCAATTTTAATGGCCAGTAGTGTATCATTAAAAGGAAAGTTGCTACTCACCATATAGCAGAGATGCTGAGTTGCAGATAGGCATGACAAAAAGAATGTCAGAAATTAGCTTTCGGCCAGTATGGCCTTCATCAAAAACAGACGACACACACACACACACACACACACACACACACACACACACACACACCTCACACACACATGACTGCAGTCTCTGGCAACTGAAGCCACACTGTGAGCAGCTGCACCAGTGCATGATGAGAGTGGCGACTGGTTGGGCATTAGGAAAGGTAGTGTTCAATAGTGGTAAGGCCATGGGCATTAGGGATGTTAGTGTAAAGGGAGGTGGCGTCAATAGTAATGAGCACGGCACCGTGTGGTAAAGGGACAGGAACTGTGAAGAGTCAGTGAAGGAAATGGTTGGTATCTTTTATATACACTCATGCTCATAAATTAAGGATAATTGCAGAATGTGGTGCCACAAAACGTGGGACTACACAAAACTGGCACTAATTGCATAGGCACATAGGCACAAAGGGAACACACACAACACAGATCAGTAAGTCTACAGTATTGGTGATAAGTTGAGAAAACCATCCCGAAACACATCTGCTACAAGACACCACTCTTTCCTGCGCATGTATCCCTGACATCAATATGAGATATGATCACCATGCACACGTACACAGGCCGCACTACGGGTTGGCATACTCTGGATCAGGTGGTCGAGCAGCTGCTGGGGTACAGCCTTCCATTCATGCACCAGTGCCTGTCAGAGCTCCTGAATAGAGTGCTGCAACACTCAATGTTTGACCGGTCACGGCTTGCCTGTCTCTCTCTCTCTCACACACACACACACACACACACACACACACACACACACACACACACACAATGTATTTATCTCTTTCTCTCTCTCTTTTAATACTAAAGTAACGTTTCCAAGAACAGGTACGTGACACAGCTAAATTCATAAAGCACTTGAAACGTAAAATGATATTTCAATACAATGGCCGATAGAAGACTAGTCTCATTTCCAAACAGAAGGTATATTTTTCCCTTTCATTAATAGGAAACATTAAATGAGTGCTGTCCCTGTAATCTAGAAGACAACCATCTTCATAAAGAAAGCATACAAAGAACATTAAATATTTTCAGACGTAACTTGTCATACTTTTCACTTGTTTGGAACAGAAACAAAATTATAGTTATTGTTGATCAGCAGTAAATCACTAACGCGTTCCGGATTTAATTGGCTGCGGCGATTTGTTAGTAACATGCCGGCTTTACTAAAGCATCTTTCACTAGGTGCGCTTGTTGCTGGGATACATAAAATACTTCTTGCAGCTGCAGTCAGGCCTCGCAGATCTGTTTCATGTCTGCTCCACCACTTTAAGATGTCATCATCATCATCTCCCGGGTGCATTAAAATGTTGAGATCTACTTCATCTGCTGCGGATGATCTGTTGTTCCTCCATTCCTTGAAACGATCTCTCTTTCTGGGTGGTGATGACACAGTACTTGAAGGATCTATGATAATAAACAAAACTGATGTGGAAATCATCGAACGTTCCCGTGAAAACGAGGTGTTTTATGTTAATGAAATATTATACGAATTATAACATTCCCGTTTCTCTATAATACACTATCCACTAACTATGCAAAAACGATTATGTTAATGATTGCATGTTGTGCCTGCGTAAGTAGCACACATTTGTCGCTCATTGCTAAGAATTTCCTGCTTTTCATTTATTTCAAGCATATTAAGATCACGGAAAGACGGCCAAAGAAACGTAGCAATTTTCTGTCGGGAAGTGATCACAATCTTCTCACAAATGAAAGTCAAGGCTCGGTTTTTAATCCTTTGAACCTACGGTTAAAAAATACATATCTGTTAGTAACATCGATTACGCTAGTTAATTATAAATCTATCACGTATCATAATGAAACAGTGCTTTTAACTGCAGTAATTACTCACCTGATTGTCAGTGTCATTGACACTGCAAATTTGTTGCAGTTTGTGAAACCAAAGAAGAACTACCTGGATTGTGGGTTCTTTTTCTCCTTCTAATTCATCTGTGGCCTCTTTAAATGGTCCCAGAAAATGCGTAATTTTTCCTCCAAGCTCATTATCATATCCTTGAATCTGTAAGCAGAGTCCTTTTCCGTCAGCAAAGCAGCATCTACGTTACACTGGGTGTGTAAGAATTCCAGCATAGTGTACAAGCTGTTCCAGCATGTGCAGACCTCTTGTTTCAACGATGATTTCAAAGACGAGCAGAGGCTGATTTTCTTAATGTACCTTACAATGCATTTTGCAGCATTTATTGTTGATGCGATGTTCGAGGCATGATTTAACAAGAAGTTATCTTCATAGAAAGTATGGCTAAGTGCTGTGTTTACACAACGAACAGCACAAGGAATCCTTTAGTGATTTTCCTAAGCCTTTATTACATGGCAACCTGGTCGGAGGCAAAAACAAAACTGTGCAACATATCTGGTGAAATGTCTCAATCAGCCATCCTCTCTTCAATTTCTTTCATAATATTACTCCCGTCTTCTTAACGTTCGGGAATTTTGTTGTAAATAAAACATTGTTCACAAGAGACCAATCTGTATTAATGTAAAGTGTTGTAAGCATCAAATAGTGCACCTGATTATGCGAATCAGGCTACATATCAACTATCGCAGCACATGTTTTATTAATAACTTCCGGAATAACAGAAGGTATATGCTGATTCATATTGAATCAGCTTGTTCTTTGACGTGTCTGCTTATAGTAGAAGGATGCGGTATGACATCTGCCACGTTAACTTCTCCATAATGCGCACCTAGATGTATTCATTCTTGGCCAAGTTCTCTGGAACCTTCACCGGAAACAGCATTAAAACGTCTCATATCGTTAGCACACTTTGCAACACACTTTGCTGTAATACTATTTTTTATTACTGCCGGTATCCCTGAAGGATCTGTATCTTTGTGAGGTTTCGTGCAACTGTGTCTCTTTAAATGAGTGATTCCCGACTGGAAACACAGTAATGTGGAACAGTTTATGCACGATACGTACCCAGTAGACACAGTATTTTCGTCTACAACCAACAGTAATGTACTCCATACTTGGCTTACTGCACTGGCTTCCTCGCGCTGCATGATTACAGAGAGAGACACACCACAAATGAGAAGCCCGTACTGGCTGCAGTCTCACACATGTAATGATACGCTTAATGTGTTTGAAGTTACGTGCTGCGTATTCGGTCACGGCTCCTATGCTCGGTCACAAGACCTAGTGCGGGCAGCCTATCCAATTAGGGTTTGCTCGCCCCATCTCGTATTATGTGCTTGCTTACTCGGTCATGCAGGACTCTACTCCTGAAGTGTCGTAGGGATTTGAAGACATGCAGCGATACGTCGACCGAAGTGATACGTCGACCGAGAGCGTCCCAGACGTGTTTGATGGGGTTTGGGTCTGGAGAACAGGCTGGCCACTCCATTTGCCTGATATCGTCTGTTTCAAGGTACTTCTCCACGATGGCAGCTCGGTGGTGTCATGTGTTATCATCCATCATGAGGAAGATGGGACCCACTGCACCCTTGAAAAGGCGGACATAGTGGTGCAAAATGATGTCCCGATAAACCTGACATGTTACAGTTCCTCTGGCAAAGACATGCACGTGCACCAATCATAATCCCACCCCACACCATCAAACCACGACCTCCATACAGGTCCCTTGCAAGGACATTAAGGGGTTGGTATCTGGTTCCTGGTTCATGCCATATGAAAACCCGGCGAGAGTCACTGTTCAGACTATACCTGGACTCGTCTGTGAACATAACCTGGGACCACTGTTCCAATGACCATGTACTGTGTTCTTCACACCAGACTTTACGGGCTCTTCTGTGACCAGAGGTCAGTGGAATGCGCCTTTCAGGTCTTCGGGTGAATAAACCATGTCTGTTCTGTTGTCTGTAGACTGTCTCTGGAGACAACTGTTCCAGCGGCTGCAGTAAGGTCCCGATCGAGGCTGCCTGCAGTACTCTGTGGCCGTCTGCAGGCACTGATGGTGAGATATCTGTCTTCTTGTGGTGTTGTACACTGTGGACGTCCTGTACTGTAGCACCTGGACACATTTGCTGTCTGCTGGAATTGTTGCCATAATCTTGAGATCACACTTTGTGGCACACGGAGGGCCCATGCTACAACTTGCTGTGTTTGACCAGCCTCCAGTCGCCCTAGTATTCTACCCCTCATAACGTCATCAATATGTGTTTTTTGAGCCATTTTCAACACACAGTCACCATTAACATGTCTGAAAACATCTGCACACTTACTCGCTGCACTATACTCTGACGTGCACCAACACGCCTCTGCGTATGTGGACTGCTGTCAGCGCCACCGTGGGATGACTGCAGGTCAAATGCACTGCATGGTCATACCCCGAGGTGATTTAAACCCGCAAACCACCCACCAGAGTGTTGTTTCACCATGTATCGCCATTATCCTTAATTTATGAGCGTGAGTGTAGGAGGGTAGGTTTCGAGTAATAGGTTGGTCCACAAGAGCAGAGATTCTCTCAGTGGGGGCACAATAACCAGTCACAGGAACTGTGGAGAGTCAGTGGAGGAAATGGTTGGTATCTTTTCTATAGGAGGATAGGTTCCGGGTAATAGGTTGAAGGTTTTGGTCTGTGAGAGCAGAGATTCTCTCAATGTGGCCACAGCAACTGGCCACAATGGGGTGCACTGGGTGATTGGGTTTATGGACTTTAGGAAGCACATAGAAGGTAGGTGTGCGGGATGTGGTAGGGGTGAGCGGTCCTGCAAAACTATGTCAACCAAGCCCAAACCTCCTTGTAATACCTCCTCTCCATCTGCAAAATTCTCTTGCTATGCAATCCTAAATTGCTGGAACCCTTAACACACATTGAAACTCTTGCCCTCCTGGGACTAGATCAACATGTGCAACGCCACCTTGAAAAGGGCTCCACCTTGCTCACTTCCTACTCCCACATTGGAGTACCATGTCCACCACCTCTACAACAACCTCCCAACCTCACCCACATCCTCTCATAGCTGACAAACTCTGTCTTGCAGACCTACTACATTTACCTCACCCTCCAAAACTAACTCTCGCCACCAAACAGAATCCAGAACCGAAACAGACCCATAAGACAGTGATGAACCTTTCCTCCAGTAACCTTAGCCCCACAGAAATGTCAATCCTTTGCAAAGGCCTCACCTTTTGCCCCACTCCCAAATTCAATCATGCAGGTCTTCACTCTTTCTCCCAGTCCCTACAGTGAACACACATTCTCGCCACCAACCCTACCAATCAGACTCAATCAAAGACTAATATTGAACCCTGCCCAACTCAGTTCACTCCCCCATCCAACCATGATCCACCCCCACTGCCCGCAAATCATCCTCTGTTGACTTTCCAGAATTTCTTAACCTCGAACCTTGCCTCACCATCAATCCCCAAATCGCTCAACATGCAAACTACCCTTATATCTGCAGAAAGAACTGCAGTCCACCACATAAAAATTGATCCCAACATTATAACCTCACTTTTGGACAAAGGCTCCACCTCTGTTGTTTCGAACTGCAAGGATTACCTGGCAGAAGGACTCCGGCAGCTGTCAGATACGTCCACTTACAAACCTTGCCACAATGGCCCCATTCCAGAAACCCAGCAGGATCGCCAGCCACTCCTCAAATCCAAAGGCCCATCTCAGAACCTCTCCACAGAGTCCATCTCTCTGCTCACCCCTACTGCTTCCCACACACCTTCCTTCTTCATGCTTCCTAAAGTCCACAAACTCAACCACCCAGGACACCTCACAGTGGCTTGTTATTCTGCTCCCACTGAGAGAATCTCTGCTCTTGTAGACCAACACCCTCAACCTATTACCCGGAACCTGTGCTCCCAAATAAAAGATACCAACCATTTCCTCCACCGACTCTCCACTGTTCCTGTGGCTGGCCGGTTACTGTGCCCCGACTGAGAGAATCTCTGCTCTTGTAGACTGACAGCGTCAACCTATTACCTGGAACCTACCCTCCTGTATAAAAGATACCAACCATTTCCTCCACCGACTCCCCACCATTCCTGTCCGTTTACCACACAGTGCCGTGCTCATTACTATTGACGTCACCTCCCCTTAAACTAACATCCCTAATGCCCATGGCCTTACCACTATTGAACACTACCTTTCCCAATGCCTGATGGATTCCAAACCAACAACCTCCTTCCTAGTTGCCATTACCAACTGTTTGCTCACTAACAATTACTTCTCCATGGAAGGCATTACCTACTAACACCGAGCGAGGTGGCGCAGTGGTTAGACACTGGACTCGCATTCGGGAGGACGACGGTTCAATCCCGCGTCCGGCCATCCTGATTTAGGTTTTCCGTGATTTCCCTAAATCGCTCCAGGCAAATGCCGGGATGGTTCCTTTCAAAGGGCACGGCCGACTTCCTTCCCCGTCCTTCCCTAATCCGATGAGACCGATGACCTCGCTGTCTGGTCTCCTTCCCCGAAACAACCAACCAACCTACTAACAGTTCCAGGGTACGGCTATGGGCACCTGCGTGGCACCATCCTATGCCAACGTATTCATGGGCTATCTACAGAATACTTCCTAACACCCAGAATCCTAAACCCCTCACCTGGTCCAGATTTATTGATGGCATCTTTGCGACCTGGGTCGAGGGTGAGGACACCCTACCCACATTCCTCCAGAACCTGAATAGCTTCTCCCCCATTTGCTTCACCTCATCCTTCTCAACCTACAACCCAACAAGCCACCTTCCTAGATGTTGACCTCCACCTCAGAGATGGCTACATCAGTACCTCCGTCCATATCAAACTTACTAACCACCAGCAATACCTTCACTTCGACAGCTGCCACCCGTTCCATACCGAGAAGTCCCTTCCATATAGCCTAGCCACCCGTGGTCGCCGCATCTGCAGTGATGAGCAGCCCCTCTCTAAATATACCGAGGGTCTCACTGAAGCCTTCACAGACCATAATTATCCTCCCAACCTTGTACAAAAACAAATCTCCCTTGCCTTGTCTTTCCAGTTTCCCACCACCTCCCAAAGTCTCACAGTCCAGCCACAGAGGAGCATTCCCCTCATAACTCAGTACCATCCAGGTCTGGAGCAATTGAATTCCATCCTCGACCAGCGTTTCGACTACCTCTTGTCATGCCCTGAAATGAGAAATGTCCTGCCCACTATCCTTCCCACTCCTCCCACAGTGGTGTTCCACCATCCACCGAATCTACACAATACACTTGTCCATCCCTACACAACTGCTGCTCCCAACCCTTTACCTCATGGCTCATACTCTTGTAATAGAACTAGATCCAAGACTTGTTCCACACATCCTCCCACCACCACCTACTCCAGTCTTGTCACAAACATCACCTATCCCATCAAAGGCAGAGCTACCTGTGAAATGAGTCATGTGATCTACAAGGTCAGTTGCAACCACTGTACTGCATTCTATGTGGCATAACAACCAACAAGCTGTCTGTCTGCATGAATGGCCACTGACAAACTGTTGCCAAGAAAAAAGTGGACGACCCTGTTGTTGAGCAAGCATCCCAACATGACATCCTGTATTTGAGTGATTGCTGCACAACCTGTGCCATATGGATCCTTCCCACCAACAGCATCTTTTCTGAACTGCACAGGTGGGAACTTTCCCTGCAATACATCCTATGTTCACGTAACCCTCCTGGCCTCAACCTTCGGTAGTCATTGTCCTCACCCATCCAGCCCCTTCCCCGTTCCCATTTCACCACTACCCAGCCCTCATTCCACCATTGCACCTAGTCTTTTTACTTATCTCCCTTCCCACTACCCCCGCCCCACCCTTCCCCTGCTGCCCTCCTTCTAACATCCCGACTGCACACCTTCACATAATTGCCCTACCCTCTCTCCACCTCGTGCTCCCCAGCAGCACTTCACTGTCCCCCCACTATCCCTCCCCCTCCCGGTCCCAGCCTCCTCGATATGCCCAATCAGTTGCCACTCTCATCATGCACTGGTGCAGCTGCTTGCACTGTGGCTTGAGCTGCCAGAGACTGCAGTTGTGTGTGTGTGTGTGTGTGTGTGTGTGTGTGTGTGTGTGTGTGTGTGAGGGGGGGGTGTCTGTTTTTGACGAGGGCCGTTCTGGCCAAAACCTAATTTGTGACTTTCTTCTTATTGTGCCTATCTGCAGCTCAGCATCTCCGCAATATGGTGAGTAGCAACTTTCCTTTTCATAAGATTAAATTATAGAATCAGTTGGCAAGGTGGCCAGTCTTGGGTATTTTTTAAAAATGTGGGTGGATAACACTTATTTGTTTCTTTGCTGACACGTGATGGAGCACTTTGGGAGAGTGGTAGCTTATCATTGTTCATGTGATGTTTATAGCTGATATGAGTGTGGGACTTGAAGGGACTTCTGTTGTGAAATGGGCGGACGCTACGTGATTGGAAGAACTATTGGCAGAATACCATTCATTGTGCATACCTGCCCTAAATCTCTTATTACCTTCTCCCTTTCCCATCTTACTTTCCTTCTCTATCTACTGTTTTTATCCTCTATTTTTTGTATAGTTTTTCTGCTGTAATCATAACACATAATAATGTACAGGAACAATTTACCATTAGGTTCGACTGTGTCGCAGAGCTTCGGACAATGTAACTTTACGTTCTGAAGCAGCAGCTCTTTGTCGAAAGGCAGCAGAACTGGCAGCAGCACTTCGTGACCATTCTGGAGCTGTACAACTATACAAGGAAGCACTTGTTCATGCTCCCAGTGACCGCACTGCCTTAGTTGCAATGGCCAAGCTGTATATGCAGGTATTTAAATCTTAGTGATTATCATTCACATTCTGGCAGAATTTCTTTAGAACAGTTTAGACATAAAAAATATAGATTACAAAGCTGTATCACAGTGATTATTGCTTTGTCATATATTGTATATTGAACCAGGAACCTAGAAACAACGGAGAGGCTTTGTACTGCTGTAGCCCTGAGTGGTTCACAACCCCACAACAGGCCACAGCATTCCACCCACCCCACCCACCACCCCACACGGAACTGTGGACCCCCCCCCCCCCCCCTGCTGGGAACGTCTCAGACCAGATTAGTGTACCCCAAATGTTTGCATGGTAGAGTAATTATGGTGTAGGCATATGTGGAGACAGTGTTTGCGCAGCAATCGCCGACGTAGTGTAGCTGAGGCAGAATAAGGGGAACCATCCCGCATTCACCTAGGCAGATGGAAAACCGCCTAAAGACCATCCACAGGCTGGCCGGCACACCGGACCTCCACACTAATCTGCTGCGTCAGCCGTCACACCTTCCCACTTGGGAAGCAGCATGTTAGATTGCGCAGCTAACCAGGCGGGCTGTGTCATGCATAATCTTTACGAATAGAAGATACTCGTGATTAATACAGGCACCTGTAATGATGTCTTCATCAATTGGATGCTTAGCTATAATTTTCCTTAAATTAAAGTACAGTGTTATTTACATGTACCCCAGGATTTCAGAAGACAACTGCATGAGAACTAAAAGACAAACAGACAATAGACACACGTCAGTGGATAGAGCATCTCTTAATGTTTTTAATTCACATTACAGTTGCTCAACATGGGCACTGTTTATGAGGTGACAAACATCAATATGATTGTCAAACACTTGCCATATATGTCCCAACATGTCATAGCTGATATCAGCAACTGTGTTAATTGTCCTTCTTTGCAGTTCTTCCAAATTAAATGGCAGCAGTGGAGGCTGGAGCACTGGTGGAGCACTGTCCTAGTTTTAAAATGAAGTCTCCACCCTTGTGTTGTAAATGTGGCATAAGCCATTGCTACTGCATGTCCAAGTACACAAATTCAATCAGTATTCTCCCTGATGGCAGGAGGAGAGGAGCAACATCCATTGTATACAAATGAAACGGATTCCTTCAGTAGCTGCTGCAAGTCACTGCAGAAGTCGGAATGTAGTTCATTGTCTTGGGAAATCATTGCCTATAACAATTGTGACTGGTAAGGTTTTACATGCAGACGTTTGCATAGAGTGCACTAGTCAGTTATCTGGAGTTCGTTGTTCCCACGTTGATTTCTTCAGACTTTTGCTGAATGCTTACCAAATGAACTCAGGCTTCTTTTCTGACAGTTCGGGCTGCCCTGTTTTCTTCGCACTTCATAAAAAGCCAGTCTCACAGAGTGGTCCACTCATGGACTGTTTTGTATGCTGAAGCTTTTACCTGATATTTGGTACAAGGTCATCACTGAACCCTCACAAATGACTTACATTTAGTGAATTCAAAGATGCAAAATGTATAGGGCACTCCATTATACACCATGTTCGGACATGAGTAGTACAGTCTGCAATTATGAATTGAAACTTGGAGTGTTGCTCTGTTCACTGATATGTGTCATTTTCCTTTGTGTGTTGTAGTTTTCGCACAGTCATCTTATGAAATCCAGGTGTACTTATCCACAATCGTGCATGTTGTCATCTCCAATGAACATCAGTTTATGCTTTAACAATTTCTGCATATATCCATACATATGTAACTCAATTGCATTAATATATTGCCTTGTAGTTCACTTTTTGGCACTGGATAAATCTTGATTCTCATTTTTTTGTCAGTTGCTCGTCTCTACTCTCATAATCAGTGACAAAGTCATCATACTTACAGTTGTGCCAGAATCTTGTTATTTACTTCCATTGTTTCTTCTGCAACTGCTACAGTATTATGGTTTGCATACCCAGTGGGCAATTTCATATGTTCGTTCAAACTGTATCCAGTATATTTATTATCTTCTTTTTTGCAGTATTCTGTTTTTACTAACCACCAACTCACAAACTGTTTCTACTAATTGTTCTGTTGTGTGTATTACCCTAATCTTATTTGTATTCATAGACATCACCTAAGTTGTCTCGGATTTTAGTAAATTGAATAAATGGTCTGGTTTGTGCAGGAATCAGTCCATTGATGAGGCATTGTTGGTTGTAGTGCCTGCAGTATACTGGCTCATCCTCAGTACCATTGGTAGACCCTCATACAGGCAAGGTTTATGCCAGCAGGATGACAGTGTGTTTGTAAGACTGCTCAGGCGAGAGAGTAGATCAGGCAGATGCCCAGTCAAGTTGCTGTTAACTGTCCGTGTCTGGCAGTGAACTGAGATTGTAATGTTGGTGCCACATTTGCAGGCCAATTGGCTGGTGGTTGGTGGGACTACTGTGGCTGGATAAGGTTCCAGTGGCGTTGAAAAGGTGTTCTTGCCCAAGGACACCATGGTCATTTGTCCCGAAAAGATGTATACATTGTTTATGGTTTTCAGCTAGACACTTTTTGAATTTTCTGCTTCAGGTTGCTGCTTCTGGGCAGAGTCGAAGTATGTGCCGTTGGCAAGGATGTAATGTCCGTGATGCCTGTTGTGTCAACAAAAGTTTTGGCTGTTGATGTTGTTGCAACACCATCACCAGATTTTTAATTGTTCTGCATGTTTCTGTAAGAAGTTAATAGAAGGGTCAGGGCCATTGTTGGTGAAAGTTAATAGAAGGGTCAGGGCCATTGTCGATGATTTACTATCTATTAAAGTTTTGTACATATGTGCAATGAACATTGTGATGAATCATTCCACATTGCCATTGCTTTGGGGTGGATGTTTCTCAAATGATCAAGTACTGTTGTTCACAGATTCTGGTAGGGAAAACTTGGTGGAGTTTTAGGCCACAAAGTCTACAAAAAGCCCACACAAATGGACAGGTACCTTCACAAAAATTCAAATCACAGCCCCAACAAAAAAAGAGGCTTGAGTAAAACATTGGTGGACCGAGCTAAAAGAAACTGTGAACTGAAGTTCTTAGAGAAAGAGCTTGACATTTAAGAACTACTTTCAGAAAAAAGGCTGCTGTGGGGGACTACACGTAACACTTGGCATTTTCCTCAACAGGATTATACTCCTATTCAGGAATGTTCCAGGACAAGATTTTTCATTTCTGAGTTTGCAATACTAAAAAGGAACAAATGTTGTTTTTATGTTACCTGGTATATGTGCCTCCTTGAAATGACTTTGGCTATGTTTACGCAGAAACTCACTGTATGGCAGAGCTGTGCTTAGCAACACACTGTTTGGGTTCTTGATGCTTTAGTTACGGTGTCACAGTGGATGCTGATTGAAAGCAAAGAATGAATATTAAGTTGTGCATTAAGCTTGGGAAAACCCCTAGTGAAACATGGACTGTGATTAAGCAAGCACGTGCAGGTGAGGCAATTTCAAGAAGTCATGTTTTCGAGTGGCACAAAAGGTTTTGTGAAGGCAGAGATTCAGTGCAAGATGATCCCAGAGCTGATTGGCTGTCTACAGCACATACTGAATCAAATCTGAAGCTTGTAAGGCCGTTATTCCAAGATTACCATTATGTAGCTGTGCATGCAATATCAGAAGAACTCAATTTGAATCGTGATGTGTGTCATAAGATTTTAAGCAAAGATTTAGGGAAATGGAAACGTAATGTAAAACTCATCCTTCACACACTAACAGATGAACAGAAAGAGGAAAGACGAAGGATTTCTGCTGAACTACCGTATGCAGCCAAACATGATCCTACATTTCTGTCAAAGATTATTGCGGAGGATGAAAGTTGGTGCTTCGAAGTATGACCTCACAGGAAGTGTGAAAGTGCTGAATGGCAGAGTCCTTTATCACCAGCCTTGAAAAAAGTCATCTACCATTGAGAACAAAGACAATGTCCATCACATTCTTTGATAGTAAATTATTAGTTCAGCATGAGTATGTTCCTCTAGTTCAAACAAGAAACCAAACTGTTTACGTCGAAGTCTTGAACATTTGTGACAAGCAACTCGACATTGCCACCCTAATTTGTGGCAGTGTCAGGACGGGTTCATATTGCATGACAATGCAAGACCCCATACTGTTTTATCTGTTACCAAGTATCTGGCCTGACATTCTGCTATTGCCTTCCCACATCTGCCATATTCGCCCAACCTCCCACCTTGAGATTTTTTCTTGTTTCCGTGAGTGAAAAGGCAACTGAAGGGAAAGCGTCATCAAGATATCACAGACAACCAATGGGCTGTGAACAAATGAGTTGACAAGTATCACAGAAGAAAATTTCCCTGCTAACTTCAAAGACATTGGAGAAACGTTGGCAACTGTGTGCAGATAGCCAAGGGAATACTTCAATAGCAGCTAGGATTATTACTTGGTAAGGCAATTTTCTATTTTTTTTTTTTTTTAAACGCCTCCTGGAACTTTCTGACAAAGGAATATAAAATACCTTGCTCATATAATCAAGTATACAGGGGAACTACTTAAAGAAGTATTAATACCTGTTTCAAGGAACACAAGAGCAATTGTCACCTGGGAAACATGGATTAATCAGCAATAGCAGATCATGCACTGGAACCAGAGAACTACTAAATTCATTGTTCTGATACTATAACTTTATCAGAATCCAGTCATTACTCTCCTAGGATATACAGAGAGCTCATAGAAATTCAAAAACACCAAACCAACTTTAACAGAAAATACTGCAGTGCAGTGACTGAGACACTACATTGTTGATAGACAGCTGCTGTGATTCCTGCACAGGGTGAGACACTGTTTTCTCTTATCTTTGCCTTTCTGTGACATGAAATTTAGCAGTGCAGTTTCTGAGACTCTGTGTTGGCTATCAACAGCTACATTTTGTGAGTTCATTCTTAATTGAATGTGACTGTTGATTATCAACGCAGTGTCTGAGACACTTCACTGCCTTATTTCATGTCACAGAGAGGCAATGACGAGAGAAAACAGTGTCTCACCTTGTGCGGGAGTCATGATAATACAGTGTGAGCACAAGGAAAAGTAGACACCAGGACAAATGGAGATTTGGGTCACTCCTGGAAGCATGCTCAGATAGCGAAAGTCCTTAAGGCAACTGCTCACAAAAGTCAGAAATTTGGGTTCAAGTTTTGGTATGACACAACTTTTCATGTGTCCTGAAATATTCAACAACTCATCTGGAATCATAAATGCAATTTGCGAGTTCATTTTTGTTGTGTGCATAGTTCTGCGTAGTCAGCACGTACATAACTTTCCCACTAGAGCGCAGCCTGCTAAGCACAACAGCGCAGGCGCAGCGCTCGTCTGTCTCCGCACTACGAGATGGCGCTGCCTTAGAGACGGACCAAATTCTGCTTCTGCCGATCCACGTATTAATATGTAACGCAGCCAATGGGATCGCTGCTAACGTAGAACCTTTTCTCCTCGCAGATGACACTCGCGCGGTGATACCTGAACGCGCGAGGTATTATAACGAGTGTACAGACCTCTAATTAGTCAGTCTGCATTTGTCTGCACCAGTCTGTACCAGTCTGCATTAGTCTATACCAGTCTATAGTCAAGTTTCAGTCTGCACCTAAGAAGATTACCATATTCCTGTACATAGACATGAAGATAAATGAATAGACACTTTGTCAAGTATCAGAGATATGTGAGAATAAGATTAACGTACCAAGACCAAAGGAACTTCAGATTGTCAATTGTAAACAGCATCCAGAATCAAGTTACGTAATGTCTATGCTTTTTATTATTTTAATAAATGTGTGTGAACATTAATCAAGTTCTGTTTAAAGTTGGTCACCGTCAGTCTGCTACTCTAAGCGTGCAAGTGGCATTTCTATCGTCTGACCTAACGGCAGAAGATAAACACGCCACGATAAGACTACGAGACATATTGCTGACACTCGCCTACTTCTTTAGAACGACAAGTCAAATGGTCTGATGGTGTGTGTACCGAAGGTCTTACAGTACGCACACCACAATTTTTAACAGAAAAGAAAATGGATTGATATTATACAAGTTGCAAGCCTTTGTGTGACATAAAACCAACAGTGCCAGCTGTTACCCTCGAAGAGCTCCAAAGCATGCATTGATGCAACTCCGTGATCTTCAGCAGAGGTCTAATGATGTCAGAAACCAACCGTTGCATGGATGCAAGTAAACAGTTGCCTGACTGAGCTTGTGTAAGTTTGAAACTGCTGCATGAGTCTTCATTGCCTCTGATGTTGTCTCCAACATTAAGAGACAAACAGTTAGCCAGAGAAATGTGTCTTAGACAATGGCCTAATGCTTATAAAACAAAAATAACCATAACTGCGAATGCTTGATGTAAGCGTCTGCATTGTGTGATAATAGTCCTTGTTTGCCCAGTACATTGGAAGCTGCGAAAGAGTTTCTGCATTTGTGTGTTTCACAATTGGCTGTGAAGAACTAAAAATTACTCCCATCACTGTGATCTTTGTGCTGTTCATTGTGAAATAGTGTTATTTAGTCCAAAAAAGTTTGGTTTATGGTGTATTGTTAGTGAAAAGGTAAAATTTTATGCCATAGAGAGATACATGGAATGTCTGTACAGCACATACGATAGCAAGTACCCCCTTTTCAGTTTTTGAATAGTTAAGGTGAATTGAATTTAGTATTTTAAATGTGTGTCCAATAGGGTGTTTTCAGCATCAGCATTTTTGTGTGGTAGTACTGCACCTATCCGATATGGAAATGTGTCTGCTGCTATCATCAGATGTTTGCCTGTTGTGAATTTCTCACAGCATGGTGTAGAGTATGATTTTGTTTTAAGAACTCTAAACACTTCTGATTTGGTATCCCTATTCACTAGGGTGTCATTGAAAGACTCGTTGGAACTGATTGCAGAGAAATTTGATGATGCTCTGCTGGACCTTCTCAGACATATATTGACCTCATCTTATGTTTTGTATGGGGGCCAATATTACGAACAGACAGAAGCTGTAGCCATGGGCAGCCCTCTGTCTCCAGTGGTTGCCAGTATGTTCATGGAGAGATCTGAAGGGGAGGCATTAGAGATTGCGAGATACAAACCCACATGCTTCTTCAAGTATTTGGATGATACCTTTGTGCTCTGTCTTCATGGATGGATAGGCTCAGTGACTTTCTCTCTAACATCTGAACTCATGCCGCCCAAATATTAAGTTCACCTTGGAACTGGGAAAGGATGGCCAGTTGCTGTTACTAGATGTACTTTTCAAAAGAAGAGCAGATTGCTCATTTGGTGACAGAGTGTATTGCAAACCTACACACAGTGATTTATTCCAGCAAGCCAGCTGCTGTCATACCCAGTGCAGAATGGAGTCCTGAAGTCATTGGTCCATGGAGTGTACACCTCTCAGACCCAGATAGTCTTGCAGTAGAAATATAGCATCTACGATCAGTGTTCTGCAAGAATGGAAACATGATAAAGCACATTCGGAAGACCCTTCAACCAGCCACTCTACCGCACATTCTAGAAGAAGATAAGATGAGGCAAAGATTGTGACATACATGCCTTATGCAGGATCTATTTCTATCAAAATAAGCAGGATTCTCAGGAAGCACAATGTGAAATGTGTGTTCTGTTCACCTACCAAAACAAGAGAGCTACTGGGAAATGTGAAAGATGACTCTGGACTCTGAAAATGTGGAATTTGTAATACACCTTGCCAATGTGGCATGTTGTACATTGAACCAAACAACTAGGATAGTGGACATCAGGTGCAAACAATGTCCGAGGCACAACTGACTAAGACAGGGAAGTAAATCAGCAGTTGCCGAGCGCTGTCTGGAACTCAATTATTTCATGAAACCTGATGAAACAAGGGCTTTGGCACAAACTCCCAGATACTGGGACAATGTTGTAGGAGGGATTATAGAGATGACAAATAACCTGATGAATTGTGACACTGGGTACCAACCCAGTAGAGTCTGGGATCCTGCACTGGAGTTGTTGAAAGTGCAGTAGGAGCAGCAGCAGAACTCCGCAAAAAGGAGAACTGAAAATGTGGACATGGAAAATGAACCCCAAATAAGTCACTGGGCCAAAGATGGTACGTCGTGGGGCACTTCTAGTGGGAGCAGACTGCAAACAGAGTAGCTGGAAACATAGTGAGCCAAAAACAGAACAGTTGTGGAGACAATTGCCTGGGACTGAAGATGAAACACTGCATTTGGCCTGCTGCACTGGACCAAAGAAGGAATGCCTAAGACTGTTTCTATTGGGAGCAGACCACAGAGAGAACACCTGTAACTGTAGCAGACCAAAAATAGAATGCTTGCCTCCAGACAGATGCTCCGGACTGAAGAGGGAACACTTAAGGACGCTGCTGATTGCACCTAATTACTCCATTCTTACAGTGTAATCTCCTAGTCACTAAGTAGTGTATGTAATTTATATACATGTGATGTTTAAATCTGGAGGTAAGCATAAAACATCATCCGAAATTATGCTAAATGCGCTCTCTGAAAACTAGTTTGAGCGATTAATTCATGAGCCCAACTGAATAGTAAATGGTTGTGTAATCCTGAGCTAATAACGAGCATCAAAATGGGTACAGGGAATAGTGTAAGTAGGGTTGTCATAGTGAGACTGAATACCACACCTCCCAAATCCACCAAATATGTATATATATATATAAAAAAAAACAAAGATGATGTGACTTATCGTACGAAAGCGCTGGCAGGTCGATAGAAACACAAACAGACACATACATACACACAAAATTCAAGCTGTTGCAACAAACTGTTGCCTCATCAGGAAAGAGGGAAGGAGAGGGAAAGACGAAAGGAAGTGGGTTTTAAGGGAGAGGGTAAGGAGTCATTCCAATCCCGGGAGCGGAAAGACTTAGGGGGAAAAAAGGACGGGTATACACTCGCACACACACACACATCCATCCACACATATACAGACACAAGCAGACATACATACAAAATTCTAGCTTTTGCAACCAACGGTTGCTTCGTCAGGAAAGAGGGAAGGAGAGGGAAAGTAAATATTCCAGAATTCAGATCAAGAACAGCTGCCAACATGTGTAATTTAGAAGTAGATTTATTCGGAGGAGTGAAGCAATTTAAATCACTTAATAAAAGCAAGTCTTCAAGTCCAGATTGTATACTGACTATGCTTCATAATTAACAACCATATACAACCGCTTGCTCAGTGAAAGATCCATGCCCAGAGACTAGAAAGTTGCACAGGTCACACCAATATTCAAGGAGGGCAATAGGAGTAAACCACAAAATTACTGGCCCACATCATTAAGTCGCTATGCAGCAGGGTTTTGGAGCATATGCTGTGTCTGAACATTATGAATTACCTTGAAGAGAAGAATCTATTGGGATACAGTCAGCACGATTTAGAAAACATCATTTGTTTGAAACTCAACTAGCTCTTTACTCAGAAAAAAGTTTTGAGTGCTATCGACAAGGGATTCCAAATTGATCCCGTATTTATAGATTTCCAGAAGTATTTTGATGCCATACTTTAGAAGCAGCTTGTAATTAAACATGTTTACGGAATATTGTCTCAGTTATGCAACTGGATTCGTGATTTCCTGTCAGAGAAATCACAATTCTTAGTAACTGACAGAAAGTCATCGAGTAAAACAGAAGTGATTTTTGGCATTCCCCGAGGTACTGTTATAGACTCTTTGCTGTTCCTTACCTATATAAATAACTTGGGGTGGGGAGGGGGATGAGGGGAGGGATATGAGCAGCTGCCTTATGTTTTTTGCAGATGATGCTGTTGTTAACTCAACAGCAGATCAAAACCAATTGCAAAACAATTTACAAAAGTCATCTGTATGGTGCAAAAATTGGCAGTTTGACATTAAATAATGAGTAGTGTGAGATCATCCACATAAGTGCTATAATGAATCCATTGAACTTCAGTTACACGTTAGATCAATCAGATCTAAAGGCCGTAAATTCAACTACATACCTAAAAGAACACATGCAAAATGTTGTTTGGGCAGGTGAATCAAAGACTACGTTTTATTGGCAGAACATGTAGAAGGTGAAACAAATCTTCTAAAGAGACGAAGTACTAGTGGCGTACTGCTGCAAGGTGTGAGATCCCCACTAGATAGAATTAACACAGTATGTTGAGCAAGTTCAAAGAAGGGAAGCACATTTTATGTTATCAAAAAATACGGGAGAGGGATCACAGACATGATACAAGATTTGAGGTGGGCATCATTAAAACGAAGGGTTTTCTTGTTGCAGCGGGATGTTCTCATGAAATTTCAATCACCAATTTCTTCTCCGAATGGGAAAGTATTTTGTTGACACTGACCTACAAAGGGAGAAATGATCATCCTAATAAAATAAGGGAAGTCAGAGCTTACACAGAAAGGTATAGAATTTTATGTTTTCCGTGCACCTTCCCAAAGTGGAATAATAGAGAATTACTGTGAATGTGGTACAATGAATCCTCTGCCAGGCACTTAAGTGGGATTTGCAGAGTAGTCATGTAGATGTAGATGAATGCTCTAATAATTTGTGATACCTTGGCATGCCACTTATGATTTGTAATGTTTAAAACATCAGCCACTTATGGTTCTTAATATTTAAAAAAATAACTAGAGGCAGAATGCTTTCTGTGTGTTACAGACCAGTGAGTTAGAGCTGTGCCAACAAGCCTGTTCTCAACTGCTTGAAACAGACCCTGACAATGAGTCAGCCACAGTTATGATGGCAGATTTAGCGTTCCGGCGTGTTGATTTTGACACTGCTGCTATGCACTTTCGTCAACTGCTTGCACAGCAGCCTACATATTGGACAGCCCTTGCCCGTCTTGTAGAGGTGTCACGACGAACAGCAACACTTCCTGAAGCCGAACCTTTCCTTGAAAGAGCAACTGCGGCTTGCCAGCGACCTGGTAAGCTTTTACTAAGCATTTATGAATTGTTGTGATATATATTGCTTAATATTTCTGATTAATGTTAGTGTATATTTATTTCTTCTTTAAGCTATTTTCCATCTCCTAATTACCAATGGTGAAAGAGTACTTTGCTCACTTCCTTGGTGACACACGGTAACAAAATCAAGAACACCAACAATGTTTCTGGTAAACATCATGATCATGGTGTAAATCTCAAGGCAGTAAATACTGACAATGAAAGTCAGTGTTTTATGTTTATTGCATTTGTTTTCTGGGTCATTTTATAAAATACCTTTTGCTGCTTATGTTGTATACATTTTGATGTTGCCAAGGCATGAAACACATTTTGTCAAATCTCATTATGATCACTTATAAAGGAACAATGTTCCATTGATGCTGAGGTCACTGGAAATGGACTGTAAGCTCAGGTAGCTCACATAAATAAAGGGACTTAACTTTGTCCTTTTCAGTCAAGCTGCTTCATTTACCTTAAATGACTAGGGAAACCAAGGGTCCCTTTGGAACATTATTGTGTAACATGTCATCTGTGTTTCTGTCTTTATAAGGTGATTAGCTTGGTTATTCTCTCTCTCTCTCTCTCTCTCTCTCTCTCTGTGTGTGTGTGTGTGTGTGTGTGTGTGTGTGTGTGTGTGTGTTTTAGATTCATGGTCATGTTTCACAAATTCTGAAATACCATCATTTTTTTTTCCTTGTATAAATCTGATAATGGTTGTAATGCTGAAACTGTTTTCCTATTTAAGTAAATTAAAATCTGTGAAATCTATAATTTTAGTAACCACATTTTGGCAACACAAGCTGGAATGATGCATTGACTTAGGCCATTATTAATCCAGGATAGATTGGCAACACAACTTTGACAAACAAGTACCATAGATAACCACTTGAACTATATCTATTCACCAATTTCAAAGCAATTCTATGTCCAAGAGTGAATCCATACGTAAAAGTCCAAACTCAATTTATAGTGACTACATCCAACTGGAAAATAACCAGTATGCAAAGTAAAATCACAGTAACTGCCTACTGACTGTAGCGACTGTTTATCCAACATGGAGACTAGTGACAGTGTTGTTGATTTGCCACTAGTGGCTGTCGAGGTCCTCTAGATTGTAATCTAATGGTGTTCGCCTGGGATAAAAGATTTCCCATGGATTTACTGGAAAAAATGAATGTAAACTCATATAACTCACCGATCATTGTACCAGCTATATATAATTAAACTCATGGAGAGATTGCATACACATGGGTCCAGCATCCTCACTTGTGTGGCCAGAATAGTCTGTATCAACTCAAGCTTAGTCAGCAACCATCTAATGAAGTGAAAGTATTAAAACAAGTTCCAGCATGCATTGTCAGCATCTAGAGCACCCACCATATTGTATCTAAATGAGTTCAGATAGGGCAGAATGACCATTCTACGGGTAATTGATTTGCCATGCCATGACATTTCAGCCCATAAAGGTCATGCTGCTACAATAGTGATGCTTGTGTATGGAATTGGGGCTACTGTGGGATCATATGCACAATGGCAACACAGAATGACGTCCATCTTGTTTGCTTGGCTGTAACAGACCACACATCATCATCGTCATACTGCATCCATACAGCATCAGTGCCATCTGGCATTGCTGCTGGAGCCCTGCTCTCCTTGGCAGTTTGATGCTATCCTCTGAAGCTGAACTGATGACTTCCATTGTTTGGAAATCACAAATGCCACAGACTGAAATAGGCATGTGAATGCCATTGCTGGTGTGCTGAGTAACAGAAATTAATGTTTTTGGTTGAGTACTCCTTTATCTTGTCATCTGCTAATGACTGCTTATGTATCAGATATTACTGTTCTGTTGGTAATCTGGCAACACATTTCGTTGAGCTGGGTAGTGAGCTAACTTTATGTTTCATGATTTTGGGTGGTGTTGGATACAACATACTGTCTGATATCGTCATATCTGACCAGCAACCAATGCATCAAAGAGGTTTTAGAGCTCAAGGTCGTACCAGTCCATCAGGCTGCTCCACATGCCTTATTTTGACGTGGTATCCACATCTGTTTATGGATGCACAAGCCTTCTGTGAAGAAAGATTGATGATGTTAGTGCTTCCCTGGGCTGTATGCGCACCTGATGTGTCACCCTTTGAACATTCCTGAGTCATGCGTTATGGACAATTCATCGTGACACTCCAACTACTACTGTTGACACTTTATGCACACATGTACAAACTTCATTGATGGAGGTTCCTCAGGAACTATACACATTCTCTTTGATTCTGCATCATAGCATTTAAAAGCATTGGCCACAGTATGTTAGGCCTATATATCATACTGGATTCTCAAAGTCAGAGATCATATGTAGTTCTGTAACCATAATCATTTGTATACTGCGGTTTAGTTAATCTCTGGTACTGGGTTCATTTTGGTTATACACATTGTTCTTGTGTTTTCACAAATGCTAATGTGTTTATGTTAATAATGGACAGTGAAGTTAATTTGATGTTGTAAAACATATCAGTTAATTCTCTTCTGGAACAGGCAAGATAAGCTCAAGGAGCACCATATTGGCCCCGATAATAAACCGCCATGACATAGAAACTGCCCCCCTAAATTATGAGGAATAAATTTAGAAAAAATATTTTGTGTGAAAATAAGCCACACGCTGTGTTATCAGGAGAAAGAAAACTGGCATTCTACGGATCGGAACGTGGAATGTCAGATCCCTTAATCGGGCAGGTAGGTTAGAAAATTTAAAAAGGGAAATGGATAGGTTAAAGTTAGATATAGTGGGAATTAGTGAAGTTCAGTGGCAGGAGGAACAAGACTTTTGGTCAGGTGATTACAGGGTTATAAATACAAAATCAAATAGGGGTAATGCAGGAGTAGGTTTAATAATGAATAAAAAAATAGGAGTGCGGGTTAGCTACTACAAACAGCATAGTGAACGCATTCTTGTGGCCAAGATAGACACAAAGCCCATGCCTACTACAGTAGTACAAGTTTATATGGCAACTAGCTCTGCAGATGATGAAGAAATTGATGAAATGTATGACGAGATAAAAGAAATTATTCAGGTAGTGAAGGGAGACGAAAATTTAATAGTCATGGGCGACTGGAATTCGTCAGTAGGAAAAGGGAGAGAAGGAAACATAGTAGGTGAATATGGATTGGGGGGAAGAAATGAAAGAGGAAGCCGCCTTGTAGAATTTTGCACAGAGCATAACTTAATCATAGCTAACACTTGGTTCAAGAATCATGAAAGAAGGTTGTATACATGGAAGAATCCTGGAGATACTAAAAGGTATCAGATAGATTACATAATGGTAAGACAGAGATTTAGGAACCAGGTTTTAAATTGTAAGACATTTCCAGGGGCAGATGTGGTTATGGACTGCAGATTGAAACTGAAGAAACTACAAAAAGGCGGGAATTTAAGGAGATGGGACCTGGATAAACTGAAAGAACCAGAGGTTGTAGAGAGTTTCAGGGAGAGCATAAGGGAACAATTGACAGGAATGGGGGAAAGAAATACAGTAGAAGAAGAATGGGTAGCTCTGAGGGATGAAGTAGTGAAGGCAGCAGAGGATCAAGTAGGTAAAAAGACGAGGGCTGATAGAAATTCTTGGGTAACAGAAGAAATATTGAATTTAATTGATGAAAGGAGAAAATATAAAAATGCAGTAAATGAAGCAGGCAAAAAGGAATACAAACGTCTCAAAAATGAGATCGACAGGAAGTGCAAAATGGCTAAGCAGGGATGGCTAGAGGACAAATGTAAGGATGTAGAGGCTTGTCTCACTAGGGGTAAGATAGATACTGCCTACAGGAAAATTAAAGAGACCTTTGGAGAGAAGAGAACCACTTGTATGAATATCAAGAGCTCAGATGGCAACCCAGTTCTAAGCAAAGAAGGGAAGGCAGAAAGGTGGAAGGAGTATATAGAGGGTTTATACAAGGGCGATGTACTTGAGGGCAATATTATGGAAATGGAAGAGGATGTAGATGAAGATGAAATGGGAGATAAGATACTGCGTGAAGAGTTTGACAGAGCACTGAAGGACCAGAGTCGAAACACGGCCCCGGGAGTAGACAACATTCCATTAGAGCTACTGATGGCCTTGGGAGAGCCAGTCATGACAAAACTCTACCATCTGGTGAGCAAGATGTATGAGACAGGCGAAATACCCACAGACTTCAAGAAGAATATAATAATTCCAATCCCAAAGAAAGCAGGTGTTGACAGATGTGAAAATTACCGAACTATCAGTTTAATAAGTCACAGCTGCAAAATACTAACGCGAATTTTTTACAGACGAATGGAAAAACTGGTAGAAGCGGACCTCGGGGAAGATCAGTTTGGATTCCGTAGAAATGTTGGAACACGTGAGGCAATACTAACCTTACGACTTATCTTAGAAGAAAGATTAAGAAAAGGCAAACCTACGTTTCTAGCATTTGTAAACTTAGAGAAAGCTTTTGACAATGTTAACTGGAATACTCTCTTTCAAATTCTGAAGGTGGCAGGGGTAAAATACAGGGAGCGAAAGGCTATTTACAATTTGTACAGAAACCAGATGGCAGTTATAAGAGTCGAGGGGCATGAAAGGGAAGCAGTGGTTGGGAAAGGAGTGAGACAGGTTGTAGCCTCTCCCCGATGTTATTCAATCTGTATATTGAGCAAGCAGTAAAGGAAACAAAAGAAAAATTCGGAGTAGGCATTAAAATTCATGGAGAAGAAGTAAAAACTTTGAGGTTCGCCGATGACATTGTAATTCTGTCAGAGACAGCAAAGGACTTGGAAGAGCAGTTGAACGGAATGGACAGTGTCTTGAAAGGAGGATATAAGATGAACATCAACAAAATCAAAACGAGGATAATGGAATGTAGTCAAATTAAATCGGGTGATGCTGAGGGGATTAGATTAGGAAATGAGACACTTAAAGTAGTAAAGGAGTTTTGCTATTTAGGGAGTAAGATAACTGATGATGGTCGAAGTAGAGAGGATATAAAATGTAGACTGGCAATGGCAAGGAAATCGTTTCTGAAGAAGAGAAATTTGTAAACATCGAGTATAGATTTAAGTGTCAGGAAGTTGTTTCTGAAAGTATTTGTATGGAGTGTAGCCATGTATGGAAGTGAAACATGGACGATAACCAGTTTGGAGAAGAAGAGAATAGAAGCTTTCGAAATGTGGTGCTACAGAAGAATGCTGAAGATAAGGTGGGTAGATCACGCAACTAATGAGGAGGTATTGAATAGGATTGGGTAGAAGAGAAGTTTGTGGCACAACTTGACTAGAAGAAGGGATCGGTTGGTAGGACATGTTTTGAGGCATCAAGGGATCACAAATTTAGCATTGGAGGGCAGCGTGGAGGGTAAAAATCGTAGAGGGAGACCAAGAGATCAATACACTAAGCAGATTCAGAAGGATGTAGGTTGCAGTAGGTACTGGGAGATGAAGAAGCTTGCACAGGATAGAGTAGCATGGAGAGCTGCATCAAACCAGTCTCAGGACTGAAGACCACAACAACAAGCCACACGCTGAATGAGAAGAGAAAAATTACAAGAAATTTATTTTTATTTACTTGTAAAACATAGGTAACATTTGTTCTAATGTATGATGCAACACATTGGCACCTAACATACCGGTAGCATATTTTGTCTTGTTTACTCGTATCACTATGGGTACCAGTATTCACTTCATCACTCCCACTCCCATAATTTTCATCATTCTCTTACCTCAGTACGTCATCTTCACTGCCATCCAATGCATTTGATAGGCAGCGTGGACTCTGTTGATATGGAGGACCATAAAGCAAGAATCTGTTCATACGGAATGGTGATTGATGACCCTTAATCTTATCAGACAGTGTAAAGAGGGAGGTTCATCTTGATTGGCTTATATATGGCCATATCTAGCACATGTGTTTATGAAGAGTCTCTTTTTTTTCAGCAAGTTTATCTTCTGCTTCAGCAGTTAGAAGTCCCTTAAAAACATCCAAAACTAGCATGACTGTCTTAGCAAGCAAGCAGTGCCCCAGATCGGCAATTCTAAACAGTGGACAACCATTAAGTTTTCATTGTTGTATATTAAAATGCTTTGTTGCCAGTTTTGGGTACAGATGCTAGTCGTGTTGTTGCAAATGAGCATTAATGTTGTACAGCAAGGACATGTAAAAAGATTAGGTACCAATTGTAAGCTACATCCTAACATTTGGGCCAAATGGCATTATGCTTGCAATTTTATTATCAATATTTATCTTTCAAATTTTAATTTTTAATTTTTCTTTATTAATAACATTTTATTGCTTATTGACTGTCAGTTTTTGTCGTCAGTGCTCTGTAGTGATTGAGGGCATACACTTGTTTTATAATTTCAGACCAAGAAGCTGGATTATGTTACTGTCGAGGACTGTTTGAGTGGTATTCTGGTAATCATAATGCTGCTCTTCGGTTCTTTAATGGAGCTCGTCATGATGCTGAATGGGGAAGACAAGCTCTTTACAACATGATAGAGATTTGTCTGGACCAGAGTGATGATGCAGGTGGCAGTGGACAGTATGAAGATGATTCAGGAGGAAACTCAAGACTGATGGCACTGACAACAGCTGAGAGGTTAATATTTTCATTTCCGTATAATACATCTAGGTCTAGCATAGTGATTTTTGACCAGTCATCAAAACATCATGGGTCCCCAGTTCGATACTGGGCACTTCTTGAATCATGAATGAAAATCACTAACTATGGAAAAATCACTAGCTATTGCAGCTGAAGACTTCCAGTGTAAGGAGTCACCATTGTTCTGCCAACAGCCTTGTCAAAAAAGGCTGAGGAAAGGACAGAGTTTCAGGACAGTGTTTTGCTCTAAAAGGGGGAAGATTCAGCTTTGATCAGTGGCATTAGGATACAGAAAGTTGTGGAAACCATTGCATTAAAGACACACAATGTGCATCCACCTCTTCATTGGCAAAGATTATGGATAAGGCTACTTTCAGATTTCTGTGAGGAGGTAACCATGGAATAACCAATCAAATGGTAACATTCAGCAACTTGGAGTATGGAATGTCAGAAGTTTGGAAATAGTAGGGAAATTAGAATATCTGAAAAGGGAACACGAAGGGGTCAATCCATACCAAGTGGTTCAGGAAAAAAATAATTGGTTGCTTGACCATCTCAGAAAAATTTTATATTTGCTGTGTGAATTCCCCAATGTTTAGTAGTCACAAAAATTAAAAAAAAAAAAAAAAAACTTTTTTATTATTATTCGGAAATGATGTTATCTTACACTTCAGTAAGTTGTGTGAATGGCTACAAAACAGTGAAAAGATCGAGTGCCTTTAATCTTCTGACAAGTGTAGTACCTTGTTCCAGGCCGCATGCATTTTTTCGTATTTGCAAGCATCTACACAGTTATTCAGTAGTGGATTGTCCTAAGCCTTTTAGATAAAATGCATTTAGTTCAACACACTCTGGGCTACAAATTAACATCATTATCACTTAGCTGAATGTATTCTTTAATATATTTCTATTAGCTCAAAGTTTTTAGCCACAAATTAAAAAAAACTAAATTTTTGAACGGTAGTTTTCCAAAGAAAGATTAATTTCTCAGCTTTAATATTTTTTTCTGCTATTACACTGTATAGTACAGTCACTTTTTATAATCAATGGTGGGCAGCTTACATTTAAAAAATTACACTATTTTAAAAAATTGATTTTTTTTTATTTTTCCATTTTGTGGCCTGCAGTATCTTTGTTGGGGGACCAGATAAAAATCTGAAAATTTCACAGTTAATAGACCTTTATGATATCAAACTTCAGTATAAATTTCAACTTTGAGATTCAATTGGAAGTTATGGAAAAAAATTACAAATGTGAGTAAAAAATATGTTTTTTAACATCTGCGATATCTAGGCTTATGGAATAAAATATATCAATTACAGTATATAATTTAATAATATCTATGATTACTTACCTTTTTATTGAAAATAATCCTACTAATTACATTATATTGTTCTCTTGTTATTTGTTTTTAGTACATTGCTCATTGAACATTTGAGAAATTTGTTCACTCATTTTGGGTGTTAGATTATTAGATTGCCCAGTCACAGTTGTAAATTCCATGGGAGACTTCCTTAGTACATTTTTAAGTGGCATCCAAACTGGACCCCCCCCTTTTTTTTTTTTTTTTTTTTTTTTATTAAAAAGATGTCCTTGGTCCTGGAGAGTGATAAAATACAACATGTACATCTTGGTTTTTTGGTTTTGACAGTCAATATTATCAACTTTGCCAATCCACCAATGTTCATCATAAACACAAGTCACTATGTTTTTATTTTGAAGAACCAGTTGTACAAGTTTTCCACACTGATGAAGTTCACTATCAGGTGAAGTTGATGTGATCTTACACTTCAGTAAGTTGTGTGAATGGGGTACAAAACAATGAAAAGATCAAGTGCCTTTAATCATCTGACAAGTTTTGTACCTTTCCTTCAAGACACTGTAATAAACTCCTTGCATTTCCTCACATTGTACAAAAACCTAGGTAATTCCTTTGATATGTTTTTTACAGAATTCAAACATTTCTTGAGGTGTTATGGTATGATTGTCATCGGTCCGCTGCAAACTTGCTTTTGTGACAGCTCGCTTTGTTGTACCCCCAACACCATCACAAGCATTCTTCCCATGGCGTGAAGCGAAAAAGTGCGATTCTACATCAAACCTAAAATCTTCTTTATGAAAGGAGATGTTAATAAATTTTTATTTGTTTTTATATTGACTTGATGCCACATCCAAAAAGTAAATCAGTTTTTTTTTATGGAAGGGGGGTGCTGTTTAATGTAGTTTGTTAATTTTAGTTGAAAAATGTGCACTGCTGTAGTGTTGTGTTCAAGGTAGTCACTTATGACAGAAAAGCTGTAGCTCATTAATTTATCTTCATCTATATAATAGAATACAAATGGGTGAACTGTGGCCTGTTTGTTTACCCAGTGGTGCCCTTGTACTTAATTTTGAACAACAAAGGAATAATTTTCCGAAAAGTCAGCAAGAACTAAGCATTCATCAGCCAAGGTTTGCTTTTTGTCTTTCAAAAATTTACTTTGGGCTTTTGCAATAAAATGATACATTTTCAGATTTTCAAGGTTAGCCACCAACACTTCAAAAAACTCTTCTTGTGATTTTATGACTGTCACCATTTCAGTTCTGTCTTGTGTCACCCATTGTTTGTATTTTATATTGTCAGGCATCAAATCATCATCTTTGGATTCTTCAAATATGTCAAGTAACACTTGTTTGCCTGGACAGTCTTCATATTTTCCCTTGATCATGCAATTGTAATTGTCAATACTGCATACCATAACTTCGAAAAGATCTTTATAGTCAACTCTAAGATTGGCCCCATCTATCATCAACTTTATGTTCTGATGATGCAAACAAACACAAACATTATGGGTGCCAGATGCTCTTGCAACAGTACACCATCTTGGTCTCAACTTGCAAAACTTTGATCTTCCAATTTTAATGTCAGGATTTTCATTTTAAATTCAGGGAATAGTTCATTTAAATTACACAATATTAACCTTTTTGTCTTTGAATCTTAGAACCATTTTCTTTCACAGAAACACATTCTTTTTTTTGCCAGAGGTCAAATGGCTGTTATTGTCATTGTCATAATACTTAATAACTTTATTGATTGTGCTTTCATCTACCAGATTAGATGCTCTTTTCTTTTGTAATGCTGGTAAAATTCCCTGTTCTTTTACCAATTGCCTTGTTAACTTAACAAGATGTTCTGACACATTAAATTCATCACTAACTTTTGCTCGACTCCAAGAATTTGGCAGTAAACTAATAATCTTAATTTTATCCTCTTTGTTTGAAGTACTGCATTAAGTTTTTAGTTTTTCTATCAAATCATAATATTCGGTTGGTGAAGTTTTAGAACTTCCATCTGTTTTAGTACAAATTGTATTTTGAAATGAAACTTCCAATTCTTTTTGGCTTTAGCTGCTACTTTCTCAATTTTTGGATTCAAGGCACTTGGTCTTTTATCTTGACTTAGTTTTCTAATTTTACTAGCAGGTGATACAACCAGGATTTCACAAGCTGTATACATTTTTTTAATGGTTGCCGATAAGTCAAAAAATTCTGTATCTGTGGTTTCACTATCCTTTCTCTTGTGAATTACAAATATCTTCGAATAACATTTGGACACAATGATTTTCCTGGTATGAGATTGAGAAAAGGGCTTTTATTTTTAGAATAATGATCAAATGTTATTTCTCGCAGGCCTTTTGTTATAGGTTTCTTATGTTTCTCAAAAGGGTCCATGCAAGACTGACCAAAAAGGTGATGAAAATTTTTTAAGTATTTCATTTCATGGTACTTGTGTGTTGATTTGATCTCTGGGCTGACTCTTAAGTAAAACAACACTTTTTCTTCTTCACTGTCATCTTCGATTAAAGTAATGTCTTTAGGATACACTCCATACACACTTTAATGACATGCTTCATTAATAATAACACCAACAGAACACTGAGACATCATTTTTCAAATGCACACTTCAAGAACTTCTAGCTAAATAAGTGTGAGTAGACAATTCTTAGTGTAAGGGGGAAGACAACAGTCAGACTTGTACAGACTTGCAGATGCAATTGTTAGCCTGCTGAAACAATTACCACAGCATTGTTTTGACAAATAAGTGTTAGCTAGTATAATGTGGTGTGTTACATTATGCAATTGGTATACTTTATTTGATTAGTGTACCAGATATCGCAGATGTCAAAAAACGTATTTTTGACTCAATTTACACTGAAGTTTGATATCATAAAGGTCTATTAACTGTGAAATTTCCAGATTTTTATCTGGTCCCCCAACAAACATATTGCAGGCCACAAAATGGAAAAATAAAAAAAAGGTCAATTTTTTAAAATAGTGTATTTTTTAAATGTAAGCTGCTCACCATTGATTATAAAAAGTAACTGTACTATACAGTGTAATAGCAGAAAAAATATATTATAGCTGAGAAATTAATCTTTCTTTGGAAAACTACTGTTCAAAAATGTAGTTTTTTTAATTTGTGGCTGATAACTTTGAGCTAATAAAAATATATTAAAGAATACATTCAGCTAAGTGATAATGATGTTAATTTGTAGCCCAGAGTGTGTTGAACTAAATGCATTCTATCTGAAAGGCTTAGGACAATCCACTACTGAATAATTGTAAAAGACGTAGATGCTTGCAAATATGGAAAAACGCATGCTGCCTGGAACAAATATGGCCACCATTTTAAAATAATAAACAATAATTTAAAAAAAAAAAATATTTTTGTGACTACTAAACATTGGAGAACTCACCTAGCGAATATAAAATTTTTCTGAGATGGTCAAGCAACCAGTGGTGGACCACTTGGTATGGATCGACCCAAAGACTCAAGCATGATATAGTGGAGATCACTGAAGTGGTTTAGCAGGTGCAGGATTCACTATGGATAGGAAGATAGGAAAGAGAGAGTAAGTTTTACCTGTTCAGTATCTTCATATACTCTCTCTGCCTCTCAGTTTACTGCTTGTGATGTCGGCACATGTATCTGAGCTGCTGCTGTTGATGTTGGTTCACTGTCAATTGTGATGAGAACAACCCATGATGGGTAAGAGTTCTCATCAGAATCAACAGCAAACTGACACCAACAATAGCTCAGATACACAGGCTGACAACACAAGCAGAAGATGATCAGGTAGAGAGAGTATATGAGGATATTGAATAAGTAATTCAGTACATAAAATGAGATGAAACTCTAGTAAACATGAGGGACTTGAGTTAGTAATATGGGAAGAAATAGAAGAAAGAGCTATGGGAAAATATGGACTTGGTATTAGGAATGAGAAAGGAGAAAGATTGATAAGAGTTCTGCATTAATTCCAGCAGATATACTTTGGAAAGTCCCAGAGAGATAGGAAGATGCTGGTTTTATTACATTATGGTCAGACAGAGATTCTGAAATCAGACACTAGATGCCCAGGACCAAATAGGGGCCTGAATCATAATTTAGTAATGCTGAAGAGTAGACTGAAGTTTAAGACAGTTGCCCAGAAGAATGAGTGTGGAACGTAGAAGTACGAAGGGATGAAGAGACGAGTTTGAAGTTCTTTAGGGCTGTAGATACTGTGATAATGAATACCAAAATATGTAGCCCAGTTGAAGAGGAATGGACTTCTGTAGAAGGGCAATCACTAAAGTTGGTCAACCAAACATATGTACAAGGAAGAAAACTGTGAAGAAATACTTCATTTGATAGACGAAAAGAAGAAGTATAAAATGTAGAAGGAAAGACAGGCATATACCAGTAGAAGCCACTTAGGAATGGAATAAATGGGAAGTGTAAGGAAGTCGAGGCAAAATGGTTGCAAGAAAAATGTGAAGAAGGAAAAAGAAACAGTTGTCAGAAAGCCCAATTCATCATATACAAAAGTCAAAGCAGCTTTTGGTAAATCAGAAGGAAGGTCGTCAATATTAAGAGTACAGCGGGAATTCCATTGTTAAAAGCAGAGGAATGCCTGTAGGAGGGGGAGGACTTTTCTGATGACTTGATAAAAGGAGAAATGAGTGTCAATGTGGAAGACATAGGGGATTCAGTTTTAAAGCCAGAGTTTAACAGCGCTTTGAATGGCTTGAGACCAAATAAGACACGAGGGAAAGACAAAATCCCTTCACAGTTTCGAAAATCATTGGGTAAATTGGCAACTATAAGGCTATTGGAGTTGATGTGCAGAATCTATGAGACTGGAGACATAGTGTCAGACTTTTGGAAAAAATATCACCCACACAATTCCAAGACAGCCAGAGCTGGTAAGTGCAAGAACTTTGCACAATCAACTGAACAGCCCTTACATCTAAGCTGCTGACAGGGATAATATACTGAAGAATGGAAAAGAAATTTAAGTATCTGTTAGATGACAATTAGTTTGGTGCCTCTACCTTTTATAAAGCCAGAGAAGCAGTTCTGATTGGTAATGAAAACAAGAAGTTGGAAAAATTAAGACACATTTCCAAGATTTGGTGACATAGTAAAAACATGTGACAAATGATGCAAAATGCTCAAAATACTGAGAAATGTGGGAGGAAGCCACAGGGGAAGACAGGTATTATTCAGTATGTACAAGACCCAGAGGGAACAATAACACTGGAGAACCGAGAACAAAGGGCTTGGATTAAGTAGGGTGTAAGACAGGAATACAGTCTTTTACCCCCTACTGATCAATCTGTACAGTGAAGAAGGAATGATAGAATTAAAAGAAAGATTCAAGACTGAGATTAATATTCAGGGTGAAATGACACCAATGATTAGATTCAGGAATAACACTGGTATTCTTAGTGAAAGTGAAGAAGGAATACAGACCTGTTCATTGGAGTGAACAGTCTGTTGAGTACAGAATATGGATTGGGAGTAAACTGAAGAAAGACAAAAGTAATGAGGAGTAACAAAAATGAGAGGATAGCAAGAAACTTAACATCAGAATTGGTGATCACAGAGTAGATGAAGTGAAGGAATTCTGCCAACGTGCAAGCAACATAAAACATGGAAGATGAAGCAAGAACAGGTAAAGAGTGCATCGGTTAAAAGAAATCTTCTGGTATCGAACGTCAGCTTTAAATTGAGGAAGAAATTTAGCATCTTCCTGGCAACAATGTTTGGTTAGTATCTGGATTAGCGCAGCTTTTTTCATTACTCTGTTAATTTGTATAATCCATATAAATCACTAAATCAATAGAACAAACAATTCATGGTTCTTGCAAAGATATTTTTTGACCTGCAAAAGGGCACAGCTTGTGGCTTCATTACCACTTTATACCCATCCAACTTCAAGGACTATTTGCAATCTGTGAGAAAGGGAATCTTGTGAGGAAGATAATAAATCCTGTCATTTTCTGCCACCTCCTCTCAGGCAGCTTGGGTAATGTTCCAAACGTAATAATTGCTTCTTGGTGCAGGGTCAAGCCAATTTTCTTGCGTGGTCTGTTTTGTCTCTGCCCATACATTATCAATAGGGCTGTGGTTTGGAGCATTAGCTGGGGACAATAGCGATTTGTAGGAAAATATCACGATTGACACTGTGCTCAGCAAACGCTAATCTGTCTTTCCTTCCAGGCTGTATATTTGCTAAGTAGTCTGACCTCTTAAAGTTAGCACCAAACCATATCGATTGACCTGGAAATGCAGTAGTACGTTTCAGTTGCACAGCATTTGGAAAAGGGCTTAGCCATGACGTGTTGACATGTTCATTAACCTGGACAGATGTTGTTACATGCCAAAGTCCGTTTCCCGTATGCCCACCGATTCCTCCAATATCTCGGTAATGTTTTATTCATCATCACATAGTGTGCTCTGGAACACCTTTGTGCCCTGGCATGTATGTCACGAAATTCCTTTCCTCCACAAGAACAATGACACAGTCGCAAGTTGCCTCTTAACAGTGAGGCATGGTACATGAATAATATGACTCAACTGAAAGTGATGTAGTGCAGGTATGTCACCTTTCTCAGACCTAACTCGCCACAACAGACTGTCAATCAGTTATGGTTTGATATCAGAGGAAGTGTGTGAATAATTCTTATATGTTATGCCAGATAGAGATAGTAAATTGAGGTTTTTGACTCCTGGGAGTTCTCTATCACAAGTGACTCACACTGATTTTTAGTCAAACTCCCATTGTATCTTCCGTGGGAAATTAGCTGCACATCATCGAGATGTGTTTCATATAATACAATTCAGGGCTTCATAGACAACAAATTGTTGAACCAGAAGAATGTGTCTTACGTGAGGGCAGGGAGGCACTGAGCACATTGATGTGAACATGAGGCACTTTGCATATACAGGGTGTATACGACGCGGGACAACCGGGAGATCCGGGAAAAACCCGGGAATTTTTTCATCTGGGAAAAACCCGGGAATTGTTTACAATTCCGGGAATTTTTCATTGTTTTAGTTTTCAGTTAAGTTTTTGTGATTTTGAGTGGTGAGAACCAATACTTGAACAAAGGATATTACTGTATCCCGCTATTACAGAATGATACTGCAGTAACAAAACATGAACGAGAGGGGGAAAAAAAAGAAAATAAAACTTAAGTTGCAAAGGAAATGCACCTTATACAACAATAAAACACAGTGCTCATACAAGCGTCTGCCAACAGCAAAGTGTGTCAAAGGCTTTAGGAAGACTATGCAATGCATCATAACAACAAATTGCCTCCGATGAGCATGACGTGGCAACTGTTTAAATCATATTCGTTTGAGCTGTTGTGGGCGGGGTCATGCGCATGTATAGTTGAGTCGCATATGAGTAGTATCTTCTCCCGCTTCTTGTTACAGAAGTGTGGCTTGGCGGCACTACCTAATATTGCACCGGTTTGGAAATAAAGTAAATCTGGGCCTGATGCCCATAGCAGTCTGAGTTGTGGTGGGGAGGTGTGTCATCTCCACGTGACCTGTGTTTATGTTCAGTGAGTTTGTTGTTTCCCCTTCATTTATTGCTCTCACGTTAAATGATAAAACGGATTTTTGTGGCCAGGAGATATCAAATGAATTAAAATATGTTCGCATAATTACGGATGGCTAAAATATGTCATTAGTTTCAGATTTTATTTCCACCTTTCTGAAAGTCAAGCATTAATCACCTTGCAGAACAATGAAGTTATTTTTGTCGGTTTGCTAAAGAGATTTGACTTTTATTAATCTTTTCTGCTGAGGCTGTCAGTTTATTTGAAACAAACTGTTTAATTTCACACTGTTAGCTGGTTTCAACTGTTTGCTGATTACAAGTGCTCGTATGACATTATGCCATAATAAAAAACCAAACATGAGATAATACAATACTGGTACTCCAAGAAAATTTACATCCAAATCTGGACATATGAATGTGCACTTTAAGCCGAATTATGCATTTTAGTATGGTTCACGAAATTCCGATGCTCTTGAAGTATCCTTTGATGTCTTGTTTCTTTTATGACCTAATGTAAGATCTTTTAATGTTTTACACGTACGAACATATGGCCTTCCTGCGTCATCGACTTTTACCTGGCGCTCTCTTGCAACTGCTGAAACGAAACTACGGTATTTCTAACAGGTAGTGGGAAAATATTGCGAACGGTGGTTTGAAAAGCGTTACATACATTAAAATCAAATTTCCTTTTGCGCAAGATGAACTATGTGCAAGAATGTACGATGAATTTCTTAAATAACAAAGCGTATTACTCTCATTTAAAAATCAACTCTTTGAGGATGGCCATTTAGAAGAATTTCGAGCTCAGAAGATCACACATTTACTTCGTTATTAAAAATTTTACTGGCACATTTGTGTGATGTGTAACAAAGTGTATCACGTGCAGAAAACACCAACATTATATGTGGAAGCTTAGCTTCTCTTCCAGCTTATTAATCTTGGAGACCAATGTTATATGTGAATGCTATGTATATTAATTTAAACCATTAACTTTTCTTGTTTGTGTTTTTGCGCTGCTGAAGAGCGATATTGCTATTGGGTGACTACATCACGTGTCCTATGCTGTCATCAGCTGGCGAGATCACCTGACATGAGTGATGAGTGGCTTACAAATGCGCATCGCAATCTCGATTTCAATGCTTCGGAAAGTAACATGCGGTATTTGGTGGAATTCGAATTTATACCTTCGTAACACGAAAATATGCAGCGTACATATTGCTGCACATCAAAGGTGTTTCAAAAAGTGTTTTTTTCCCCTGAGTTTTGTTTTCTAAAGCGGCGGGAAATTCTACTTCGGTATATAAAACCATAAACATTCAAAGGATTGATGAGTTTTACAGTGCCAAGGAATAGTATACGGCCACTTAACACGGAAAAAGTGTATTTTCGCCCGGGAGAAAGTGTACTTTTAACCGGTAAATCCGGGAAAAATCCGGGAATTTTTTTTCCTTGTCCACGTAGACACCCTGATATAAGACCTGCACATCGTTTACTCAACTACAGTGACCATTTACAAACTTATATCTATTCATTTAAGATGCACTGCATCTATATACAATACAAGCATATTCTATTTCCGGAAATATATTGTGCCTGCTTGGAATTGATCTGGCATACTGATAAGATCAGTTTCTCGTAATTTTGGAAGTACTGTTGCCTCGGCTGTGTGTCCCAGGTGTAAATAGAAAAATACGGCATGCTGCATTTCATTGTCAGTGCAGTACTGGATTTTAAATCTGGCTGTGATTTTGGCTGGCCAATTTTTCTGCTGTCCAGTGTACCTTTGGAGCACAGTATTATATGTTAGTGAATCATAGACTGTGGGAAAACCAAAAAGAGGAGAATCAAAGTGCTTGAGATGTGATGATATAGAAGGATGCTGAAAGTTATGTGGACAAATAAGATAAAAAATAAGGGGGTTCTTTGCAGAATCTGTGAAGAAAGGAACATGTGGAAAATACTGACAAAAAGAAGGGGCAGGATGATAGAACAAGTGTTAAGATATTAAGCAGTAACTCCCATAATGCTAGAGGGTAAAAACTTTAGGGGAAGACAGCGATTGGAGTAAATCCAAGAAATACACAAATAATTTGAGAAAGGTAGGTGCAAGTGGCTTCTCTGACATGAAGAGGTTGGCACAGGAGAGGAATTTATGGTGGGCTCTGTGGAGAGGAAGTAGTGCAGGAACTATTCAGCTGCCGTATGCTTGGTGTTAGTTTCAGTTTTGTTTAGAGTTACCGGAAATCTGTTATATGCTTTCATGGCTGGCCAGAAAATGACTTACCTGTATGTGGTTGGTTGGTTGGTTTGGGGAAGGAGACCAGACCCGTGGTCATCGGTCTCATCGGATTAGGGAAGGATGGGGAAGGAAGTCGGCCGTGCCCTTTCAGAGGAACCATCCCGTCATTTGCCTTGAGTGATTTAGGGAAATCACGGAAAACCTAAATCAGGATGGCCGGACGCGGGATTGAACCGTCGTCCTGTATGTGGTACTTGTTAACATGTTGTAATGATCTTTAAACGTTACTACTTCACTTGCGTTGGCTTGTGGTTCATTGATGTTTTGTGGATGCTGCGAATATTGAGAACAACACGAAAATTTCAAGCTTGACAAATTATTTATTGACATCAGCTGATCGATAGAACTGACATAAGTGCAAAACAACTGACGAAACTGAGATAAACCGAACTGAACTGCTCTGACTCCTGAAGTAAACAAAACAACTGACTCCCAGCGCAGCCTCGCTGTGTCGCTTTAAATGCAATTTTAACAATCACTACCGTTGCTAATTTATTACAAAATGTAACTTACAATTTAAAAAAAATTATCTAAACTAATTGCTGTTACATTTGTACAGGCTATAAAATATAGTGTCAAATAACATAATATTTTTATCATCATCATGGTTTTATGTGAGAAAATTAATTCACAATCTCCTTTCAACAATTATTTTGATTTTACTTTAATTTCATAATTAGTGACTGTATGGATTTTATTGTTAACATTTGTTTGAAGTATAAACATCGTGTTTCGCCAGGTTACATAAATTAAATACACACATTTTCTCAAATACCGGAATTTCGAAAATTTGGGTGGTGTAACTAACAAGAGGTAAATATCTGCCTAATTTACAAACATTATTAATTACAATGAATTACATAAAAATGAATAAGAAATGAAATTACATCACTGGATAATGATTGTTATTTTCATTTGAATCGAAATGAGGTTTTTGTGTTAGGAGAATTTACAAATTGCAATTATTGTAATTAGAGGCATTAGTTATTTATGCTAACATTTCCACAGCCTCTTAATATTTGTTGCTAAACTTTTATTACTTCAGTTTCACGATCTGATATTTAATTTGGGATATGTACGTATTTTTGTTAATGACAGCAATCTGTTAACAATCACAAGAATGTACATCATTCCAGAATATTCTATATGTATTTAAAAAGAAGAATAGGTTTTTGGGCAAACTGAACCGAATGATACCTATAAAAATACACATAAAAGGCCCTAGGAAGCACTGAATCGTACAATAAATACACGGATGCATATAAAAAAGGTGGTATCGGACAGTTCATAATGATCTTGGGGAAGGCTGTTGCGTAATATTGTTCACATGTCTGAGGCAGTGATATGCCTCAGATATTTGGTAACTTCTGTTAGTTATGCTTCTGTTTTCATATTATCAGTACGAGAGAAGGAAAGTTGCCACTCACCATATAGCAGAGATGCTGAGTCGCGATAGGCACAATAAAAAGATTCACACAATCATAGCTTTCGGCCATTAAGGCCTTTGTCAGCAGTACACACACACACACACACACACACACACACACACACAAGCGCAACTTGCACACACGTCTGCAGTCTCAGAGAGCTGAAACTACACTGCGAGCAGCAGCACCAGTGCATGATGGGAGTGGTGACTGGGTGGGGTAAGGAGGAGGCTGGGGCAGGGAAGGGAGGGATAGTATGGTGGGAGTGGCGGACGGTGAAGTGTTGCAGTTTAGACGGAGGGCAGGAGAGAAGGTGCGGAGGGGGGAGGGGGTAAGTAGTGGAAAGGAGAGAAATAAAAATAAAAATAAATTAAAAGACTGGGTGTGGCGGGGAAATGACGGCTGTGTGGTGCTCGAATGGGAACAGGGAGGATGCTGGATGGATGAGGACAGTGACTAACGAAGGTTGAGGCCAGGAGGGTTATGGGAACGTAGGATGTATCGCAGGGAAAGTTCCCACCTGCGCAATTCAGAAAAGCTGGTGTTGGCGGGAAGGATCCATATGGCACAGGCTGTGAAGCAGTCATTGAGATGAGGGGTATCATGTTTGGCAGAGTGTTCGACTACAGGATGGTCCACTTGTTTTTTGGCCACAGTTTGTCAGTGGCCATTCATGCGGACACACAACTTGTTGGTTGTCATGCCTACATAGAATGCAGCACAGTGGTTGCAGCTTAGCTTGTAAATCACATGACTGGTTTCACAGGTAACCCTGCCTTTGATGGGATAGGTGATGTTTGTGACTAGACTGGAGTAGGTGGTGATAGGAGGATGTATGGGACAGGTCTTGCATCTAGGTCTATTACAGGGTTATGAGCCAAGAGGTAAGGGATTGGGAGCAGGAGTTGTGTAAGGATGGACGAGTATACCATGTAGGTTCGCTGGACGGCGGAATACCACGGTAGGTGGTGTGGGAAGGATAGTGGGCAGGACATTTCTCATTTCATGGCACGATGAGAGCTGATCGAAACCCTGGCGGAGAATGTAATTCAGTTGCTCCAGTCCTGGATGGTACTGAGTTACGAGGGGAATGCTCCTCTGTGGCTGGACTCTGGGACTTTGGGAGGTGGTGGGAGACTGGAAAGATAAGGCAAGGGAGATTTGTTTTTGTACAAGGATGGGAGGATAATTACTGTCAGTGAAGGCTTCAGTGAGACCCTCGGTATATTTAGAGAGGGGCTGCTCATCACTGCAGATGCGACGACCACGGGTGGCTAGGCTGTATGGAAGGGACTTCTTGGTATGGAACGGGTGGCAGCTGTCGAAGTGGAGGTATTGCTGGTGGTTAGTAAGTTTGATATGGACGGAGGTACTGATGTAGCCATCTCTGATGTGGAGGTCAACATCTAGGAAGGTGGCTTGTTGGTTGTTTGGGACCAGGTGAAGCAAATGGGGGAGAAGTTGTTGAGGTTCTGGAGGAATGTGAATAAGGTGTCCTCACCTTCAATCCAGATAGCAAAGATGTCATCGCTGAATCTGAACCAGGTGAGGTGTTTAGGATTCTGGAATTTTGGGAAATACAACAACAAAACACAGTACTCATACAAGCGTGTGCCAGCAGCAAAATGTGTCAAAGGCTTTAGGAAGACTATGCAATGCTTCATAACAACAAATTGCCTCCAATGAACGTGACGTTACAACGGTTTACATTAGAGTCATTATAGCAGTTATGAGCAGGCTCAAGCGCATGCGCAGTTGAGTTGTGTATCTTCTCCTGCTTATGGCTACAGAAATGTGGCTGTTGGCTGTGTAAGCTGTCGCAGTAAGCACCTAGAGGCTATTGGGAAAAATGTTACTGGCATACCTAAGCTGCCAGCCTCATGCATGCTCAGAATCTGGGGCGGGAAGGGGGGGGCGGGGCAATCTGTAGTACGTCGTATCTGACCCGAATGGCAACTTTAGGGGGTGCATATTTATATTCTTGAGGAAAAAAACCTTGTTTCAAAAAGCACCTAGCACTCAGTGCAAGTTTGCCCATCGATTATTCATATGAATTTGAACGCATCCATGTGTTGTTTTTTTTAACATTTTTGGACACCTTCTAACGTGATTTCTGAATGAATCGTAAGTTCATTTTTGAATGCGTGCTTAGTGTACGTGATGTCTGTCAGGAATTGTTGCCGTACCTAGAAATAAACTTTCCTGCAGATAAAAGGGGACGGAACTATATGAGCTGAGCGGAATAAAGCCGAGCCAATGAATGCCAATCGCTGTCTGATTACATGGTTGATTGGATTTGCGAATGATCAGCGTTGTTATATTTACTAGCAAAATCCATAGATTCAGACTACCAGTGTGGAAATGCACAACTAACAGGAATAACAGGTAAGAAAGATTACGTATTCTCAGTGTATCCAAGAAAATGAAATTTCGACAGAAAATTTTTGGCCAGATCACTACACTAGGAAGGGCCAGATGTACAGTCCCAGGCTAGGAGCCACATAAGTTCTGTTCTGGAAGCAGCGCAGAAAACGTGTTCTGTGTACATTTAACAACGCCTAACGGGAGAATAATCTCGGGGTAACGAAACCTATGATTCTGGCAGGGTCAGTGAAGTTAACCGGGCAATAAGTTTTGACAGTGGCTGGAATAGTTACAGAAATAGTGATAAGATTGTTTGTTAGAATGAGGAAGGAGAAGAAATGGGTACATCACACAAATTATGAAAAAGTATGATGATTCCAAATGTATATAAAAATTTCATACTACTACTTTTCTATCTCATTCTTGAGAAACTGGAGCATATGGATGAAATGTGAAACTATTTCCTAACACAAAGCTTTTTGTTTGTAATAGGCCTAACAGGCATTTGATACTAGTACTTCGTGAATTATATTGTGTCGTGTTATAAAATTGACCATTTGTGTCAAAACAGTCTCGTTTATTAGATGTGTGTTTAAAATTGCTGCAATATTACAAAGGCTTATTTTGTTTTATCGAGCAGACAGTGACAAAATAGACGCAATCAGATCGAGAAACCACACCAGTCTTGGGTGCTATTTGTATTAACAGCTTTTTCAGTATTAGACAACGACATTTCGATTGTTTGTGTAGAAAACGTTTGACGAACTTTAATGAGGTAATAGATTCTTTCACAGAAAGGAAAGCAGGCCGTGTAAAGCTGTAGCAAGATTAGAGAGAAAAAAATGCTAGGAACTGAGGATTGAAGAAATGTGCACTGTCTTGCTTGTCTCTTGTCTTTACTGGTTTATGTATCCTATATTTAATTTAAAGCCACACAAAACAGCAAGTTATTAGCTAATAGGCAATAAAGAGTGCAAATTTTCTGAAGGGTTCTTGTTCTTCTGATTACAAATAATCCCATCCAATATTAATTGCGAGCTTCTTTAAATAAATAAATAAATAAAAAGAGGGGCAGTATGGCACACCGGCCCGGCCAACTGGAAGCGGGAGAGGCACCACAGGGCATTTTAATTTCCACTATCCTGAATATTTTTTGATGGCATGCATTACAAAATATACATGTTTCAATTCCACAGAGCGAAATAAATGACGTGCGATAGAAGAATGCTGTGTGAAGAGGCATGGCACTGCACATTGGCACACTTAAGATCAATTGTCTTAAATTTCCATGAACACATATGTTTTATGTATCAGATTCTCCAGAAAAATGTGCGCTACAAATGAACATATTTTTGAAAATTCGATTTTTTAAAAATTTTTAATCTCATTTCTCAGTCATTCGTGGGGGGGGGGGGGGGGGGGGGGGGGGGGGGGGGGGGGGGTGTCCTGGTTCAGAAATATCATAGATCCGGGTCTGATGCACAGAGCAGGTCTGAGTTATAGTGGGGAAGTGGGTAGTCTCCACGTGACCCGTGTTTACATTATTTAGTGATCTTGGTGCTTCCTCTTCGTTTAATGCTCTCACGTCTAATGAAAACAAAACGGATTTCTGTTATTGGAAGCTGTCAGGTGAATTAAAATGCATTCACATAATTACAAAAGGCTAACATATGTTATTAGTTTCAGATTTGATTTTATTTCCACCTTTCTGACAGTCAAGTATTAATCCCCTTGCAGAACAATGAAGCTGAGTTTGTCGGTATGCTAAAGAAATTTGGCTTTTATTAATCTTTTCTGCTGAGGCAGTCAGTGTATTTGAAATGAAATGTTTAATTTCACACTATTGGCTAGGTTCAACTGTTCGCTGCATTTCAAGTGCACATTTTCATCTTCTAGCACGTGTGGCATTATGCCGTAATAAAGAACCGAACATGAGATAATACAGTACTGGTACTCCAAGAAAATTTACATCCCGAAAAACACACTGAAAAGCTTATAATATCAGGTCATGGACTACTTCATTGGGAATCTGGACATATGAATGTGCACTTTAAGTATATAGTTTAAATGTGCACATTCCGATGCTCTTGGGGTGTCCTCTGATGTCTTGTTTCTTTTATGACATAATGTAAGATCTTTTAATGTTTTACAATTAAGAACATATGGGCCTCCTCCGTCATCGTATCTGCGCAAGCGCAGTGATGCCTGTCATCTGGCACTCTCTGGCAACAAACTGAAACGAACCTATTTCTAACAGATTGTGGGAAAAATATTGCGAATGGTGATTGGAAAAGTGTTACTCTCAAAGTAAATTTCCTTTTACGCAAGTTGAACTATGTGCTTGAATGTACAATGAATTTTTTAAATCGCACAATGTTTGACACTCATTTAAAAATCAACTCTTTGATGACGAGCCATTTAGAAGAATTTCGAGCCCAGCAGATCAGACATTTATCTTGTTATTAAAAATTTTACTGGCACATTTGTGTGATATATCTTGAAGTGTAACACGTGCAAAAATATGAACATTATATGTGGAAGCTTAGCTCCTCTTGCAGCTTATTGACCTGAGAGACCAACATTATACGTGAAAGCTTTGCTTTTCTTGTAGTAATACTATGTATATCAATTTAAACCACTAACTTTTCTTGTTTGTGTGTCCGCACTACTTAACAGTGATGTCGCTAATTGGCTGACTACATCTGAATATCTGCTGTCATCGGCTGGCGAGATCACATGACATGAGCTATGACTGCCTTACAAAAGTGCATCGCAATCTCGATTTCAATTCTTGGGAAAGTAACATGCAGTTTTGATGGAATTAGAATTTATACTTTCATAATATGAAAATATGCAGGGTACGTGTTGCTACACATCAAAGATCTTTCCAAAACGTGTTTTATTCCCTGAGTTTCATTTTCTAAAGTGCCGAGAATTTCTACGCCCATGTATAAAACCATAACCATTCAAAAGATTGATAAGTTTTACAGTTTTGAGGGAAAATATACTGTCACTTAACACAGAAAAAGTGTGTTTTCACCCAGGAGAAAGTGTACTTTTAGTCAGGAAAATCGGAAAAAATCTGGGAATTTTTTTTTCCTTGTCTACATATACACCCTGTAATAGTGAAAGGATATAAAATTTACTAAGAGGGTAGCAAGAAAGCCAGAAATTTATCATTTTAGGACACTTCCCAAAGGCATGAACCAGAGTGACGTACACAGTTCACATGGCATGAATGAAAAATACAACTCTTTCATTAATAATGTCCTTGCCTTATTTGAAAACTGTTTTGCCCCAAAAACTAACCCAAATTGGATAAGAGTGTGTAAAGAAGCCAAGAATTACTCAAGGAATGAAGGTATCTTTGAACCAGCAAGGAAACTGTACCTGTTAGTCAGAAACAGCTCTGATGTTGATGTTATAGCTCATTACGAGACATATTGCAAAATGTTAGACAGTAATACAGATAACAAAGCAAATTCCTTACAAGAAAAAGATAAATCACATCAGATAACAAAATAAAAACAATATGGAGTATAGTGACTGTAGAACAAGAGATGAAAGGGTGTATATAGCATCAAGAGTAACTGTTGCGGAAAAGATGGGGTTGTCAGGTTCAGTTGATGCTGCCATGAAATATATGAGACTAGTCAATACAAATACCTTCAGCAATATGAATCTGACCCTCACTGCACCAGTAGAAGTAATGTCCACCTTAAAAATCTTTTAAATCAAAAAGATTCACATCAGTGAGGTTAATTAACAAGTGTGCTTCTGAGCTTAGCAACATATTAAGTTATCTTCATAACTAATCATTCATCAGTGGAACGTTTCCTGAATGGTTAGAATATGCTGAAGTTATTTAGGAAAGGAAATAAGAAAATACCAACCAATTTCTGTTCCCCTCTTTTGCCAGCATAATTAAAGATTTCAGAAAAGGTAATACGTAAATGGTTTCTTAACCTACTGACAAGAAATAATATATTGTCACAGTCACAATTTGGATTTATAAATGGTTCCGATATTGAGAAGACTATCTACTCATACACTCAGAATGTACTTAATTCATTAGACAATAAATTACAGGCGTCTGGTATATTTTGTGACTGACTGTGTAAATCACAATATCCTATTAAGTGAATTAGAATATTATGGTGTGACTAGAATGCTTTTCTACTGGATTGCAGAAGTGTTTTCAAATGTAGATTAAAGAACTTTCTTCTTAACAACTCCTATATCATAGAGGAATTCTTGAATAATGATATTTAGTCATTAAAAGAAGAAAGAAAAAAAGCTGTAAATGGCCAGTATGCGGCCATATAAATATTATTTGTTTATTTAAACAGTGGAAAGTCCTGGATGGAATAACAACAGTATGTAAAGGATAGATTGTTACCACATAGAGGAGGCATTGAGTCACAGACAGGCATATTGAAAAAGAATGGTAAAATATTAAGCTTTCAGAAAAAGTCCTTCTGGAATAGGAAACACATCCATATTCTCACAAGCACAACTCACATACTCGTGGCCACTTTCTCTGGACACTGGAGCCAAAGACAGTGGCCTTGTGTGTATGAGTTGTGCTTGTGTGAGGGCGTGTGTGTGGTTCTTTTTTTCTTTTCTTCTTCTTCTTCTTCTTCCCCCCCCCCCCCCCCCCCCCTAGAATAAGGACTTTGCCCAAAACCTAATATTTTAGCAGTATTGTCTGCAACTGCTCCTCTGTTAACTAATAATTGACTAAATTAGTCATTGTCCAATTGGGGACTAATTCCACATGGTGTCTCACAGGGTTCCATCTAAGGACCCGAATTTTTTTGCAAATATCAAAGACCTTTCATCAGGTACATTAACAGAGACCAAGTTTGTTTTGTCTGCAGATGAAACAAACATTGCAGCAAATAGCAAATCAAGTATACTCTTAGAAAGATTGGTTAATGAAATATTCATGGACATTAATAAATGATTCCTAACCAATTCTTAGTCACTAATCTTTGAAAAAATGCACTATACACAGTTTAGAACAGTAAGAGGTTTTCTGCCGATGTATGCATAAAATATGATGACAGACAGATAGAAGTTGACACTGTTAAATTCTTGGGATTACAGCTTGACAATATATTCAACTGGGAAGACCATACCACAGATCTGTTGAAGTGCCTAAACAAACATCTACACACAATGCGAATGTTGTCTACATAGGTGACAAAACTAAAAAATGTTAGCATTCTTTGTGTACTTTCATTCCATAATGTAACAAGAATTTTTTTTTTCAAAATCATCCAGCAGAACTAAAGTTTTCTTAGTCCAAAAAAATGTATAAGAATTATTTGTAGTGTGGTCTTAAGAATGTTCCCGCAGAGGCCTCTTAAGGAACTAGGGATATTAACTACAGCTTTCCAGTAAATTTATTCCTTAGTGAAGTTTGTCATTAATAATATGCCTTTTCTTAAACCAACAGCTCAGTTCATAGAATCAATACTAGAAATAAAAATAACGTTCACAAAGATTTAGTCACATACTCTGCTCCAGAAAGGTGTCCAGTATTACGTACAATCTGACTTCCATACAAATTCAGAGCAGTAATGCAATCATTGTAATTAAGTGTTGGAAATTATTTTTCTGTTTCATGATACATGGCTACAATAGCCTACAAATTATCATATGCACATCGGTGTACGAACATGTACATCTTTTGTGACATGTCTGTTACTACCTTTCAAATGGAAACGTGTTTAAGATAGTTTGACTGATTCCACATCTGCTTGTTGATGGTACACTAGCATATCTGTTTACCTTTGTAAATATTTATTTCATATTCCTGTTTTCTGGCATGTTTTATGACCTGGACAATCTCCTCACTGTGGATCTATTGCGTCGAAAAGCACATCTAATGCATTAACAAACAAATCTAGCAACTGAAATGAACCTATTTCAGATCTGTTAAATTTGCTACAGTGAATCATCTCTTTTTCACATATTGATTATTAATATGATAAAAGAAAGTCCTGATAAAATAATTTAGGGGCAAAGGCAACAAAGAACAACTCCCATTAGCGTAGTTTAGAGAAACTGGTGTTGGGAGGGGGGAAGCATTGAGATAGCACAGGATGTGATGCAGCCATTGAAACTGAGTATGTTGTGCTCAGCAGCGTGTGTCTCCTTACAGCTCTTACAATTTTTTATTTGTGTTGATTTGAAATATGTATATTCATTCATTCATTCATTCGTTTAGTAAGCATTAATGACACTGCTCGCTTATTTTGTTTGCTTGTGACACAGCGTTTTACATTTTCAGTTATTAAAGCATAAGTGTATTTTGGTTCATTTATAACAAGTGGTATGAGAGTTCCTGATGTCAATCAGATATCTAGTGTCTTTTGTATATCAATTTTTACGGATTTAAGTATCCCACATATCCAAAAAAGCATTCCCTGCTGTTTGAAGTGTTGTAGCATAAATCACCTTTGCATGTATTGTGTTATAGGTTATTAGCAGAACTGAAACCAAGACCTAGTGGTGCAGGTGGCAGTGAAGAAGCTCTTAGCCATAGACTACTTGGAAATTTCATTCTCTTGGCCTCTCAGCAAAAGGTATTTCTTGAAAAGAATGTTAAATTATTAAATATTTTTAATCATCTCTTCATTAAACATGCTATGACATTGTCAGGTATTAAAGTGGCTATCTGGGGGCAAATTAATTAAATAGTAAATAACATAAATTCTGTTTTCGAGAATTTGAGAATTTGTGAGTAAAAAATAAGACGAAAATATTTTTCCCCTTGTAGACTGGTAACAGATTTCTTAAATAGCAAAGAAATTAAAGATAAGACACAACTTATTTAATGTTACTGTTACAGTAAGAAATTTGATGTAAATGTGCAGACATTAGGAAGTCATGGTTTCTCAGTGAAATTTATTAATGAATTCCTCGCAGGCTGCACTAAAATTTTGCAGTACTCAGTCAATGATGAACTAGTCATTATTTTTTTGTCTCTTTCCCACTGCCACTGTTTCCTTCTCTCTCAGCATAAAAAATGTGTTTGTGTTCATATGCCAAAATTTTTAAAGGCACTGAGAAAAGTACACTGAAGAGCCAAAGAAACTGGTACACCTGCCTAAATCGTGTAGGTCCCCAGCGAGCATGCAGAATTGCCGCAGCACGATGTGTCATGGACTCGACTTATGTCGGAAGTAGTGCTGGAGGGAACTGACACCATGAATCATACAGGGCTGTCCATAAATCCGTAAGAGTATGCGGGGGCGGGGATCTCTTCTGAACAGCACGTTGCAAGGCATCCCGAATATGCTCAATAATGTTCCTATCTGGGGAATTTGGTGGCCGGCAGAAGTGTTTACACCCAGAAGAGTGTTCCTGGAGCCACTTTGTAGCAATTCTGGACATGTGGGGTCCTGCTGGAATTGCCCAAGCCCGTTGAAATGCACAATGGACAGAAATGGATGCAGGTGATCAGACAGGATGCGTAGGTACATGTCACTTGTCAGAGCCATATCTAGACGTATCAGGGGTCCCATATTACTCCAATTGCAAATGCCCCACACCATTACTGAGCCTCCATCAGCTTGAGCAGTCCCATGCTGATATGCAGGGTACATGGATTCATGAGGTTGTCTCCATGCCCGTACATGTTCATTCGCTCGATATAATTTCAAACGAGACTTGTCCGAACAGGCAGCGTGTTTCCAATCAAGTATAAAGCTTTGTATCATGCAGTCATCAAGGGTATGAGAGTGGGCCCTCAGCTCCGAAAGCCCATATCGTGATGTTTCTTTGAATGGTTTGCACACTGAAACTTATTGATGGCCCAGCATTGAAATAATGCAGCAATTTGCGGAAGGGTTGCACTTCTGTCACACTGAACGATTATCTTCAGTTGTTGTTGGTCCCATTCTTGTAGGACCTTTTTCCAGCAGCAGCGAGTTGGAGATTTGATGTTTTACAGGAGTCCTGATATTCACGGCACACTTGTAAATTGGTATTTGGGGGAAAATCCCCACTTCATCGGTACCTTGGAGATGTAGTATCCCATCGCTCATGCGTTGACTGTAAAACCACGTTCAAACTCACTTAAGTCTTAATAATGTGCCGTTGTAGCAGCAGTAACTGATCTAACAACTGCGCCATACACTTGTTTTATACAGGTGTTGCAGACCGCAGCGCAATAGTCTACCTGTTTATATATCTATGTATGTGAATACGCATGCCTTTGCCAGTTTCTTGGTGCTTCAGTGTAAAATGAGGTAGCTGGTAGCTCACTTTTCAGAGTCTTTTCAGCAGGAGTATATTTGCATTTTTTGTTTTTCGTTATTTTCTTTGCCAATCAAGGACATGTTGCTCATGTGATAAGAACTTGGTGGGTCAATAAAATTTTGATTGGAATAACAAAAAATCTAATTTTATACCTCAAACTGGATTTTACATGCATAAAAATTTTGCTTGTGCTTCAGTACTATAACTTGTGGTTCCCAGAACCCTTTTGATGAAAATGAAGACACTTTACAGCATATCTCTCAGTGCTACATTACTTTATAAACTATGTTTTCACTGTGCATATTTTGCATGTACACGTACAGTAACTTTTAACCAATGTAACCTGGAAATCACTAAGGGTGTCAAGAAAATTGTCAAGTTTGTTTGAGATTAGGATCTTAGGAATATATTATGAAAATTACACTTATTTGCCATGCATAACCATCTTGGAATCTGTAGCTTGGTTTTGGTACCCAAAAACCATGTCTTTGGGGTGTTTCTAAATATCAGATAGCCATCTTGGAATCCACAGCTTGATTTTGATAAGGGGGGGAAAAAAAACTTTTTTGTGGTGCTTTTCTGAGGTACTACCCATGAATTAACGACACCTCCAAAAGCCCCTTAAGATCCACTGCACACCACATCAAGTGCAAGAAGCTGACTGATTTACTCCATTTGCCTAAGCAGGAGGAAGTGTGTAGTACTCATACCTGACCCTGTAATCTAGGATAGTGACACTAAGATGACGCTTCTTTTGAGTATACAAATGGTTCCTATTGCAAGGCTATCCAAAACCACTTGATTCTATGTTTCTAGCATCAGTAGAACCTGAGGTATAAGCCCTGGAAGTGTCCCATTTTTATGCATGGCATTTTGAAATACACTATTATGTGATCAAAAGTGTCTGGACACCTGGCTGAAAATGACTTACAAGTTTGTGGCACCCTCAATCGGTAATGCTGGAATTCAGTATGGTGTTGGTCCACCCTTAGCCTTGATGGCAGCTTCCACTGTTGCAGGCATACGTTCAATCGGGTGCTGGAAGGTTTCTTAGGGAATTACAGCCCATCTTCACAGAGTGTTGCACTGAGGAGAGGTACTGATGCCGGTCGGTGAGGCCTGGCACGAAGTTGGCATTCCGAAACATCCCAAAGGTGTTCTGTAGGATTCAGGTCAGGACTCTGTGCAGGCCAGTCCATTGCAGGGATGTTATTGTCGTGTAACCACTCCGCCACAGGCCGTGCATTATGAACAGGTGTTCGATTATGTTAGAAGATACAATCACCATTCCAGAATTGCTCTTCAACAGTGGGAAGCAAGATGGTGGCTAAAACATCAATGTAGGCCTGTGCTGTGATAGTGCCATGCAAAGCAACAAGGGATGCAAGCCCCCTCCACGAAAAAACGTGGCCACACCATAACACCACCACCTCCAAATTTTACTGTTGGCACTAGACATACTGGCAGATGACATTCACTGGGCATTCACCTTACCCACACCCTGCCATCGGATCATCACATTGTGTACTGTGATTCATCACTCCACACGTTTTTCCACTGTTCAATCATCCAGTGTTTATGCTCTTTACACCAAGCAAGGCGTCATTTGGCAGTAGTATGTCTATGTTCATTCTAGAACACTTTGAAGACGTATATACGCAGCAATTACGCGTACACTACGGGACTGTACCCTGTTTACAATTACAGTTTGCTTTGTGATCAAATATAATTTGTTTCTTTAAAGGTCTTTAAAGGACGGACAAACACATACACACACACACACACACACACACACACACACACACACACACACACACACACACACACAATGTTTACAATTACAGTATTCTCTGTGTGTGTGTGCGTGTACAAAAGGTTAAAATTTGCATAATTTAATATGGGAATGTTGTGAACTTCCCTTTCTTACGAATTATCAGTTCAAGTATTAAAAGGGCCGGTTTAGGCTGGTTGAGGTGGAAAAAAACACCTTGCGTGTGTTGTTTTTCCAGTGTGTTTTGCAAGTAGGTTAGTTCGATTTGTGTACCACGGAAATAGGTCGATCGGTCAACCACTAACAAAGTTCGGTTTAAGTACCACGGAGATAGTTCGTTCTGTGTACCACTGTTGATCAAGTCTGTCGCTATCCTTTGACTTTACCAGAAGAGTGGCGGCGGCACGAAGAACTGGAGCGAAATGTAGCAGCCAAGATTCCTCACCCCTTGCAGTAATGGGAACTAAACCAAAAAGGTAGCAGGTAAGAGCTCGCCTGTGATCTCACAAATTTTGGAAATGGAAGACGTACCAGCAATATCTGCATCTGAGAAACTGCACTTTACATATTCTGAAAATTTCCATTGACCAGTTTGCAGTGTATCCTTTGCCAAAGACTGCCTTCTGTTTGCTAATACTGACATAATCGCCAATTTTAAGTTTCGAAGGACGTGGCGATCATTTTGATTTCGTTATACACCTCTGCTGGCTGCATTTTAATTGTCCTGTGTTTCGTGTGATTATATTGCTTTACGAATCCTTGTACAGTATTCGTCAATTTGTAGGAGCCCTGAGCAGTAAATTTTCTGAACGTAAGACTCTTGAGAGTTCTGCTGAAATGTTCAACTACGGAACCTTTCATATTTGAAAAATTGGACTAATGATTAATTCTGAGATGTTGCATTAACTTTTTGAGACTAGTATTGTAGAATTATTTCCCAAGATCAGTTTATAAGTGTACTGGAACCCGCCTGCTTTCTGTGTAAATTTTTTTAAGCGCGTTTGCAACTGCAACACCGCCTTTAGTCTTCAGAGCAGCAAGCCATGTTTATTTGGAATAAACATCAACCACTGTTAATAAATATTTATAGCCAGAATTCCATTTTGAATATGCAGTCATGTCAATTAAGTATGCTTGATGGGGATTGCCAAATCCTTTGTGATAACTGCCCACCTAGGATACATTCAACGGGCAGGACGATGAAGCTCATCAGCAATCACAGCTTGCATCTCTCTTTAACTTGATGCTTATTCAAAACATCTGCCCAAGCCTAGTTCAATGCTGTTGGCTACTCAACAAAAGGGGACCATTACTGTTAGTAATAACGTCTCTACTCAGGTATTAGGGGAAATGGAATTAATGATGGACGACAAAATGAAAGAATCGCAAAGGCAATTACAATCCGTTCAGGAGGAAAACAAAGAAATGTGTGAGGAAAACAAACAAATTCAGGAGGAAATCAAAACTAAATTGAACATGTTAACAGGTACTGTCAATAATTTGCGATCCGAACAGGATCAGCTCAGAGAGGGATGTAAAGTCAAACACGAAGAAATCGAAACAGAAACCCAAGAATTTCGAACCCACATTGACAAATAAATACAAGCAAATAATTGAACTGGTTAGTAAAGCTCTTGAGAAAACACAGCCACAAAATGATGAGATCATTAAAGTCAATAATACAAGCAAGAAGGACAAAAATCGATGAGTATAATGGTCAATGGTTAACGGCGTACGGATCTAGTGCAACGAATTGAACAGAAGTAAACAAAATCTGTAACATAACTACTGGCAGTGACGAAAAGTCAGTCGCATTTAGTAAAGAGAATTTGCACAACGAAATTAATGCTGAGTTCAGAACTCACAGAAGTTATGACTTTGAATCACAAATTTAATTGAAATATCTACAACTAGTCACAGAAGAGTACTAGTGCTCCACAGCAATAAGGGCAAAAAATATGAAAATTGTCAAGAAAAAAATTCGGAATATGAAAACGTGCTTATTTTTTGTAAGTCAAGTTAAAGTGCCACCTCCAGCATGTGACCAGAAATCCAAGTTTTCTCACCTCCTGCATAACTTTCATAGTACTTGCAGCGGATCCTGAACTTGGAATTGCTGTGTGATGGTCTGGATAGATGTCTGCCTATTACACATTACAACCTTCTTCAACTGTCAGCGGCCTCTGTCAGTCAACAGATGAGGTCGGCCTGTACGCTTTTGTGCTGCTGTATGTGTTCTTTCACTTTTCCACTTCCACTATCGCATCGGAAACAGTGGACCTAGGCATGTTTGGGAGTGTGGAAATCTTGCGTACAGATGTATGACATAAATGACACCCAATCACCTGACTACGTTCGAAGTCCATGAGTTTCGCCTAGCACTGGGGCCCGCCCTAGAACAAGACCCAAAACAAACTTTTGAAATGGGGCAAGTGAACTGCTACTTCACATGGTGCAAAAGGCTTATAAAACAATGTTCACACCTTCATATCATACTAATGTTTGGCCCCCAATGGAAATGCTTTTTCATAAGCGGCAATGAGTGGCGAGACCCTGTTGGATTCATGCAAAGGATTACCTTTTAGAGATGGGGTCTCCGCCTTGGCTCAGAGGCCCAGAATTATTTTAGCTTAATGCATTATAATAAACACTGCACTACAGATTTTACGTTTCAGTCTCTGTTTTAACTTTTTATGTAGGCATTACAGGTTTAGAGTTGTGTAGACTGATGGTTCCAAACAAGGGGCCTGTCTTGACTGTTCAGTAGTGTTACCCAACTGTGTCTTCAGGGTTTGTCTTCCTCATGAATACACTGTATTTACCATAAAGGCACTCGAGTGGATGAGATGTCTTCAGAGCAAGCAATTCCTCATCTGCTCCGATTTTCTTAGTGCCTTACAATCATTGCATCACATCAACCCAGCAGAGAAACTGGTCCAGCTAATGCAGGACCAAGTGTACTTCCTTGAAGGGCAGCAGGTATCGTTCTGCTGAGTACCAGGACACTCGGTAATTTGGGCAGATTAGGTAGCCAAGGAAGTGTGTAGGGAATCCGATGGGACAGAATGCGCCATTCCCCTACAGGTAGTCATTGTCAGAGATCTATACAGTGTGGTGGGAGGAGTGGCTGGCAGTAGAGGATAATAAGATGTGGTTGGTGAAGCCAACTGTCTGGCCATGGTGTATCATGTTAGTCACTCAGGCAGGATAGCAATCCTGATAAGCCACTGAATTGGGCACTCTCCCCTAATACATGGCTTTCTATTCTGGCAAGAGGCTCCCTCAGTCTCTGAAGCCTGTGATGTGCAAATCACTGTGTACCACATTTTGTACTGAATACATTTTGTAATGTGAATAAGAGGGCAGGAGTGAATTTCAGTGGGTCTCTGCACCCTAAGAGACCAGTCTGTTGAATGTCTTAGACTTTTGAAGTCTCTGGACTCCAGCTAAACTTTTAGGCCAGAAATTTGAGTGTGTTGCAGAATGGGCTGGTCATCCTTTAGTTTCAGCAGTCGGCCAGCTACAGCTATGTGCTGTATTATTTTACTTCTTTCTCATGCCTTTTCTTTTTTTGCATGTTTTCATTCTAATGTACATGTTTTTTTGTCATCTTTGTGTACGTGTATGGGTGGGGGGAGCATGGGTGTGGGTGCGTGCATTCGCACTCTTAGGCCTTTTTCTCTGTTTGTCTTGTAGTTACAGTTATAATCATTTTGCATCCTTTAACCATCCTCTTCTCATGAAATTTTACCATGAGCACTAAAGAATTTTCTGTCATGTGCCCACAACAAGATGTCATTGTCATCGAGTCTGAAGGCAGCCGTTTCATATCCTGGTGGTTTTGATTATTAGTATTTGGCAAGAAGGGGTACAGCTGATGGCAAAAATTCCTGATTATTATAATCTGTGATGATGTTGTGAAATCCTAAATTGTGCATTGTATCCTTTTTAAGTACAAGATAGAATACTTTCAATGGTGATCTATTTATCGAAAAAATGTTAAACTCAACTGATTTTGTGGTACTGTGATAGAAGAGTAGGCTGTTTGCTGGCACCGGGTTGGACCCCATTCTTTCTCTCTCTTAATCATTTGTGACACACACTCTACATAGAAGTCTTTCCTATCTAGCCAACAAATATTTCGTGGATGACCTAAGCTTCACAAACCCAAATAGGTGCACCAGTGCTTTATTTATCAGCACCTAATAATAGATTTATCGGGAAACATTTCCAAATGTTGATAAATTAAATGTTGGTGCACATGTGTTGTTTTTATGAAGATGTCATTTAATACAAAATGGCAAACTATGCCTACTTATTATGGTTACTGACAATATAATGCCCACTCATCATAGTCATTGACAATATACACTCCTGGAAATGGAAAAAAGAACACATTGACACCGGTGTGTCAGACCCACCATACTTGCTCCGGACACTGCGAGAGGGCTGTACAAGCAATGATCACGCGCACGGCACAGCGGACACACCAGGAACCGCGGTGTTGGCCGTCGAATGGCGCTAGCTGCGCAGCATTTGTGCACCGCCGCCGTCAGTGTCAGCCAGTTTGGCGTGGCATACGGAGCTCCATCGCAGTCTTTAACACTGGTAGCATGCCGCGACAGCGTGGACGTGAACCGTATGTGCAGTTGACGGACTTTGAGCGAGGGCGTATAGTGGGCATGCGGGAGGCCGGGTGGACGTACCGCCGAATAGCTCAACACGTGGGGCGTGAGGTCTCCACAGTACATCGATGTTGTCGCCAGTGGTCGGCGGAAGGTGCACGTGCCCGTCGACCTGGGACCGGACCACAGCGACGCACGGATGCACGCCAAGACCGTAGGATCCTACGCAGTGCCGTAGGGGACCGCACCGCCACTTCCCAGCAAATTAGGGACACTGTTGCTCCTGGGGTATCGGCGAGGACCATTCGCAACCGTCTCCATGAAGCTGGGCTACGGTCCCGCACACCGTTAGGCCGTCTTCCGCTCACGCCCCAACATCGTGCAGCCCGCCTCCACTGGTGTCGCGACAGGCGTGAATGGAGGGACGAATGGAGACGTGTCGTCTTCAGCGATGAGAGTCGCTTCTGCCTTGGTGCCAATGATGGTCGTATGCATGTTTGGCGCCGTGCAGGTGAGCGCCACAATCAGGACTGCATACGACCGAGGCACACAGGGCCAACACCCGGCATCATGGTGTGGGGAGCGATCTCCTACACTGGCCGTACACCACTGGTGATCGTCGAGGGGACACTGAATAGTGCACGGTACATCCAAACCGTCATCGAACCCATCGTTCTACCATTCCTAGATTGGCAAGGGAACTTGCTGTTCCAACAGGACAATGCGAGTCCACATGTATCCCGTGCCACCCAACGTGCTCTAGAAGGTGTAAGTCAACTACCCTGGCCAGCAAGATCTCCGGATCTGTCCCCCATTGAGCATGTTTGGGACTGGATGAAGCGTCGTCTCACGCGGTCTGCACGTCCAGCACGAACGCTGGTCCAACTGAGGCGCCAGGTGGAAATGGCATGGCAAGCCGTTCCACAGGACTACATCCAGCATCTCTACGATCGTCTCCATGGGAGAATAGCAGCCTGCATTGCTGCGAAAGGTGGATATACACTGTACTAGTGCCGACATTGTGCATGCTCTGTTGCCTGTGTCTATGTGCCTGTGGTTCTGTCAGTGTGATCATGTGATGTATCTGACCCCAGGAATGTGTCAATAAAGTTTCCCCTTCCTGGGACAATGAATTCACGGTGTTCTTATTTCAATTTCCAGGAGTGTACATTTACACATCTTATATGTTGGACACACAAGCTGCCAATGTTACATCTAGTTGATTCTGAAATGTTACTACAATAAAAAATAAATAGAAAAACTTATACTTACTGGTAGTACTAAACACAAGTTCAAACTAGTTCACACTGGACTCGCATCCAGGAGGGCGGCGGTTCAATCACGCGTCCAACCATCCTGATTTAGGTTTTTTGTGATTTCCCTACATCGCTCCAGGCAAATGCTGGGATGGTTTCTTTGAAAGGGCACGGCCGACTTCCTTCCCCATCCTTTCCTAATCCGATGGGACCGATGACCTCGCTGTTTGGTCTCTTCCCCCAAACAACCCAATCCTCAAACTAGAAGTTACAAAAATGCTATCTTTTGGAACCAATAATGGCTTTCTCAGGCAAAGCAGAGGAAAGGATTGGAATAAATGTGGTGCCATAGAGAGTCAGAGAGAAAGTTGTCCAAGATTTTGGGTTCAACAGAGACTGTAAAGCCAAATAGAGATTAATTATTACTGAGATAGCAGAAACAGATATAAAATCAGTAGGGAAGACAATCAGAAAATCAGGGGTAGGGAAGGAGTGACTGGAAATTGAACTAAAAGCTGGCCGGAGTGGCCAAGCGGTTCTAGGCGCTACAGTCTGGAGCTGTGCGACCATTACAGTCGCAGGTTCGAATCCTGCCTCGGGCATGGATGTGTGTGATGTCCTTAGGTTAGTTAGGTTTAAATAGTTCTAAGTTCTAAGGGACTGATGACCTCAGAAGTTAAGTCCCATAGTGCTCAGAGCCATTTGAACCATTTTTTTTAACTAAAATGGAAAAAGGGCAAGAGCAGACAAAAAGGCCAAAAAATAATGGAAGAAAAACAGTGTCAAATGTGCATGTGACAGCTAAATGTGCATGTAGGCAACCAACATGATGTTAGTGTCAAATAGATTAAGAAAATGTAAGGATTATATATTTTGAAGACCTGAAAAACAGATAGTAGTTATTGTGTAGATGAAATATGAATTATTAAGGAATATATGCTGTAATCACTGGTAACAATACCAGAGAAGGAAAGTTGCTACTCACCATATAGCGCTTGCGACTCGGCATCTCCGCTATATGGTGAGTAGCAACTTTCCTTCTCTGATATTGTTACATTCCATCCTGGATTTTCCATTGTTTGTAATCGCTGGTAACTTGTACAAATATCATGGTGGTACCACATGTGTTTGTGGGATATTGATAACGACAGAGAGCAGAGAGTATCTGTGGGCAATTCAACAACAGCAGTGCATTCTGAGTCATGGTATGATGTAGACATGGTGATATGTTCAAAATACACAATGGTGTGCACAAAATCAGCAAGTAGAATTCATTTCAAACTGTGATATGCTTCCTGAGTCAACTGCAGTGGCTGTGCCATGTGTTGTGACCAGGCATTTGCCCACCTTGGTTGGGTACTATGAGAACTCGAGTGCTGCATTTTGTACTGTACTGCAATCTCAGTAAGTGTTCTCATCACCGATACCAGCTCGGCTGACCCTAACCGAGCTACATCATGGCCACTACATGCCTCAAAGACTCAGCTCCCAGCCTAAACTGCCACTTACAAACTTCCAGCATGCTGGAGTAGCTGTGTGTCTGCAACGAACAACAACGAACAGTTACAACACATACAGATAACTGTTATCTGTATGTGCTGTAGCTGCTCTTTGCACGTTTTTAACATGGTTTTCACATCTTCGGAAGGGCTACTTTTGACTATATTACGATGATTTGAAAATTGATTTCGGCCAAAAACTAGTCATTGAATGAGTAAAAAAGTAAAATTTGCAACTTTGGAATGGTTTTTCATTCTACTAAACTGCCCCTGTTTTGACCAGACAACCCCATTATGGTTCACCACTGTGAACTGTGTATTGAGTTCATTAGGCATTTCAGATGATGACACCTGATTTCTAACCTTGATTCATTATCTGACAGAATAAGCCAACCTAATCAGTGACATCATATTTGTACTGCGTACCCAGTAAAAATATGATGCTGTCAAATCCACACTGTTACATTAACTCTCAAGGGCACCTGAACGACAGTTAAACCAGGCTATCTATGACAAACAATTGGGGATATAATGCCATCTCAGCTTTGGTGACAACTCTGAGCTACACTTGATGTTAACCTCATGCTCGATACTGTCGTTTGGATACTCTGGATTGTTACATTTTCACCTCAGCTACAACAAAGCTGACTCCTTGGAAAAATGGTTGGCACTGGCAGATAAAAAGTTTACAGTACTACTGCACCACAAGAAAATTGACAAAGTGAATAATTCCACATCGCACAGCATGCTACCGTTGCTTGGCACCCTGTTGACCAACTCAGTGATCCTCCATGGCTACGCATGAAGAGTACATCACTGACCCCTCCCCCGAAAAGTGCAGTGGGTAGCCCACACACTATGTCATCACTAGCTGTTAACAAGGCCACAGGTGCCATACCATTGACAGTCTGGTGCCACTGCATGTAACTGCCATGCACCACGTGCATTGCCAAACTCCTGATGCCGGACACAATACACACACTTGCTTGCATTGTACCAAGTTGCTGACAGTCACTCTAGGTGACTCAAAAGTGCAATTCCTGTTCCCCTTGCCCCTCGGCTGCATATCTGGAAGGCTGACTGTGTGTCTTAGAGTTCAACTCAAGAAAGCCCTGTTTCATGAACACTGGATCCGAAGTTAACTCAGTACCACTGGAGAGCACATCGACATTCAAAAAAATGTCAGTGCTACTACTTCATGTGGCTAATAATTCAAAGATACAATGTGTGGATCTACCACACACACCTAACAATTGTTGCTTCATCAACAGCTTCCAGTGACCTCTTACATCACGGATGTCATGGGACTGATAGTGGGAATTGACTTCCTGCGTCACTTCCCTGTTTCTCTGGACATACAGCATGCTCCACCACTGCACCATTATATAGGCCACTTGGTCCTGGGTCTATTTGCCCTGACAGCTCCATTCCCACATGACACTACACATTGCAGCAGGTTGATGACTTTGCACAAACAATGGTAGAAAACTGGTACATGAAATGCCTCAAATGTAGGTCTCATCACTCTCTACTCACACTAGAACAAAGGCGCAAGTATGTGGGATACATAATGGCACTGTGTGTCACATCCTAACACCTGCTGGGCCATCAGTACGTCACTGGCGCCAGCTAACTTACGCACTACTAAGACAGTGATTCACGAACTGTTGCAGGGAGGCCTAGTTTGCCCGTCCGGCAGTTCATGGACATCACCGATCAAATTAGTACCAAAAATTGAGATTCTGTGGAGACTACAGAGATCTCAACATCTGTATAGTGCAGGACAGCTACCCAGTACCCATTATACAAGAGGTCATGCATTTGTAGCAGGCACAACTGAATTCCGTATAACTGAGTCTAAAAATGGTTACCTCAAATCACCATGCACAAAGATGATATCACAAAAACTGCAATTTTGAAGAACACAGCTTAGACCAGGCAGCACTCCATTGGCTTTTCTGGTTCTTCCTCTCCTTCATCTATTTGGGTGACATTTTCATCTTTTCGGCTTTGTCCAAAAACCACAACCGAAACCTCGAACAAATTCTCACTGCCTTAAAAGATGGGGGCGTGGTGATCAATAGGACAAATTTCAGTTACTGAAGACAGAAGTTACCTTTCTTGGGCACATAGTTATGCTACAGGGATCAGACTGACCTTGGACTGAGCCGACATAGTAACACAGTTTCACCTCCCCCTAGAATTATCATGATTTCTGTCGATTCTTAGAAATTTTGAACTTTTGCCAGTGTCACCTGCCACAAGCAGTGATTTTACAAGTGCTGTTCACTGATGTTCTGGCAGGATCTAACAAACAAGGGAGGAGGAAGACTGATTGGACTTCAAAGATGAAGGATGCATTAGAACTTATTAAGGATTGCCTGCACACATCATCACGTTGGCCCACCCCATTACCGACACACAGACGTCAGACATGTAGTGACCCTGCAGTTGATGCCGTAGTACAACAGCTGAAGCCCTTTCGGTTCTTCTCACAGAAACTTACATCCTCTCAATTCAAATGATTGGCCTTCGACTGTGAACTTATTGTTGTTTATGAGGTGATGAGGTACTTCTGTGAAGGTACTGAAAGGTGACATGTTATAGTGTTTTCTGATCATAAACCACTTCCGAAGTCAAATGACATCCCTTGGAGGATATCAGCCCTAAAGCTACTGACACGTGGACCTTATCTCCCAGTATACTACGGATATCTACGACCAATACAGGGCTGACTATCGTGTCACCAACTACGTATCACAAGTCAGTGTCATCTCCATCCAATTAAGTTGTGAGAAGATAAGTCACTGATTAGTGAAATGATGCGAGCATCGGAGAATTGATGTGCAGCGAGTTACAGGCTCCAGCTGTTGGTACCACAAACAATGTAGTGCACAATTTTTGACCAACTCGACAGCTTGTCCCACACAGGTGTTAGACCACAGTCTGCTTCACTACTGAATGCTTTATGTGGCCCAGCATGAAGTGGGACTGCCGTACCTGGATGCAGGTATGCATATCATACCAACGCAGTCAAGTCGGAAGATGTGCACAACCGTGGTTAGATCATTTTGAAATGTCAGAAGCTTGCTTCCACCATGTACACATTGATCTCGTCAGCTCTCTCCTGGATTAAGAGGGATTCAAGTATCTACTATCAGTGGCAGAGCCTCCTGGTGGGTGGAAGCGGCCACCCTCAAGGACATCAGGGCAGAATCCATTGCCCATGTCTTTGTAGAAACGTGAATAGTGCATTTTGGCATTCCAGAAATGATAACTGCAGGCCAAGGCTGCCAGTTTGAGTTGACACTGTTAGGCACACTGTGTAATGTCTGTGGAATCAAATGCAGCTGCACTATGGCCTAACACCTCCAGTGTAAAGGCTAATCGAGCAGTGATATAGGGCTCAAAGCTGCCCTGGACATCAGGATGTGGGCTGAGGTATTACCATGGTTACTACTTGGCATCTGAACCATCTTCAGGGAGGGCCTGCAAGTATCCCCCGCCAAGGTACTTGCTCCCGCTCTGCACTGAGTGCCCAAGGTCTTCATACACTGAGTGCTCTCACATTGTGAACACATCATGCTTATGGGATGACACGGTGTGGCTCGTGCTGCAGCACCATACACAGGACCTTTCAAAGTTCATAAGAGAGGCACACATGCTTGACTTTCTGATTAATGGCAAACCAGAAACTGTTTTAATGAACCACTTGACACCAGCTTGGGTTCTCCAGGGGAACATCATCCCAAATGCCATGAAAAATGACTCCAACGACTGGCCTCTGCCCAGTGCATAGGTGGGCAGCCTCAGTACAGCATACTCTGTTACCATTAGGCTTATCCTGAGACTTCAACTCAGACATAGGACATTGCATGCACCCGATGGCGTGACCACATGTACTCGCTACCCATTGACATCAACTATGCCCCCATCTCATCCTGCAATTCAACGGATGGCAATTGCCTCTTACTAGGGCGGATCCGGCTGCAGAGATGATGCCCACTGCCACTGCTCCCTTCGTCCCCAACTGGACTGCCAGGGGCCCAGAGTGGCCACACCAGCCGCCTTCCATACCACCTGCTACCCTCCCAGCTGTACAGCACTAGTGACACACACACACACACACACACACACACACACACACACACACACACACACACACACACAAGATGACTACGAGAAATGGTCAGGAGTGTCTTGTGTCGCAGCCAGCCATGACACAGCTGGTCACGCACACCTATCAATGCTGATGTACCCAGATGACAGTGCCATTCATATCTCTCTACTGTGAGGGGGATGTAGGGCTCTGTGGAGATACCAATAGCGACAAGCAGCACTAGCCAGAGAGCAGAGGAGTATCTGTGGGCGAGTAAAAGACAGCAGTCCATTCTGAGTCATCATATGATGTAGACATGTTGATGTATCGTGCTTTGTGGTTAAATTATATTCACTATCAGACATCTCGACTCAGTTACTGGGACGTTCCCCATCACTCAGATGTGAAATATTCCCAATATTAATACCATGATTGTACATATAAACATCAGACAGTTAGGCTTACAAGGGATACTGGAACTGCATCTTATTGCTAATATTACCGGCAATATCACATCATTTTCCATTAATGATTTGCCTATCTCAGACCAGAAAGTGTGTATTATTTAATTATTTGACTTGGATTTTGAGATGAATCTGATGTCTGATAATTATTTTATAGTGAAATGTAAGTTCTTTCAATTTTTGTTTGTGAAAATAATATAATGAGAAAATATAATAATTCATAAAATTAATTGAACCTTGTTTTTCCCTTTTGTGGCAGACCAACATCGAACATGCACTACAGGATTTGACTGCTCTGGCTAGTCAAGAAATACATCGTGATCATGCTGGTCTTGCTCTGGGACTAGCAAGGGCTTACACTCAACTTAAACAGACTACACGTGCACGTAACCAACTGAAACGTGTAGCACGTTCACCTTGGCGTTTTGAGGAGGCAGACTACTTAGAACAGTGAGTAATTTTTTTAATAATTTGTGGCATTGAAGTCTATGGCTGCTATCCCGCTTGTGGCTACTTGAATGAAGTGTGGCTGCAGCAGTAGCAAGAAGCAGTAACACTACACAGAAAAAATTTTCTGGCACACCAAAGCTGTCAGAGGAGGATGATGACCCCTGTTTACGTTTAGTGATTTTCCTCTTCCCTCGTCATTTACAATTCACACGCCTAATGAAAACAAAAAAGATTTCTTTGGCTAGGAGCTATCAAGTGAATTAAAATACATTCACATAATTACGGAAGGCTAAAATATGTTATTAGTTTCAGTTTTCTGATTTTTATTTTATTTCCACATATTTAGCAGTAAAACATTAATTGCCTTGCACAACAGTGAAATTATTTTTGTCAATTTGCTAAATAAATGTGGCTTTTATTTATTGTTTCTGCAGATGCAGTCATTTTATAAGAAACAAAGTGTTTCATTCCATGCTATTGGGTAGTTTCAACTGTTCATTGGATTTTAAGTGCACATTTTCATCTTCTGTCGCGTTTGGCATTATGTCATAATAAAGAATCAAACAGGAAACAATACAGAACTGGTACTCCAAGAAAAGTTGCATCCCGAAAAGTGACCTGAAAAGCTTAATATCATCTTGAGGCCTACTTCATTTTGAATCTGGACATATGAATGTGTCCTTTAAGCCAAATTATGCATTTTAGTATGGTTTACGAATTTGCTATGCTATCCTGTGATGTCTTATTTCTTTTGTGATGCCATGTAAGATCTCTTAATGCTATATGTGTATGAACATAGGGCATCCTGCGCCATCGTAGCTGCCCATTCATGGGAACTCCTGCTTTCTGGTGCTCTCTGGCAGCTGCTGAAATGAACCCACGTCTAAAAGGTCATGGGAAAATACTGCGAATTGTTCTTCGTAAAGCTTTATTTTCAAAGGAAATTTCCTTTTATGCAAGATGAACTATGCTACATTTGAGAATGTGCAATAAATTTCTTATATCACAGAGTGTTTCATTCTCATTTAAAATTTAATACTTTGAGGACCAGCCACTTCGAATTATTTCAAGCCCAGAATACCAGACATTAATGTCCTTGTGTAATATTTTAATGGCACATTTGTGTGATGTATTTTAAACTGTAACAGACGCTAAGAAGACCAATGTTATATGTGAAAGCTTAGCTTTTCTTGTGGCTATACTATGTACATTAATTTAAACCATTAACTTTTCCTATTTGGTTGTTCAAACTGCTTATCAATAATGTTGCTAGTGGCTGACTACATCACATATTCTATGCTCTGAAATCTCCTGTCATTGGCTGGCAAGATCACATGACATGACTTATGATTCACTTACATTACTGCATTGCGATCTCTATTTCAATGCCTCAGAAACTAATATGCTGTGTTTGGTGGAGTTCAAATTTATGCTTTCGTAATAAGAAAATATGCTGCATATCATAATATGAAAATATACTGTGTGCATGTTGCTGTACATCAAAGATCTTTCTGAAACATGTTTTTTGTTCTTTTTCCCCCCTTGCCGAGTTTGGTTTTCTAAAGTGCCGGGAAGTTCTACGCTAGTGTATAAAACCGTTACCATTGAAAGGATTGATATATTTACAGCTCCAAGGGAAAGTACACTGTCACTTATCATGGAAAACGTGTATTTCCTCCTTGGAGGAAGTGTGCTTTCATGTGTGAAGAAGTGTGTTTGTAACCGGGAGACCCGGAAAAAATCTGGGGATTTTTTTTTTTTTTTTTTTTCTTGACCGTGTATACACCCTGTCAGAAGCTGTTGAATTTGTGAACTAAATCAGATAGTCATTTGACAGTCACCGGAATGAATTGGCTTTGTCAGAATTGCATAGGAAAAACAAAAAGGAACTTTGATACATTAATTTTTCATTAGGCCTCATATCTACATCTACATTTATACTCCGCAAGCCACCCAACAGTGTGTGGCGGAGGGCTCTTTACGTGCCCCTGTCATTACCTCCCTTTCCTGTTCCAGTCGCGTATGGTTCGCGGGAAGAACGACTGCCGGAAAGCCTCTGTGCGCTCTCGAATCTCTCTAATTTTACATTTGTGATCTCCTCTGGAGGTGTAAGTAGGGGGAAGCAATATATTCGATACCTCATCCAGAAACGCACCCTCTCGAAACCTGGCGAGCAAGCTACACCGCGATGCAGAGCGCCTTTCTTGCAGAGTTTGCCACTTGAGTTTGCTAAACATCTCCGTAACACTATCATACGGTTACCAAATAACCCTGTGATGAAACGCGCCGCTCTTCTTTGGACCTTCTCTATCTTCTCCATCAACCCGACCTGGTACGGATCCCACACTGATGATCAATACTCAAGTATAGGTCGAACGAGTGTTTATACAATAATTTTTGTTGTATTTACTATGTAAAATAATCATTACTGATGACAAAATAGATATCTTGTTTAAATGTGATTCCACGTACAGAATATCTGTTTAAGATGAGAGGATGCAATATCAGTCATAAGACTGGTGCTAATAAGTGCAGAACCAATTACCCAATCTCTCTCTCTCTCTCTCTCTCCCTCTCTCTCTCTCTCTCTCTCTCTTTACTGTATGAAATTAAATGAAACCCACTGGAAAACTTTAACTGTGCTGAAGTACTTTAACTGTGCGAAGACTGGCAGCCATGTAAAGGGCCACTAACTCTTTTATAGTGTGCAGATTTACACATGAGCAATGGGTGTAACAACATGCAAGTCCAATTAAAGAAAAACAAAAAAGTCTGTGCAGGCCATTCAGTGTATGTGAGCGAAGCAGCAGGCGCTAAGCTAGTACTTTATAGAGTACAAACTAGGAAGAAAGCTGTTTGATTGTTTAATACTGTTATGGATGCAAAGTGACTGTGGCAAAGAAAATGCTGATCACATAGCTATACAGACAGTAGGATTACTTTTTACAGTAAGATGAATTGTCAGCATTTCCCTATGATTTACATGCTGATCTTAAATCAAATCATGACAGTAGTGCAGGTTTGTTCTTCTATGTCCCAAATTTATAACGATTTTTAGATACATATCTGTATTGTCCACGTCATTTTCATTACATCTGTTCCTGTTGTATTTTAGTAGTATTCAGACTACTCATATTTGCAAAAACTTACACATACTTTATCACATCATACACTATAAGTCTGTTCTTCAGTTTTGTCACATGTTTTCTTTAGAAATTGGATCTTATATCTTGCTGACTCGTGTCATTCACATTTTGCAACTGTTTTATGTTACATTAAGTTGGATTAAGATCTGAACAACATTTTCACACCAATAATTATGAGAGAGCTATTCAGATTTATGCTTGACTGGCATGTAGATGACCAATAAACTTGTGTAGGAGAGATAGTGCTATCATCCACAGTAGTAGGTCACTAATGAGAGTATTATTGCTATTTAGGAACTTGCAAAAGATAACCTGCAAGGGCTGTCCTCAAAGTCTCATTGTAAATAATCTCAAATATTATAAGAATTTACACCAATATCTGAAAACAACACAGATGTTGTAAGACTTAGTTAGGCATAGAGAAATGTTCACTTGAATATCTGATGGTTGGAGTTAAATTGCAAATGTTTACACCAATTACCTTGGTCATCATTTTTGATGATGTAGAGGATATTTAATGACATACAGAAAATATGTAATGGCATCTGCCACCATAATGTACATTCATTTCTGGAAAATGTCTGTGAAGTTGACATGTAGGCACTTCCATTGGCCCTGTGGTACTTCTCAAGATTGGAACTGCTAGTATGCAGTTGGAGACTTACTCCCTTACCCTGCTGTTCCCAGTTCAGTCACAGACGAAGAATTGAGGAAAACTGTACAAAAACTGAAATCCAAGAAATCAGCGGGTGATGACGAAATATAGAATCATATAATATAGCAAGTAAGCGAGCAAATAGTCTCACCGTTGCTGGACAGAGCAAACAGCTCTTTCAGAGATGGAATTTTTGCAGACAAACTGAAGATAAACAGGGTGGTGCCAGTGAACCAGAAAGGGGATAAGGATGAGCCTAACAACTATAGGCAAGTTTCACCGATATCAGGTTTCTCAAAAATCCTGCAAATGCTTATGTATAGTAGATTAGTTGATTATCTGGACAGATACAGCATTATTATACCATCACAGTATTGTTTCAGAAAGAGTAAGTCTGTGGAATCAGCAATTGCCAATCTGACGGAATATATTATACAGTCCTTACATGAAAAACAAACTGTGTCTGCGATATCCAAAGCAACAGTACTGACCATGAAATACTTCTAAGAAAATTGGAAAACTATAATATTCAAGGTCAAGCAGGCGAGTGGATAGAATCATACTTACGCAACAGGAGACAATATGTATCAATAGGGAATGCGTATCTGTCAGAAACCAAAGACATCAAATATGGAGTGCCACAGGAATCCGTAATGGTGCTATTGCTGTTTAATATGTTTATTAATGACATAGGTGTTGAAGATAATGAGAAGAAAATATCATATGCAGATGACATGACAATATTGAACATTGACGAAAATGTGTTACAGCTCGAGAGAAGAGCATACATATCTGCAAACACCACATCTCTGTGGCTCCTGGAAAGTGTACTTGTTATAAACCTAAAGAAGACTATGTATGCAGTGATCAGAAATAAAGAGAAGATTATGCACTTGTTTAGAGGTGGATGATACGAGACTGGAAGAAGTACAATCCACTGGATTCTTAGGTATTTCTGTGGACAACAAGCTGAAATGGAAACAGCGTATTAATTCTGTCTGTAAGAAACTCAGCTCCGTCACATTCATAATGAGGCAGCTATCACAGTATGCAGACAAACAGCTCCTGTGAATAGTATACCATGTTGTTGTTGTTGTGGTCTTCAGCCCTAAGACTGGTTTGATGCAGCTCTCCATGCTACTCTATCCTGTGCAAGCTTCTTCATCTCCCAGTACCTACTGCAACCTACATCCTTCTGAATCTGCTTAGTGTATTGATCTCTTGGCCTCCCTCTACGATTTTTGCCCTCCATGCTGCCCTCCAATGCTAAATTTGTGATTCCTTGATGCCTCAGAACATGTCCTACCAACCGATCCCTTCTTCTAGTCAAGTTGTGCCACAAACTCCTCTTCTCCCCAATTCTATTCAATACCTCCTCATTAGCTATGTGATCTACTCATCTAATCTTCAGCATTCTTCTGTAGCACCACATTTCGAAAGCTTCTATTCTCTTATCGTCCAAACTATTTATTGTCGATGTTTCACTTCCATACATGGCTGCACTCCATACAAATACTTTCAGAAACAACTTCCTGACACTTAAATCTATACTCAATGTTAACAAATTTCTCTTCGTCGGAAATGCTTTCCTTGCCATTGCCAGTCTACATTTTATATCTTCTCTACTTCTACTATCATCAGTTATTTTGCTCCCCAAATAGCAAAACTCTTTTACTACTTTAAGTGTCTCATTTCCTAATCTAATTCCCTCAGCATCACCCGACTTAATTTGACTACATTCCATTATCCTCGTTTTGCTTTTGTTGATGTTCATCTTATATCCTCCTTTCAAGACACTGTCCATTCCGTTCAACTGCTCTTTCAAGTCCTTTGCTGTCTCTGACAGAATTACAATGTCATCAGCGAACCTCAAAGTTTTTATTTCTTCTCCATGGATTTTAATACGTACTCCAAATTTTTCTTTTGTCTCCTTTACTGCTCGCTCAATATACAGATTGAATAACATCGGGGAGAGGCTACAACGCTGTCGCACTCCCTTCCCAACCACTGCTTCCCTTTCATGCCCTTCGACTCTTATAAATGCCATCTGGTTTCTGTACAAATTGTAAATAGCCTTTTGCTCCCTGTATTTTACCCCTGCCACCTTTAGAATTTGAAAGAGAGTATTCCAGTCAACATTGTCAAAAGCTTTCTCTAAGTCTACAAACGCTAGAAACATAGGTTTGCCTTTCCTTAATCTTTCTTCTAAGATAAGTCGTAAGGTCAGTATTGCCTCACGTGTTCCAACATTTCTACAGAATCCAAACTGATCTTCCCCGAGGTCGGCTTCTACCAGTTTTTCCATTCATCTGTAAAGAATTTGTGTTAGTATTTTGCAGGTGTGACTTATTAAACTGATAGTTCGTTAATTTTCACATCTGTCAACACCTGCTTTCTTTGGGATTGGAATTATTATATTCTTCTTGAAGTCTGAGGGTATTTCACCTGTCTCATACATCTTTCTCACCAGATGGTAGAGTTTTGTCAGGACTGGCTCTCCCAAGTCCGTCAGTAGTTCTAATGGAATGTTGTCTACTCCCGGGGCCTTGTTTCGGCTCAGGTCTTTCAGTGCTCTGTCAAACTCTTCACGCAGTATCGTATCTCTCATTTCATCTTCATCTACATCCTCTTCCATTTCCATATTATTGTCCTCAAGTACATCGCCCCTGTATAGACCCTCTATATACTCCTTCCACCTTTCTGCTTTCCCTTCTTTGCTTAGAACTGGGTTTCCATCTGAGCTCTTGATGTTCATGCAAGTGGCTCTCTTATCTCCAAAGGTCTCTTTAATTTTCCTGTAGGCAGTATCTATCTTACCCCTAGTGAGATAAGCCTCTACATCCGTACGTTTGTCCTCTAGCCATCCCTGCTTAGCCATTTTGCTCTTCCTGTTGATCTCATTTTTGACATTGTATTCCTTTTTGCCTGCTTCATTTACTGCATTTTTATATTTTCTCCTTTCATCAATTAAATTCAATATTTCTTCTGCTACCCAAGGGTTTCTACTAGCCCTCGTCATTTTACCTACTTGATCCTCTGGTGCTTTCACTACTTCATCCCTCAGAGCTACCCATTCTTCTTCTACTGTACTTCTTTCCCCCATTCCTGTCATTTGTTCCCTTATGCTCTCCCTGAAACTCTGTACAACCTCTGGTTTAGTCAGTTTGTCCAGGTTCCATCTTCTTAAATTCCCACCTTTTTGCAGTTTCTTCAGTTTTAATCTACAGTCCATAACCAATAGATTGTGGTCAGAGTCCATATCTGCCCCTGGAAATGTCTTACAATTTAAAACCTGGTTCCTAAGTCTCCGTCTTACCATTATATAATCTATCTGATACCTTCTAGTATCTCCAGGATTCTTCCATGTATACAACTTGAACCAAGTGTTAGCTATAATTAAGTTATGCTCTGTGCAAAACTGTATCAGGCGGCTTCCTCTTTCATTTCTTAGCCCCAATCCATATTCACCTACTATGTTTCTTTCTCTCCCTTTTCCTACTCCAGAATTCCAATCAGCCATGACTATTAAATTTTCGTCTCCCTTCACTACCTGAAGAATTTATTTTATCTCATCATACATTTCATCAATTTCTTCATCATCTGCAGAGCTACTGTATTTACTCGAATCTAAGCCGCACCTGAAAAATGAGAACGAAATAAAGGAAAAAAAAATTTCCCGAATCTAAGCCGCACGTGAAATTTGAGACTCTAAATTCGAGGGGAGAGAAAAGTTTTAGGCCGTACCTCCAAATGGAAACAAAGGTGATCCATTGTAACACGAGACACAATTTAGGTCGAATGAATCACGATACAGCTACAGTAGTTTGGTTCGAGTCGTAAGCTTAGCACTTAAGCTTTACCAGGTAGCCATTGCTATACGTCAGGTGCTCCGTCCGTATTTATACGGGTACCGTTCCTTTTTCACGTGCTTCGTCTGGTTTGAATCGATTGCTTATTTTGCTTTGACCTGATAAGTGCCGTTCTCTTTGTTATAGGTGTTTGCGTCACTCTAAGCTGAAAATGCATTACTGTACTGTGTCGTGCATTGTTTGTCATATTCTGATAGTGCGTGTTTACAGCCTGTCGCCGCTCGCGGCATGGCTCGCTTTTGTGCGCGCTACCGCCGCTTACAATAAAATAAAAGATAGGAATTGTCTCTAACCGAAACAAGGGCAAGAGACTGCTATTTGTTGTTACTTACACTGCTGCTTTCTTTGATAATGCTCAACAAGAACCAAATAATAGACGGCGTATGATAGAATTTGTTCCGAACGAGACTTTAGCGAAAATTTTTCTCCGTTTGAAAATATTTGCAGACGCCTCTTTAGTACATTACATTCTGCACAGATGTTAATCATCCTAGATTCGTGCTTCATTTATGAATGTATCACTATTCAGCATAAGAATAATACGAATATAAACATTACATAATATGTATATTCTTCCGCGTTTGCTGTTGTCTCACTCTAGTTTCGTAGTTTATTACGCAGACAGGATTTAAATGAGGTAGCAGCAAACACGAAAGAATACGCGGCATAATTTTTACATTCTTCTACCTTTTCTTTTAATTTATTTACTGATAGATAGGTTTTGACGCCAGTATTTATCTTTGTGCCTGCAAAGCATGCCTGTCTAGTGCTACAAGCTACATATATTAGACGGCAGAAGTTAGTTGTGGCGGCACCTACCAACATTTTTCAGAACTTCTGCATACTTTGCACTCGATTCTAAGCCGCACGCGGTTTTTTGGATTACAAAAACCGGAAAAAAAGTGCGGCTTAGATTCGAGTAAATACGGTATTTGGCATATAAACTTGTGCTACTGTAGTAGGCGTGGGCTTCGTGTCTATCTTGGCCACAATAATGTGTTCACTATGCTGTTTGTAGTAGCTTACCTGTACTCCTATTTTGTTATTCATTTTTAAACCTACTCCTGCATTACCCCTATTTGATTTTGTATTTATAACCCTGTATTCACCTGACCAAAAGTCTTGTTCCTCCTGTCACCGAACTTCACTAATTCCCACTATATCTAACTTTAACCTATCCATTTCCCTTTTTAAATTTTATGTTCAAACTGCATCTGCAGGATGCAGTGATAGTGTGGGGAAAATCAAACTTTCAAGAAATAAAAAGGGAGTCCACATTACAATTAAGGAGAAAGTCTTCTGAAACATGCATAAACTGCTTCAAAAGACTAGGCATCTTAACTTTAACAGCCTTGTACTAATATATTTCACGAAAGATAGTGCAGAGGGGACTATAAATGCTAGGTACACACCCACTGCACACGGAGGAAGAAAGACATACGAAGTGTACCCCACTGACTGACAATGCATGAAAAAGGACCCCCAGTACTCAGGGGTCAGATTACTAAGAAGTCTGCCTAAAAAACTGCATTACAATCTACATGACACTTAAGTTTTCAAAGACTATCTGCTGGAGAAGGAATCTTGAGAGTGTTGAAGGGTATTTATCACATTAAATTTGTATATATTATTACTTATAATCAGTGATGTTACAACTACATTCACAGTACATCATGTAATCTTACAGGGTCAAATAAAATTCAGTTCAGTTCAATTCAGTCTAACAGTTGTAGATCTCACCCCACTTTGTAATAAAATCTTTTAAGGCCATTAGTTGGACTGCATTTTCATCTTCTAGTCATCTATATTTGAACATAATTGTCCAATATTTGTAGATAAAGCTTCAGCATCATTTATTTTTGTTATGAAGGACGGTCTGAAACAGATTTGTGCTATATGTGTGAGCATCTGCTTGGAACAATTGTGCAACAATTGTTTACAGGGTGTCCATGCCGTATGACCGGAAATGTAAATTGAATTGGATGTTCTACATAGAACTTGCTGGGATCATCTGGAACTTGAGGCTCAGATATCTCAGCAAATATAGTACTATGTTGCTCAGATATCTGCATGTTATTCAGTATTCCTCCTTTTGATTATATATGTTCTTCCTGACTAGTTTATTCTCTCTCCGTTAATATAAAAACTCAGCAAGTGCTGTAATTTCTTTGACTTGTATTACTCTGCTTCCAGGCATGATTTGTTTCTTAAGGCAAACCCATATACTTAGCTCATTGTGTGATGATATGAAAAGAAACTATTGCCCTTAAGCTTCAGATAGCATCATATGTAATACCTGAAAATGGTAAAAAGCAAAATGTAAGTGGCAACATAAAGAATAGTTCTCTTCAAGAATCAGATAACTTTAATATTTGTATCTTCTATTTTAAGAAAGAGCATCTAGTTCTTGAGAACTCAATTCCTTGAATGACTTCTTTCATATTATTGGAACAATTATGTCAAATATGTGAATGTCCTTATATTAGCAGCAAAATAAATTCTTTGGCTATGTAACTCAGCAACTTTGCAAACTTCTAGGTGTTGGTTGACACTCGCTGAAGCACAAGGTAGCACTAGTTCTGGAGCTTCTGAATTATTAGCTCGTGTCTTGCGACATAACCGTGGTTGTGTGCGTGCCCATGAATTGCTTGGCCAAGCTGCAGAAACAGAACAACGGTACCGAGATGCTGCCATGAGCTATTCTACAGCATGGGTTCTCAGTAGGCGGTCTAATCCTGTGCTTGGTAGCAAACTGGCTTTCTGTCACATGAAAGCAAAAAGGTAAGTCATTATTACTCATGATAATGTAGGCATTAATATGATAAGTACAATTTAATGTAGAATGAACTTGTAACTGCCCCTCTGAAACTTTACTTTGCTTCATTATGCTTTCTTCTTTCTGTGGCTTAGTAAAAGAGGTTTTCTTCGCTTGTAACTGAAGAGAAAGATGCATGGTTCTTCCAGCTTTCCAAAATGTAATTACAAAATAAAAAACTGTAAATTCCTTTGTTTAGTAATCTGTTTTATTTGTGCAATACTGTTTCACATACAGAGTTCATCATGCACAGAAAGTTAACTACCAGGCCAGGCTGCAATGCCAGTTTCAAAAACATCATCATGAATACAAGAACAGTCCTAAATAATGCACAAAAGTAACTGAGTTCAGTTAAGCTCAGAGCTTCCATACAGTACACAGTGCGAGTAGATGAGGGCCCAACTACAGACATTAGTCAACTGCTTTGTGGGTGAGCTTTACCTGTTTAGGCAAGCCATGCTATTTGCCTGAATAGCTATTGTCCATATTGCTAGCACTCATGCTGAGCTGTCACAAGTTTTAATATGCAGACAGGGTTTTCAGTTTCTAATCTCTGTCTAGTGAGAAGGATTTTGAAAGTGAACTAATAAAAAATTTAAACAAATGGTTTGAGTACTGTGTCAGATGGTAACTCAGGCCCAATATTTCCAAATCAGGACTGCGTTTCTCCATTTGTCTTATAGACTGATATCTATTAGATAAATCCAGGTTTTGGGCCAGCTATGATGTGAGATAACAGTGAGACCCAAAAATGCCATAATCATTTGTATAACACTACCAAAAGACACTGGCCACAACTGGATATTTTCAAACTTGCATGAATCTCTTAGGGACAGATAAACCTTTCCTTGCTCTTGTTTTTTTTCCCTGCTGAGCACCGTTCAGCAGTATGGCTAGAAAACAAACATATTTTTAGAATTCCGTACAGCTGACTGGATCTCTGAGGACAGTCAGTTTAACTACTCAGTCAGCTTCCATCAGTTGGCTTTCTCTAAAATATTTCCCTGTTCCATCTTCATAAAAGAACTCTGCTTTTGAATGAGTGGAGGAAATTATGAAAAGAGTTATATTTTATGTTACTCTGAAATACCAGACAAGCCAAGATTGCTTGTAAATCTTCTGATTGAATACCAGTTTCAACAGATCTGGGCTGTTACAAGATCCAATGATGACAGCATGGATCTGCCAAAACCGGTAATCAATAAAAAGATTTACAAGCGATCTTGGCGTACCTGATATTTCAGAATAATATAACAATTCAGATTGCCCTTAGCTGTTGATATAATGTCAAATGTATATAACATAGGCTCTAAGACTCTGTCTTTCAAAAGAGGCTTTGTCATGGAGATCAGCATATAAGAAAGTGATACAATTATGAGTAGATATGTCTGAATAGAAGAAGGACTGGAAGAAAGAATAACAAGAGGCAAAATGAATTTATATGAAGTCTAAAAGCTGATGTCCTTGGTGGCCAACTACCAAAGAGATTGTTGGTCCAAGGCAACTGTTACTGTACTGGACCAACAGTGTCCTTTGTTGTGTAAATAAATAAAGCACAAATGAGACTCTAAAGATAACAACCTATATGATAACGGAACAGTTTGTTGTGGAGGGTTGCCCTGAAAGAACACTGTTGAGAATCTAGGAAGCATATCATGGAAGAATGAAACAAACAGTTAATTTGGTTGAATAATGAAACATCATTAACTGGGTGCGAGGTTCTTAATTACTTTGTATCAACTATATATTCTGATTTGATCCATTATAAATGGTTTTTGAAAGCCTGCGACTGTTGATACAATAGGTTTGTTTATAACTAAATAAATCTTCTGCTACCAGTCACGATTTTCTTTATTTTACTATTCGCACGACGCGTTTCGAGAAATAATTCCCATTTTCAAGTGCACTTGAAAATGGGAATTATTTCTCGAAACGCGTCGTGCGAATAGTAAAATAAAGAAAATCGTGACTGGTAGCAGAAGATTTATTTATTTATAAACAAACCTATAACTATATATTCGTCTGTATTTATTTTCAAATTATGAGACAGAGTTGCTGACAAACCATCATAGCTTTCAGAGCAGACCCTGATCCTCACTGTAGGTGATTCCTCTTATCCTTGGGTCTGTCCACCTGCTTAGCTGGGTGGTTACATGCTTGCCTCCCATGCAGTGGGCCCGGGTTTGATTCCCGGCCGGGTTGGGATTTTCTCCGTTCGTGGACTGGATGTTGTGTTGTCTTCATCATCATTTCATCCTCATCACTGACACGCAGGTCGCCCTATGTGGTGTCCACTGAAATAAGACTTCCACTCGGCGGCCGAACTTCCCTGGATGGGGCCTCCCGGCCAACAATGCCATATGCTCGTTTCATTTCATTGTTGTTTTTTTTCCTTTTTTTGGGGGGGGGGCGGGGTGCCTGAGTGATCTGAGCCTTTCACAGCTTGTCCCTTTCTCTTTCCTGAGGAAGGAACTAGCAGTTTTGAGAGCAAGGATAGTGTGCTTTTTTGCTTTTATATGTAGCTATGAACAGCAGTACACATTTCACCTTCTGAAGGTAAGTAATGGCCAGATTCTATCTCAAAAGTTATTAGTTTTCTGTATTTATTTTGTAATTTAGTGCAATAATTCTCATTTGTATTCTGATAAATACAGTAATAATTGTACAAGGGTCGTACAATAAGTAATTCAACTCATTATTTACTCAAAGCAGAATGGTTTTATTCATGATATAAATACACCAAATTGTTCCCATTTCTTCAGTTATAAAACTCTGTCTTTCATCATAATCTCCATTCGTTTCTGTGGCATTATGCCATCTTAATGTGAGGGTGTGCAGGCCATCATAGTCTGCACATTCAGCCAATTTCTTGCTCCATAAATAACTTCCCCATCATTACAGTAGTGCTTCTTTGGAGTCCATTCTTCAGTGGGCCAAAGAGATGTATGTCAGAAGTGCGGCACCTGTGCTGTAGGGCATACAAGGAAGAACAGTCCACTGAAATTTTATGATCTTCTCTTGGATGTGTAGACTTCTGCATGATCTTGCGTAATTGTGAAGGAGTTCGCATTTTTGTGGCTATCAATACACTGTAATCATTTCTTCAATTTCCTAAGAGTCTCACAATACACTTTGGAGTTGATTGGTTGACCATGAGGGAGGTCACTGAAGAGAATAACCCCTTCAGAGTCCCAGAAGATTTTACCAGCTGAGGGTACTGTTTTGAACTTTTCCCTCAAAGAAGACATTGTGTGATTCCACTACATAGATTGCCGTTTTATTTCAAGCTCAAAATGGTGAAGCTTTGTTTCTGCTCTGTGGCAAAATTTTACAAGAAATCATCTCCATCAACATCATAACAAACACACAGTAAGGTGCAGATGTTTCTTGTTTCTTCTTTATGCTATTCAGTGAGGTTAGTGGATCCCAAGAGGCACAAACCTTTGATTGTGATACCTAGTGAACAATTGTTTCAGTATTGCAAATAAAGATGTCAAGTTGAACACTGAGTTGCTTATTGTCATTCATTGGTCACCCTGAATCACACTGTGCACGTGTTGCAACATCGCAGGCTCACAGCACAGCAAAAATGCGAACTCCTTCACAAGTTCAGACAGATTTCCTTCTCCTTCTTCTATTGACTACAGACCCTTCACTCAGCAGGCCACTGCCTGTACCTGTAAAAATTCTGTAAGTGTTTGTGAATGTTTCTGATGGTCTAGTTTTCCTCCAAAAGGAATTCAATGACTGTGCTATCCTTGGAATACATCTCAGTTTCAGATGCCATTTTGAAGACTGGTCACAGCACTCTCATCTAACAGGAGTTACTGAAAATGCATGAGATGACGCATGAATGTTTAAGGATGTCACAAATGAAATTACAATTTTTTTAATCCAAAATTGGCAGAGAAAGGAAATTGTTGCACCACTTATTGAACACCCCTTGTTTATGTGATTCTATTTCTTTCATGGCTGTTATAGAAGGATCTGGCCTGGGAAAAGAACACTTATCAATTACTTTCTGGAATTTATTTCACTGTGAAAAAGGTTATTCTCGAAAACTGGTAGACATACAAGTGTATAAAGTGTTTTGTGGAAAATAGCTGTATGAACTCTTGAATGGGAGGAGGATTGAGGAGCAGATAGACTCATAGAAAACTAATAATTCTCTCTCTCTTTCTCCCACTGAGGTGGTGCAGTGGTTAGCACAGTGGACTCACATTCTGGAGGATGAAAGTTCAAATCTGTGCCCGGTCATCCTGATTTAGCTTTTCTATGATTTCCCTAGGTCACAAAGAACATCACCTGGAAACTTAGCGATTATTTTCTTTTCTTGCCAGCATGCTGTACAGCCATATCTCCATTTGATCAGTAGTGATCTGTCCCCATACAGATGCAATTTTTACTAATGTTTGCCATTTTATTTGCATATTTTCCTACAGGTATGCAGAAGCCATTGATGTCTGCCAGCAAGTGCTTAAGCTGCAACCAGATTTTCCCCGTATACGCAAGGATATTCTAGAAAAATGTCGTAGTAATTTAAGAACTTGATCACTCTCAGCCTTAATGGATTTTGTTATGAGAGACATTGTGAACATCCGTCCATAATTTAAGTTAACACAGTAAGCAGCTTTTATAAACTTATTGAACTACACAGTTTTGTTATTTGTCTTCTGTACATGGTATTTTACATTCTACCTGAAAAGTGTTTAGTGCTCACTGTATTTACCTGTTAAGACACCCTCATGAACACTGAATACATATTTCTGAAGGTTGTTATCATACAAAATAAAATTAAATATAGCTTTTTAAAAAAGTGTGCAAGTTATTGGAAATATGCAGTTCACATGAGTATTTGAAACCGTGTGATAGTAGATCATCACAAGTAGGAAAAGTCACTACAAGTCACCTGTATAAGTTTGGGAGTCTGCAGCGCATTTTTATATTATGTACAAGGGAACCTCGATTTGGTTTGCATTTTTAATCATTAAAACATAGCAATGCACTCAATTTTTATGTAAAAATTGCAGCACTTTTAAGAGAATGAAATATTAGAGCTTTGGACTTGATTTGACTTTTATTTATGTTAAATTGTTAAATTATATTCAGAACAAAGGATGTACTGTAATGTAGGACAAGTCAAAGAATACAAGAGTACTTGGAGAGAAAGAGGGAGAAAAAGAAAAATATAAATGATAAATTTTCTGTATGCGTATTAATTATCATTATTTTCAGTCCAGTTGCTGAAATTGAGTGTCTGCCATACTTATTGGTTCATACAATACTACAAACAATATGTGCATAAGACATGAAACATTACATGATACATATGCAATAAGCAATATTACAATATAATTTGTAATATGATGTATATTTTGCTTAATGAATAGCTCTAAAAATTCATTAAAATTATAAAAAATGTGTTTCAGTTTGTTCTTAAATATATGAGGGTAGACAATATCCATTGAACCTTATTGTAAACTCTTTTTCTTCTGGGCTGGGTAACTCAATTTTTTCGCTGCATTGAGAGTTATTGAATCTTTGTGAAGACTTTGCTTGTGCCTTGTTCCATGATCGTGAATCTCTAATGTAGTTTGGAAAAGTTTTTTGTTGTTGAATTCAAATATTGTCAGTGAGGAGATATATTGAGTGTCAATATGCAGATGATCTTGAAAAGATGCCTGCAAGATGTCCAGTATGTAACTCTACAGGTCAACCTCAAAGCTTGTTTTTGTAGATTAAAAATGTTCATTCCACCATAATTTGTTTTCCATTCATATTCCTAGAAATTTTGTATATGGAGTTTCATTGATTGCCCGCTGATATCTGTTTCAAGAACTTGGAGCTTGTTGTTTGCTATCTGAAATGGCATTAGGTTGTTTTTTGAATGATTTAATGATAGACTGTGTAACATTTCATCATGGCCTACTGTCTTAGGGACCTCACATCAGCATTCCAGCAGAAGAAGCAATAAATGACAATCCCTACTTAAACCCCCAGGAGGTATGCTGTTGTAAAAAGTACAACAGCAATGGGTTTTATGCCTTTTTATCAATCCCATAACCTTAAGCTATTGTGCCACTGTCCAGTGTATTCCATTGCTGATGCTGACTTGACAATGTTAGAACATACCCAGTTTCTTTGCTTAGCTTTCTCAGTTTTCTGAATGGTAAGCAACCTTATTGAATGTGTAAAAAGTACAGTGTGTGCCTGCTGGTGTGACAACTATATGCATCCCTGCCAGAAGGTGAACAATGCACCTGGGTCCCATTGACTGACTGGTGTGGTACGCGATAGCTTTACAGGGGTATGTGGTGGGTCCAATCTTTGACGTACCGTATCGTGTAATTTTTTTTTTTTTTTAATGAATTAAATTGAACACTTCTTCATATAACGATAACTGTGCCATTACTCCTATTGCATGAAATGGTTTTGATAGTACTCTTTTGTGTTTGTTAAAAACCACGGCAAATTTATCTCAGAGTGCTGTCGCCAGAAATATCATCTGTATCCCAACGTGAAGACATCTGTCTTACTCAGGATGGATTAAAAATCTTCCTTTAATATTACACGATAATCCATTTAAATAATGCTTAATTATTTTTTCTGTGAGGCTGGATGCTCCAGGGTAGCTGCCTATGTGCAGTGGCAGCATAAGCATTTATAGATATTACTATTAATAAAAAAAAACTGTACCTCTGGCCTAACATGAATTGGAAAATATTACAAGATGCCGTTTTCAATTAATTGAGATTATTCTTTTTAATAATTTTAGCATTAAATTAAGAACTTATATAATTTTTATCATCAATGGCATCGCTACAATAATGATTCTACACAAAATTATTACGTACCGAATCATATGCAGGATAGGTACTCACTACTGACATAAACACATATTACAATTATTTATTTCATGTATATTCAACAAAATTCTATTGCTAGTATAGATAATTGTATCAGTTACAGACCATGAACAATTAGTGTCCATCAGCTAGAACATCAGAATCGAGACGATAATGAAACAAAAAAATACACTCATTCTTCTTGTACAAAGGGACAAAGATAATAATAATTGCGATTCAAAGAATGCAGATAGTGTTTCTCCATTGTTGAGGGGTTTTCTCCTTTTTTTTCCCCCTGTAAAAGTCCCCCGGAATGCCATTTGCATAGTTACGTACAGTCTTGTAAATGGCATTCCATGATAGCATATTTCTTTTTATCAATTGTCTACATCCAAATAGGTGATGATAGACATATTTGATTTGATTATGGTATTAATATATTTTAAGTTTGTCTGCGTTGAGACAGGTGACTGCAGACGTATTTGATTTAATCATGGTATTAATATATTCTTAGCTTATCTGTGCCCAAACAGGTGACTACAGATTGATTGATATGCCTGCGTCCAGACAGGTGACTACAGACACGTGATTTTAATAGTTGTGATAATACAGGTGCTTTCTTGCAATTCTTGCACATGGATGATTTTACTTTAAAGTTGAGTACAGCCTTTTTTACAACTTCTCCTCGGAATGATTTGTTTTATGCTCTCCCATTTGGGTAAAAGCCACTGGGAAACAGAGGGAAAACCAGGCCAGAGCTGTAAAGACTGTACTTTTATTAAACATTTAAATACATAAATACAAACAATATTTTCCTTCAGTTAGGTTCATCATTAAGTTTTTTACAGAAAATAGAATGTTCATGGTCAATTTTCTTTTGTGGTAAGCTGGTGAAGTGTTGAGGAGTGGGCGCCGGATTGCACCCCGACAGTGCGTACTGAAGATTGTGACGTCACTGAGGCGAGCGATCAGCTAATGCGTGATAGTGATGAGCCGCACACAACCTCATACCAGACGTGCATTGTTTCCTTCCCTCCTTGCAGTTGTTTTATGCCACCGCCCCACAGCAAAATAAATTGAAAATTCATTAATGAAAAGAAATATTATTGAGTCTAAACTTACATCTATTACACATGTTCACATTATATATAAAATTTCTTCAAATCCTTATATGGGTACAAACCCACTGGTTTCTTATTCTCAGGATTAGTTAGAAAATAACTACATCCATACAATATCTTTTCGATTACATATGGTCCACTATACAATAACTGCCACTTCTTATTCCTTTTACGTACCAGAGAGGCCTTCGCATGGTTCTTTAGAAGTACCATCTCTCCTACTTCAAACCCTTGTACTTTCCTTAACTGTTGGTCGTACTTCCGTTTCCTAATTTCAGCACATTTTTTTAAAAGAGGACAAAGTTTTGCTAATCTTTTCTTCTCTAGTCAGCTGCCCACAGTTTAACTTTGGCAATGAAGTTATCCCCTCATCGCTTTCTTCCTCAGGCAACACCAATTCTGTTGGCGTGTATTAGATGGCAGAATGTGGTAAATGGTTAAATATGTTCCCAAACAGGTTTACATATTCAGTCCATTCTGTATAGTTATTCAGCACATATGTCCACACGAACCTATTACATTCTTTGAATATGCATTCCACTGGACCGGCTTCTGGATGGAACCTATCTATCAGTATCTGTTTTATACTATGGTTTCTCAGAAAATTTTTTCCACTTGTAACCAGTAAAATACGAGGCATTATCTGAAATGATAGCTTCGAGTTTACCAATTATGGGTGTATAATCTTTTCCTATCCTGTTCACAATGGCTGTAGCTGTAGAGCATCTGTTGAGCGGATACATCTTTAGACATTTAGAAAATACATCGTAAACTGCCAATATATACTTGCACCCTCCTCGTGCTGTGGGGAGTGGTCCAGTTAAATCCAAATAAACTAGTTGTAACGGGTGCGTCAGTACGGTTGAATGTAATTCGTTTCTTGCTGAACGGTTGCTCAGTTTTGTTTTCTGACATAGGAGACCTGTTCTCAAAATTAGGTGAACATATTTGCCTAAATTTGGGTAATAGCGAAACTGTTCAATCTTAGCAATAGTCCAAAAAGGCCCCCAAGTTTTATGGGTATACCAGATAAAGTCTCTCAAACAACTTTCTGGAATGCTCACACACACCACTGTTCTTCCTCTTTCTTAGTTTTAGATACAAAATGCCGTCTCTTATCTTAAATTGCTTAGCTAATTCCGATTTTGGATTCTCAGTTATCATTTGCACAATGTTTCTCCACTTACAGTTAGCAGTTAGCAATTCAGACATACGTTTACACATATCAAGAAAATTACGTCTGTATGTTTGATCTTTAACCAACAGTACTTTGTACTTTGATGCCTGTTTGATAAATTCTATATTTTCAGACGTGCCCTGTGGGAGCCTGGACAAGGCATCAGCAATTGTGTTATCTTTCCCATTAATATATACGATTTGGAAGTGATACTCTTGCAACACTAAAGCCCATCTTGCTTAGTGTGCATGTAACAGTTTACATGTTAATAAGAAACTTAAAGATTGGTGGTCACAGTACACCTTTACCTTTGTACCGTAAATGAAAAAATGGAATTTCTTCAAAGCCCAAACCACAGCTAAGGCTTCAAATTCCGTTACTGAGTATGATTGTTCACATTCTGTTAGTACCCAACTCGCAAAACTAATCACTTTAATTTGGTGTTTGCTGTCTGTTTCGTCCACTTGGAACAGACAAGCTCCTAGTCCTGTAAAAGATGCATCACCAGCAATGCAAAAATCTTTCCCCATGTCGGGGTGATACAGAATACATGCGTTGACTAACGCTCGTTTGATTCTATTGAACTCTCTCTTGCAGGCAGAATTCCACTGCCAAACTATATTTTTCTTGAGCAGATTTTACAACGTTGATCAGCTGCAAAATGTCGAAAAAATGCCCAAGAATGCTTTCAATTGCCTTTTTGTTTTAGGAGATGGAAAGTTCTTTATGACTTGTATTTTATTTTCACCTGGCACAACCCCTAAGGGTGAAATGACATGTCCCAGGAATTTAATCTTTTCTCTATCGAATTTTGACTTACTGCAGCCTGTTCAAATTTGCCCAATATTCTATGTATTATCTCCATATGCTCTTCCCAGGTGGGAGTCACAATCAAAATGTCATCCACATATAGGGTGACTTTATCAAGCAACTCTGGGCCTAACACTGAATCAAGAGCTGCTATAAATACCACAGCACTCGTATTTAACCTGAATGGGAATACTTTAAACTGGTAACTTGGACCAGCGAAAATGAAAGCTGTATATTTACCCCACTGTTCTGTCAAGGGGATTTGCCAATAGGAAAATCGCAAATCAATGGTTGAAAGATACCTTACTCCAAAGAACTTTTGCAACTGTTGTTCCAAATTCTCTGGCCTAGTCCTTACTGGCACAATAATTTTATTAATGTCGCGAGCATCTAACACCTGACGTATTTTTCCACTATCTTTTGTATCTGCTAGTAAAGGGCTGCTGTAAGGTGACACTGACGGCTCAATTATTCCCCATTCTAGCATCTTATGTATCTCTAGTTTCACTGCCTTCTTTTTCGACCATGGAACGGAGTAAGTAGCGTTACAAAATGTATTGTGTGGTATCACATCAATATTATACGCATAACCTTTGATGAACCCTGGTCTCTCGGAGAATACCTCTATGTGTTCCTTCAATAGCTGAGATAATTGTAATTGTTGCTCTGGTGTCAGGTATATGGATTCCTCTACTTTATTGTTTATTGCTTGACAGGACTTTGTGGTTCTAACATTCTCTCCACCATGATGGCTGTAATCGCAGTATTTTTGGTAGGTTACACTTCACTTTAACATTCTGACAATACTTGCCATGTATAGCTTTAGTGTGCAGCAATTCCAATTTAACTCTCACTTCCCTATTCTCCAAACTGCAAATACCTTGAGAGAGGTCCATATAGGCATTCCTTTCTCTCAAAAACACCCAACCTGTAATACAGGCGACTCTTAATCCCTGTACATCTAGGATCGTGCAATTGAATGCTCCATTTCCCATAAATACGTCCAGCTGTACCTGGCTGTTCACTATCTGTGCTTGGGCACCAATGGCACCAGACACTTTGCAATTCTGAACTGGCAACACTGGCACTTTATGCAATTGGCACAATTTCCTACAGAAATCATAACTCATCACATTAACTGTAGCTCCCGTATCAATCATGATATGACTGGCATACTAAGAACTTTAGCCTGAACCACAGCCTGTACCAACTCACTATCTAGTTGGTTACATCTCTTATTCTCTGATAAAAGTTCCTCCTTTATTCCAACACCATTGTTATATCTTAACATATTCACTACATCATGTTTCTCCTTACTGTTTGTGAGCTCTCTCTCCATCCCATGCCCGACAACGGAGAGCTAATTGCGGCCGTCTTTAGTTTGTCATATCGGTTTATGTAGGATGATTTGTCACTTCAACAATTCTCACATTTCGATCCTGATTCTGCCAAGCCGGGTTGTTTGAAGTACCTGCTCGACCATGTTTGTTCCTGTTGTAGCTATTGTTTGTGGATCTTTCTGCGTTAGTCTGACTATCCTGTCTCAGATACCATGGCATTGCAAGTCTATTCTTCCCATGTGGCCCTACATCTCGCATCAGCTGTTGGTTGCTACCTCCTGGGCCAAACCTTTCCCCATACCTTTGTTTCCATCTGTATTGAGGTGAACTGTTTCCCCAAGCCTGTAAGTCTTTCCTGAATACAAGGCGACCAGTATTAATTTAGAAATACCTTCTCAAGTTGTTCACAGGTGTAGCTATTTTCAGCTGCATCTGTCGCCCATAGAGCAACATCTCCTACTGTGTGCGAAAGAATAAACTGTATCTTTAGTTTCTCTGTCCGTGCTCTGGGCAGTATGTTTCAAAAACTCTTTATCAATATAACTGGGTGAATATTTTTCTTGTCGGTGGAGAAGGTTTGGAACTGGTGGTGTTTAATTAAAACTCTCCTCCATCATTATTGAAGATACAGCGGGCACAGCCCCCTCATCATTCAGTGGTTCACTGTCAGGACTACACGTTCCTGCCTGTCCCCAAAAATTGTATTATAGGTGGCAGAGAATGGCGGATTTTCGGGTAAAACACGTGAAGCAGGTACGTAATTGTCCTCCATTGTCATGTTATTTACTCTTTCCTGTTCTGTCTGATTGATCTGACCAGTCGAGTGAACTGCACGAATTGCGTTTGTCACTTGTGTTCGTATTTTATCATCTATCTGTTTCTCTTTGTTATCTATCCATTTTTCTACTTTTTCTACAGTCTTTTTAGTATGTTCCACAAGGCAATTCTGTATTCTTTCTTCATTTCCTATCTTTATATTTTCTACCCTCTCAGTTATGTTCTGAGTATCTTCCTTCATGCTATTCTGCTCTATTTGCAGATTTTGTATGTCTATGGTCAAGTTGGCTACCAAATTTGGCAATTCGTGGTACGCTTGTTTCAAACTGGCTATGTCTGCTTTCATGACTTTTAAACATTTAAGCTGTTCAAATATTCTGCTTTCTCTCTCTTTTCCCCTTTCTTCCCTTTCTCTTTTTTTCTCCTTTTGCTGTCTCTCCCTTTCTAACTGTATTCTTTCCCTCTCTCTTTCTTTCTCCTCCTGCTGTGTCTCCCTTTCTAATTGTATTCTTTCCCTCTCTTTTTCTCTCTCCTCCTGCTGTCTCTCCCTTCCTAACTGTATTCTTTCCTTCTCTGTATCTCTCTCCTCCTGTTGATTCTAGAACTGATCTAACTTCATTAGAATTGCAGTCACGGCATCGTAACCAGGCGTGGTGCACGTAACTATTTGCTTCTAGAATGAAATTTTCACTCTATAGCGGAGTTTCATATCAGTGCACATTCCGCTGTAGAGTGAAAATTTCATTCTAGAAACATCCCCCAGGCTGTGGCTAAGCCATGTCTCTGCAATATCCTTTCTTTCAGGAGTGCTAGTTCTGCAAGGTTCGCAGGAGAGCTTCTGTAAAGTTTGGAAGGTAGGAGATGGGGTACTGGCAGAAGTAAGGCTGTGAGGACGGGACGCGAGTCGTGCTTGGGTAGCTCAGTTGGTAGAGCACTTGCCCGTGAAAGGCAAAGGTCCCGAGTTCGAGTCTCGGTCCGGCACACAGTTTTAATCTGCCAGGAAGTTTCAACTATTTGCTTAGTTGCGGGTGCGGTTGTTTCAACCGCAAAAGTTGGCAACATGCTGCTATCAATGCTACGCTCGATTTCTGAGTGCTGATGTGCAGTTTCTATTTCATGATCAATAATATGTTCCTGCAAGTTCTTATTGGATGTAGATGCCATGGGGATTTCCTCCGATTCATTATCACTATCCTGTCGTGAATCTGCTTCCAAATCAACTTCTCTCGTAGTCCTACTATGTAATCTCTTTGACTCTGAATGAGACATTATTCTATCACAATTATTTTCACACGGCAATCACCACAAAAATAATAATAATAATACAATATAAAATTTCTAATTCTCCACAAATTTTCAGCAAATATAAATTTTCTTTCCTACTTGAATTACTGTTTGCAAAACACTACCAAGTGGTACAAACCGTGAACAACAACAACCAAACAACACAGCACACGAAAGCAAGAGATATTTTCAGAAACCCTTACCTTCGTTTTTATTGTCGTCTTTATTCTTATTCAAATCTGTGGTGGGTTACAAGTCTTCTGTTTCTCTTTACATCAAAAATAATATTCCTTGTACACATGAAACAGATAACATATCCAAGCATTAATTTTCTTTTATTAATAATATATTCTTTCCACATACATACATTTCCTGGAACATCGAGCCCCACGTTGGGCACCTGTTATCGTGTAATTTTTTTTTTCCTTGAATGAATTAAATTGAACACTTTTTCATACAACGATAACTGTGCCATTATTCCTATTGTATGAAATTCTTTTGAAAGTACTTTTTTACGTTTGTTAAAAACCACGGATAATTTTTCTCAGGACGCTGCCACCAGAAATATCGTACGTATCTCAGCATGAAGACATCCGTCTTACTCACGATGGACTAAAAATCTTTCTTTAATATTATACGATAATCCATTTAAGCAATGCAAACAATGTTTAACTATTTTTCTGTGAGGCTGGATGGTCCAGGATAGCTGCCTATGTACAATGGCAGCATAAGCATTTATAGATATTTCTATTAATAAAAAAACTGTACCTCTGGCCTAACATGAATTGGAGATATTACAAGATGCTGTTTTCCATTTATTGAAATTATTCTTTTTAATAATTGTAGCATTAAATGACTGTTAAAAGAACTTATATAATTTTTGTCGTCAAAGGCCTCGCTACAATAATGAGGTCTACACAAAATGGCCAAGGCAACATTTAATTATTATGTACTCAATCATATGCAGGATAAGTACTCACTACTGACAATAACACATATTACAGTTATTAATTTCATATAGATTCAACAAAATTCTATTACTACTACAGATAATTGTATCAGTTACAGACCGTGAACAATTAGCGTCCGTCAGCTGGAACATCAGAATCGATAAGATAATGAAACAAAATAATACGCTCTTTCTTCTTGTACGAAGGGACAGGGATAATAATAATTGCAATTCTAAGAGTGCAGGTAGCACTTCTCCATTGTTGATTATCAACGACTGATTCATACTCTATTTTATTTATTTTATTTTATTTTTTATTTTCCCACCAAAAGCTGTGCTATAACTTGCATGTCCGCTGTATAGTCAGCCTCCACACTTTCTCGACCTGTAACCTACCTGCCCTTACCTGCAGTGCAGCTATCTGTGTTGCTTCACAAGTCTGTGAATTCTGCCTGTCTATAATAGCACTCACTCCATCATCTTCAGGCCACGAGAGGCCTACCGGGACCATCCGACCGCCATATCATCCTCGGGGGAGGATGTGGATAGGAGGGGCGTGGGGTCAGCACACCACTCTCCCGGTCATGATGATGGTATTCTTGAGCGAAGCCGCTATTATTTGGTCGAGTAGCTCCTCAATTGGCATCACAAGGCTGAGTGCACCCCGAAAAATGGCAACAGCTCATGGCGGCCAGGATGGTAACCCATCCAAGTGCCGACCACACCCGACAGCGCTTAACTTCGGTTATCTCACGGGAGCCGTTGTATCCACTGCGGCAAGGCTATTGCCATCTCTCTGTAATAGACTAAAACTAATGTGTGGAAATGAAGGTTTTCGACTACTGAAGACCATAACAAAACACTTGTAAAAATGAAGTTTATATTTGAGGTGTGTTGTCCTCTATAAAATCTTCTTACAAAGTTTCAAATACACTAGAACTTCTATACTCTTTGTCTCAGAATACACTCTGAGGGCAGGTGTGCTGTTATGTCCCCCTGCGTGACATTTACGCCACTTGTGCAACCTCCTGTCCAGAACAAATTTGTAATGAATCTTGTCACAATCAGGCTATTCCCAATTGCGCTCTCATCAGGATATTGCTATTTTTACCTTGTCGGTCTTATCGCTGGTTGACCACAAATGAGAATAACAGTTGCAGGAGAAAGCACAGCAGCTGACTTACCATGTCCAGCAGCTTTCATGTGGTGGCGCAGAATAAGATATCGCTAAGTGAACTACATTTGTCTAGATCTTTGTCATTGCCAGAGCTCAAATCAAATTTGAATTCAAGGTTATAAAATTGCTCAACCCACATGCCAGTTACTTCACAGTCTCTGGCTCTGTTTGAGCAAAATGCAATGCTTATTTCCATATCTCCGAGATTTGTGTCAGCACAGGTGTTGTCCATGTGCCTCATTCGCCTCCAGAACTCCAAGCGCCTAACAATGGCATTCCTGCTGCCTTCCCTCTCACTTCACTGCTATAACATCAACCTTCACCCTTTCTGTGAAATTAAATGTGCTCCTGTTTAACTCATTCCTACTGGCTGCCTAGCACTCAAATAATGGAGTTATAACTTTATCAGGGTGTATACGCAAACAAGGAAAAAAAAATTCCTGGATTTCCCGGTTAAAAATACACTTTCTCCCGGGTGAAAACACGCTTTTTCCGTGTTAAGTGACAGTATATTTTCCCTTATCAGTCCTTTGAATTGTTATGGTTTTATATACTGGCGTCGAATTTCCTGGCACTGAAACTCAGGGAAAAAGACACATTTTGGAAATATCTTTGATGTGCAGCAACATGTACGCTGCGTATTTTCATATTACGAAAGTATACTTTGGAATTCCACCAAACACCGCATGTTACTTTCCGAATCATTGAAATCGAGATTGCGATGTGCTTGTGTAAGCTAGTCGTGGCTCACATCACGTGATCTCGCCAGCCAATGACAGCGGATATTCAGAGCATAGGACGTGTGATGTAGTCAGCCAACAGCAACATCACTGTTAAGTAGCATGAACGCACAAACAGGGAATGTTAATAGTTTAAATTAATATGCATAGTGTTGCTACAAGAAAAGCAAAGCTTTCACATATAGTATTGGTCTCTAAGATTAATAAGCTGCAAGAGAAGCTAAGCTTTCGCATATAACTTTATTCTTTTTTGCACGTGTTACACATTAAAGTAAATCACACAAATGTGCCAGTAAAATGTTTAATAATGACATAAATGTCTGATCTTCAGGGTTCGAAATTTTTCTAAGTGGCTCGTCATGAAAGAGTTGATTTTTAAATGAGAGTCAAACGCTCTGTGTTTTAAGAAATTCATGGTACATTGTCACACATAGTTCAACTTACGTAAAAGAATATTTACTCTGAAAGTAACGCTTTTCAAACCATCATTCGCAATATTTTCCCACGACCCGTTAGAAATATGTTCCTTTCAGCAGTTTCCAGAGGGCATAGATAACAGGTGACACTGCGCTTGCGCAGCTATCATGACATAATATTAAGTGTATATCGAGCACCTGTAGGTAACTTTAATCTGTTTGTAAACCACCTTGAAGCTGTACTGGCCCATTTAACAACCAAAAACAAAGAAATAGTGGTTGCTGGTGATTTCAATGTAGATTTCCTTAAAGACTCTTCCAATAAGAACTTATTTGAGTTAGTAACACTATCATTCAACTTAATTCCCACTGTAAAGTTCCCCACTAGGATAGCCACTTGCTCACAAATAGCCATTGATAATATCTTTATAGAAAAGTCCAATGAACAAAATTATATTACAAAACCAATAGTCAATGGCCTCTCAGACCATGACATGCAGTTCCTTCTTTTAAATGTTAATACTGAACAGGATATAAAATCTGTTAAATCTGAGCTCAAGAGGGTACTCAGTAAGCCAAAAATTGATTATTTTAGGACACTCCTCAGAGATATTCACTGGACTGATGTTTACAGTGCTCATGGCATGAATGAAAAATATAACATTTTTGCTAATAAAGTGCTTACCTTATTCGAACACTGCTTTCCCCCAAAACTTACCAAGGTTAGAGCAAAGTCTACAAAGAAGCCATGGATTACTCGAGGAATAGGGGTATCTTGTAAAACAAAAAGAAAACTGTTTCTGTCAATCCGAAACATTTCCAATGTTGATGCTATAGCACATTATAAGAAATACTGCAAAATATTAAAGACTAATACGGATGTCAAAGCAAATATATTACAAGGAAAAGATAGTCATATCAGATAACAAAATAAAGACAATATGGGATATAGTGAAGGAGGAGACTGGTAGAACCAGACATGAAGAGGAACAAATAGCATTAAGAGTAAATGATACATTGGTGACAGATGTGTATGGTGTTGCAGAACTTTTTAACAAACATTTTATAACTGTTACTGAAAAGATGGGATTGTCAGGTTTGGTAGATGCTGCTATGGATTACCTTAGACCAGACATTTCAAGTAACTTCCATAATGTGAATTTCACCCTCACTACCCCATCAGAAATAATGTCCATCATAAAGTCTTTAAAATCAAAAACATCTAGTGGTTACGATGAAATATCAACAAAGTTAATTAAAGAATGTGATTCTGAGCTAAGTAACATATTAAGCTATCTGTGTAACCAGTCGTTTATCAGTGGAATATTTCCTGAATGGCTGAAATATGCTGAAGTTAAGCCACTGTTTAAGAAGGGAGATAAAGAAATAGCATCAAATTTCCGTCCAATTTCACTGTTGCCAGCATTCTCAAAAATTTTCGAAAAAGTAATGTACAGTCGTCTTTATAACCATCTTATCTCAAATAACATACTGTCAAAGTCACAGTTTGGATTTCTAAAAGGTTCTGATATTGAGAAGGCTATCTACACTTACAGTGAAAATGTGCTTAATTAATTAGAACAAAAATTGCAGGCAACTGGTATATTTTGTGATATGTCAAAGGCATTTGACTGTGTAAATCACAATATCCTTTTAAGTAAACTAGAATATTATAGTGTAACAGAAAATACTGCAAAATGGTTCAAATCTTATATCTCTGGCAGGAAACAAAGGGTGTTATTAGGAAAGAGACATGTACAAGCTATCAGGCATCATCCAACTGGGAACTAATTACATGTGGGGTCCCACAAGGTTCCATTTTCGGGGCCCTTACTTTTTATTGTGTATATCAATGACCTTTCACCAGTAACATTACCAGATGCCAAGTTTGTTTTGTTTGCCGATGATACAAACATTGCAATAAATAGCAAATCAAGTGTAGTCTTAGAAAGATCAGCCAATAAAATATGCACACAAATATTAATCACTGGTTCCTAGCCAATTCTTTGTCACTAAACTTTGAAAAAACACACTACATGCAGTTCAGAACTTGTAAGGGGTGTCCCAAGAGTATATATCTAACATACGATGACAAGAAGATAGAAGAAGTGGACAGTGTTAAATTCTTGGGATTACAGCTTGATAATAAATTCAACTGGGAGGAGCACACCGCAGAACTGCTGAAGCGTCTTAACAAATCTCTGTTTGCAATGCGAATTTTGTCAGACATAGGGGATATAAAAATGAAAAAGCTGGCATACTATGCTTACTTTCATTCCATAATATCATATGGGATTATTTTTTGGGGTAATTCATCAAGCCAAGCTAAAGTTTTCCGGGCACAAAAACGTGCAGTAAGAGTTATATGTGGTGTGAACTCAAGAACGTCCTGCAGAAGCCTGTTTAGGGAACTAGGGATACTAACTACTGCTTCCCAATACATTTATTCTTTAATGAAATTTGTCATTAAAAATATATCACTTTTTCAAACCAACAGCTCAATTCATGGAATCAGTACTAGAAATAAGAATAATCTTCACAAGGATTTAAAGTCACTTAGTCTTGTACAAAAAGGTGTGCATTATTCAGGAACACACATTTTCAATAACTTGCCAGCAGCCATAAAAAGCTTAACAACCAATGAAATTCAGTTTAAGAGAAGCCTAAAGGATTTATTGGTGGCCAACTCCTTCTACTCCATTGATGAATTTCTTAGTAAAACCAACTGAGTTGTATATAAGTACAATATAACTTCTGCACAATTTCAGTGCAGTAATGTGTTCATTGAAAATTTGTGTGTTTGTGTGTGTGTGTGTGTGTGTGTGTGTGTGTGTGTGTGTGTGTAAGTATAATCTAACTTCTGCACCATTTCAGTGCAGTAATGTGTTCATTGTAAATAAGTATTACAGTAGTTGTATTACATGTTTATTACCTTATAAATAAAAAAAAACTTTTTTATTTTAAATTCAGTGCATTAGTATTTGTAAAATGACTCTTTCATATAGTGTTCATTAAAAAATGACAATCGTTCCACCTGGGACCTGTGGAATGGTACATTAGCTTATTTGTTTTAGTCGTAAATATTTGTCATGTATTGTTGTTTTTCTGACATGTCCCACATCCTGGAGGACCTCCTCACTACGGATCAATTGGAATGAAAGTAAATCTAATCTAATCAAAAAAACATAGGAAGCCTGTATGTACGTAGGTGTAAAACATTGAAAGATCATACATTATGTCATAAAAAAACAAGTCATCAGAGGATACTCCAAGAGCATACCAAAATCAGCACATTTAAAGTGCATACTTAAAGCGCACATTCGTATGTCCAGATTCCCAATGAAATAGACCTGGACCTGATATTAAGCTTTTCAGTGTGGTTTCTGGGATGTAAATTTTCTTGGAGCACCAGAACTGTATTATATCATGTTTGGTTCTTTGTTATGGCATAATGCCATACGTGCTAGAAAATGAAAATGTGCACTTGAAATGCAGTGAACAGTTGAAACTAGCCAGTACTGTGGAATTCAACATTTCGTTTCAAATATATTGACCGCCTCTGCGGAAAAGGTTAATAAAAGTCAAATTTCTTTAGCTAACAGACAAAAATAACTTCATTGTTCCGCAAGAGGATTAATGCTTGACTGTCAGAAAGGTGGAAATAAAATATAATCTGAAACTAATGACATATTTTACCCTTCCGTAATTATGTGAATGTATTTTAATTCACTTGATAGCTCTCAGCCACAGATATCCGTTTTTTTTTTTTTTTTTTTTTTTTTTTTTTTCATTTGACGTGAGAGTAAACGAAGGGGAAACAGCAAAATCACTAAATCTATTTTTGGTGGGAGTAACTATGACTCTCTTAAGGTAGCCAAATAGCGGCGGTTCAGCTGCATCCGGACTTGGCTTTTCGAAGCGCGGTTCTGCTGTAGTTGGGCTGCTGCTGTGAGGTGCCTTCCTTGGGTTGTAGCTACAGGGAGAGTGATGCGCAATACATGGGCCTAGCCCTCTTAGCCTCTCCTCTCCTGCAGCCTTCCCCCCTTCACGTGGGCCTGCTGATTTCGCCGAGCGGAAGACTGCACTGGGGGCTTGCGGAGGTTACCAACCCTCCCTCGCATTATACCCTTTTTATTTGGGGGCAGCATAAAAGAAAACAGGAGAATTGGCCCTTGTGCTGGAGGTGCCAACCCAGCTATCTCAGTGTCTACCGAGCCAACCAACCCTGCTGAGGATCTTGTACGAGACACAGCACACAAATGCCCTGACTGGTCCCGCGCCTTCACCACCAAGTCCGGCCTGGGGGTCCATCGCCGCCGACAACACCAGGTGTCAGCCAACGCGGCCATCGTGATGGACCGTAAGCATGCGAGGTGGACCGAGGAAGAGGCCCTCTCGCTCGCCCAGAGGGAGGTGGAGCTCTCCCTTGGGAGGGACTGCTGGTCCATCTTCGCCAATCAAGAGCTCCTCCGACTCTTTCCCGATAGCTCACTCGACTCCATCAAGTTCCAGAGGTGTAAACCTGCACACCGCCAGCGTGTGCAGGAGTTTGTGGCCAACCTGCAGGAGAGGGACGAGGAGGGGCCGGCATCCAGCCCGGGGCCACCGGGCTCACCGCTGCCGGACAAGGGAGAGGAGAACACGACACTACCAGGGACACCGCCACCAGATGCCGATGTTGACGTGACCATCTGGGAGCATCTAGCAGGGCTTCCCGCTTCCGCACCGCGTTTCTTGGCCCTGGACCGCATCATTGGTTTGGGGCCGGGGATGCCGCCCGCTACCATCTTGGGCATGCTCCCTGATGCCCTCGCCGCTGTCGCCTCCAAGTGGGGGGGATTCACAGGTCGACGCCGAGCTCGCCATCTAAGCGGCAGCAGCCGCCTGAGCGCCGGAGGAAGCAGCGCCGGTGGGAATTTACACGGACACAGGAGGCCTTCTGCTGGTCCCACACACGGTGCGTGCGGGGCCTCCTGGATGGCACCCTGTTGCAGCCGCCACCGGACAGCCCTGGTCTGCAGGACTTCTGGGCCGACCTCTTCCTGTAGCAGTCGCAGTCCACCGCTGGCGCCATCAGTGACCGCCTCCTGCCGCACTCGCAGCGTGTGGACTTTGAGTGCCTATGGCGGCTGGTCGCAGTAGAAGAGGTTGCTGCTTCTCTGCCATCCAGGGATTCTGCACCTGGCCCGGACGGCCTAACTCAAGCCGGGCTGTGCCACCTGCTGCGCGACGTGCTGCTTAAACTCCTGAATCTCCTCCTCCTTGTGCAAGCATTCCTTTCCTCCCTCCTCCAAGCCTGGATCACCTTACTCCCCAAAACGGCTGCACCAGCATCCCCTGCTGACTTTCGCCCCATCACCGTATGCTCGGTGCTGGTGAGGACCTTCCACAAGGTCCTGGCCTCGCGCCTGATGCGTCTGTGTGCTGTGGACGAATGTCAGCGGGCTTTCATCCCTCGGGATGGGATGCTGGAAAACATGTTCATCCTCGACCAAGCTCTCGTTGACGCAGTCCACTCCTGCCGCTCTGTCTTCGTTGCATCTCTTGATGTGTCTAAGGCGTTCGATTCGCTCAACCGTGGTGCTCTACGCCCTGTGCTGAAAGCGCATTGTCTTCTGACCGAATTTGCCGACTACGTCGAGAGCTGCCACAGGGGCAGCACGGCGGTGATAGCAGGTGGCAGTGGCGGCGTGGGCACGGCCGTGCAGCCGTCAAGGGGTGTCCGTCAGGGGGAACCACTCTCTCCCCTCCTCTTTAATATGGCCTTGGACACCATACTTAACACCTTGCCTTCCCACGTAGGAGCCTGGATTTTAGGTCGCAAGGTCAAAGCTGCGGCCTTTGCTGATGACGTCCTGCTGTTTGCGTCGACGAAGAGGTGCCTGCAGCCCCTCATCGACGCAGCCACAGCAGCCCTCGCCCATCTGGGGCTGCACATCAATGCTCGGAAGTGTTTCAACGTTGCCTTAGTGGCCTCAGGCCGCGAGAAGAAGGTGAAGGTGGACGACACCATCACCTTCACAGCTGGCGACACCACCATGACGGCCCTACGCGTGGGTGAAACCTTCCAATACCTGGGACTGCAGCTCTCCTCTTCCGGTCAGTGCCTGTTCCAGCCTTGCCGCCATCTGCAGGAGCAGCTGGACATCATCAACCGGGCTCCTCTGAAGCCGCAACAGTGCCTCTACACCCTCGTCCACGTGCTGCTGCCGGGCCTGTATCATGGGCTGGCCCTCAGCTGCACACGGATCGGTGCCCTGAACACGACGGACACCGCAGTACACGCAGCTGTCAGAAGATGATTCCGCCTCCCAGCAGACACCCCCTTGGGCTACTTCCACTCTGCTGTAGCCCATGAGGCCCTTGGCATTCCATCTGCCCGCTGGATGGGCCCTATTCTACGGCGGGGCCGCCTCTTGACACTGCAGAAGATGGGGCCAGCTGTGGACGATGCGGGCCTGCGCGGGGTACAACATGAGGTCACGGCACTCGAGCGGCACTTAACGTGGGAAGGCCACGTCCTCACGACGTCGGAGCAGTCGGGGACATGTGGGCAGCTCGCCTGCAAGTCGCCTTCGACGGTGTGGCCATCCCTGAGTCTGCCGCCATCCGGGGGCAGCACCAGTGGGTCAACAACACCAGTCGTCTTCTATCTGGATGTGTCTTCATCAACACCATCCATGCCTGCATCAACACCTTGCCCTCCAAGGCATGTCGAGGTCACGGGCGCGCGGCTGACAAGCGATGCCGCACGGGCTACAGGGCCATTGAGTCCGCCAACCACGTCATTCAGGCTTGCGGACAAACACACGGGTCCCGCATGAAATGTCACGACGCTGCCATGAAGTATCTCGTGCTTGGACTCACGCAAAGGGGCTTCGATGTTTCAGTGGAGCCCCACCTTCGAACACCAGAAGGCCTCCGCAACCCTGACATCATCGCGGTCAAAGATGGCCAGGCCGCATTGTCGACACCCAGATAGTCGGAGACCACCTCCGGCTCGACTGGTGTCACCAGCAGAAGGCGGCGAAATACAAAACGCCATCCATCAGGCGTGCTGTCCTCGACCTTCGTTCCGGCATCCAGAGTGTTGTCTACTCCTCGGCCACCTTGAACTGGAGGATAACCTGGTCCCCACAATCTGTGCATGACCTCTTGAAGCTGGGCTTCAAGGTGCAGGAATTCACCATCATTTCATCAAGGGTGCTGACATGCTATGCATCGTACAAGATCTTCGAGCGTATGACGGCTCATTGCCCGATGCCCAGGGCTGGCGTTGGATAGAGTGCTGATTCTCTTCTACCCTGACTCCTGGGGTCTATCACAGGAGCAATACTTGTCTTCCTTCCTTCTCTTCTTGTTTCTTTAAAACAAAGAAACAAGAAGAGAAGGAATAAAGACAAGTTTTCTTTATATTTAATTTATGTTTATTTCCTATCATTATACATTGAGGTGTTACGCCCTTGTAAGCGTTCACCCCGGTGGAGGTATGGCGTGGTATAGCACACCTTTGTCTCATATATGTATGTGTTATTCTTCGAAATAAAGATGGCTTTGAATAAAGAGGGGTCATGTGGAGACTACCCAGTATAACTCAGACTGCTCTGTACATCAGCCCTGGATCTGTGATATTTACGAACCGAGTCAATACGTAGTGCCACGCCTCTTCATAAAGCATTCTTCTATCGAACGTCACTGTATTTCGCTCTGTGGAATTGAAACGTGTATATTTTGTAATGGATGCCATCAAACTATATTGAGGACAGTGGAAATTGAAATTTCCTGTGGTGCCTCTCCTGCTCCCAGTCAGCTGGTTTGACAGCCTGCCCCTCTTAAAAAAAATTTGCACTCTTTATTGCCTATTAGCTAATAACTTGCTGTTTTGTATGACATAAAATTAAATATAGGGTACATAAAACCAATAAAGACAAGAGACAAGCAAGAAAGTACACATTTCTTCAATCAATAGCTCCTAGAATTCTTTCCTCTCTAATCTTGCTACAGCTTCACATGGCGTGCTTTCCTTTGTGCGAAAATATCTATTACCTCATCAAAGTTCGTCAAACATTTTGCTACATGAAAAATCAAAATGTCGTTATCTAACACTGAAAAAGCTGTTAACACAAATAATACCCAAGACTGGTGTTGTTTCTCGATCTGATTACGTATATTTTGTCACTGTCTGCTAGATCAAACAAAATAGGCCTTCCTAATATTGCAGCACTTTTGTAACGCACAGCATATGAATGAGACTGTTTTGGCACAAAGGGCCATTTTTATATCACGACAGAATATAATTCATGAAGTACCAATATCAAATGTCTGTTAGGCCTACCACAAGCAATAATCTTTATGTTATGAAATAGTTTCACATTTCATTCATATGCACCAGTTTCTCAAGCAAGAGATCGAAAAGTAGTATTACGAAGTTTTTATATAAATTTGGAATCGTGTTATTCTTCCATAATTCTGTGTGATGTCCCCGTTTCTTCTCCTTCCTTGTTCCAACAAACAATCTTGTCATCACCAGTTCTGTAGCTATACCTGCCATTGTCAAAATTTGTTCACCGAATAACTTCACTAACCCTGCCAGAATCACAGGTTTAATTATCCCGCGATTATTTTCTGGTTAGGCATTATTACGTGTTCGTACAACATGTTTTCTGCGTTACTTTCAGAATAGAATTTAAGCGGCTGGTAGCTGGGGACTGTACAACTAACTGGTCCTTACTAGTGTAGCGATCTGGCCAAATATTTTCTGTCAACATTTTATTTTCTTGGACACACCGAGAAGATAATATGTAATCTTTCTCACCTGTTATTCCTGTCAGTCGTTTATTTTCATTCTGATAGTCTGAATGTATGGATTTTGCTAGTAATTATAACAACTGATCATTCGCACACCCACATAATCAGACAGTGATTGGCATTCATCCGTTCGGCTTTACTCCGCTCAGCTCGTATAGCCCCGTCCCCTTTTGTCTGCAGAAAGTTTATTTCTAGATGCGACGAGGATTCTCCTGACAGAGACATCACGTACACTATGCACACATTCAAAAATCAACTTATGATTCATTCGGAAATCAATTTAAAAGCAGCAATCAACTTAAAATGTGTTCAAAACTGTTCTAAAACCAACAGGGAAGCGTTTCAAAATCATATGAATAATCAGACAAACGTGCGCTGGGTGCTAGGCACTTTGTGGAACAAGTTTTTTTTTCTTCAAGAATATGAATTTGGCGCCCCGCTTTCCCCGGTAGCAATGTAGCTGCTCGCTGTGACTGCTTACACAACCGACAGCCACATTCTTGTAACCAGAAGTGGGACAATCTACTGCTCAAACGCGACTCAACTGCGCAGGAGCATGAGCCCGCTCGTAACCGCCAAAACGAATCTATTGTAAACAGTTGTGACGTCACGCTCATCGGAGGCAATTTGTTATGAAGCATTGCATAGTCTTCCTAAAGCCTTTGACACATTTTGCTGTTGGCAGACACTTGCATGAGCGCTGTGTGTCTTTGTTGTATATGGTGCATTTCCTTTGCAATTTATTTTTGTTTTTTCTCTCGTTTATGTTTTATTGTTGAAGTATTATTCTGCAGTAACGGGATACAGTAAGATCCTTTGTTAGAGTATCGGTTCTTACCAGTCAAAATTACAAAAATTTAACTGAAAACTCAAACTATTCAAAATGCCCGGAATTCTAAAAAATTACCAGGTTTTTCCCGGATCTCCCGGTTTTCCCGGGTCGTATGCTCCGTGTTTATATAAATTTTTGCTGCTGCTTGCTGCTTCACCTTAATTATTTATCAACAGAACTTACTTCTTCTTCTTCTCCTTTTTGTCCAAGAGCACAGGTCAGACCAGTCCACCTCTCACAATATGGAGGTTGTCTGCCTACAGGTACTGCATTTTAGTTTTTGCGTGCCTCTTCTGTGGCTTTGTTCTTCTGCCTTCTTGCTCATGCAAAACAATGTGCCCTGCACCGACTCCTGACTTGGCCCACTTCGTAGTAATTTTGCACCGCCAACCGCACAATCAATGCTGGTTCGCCTCACGCCTGATATCAAACTGAATTCTGCTTCACGCCTCTTATAGCTGTAGCATCTGTTTGTCATACAGCAACCCCATTTGCTTCTCCATTAAGCAGTTACTCTTATTTACATATGTTACAGATTAAAAGTAGTGCTAAGCTAGGGCGTGGACATTCATACTCATGACATTGCCATGTGTCGCCCTACCCATATTGTTTTTTGCAAAATAATACTGTTTTTCATAAACTTTAACAATGTACTCCATCCTTACTACTTAAATAACTCTGCTGCAAGAATTCCTCTCCTCCAAGCTGCTACTTCTTTCTACGCCTTCTTTCATACCAATTTCATTAGCGGAAATTGAACTCTTTAAATCTTTTTTCAAAAACCACCAATTTTCCTCACATTAATTTGTTATCTTAAGACTTTCTTCTTCTTTACTTGTTATTACTAGGCACATATAATGTTGACATTACATATTTCACAGACTGTGTCCTCCCACAATAACTTCCACATTTTTGTTACTTTTTTTTTCTCGAAATCCAACTATGAGCTTACACACCTATCAAGATGTCAGTTATGCCACCTCTTATGCTTCTCTTATATTTCTTTACTCTCTCACTCATACCCCTCCCCTCCCCCCTGTTTGCCTGCTTCATCCTTCAATATTCATTTTGTCTGCTTGTCCCTTCCAATCTTCTGTTTGCCTTTATTCTACTCAATTTAATGTAATTACTATATTAAAATGGCTATTTCGCTGTATTACTTGTGCTTGTGGCCACTCAGTGCACGTTTTGATTGAGATGGGAAAAGTGTAATAACTATTGAACCTAAGAATAATGTGAATATTGCAAACGATGGAAGTGACTGTAACCATGTTAGAGAAACAAGAGGCCATCGGGATAAACAGCACATTTTTTATGAAGTATTTTTAGATTATAGCTATGATCAAAACATTAGGAAACTGGTAACCTGTAAAATCAGTGAAATTATAACTTTAAACTCTGAACAGAAAGAACTGTTACAAGCTACTTTTTGGGAATTCCAAGATGCATTTTGTGATAAACCAGGGAGAGTCAAAAATTATCAGTGTTAGTTACATCTTAGATCACACCAGCCATTTTTATGAAACCCAATGGGATTCCTTTTCCAAAAAGAAAGAAAACACAGAATGGGAACATGAGGAATTTTAGAATTTAGTTGCAAATACAGCAAGCTTGTGGTAATTGCTGCACAACAAGATGCTGACATCAGACTAGTTCTCAAGTAAAGACAGTTGAATAAGTTTCTGAAAAGAGAGAACAACTTTCCAGAAAATGTAAATGAAGTCCTACATGAAGTTGAATATGTTAAATAAATGAGCGTCTTTGATATGAAGTCATATTTTCAGCAAATTTGTTTAGACTCAGACTCTTGAAAATACACTGCATTTCTGCATGGTGGTAAATGTTTTCAGAGTTCTGTTGAACCTTTTGGACTTAATGTATCTGTTGCTGAATGTTAAGACTTTTGATTTGTTTTGGGGATGAAGTAAATTAAAACATAGTTGTTTTGTGCATGACACTTTAATGGCAATGAAGACATGGAAAGAACATTTTGAACCATTAATGGAGCTGTGTATAAAATTAAGAAAAGGGGGAATGACAATGAATTTAGCGAAGTGCAAGTCTAGGTTGAGTGAGTTAAAATTCTTGGGACAAAGGGGATTTCACTAGACAAAGATCTACATCTACAAACATATTTTGCATGGTGGAGAGAACCTTGTAGCACAACTAGTGTTCTACTCGCAAACAGAGAAAGGGGAAAACGACTGTCTAAAAGTCTGCGTATGAGCCATAATTTCTTGCAATTTATCTTTGTGATCCTTAGGGAAAATATATGTTGCTAACAGTAGAATCGTTCTACAGTTAGGCTCAAATTCCAGTTCTCTAAATTTGCATGATAGTGCCTTGCAGAAAGATCATCACCTTCAATCCAGGGATTCTCATTTGAGTTCATCAGGTATCTCGATAGTATTTGCATGTTGAGCAAACCTACCAGTAGCAACTGTAGCAGCTCACTTCTGAATTGTTTCAAAGTCTTCCTTTAATCCACTGTGGTGGGGACACCAAACACTCAACTGAAGAGTATCCCAAAGTATGACCACAGGATGTCAGGCATAGACAGAGTTGGTAAAACCTATTCCCAAAAGCTTTGGGATACCCCTAAATTCGTGGTAAGTGTGCTCCCCAAGGACGACAAATGACAGATTAATTTTGTGGTGAGTATACTTCCCAAGCCCCTTCCAGAAACTACATTGGCAGTAACCATACTTCCTAGTAACCAGTAAGTAACTATTAAAACACCATTGCTTGGTGGTATTTACACTTCTCACAGTCCTGAAGACTATATTTCACAAAAAACAGAAACTACAGCTGGTCCTGCGGATTGCCACTAACTACCAGGAGGATACAGAAGTGATAACCCATATTCCCTTGAATGCTTTAAAGAAATACATTTAATGGGAAGCATATCCCCATAGTCCACAAAAGGGTTAAAACTTCATCTTTCCTTTTGCTGTCTTCTACTGTCACCCCAGAGTGCTTGATGAATGACTGGGTAGGAGCCCTCAACTGACTGAATGGTTTAAGATATGACCAGAATTTTCTTGGGTGCTTGGCAAGATCTTTCACTAAGGTATGACAGTAGAAGTTGTATGTTTTGTGCACTACTCTTCTTACAGGTGCATGAATTTTTACTAACTTTTGCCTGTCAAAATTTGCTCACGCTTTTTGAAACAAGAGTGCAACAATCTCTTTTGAGGCTTTGGTAGTTCACTGGAGGGAGTTGGAACCATGTTTGCACACACGAGTAATCTAATTCACATAAATTATGGGGAGTGGGCGATGAGCTCTGACACTGTGTTCAATCACATCCAAGATATGCTCGATTGGGTTCAAATCTGGTGAGTAAGGGGGGGGGGGGGACGGAGAGCACATTAATTGCAACTCACTATTGTGTTCCTCAAACCATTCCCTCACACTCCTGCGGCCTTGTGATGTGGCGCATTATCTTGTCGAAAAATGCCACTGTCGTTGGGAAACATGATCATTACGAAGGTGTGTACATGTACGCTGCTCCCTGGCTGTCGTGGTGCCTTGCACAAGCTCCACTGGACCCGTACATGCCCACGTTAATGTTTTCCATAGCATAAAGGAGCCACCACCAACTTATCTCCATCCGGCACTACAGGTTTCAAGGAGCTGATCCCCCGGAAGAAGACGGATTCGCACCCTCCCATTGGCATGATGAAGAAGGTATCGGAATTTTTCAGACCTGCAGTGCTCTGCCACTGCACCAAAGTCCAGTGATGGTCACATGCCCATTTTGGTCATAGTTGCTGATGTCGAGATTTTAACATTGGCACATGCATGGGTCTATGGAGGCCCATCATTGGGACTGTTTGGTGCACTGTGTGTTTAGACATACTTGTACTCTGCCCAGCATTAAAGTCTGATGTTAGTTTTTCCACAGTTCGCCGACTGTCCTGTTGTTTTACCAGTCTGCCCAGCCTACGATGTCTGACATCGGTAATGAGAGGTGACATCCCGACCCTATGATGTCTGGACTTGATTTCACTTTGGTTTCGTCATGTGTCGAAGACACTCACCACAATACTCCTTGATAACCCAACAGGTTGTGCAGTTTCCAAAATGCTCATGCTGAGCCTCTGGGCCATCACAATCTGCCCTTGATCTAACTCAGATAGATTGCACGCCTTCCCCAATCTACACACAGACAATATGCTCACTGATATCACATGCGCTGTGCATATGTCTGACTAGCAGTCATTCCTCACTATTGCCCGGACAAGTTTATATCGATAGTAGGTTGGTGGTCATAATGTTCTGGCTGATCAGTGTACATGTCCAGAGCACAATTTACAATCACTTTAAACCTTGCCCATAATTCCTGTACATTTGTTATACTGGAGCTAAATGATGTCCATTCATTGTGTAAGTAGGATGCTAACAACTACTTATCTACTTTTTCTATCATAAACACTCTCCTGGCCTTCTTGACAAATTTATTAATCCCAGTAACCATCGTCACTATGATGACATCATGATCACTAATTCCTGTTTCTGTACTGACTCTGTTGGTAAGGTCAGTCCTTCTTCTAGTTACAAGATCTAAAATATTTCCATCGCATTGTCTAACTAGTTTCTAGAGGTTGATAATCCGCTTCAGTTGTAAATTTCTTGTGTTCTCACGATCGGTTTTGGGCTCTCATAAGCCTGTCCTCAGGTGTTGCAGCTGTGCTGTGGCCCCCGAGTGTGGACGTGTACTAGGTGTGGTGTGCTACCTATGATCACTGGCTGTTTCACTGTATTACTTGTGCTTGTGACTGCTCTGTACATGTTGTGATTGAGATGGGAAACGTGTTGTACACATCCACCGTGGCGCTAAGGGGTCACAGCACCATTGTGACACCTGAGGATGGGCTTATGAGAGCCCGAAACTGGTCGTGATAATAAAAGAAATTTACAACTGAAGCGGATTTTCAACCTCTAGTAACATGCTCAGTTGCAGATGTTCTTCCAACAGGATTGCTTGTCTAACTAGTTGTTCAAGACAGTTTCTGGAAAATGTGTTCAGAAGTATTTCACAAGATTGTCTGTCTGCAGTAAATCCATAGTGTTCCAGTCTATAGTCTGTAGGTTAAAGAGTCACTTCCAACCAATACTGTAATTTCTGTGATTCTGACCATAGACTTTTCTTCAATGACTCTAAAACTGTCACAGCAGAATTGGTTGGCTGATAAAAACATGAAAGAGTTAACTTGATTTTACCTAGACCTGTTATATGCATCGACTGTTGCACTCAAATTCAACCTCAATAGAGACAATACTTTTGTCATCTGTGGTGAACAGTCCCCATCCTGTGGTGTCTATTATGTCTCTCTGATATACATTCCATGAATTGCTAAATACCCCAGAGCTTTCTGCTTTGGGTTTCAGACAGTTCTCTGTCCCAAGAATAATTTGAACATGAGAAATTTCCTGAAGGGCAGTAAATTTGGGTACTTTGATTCAAATACTCAACAATTTACTGTTAAAATTTTGAGCGTTGAATTGTCTCTACTTTGTATGCAATCTGACTTGTCTCTCTCTGTGTACTAGCTGATAAGTATTCATCAGAGAACCTTAAAGTACCGCCTGGACTAAAAAAAAATCCATTTTCTCTCCACAAGTAGACCACTAACCAAGCAGCTGTTTCCTTCATGCAGTGCACCCCAGGCCTATCAGGGGAGTCCTACAGCTCTGCACCCTTTAACGCAGGTCCAGAAATCTGCAGTCATGGCGGTCACGGAATCGCTGGAGCTGGCTCTGGTTGAGACCATCCACTTGGCCCCAGACCGAAGGACCCCGGTTGACTCTGGGTATGATGATGCAAATTGTGAAATCTGCTTGCACCCTGTAAGCGAGGCCGGAGTCATCACCACTTCCATCGGCTGCCTGTAGAAACTGAGGGTGTCATAGGAACCCAAGCAACAGGCATCATTGGTGCCGACATGAGCAACAGCTTGCAGACTATTGCACCCCGTACAGGGGTAGTGGGAGACAGGGCCTACTCCGCACCGAGTGCACATTGGAGTTCTGGACATTATTTCCCTAAGGGGCTCCATAACATGCTGAACATTGAAGCTAGCTATAAATTCCTTCCCTTGTGTGCCTATGGGTACACTGGAAGGTGCCTTGACAGCAGAGCCCATGGGAGATACGAGTGACACCCGAGGTGACACATGCAATGCACTGTGCCAATTGCTGCTGCTGCTGCTGCTGCTGCACTCCAAAGCAGCATGCTGCAGGTGACCACGGCCTCAAGTGTCTTGAGCTGTTCGCGAACTGTCACCAGATCTTCCTGCATCTACACATGGCACGCACACACCCAATCCACCCTACTACTAGTAGGTTGAGAATTAAACTATGAAAACAAACAGAAAAAGCTAAATATATCATTTCTCAGTCTCCTGATACTTTGCCAATGGAGGCTGGCAGCTGATTGAGCCATGTGCAGCTGTTAATGATCACCCAGAAACAAAGACACAGATGACCAGCAGACAGGTGTAGACATTACCATTACTGAAACAAGTCACTGTACCTCTCAAATATAAAAATATGCTTTAAATTTAAGAATTAAACTTTGCAACCTCCCAAAAACATGGAAACAATTTAAGAATTAAACAGAAAACACAAACAGAGAAGATAAATATGCTACTTGCTAGCTCCTTTTGCTTCACCCACAAAGGCTGATGGCTGACTGGCTATGATCGATGTATACTGTCTGTTGAAAACAATGAACAAATGACTTCTGCGTGAATGTACACATGACTGTTACTAAAACATGTTTCTGTACTACTCAAATACAAAAAAATGCTATGAATTTTAAGAATTAAACTGAGGACACAAACAGAGAAGCTAAGTAAGCTGCTTGCATATTTTCCAATTGCAGAGCCGCCCGCTTTGCCACCTGCGCCACACACATCAGTCAGCCCTCACACTATTCGTTCATTTCTTTCGACAGTCAACTTGACTGAATCGAGTTATCGAGTAGTTGTACTTTCCTATGTAGCACGCGCATACACATCATTGTATTTTATACATTTCTGTGTGGCACATAGGTAGCTAACAGGTACCTATGAGAAAAGTCGCGCCATTCTAGTGATCTCGATATGTTATTCTGTCTGGCATTTGTTCGAGGCGAGTCGTGAATATTCTACTGTTTTCTTGGGCAGAAAACCTTCAATACATAACGTTATAAATACAGACTATTCACCGAATAGGAAGCTCGTTTAAATTCAGAAGCAGCAATATTAAGACTGAAGAATGAATAAGTAAAAAGTCCTAGTTGTAGCAAAGCATGTGTGAAGATTAGTCAAGAGTGAGCGTGATCATTTGATTGTTAAGTATTAGTAATAGTAATTCATAGTAATTTCTCTGTAAAAATATTGTTACGAGATTCGTAACAATATTTTTACTTATAACATAATGATAGTTTCCCATACCTATCTCATAATACGAGTTAGGTATGAAAACTATTGATGTGTAGTCTATATCTCCAGTACCGGTAATAGTGACTTTTGAGAAGATTCCTAAAACGCATTGTTATTATATATCCTCTATCGAATGCACTAGAAAGGAACAGAATCGACAATAAAAGTTCCATGCACATAAATTGCCGGTGACATCACCATTGGATACTCGCCCTTATATGTTGTAAGGTACAAATTGGCTTGTTGCTTTCACAGTAGGTATTTGTTCACACTCCATAAAAGTCTGTAAATGAACTTTCTGGCAGTGAAACAATGTTCTCGAAACAACCGAGCCACACAGAAAAGGAAAGCAGAGTTGCTGCCAGATAGACAATTTGGAAGCTTCAATCGTCGCGATAGCTTGTAAGTGATACAAAGTGAACAACTGTGATTATCGTCTATTACTATGGACTTCTGTCAGTGTTGTGCTTAGCATAGCGTGACTGTGTGTGTTTTAGTGCTAAGTGTACTAGTGTTGCATTTTTCAGTGCGAATAAAATGTTTATTCAAGAATAATTGGCATCTAATTTACCTACATCATAATGATATAATAAAATGGATTGTTATGTAATAATTAAAAGAAAAGTAGAACCATCTGAAGATTCCGGTCACAATTCAACCGCAAAAACACCACCAGATGTACAGGCAGAGCCCAGCAGCACTTCGTCGACACTTCCACAACAAAGTTCATCAACTGAGTCTAATCCCATGGATATTGGCAATTAACTTGGATATATTAGTGTCAGGAAATATTAGTGTTGATATAAAACACAAGCTTCTCACAGCTTCAAGGAAACCTGAAAAAGGTTATATCTTTCCTACTTCTGAGCACAAAAAGAGGGGTCGGGTTGAACGCAGACAAGTGTATGATAATTACTTTGACCAGTATCCATGGCTGGTGTTCTCACTAGTTAAAAAGTGACTTCTTTGCGTTTACTGTTCAGTTTTTGAGAATAATAAAATCGTTGGAGGAAAGAAATCCATTATTGCCAAAAAAACTTGTGACTGAATCACTAACAATATTTTGCAAACTTAGTGATAAAGATGGTGACCTTGAGACCCACTCTCAGCTCAAGTATCATGTTGAATCATCAAAAGATGGAAAGTTATTTTTGGCAACATGAGACAACCACAAACTTGAGGTCATAGATCAGTTGTCAAGACAGAGAAAGGAAAGCATTAGGGAAAACAGGGACCATATTGCACCTATAATAAAAACAATCATATTTCATGGAAAGCAAAATATTCCTCTGCGGGGGCATAGAGATGATGGGAGTCTATTATAAAACGAAAATGATTGCAAAAGTATAGTGAGTAATGAGGGAAACTTTGGAGCTCTTCTAAGATTTAGAATTGACACTGGAGACTTGCAACTAAAACATCACCTTGAGACCACTAAAGCGAATGCCAATATGGGCATAGCTCACATCGCCCAACTGAGTTTAGCTGCAAGATATGTTAATGGGGATAGCAAATTACATAAGACAAGCATTGTGGTGGAAACACTGACGATGAACCTCAAGAGAGTCAAGATGAAGAGCATAGAGTTACTGTTGAAGTGTTACGTACTACAATTCTAAGGAGAATGGAAAGCATTTCTCTGTCACTGGAGAGCTGTGTGGGTATAGGCTGTGATGGTTGATCTGTTTATATATCATAATTGAAAAGTCATCAGCTCAACCTCTCTCTCTCTCGCAGTTGCAAAGTTATGAATGTGTGGACTCACTTGGTGTTATTGGAGAAGTAGTATCATTCTTTACAGCGTCTAGGAAGTGGTTCCCAACGCTGAAGAGACACCTAAAATACTCACTGCAGTCACATTGTCAGACAAGATGGGTTGAGTGACATGGTGATGTTATTCAATTCTCAGCTGATCTCAGAACAGTTTGCAAAGTTCTTAAAGAAAAACAGTGTTGGAGGGATAGAAAAAATGCTACCAAAGCCAATATTCTCCTTCGCGTTCTCTCTAATTGCGAGTTTAGCAAAATTAGATTCGACACTCAAGGTGTGTGATGGCATGAGAGCTAATGCTGATAGCCACTTTGTTTCCATTGTTGAAGAGATGAGGGCAGCTATGGAAGAGTTAGATGTGGAGATGAGTGTTCCGTGTCTTACAGGCAGACAAAGACACAGGAGAAAATGTGATCATAATGATGATGCTATGGCATATTGTAAAAGAAGTGATTTTATTCCAAAAGTGGACCATGTTGCAACTGACATGAGAGAACATATTGCTAAAGAAAATATTTATCATTTAAAATTCAATGTACTTTTGCCCTCACAACTACCGAAACATGACGGTAATGATCTGGAACAAAAATTGAATCAGTGCTTAACTGAACTACTGTTCCTTGAAGAAAAATCACTCTTTGTGATTAAAAATATGCTACTGGGAGAGGTTCTTCAATACAAGCAAATGCACATAAACACCCTTAATGATCATGATTCTGTTTTGCAAGTATTGTCTATTTGTCCTCGATCTGACTATCCTACTTTGCACACTCTGTAAAAAATATTTGCTTGTCTACCTGCATCTACTGCTACAGTAGAAAGAAGTTTTTCAACATTACAGTGTACAAAGACATGGCTGAGGTCGACAATGAAGGAGAATCGATTTAATGGCTTAGTTCTGTTGATTACTCACCCAGTAACTGAGTGTCCTATTGATGATGTAATCCACAAATTTGCCAGGAAGAATAGGTGCATAGAATTTAAGGAAGAGAACCACAATTGTTCCTTTTTTATATCATAAGATGGCATCGTCTTGTATGTGTGTATAATCAGTTTAAATAAAACTTTCTTAAACTTTGCATGTGACTTGATTAATATTTATTATGGTAATAAAAGTAAAGGTAGCTCAAGATATCTTTAGCGTCCCCTCCTTGAGGTTTTTCTGTATCCGCACTGCCTAAACTTTCCAGGATCAAAAAATAAAAAAGAGCCATTTTCTGGTTTGACAGGATTCCATAGAAGCATTTTCAGTAATCAAACCTTGAATGCCATCTGCTTACACAATTTGTTGAATTCTGTGTGGGAGTTGAATCAGGAATGTCAAAATGCACTCTATGAAATCAAAAAGCAACTGTGTAAAAGTCAAATCCTGTATAGACCAGATGTGTCGCTTCCCTTTTGTATCATATGGGCAGTAGTTATCAAGGACTTGGTGCTTGCTTATTTCAGGGGGTGGCTGAAGGGGGCTGGAGTTGAATATAAATCAACAGGCTTTCACAAGTAGGATATTGTAAGAACATGACAGATCTTGCATTGCGATGGTGAAGGAACTTGTGGCTATTCATTTGGCATTTAATAAGTTTAAAAGTTATCTTTTGGGTCATCAAGTAATTTCCTATACTGACGATAAAGCCTTATGTTACCTACAGGAATACAAACTATACCACAACAGAATATCCAGATGGGCACTATTTTTACAACAGTTTGATTATGATGTTAAGTATATTCAGGTCAAGGACAGTGTGACTGCCAAATGCTGTTTCAAGACTGCTTTTGGTGTATAAGACAGAAAATAGAAGTGAGGAGGGAGAAAAAGAGCTCAAAATGGTGTATTTAAAAGAATTAAAAGATGAGTGGGAGATTTGGAAAATTTTTAGGTATAGCAGAGGAAATGAAAACCATGAAAATAACTGGACTTTGGTTAAAAGTTTTATAGGTAAATGTGAAGGAGAAACAACAAATCAATTTTACAAACTGCACAACAGAATTTTATTTACAAGGCCCAAAGCACATTTAAATGAATGGAAGCTGTGCTGCCCTGAACAGTAATTTGACCTCTTAACCACGTATCTACAAGGAAGTTTTGGACCCTGTGGTACAACAAAAAATATACAAAAGATACAAGGAAACATCTATTTTTATAACATTGTGACAAGAGTAAAAAAGAGACTTGCCACCTATGATAGGTGCCAAAAAGTAAAAGTTAGCAATAAAACTGGTTATGAGTTCATGCAGAACATTTTTCCAAATATATGTTAGATCTTGTAGTCACCAATGTCTCAAGGCCATTGGCAAAAGCCATTGGGGATTTTGCTATATTTTTAGAATAGTTGGCATTTACTAAGCTTATAAGATTGTTTATAAGACAGGTAAGAAGAGGAGGGCTAATAGAAATCCTTGCGTAACACAAGAGATATTGAATTTAATTAATGAAAGGAGAAAATATAAAAGTGCAGTAAATGAAGCAGGTGAAAAGGAATACAAACATCTCAAAAATGAGGTCGACAGGAAGTGCAAAATGCCTAAGTAGGAATCGCTAGAGGACAAATATAAGGATGTAAAAGCATATATCATTAAGGGTAAGATAGATGACACCTGCAGAAAAATTAAAGAGACCTTTAGAGAAAGGAGGACTACCTGTATGAATATCAAGAGCTCAGATGGTAAACAAGTCCTAAGGAAAGAAGAGAAAGCCAAAAGGTGGAAGGAGTATATAGAGGGTCTATACAAGAGTGATGTACTTGAGGCCAATATTATGGAAATGGAAGATGATGTAGATGAAGACGAGATGGGAGATATGATACTGCGTGAAGAGTTTGACAGAGCTTGAAAGACCTAAGTCGAAACAAGGCACCAGGAGTAGACAACATTCCATTAGAACTGCCGATAGCATTGGGAGAGCCAGTCCTGACAAAACTCTACCATCTGGTGAGCGAGATGTATGAGACAGGCGAAATTCCCTCAGACTTCAAGAAGAATATAATAATTCCAATCCCAAAGAAAGCAGGTGTTGACAGATGTGAAAATTACCGACTTTCCAGTTTAATAAGTCATGGCTGCAAAATATTGACATGAATTATTTACAGACGAATGGAAAAACTGGCAGAAGTTGCGGAAGATCAGTTTGGATTCAGTAGAAATGTTGGAACATGTGAGGCAATACGGACCCTATGACTTAAGAAAAGACAAACCTACATTTATAGCATTTGTAGACGTAGAGAAAGCTTTTGACAATGTTGACTGGAATACTTTCTTCCAAATTCTGAAGGTGGCAGGGGTAAAATACAGGGAGTGAAAGGCTATTTACAATTTGTACAGAAACCAGAGGGCAGTTATAAGAGTCGTGGGGCACAAAAGGGAAGCAGTGGTTGAGAAGGGAGTGAGGCAGGATTGTAGCCTATCCCCATTGTTATTCAATCTGTTCACTGAACAGGCAGTAAAGGAAACCAAAGAAAAGTTTGGAGTAGGAATTAAAATCAAGGGAGAAGAAATAAAAATCTTGAGGTTTGCTGATGACATGGTAATTCAGTCAGAGATAGCGAAGGACTTGGCAAAACAGTTGAATGAGGAGGATAGAAGATGAACATCAACAAAAGCACAATGAGGATAACGGGATGTAGTCGAATTAAATCAGGTGATGCTGAGGGAACTAGACTAGGAAATGAGGCAATTAAAGTAGTCGATGAGTTTTGCTATTTGGGCAGCAAAATAACTGATGATGGTCAAAATAGAGAGGATATAAAATGTAGACTAGCGATGGCAAGGAGCGTTTCTGAAGAAGATAAATTTGTTAATATTGAGTATAGATTTAAGTGTCAGGAAGTCTTTTTTGAAAGTATTTGTATGGAGTGTAGCCATGTATGGAAGTGAAATGTGGATGATAAACAGTTTAGACTAGAAGAGAATATAAGCTTTCAAAATGTGGTGCTACAGAAAAATTCTAAAGATTAGATGGGCAGATCACATAACTAATAATAGGGTACTGAGTAGAAATGGGGAGAAGAGGAATTTGTGTCATAACTTGACTAGAAGAAGGGATCAATTGAGAGGACACATTCTGAGGCATCAAGGGATCACCACTTTAGTACTGGAGGGGAAGCATGGAGGGTAAAAATCGTAGAGGGAGACCAAGAGGTGAACACACTAAGCGGATTCAGAAGTATGTAGGTTGCATTAGTTACTTGAAGATGAAGAGGCTTGCACAGAATACAGTAGCATGGAGAGCTGCATCAAACCAGTCTTTGGACTGAAGACCACCACCACCACAACAATAATAATACTGTTCCAACTCAAAAAGGAACCAGTAAACACATCATCTCAAAAATCACAAATATTTGTTTCACTGATGTTGGTATTTCAAAATCAAGCCTCTGTGGTAATGATTTACAGTTTACATCCCAATCTCGGAAAGATTTTAGGGATTATGCTAAAACAAAACACATTTTAATTTCAGTTTAACATCCTTTGAGTAACCCAGCTGAAAGGTAGATGAGAGAAACGGAGAGACTTTGCAGAACATATTGTAGTAAAAACCATGTAAATCAGACAGATTATGTCAAAGACTTTGAAAATGCTATGAACAGTCTACAATACACATACATCAACAGTGTTTTCACCATTTCAAATGACGTGTAATAAAAGACCTGTCAACTTTATCTCAAAAACATAAAATACTCAGCTGTAAAATTATCTCACCTCAGGAAAGGGAAGATAGTGACAAAAAAAAAAAAAAAAGGTGAAATGAGAAAAAAAGAGGCATGATGCAAAAGGCTGGTTATCACAGTCTGTGGTGGTAGATCTGATGATGGTTAAAGCTCAGGAAAATCTAAAATTATTACTTTTGAAATAAAGAAATTTTTTGACCTAATTTATGTAGGTCCCATTGAAGTACAAGAGAATCCCCATCTAAATGGATATAATTTGATCTATCCTAAATCTAGAAAATTATTTGGATTATACAGTATTACTGAATTAAAATTTATAATCATGATCCCTGAAATCATATCTTTTGTCAGGTCAGATGTAAGAACAAAAATTAATTGGTATATTTCTTAACATGTAGTAATGCTGTATTTTTTAAAACACTGTTACTCTGTTATATTAATTGGTACATAAAAATTTGAAAAGACTTTAGTTAAAAGTAAAAAAGTTTTATAATCTCATGTCAAGAATACAGTAACACCATGAAAAATAATGTTATTTCCATGTACTGCCACTATGAGCTTCTCTCTTCCAATTTTCAAAACTAAAACATTTGACAAAATAGAGAAATATTTTTCTTATTTTGTAAATAATTTGTTTACTCTATTCTGTAATAAAAAACTATTTCTTCCATTTCCAATTCTGGTTAAAAAAAAGAAATTGTTGTTATGAAATAGGTAGGGGAATTGCTACTTTGTTGAAATTATAATGTCCAGCAAATAGTACGTGTTCCAGCAGTATGATTTTATTCATCTGTTTGTTAAAACACTTTTCTCTTTAACTGTCCTGTCCTTAATTTATAGGGAAATCAACATAAATGTCTCCTACTAGGATCGTTTGAGAGTATGTCAAAATACATCCTTCAATTGCTGTGAGAGATAAAGGACCCCACATGTAAAATAAAGTTATATTTTATTGTATCTTTGTTTGAAATATTCTTTGTATGTTATGTATTCATGTTTTTGTACAAGAATTCACTTGTCAATATCGTATTAAAGTCAACATCATCAATTCTACATTTTCTCTTGCTATATGGGGTGATCTGCAATGTATCCAACAATGGATTTCTTAAATATGATGTTCTATTGTGCAGCGCACAAATCTGAAATTACTATATATGTGAAATAGAAATTATTCGCAGAATGATGAGTTACAAATAACTTAGAATAAATACCCTTCAACTCTTACTGAAAAACATTAAAGTTTGAGATAAATCATAAAAGGGAACATTTCACAATGCTATTCCACAAAAAGACAAAAAATTTTACGTAAATAATGCCCATTATGTCATATGGTATCATGTTTTGGGGTAACTCCACAACCGAGAAAAATTTTTTACAGTACAGGAGCGTATAATAAGAATAATGTGTAGTGTAAATCCAAGAACATCATGTCGAAACCAATTCAAAGAATTGGGCGTACTAACCTCAGCTTCTCAGTATTTTTATTCCTTAATGAAGTTTCTTGTAAATAATACTTCTCTTTTTCCAACTAACTGCTTAGTACACAGTATCAGTACTAGGAATAAGAACAATATACATAAAGATTTAAAATCACTTACTCTTGCCCATAAAGGAGTCCAGTATTCAGCAAAGCATATTTTCAATTAGTTACCAGCAACCATTAAGAGTTTAGTTTCAGACAAGGAACAATTTAAACATAATTTAAAAGAATTTTTGGTGGGCAATTCCTATTCCATCCATGAATTTCTCAACAAGTGCAGTAGACCATTTTAATGAAAATTTATTATACTTTATTTTTTGACAATACTTGGTTGTAACAGCCAAGCAACTACCTACTGTGTGAATGATGGATGTATGGAAAGCAGATGTAAGTCTTAAGTCTGTAAATAGTATAAGTTTAATTTTAAATCTTGTACATAATTTAACTGTTCTTAACTGAAGAGCATTGAAATGAATAAGTTACTTTAATTTTTGACAATACTTAGTTGTAATAGCCAAGTAACTAGCTACTGTGTGAATTATGGATTTAATGAAATCAGATGTAAGTATTTAACCTGTAAATATTAGAAGTTTAATTTTAATTCATGTACATACTTTTACTGTTTATTGACTGAGGATCATTAAAATGAATGAAACTCAAGTTTTTCTAATTACATTTTTGTAATGTGTTTATCTGATATGTTCCACACCCAGGAGGATCCCCTTTTTTGTGGGTCTATGGAATGAATAATTAATCTAATCTAGTCTAATCTAATTCCCTGCAAAAAGTGACACACTTTCAGGTGCAAAGACAACAAACTAAGAGAACAACCATAAAATGTGCAAAAATCTAGACAAAATGAGGGGCATACATGATGGAAAGAGAAAAGGACGAAACTTGTGGTGAGTACCTAACTAGGTTATATTTTTTTTTCGGTTGTTCACAGTATTAAAAATGTTAGTCAAATAGTGTTTTTCTCGTGACAAAACAACAGAAGTTTTTTTCTTAGCATCACTGAATGTTTTCTGGTATGCTGTGCCTGAATTTGATGTTTGCTGCCTTGTAGCAGGTTGACTTCTCAACAAAATGCGCTAATCAGGCTGATTTTATGTCAAACAGTGTCGGTGCTAGAGTGCACTGAAAAGCAGCTATTTTTTGGACCTTCGGTGGAAATGCAAAGAACGCCCATTCGCACTTTTTACAATTCAAAAATATACAAGTTATCAACAAAAAACCCTTATACTGCATAGAAGTACATTAAATTTCCTGCAAGAGACATCTTTAACATTCACTTTTCTAATAAGGGAAGAGGGAGCTAAGCAAATATTACAAACAATGCCTTCTGTCCCCTACCACCAAACAACTCCTCCCACCTTGTCGATGCTATGCTTTCAGTGTATTATGCTTAAAAGAGGATGTTTTGAATGAATTGATGGAAAAATCTGTTTCATGAAAGAATTAACAAAACTTATGTTGGCATATAAAAGTAGATAGCAGTGAATAGAAAGATGAATATGAAATCTGTAGGCAGTAATGTACATGTGTCATGAAATGAGCAAATGTTGAGCTCAGGATTGACTCATCACTTTAAGTAGGTTCTCTACCCGGATAAGAAAGATGGCATTTAGTGATCAAATATGGATACAAAAGGCAGATAAGTTGAATAGCACACTCTCAGGATATGACAAAACCTGTACTGATTTCAAGTGTGCAGTACTTTTAACCATCTCTGATTTGCCGTTTGTGGCCCAGGATATGTGTATTGGGCACCAGAAGGTCAACGTGAAGGGTCCTGGGCAATGGAGGGCCAGGCAAAGTGTCAGGGGCCGTGGAAAGACAAGCTGAACAGTGCGTTGCTGCTGATCTTCAGCTGAAAAAATAGTAATTGGATAATTAATTTTATCACAAAGAAAGTTGATTAGTAATGATGTATAATGCTGCAAAGTATTACATGAATTAATACCTTCTGTTACGGGAGCTGGGGGTTTCAGTGTGGTAAGGGGAGCCAACCTATTTTCTGTCAACTTACACCCTCATTGCTCTGGATCCAACTAGTTTCTGATCAACTGCTGCATCTGACAGAAAACTCTGAAGGTGTGTTGTAGAGAAGCAGCTTCAGTGGCAAGTATGAAAGCTGTGTCTACTGATGCCTAGTAGGCCGATGGAGCACCATAAAGGGAGTTCATAAATTTCTCACCGGCTGCTGTTCTTTGCTTTGGATGGGCTGAAGGATCAGAGAATTTGGTAATGTATGACTTGAGATCCAGATTTTTGGAGAGGACCTTGAGAAATTTAACCTTGCCTTGGTTGAAAAACGTAGATGCAGAGTATCAACCACTGATTTCATGGAGAAAGAGTGTGAGGTTGGCAACCTTCTCCACTGCACTTCTCACATGGTAGAGACACTATAGAGAAATATGCAATGCAGAGGCGAGGGGGGGGGGGAGGAAGAGTGAGTTTGGAGACCTATCTTCTTGTGAATTGAAGCCAGGGATTCTACCACGCACACAGTGAGCGTGTCTGCATGATCAGCTTAAGTGTATCCTTGTTTTTCACATTCAATCACAAATTTACCTGTGAAACTATTGGTGTCTAAATTGTGTATCCAGAGAGGGGCTTTTGGTCAACCTCCTTAAGCACTTCATAGACTTGGTGGTCTACTGTCATTAAGAGCACACATCGAACATAATAGTTGCACTTTGACTGTACGTATTTCATACATAATGGGTATATCAGTTGCCAGTTTGTTTGAAGGTATGCCAGCACAAACGTGCAACAAGAAGCCTCCATCAGTCAAACATACTGTACTAACTGTATCCAGGATGATGGGGGTGGAAGCAAAAATGGGTTGGCTCCATTTACCACACTGAAACTCCCAGCTTCCGAGAGGCTTCTTCAGCTGGTCTTGCAAATGCAAGACAGATTGTCAAGGTTGGTATGGTTTTAGGTGAGTGTGACTGTGCCAGAAATTTGAAAAATCGTGCTACAACATCGACGATATTTTGTTATAGAAGTCGAAAATTACCTAGCTGAGTCTCTTATAGTACCATTATCTGAAGCACTTGAGATAACAGAAAGCATTAATTCATGTAATACTTTGCAGCATTATGCATCTTTACCAATCAATTTTTTTACTGTCATTGCATTACTCATTGAATTACAATTTTTTCAGTTGATGAATAGCAGCAACATAATGTTCAGACTGGACTTTCCACAGCTCTTGGCGCTTTGTCTGGACCTTCCATTGCCCAGGACCCTTCACCTGGACTTTCTGGTGCCCAAGAGACATATCCTGGGCAACCAAAAGAACTTTACACCTGTATCAGTACAGGTTTTTTGTCATGTCTCAATCAGTAGTGGCTATTTCTTGAGGACTCCTGGGCAGCACCCTCCCAATAATATTTATCATGTGAAAGATTGCAGTATGTACAAACTATGAATCAATATTTGACTCTATTAATTTTCACATACCATCCGCATGTGTATGCTAATGATCAATGTTTTTAGAAACCATCCCAGCAATTTAAAGGCAGGCAATGGATGTGGGTGGAGGAGTGGGTGTTTGGGAGTTGGATGGGGGCAGTCCGTTCTGCTGGGCTGCCTGGGACAGCGTCCGCGTGAAGCAGGTGGAATAAATGAATGGTGCCACCGGTATGTGTGGTACTAGTTTTGCTGTGAACGTAGTTTTGTTGTGAATCTGATTGTTTGAAAGTGTGGCCTACTGACTAACTGATGTGACAGCATCTTGTGTAAAATGAGTGGTGTAAATAGCATAAACTGTATCTTAACTGTTAGTAACCAAAATCTTACTTTTGTGACAGTTGCGCAAAGACCTGTATAGACTCAAAATGCATGGAAAAGCTAAAGTAATTTTACCAGAAAATTTACTCCTGCTTTCTATAAACATATGGACTGGCTGTGTGGACGTGAAATAAGAAATTCTTTCTTCTGTTATGCATGTCTGGTAATGAATGCTTCAGAACATGCTTGGGCCACAGATGGGGTAAAAGTCATTAAACACTTAGTGGACGAAGTTAATAGTACCATTGAGTTTGTTATGTTTGGTAAAGTCTATAGAAGATGTCAGCTCGATAAAGCTTATGGAATGAGGCTTATGAAATTTAATGGAGATGTTTCTAAGAATTGTTACTTCTTTAGCAAGTTGATTGACTGTATCAAGTTCTGCAGGAATTTTGAACTTGCATTAAGGGGATATGACACAACAGGTACTTCAGAGAATCCTGGTACTTTTTGGAGTTTGGTCAATCTAATGGCAGAACTAGAGTCCACGTTGAAGGAACATATTGAAAAAACCAATAATCGTGTGTTTTTGGGACTTCCCAAAACAGTTCAGAACGAGTTGCTGGACACTATTTATGCTCTAACTTATGAAATTTTTTTGGTTTATTTCTTCCGATAATTTTTGGTTGTGCAGCCGGGTCCTATCAACATTCTGTCACAATATTTCGGCTGATACGTCTGGACATCTTCATGTGAGTAGGCAACTACTGAAGAGCAGAGGTGCATTCACGGTATTTTTGCCGAATCTCGCATATGCGAAATGTGCTGGCATCTTTTGGTGCCTCCATCAGCTGATGACATGCATGGGGCAGCCAAGTTGCATATGCTGCCCTTGGTGGTGGAAGTGAGAGATTGTCTACTCATTGAGTATCAAATGACTCTGTTGATTCCACTGTGACTGGATAATTTTAATTATAGGATTCCGATTTTTATCCAGTTGTCCATGGAACACTCAATGGAATATAACAGAACAAAAAATTTAGCTCCAGTTTCCAGTTTTTTGGGATTCAGTAATCAAAGTATTGGTGGAAATGCATCTTGCTGGTAATCATATACATCATAAGAACAGCTTGAACTGGATAAAAATTGGAATCCTATGACTGAAATTATCCTTATACAGCAGAATCAGTGGAGTCATTTGATACTCAGTGATTAGATCATCTCTCACTTCCACCTCAGGGCACCACACACAACTCAGCTGTCTTGCAGATGTCATCACCTGATGCATTTGCCAAAAGACACCGACAAATTTCACATGTGCGAGATTCGGCATAAATAGTGTGAATGCACCTGGGTTCTTCATTAGTTATCTACTCACCTGAAGAAAGCCAGATGTCTCCAAGCTGAAAAATCGTGGCAGTACGCCGACGGGATCTTTCTATGCTGTCTGCTATGAGTTGATTTGTAAATAAATATTGCTAATGGATTTGCTTGCAGTTGAAGTTGATGAAACTACAGATTGTGCAATCTTGTCTCAATTTGTATTTATTGTTTGATAGGAATTAAAAGGGAAGTATGGGAAAGAGTCATAAATTTCATAACACATAAAGATCATACAGCTGTGGGAATATGTAGTGAAGTATTCAATGAACTTCACAAAATAAAGACTGCTGAATCTCCACAAAAATGGACAGCTCAGAGTCATGATGGAGTTTCAGTTGTCAGCAGTAGGAACAATGGGGTGCAGGCAAGAGTGAAAGCAGTATCCGAATGAGCAAATTTTGTACACTGTTATGCCCACCAACTCAACATCATTATTTAGTGCTGAGCAACACAACACAAATAATTAAAAATGTTTTTAGCAGTTTACAAGGATTCTCCAACTTCTTCTAAAAGTAGTGAAAAGAACTGCCATACTGGATATTGTTGTGAACAAACATATTTCAAGAAATGCTGACATAAGATGGAATTTCAAAACACGGTGTGTGAGCATCGTATTTAAGTATGAGAAAGAAATAGCCGAGTGCCTTGGGGTCATTGAGGATGATGATAGCAGTGATTATTCAACAACCTGGAAAGCAGCTGGGACTTCTGAAACTTCCCAACGACCAAGAGTTTCTCTTTGGGCCTGAGTTTTTCAATAATGTCCTGCTACATTGCAACATTTTGTTTAATGAACTGCAACATCGAGATGTTGATAGTGTGAAACAGTGATCTCTATACAACCTTGATGCAGAAGTCTGATCTCTGAGTATAGAACTGCAATATGTGGGCAGATTCATGTGATTTACATCATCCATCATGTTGTAGTTAGGCAAACAAATTTCATCGGTCTGTATGTGACAGAGAATTTATTTATTTATTCGTCCATAGAACAATATAGATTGCATGGATGTTGTCAAATTTCTGTACAATATTTCTTATAAAATAAACATGTCTCTTTACAGTATATACGGCTCCTATACTTAGTTCTACTTTTCTAATCATGTCAAGTTAAATTTTTTATGCAGTACAATGTTCATGAACATTAGTCTATAGTTATTTTAAATATTCATCTGTAGTGTAATAGCTATTATCTAGTAAATATTTTTTTAGCCTTTGACTAAAGGTGTGGGGATCATTTACATCTTTTATTTCTAGTGGTAATCTGTTGTACAATTTAAAACCATGATATAATACACTATTTTGAGTTTTTGACTTGTTTCTTCTGTTTAGATGTAAACAGTGTCTGGATTTTGTTCCATGGTCGCAGACTGATTTCTTGTTTTGAACTTGTGATGCAATAAGCTGCTGTGGAAGTGGAATTGAAAAGTATTTTCTTTTCATGTTCAAATGACATTTCCTAGCAGCCATGTTGTAGTTTGACAAGAAACAAAATATGAGCAACTATGGCTGGCACGATCAGACAGCTGAAGTTCAACGTCCAGGTACCATAGAGATCACTGATGTGAAAGCTCTTAAGAACGTCTCTGACTTCAAGTCTGTGATACAACTGACGAGAAATTCTCTTAATCTTGGTCATCACTGGAATCATGGGAATGGAAGTGAAGAAATAACCAGCGCAAAACATTTTCGTGTTGTAGACTCACATGAAAACTGTTGCAAAAGAAGTCTGTGATCTTGTTATGTCTAACATTAATGAGTGTCATAGATTTAGCAATCACTTGTCAGCAACTATATTATTCCAGCCCAGTTTGTTTCCAACACACAATCTGTTATTCCCTGACAAAGAATTTCAGTCAATACTTAAATCATTTGGCTTGAACAAAAATGAAGTGCAACAGGAATAGTTTCAGTTTCAGTTTATGAGAATAATTCAGAAGCTGTTCTTCCAGAACTAGTGAAACGTATATGAATAATTTGTACAATACCAACAGCGGAAAGCGAGAGGTATTTCTACACACTTTAAAAAATAAAATTTATCACTACAATCACAATCAAAGAAGGAAGACTACTTGTGTGTGCTTTATAGAGAAAAACACTTTTGAATGTGCATGATTTTAATGTGCTTATAATGGACCATTTTGCTGAAGGGTAGGAGAGGAGAATGAACTTGCTATTCAAGCTTATTAATTAAGGTAAGAACATCATTTTAATTTTAATCCATAAATTAATACACTGAAAGTATAGCATTGACGAGAGACAGACAGGTGGGAGGAGATTTTGGTTGTAAGGCATAGAAGGTATTTTTTCTCATTTTCGCTTTGCTTCCTCTCCTCCTATAAGAAATTGAATGTTGAAGATGTCTCTTGTAGAAACTTTAATTTTATGTGGTATAGGTTTCTTTATGTTGATAATATGTATATTTTTTGAGTGTTCACAGAGGGTCCAAAAAGTCACTGCTTTTCTTGCACTGATACCGCTTGTTAGAAAATCAACCTCAATAGTGTATTTTATAGCAAATTTTGCACACTTTAATTTTATCATAGAATGTTCATCTTTGAAAAATGTATAGTTTTTGAGATATAAGCAAAAAAGTGAAAAAAGTTTGATAGTTTTTGTGTTTTTCATCATGAAGCCAACCTCCGACAAGGCAGAAAATTTGAAATTCAGGTCTGCATCCTAAGAAACTCACAGAACTGCTGATAAAAAACTTCTGTAATTTCATTATGAAAATGGCTGTTTTGACACCAACTGACTGGACTAATGTACAGTTATATTGTGTGAACAACCAACAAACTAAACAGAAACAGTGTTTTAAAAAAGTTATTCTGTGTGACATAGAGACAACTGGTTCTATTTTTATACATATATTACAAACGTTCTTCAAAATGTAATCAAAATCTAACTGAATTGTAAAAAGTTCTCTCAAAATCAAAAAAAGGGACTCTATTTAATGTAACACAAAATTTCTTCATATCCAAGGGATTTTCATATTACAATTGTTAATTAAGCAAAAGTATGTGTGTCATGTAATCTTATACTTTTTGTTGACGAAAATTTTAAACAAAATTTTCACTTTGCTTTGATAGTGAGAATTTCGATCTAAAAATTGTAACAAATGACATTGCACATTTTTCTGTAAATTTTCTTAATACTGATGCAAATATTTTCTTATCTTAATGTTTTGTATTTTCAGACCATGGAAAATCCAGGATGGAATGTAACAGTATTATGAAAAGGATGTTTGCTACTCACCATGTAGCAGAGGTGCTGAGTTGCAGGTAGGCACAACAAAAAGCACAAAGTGAGCTTTTGGCTAATAAAACATTGGTCGAAAATAAGCCAGTCTTCTTTCAGCAGCCAGAGACTGTGGTGTGCATGTGTGAGTTAGGTTTGCACAAGTGTGTATTGTTTTCAAGTTTACGGCATATATTCACATAATCTCGTACAAAATTCTGTGTTCAACATTGTGTTAGAAGGATACTGTAATAAATCAAGAGGTTATGGGAATTTTCTCGGTTGTAGAAATCTGTCATACCACCTAAATTCCAGCCAGATTTGAACTCATTTATATTTATAAATTATGTAATCCACGATTGTGGATGTTCACAATGTTTCCTAGCACTCAGGAGCAAATTTGCCATAAATATAATTTTTTTGTTTGTATATCGATATTTTAACATACTGTGATGCTACACTAGTACACTACACTACACTATGACTAAATTCGTCATAAATGAAAACCATTTCACTATTTCAACTGGCATGTACATTGTGAAAGTCTGGATATTTTCTTGAGCAAATTGTCTGTTCACTATAACAGCAGACCACAGACTGTTGGGCTCCAAGTGCGTACATGAACTATACCTGAGCTACATATTTGCTTGTATTTGGAACAGAAGGCCAGACGTTTGTTGGACTGCTGTCCTGAGGCAGGAAAGTAGTTTGCTGTGCTGTTATCTTGTTGTTTGTGAAGTCCGCCCATGTTATATCGTTGAGGTGTTCTCAAGAGGTTCTTTCTACAGCCACAGAAAAAGTACACCGGCTCCAAAATGTAATGACAAAAGTAATTTTTGCAAAATGAGTACCTGTCAAGTAGTGACTCTATAAAACTTGCACCATAGCTACACAGAAACAACTGCTATGGTATAGTACAGAATGTAACTGAATGAAATACATAGTGGGACAAACAGAAATGATACTTTTATTCAAGGACAATAATTACACAGAAGTTGTCACTCTTCATGATGATCTCCTGGACATTACAAAAGGTAGGACATGGTTCTTAATAAGGTGTTTGATCACCATGTATGGCAATGCACGGTCTGCAACGTGCTCCCATTGTGGCCACGTAGTCAGTAAGGAGTACCTGTTATAGGACAACCCATTCCTTCACCAGCGCAGTTGAAAACAGCGGAGTGGTTGTTGGTGTATGTGGACATCCTGCAATACGTTTCCCTGACACATCTGACACATGTTTGATTGCTCTTAAGTTATGGAGTCGGGCAGGCCATTCCATTTGCCGAATATCATTTCATTCTAAGAGTTCCTCGCACATGTGCTATTCAGTACAGTCATGCACTATTTTTTCCTTTTATTATTATTATTATTATTTATTTATTGTTCCGTGGGACCACATTTAGGAGAAGTCTCCATGGTCATGGAATGAGTCAATACATGAAATTATAACACGACTGTAGAAACAGATAAAATGAAATATAAGAAACATATTCAGGCGACAAGTCGTTAGTTTAAATAAAGAAAATCAAGAATGTAACACTGGAATTTGCTTAATTTTTTATCTCTTCCAGGAGCTCCTCGACAGAATAGAAGGAGTGAGCCATGAGGAAACTCTTCAGTTTAGACTTAAAAGTGTTTGGGCTACGGCTAAGATTTTTGAGGGCAATGTCAAAATTCCCAGACTATTGAATAGGGGTCGACAAGAGGTTTTCGAACTTACACCATACATAGCTCGAACAGCCCGTTTTTGAGCCAAAAATACCCTTTTTGAATCAGAAGAATTACCCCAAAAAATAATACCGTATGACATAAGCGTATGAAAATATGCGAAGTATACTACTTTTCGTGTTGAAATGTCACTTATTTCAGATACTGTTCTAATGGTAAATAAAGCGGCATTTAGTTTCTGAACAAGATCCTGAACATGGGCTTTCCACAACAGCTTACTATCTATCCGTACGCCTAGGAACTTGAACTGTTCCGTCTCGCTTATAACATGCCCATTCTGTCTGATTAAAATGTCAGTTCTTGTTGAATTGTGGGTTAGAAACTGAAAAAAACTGAGTCTTACTGTGATTTAGCATCAAATTATTTTCCACAAGCCACGAACTTATATCATGAACTACATTATTTGATAATGTTTCAATATTACACACAAGATCCTTCACTACCAAGGTGGTGACATCAGCAAACAGAAATATTTTGGAAGTCAGGGCAGAACGCACCCCTGAAATGATGCACATGAAGAGGGAGTACAGTGTCACAAAAATGTTGACTGGTGAGTGTACTGTGTTCAAAGATTTGGAGGTCAGCACACCAATGCAACATCGTGGCTTCCCACTCTATAATACATGGCCACCAATTCATCATGTTCGACAATGTTGCTAGTTGCATTATGCTTAAACACGGAAATTTTGAAAGACATACCTGAAATAATGAGGGAATTTAAGACAGACAAGGCTTTCAGAACGAATTTTTGCTCTGCAGCAGAGTGTACATTGAGATAGAACTTTCTGGCAGATTCAGACTTTATGCTGGATTTGGACTTGTCCCTGGGATCTTTGCCTTTCACAGGCATGTGCTCTACCAAATGACCTATCCGAGTATGATTCATTATCCATCCCCACAGCTTTACTTTCAACAGTACCTCTTCTCCTGCGTTCCAAACTTGACCGAGTGAGGTAGGGCAGTGGTTAGCACACTGGACTCGTATTTGCAAGAACAATGGTTCAATCACGTGACAGACCATCCTGAATGAGGTCCTGATTTAGGTTTTCCGTGATTTCCCTAAATGGCTTGAGTCAAATGCTGGGATGATTTCTTCGAAAGGGCACTGCCGATTTCGTTCACCATCTTTCACTAATCCAATGGGACTCATAACCTCGCTGTTTGGTCACCTCCTCCAAATCATCCAATCAACAGTGCTTGACAGAAGTTCTCCCACGAAACGTGCTGGACTGTAAACTCCTGCGAGAGAGGAAATTGCGGAGGCACGGCTTAGCCACAGTTTGGGGGATTGTTTCCAGACTGAAATTTCACTTTGCATCCTAGTGTGTGCTTAGATGAAACATCCTGGCAGGTTCAGACTGTACAGTAGACGGGGACGCGAACTCAAGACCTTTGCCTTTTGCAGGCAAGTGCTGTACTAGCTGAGCTACCCGAGCAGACTCAGGACATGTCCTTACAGTTGTAGTTCCATCGTGCCTCACCTCCTATAAACGAACACTCAACAGTTAACGTTATCGTGACACTGCACTCTTTCCCAATGTGCGCCTTTTCAGGGGTACATTCGACCCTGACTTCTTTTTTAAGGATGACAATGCGCAGCTACATCGAACAGCACAGGTGAAGGGACCCTTGTAACGAGTGTAACGAGAGGATATTCAGCAAAGGAACTGGCCTGACTATTCCCACTACTTAAATCCCATAGGGCGCTTGTGGGATGCGTTTGGGAGACGCATTGCAGGGCGTTCACGTGCCTAACGAGCATCCAGCAATTGTCAGCCGCGCTGGTGGAGGCATGGTTCGCCACAGGAACTTCTTACCGACCTAGTGGGAAGCATGGGAGTATATTGTAGAGACTGCATTGCCGTCCGTGGTGATTACACACCCTATTAAACCTATGAGTACCATTGGTTTCTGTCTGGAACAATATTTTACTATTTTTTTTAAGTACCGTTGCCTTTCGCATGAAACAGCCGATGCTATTGCAAGACAGAGACATTTAGTGGTATACTGAAGTACTTCTGCGAATGTATTGTATTACAGCAGTCATACCGTTCAAAGGAACAGACAGCACGGAGATTGTAGTACGTGATTATAGAAGACTGTGACATGTGAGCTTGTTTTATAGTGATCATAGTAAGGAGATGATCACTGTCAGTCAAAGTAAATACACCTAAAGCTATTGTAACGAAAATTTGAGTTTGTTCCTCTGCTGGTGGAAATGGTTTCGAAATGAGAAGCACTGGAGCGGTATGTGCTTTTACAATGCTGGCCATTAAAATTGCTACACCAAAAAGAAATGCAGATGATAAACGGGTATTCATTCGACAAATATATTATACTAGAACTGATATGTGATTACATTTTCACTCAATTTGGGTGCATAGATCCTGAGAAATCAGTACCCAGAACAACCACCTCTGGCCGTAATAACGGCCTTGATAAGCCTGGGCATTGAGTCAAACAGAGCTTAGATGGCGTATACAGGTACAGCTGCCCATGCAGCTTCAACACGATACCACAGTTCATCAAGTGTAGTGACTGGCATATTGTGACGAGCCAGTTGCTCGGCCACCATTGACCGGACGCTTTCAATTGGTGAGAGATCTGGAGAATGTGCTGGCCAGGGCAGCAGTCGAACATTTTCTATATCTAGAAAGGCCCGTACAGGACCTGCAACATGCGGTCGTGCATTATCCTGCTGAAATGTAGGGTTTCGCAGGGATCGAATGAAGGGTGGAGCCACGGGTCGTAACACATCTGAAATGTAACGTCTGCTGTTCAAAGTGCCGTCAATGCGAACAAGAGGTGACCGACACGTTTAACCAATGGCACCCCATACCATCACGCCGGGTGATACGCCAGTTTGGCGATGACGAATACACGCTTCCATTGTGCATTCACCGCGATGTCGCCAAACGCGGATGCGACCATCATGATGCTGTAAACAGAACCTGGATTCATCCGAAAAAGTGACGTTTTGCCATTCGTGCACCCAGGTTCGTCGTTGAGTACACCATCGCAGGTGCTCCTGTCTGTGATGTAGCGTCAAGGGTATAACAGGCTGTTTCACAACGTAGTACCGGCCCTGCCGCGGCGCGCGATTTAAATCTGTGGCGACGTCGTACACAGATACGTCTCGGCTGCGTTTTTTTTAGACAAATGCATTAAGACCATAAGGAATACAACAGACGATAGCTTCTTTCGAAATACAACAATAGAGCAAATAATATTAACATAAGAACGGAAGTCAGGATTCTACCACAAACATAGAACCGAATGCCTGTTCATGTGAATATGGTATATGTTCCTCTACTGCTATTCGTGAAACGAACCGCACATAATTCAATCAATCTGTAGAATTTAAGGCTTGTTCTTACTTTGTGTTTCTACTAAAAGGTAGAAGTCTTCTTTGAGGGACTGTATTGAAACTTAACAATTCTTGCAACATGAAGAGTGTTTAAAAAGTAAGCAGAAATTTATAATTTTGTGTGTTAGTCCGATTTGCACTACTTTTTTGTCACTGTCTTCGTGAACATGTCTCAAAAGTATGTGTACAATGTTATGCATATTGGCTATTTACTCTGTTGTCAGTTGTCAAAAAGATTACATGTGTTTTGGTAGCATCAACGATTATTTGTTTTGTATAAAAATAGAATAGAGAATCTGTATCAAATTTTGTTGTAAGAATGGAATAAAATGTATGAATTTTTTGGAAATTTTGAATATTGCTTTTGGGGAACTTGTTATGAGTAAGCCAAGGGTATACAAGTGGTATAAACATTTCAAAGTGGGTCTTAAAGGGCAGCAGTTTTACAAGTATGGATGAGATTAAAAGTGTGCAGTTAGAAGACTTATAAACTATCCCGAAGAAACAGTTCCTAAAGTGTTTCGGGAATTGGAAAAAGAACTGGCATAAGTGTGTAGTATGTAATGGGGAATATTTTGAAGAGTATAACATTGCTGTAGACTAACAAATAAAGTTCTTACCAATAAATAAAAGTAAATATGTAAGCGCACCTCGTATGTCAAGCTGTCTGCTTGGAAGTCCAGAATCGGGGTATGTGTTGCGAAGGAAATTTCAGCAGTGTTTACAATAGCTATTGCGCACATGTTTTAAGCAATATGTCATAGAATCGGGTGAATAGTGACCGAGACAGAGATTTGGTGTTCCATCAGCATCAAAGGTTTTACGTGATTTTGAAACTGTCTATAACGATGGGTTTCCTCACGAAATTATTAATTTCCTTCGTGGCGACTCCAGTAAACCATGCGGCTTATTTCCGCGTTTCTTCTTTATGCGTCCTATTGGGCGAGGCTGACGTTTGCCTAAATTGCAGCCATTTGGTTGGGAGTAGTAATATCAGCCAACAGTTCTTTTTGCGTCGCCTCTTTAACATACGCTGTACTAACATTAGAGACGACCGAACGCTCGTTACTCCGCAAATACCTCCTTTTCTTCGTAATCTGCACATTTTGTTGCAACACTAGACGATTATCCATCACTTCCGGATATCGAAGTACATCAGTAAGTATACAAAGTTAACTCACACTGGCAACTAAAATCCCACGAACAGAAACGACGTATATCACTGCACGCCGATGTACACCGCTACAAAGGTAACGGGCAACAGATTGTGGGTGCCCCTGTAGTCCGGTGGCAGCGTTCTTCCGGGAAAGGCCACTTCCCCCACCAAAAGCGCTGCTCGCTCTTCAGTTTACAGACAGACTATACCCGCAGCCATAGTCTCCGAGCTGATAGTCCATGCTGCTGCAAACGTCGTCGAACTGTTCGTACAGATGGTTGTTGTCTTGCAAACGTCCGCATTTGTTGACTCAGGGATCGAGACGTGGCTGCACGATCCGTTACAGCCATGCGAATAAGATGCCTGTATCTCGACTGCTACTGATACGAGGCCATTGGGATCCAGCACGGCGTTCCGTATTACCCTCGTGAACCCACCGATTCCATATTCTGCTAACAGTCATTGGATCTCGAGCAACGCGAGCAGCAATGTGGCGATACAATAAACCGCAGTAGCCGTAGGCCTCAATCCGACCTTTATCAAAGTCGGGGGTTGGGGTTGGGTTGTTTGGGGAAGGAGACCAGACTGCGAGGTCATCGGATTAGGGAAGGATTGGGAAGGAAGTCGGCCGTGCCCTTTCAAAGGAACCATCCCGTCATTTGCCTGGAGCGATTTAGGGAAATCACGGAAAACCTAAATCAGGATGGCCGGACGCGGGATTGAACCGTCGTCCTCCCGAATGCGAGTCCAGTGTCTAACCACTGCGCCACCTCGCTCGGTGCAATCAAAGTCGGAAACGTGATGGTACGCATTTCTCCTCCTTACACGAGGCATCACAACAATGTTTCACCGAGCAACGCCGGTCAACTGCTGTCTGTGTATGAGAAATCGGTTGGAAACTTCCTTCATATCAGCACGTTGTCGGTGTCGCCACCGGTGTCAACCTTGTGTGAATGCTCTGAAAAGCTAATCACTTGCATATCACAGCAATTTCTTCCTGTCGGTTAAATTTCGCTTCTGTAGCATGTCATCTTCGTGGTGTAGCAATTTTAATGGCCAGTAGTATAGTATAAATTTATTGAACTGTAGGCCCGTTGTTGGTTGTTGTTTAAGACTATGGTTTAGGCAGTATGAGTTCGTGGAATTTTCGAGATGTGGGATAGCGTCTCGGAAAAATGGGAAACTGCTTTCAGTATATCTCATGAAATGATGGGTGATTGAAAACTACATGTCCCAGTGATTCCGAAGCGAAACCACAACTTTAAAACAAGTGATTGTTTAATTTTTGCCAATTTCTTCTTGTATTCGTTGCTTACTATGTTTATAACGGTCAATTTTGTGAACATTTTTTTTATGTCATTTGGACTCAAATACTTGAGGACCATGTCCCGCCTACTTTCGTCCATAACGACACAAACCCACTAACATGCTGTATAAACACCTCTCACAGTCACCCACACAGCACAGATACACAATTGACACTTCATGACAGGTCGGAGGAAGGAATTTACAAACCACTAGGACTTTCTCTAGAACATTTTGAGTGGCCGCATCGAATATAACTGCAGATGTTAGTAACGAAGTTTTGTTTTGTTACTTCGAATTGAAAATCATTGCACGAAGCTGGAATATATCCTAAAATATATGAGTGAATAAGCTTTTGATCCAACAAAGTGTTTTAGTTCTGTTAAGGCTTTTTCCCTTGTTGGGAGCACTGGTACGTGGTGCATTCAGTCTGGTGATGCCAACTGAACAGATACTTGAATGAGAAGCAGCGGGATAATGGTCTTCAGAACGGCCGGGAGAGCGGTGTGCTGACTGCATGGCGCCACAGGGCAGAGGACCGCACGGCAGCCAGTAGACATCCCTTGAGCCTTAAAGGCCTGGACGAGGAGCTCGTCCGAGTACACTATTTTCTTAGTAACCAAGTTTTCTTGTATATTTTGCTTCTTGTCTTATTTGCTTCAGCATCCGTACCAGAATTAGTTAGGGTCGTACAGTGTAAACGCTCATTTTTGAAGAAAGTCGGACGTGATGGATAAAACGGATGTCATTTCTTATAACAGCATAAAAAATATTAGATACATATTTTTCAGTAAGGCTTCCAGTCACCTGTGTACGACGAAACAGACGAGGCACAGCATAAGGGGGACTTCGCCGAATAAAGGGTGATTAAGGTTCAAATGGCTCTGAGCACTAGGGGACTTAACTTCTGAAGTCATCAGTCCCCTACAACTTAGAACTACTTAAACCTAACTAACCTAAGGACATCACACACACCCATGCCCGAGGCAGGATTCGAACCTGCGACCGCAGCGATCGCGCGGTTCCAGACTGACGCGCCTAGAACCGCTCGGCCACCTCGGCCGGCGGTGATTAAGGCATTCGTAAAAATTGTAAGCGATAAGGAATGAAAATACAGTGTTTGAAATTACGTTTGTTAATCTTACAATTCAAATGATATTGAATTTGAGAATTTCGCAGAAAGTATGTTAACTGTAGTGCTATAAATGAAATTAACATCCAAGTCACGTGATGGGCAAGATAAGCCCATGTCCCTGTGAAACGAGTTATGAGGTGCGAGATTTGGAATATAAATCAGCAGTGGTGCAGGCTGCACAGCTTTGCTGCCAGTGCTTGACTTCCCCTATAAATGAGGCTATCAGCTGCGCACCTCATAACTTGTTTCACAGGGACATGGGCTTATTTCGCCCATCACGTGACTTGGATGTTAATTTGAAAATTCATCACGGCAGAGAGTATCTATGGTAAAGGCCAAGTTACCCCCAAATACAGCTGCGGAATTTCCTCACAGTTCTCGTGGTTAAGCGATACTTACCAGCCTTTCTTGACTGTGTGACGCTGATCCACAAGTCTGTTAAACCACGAAGTGAATCAAGATAGCAGCGTGAATCGGAACGTTTTCTTAGTGCTGTCCTTGTTAGTGCATGAAAAGTGCGTAAAACATCTACCCAGTCTGTGGGAATGATTCCTACTTGTAGATACATTAGAACCAACAAACTAATTCCTATGACGCTCATAGATACAATCAATCGAGAAATAATTTTGATACGTAATTTTTGTTGTTTTTTTTCCCCTTTGATTTAAGGAAATAAATATATCACTGCCTTTCTTAGACCCACATACAGTCAACAAGAAGCGTATGTAAAGGAATCAGGAAATGTCTGCAGTTAGGTACTGCAATACTTCTCAAGCTAATGGAAAATTTATTCCTGTTATACCTAATTAATTCTTGTATACAGGCTTTTACACCAATAGCTGACTTTAACATATGTAGCAGCTGCGTCAAAACGATCCAGTTTGTAACGTACCTAAGAGAAATGTGTTTGGACACTTTTATTGTAATCTCTTATCCAGAAACGAGACACATAAAAAGGCCCTATCAGTGGCAGCTGCTGCGTAACTTTCGACACCTTGCGGATTTATTGCTTATTTGTCTTTGAACGCTGTCAAATGCAACATAGATGCTGCAATCTGAAGGATATGGTAGTAAAGTCTACTGCTACTGATCCTTTAGACTCTGTGAATTTTGGCATAACGGTCGCGAGCACACTTTCAATTGTTCACGTTTTAAGGAGCTTTTGCGCATGCGCAACTCTCGTGACGTAATTGCCTTACGGGCAAAACACATACGGGTTTGATAAACAACGCGCACAGTTCACGATGCGCACAGCTAGCCCTGGCCACTCAACTAGAAGTTAACGTCCTTGCCACCAGGTGGTAGCACACTGCGGCAGATTTTTGTCCCCGTTCGCTCGGCATAAATCCTGCACGCTCCTCAGATATGCTAATTCACTGCAGTAAAATTAGATCGGACGTCTGCATATGTTAATGTTGTACTGACAGTAAACCTATTTTGTGGGTTTCTGAATGAGTTTTAGTATATTAAGTTATTAATTTTATCAAACAGAAATCTGTTTGAGGCGCTGAGAATCATAAGGGTGTAAAGCACATTACCGTCGAATGTGAGATTGTAGCATTTGTTCATGCTTCTGAAATCTGTTCATCTAATGGTGAGTCAGGTTTATTTCTGCTGTAGACCCAGACTGTAAATATGAAAATTCTCGAAAAGCTGTATCGCTGGATTCTCTGATATTCACTTAAATAGTGGATCGACGGTGGTGTGCTTTAGGCCCCTCTGCATCTCAGCACCTCATTTGTACTCTAGGCAATGACCCTGTTGGTAGACATCACTACTTGAGTTTAATCATGTCTACAAACGGCATGAGTTTGGAGTTGACTGTTTACTATGAGCTAGTCGGCTTTCGTGTGCAGTGCAACCATGAAATATGTGGAATCTATTTTAAATACTAACAGAAAAGTAAAGCTGTGAGGACCGGTCGTGAGTCGTGCTTGAGTAACTCAGTCGGTAGAGCACTTGCCCGCGAAAGGCAGGGGTCCTGAGTTCGAGCATCAGTCCGGCACGCAGCTTTAATCTGCCAGGAAGTTTCATATCAGCGCACATTGCACTGCAGAGTGAAAATCTCGTTCTGGGAACAGAATTAGCATGAAAAGTTAGCCGCAAAGATCCAAGAGTCTTCGAGAACAGATCCTTTGATTGAGAAAGTAACGAACTCAAATAAGTGTGACTACAAACTACAACATTTTACAAGTAAGTATACAGTTAGCACAAGCTGTAAGAATATCTTATTTTCATCCCAGAAGTAAATTCGTTAACTAATACATCTGTTATAGATCTTTTACATTTCCAAAAAAAAAAATTAAAAAAACTTCCACTTACACAAAAATGCGAAATGGAGAGTTGCCAAAGCTTACACATTATATCGTTATTGCCCTAAACTGAACTTAATTATGTACAAAACAAAATATATCCACAAAAACAGTTATTTTTTTGTCAAATAAGTCATGCATCTTGTTATTATTACTGCTGTTTTTATTATTGGCAGTGGCTGTAAATGTATAAACTTGTTCATAAGCGTAACTGTTATATCGCAGATGCTATTAATTTCACACTCTCAAATTTATCTGGATCTAAAAGTTTGTGAACACCTTGAACGTACACTCACGAGCCGCCATTGTCCTCGATTCATAATAAACTCATTCTGTTTCTTTCAGAAGTGCCACCCGCTCCTCGTAACTGGGAGTAACTTCATGTGTCTGTCTGTAATGTGTATATCGTACATTATATATCGTGTTTGCCGGCCGCGGTGGTCTCGCGGTTCTGGCGCTGCAGTCCGGAACCGCGGGACTGCTACGGTCGCAGGTTCGAATCCTGCCTCGGGCATGGGTGTGTGTGATGTCCTTAGGTTAGTTAGGTTTAAGTAGTTCTAAGTTCTAGGGGACCTATGACCTAAGATGTTGAGTCCCATAGTGCTCAGAGCCATTTGAACCATATATCGTGTTTCCTTTCCGCTAAGTCTCCTGCAAACGTCCGGAAGCTGTTGTATTTTAGTGGTGACAATAGGGCTGAGAGAAAACAGCGACCATGGCAATCTGACACCGCTGTTTTACTTCCCAGAGTTGCTTGTCTCCTGCGACATCTGGTGCATATAGGAGAAGGATGTACAGCTCTTACACAACTGGTAACTTAAGGATGGATCACGTTGAAGGCGGATCACCCAGCCTCTCGGTAGCAGCAGAGAAAATGAGGTCGTTTGTTAAAAACATTATACCATTTTCGCCAACGAAGCGAGAAAATCTTTTCAAACAACAACCTTTTTTCGTTTCATGTTTGAAGGACTTAAAATAACAATAGCAGATCCCAACTGCAGTTCTTTTGGAGAAAAACGACTATTAAATTTTTCAAATAAATAACATTATGACTTAATTTCTTAAATATCTTTTAAATCTAATTCTTGAAATTTATCTGCTTCATATGAACAGTTGAAGTCAATTGTTTAATAGATTTTCTGCTGTTAGGTAAGCAAAAAATACACTCTAAGACAAAAAACGACGCACCACGAAGGAATTATCCGAATGGAATGGAAATCGGTAGATGTGATGGACATGTACAAACAAAAGAACGATTACAAATTTAGAACACAATGGACTGTTTATTCAAGAGAAGGGGCCTCACAATCTGAGGAGGATAATAATACGTCTGCTCGCCTCCGGTCCTTAACCTAGCAGTTATTGGACTGGACGTTTATAGACAGAGTTGCTGGATGTCCTGCTGAGGCATATCTCGCCAAATTCTGACCAATTGGGCGCGTGACACAGTCAAAATCCCGACCTGGTTGGAGGGCTCCGCCCATAACGCTCCAAGTGTTCTCAGTTGGGCAGAAGCCTGGGACCTTGCTGGCCAGGGTAGAGTTGGCAAAAACCCTAAGACAAGCTCGCCGTATGCGGGCGTGCACTATCTTGCTGGAATGTAAGCCCAGGATGGCTTGCCATAAGGGGCAACATAACGGAGCGTAGAAATATCCTCGACGTACTGCTGAGCGGTAAGGGATGGAGACGAAAGGGGTCCTGTTATGAAAAGAAATAGCACCCCAGGCCATCACTTCTTTTTGTCGGGCAGTGTGATGGGCAATAGTCTGGTTGGAATCCCACCATTGTCCGGGGCGTCCCCAGGCACCTCTTGAGCTGGAGTCTCATTGGAATAGAATTGTCTTGAGCCTCGCTTCGAACGGAGCCCCGATGACCAGCGAAGACGTGTCTGGAGACGGTCCAGGCAGTGACGAGATGCCAACCTGGCTGTCGTCCACCCTACGGCCCGACAGCCAGAGGTAATGGTCTAGGGTGCCATTTCTTTTCATAGCGGGACCCCTTTCGTTGTCATCCGTTGGAAGCTTGCAGCACCGTGGTATGTCGACGATATTCTTCACCCAGTTTTGTTTCCCATAATGGCAAGTTGTCCTGAGCTTACATTTCAGCAAGATAATGCCCGAGTACTCACGGCGAGAGTTTCTACTGCTTGTCTTCGTGCTTGGCCAGAAAGGTCGGCGGATCTCTCACCAAAAGAGTTATTTATATTTTTTTTAGGAGGGCCTACCTTGGTAAAGTAAATACTTGTTATAAGTCTTGAAGTGTAGTTGGCCAGTTTCGCCAGTAAAACTTTACTCGATAATTACCATTGCCCGCCAAGCGTGTCTTCGTTACGTTCATATTTTATTTATTTTTATATTTTAGATATATTTGTGTATGAAGCTAGAACGCTTGTGGTTTTGGTATCATAGTAATATAGTTTTGTCATTATTCCCCATTCGATGAGGCCCATGGACGAAACGAGTGGCATGCCAATGGGAGCGTACGTGGAGTCACTGTGCATCTTTGTCCGCCTGTCATTTTTCCCCTTTTCCTGTGCCATTCGGTTTGCTCCTGACCTGGCATTCCTTAATTCCATGTGCCTATGCAGGTTTTTGTAGTTGATTCGTACCCTGTTCATAACGAATGTGTAGATGGTGAGAGACTTTATAGCAAGTGAATATGTTCTTTTTTAGCGCTTGCAATAGCTAAGACGATAGTGCCTAGACAGGTAAAGCCCGGCATACCGTTTTAATCGCTCGTCACATTGTGCCTAAGTCGTGTTATGAACAGCTTTCTGTGTGCATATACCTGACGTCCTTGTATGAATAAAGGTAAATTATAATATGTAGTTGTTTAAGGCGCTAATGGATAATGTCTGTGCCTCAGATGCTTTTACTTTGTAATTGTTGTACTTTATAGTGACTGTACTATGTACAGCAAATGTATGCGCAAATGTGGGCTTTGCATGGGTATGTGACAAGCAGTTATAGTAAAGTTGTGTTTTAGTAGTAATCAGTGGTTATACCGTGGGACTATGTATGCGCTGCTTGGACAGCGCTATCTGGTGGCGGGTTGTGAACTGCTAGAATCACAGCAGGTGAGCCTGCGCGGGATAGGGCAGTGATGATGCCGACCGGTGTTAGGCGACCAGTGGTAGTTTCATCTGGTGACTTCAGTTTTATATTTCATGGAAAGAACGACCATGAGAGGAGTTTTTTTATATTTTTATTGTTTGTGACAATGCTTTTATCAAATTGTCTGCCTCATATGCCATTATGTCCATATGGTTTTATAAATGTTAATCCACGTTTCAGGTATGTGGTTCTGTAATAATTGTAAGGTATATAGTTAACTCATGTAAGCCCTCCCTCAAACCTGTCATGTTATACCTTCACAGATCTGATGATGGCACCTTCAGAGTGCTGAAACCGGTCATCTAATAAACGATTGAAGCGATCGTGGCTTTTCAATTATTTTAAAAGAGAGCTTTCGGAACATTATGGGCGGGGCCGTCCAACCAGCTCGGGATTTTGACGATCCAACGCGCCAGTTGGACAGAATTTGGCACGATATGCTTCAGGAGGACATTTAACAATTGAGGCAATCAGTGCCAAGTCGAATAACTGCTTGCACGAGACGCAGAGATGGACCAAAACGTTATTAACTTGCTCAATTTGTGAAGCTGTTTCTCTTAAATAAATCACCCAAATTTTCTGAAATTGTAGTCATTTGTTTGTCTGTACATGTACATCATATCTATCGAATTCGTGCCATTCGGATAATTCCTTCAGTTTGCATTTTTTTTTTTCGTGGAGTGTATGTAGATGTGGTAGTATAATAGTAAAAAACTACACTTAACTCCGTCGGAACAAGTCTCGTAAGACCCTAACGGTACCGACAGATCGCCGTGTCATCCTCCGCCTAGAGGCGTCACTGGAATGCGGATGTGGAGGGGCGTGTGGCCAGCACACCGCTCTCCCGGGCGTCGTCAGTTTTCGGGACCGGAGCCGCTACATCTCAGTCAAGTAGCTCCTCAATTCACCTCACAAGGGCTGAGTGCACCCCGCTTGCCAACAGCGTTCGGCAGACCGGAGGGTCACCCATACAAGTGATAGGCGAGCCCGATAGCGCTTAACTTCGTCTGACCGGAACCGGTGTTACCACTGCGGCGAGGCTGTTGGCTGGTAAAATAATGGTAGTTTCCTTTCTTTATAAGGGGTGATCAGAAAGTTTCCGTTCGAGGGTTATGCTGCAGGGTGTAGTCAACGTCGCGCGACTCTGATGTGGGTGTATAAGCACCGACATGTAGGCAAGGGATTAATGTGGCATTTGTGTCTTTGTGACGTGCGTGCGGTAAATACGGAAACGTGAACCGTGGCGACGTCATTACCGGGTGCGTCCAAATAGGATCAGTATGCTGTTACTCTTTTCTTGACTGTCGCAGAACAAACACCGGTAAACATTCATCGGAGAATGAAGAATATGTATGGGACAGCATGTCTGTCGATAGCCATCGTCGTGGAATGATGTACAAAGTTCTGTGCTGGTCGCGATTCGACAGAAGACTCCGTTCGATCTGGGAGGCGAACCCCATCCATTACGGACAACGTCAGCTCAAGTGGCAGACACTCCTAGAGTCCTGATCTGTCTCCGCGTGATTACGTCATCTTCGGTTCGTTTAAAAAAAATGTGCCTTCAGCTGTCGATGATTCTTGTCAGACGAAGATGTGCAGCAGGTAGTTACGGATTTCTTCACGCAGCTGGTCATGGTGCTGTACCAAACGGATATCATCAACGTGGTGTGTCGGCGGGAAGATTACCTCAGAGCTTACTGCGATTTTGCGTGATTGGCGTACCAATCTGAAAACTTATTTGATCGCCCCTTACAACACGTTAAAATAACTTACTGATTTAAATAGTACTTGTCACCAACTACGCCATCGTCGACAAGATTCTAATAAAAATCGTGATAGGGGATACTCAGGGTGTTTCGCTGTCATGTGCTAATCTTTTGTGAGCAGACTTAGTGCGACAAATAAATAGAAAAACGTATGTGCAATAAGAAGTAAAAAATGATTTTGGAGGGATTTCGGCGTCAATGGCGAGAATGAGCAGTAATTAAAATTGAAGTGACCTATTTAAAAATCAATAGCACTAGCAGCCCTCGATCGCAAAAAAAACGAGTCTTTTGACCCAGGTTTCGACAGTGCTATGAGTGCCTTCATCAGAAATAAAACTCTCAATTGACCTATAATATACACACCTGGAAATGGAAAAAAGAACACATTGACACCGGTGTGTCAGACCCACCATACTTGCTCCGGACACTGCGAGAGGGCTGTACAAGCAATGATCACACGCACGGCACAGCGGACACACCAGGAACCGCGGTGTTGGCCGTCGAATGGCGCTAGCTGCGCAGCATTTGTGCACCGCCGCCGTCAGTGTCAGCCAGTTTGCCGTGGCATACGAAGCTCCATCGCAGTCTTTAACACTGGTAGCATGCCGCGACAGCGTGGACGTGAACCGTATGTGCAGTTGACGGACTTTGAGCGAGGGCGTATAGTGGGCATGCGGGAGGCTATAGTGGGCATGCGGGAGGCCGGGTGGACGTACCGCCGAATTGCTCAACACGTGGGGCGTGAGGTCTCCACAGTACATCGATGTTGTCGCCAGTGGTCGGCGGAAGGTGCACGTGCCCGTCGACCTGGGACCGGACCGCAGCGACGCACGGATGCACGCCAAGACCGTAGGATCCTACGCAGTGCCGTAGGGAACCGCACCGCCACTTCCCAGCAAATTAGGGACACTGTTGCTCCTGGGGTATCGGCGAGGACCATTCGCAACCGTCTCCATGAAGCTGGGCTACGGTCCCGCACACCGTTAGGCCGTCTTCCGCTCACGCCCCAACATCGTGCAGCCCGCCTCCAGTGGTGTCGCGACAGGCGTGAATGGAGGGACGAATGGAGACGTGTCGTCTTCAGCGATGAGAGTCGCTTCTGCCTTGGTGCCAATGATGGTCGTATGCGTGTTTGGCGGCGTGCAGGTGAGCGCCACAATCAGGACTGCATACGACCGAGGCACACAGGGCCAACACCCGGCATCATGGTGTGGGGAGCGATCTCCTACACTGGCCGTACACCACTGGTGATCGTCGAGGGGACACTGAATAGTGCACGGTACATCCAAACCGTCATCGAACCCATCGTTCTACCATTCCTAGACCGGCAAGGGAACTTGCTGTTCCAACAGGACAATGCACGTCCGCATGTATCCCGTGCCACCCAACGTGCTCTAGAAGGTGTAAGTCAACTACCCTGGCCAGCAAGATCTCCGGATCTGTCCCCCATTGAGCATGTTTGGAACTGGATGAAGCGTCGTCTCACGCGGTCTGCACGTCCAGCACGAACGCTGGTCCAACTGAGGCGCCAGGTGGAAATGACATGGCAAGCCGTTCCACAGGACTACATCCAGCATCTCTACGATCGTCTCCATGGGAGAATAGCAGCCTGCATTGCTGCGAAAGGTGGATATACACTGTACTAGTGCCGACATTGTGCATGCTCTGTTGCCTGTGTCTATGTGCCTGTGGTTCTGTCAGTGTGATCATGTGATGTATCTGACCCCAGGAATGTGTCAATATAGTTTCCCCTTCCTGGGACAATGAATTCACGGTGTTCTTATTTCAATTTCCAGGAGTGTAATTACAATATTACAGGAAAGACAAATTTTTCCAAGTGTAAGTACTAGCTTACAAAGAAGAAACAGTAGTTACATGTCACGTATTAAACTAAAAATCAAGCGATAAAGCTTTAGTCACAAAATTTGTAAAACAGAATACGTAATATTCTGACCACTTTGGGCTGCTCACATACGTCGAGCTACGGTAGCATCAGAGTGAGGCGCCCGCGTTAGCAACTGCGGGCAGGTAAACAAAACATTACACCAGGAGTGCCATCTAGCAGCTGCAAATACAAACAGGCTACTTATTGTTAACATTCAAAACGTAGACAGACGAATGTTACGATGAACAGTATTTTGTACATGAAGTAAAAGGTAAAAATTTCATCTGACAGCAGCAGACACGGTAACAAATTGTCTACATAAGATCTTATAAATACAATATAAAGGCTGAAAACGCTATTTTAGAAATACAATGAAAGCTGAATAACTCAGCTAGCAGAAAAGAACGGTATAACATGAAATGCAGTTAATATAAACCTTTAAATAAACAAAAATATGAGTCGACTGTGTTAGAAAAAATAGTTCGGTAACTACACGAGGGAACACGAAATCAAATATCAAGTAACAGCTTTATACCATTGAAGAAGCTTTTATTACGTAATTGTACTAGCTCATTGAGAGTGAGACCATCATTACGGGAAAGGTGTTTAAAAATTTCTAATTATTTGAGAACATCAAACCTATGGCATTTCTTCTCATCGTGCAAAATGTTGATATCGTGAACAGCTTTGGGTGTGTGACCTGTAATCAGAAGGTGGTCGGCAAAAGCCGAATTCTGGGTGCTAGTGCCATTTTTTCTTAAAAGATGTTCTTTGTATGTGACTGCAAAGGCACGTCTTGTTTGTCTTATGTAGTAAGAAGAGCAAGTGACGCGAAAAATGTTATAGACACCAGAGTTTTTCAAAGGGGAACAGGTCGATTTTAATTTGTGAATAAAATTGTTTTTTTTCTTCATACTATTATTGGTTGAAAAGGCGACATTACAGTTGTATTTATTACGAAGAAGGCGTTGAATATGATAGGAGATGGGCCGCAAGAAAGGAATAGAAAAGAATTTCTTCGTTTGGTTGGACTCACTGATAGAGGTGCCGAGTGTAGTAACTCTTTTCACAGTTTTCTTTTTAAGATCGTCAATTATGGTAGGTTCGTATTCGTTATTAACTGCTATAGTTTTGATCACATTGATTTGTTCCTCGAATGTTTCTTTCGAGAGTGGAATAGAAGTAGCTCTGTGGATAGCAGGGTGAAAGAATGCGTTTTTGTGGAATTGAGGGTGCATGGAAGAAGCAGATACGATCTGATCAGTACATGTTTCTTTACGAAAAACATTAAAAGAGATTTTGTTTTCTTCGGTTGCCGGCCCTGTTTTTCGGTTCACCGGTGAAGGATTAAAGTGAACTTTTGTATTGATTTGTTGCGCCACTGATCTTCAAATCAGCGTTCGTGGCCAAGTAAACAGAAAGCTGTCACCGCTTTCTGACGCAAGAAGCTGTAGAGGGGCCAAGCTGATATGATGGAAGACTCTGCCTTGGAACTAACACGAGGAAAGCGCTGTTACTGCCGTCGGTACTGGAACACTGCCAAGGCGGCGTGGTATGTCACAGTAGTTACTCGGATTACACCGCATCCGAGCCTTGCATTGCATCGCGACACCTCCAAGGCTCAGGTGATCAGAAATAATCTGCTGTCGCGAAAGGGCTGGATCGAACGAACAAAAATACCTCCCGCTCCGGCAGCGCAGCATCTTTCATCATTCGCTACCAACTCTGAGAGGTATTCCACGACAGTCGTTGACCTGACACTAGTCATCCTGCCAACCGCTATTGGACGCCATTTCCTCTACCTGTGGAGATGTGGACTACACCTAGTCCTGATGCTACCAGCAGCTGAACTGATGACTTCCAGCTGGAGGCGATGTGGGCTGACTTCAACCATTCCAGGGCGCCTACCGATCGTCCAGGGTCCGTACCTGAACCTGACTTCCTGCCGAGCCGCAGACATTCTGCTTCTGCAGACTTGCGTCCATGTGCCGCAATAATATGAACTTTCGCCGCTAAAGTTTATCGAAGGGTCAAATGGCTCTGAGCACTATGGGACTTAACATCTCAGGTCATTAGTCCCCTAGAACTTAGAACTACTTAAACGTAACTAACCTAAGGACATCAAACACATCTATGCCCGAGGCAGGATTCGAACCTGCGACCGTAGCGGTCGCGCGGTTCCAGACTGAAGCGCCTAGAACCACTCGGCCACCAGCGGTAGGCGTTTATCGAAGGTCTTCTTTTAATTACATATAATCTCTGTGACAACATTGCACTTCTGCCAGTGAAGAAATCTGCCGGCAGATTTTATTACCAAGATTTTTTTGGCTGTCCTGCCGCCCTCCCTGCAATTTCTGTCAACAGTTTTCCTTTTTCTTGTGTTGAAAACGATGAACCCGCGTCAGGGTTAAATAACACTCAAGCGGAAAATGCAAAGTTTTAGTATCTAAACATCATCATTTTCACCCCATTTATTTACAGATAACATCTCAAGCCGGCACATTTCGCGACAGTTGCTCCCTCAAAAATCTGTTTAGGCATGTTCTGTGCACCTGTTCCTCTACTGGTTAGACATAAAGAACGTGTTCGTGGCAGGTAATAATGAAACACTCGGTTTATTCCACTGATTCTATCACGTCATTGTTTTTACTTCGTTCCATGTTCCTCTCTGCAGTGGACTTTTACAGTACCATGAACAAGGCAACGTACTGAGTCACAATATTTGTCTAAAATTAGCTTTCTGACGCTTTTTTTAACATATGGATTCCTGATGATGCCTGTTGTGTCTGTATCCGAAAGAAGGTGGTGTTCTCCAGTCTGAAGGTGATGGGCCGGTCTTGTCCTATTCCTCATAAATGGGTTGCAGCCGGATCTTATATGGCTGGTTTTTAGGTTTGTGATTTCTGATGATTGCCGTTTGTTTTTCGAAACCTCTTACAGAAAAACTCAAGCGTCTTGCAAGGTAGCTGCACCTTACAGAATATTAGCGGGAGCAGGATATGGCCAGGAAAATGCCTACATGCTGCTCCTGATTCTGTTGCGCTGGAATGCCTACATTCTGCTCCTGATTCTGTTGGGCTGGAATGCCTACATTCTGCTCCTGACTCTGTTGCGCTGGAATGCCTACATTCTGCTCCTGATTCTATTGGGCTGGAATGCCTGAAAGTTAAATAATTTCGTGAAGCGTTTTAGGTAGTCCGAATCCGAAGTATAGATCTCGTATGGCCCCTGAGACGGGAGTGGTCCTTTCGTGGTATGTTGTAGAAGCTGGATGTCAGTAATCTTGAGCGATCAACCAACTTATTTTTCCTGTCTATAAGCAGTCGATAGTGCATTCCCGTAAGTCATTGTGGAAATCTGCCTAAGCACTTTCCGGTTTTCTAGGTCAGTGGTGCCTTTAAATGAGCTTGCGCGTACCCAGTAGACAAAGCCCTTTCATCGCGGAGCCAGTTGCTAGCTGGAGGTGTTGTAGTGAACGAGACGGACTTTGCGATGTTTAATGGAATTCAGTAAAATATATTTGTTTCCGTGGACATTTGAGAGTGATGTCTTTGCTTGAATCTTTCCCTACAGACATTGAACTATACTATATCGCTGATTTGTTGTGGGTATTATCGACGCGAGTCGCTAGTAGCGAGATGGAGGCGATGTATGGTACTATCAGCAGTGAAGATGTTCACCTCCAGTGGTCGGATCTTGGAATCTTTGGTGAAAGTTACAGAGCTCTCAATTATTGGCCTTGGAGCTGTAAGAAATTTAACCCTGCACAGCGGGACTTAGCGATGAAGGCGATCTTTCTTCAGACTGATTTTACACGTGCAGGAATTCGGTCAATAAACGCTTTCAATCAAATCTCTGGAACAGTCAGTTGCGTAATTTGTGTCATTCGCAGCACATCATCATGGGATCGAATTCGGGTGCGGCCACGAGTGTGATTTCACGGAAGGGCACGAAAGCTCCGAGGCACGGATGAAAGGAGTGTTTCAGTTTCATTCTCAGAATAATCTAAACAGAAGATTACATGAAGCTTATTACGTACCTCAGTGATGGATGTAAACTTACTTAAATGCAGAGGAATACAACCAACATAGTTCTTTTTGTTTCCATGGACCAATAACTTTTTGAATATCCAAGAAGTTTCTTTTTTTTTATACTCGTATTATTGATACTGAAATGTTTCTTGACTCTTGTTGCGTCAACCATATGGGAACATGGGCGTAACACACTCTCCATCTTTCTTTTCTTCTTCTCAATAGATGCAAAATTCCTATCCAGAACCATGCTATCACAGTAGCAAGAAAGTACGTATTATTTAAGCTTTAAGCTTCATTCGTAGTAAGTAAATCTTACGAGCAAAAATATTAATAAAAATATTTTGTCCGTAAAAAGAACGCGTCAATATGAACAGGTTTTTAGTTCTGAAGTTCGAGTTTAGATGAGGCAAAAAAAGAGAAAAAAAGAATGAATATGATTGCAGCCACGTAAAGCCGCATTTTCAGATCATACATTCACAGATGCACTCTCATCATTTACATATGAACGCGAAACTTATATTTGCATTGGTGATCCAGGTAAAACATTCCTTGTTTTTAAATATGAGGTGGGGGAGAGCTTGAACAAGATGACGCCAGGCAACATGCTGCCGCGCTGTCTTGACCTATTCCCTACAGATGGTGTCTGAACCAATCACCAGCATGTTCTCCAGATCTCTCTCCAGTTTATATCGTATGGTCATGAGGTTGCCGAGTGACTGACACACCTCCTCTCGTTAGTCAGAACGACTGATGAACTATGAAGCAGCATGGAATGAGTTACACTTATCTGTCTTTCAAACTTAGTTCGACTCAGTACCCATCTGGATTAGAACCATTGTTGTTGTGAGACATGGCAGCTGTACGAATGAATTTCCCATCACGCACACTCCAAAATTACCCGCAAATTTAGTATTGTAATTTTCCTACTACACTAAATACGCACTATACGTACTAAATTTTGTTGATTACTATCCTTGTTGGGGCTACAGGTTTACTAGTCGGTAGTCCAGGAAGCGAGGAAGGAAGAGATTCCAGATACTGGATGACATGATGAACGGTACAACATACAGCAGCCTTAATAAGGAAGCAATGGATCGCAGAAAATGGAGAGGCAAAGGACCTGCTAATATAGCAGATAACTGATGATGAGTCCAGGAAGACAGAGTATTTATAAATTAGTGTTAATTACTGTAGGGATGTGTTCCTGACATCAAAACATTACAGAAAATCCAAGTGAACATGGGTCCAAAAATCATTCGTTGGGAGTTACGAGAAGCAGTCAAATGAAAACTGAACGACCTGCCACAACGGGACCGTGGAATGGTTCTACTGGAACCTACCGTTCACGCGTGTCTGCCGTCAGGTCGTCAACGATGTGGAGATCACACGGTGAACAATGTATGCAGTATGGAAGATGTTGCAGTGTGTCCCAACCATACCGCTGAAGTGTAGCCCTCGTCTGTTTGACAGTGTTTGTGGGGGGGGGGGGGGGGGGGGGCGTTGTCGTGGAACTTCGACTGCGCGGGCCCTGTGCTCGCCGAGTTCCTCACGCGTCGAACCAGAGTCAGTGTGCAGCATTATGAAGGCACTTAGCGGAAACGGTGATGTACCAAAAGTCAGAACGTCCAGGAATGCTGTCGGACGGAATCATCCTGGTGCATTATAATGTTTACTCCCGCACTGCCAATCAGACAAAGGCTACAGCGGTTTGGTTGGGAAACACTGCAACATACTCTGTACAGCCCGGATCGTTCAGCGTGTGATCTTCACGTGTGGCTACCTGGAGAAAGACATGCATGGACGTCGGTTTCAGTCGGATGAGGAGTGCAAGAGCTGTGGTTGTGGATCCATCAAGGGGCGACCGCCTTCTACAAAACAGAAGTTCATCGTCTCGTCCTCCAGTGGGATAAAGGTCTTAACACACGTGATGGTTACTTTTAAATGGAACCATTCCATGGTCCTGGTGTAGCGGATGTTCGGTTTTCATTTGACTGCCCCGTATAGATGTGTTTATTGCCAATGTTACGTGTGATGTATTTAACTACATGCGTTTACAAAAAGAGTTCAAAGTGAGCTGCTCCTTCTTGAACGTGTGCCCTTTGCCTACTTTCAATACATTTCCGTATTCTGTTGAAATTTCCTGGAGTGCTCTGTATTTGGTCGAATCAATTTTGGAGAATGTCAATTTGAATGTCAGTATTAAATACAGGAATAGAATACCTCAAGTACTTTAAATGTCTCGAGATGTAAAAATACATTAGATACAAAGTTAGTGATAGGGCAGTCCATGCAATGGATATCCCTCGACTAGTGTATCAGTTTGGGAACTGGCTATCGCGGTACAGGCGAGAGTTTAGAGTAAACTGAGGCGGAGCACTATCACACATAAACCACATCTGTTGGTTGACCTCTAGAGGTACATCACCAAAGAAATGAAGTACCTCACTCATGAAAAATCGTAGGTGCGTTTGTCTACAAAGACGTCTTAGGAGAAACAGGATCAATAAGATGATCACGAATGAATCCACCCCGTAAGTTGATGCTGAACAAAATACAGAGTAACAAAGCCAAATGGAAAGAAGAATGCAACTAAAAATGCGTGTCTGACATGCGTTGCGTTACAAGAGGTCACAACAGCCAGGACCCATTTCCATACTGACTTTGTAATGTTCGCTTTCAGGGCACATCCCTACATTTATGGACACCAGTTCATAAACACCCTGTATAGTTCTTTAGCTAACATTTTAGCGTCCGATAGAGATTCAGATTCCCTGCTCAGCCTGAGTATCGATATGGACAATGGGCCAGAGGTGCTCGGCCCACATACTTCAGCTGCAGCTTGCACCGCCGCAGCAAGCATGTCATGTGGAGCCGTCCTCTGATACGAGACTGCCTGTAAAAGACCGTGACCCGACCCTTAACACCCAGTCCGAAGTGTAACTGGGCAGGGGCAGAGCACACGATACTTGAGGCAATTGTAACGTTGCGTCTAGGATGGGTTAGTGTGGGCTAGGATTTTCTGTGAGGAAGGGTATGTGGTGCAGCTGAAGAAGGGCCGTTGATGGTTATAGTGGCTTCTTTATCGAGGCTCGTTTAGAATCATTCGCTGACGGCACGGAGAATACCATGGCACTTCCCCGGTGCTGCTGCCTCTGGCTGCTAACGGCGCATTCTGCTGCTGCTGCGTCTGCAGGTTCCCGTATTCCCCAGTTGTAGTAGGTTTAGCCGGCAATGGTGGCTACGAGGACGTCATGTCACGCTCCAGGGTCCACAGTGCAATGGCCTTTTCTAGATACCCCAGCGAGGGCATAGATGGCTGGACCCTCACATCGTGCTCTCGGGACGGTGCAAAGTGTGGGGCTGGCCCCAGCGCCCAGATGCGTAGGCAGTAGGCAGTGCTCGTGTGGCAGTATAGGTAGAGGCGACTGCATCTTCGGCGTGGTGCTAAGTAGCACAGGTCCGACGTCACATAACTGCCCATTTGCTTGACGACGACGAACTTGTTCCCACGTCCTTAAATACTGCTGCTCCCTTCTGATTTCTCAATAACAGTGGTGTTAGTGTGTCGTGGTGAGCAGTCTGGAACAGAGCGACAAGCCAGTAGTTGTCATATTCGGGTTGCAGTACTCCCTGCTGGCTGTCCCCGCACGGACACGTGTAGTCTTTCGTCGCAGAGGCATTGCGAAGCTGCTGACCAGCAGTCCACTAGCGACCACCGACCGAATTTGGCGGTGGCCTGATTTCGTACTGGTGCTGCACTGCTGCTCGTTTATAATGTAACCGTTTACATTTCCACCCGTTCATAAAGAATATTCGTCGTCGAATTTTGCCGAAACAGTGCCATTGGTTTGTTTACAATCACTTACATTTCACGTTTCTACGTCCACTCATGGTAACACTTTGTCTTTTGGCATTATTTACATTATCTGTCCGAGTTCACTAGCGCATAGCTCTTTATTCACTGTCTTTGTTCATCGTTCACCTTGTCCTTCATAAAGTTCCTTCTGGTTGGTGCCGGTGTGACCAATTCGAAGCTGAAGATTGAAGTTCGGTAGGGATAGGATTTGGGCTACCTTTTGCTTGAATGGTTATACAGTATACGATCTCTATTACGGTGGAAATCATGCAGTCCGATGAGGCTGAGAAGCCTATGAGTACTTGTCGCTGCTGATGTTCATTCCAGTACTGTTTTTACGTGCTCTAAAAGATGTTTTGTTGAGGAGCGACCACGCTGCGTGGCTAACATTCGACCTAGGGAGGCGAGCAGGTCAGGTCTCATGTGTTTTTTTGGGAAGGTTAGATTTTCTGTGGACAAACTTTCTGTTGTGTCTAGACAAGACAACCTAGACACAATGAGAGGAAGCCGAAAGGCACGCGCTAAGCCAAAGCAGGGTGCATGAGGTCTGAAACTGGATACGTAATGAATGCTATAAAGAAAAGTACGTAGCTTCTGGAATACTTAACTTTAATCCATCCTTGTGGTACATCTGGAGATTGTGGCGATACAATTGAGACTCTTTAGATACATGCAATGTTACTAATGGCGCCTTGCTAGGTCGTAGCCATTGACTTAGCTGAAGGCTATTCTAACTATCTGCTCTGCAAATGAGCGAGGCTTCGTCAGTGTGCATCGCTAGCTACGTCGTCCGTACAACTGGGGCGAGTGCTAGTCCGTATCTCGAGACCTGCCTTGTGGTGGCGCTCGGTCTGCGATCACACAGTGGCGACACGCGGGTCCGACATGTACTAATGGACCGCGGCCGATTTAAAGCTACCACCTAGCAAGTGTGGTGTCTGGCGGTGACACCACACATTCAGCGGGTGGATTGGATAAGTACATCAACGCCTGGTTTATATCCAGGCTTCCTGCCATGTAGGCGGATAATGAGAAGGTAAAAAAAAAAGTCGTGTGACTAGGGCCTCCAGTCGGGTAGACGGTTCACCGGGTGCAAGTCCTTCGATTTGACGCCACTTCGGCGACTTGCGCGTCAATGGGGATGAAATGATGATGATTAGAACACCCAGGCCCTGAGCGGAGAAAATCTCCTACCCGGCCGGGAATCGAACCCGGGCCCTGAGGACTGGAATTCCGTCGTGCTGACCACTTTTTTAATTACTGTTTTTTTTAACCTCATTTTATTCACCTTCCTTCGTTGCATCTGCCCGGGGTGGACGTCGTAAGACACCCGTTTAAGTTCGTCGTTGATCTGTTAGCGGAGTTTTTTTTTTATTACAGAGGACAGCTAACCCTCTGACCGAATACGCTGAGCTCGCGTACAGGGATTTAAATGAAATGATCGTGTGGCATTGTTGGCCGGGAGGCTTGCGAGTCAGTGATGGTGAAGGACACACAACACCCAGTCCCCTGCCGGGAATCGAACCTGGGCTCCCTGCGTGTTAGGCGGTAATGCTACCACTACGGTACGGAGGCGGACACCACTCAGCTACTGGGGGCAGACCTGAGAAGGTCAGTCTGGATATGTCACATAGGGTATAATTGATCAACAGCCTTTTAGTTCTACTGTGTACCTCTTTGTCGACCTTGCTCATAATTAGTACAGATAACGCCTGTTTTGCTCATAATACCTACGGGTAACGTCTATTTCTTTTCTTACAGTAACCAGTGTAGACCCACTCTTTGGAAAAACTCTATTCTCTACGACATTATTTCTTTCAGACAATCTGTGGAAGAATTCTGGAAGTGGAACAATGGTAACTCACATCACCGCGAAATGGCTTATACGTGTTTTGTAGGGCAAATGGTTACTGGCCCGGCTTGGCAGTTTAGTTATTCCTCCGTGGAGAGCAGGACAAATAATTGTCTGTTAGGTGCCACCAGTAGTATCTCGTATGCTTTGAGGAGCGACCACACTGCGTGGCTAACATTCGACCTAGGGAGGCGAGCAGGTCAGGTCTCATGTGTTTTTATGGGAAGGTTAGATTTTCTGTGGACAAACTTTCAACGGGTGGACTGGATAAGCACATCAATGTGTGGTTTATATCCAGGCTTCCTGCCATGTAGGCGGATAATGAGAGAATAAAAAAAAAGTCATGTGACTCCAGTCGGGTAGACGGTTCACCGGGTGCAAGTCCTTCGATTTGACGCCACTTCGGCGACTTGCGCGTCGGTGGTGATGAAATGATGATGATTAGAACACCCAGGCCCTGAGCGGAGAAAATCTCCTACCCGGCCGGGAATCGAACCCGGGCCCTGAGGACTGACATTCCATCATGCTGACCACTTTTTTAATTACTGTTTTTTTTAACCTCATTTTGTTCGCCTTCCTTCGTTGCATCTGCTCGGGGTGGACGTCGTAAGACGCCCGTTTAAGTTCGTCGTTGATCTGTTAGCGGAGTTTTTTTTTTATTACAGAGGACAGCTAACCCTCTGACCGAATACGCTGAGCTCGGCTGAGCTCGCGTGCCGAGATTTAAATGAAATGATCGTGTGGCATTGTTGGCCGGGAGGCTTGCGAGTCAGTGATGATGAAGGACACACACCACCCAGTCCCCTGCCGGGAATCGAACCTGGGCCCCTTGCGTGGTAGGCGGTAACGCTACCACTGCGGTACGGAGGTGGTCACCACTCAGCTACTGGGGGCAGACCTGAGAAGGTCAGTCTGGATATGCCACATAGGGTACAATTGATCAACAGCCTTTTAGTTCTACTGTGTACCTCTTTGTCGACCTTGCTCATAATTAGTACAGATAACGCCTGTTTTGCTCATAATACCTACGGATAACGTCTATTTCTTTTCTTACAGTAACCAGTGTAGACCCACTCTTTGGAAAAACTCTATTCTCTTCGACATTATTTCTTTCAGACAATCTGTAGAAGAATTCTGGGAGTGGAACAATGGTATCTCACATCACCTCGAAATGGCTTGTACATGTTTTGTAGGGCAAGTGGTTACTGGCCCGGTTTGGCAGTTTAGTAATTCCTGCGTGGAGAGCAGGACAAAGAATTGTCTGTTAGGTGCCACCAGTAGTATCTCGTATGCTTTCAACTGTTCAAATTTTTGTAGGATTTTCCACCTCATAAGGTATGAATGAAGAGTGTAAGATTGAAACACGATGGTTAGTCGGAAAGTAAGGAACGATCGGTCGCGAAATGGAAACCACAGTGAAAATCCGATGAAGTTTTGCACAAGTGTGTTGGACAGTGTCTCTAGTATGCCTGTCGATCGCGTCACGTCGTTCTTTTTGGTTCTGAGCACACAGGGAGCACATAAAGGTACCCCAAACAATAGTGTCTCCCACCAAGTATGAGGGCCTGGTGAGAAATTTCGCCTGAAGCTATGCAGCCAACATTACATAACTGTCATGCGTTTTCTCTTCAAGCCAATTCTCATCCGCATTCTGCAGGGTCAATGAAGATGCTACTGCATCGTTTTCAATTGGAAAGGTTTGATTACCCACAACACATCCCGCAATTGGCTCCCTCTGAGTTTCATCTCTGCTCACATGAACTGCTGGCTAAGAAGACAACATTTTGGCGCAGACAACGAGCTGTAGGCCAGTGTAGAGGATTGGCGGAAAGCACTGGCGGCTGTCTTCTATAACGAGGGTATTAAAAGTTGGTAGAACGCTACAACAAACGTCTAAGTCGGATCGGCGACTATGGAAATAAGTAGCTGGAAGTTATAGGTAACTGTTGCAAATAAAACAGTTTTGATTTTCACCGTGGTTTCCATTGCGCGACCTATCGTCCCTTACTTTCCGAATAGCCCTCGTATATAGGCTTTACACGTATCTGAATATGAATATCCAAATGGGTGCCCATTTGCTTACTTGTAATGGTGTTCATGTGGCTGTATAGTTACAGGAATTCTTCCATTACTGCTATTGGTGATGTTAATGGTGTAGGTAATTCGGTTTGGATTTTCCGCAGCCCTTCCAGCAATTAATCCAGTGGTAGTTATATTGGTGTTAAAAGCCTCCGAACAACACGAAACAAGGCTTTCTGTAGTTCCGTTGTCTCAATGCGTGCGTCAGTGACAATACCGGCAGGTTAAATGTTTATTTGACACTACAGTACTGAAGCCATAGTCACAGTACATAATTTTTAAAAAAAAGTGTTACATTATCGGTTTCAACGAACTACGCTGTTATTTCCAGATGTAGAACATCAGTCGAAAATGACGACGTAGTTTCATTGAAACCAGTAATGTGAGCTCCCGTTTTCTTTTCTGTTTTTAAAGAAAAATTTCGATTACTGTGACTACGGCTTCACTGTTGTAGTGTCAAATAAACATATAACTTATAGTCACACTCCTTTACGGCAATTATATCGGAATACAGAACTACCGACAAGATTGCAGAGTAATTTCGCTAAGGGTGTCTATGTCATCCAGGAGGTCCCTAAGAACATCCAGATCGTGACTAGTGGTACGCCGGCACGGTAGCTCAGCATGTGCGGTCAGAGCGCTGGTAGGCCTCTGTAATAAAAAAAACTGAGTGGAAGGATCAACAAACGAGCTAGAACGGATGTCATGTGACGTCCGCAATGACCATACCAAAAACAAAATCGGCTGTTGCCTGAATGTGGGACATTAACGATGCAGCCAAAGTGTGCAGCTGCCTCGTATTGTTTGTAATGTCATTTTTCAGTCAGATGAGCAGGATAATGTGCAAGTCTCTGTTTCGTGGTTGCCTTTTGCCTCCTCCTCTATTTGTTGTAACACCTTATTAATATTTTCTGGGTCCTCTGCGTCGACTGTTCTGAAACCGTTCTCAAAATTCGACCGTCCGCGTCTAACAATCTTCTTTTTCGTCGCGTTCATGGGAGTAACTCCACAGTCTGCCATGCCTGTGCCTGTAGTCGTGTAAAAACTGACCACAACAACTGATACTCTCCCTGCGTATCGCTGAACCTCGTTTGGTTAATTATCTTGAGCTTTAATTTGCCGAACGTGTCTTCTAACCTTCGCATTTCGTTCCCTAGTGCACAAATGTTGCAGTCTAATCTTAGGATCCACTAATGACTTGACGTAATCACATTCGTTTGTTTTGGAAACAGGACACCACCTGTTAGAGGATGTCCTAGAGGGCTCCTGTCACCCTACAACAGCACACGAAGCTTCTCGTGTTCCTTTCCCCTTTGGTCCCAAGCCCAATGCTTGATCTTGAAACTGCTTCTTCTCACCTGGAATAGACTCTGATGGTAGTTTATAACTGTGGCTGCTGGTGTAAGTGCATAGTGATGTGCCGGGGTTACTACAGAACAAATTAATAATGGAAGAGTTCAGATGTCACTTGAATTCAAAGAAATAGTATTGATAGAAATTGAGAGTTATACCAAATAAATTTAACGAACGACGAAACTGATGCCCCATGGTACACAAACAGGCCAGAATACTGTTGCAGAAGCAACATAAAAGGCTTGCCAAATTTAAATCGACGTAAGCTGGAAATTTAGCGCGGACCCTAATGCGAGATGGTTGTAATAGTTTCCACCACGAAACTTTGTCTGGAAGCCTGGCAGAAAATCCAAAGAGATCCTGTCGTATGTGAAGTGTGCTAGTGGCAAGACGCAATCAATAGCTTCTCAGCGCGATAGCAATGGGAACACTATCGATGACAGTGCTGTTAAAGCAGAGTTACTAAACACAGCCTTCCGAAATTTCTTCACCTAAACGGGCGAAGTAGATATTCCAGAATTCGAATCAAGAACTGCTGCCAACATGAGTAACTGAGAAGTAGATATACTCAGAGTAGGTCACGCTGGGTAGCCGCGCGGTTTGAGGCGTCTTGTCACGGTTCGCGCGGCTCCTCCCGTCGAAGGTTCGAGTCTTCCCTCGGGCATGGGCGTGTGTGTCGGCCTTAGAGTAAGTTAGTTTAAGTTAGATTAAATAGTGTGTAAGATTAGGGACCGATGACCTCAGAAGTATGGTCCCATAAGACCTCACCACAAATTTCCAAATTTTACTCGGAGTAGTGAAGCAGCTTAAACTGCGTAGCAAAAGCAAGTTTTCTGGCCCAGATTGAATACCAATTAGGTTCATTTCAGAGCATGCTGATGCAATAGCTCCATTCTTAGCAATCATATACAACCGGTTACTCGACGGAAGATCCGTCCCCAAAGACTGGACAGTTTCGTAAGTCACACCAAAATTCAAGAAAGGCCTTAGGACTATCCACTAAATTATAGGACGATATCATTAAAGTCTATATGCAGCAGGATTTTAGAACATATTTTGTGTTCGAAAATTATGAATTACCTTGGAGAAAACGGACTATTCGCACACAGTTAACACGGATTTAGAAACATCTTCCTTGTGAAACACAACTAGCTCTTTACTCACGCGAAGCGTTGAGTGCTATTGACGAGGGGTTTCAAATTGACTCCATATTTCTAGAATTTTAGAAGGCTTTTTATAATGTATCTCACAAGCTGCTTGTTATCAAATTGCATGCTTATGGAATACCATCTCAGTAATGCGACTGGATTCGTGATTTGCTGTCAGAGATGTCATAGTTCGTAGTAACTGACGGAAAGTGATAAAGTAAAACAGAAATGATTTCTGGCGTTCCCCAAGGTACTGTTATAGGCCCTCTCCTGTTCGTTGTGTATATAAACGATTTAGGTGACAATTTGAACAGTTGTCTTAGGTTGTTTGCAGATGATGCTGTCGTTTGTTATCTAGCAAAGTCATCAGTCGACCAAAATCAATTGAAAACGATTTAGATAAGATATCTAAGTGCTGCAAGGAACCCGTAAAATTTCAGTTTTACCATAAATCAATCAAATCTGAGGCCGTAAATTCAACTTAACACCTAGGAATTACAATTACAAACAATTTGAATAGGAAAGAACACATAGAAAATATAAAAATAAAAGAACACACAGAAAAACTGCCTTTTATTGGCAGAACGGTAGAAGACGCAACGGATCTACTAAAGAGACTGCCTACACTACGGTGTGGGATCTTTAGCAGATAGGGTTAACGGAATACACCAATAAAGTTCAAAGAAGAGAACTACGTTTTGTATTATCGATAAACAGGGGAGACAGTGTCAATGACAGGATAGAGGGTTAGGGGTGGAAATCGTTGAAACAAGAAGATGTATTTCGTTATGGCAGAATCCTCGCACGAAATTGAAATCACCAACTTTCTCCTCCGAATGCGAAGATAGTTTGGTAACGTCGACCTACATTTCGAGAAACTATCATCGTAATAAAATAAGGGAAATCAGAGCTCCCACAGAAAGGTACAGGTGTTGGTTTTTTCAGTGCGCTGTTCGAGAATCGAATAATAGAGAATTAGTGTGAAGATGGTCTGATGAATCCTCTGCCAGGCGCTTAAGTGTGATTTGCAGAGTGGCCATGTAGATGTAAAACCGCCTGGCTATTCTTGCCTAACCTTTTGCCCAGATTGTCCCCTCCTCTCTGTTGAAGACACTGCCAACGGTGGAGGACCACCTCTATGGTTCCGTTACAAGGATGAATTCGACTGACTTGAACTATCATGGGACGAGTTGGGAGTTGTAGCTCAACGTTAACAGGAAACCTCACTTCTACCACCTAACTGAGCTCCTGATAACACTGAACAACAAATTTGAAATTAAAGTGTGTAAATTGCATGATTTTGAGTTAGTTATGTTTATTTCAGTATAAAATGATTCAGAATCATCATCTTCATAAATATTTACTCTAGTTTATTTAAAAAATTAATCTACATTTTTGTAATACTCACTAACTAAATATGCCTTCATGCATAACAAATTTTAAGTGAATAATTACTTGAATTATATTGTGTTCTATGCACTGATAAATTTCAGTGTCATTCTTGAAGTACAAAAGTATAATATTAAGAAAAAATGAAGATAATATTAGACAAATGAAAATACTTTGCAAGTCTACTTTGTACCTGAACTATGTAAAGCGCAAAAGAAAATATATAAATTAACTGGTCACAAATTTATATAAAGGATTACAAATGTCAAATGTCCATATGTACAGTCATACTCAAAAGTATCCGAACGGCCTGAATTGCATTTCGCCTGATTCGCATGCAACCGGCATAACGCGGCTGTCTAGCAGGTCCTCTAATCGCTCCTTGGTACAGTCGTTTGACTGTTGAAAATGGTTCCAACATGTCACCACTAGAAAACACTGCTCTGTCTCGCAATAACTCATGATGTAAAGTAACACCACGATACTGCAAATATCAGGGAACACGTTATCACAGATAAGAGTGTTGTTAAGGCTTGTAAGCTCACATTTATTTACAATAAATGACATACCTGAAATGTTACCACTCTCATTATTACGTCAGATAGGTAATGTACGTGATAAGTTCGTCGTATTCATGATTTCCTCTGCAAAGTAACATACCGTACATATTATTTAACACAAAATGACATTAAAAATTTAAGTTATTCACGAGCTGCTAGTTGAGAATACGTATAAATTTCAAATGACACAACGAACCGCCTCGTTCTGCATATGGATTCAAACCTACGTCATGCACACTAAGAAAAGATTTCGTGACTGACGCAAACTAACAGTCATTCCTGATTGGGCATACAGAGAGTGATATACATCGATTTTAGACAGTATCAGTTAGGAAATATCAACTTTAAATTACATAACGCAAACATTTTTAACGGACGCGAATTCCTCCCCAGCATCTCTTGTCCCTGTTAACGAACTACGAGAGATGTTAAATATTGCTTTTTCACAAGTAACTTACTTGAAATGCCGTGAGGTACAGCTTTGTGTTGGACAGGGATTTGAACCCAGAACCTAATCGGATTGCTATCGAAGCACAAACAACTGTGACATATCGGATTTTCTCGGCAGTATCTAGATGTTTTAACTGAAATGACGAGACGAAACATTAATTTTTTCCTTCCCAGGACTCCAACCCGGCACCTATCGCTGTTATATTCTAGAGAAAACGAACGTTAAATATGGGTTTGTTGCACCAGCAGCGACATGTGAGCATGTTTGAACTAAAAATAATATGACGAAGAGTTCAGTGCTCACTGGGAATAGAGCCCCACGCATATCGTTGTCGACTACACACAAAGAGACGTCAGCTACCGAATTTTTCTCCACCAGCAGCTCGGAATAACATCTTGAACTTACAGTGATCTCGCAATTAGTTCTGTGTCCCACTGGGAGTCAAAAACGTCAGATATCGTTAGTGTTGACAACGAATGAAAAAACATTAAAAATCAACATTATTATCCACCAGCGGATAGGTGTTCTCATGCTAGAGCTTGATAATACATAATGAAATCTTTACTGCCGGGCCAGGATTCGAACCCATTCACACGTAATATGTGAAGATGTTGAGGAATCTGCAGTTTTGAACAAACAACAAATTGTAGCCGAGCTGTATTGCCACGAAGGGATCAAATTCGGCGTTAACGGCGGTCTGAGTTGCATTCTCAGCTCAGAACCAATTTTATCGACATACAGAAGCTCAGATAAAAGATGGAATAAGTGTCTTGTGACCCTACATAGCGTTTGTTTCGTCACTAGAAATAAATAACTAGTATAAGAAAGGTTACTGGTGATAGAGTTTCTACATGTCGCCACTCCAGACTTTATTGTGGTTCAACCTAACGTCTACTTGGCAGAGAAGGAATACCATCTTTAATGTGAATTTCAGACCACACTGCCATTATATCTTCTTCACTTGGTGTAGTCAGAAGAGAATGGAATCTGTCTCTCCCTATCTAAAATCATTGAAAGAAGTGGGAATCGAACACAGACCATAGGTATAGGAACCTACCACAAGTCCAACAGACCACCAAACCCTGTTTTCTGTGGCACATTTTTTTATCGCAACGCCGTTGCGACACACAGGCTCCCTGTAGTAAATTTCAGCATGTTCAGTAATTTCATTTACTTGGTTGACCGAATCACCATGAACTAGCTGCCTCGACTACCCAGTGCATACATGCGACTCTATTTTGTAATCACCGAAATAAAATCACGTAACTGACACCTACACAGAACTGCCAACAGTGTAGGATGCAGAAATTTTAATAGGAAATGTTCCTTTCCACTTGAACTATTCTATTGCGCTATCTGTTTGTAAAAAACGTCGTGCAGCGCAAAAGAAAAGCTGTAACTGTTTCTTTCAGAAGTCTAGACCCGGCCATTTGCATTATCTGGCAGCGCTGTGGTATGCAGAAGTTCTGGAGGACTTGTTGTTCAGCTGTGGAGCTGTTGGAGCTATGTGTCAGCTAGTAGCGTAATGGTAATTGTCGTGCACCATAGACAAGGTGTCGCGAGTTCGAATACATTTACCACTAAATTTTTTTTAAACGCAATTCTGCTGTCTGCTGAAGTTACCAATCTAATGGAACTTTGAACATAATTCCCTTCACTTCTCAACCCAAAATAGTCGCATGTGGAAAAAGGGCTAACTTCTGTGACATTTTGTTCTTTTCAGGTTTAATTGACAGACAGGCAGCAGATGCATCTCGAAGCTTTTGTATTATGTATGGGGAGAGCGCATCGTGCCCAAATACGTCAGAAAAGTATTTTCTACATCAGCTATCGTGTGGTAGTGGCATTTTATTCTTCTTCAAACATTGTTTAACAGCTTTAACTCAGAACAAGTTTTCTACATGCATGTTATCAATAAACTGCATGTGCAGCGTCAGACTGTTATAGATAACATCAGACAATTCGCATATATCGTTGATGATTAATTTCGCTCTCATGTTTACTATTGTTTCAACAACACTAAAAGAAACCTTACGAAAATCGTGCAGTGTATTATAAGAAATGAAATAAAACTACCCACGATAACCTTACGACGAAAGTCTGTTTTAATAAAACTGAGTATCTGTACACAAGGATGCCTCTATCGGCACGAATTAGAAAATACTACTCACTTAGATTTTGTTTGGGTCTATGTTTAATTGGTATGTTGTGTCATACTCAAAAGGTATGCAAATGTGGCATTTCATAAATATAGTTATATATTTCTAGAAACCCAAAATTTGCTTGTCAGCAGCGGAAAGAGGCGTTACCTGTTGTGCAGCATTGCAAGTTTTTCACCATTGCACTATGAGCCCAAATTATTTTCTTGCGATTTCCTTATTGATGTTTGATCTGACTGCTTGTAGCTCTTTCACAGAAGCGGTAAAAGCGTTGAAGTCAGTGAGACTGGAAATGTGAACCATAACAGACGCTTTTGCACAGGTCAGCACGTTACCACAGAGCTGGCGAACAGGTGTGTGTGTGAGCTTCCTCTTACGAGGCCAATAGTGGCTAGAACTCATAAACCGCTATTTAATGGACGAGATTAGTTGCGATTTCCACCTGCAACGACTTTCCTGGGCTGATAACCGTAAGATTACAATCTTTTGTTACACCTCAAGCGATAATATCTGAGATTATTCGATGGAAATGACAGGTAAAATCCGTGCACACAAGGAAGTAACTCGTCGATCACAGAGCTGCCAAAGATACGTTGCCTTGTTGCCAAATCTCAGTTACAGTACCAGCAGGAAGAAGACGAACCGATGTGATCCTACAGCGGGCAGGGAAGTGACCACAGCTGGTGTCTCCAAATCGCAGCTGCTATGGTTTGGAATACGTAATGCGACTGATTCACATTTCTGTAACTAGGTTTAGGGACTGGAGCATAGTTACTAAAAATACTCAGAATTGACTGCAGACTAAGCATCATAAATCAGTAACTCTCATAGTTGTTCTTATATTTCTTTCGCAAGTGCACTCAAAACTAAGAAACTCATTCACAGGCGTTTTCGTGCCTCGCCGATAGTCGAGCACAACAAACAAATAAAAAAAAAATTATGTGTGCGTGTGTGTGTGTATGTGTGAGAGAGAGAGAGAGAGAGAGAGATAGAGAGAGAGAAATAAAAAAGAATGAGAGAGAGAGAGAGAGAGAGAGAGAGAGAGAGAGGGAGAGGGTAAAAAATTATTGCAAAGATATTGAATCATGGTATGTAAAGAAATCTTTCATTTAAAATGACACATTCCACATCATTACGAAATGTCATATTCATGATCTATGGAACAAGAATTAATCTAATCTAATCTAATCACATCATATTGATGACTAGCCATGAAGAGTCATGAATTACCGAAATTTTTGCCAATACCAGTAACCAAAGCTAAACTTGAAAATAAAAGACGACAATTTTTGTAATAAACCGGGACCCCTATCAAGACCCTTTCGTCCCTGTTAGCTAATCACGAAAGATGTCTGATATACCTCCATTCTGAAGTAACGAAGTGTGCATGCATTTAAAGATGAAGTGCAAGATGTGAGGTTCTGTGACGGAGGTACGAACCCAACACGTAATCGGATTGTTAACTAAGAAAAATCAAATGTTACGTATCGGTTACACCTACCGCGCATCCACGAAGATAGCTTAAGTATCAGTTGCTTACTCACCAATAGTAAGATGTGTGCGAGTTTGACCAGAAATAACGACACCTATTGCGATTGTTGGCAACACATGAACAGACACAAAAAATACACGTTAATTTTCACTAGCAGGTATGGAAGAACTGACAGCGACGTATATCGGAAGGCAGTAAGATCTCTTGCCTTTTGATTTGGCTGTACTCGACAGCCATTTCTAGGCGCAAGTAAATGAAGAAAGGCAGCGCGTTTTTGTTATCAAGTAGCGTCTTCATCAGTTACTTTAGTTTTAATGTACTCTACGAGTAACTGCTGATGTTTGATATTAACATGAAAAGGATTCCGTAGACAGGGAAAGAACCTGTGCTTGGGAAACTACTTCTATTGTGACCAAAAGGCATTAAATGATCTTCAAGCACGTGTGTTCCAGCAGCGGTATGAATAAAAGGATAGTAATCGAATTATCCGGTAACTTCACACTTCACAGTGGAGTTTCTCGAACTAAGAAATTTGCTCAATTTGCGAAAATTCAAAATGGCTTTACTTCGAGCCTATGATGCCTAGAAGAGTCTTTACGTCCTGTTGACATGAGAATAGCGTAATCTCGGCGTCAGAAGCTTACTTCTACTTAACCATTTAATAGACTCGCATTTTTCTACCGTGACTAATTTTTTAAGCTAAGCACATCATCTGTTTCAGCACACTCTTGAGGCTGGGAAATGTGGCCACAATGGTCTGGTGGAACGAATTATCACAGGTGCACTGCGTGGATTCAGGAATTTACTTTTAAGAGGCAGAAACAGATTTATTTTACCTCTGGTAACCTCAAGAGAAAGACGTTATAATCCATAATCCGCATTAAACATCACGTTCCTTCATTGCCAACTGGGCAGAGCCGGTTTACGTTGGGAAATGACATAGCGGAAGTCATAGCAAACAGAAATACAGTCGCCAGTAAACTCACTTACATTAGAAAATTTTATTTTATTTCATGAACCGATAGCCATTTAAAGGAACAAGTCTCTTATTTTACTTGTACTTGATTGAACTAGAGCCGTTGAAAAATTTGGTGCTGGACTGTGATTCGAATTCGTATCTCCTCTTTCGAGAACCTGAATCTCTCACAACAGTATAGTTCAATCATTTCGTTCCATTTCCCAAGACTGCAATCCTCTCTAGGTCTCCTCCAAAGGATCCAGTACAAAAATATTCATAATTTCATCTCAAGCCCTATCAAGTGCACACCCACCTGCTAGTGAAAATTAACGTGTATTTTTTGTGTCTGTTCATGTGTTGCCAACAATCGCAATAGGTGTCGTTATTTCTGGTCAAACTCGCACACATCTTACTATTGGTGAGTAAGCAACTGATACTTAAGCTATCTTCGTGGATGCGCGGTAGGTGTAACCGATATGTAACATTTGATTTTTCTTAGTTAACAATCCGATTACGTGTTGGGTTCGTACCTCCGTCACAGAACCTCACATCTTGCACTTCATCTTTAAATGCATGCACACTTCGTTACTTCAGAATGGAGGTATATCAGACATCTTTCGTGATTAGCTAACAGGGACGAAAGGGTCTTGATAGGGGTCCCGGTTTATTACAAAAATTGTCGTCTTTTATTTTCAAGTTTAGCTTTGGTTACTGGTATTGGCAAAAATTTCGGTAATTCATGACTCTTCATGGCTAGTCATCAATATGATGTGATTAGATTAGATTAGATTAATTCTTGTTCCATAGATCATGAATACGACATTTCGTAATGATGTGGAATGTGTCATTTTAAATGAAAGATTTCTTTACATACCATGATTCAATATCTTTGCAATAATTTTTTACCCTCTCCCTCTCTCTCTCTCTCTCTGTCACACATACACACACACACACACACACACACACACACACACACACACACACACACATAATTTTTTTTTTATTTGTTTGTTGTGCTCGACTATCGGCGAGGCACGAAAACGCCTGTGAATGAGTTTCTTAGTTTTGAGTGCACTTGCGAAAGAAATATAAGAACAACTATGAGAGTTACTGATTTATGATGCTTAGTCTGCGGTCAATTCTGAGTATTTTTAGTAACTATGCTCCAGTCCCTAAACCTAGTTACAGAAATGTGAATCAGTCGCATTACGTATTCCAAACCATAGCAGCTGCGATTTGGAGACACCAGCTGTGGTCACTTCCCTGCCCGCTGTAGGATCACATCGGTTCGTCTTCTTCCTGCTGGTACTGTAACTGAGATTTGGCAACAAGGCAACGTATCTTTGGCAGCTCTGTGATCGACGAGTTACTTCCTTGTGTGCACGGATTTTACCTGTCATTTCCATCGAATAATCTCAGATATTATCGCTTGAGGTGTAACAAAAGATTTTAATCTTACGGTTATCAGCCCAGGAAAGTCGTTGCAGGTGGAAATCGCAACTAATCTCGTCCATTAAATAGCGGTTTATGAGTTCTAGCCACTATTGGCCTCGTAAGAGGAAGCTCACACACATACCTGTTCGCCAGCTCTGTGGTAACGTGCTGACCTGTGCAAAAGCGTCTGTTATGGTTCACATTTCCAGTCTCACTGACTTCAACGCTTTTACCGCTTCTGTGAAAGAGCTACAAGCAGTCAGATCAAACATCAATAAGGAAATCGCAAGAAAATAATTTGGGCTCATAGTGCAATGGTGAAAAACTTGCAATGCTGCACAACAGGTAACGCCTCTTTCCGCTGCTGACAAGCAAATTTTGGGTTTCTAGAAATACATAACTATATTTATGAAATGCCACATTTGCATACCTTTTGAGTATGACACAACATACCAATTAAACATAGACCCAAACAAAATCTAAGTGAGTAGTATTTTCTAATTCGTGCCGATAGAGGCATCCTTGTGTACAGATACTCAGTTTTATTAAAACAGACTTTCGTCGTAAGGTTATCGTGGGTAGTTTTATTTCATTTCTTATAATACACTGCACGATTTTCGTAAGGTTTCTTTTAGTGTTGTTGAAACAATAGTAAACATGAGAGCGAAATTAATCATCAACGATATATGCGAATTGTCTGATGTTATCTATAACAGTCTGACGATGCACATGCAGTTTATTGATAACATGCATGTAGAAAACTTGTTCTGAGTTAAAGCTGTTAAACAATGTTTGAAGAAGAATAAAATGCCACTACCACACGATAGCTGATGTAGAAAGTACTTTTCTGATGTATTTGGGCACGATGCGCTCTCCCCATACATAATACAAAAGCTTCGAGATGCATCTGCTGCCTGTCTGTCAATTAAACCTGAAAAGAACAAAATGTCACAGAAGTTAGCCCTTTTTCCACATGCGACTATTTTGGGTTGAGAAGTGAAGGGAATTATGTTCAAAGTTCCATTAGATTGGTAACTTCAGCAGACAGCAGAATTGCGTTTAAAAAAAATTTAGTGGTAAATGTATTCGAACTCGCGACACCTTGTCTATGGTGCACGACAATTACCATTACGCTACTAGCTGACACATAGCTCCAACAGCTCCACAGCTGAACAACAAGTCCTCCAGAACTTCTGCATACCACAGCGCTGCCAGATAATGCAAATGGCCGGGTCTAGACTTCTGAAAGAAACAGTTACAGCTTTTCTTTTGCGCTGCACGACGTTTTTTACAAACAGATAGCGCAATAGAATAGCTCAAGTGGAAAGGAACATTTCCTATTAAAATTTCTGCATCCTACACTGTTGGCAGTTCTGTGTAGGTGTCAGTTACGTGATTTTATTTCGGTGATTACAAAATAGAGTCGCATGTATGCACTGGGTAGTCGAGGCAGCTAGTTCATGGTGATTCGGTCAACCAAGTAAATGAAATTACTGAACATGCTGAAATTTACTACAGGGAGCCTGTGTGTCGCAACGGCGTTGCGATAAAAAAATGTGTCACAGAAAACAGGGTTTGGTGGTCTGTTGGACTTGTGGTAGGTTCCTATACCTATGGTCTGTGTTCGATACCCACTTCTTTCAATGATTTTAGATAGGGAGAGACAGATTCCATTCTCTTCTGACTACACCAAGTGAAGAAGATATAATGGCAGTGTGGTCTGAAATTCACATTAAAGATGGTATTCCTTCTCTGCCAAGTAGACGTTAGGTTGAACCACAATAAAGTCTGGAGTGGCGACATGTAGAAACTCTATCACCAGTAACCTTTCTTATACTAGTTATTTATTTCTAGTGACGAAACAAACGCTATGTAGGGTCACAAGACACTTATTCCATCTTTTATCTGAGCTTCTGTATGTCGATAAAATTGGTTCTGAGCTGAGAATGCAACTCAGACCGCCGTTAACGCCGAATTTGATCCCTTCGTGGCAATACAGCTCGGCTACAATTTGTTGTTTGTTCAAAACTGCAGATTCCTCAACATCTTCACATATTACGTGTGAATGGGTTCGAATCCTGGCCCGGCAGTAAAGATTTCATTATGTATTATCAAGCCCTAGCATGAGAACACCTATCCGCTGGTGGATAATAATGTTGATTTTTAATGTTTTTTCATTCGTTGTCAACACTAACGATATCTGACGTTTTTGACTCCCAGTGGGACACACAACTATTTGCGAGATCACTGTAAGTTCAAGATGTTATTCCGAGCTGCTGGTGGAGAAAAATTCGGTAGCTGACGTCTCTTTGTGTGTAGTCGACAACGATATGCGTGGGGCTCTATTCCCAGTGAGCACTGAACTCTTCGTCATATTATTTTTAGTTCAAACATGCTCACATGTCGCTGCTGGTGCAACAAACCCATATTTAACGTTCGTTTTCTCTAGAATATAACAGCGATAGGTGCCGGGTTGGAGTCCTGGGAAGGAAAAAATTAATGTTTCGTCTCGTCATTTCAGTTAAAACATCTAGATACTGCCGAGAAAATCCGATATGTCACAGTTGTTTGTGCTTCGATAGCAATCCGATTAGGTTCTGGGTTCAAATCCCTGTCCAACACAAAGCTGTACCTCACGGCATTTCAAGTAAGTTACTTGTGAAAAAGCAATATTTAACATCTCTCGTAGTTCGTTAACAGGGACAAGAGATGCTGGGGAGGAATTCGCGTCCGTTAAAAATGTTTGCGTTATGTAATTTAAAGTTGATATTTCCTAACTGATACTGTCTAAAATCGATGTATATCACTCTCTGTATGCCCAATCAGGAATGACTGTTAGTTTGCGTCAGTCACGAAATCTTTTCTTAGTGTGCATGACGTAGGTTTGAATCCATATGCAGAACGAGACGGTTCGTTGTGTCATTTGAAATTTATACGTATTCTCAACTAGCAGCTCGTGAATAACTTAAATTTTTAATGTCATTTTGTGTTAAATAATATGTACGGTATGTTACTTTGCAGAGGAAATCATGAATACGACGAACTTATCACGTACATTACCTATCTGACGTAATAATGAGAGTGGTAACATTTCAGGTATGTCATTTATTGTAAATAAATGTGAGCTTACAAGCCTTAACAACACTCTTATCTGTGAAAACGTGTTCCCTGATATTTGCAGTATCGTGGTGTTACTTTACATCATGAGTTACTGCGAGACAGAGCAGTGTTTTCTAGTGGTGACATGTTGGAACCATTTTCAACAGTCAAACGACTGTACCAAGGAGCGATTAGAGGACCTGCTAGACAGCCGCGTTATGCCGGTTGCATGCGAATCAGGCGAAATGCAATTCAGGCCGTTCGGATACTTTTGAGTATGACCGTACAGTATATACAGCTATATACACTCCTGGAAATGGAAAAAAGAACACATTGACACTGGTGTGTCAGACCCACCATACTTGCTCCGGACACTGCGAGAGGGCTGTACGAGCAATGATCACACGCACGGCACAGCGGACACAGCAGGAACCGCAGTGTTGGCCGTCGAATGGCGCTAGCTGCGCAGCATTTGTGCACCGCCGCCGTCAGTGTCAGCCAGTTTGCCGTGGCATACGGAGCTCCATCGCAGTCTTTAACACTGGTAGCATGCCGCGACAGCGTGGACGTGAACCGTATGTGCAGTTGACGGACTTTGAGCGAGGGCGTATAGTGGGCATGCGGGAGGCTATAGTGGGCATGCGGGAGGCCGGGTGGACGTACCGCCGAATTGCTCAACACGTGGGGCGTGAGGTCTCCACAGTACATCGATGTTGTCGCCAGTGGTCGGCGGAAGGTGCACGTGCCCGTCGACCTGGGACCGGACCGCAGCGACGCACGGATGCACGCCAAGACCGTAGGATCCTACGCAGTGCCGTAGGGGACCGCACCGCCACTTCCCAGCAAATTAGGGACACTGTTGCTCCTGGGGTATCGGCGAGGACCATTCGCAACCGTCTCCATGAAGCTGGGCTACGGTCCCGCACACTGTTAGGCCGTCTTCCGCTCACGCCCCAACATCGTGCAGCCCGCCTCCAGTGGTGTCGCGACAGGCGTGAATGGAGGGACGAATGGAGACGTGTCGTCTTCAGCGATGAGAGTCGCTTCTGCCTTGGTGCCAATGATGGTCGTATGCGTGTTTGGCGCCGTGCAGGTGAGCGTCACAATCAGGACTGCATACGACCGAGGCACACAGGGCCAACACCCAGCATCATGGTGTGGGGAGCGATCTCCTACACTGGCCGTACACCACTGGTGATCGTCGAGGGGACACTGAATAGTGCACGGTACATCCAAACCGTCATCGAACCCATCGTTCTACCATTCCTAGACCGGCAAGGGAACTTGCTGTTCCAACAGGACAATGCACGTCCGCATGTATCCCGTGCCACCCAACGTGCTCTAGAAGGTGTAAGTCAACTACCCTGGCCAGCAAGATCTCCGGATCTGTCCCCCATTGAGCATGTTTGGGACTGGATGAAGCGTCGTCTCACGCGGTCTGCACGTCCAGCACGAACGCTGGTCCAACTGAGGCGCCAGGTGGAAATGGCATGGCAAGCCGTTCCACAGTACTACATCCAGCATCTGTACGATCGTCTCCATGGGAGAGTAGCAGCCTGCATTGCTGCGAATGGTGGATATACACCGTACTAGTGCCGACATTGTGCATGCTCTGTTGCCTGTGTCTATGTGCCTGTGGTTCTGTCAGTGTGATCATGTGATGTATCTGACCCCAGGAATGTGTCAATAAAGTTTCCCCTTCCTGGGACAATGAATTCACGGTATTCTTATTTCAATTTCCAGGAGTGTATTTTGTTCAGAGAAAAATTCAGAAGATTACCGTTTTCGCTTGGCTTGACGTTTATACACATACTCCGGAACATCCCTTATGAGAGTCCAGCAGTAATCTGCTAAAATAGTAGGGCTCCACTTTCCGGCATACCTCTTCTCAAATGTGGCAATATCTTGATGAAATCGCTCCCCATGTTCATAACTTACTGCACCACAATCTTTGGGGAAGAAGTAAAGATGACTATGCAAGAAATGCATTTTCAATGACGTGTTGCAACCAAATTTGTCATAAGATGACAACATGCTATCTACAACATCCTTGTAGTATATTGTTCGTTTGTTCCCTAAGTATGTAAACAGACTACCTTAAAACATTCCCATACATGCTTCTCGTCACCTTGTATGATTCCATCAAAAGTATGGTTTCATCTACATCTACATTTATACTCCGCAAGCCACCCAATGGTGTGTGGCTGAGGGCACTTTACGTGCCACTGTCATTTCCTCCGTTTCCTGTTCCAGTCGCGTATGGTTCGCGGGAAGAACGACTGCCGGAAAGCCTCCGTGCGCGCTCGAATTTCTCTAATTTTGCATTCGTGATATCCTACGGAGGTATAAGTAGGGGGAAGCAATATATTCGATACCTCATCCAGAAGCGCACCCTCTCGAAACCTGGCGAGCAAGCTACAACGCGATGCAGAGCGCCTCTCTTGCAGAGTCTGCCACTTGAGTTTGCTAAACATCTCCGTAACGCTATCACGGTTACCAAATAACCCTGTGACGAAACGCACCGCTCTTCTTTGGATCTTCTCTATCTCCTCTGTGAACCGTACCTGGTACGGATCCCACAATGATGAGCGATACTCAAATATAAGTCGAACGAGTGTTTTGTAAGCCACCTCCTTTGTTGATGGACTACATTTTCTAAGGACCCTCCGAATGAATCTCAACGTGGCACCCGCCTTACCAATAATTGAGTGTATATGATCATTCCACTTCAAATCGTTCCGCACGCGTACTCCCAGATGATTTACAGAAGTAACTGCTACCAGTGTTTGTTCCGCTATCATATAATCATATCATAAAGGATCCTTCTTTCTATGTATTCGCAAAACATTACATTTGTCTATGTTAAGGGTCAGTTGCCACTCCATGCACCAAGTGCCTATCCACTGCAGATCTTCCTGCATTTCGCTGCAATTTTCTAATGCTGCAAAATCTCTGTATACTACAGCATCATCCGTGAAGAGCCGCATGGAACTTCCAACGTTATCTACTAGGTCATTTATATATATTGCGAAAAGCAATGGTCCCATAACACTCCCCTGTGGCACTCCAGAGGTTACTTTAACGTCTGTAGACGTCTCTCAATTGAGAACAACATGCTGTGTTCTGTTTGCTAAAAACTCTTCAATCCAGCCACACAGCTGGTCTGATATTCCGTAGGCTCTTACTTTGTTTATCAGGCGACAGTGCGGAACTGTATCGAACGCCTTCCGGAAATCAAGGAAAATGGCATCTACCTGGGAACCTGTATCTAATATTTTCTGGGTTTCAGGAACAAATAAAGCGAGTTGGGTCTCACACGATGGCTGTTTCCGGAATCCATGTTGATTCCCACAGAGTAAATTCTGGATTTCCAGAAATGACAAGATACGCGAGCAAAAACATTTTCTAAAATTCTACAACAGAACGATGTCAGAGATATAGTTCTATAGTTTTGCGCATCTGCTCGACGACCCTTCTTGAAGACTGGGACTACCTGTGCTCTTTTCCAATCATTTGGAACCTTCCGTTCCTGTAGAGACTTGCGGTACACGGCTGTTAGAAGGGGGGGGGGGGGGCACGTTCTTTCGCGTAGTCTGTGTGGAATCGAATTGGTATCCCGTCAGGTCCAGTGGACTTTCCTCTGTTGAGTGACTTCAGTTGCTTTTCTATTCCTTGGACACTTATTTCGATGTCAGCCATTTTTCCGTTTGTGCGAGGATTTAGAGAAGGAGCTGCAGTGCGGTCTTCCTCTGTGAAACAGCTTTGGAAGAAGGTGTTTAGTATTTCAGCTTTACGCGTGTCATCCTCTGTTTCAATGCCATCATCATCCCAGAGAATCTGGATATGGTGTTTTGATCCACTTACTGATTTAACGTAAGACCAGAACGTCCTAGAGAAAGCAGGAATATTTAGTATACCCTAACTGCATACCTAATAGCAGTGCAACCACTTTCAAGTCACCACAAATCTACCATTATTAATCATTATACTTGATGGCTCTTAGTAAAATTTTCATGTTTTGGTATGACTCTTTCATATGCACACTATGCCCAACTGGAATAGAAGGAAGCTCATTACCAATATGATTCATCAACTTTGATGAATCAATAAAGAGTCTCCACTCATCAGGGTTGTAATTAATTCTGAGAGCCTTCATTAGAGCATCTATGTCTACACATGCAACAAGACTATATTGCATGTTAAAGAAATGAGTGAATTGTTGCTCTCTCGTGTAGTAGAAAGAAACATTTACATTGCTTTCCAGAAAATTGCGTTGCTGCAATCTTGATGCTACAATATCAGCCTTAGCTTTAGAGAGCTCCAAATATCTAATGAGATCACTTAACTCATTTTGAGACAATTTTTTGTGGATTATCAGTTGATGATATACGAGTATTTGGAAGAAACTCTGGATCTTGAGATGTACGTGGTTCAGGACATTCAGAATCCCCATCAGAAGTTGTCTCGTAACCTGTCAGTGGTTCAGGTACTGGTAATCCTTCCTCATGTAGAACTCGTCATATGGCAGATGGAATGTTAGGCTGAATCACTGTCCGCTTCTTCTTCTTAGACATTCCTTTCTTGATAGGAGGAACCATACAAAAGCAACAGTCACTGACACGGTTAGTTAGTTCACGCCAGACCATGGGCACTGCAAACGGCATTGAACGTCCTTTCCCATGCATTCAGTTCCTGAGGATGCTGGCACAAGTGTTGCAGATCACATGTGGATCCCAGGGTTTATCCTGATCACCTATTTTACACCCAAAATAGCAACTGTAAGCTTTTTTATTCGATGGATATATTTGTTGTATTTATGAATAAAAAGTCACTTTTTCACACACATGGCAAATTCTGTGAGCACTGTTAACACAAACTCGGGGCATTTTTGCTCACTTCAGTAGCAGTCAACTTGAACAACTGGTAGTTAATCTGGAAACAAATGTGCAAATGATTTTACATGCATTAATAAAGTCACTGAAGTTGAAGAGGAGGGAGATAAAAAGATCACTAAAACTGGTATCAAAATGGTTATTTCCAAAATATTGCACACAGATAAGACCAGGGTCAATAATATAATCTACTGTAACTAGTTATTATGACTTTGACAAACCAATATAATATTTGATTTTAAACTTAACATAAAAATACATATATAATTATCTCAATGTAATAAAACAGTATAAAATGAAAACCAGAGATAATTTTGAATAGTCTTTGGGATATTCGCGATTAGCGCATTAGAACAGATAGGAATTGACTATTTTCATTCCATTTACATTTTCATTGTTGCACAGTGTAATGTGGCACAAATTTCTTAGTTTTTTCCTTTTGGTATATATGGGTTGGTCAACACAGTCTACAGATCTTTGTGATACGTAGGTAACACTGCTTTCTTATTGTGGGTTCTGTCTTGTCTTTCCAAGGCTTTGGTGTTCGTCTTTTTCACCTGTCGACAAATAATTTTTATCATTTTAGAGAAATTTTTCACTGATGAAATGTCACTTCACCTCCTGGGGGAAGCCTACAAAACTCAAAAGGGAAGGTATCTTCTGGCTAAAAATAGCTTCATATGGAGATAACCATGTGCTCTTGTGGATTTTCGAATTATAAGCTGCTGTGACAGATGCATATAATTATCAAGTTATTATTCTGCGAGATAATGTAGTTGCTTAATATCTTTGTAATCATCCAATGAACCATCTTTGTTCAACTGTTTGTTTGTGGACAGAAAAGACTGGTCCAAAATTTCTTAGTGTGCAGTAACTGGCTCAACTGATTCATTAAAGTGGGCATAAAATTTGTTCCTTGTTCAGTTATAATTGTTTCAGGCACTCCGAATTTTAGTATCTTTTCGTTCCCCATTGCATATGCTACTGTTTCAGCCTGCTGACTTCTTATTGCACAGAATAGAAATGTGAAAAATGATCGATTATAACGCATAAATTTCCTGCTGGTGTTTCACAAATGGCTTGAGAATATCCACCCAATCACTTTAAATGGCTCATTTGCCTCAGATATCATTGTAACAAAATGCTTTTGTGACTGACCTCTGCCCTTTGCACATATGTAATACAATTCTTGACATGCCGATCAACATCTTGTCTGTGTTTAACCACCAGTAATTTGCCCTACTCTGTGTTCCATTGTCCTACAACCAATGTGTCCTGCAATATTGTGTTCCTGCACAACAGTTCATCCTCCATGTCAAAATGTGGCTGTCTGGTGAAAAACATTGACAGTCTAGGTAATTGTTTTGTGCTTCCTTCCATTCATCCTTGTCTGTGCCAGCACATTACACAGTACATACTTTGCAACTCAAACTGTTTGCATGTGCATTTGACTTTCCTGGATGACATATTACATTGAAGTCAAGAATCATTGTGCAAAGGTTTTACAAAGCAGGGCCATGTTGTGGAGCAGGAAACAGTATTGATAGGGATCAGGGCTACAATCTTGAGTGTGACCTGGTAAAAATAGCATCTGCAACAAACCATACAAATGTTGGCTTGGTTCTTGCTTTTATGCGGTATGGCCGGACCCAATTGAACATCTCTGTCAGGAGGGTCAATATGGAGCCTGATCAGATGCTTCGGGCGGCTACTTTGTCTAGCGTATGTTTGGTTCCTATTGATGGTATTGGTAGGTGGGACTTCACAAGACATGGCCTGCATCTCAATAGGAAAGGGAAGGGTAAACTGGCTGGGATGACAGTAAAATCTTTAAGCGGGAGCACTGAAACTCATGAGAGTACTTTTTTAGGGTAAGATCAGTATCCAATCATCCTACATTGATTGAAATTAAGCTTAATGAAAAGTTCAGACAGGCAGGTACTAGAGATGTGAAAAGATCACAAGATTCTCATATGAGTACAATGAAAAATAATGTTAGTATGTCATAAGATTCACATAAAAGCGCAGTAAAAAATAATATAAATATATTGCATCAGAATATCAGAGGATTAAAAAACAAAGTAGATGAGCTTCTTGTTTGTGTAGAAGATTTAGAAACTGAGGGTGGAATAGATGTACTACACCTGTCTGAACACCATATAGTCACAGGTATGGAAATGGTAAATATAGGTGGATATAAGCTTTCAGCAGATGTAAGTACAGACACTATGGAGAGAAGAGGAGTTGCCATATATGTTAAAATTAGTCATACTGTGAAAAATTTCGAAACTAAAAAGTTTTTGGATAGAGCAACACATAGAAGCATGTGCATGTGAGCTTAAACAAAATAAAGGCACTTTTATAATTGTAGCCGTGTATTGGTCCCCAACGAGAAATTTGCAAATATTTTTGAAAAACTTGGATTCTTTGTTGTGCTACCTGTCAGACAAAGGAAAGCAAATTATTGTTTGTGGGGATTTCAAGGTAGATTTTCTGAAAGAGTCAGATAGAAAGCTTTACATTGAAGTATTACTTGGCTCTTTCAATTTGTCATCAATTATTGCTTTTCCTACTACGGTGGTACAGGAAAGCAGCCCATGATAGATAACGTCTTCATAGACCAAGATAAATTTAATCAAGTAAAAACTTATTCCTGTTAAGAATGGTCTGTCTGATCATGATGCACAGCTAGTTACAGTATATGATATATCTCCATACAGCAACGCAAAACAGTCCTCCAAAATAGTGTGTTCCATTAACGATTAAACACTTCAAAATTTTAGTGAAAGCTTGCAACAGTTAGACTGGGATGAGGTGTACAGGGAACACGATGCTAATTTAAAATTTAACCTGTTACATGATACCTTTATGAGTATATTTGAAAACAATTTCCCTAAAAAACAGTGAAATATAATGTTAAGAAACCATGTAAAAAGCCATGGCTTACTAAAGCGATAAAAACATCTCGTAAACAGAAAAGGGAAATGTATCTTATAGCTAGGAGGAGCAACGATCCCAAAACAACGAAACATTATAAAAACTACTGCACTGTATTAAGAAAAGTTATTAAAAAGTCCAGAAGTATGTGCATTACGTCTGAGATTAGCACATCTGATAATAAAATTAAAACAATTTGGAATATTGTGAAAAGGGAAACAGGGCAACTGAGAGCACAGGAAGGCTGTATTTCTATTAAACACAATGAAAAGTTCGTTAACAAGGAGTCAAAAGTAGAAAACATTTTTAATAATCATTTTTTAAGTGTTGTAGAGAAAATAGGTTCCAACTATTCATTACAAAATGCAAGGCATTATATGAAAGAGGCAGTACCTAAGCAATTTGATAAAATTGGAATTCAACCCACCTCACCTACTGAAATTAGGAAAATAATAAATACACTCGAAAGTAAAAGCTCATATGGAATTGATGGTTTGTTCCTAACAAATAAGTAGGATTCTCAGCCACATCTGTAGTAGCTCACTGAAACAGGGAATTTTTCCAGATAAACTGAAGTATGCTATTGTTAAACCACTGCATAAAAAAGGGGATAGATCTGGTGTAACAACTACTGCCCAATCTCACTTCTGACAGCTTTATCCAAAATTTTTGAAAAAGTAATGTATCCAAGAGTAGCATCACATATCTGTAAAAATGAAGTACTAACAAAAGGTCAATTTGGTTTTCAGAAAGGCTTTTCAACAGAAAATGCAATATATGCCTTCACTGATCAAATATTAAATGCAATGAATAAACGAACATCACCCTTTAGTATATTTTGTGGTCTCTCAAAGGCTTTTGATTGTGTGAGTCATGAAATTCTTCTAGATAAGCTTAAGTATTGTGGTATGAGTGGGACAACTCACAAATGGTTTACTTCATACTTAACTGGAAGAATGCAGAAGGTTGAAATTAACAGTACAGATAGTCTACAAAAACCAGCAGAGTCATCTAACTGGGGAGGTATCAAGAATGGTGTCCCACAGGGTTCAGCATTGGGTCCCTTACCATTCTTAATGTATATTAACGACTTGCCACTCTATATTCATGAAAATGCAAAGTTATTTCTAGGTATCAAGAATGGTATCCCACAGGGTTCAGTCTTGGGTCCCTTACTATTCTTAATATATATTAACGACTTGCCACTCTATATTCATGAAAATGCAAAGTTAGTTCTTTTTGCTGATGACACAACTATAGTAATCACACATAAGAAGCAAGAATCAGCTGAGGAAATTGCAAATAATGTCTTTCAGAAAATTATTAAGTGGCTCTCTGCAAATGGCCTCTCACTGAATTTTGAGAAAACACAGTTAATACAATTCTGTACAGTAAATGGCACAGCACCATCGATAAATATAGACTATGAACGGAAGTCTGTTGCTAAGGTAGAATACTCAAAATTTCTGAGTGTGTGCATTGATGAGGAATTGAATTGGAAGAAACACATCGATGATCTGGTGAAATGGTTAGGTTCAGCTACTTATGCTATTAGGGTTATTTTGGGGCAATGCGTCATTAAGAGAGAAAGTATTCATTGCACAAAAGCGTGTAATCAGAATAATAGCTGGAGCCCACCCAAGATCAGTTTGCAGACATTTATGTAAGGAACTTGGGATATTCACAGTACCTTCGCAATACATATATTCCCTTATGAAATTTGTCATTGATAACCCATCCCAATTAAAAAATAACAGCAAAGTGCATAGCTACAACACTTGAAGAAAGGATGATATTCACTATTCTGGATTAAATCTCACTTTGGCACAGAAAGGGGTGAATTATGCTGCCACAAATATCTTTGGTCATTTGCCAAATAGTATTAAAAATCTGACAGATAGCCAACCAACGTTTAAAAGCAAATTAAAAGAATTTCTGAATGACAACTCCTTCTACTCAATAGATGAATTCTTAGATATGAAGTAGTAACTGTAAAAAAATAATTAATTATTTTGTGTAAAGAAAACTTATGTTAAAGTGACAAGTTCCACATAATTACGAAATGTCGTATTCATGATCTATGGAACGTGGATTAATGTATGTATGTGTGTATACTGAGATGCAATGCCATCTAGTCAACAAGATGTCGATTGGTGCGTCAAGAATTGTATTAGACACGCACAAAGGGCAGAGGCCAGCCACCAAAGCATTTTGTTACAATGACACCTGAGGCAGATCAACCATTTCACGTGGATTTTTAAGTCACAACAGCCGTTTGAAGCTGCATGATCGGTTATTATTTTAAAATGTTAACCATACAGATAACATCAGAAATAAGTAACTACAAATATTAATGCCAGCTTTTCCTTCTCAGTTGTGAAAATAATTTTTTCGGTCCAATTAAGCTGTCTGGATGCACGCACTATGGAGTGTTCCTGCCCATCTATTTCTTGACTCAAAACGCAATCTGATGTGAAATTACTAGAGTCACATGATATTATAAACTGTTTCTGGTAATATGCAAAGATAAGAACTGGACTAGACATTAATATGGTGAGGATATTAGCCTTAGTCGACGCAAAGAACTTTTATGTCCTCTATGCCAGATGAATCGTTTCATTGAGCAGTAAACGTTTTGATGTCGTGAATTGTGTGGTACAGCCAATTTCAAAAACTGGCTGTAATGTGACATTCGATAACTGTCTCACAAACTAGAAACCAGCGTCACATCTGCTCAAAGAATACAAGCTGACTTCTGTGAGAACAGAGCACAAGAAGGGACAAGCTGTGGCACTGTGCGTCATGCAGAGGTTGGCTATTGAAATTTCTAGAGAGCGCTTTCTGGGAAGAGTCGGAAAACTTCCTCCCACATACATCTCATGCAATGAGCAAAACAAGAAAATTCCAAAAATTAGAGATAAAAAGAGGCTCATGACACTCATTTTTCCCACACACGATTTGCAAGTGGAACAGGGTAGGGGAATCAGTTAGTGGTACCAGAAGTGTCCTCCACCACATACCGTTAGGTGGCATGTGGAGTGTGATGCGGATATAGATGATGTATCTCCAGAATTTTGCAAAAGTCATAGTACAGAAATGTATTCATCCAAGTTTGGTTTCGAAAAGGATATTACCACTCATATCTGCTATACCAAACAAAAACAGACTCGTTCTGGTCTTGTCTAGTGTTCACCACAACGCTCAAATTGATGAATCGACTGAAGAGAAAAAGAAAAGGATGTACCACGTTTTATTATTCAATGAAAGGTGGAGCAGACGTTGCGGATGAGCTCTCTTTGACATGTGATGTAAGCTGCAATTCAAAACAGTGGCTTCAGACATTGTTCTAAGCAATATTGAATAAGGCTGGCATAACAATGATACGTTTCATTGATCAAATAACATTATCACTCAAAACACTTGGCCATATGCTTGTCAAGTGAACACTTTATTAGCCAAAAAGAAATACCTCAATTACTAAGCAATTTGCGTAAAAGAATAAGAGATTTCAGTGGAGAATCTTCACAGGAATCGCATGGCGGAGTCCCCAATGTACGGAAAAGGTGCCAGGAGTATCCCCATGCCAGACATCGTAACACACCTCATGTGTGCGAAGATTGTCAGAAATATATTTGTCAAGAACACTATATTACACTCTGTCAAGGTTAGTAACTTATAAGACGAATTTATTACCGTTTCTGTGATTGTAGAATATTGATTTCATGAGTATGTACAAAAAATCCGAATTACTGATCAAAATGATTGTTACTGTTAGTTTTTAAAAATATGGAACATGAAATCAAGCTAAAGATGATTATTTTTTTAGATTTTATGTGTACCTAAAATAATGAAACTTTTGTTTGCTTAATCGGCTTTTTTATGAAAATGCTTTAATTAATAAGTATTTCATAAGTTTAATTCCTATCCTTTTTTAAAAATGCCAACAATTACTTAAAAAATATGAATTACATACAGGGCCATCCTGACCCTTCACATGATGTACTCGTTTTGTACAACATCCCTACATCCCTGTGAGGTTAATAAATCATTTAGTTTTAGAAATGCTGCTTCACAATCTAGTGACCAATGAAACTTTATCCCATGTTGCACATGGACGATCGAGAACTTCACATTAATGCACCTGGATATGCTCCCTACATCCCTGTGAGGTTAATAAATCTTTTAGTTTTAGAAATGCTGCTTCACAATCTAGTGACCAATGAAACTTTATCCCATGTTACACATGGACGATCGAGAACTTCACATTAATTCACCTGGATATGCTCCTAGATATCTTTGGAAAGCACAAATATATCATATAAATGAACCATATATTATTTTGGTTTTAATCTTTACAGTACATCATCAAATAATCACTGGAAAGCAGCTAGCCCAGAAGGCATGCAGCGATATTGATAAAGACCATAGGGTGTCGAGAATGCTATCTTTGGATGGTCTTCAGGTTCTATCACTAATTGATGCTATCTATTTCATAGGTCCACAGGGTATCTATTTCATTGGTGCACAGATGTGAAATACTGACATTGGCCCAGATTGTCTAAGGTTTCTATTGTATTTGGTATTGAGTAAGTGTCTGATACTGTTTTCTGATTTAAGTAGTGGCAGTTGTCACAGAACTGATATGATACGCTATCAGCCAACGATTTTTTGTGTACAATGACAACAGGTGCTGAACAAGGGCTACTACTTGTTTCTGTGATCCCAGAATAATAAAGTCTTCCATTACCGACTGTAGGTTTTGAGATATTCAATATCGTTTCTTATAAACAGGAGCTTCATTTCCAGTCAGAATATAATGTCGAGCTAGTGGTGTAGGAGGCAATGGGAGGGGGGGGGGGGAGGGGTAGTTCATGGCAACTTTATGAAAGTATTTTAAACGTGTCAGTTTCTTTATATTTTCAATTTTGAAAAAATCTTTGTTGTTTTAATGAGTTTGTCTACCAGATTCCGTATATGTTTTAAATTTTTGGTTAAACTGAACCATAAATTTAAAGACTCAGCAGTAGATGTCACTTTGCCCAGTGAAGTTCATGTTCAGTATTTCCAGGTTCAGCGCCTTACGCATCAGTTTCTCTTTAAAAAATATTTTGAAAGTAAAAGTCAACAACAAGAAACAAAATTTGCATTTTTTACATTATTTTGTGGGGTCATAAATACAGTAGTAGACGTTATTGAAAATGTGTTGGTTCTTTGTTTGCATTAAAGGGTACTTGCAGGTTCTGGATACTGATTACACATCAGTACTTTTTTAAAAAAGTATGTTGTTACTAAACTCAACAACAATTAACAAATTTTGTGTTTAAATATTTTTAGGGCGAGCACAGAGACCTCATCTACATGATGTGCATTATGCTTTGTTACTACTTGGGTTAAACAACCCTATGTACTCTTCTAAAAGTTTTTCCATTCCACCTTGTCCCGTCTTACTGGATGTGCTGCTTTGTTTCTTATTGGGGTCAAGATGACAGAGTGTCCCAGTGCTGAGTAACTTAATGAAATTCCTGTCCAATTCAGCTTCATCTAGTATTTCTAAACGATCAATCACGGCACTTCCCGGGGGTTAAAGTTATCAGTACCGAGAGGCACTACTTTGCGCCCTTCAGTCCCACACGTAGGATAAAGTAATCCATGCAAAACATTTCACTTTACCGATTTTTGATTTCAAAGGTTCAACAATACACAAAGAAATCACCAACAGATCAGCTCCTTCATCAATCCAGAATATTTTTCCAGTACCTTTTGATATGATATCCCATTAGGGATCTTGTATGCAGTTTAGGCAGCCGCCGCCTGGGGATGAACCTTGTGACAGTAATGGTTCTGTGGGTCCGCCCGGTTACCCATCCAGTCTAATGCACTGCTTTTCCGGGCGGGAAGGCATGTCGGTCTGCAGCACGAATTCGCCCGGCGGGTTAGTGTCGAGGTCCGGTGTGCCGGCCAGTCTGTGGATGGTTCTGAAGGCCGTTTTCCATCTGTCCCAGCGAATGCAGGCTGGTTCCCCTTATTCCGCTTCTGTTACACTAAATCGGCGATTACTGCGCAAACTCTTTCTCCACCATAAGTACTCTTTCACACAAACATTGGGGTTACACTCGTCATCTGGTGTGAGACGTTCTCGGGGGGGGGGGGGGGGGGGGTGTTCCACTGCGGGCTGAACCGCACTCTGTAACCCTGGGTTTGGTGTGGGGCGGCGGTGGGGTGAGTGGACAGCTGTAGCTTGTTGTGGGTTTGTGAACCACTGAGGGCTATGGCCAACTGATCCTGGTCCTCTTCAAACCAGGCACATACACTGTGAGGTGTGTTTAATGTTGCATTATCCTGTTGAGGACCCATGGTGTGAACACTCAACTGATGTGGTCTATAGATTCCTGATTGTGTATAAGCCCGGGGCATTTGGTGGCCAACTGATCCTGGTCCTCTTCAAACCAGGCACATACACTGTGAGGTGTGTTTAACGTTGCATTATCCTGTTGAGGACCCATGGTGTGAACACTCAACTGAGGTGGTCTATAGATTCCTGATTGTGTTTAAGCCCGGGGCATTTGGTGGCCAACTGATCCTGGTCCTCTTCAAACCAGGCACATACACTGTGAGGTGTGTTTAACGTTGCATTATCCTGTTGAGGACCCATGGTTGTGAACACTCAACTGAGGTGGTCTATAGATTCCTGATTGTGTTTAAGCCCGGGACATTTGGTGGCCAACTGATCCTGGTCCTCTTCAAACCAGGCACATACACTGTGAGGTGTGTTTAACATTGCATTATCCTGTTGAGGACCCATGGTGTGAACACTCAACTGAGGTGGTCTATAGATTCCCGATTGTGTTTAAGCCTGGGGCATTTGGTGGCCAACTGATCCTGGTCCTCTTCAAACCAGGCACATACACTGTGAGGTGTGTTTAACGTTGCATTATCCTGTTGAGGACCCATGGTGTGAACACTCAACTGAGGTGGTCTATAGATTCCTGATTGTGTTTAAGCCCGGGACATTTGGTGGCCAACTGATCCTGGTCCTCTTCAAACCAGGCACATACACTGTGAGGTGTGTTTAACGTTGCATTATCCTGTTGAGGACCCATGGTGTGAACACTCAACTGAGGTGGTCTATAGATTCCTGATTGTGTTTAAGCCCGGGACATTTGGTGGCCAACTGATCCTGGTCCTCTTCAAACCAGGCCCATACACTGTGAGGTGTGTTTAACGTTGCATTATCCTGTTGAGGACCCATGGTGTGAACACTCAACTGAGGTGGTCTATAGATTCCTGATTGTGTTTAAGCCCGGGGCATTTGCTGGCCAACTGATCCTGGTCCTCTTCAAACCAGGCACATACACTGTGAGGTGTGTTTAATGTTGCATTATCCTGTTGAGGACCCATGGTGTGAACACTCAACTGATGTGGTCTATAGATTCCTGATTGTGTTTAAGCCTGGGGCATTTGGTGGCCAACTGATCCTGGTCCTCTTCAAACCAGGCACATACACTGTGAGGTGTGTTTAACGTTGCATTATCCTGTTGAGGACCCATGGTGTGAACACTCAACTGAGGTGGTCTATAGATTCCTGATTGTGTTTAAGCCCGGGGCATTTGGTGGCCAACTGATCCTGGTCCTCTTCAAACCAGGCACATACACTGTGAGGTGTGTTTAACGTTGCATTATCCTGTTGAGGACCCATGGTTGTGAACACTCAACTGAGGTGGTCTATAGATTCCTGATTGTGTTTAAGCCCGGGACATTTGGTGGCCAACTGATCCTGGTCCTCTTCAAACCAGGCACATACACTGTGGGGTGTGTTTAACATTGCATTATCCTGTTGAGGACCCATGGTGTGAACACTCAACTGAGGTGGTCTATAGATTCCTGATTGTGTTTAAGCCCGGGGCATTTGGTGGCCAACTGATCCTGGTCCTCTTCAAACCAGGCACATACACTGTGAGGTGTGTTTAACGTTGCATTATCCTGTTGAGGACCCGTGGTGTGAACACTCAACTGAGGTGGTCTATAGATTCCTGATTGTGTTTAAGCCCGGGGCATTTGGTGGCCAACTGATCCTGGTCCTCTTCAAACCAGGCACATACACTGTGGGGTGTATTTAATGATGCATTGTCCTGTTGAGGACCCATGGTGTGAACACTCAACTGAGGTGGTCTATAGATTCCTGATTGTGTTTAAGCCCGGGACATTTGGTGGCCAACTGATCCTGGTCCTCTTCAAACCAGGCACATACACTGTGAGGTGTGTTTAACATTGCATTATCGTTTTGAGGACCCATGGTGTGAACACTCAACTGAGGTGGTCTATAGATTCCTGATTGTGTTTAAGCCCGGGACATTTGGTGGCCAACTGATCCTGGTCCTCTTCAAACCAGGCACATACACTGTGAGGTGTGTTTAACGTTGCATTATCCTGTTGAGGACCCATGGTGTGAACACTCAACTGAGGTGGTCTATAGATTCCTGATTGTGTATAAGCCCGGGGCATTTGGTGGCCAACTGATCCTGGTCCTCTTCAAACCAGGCCCATACACTGTGAGGTGTGTTTAACGTTGCATTATCCTGTTGAGGACCCATGGTGTGAACACTCAACTGAGGTGGTCTATAGATTCCTGATTGTGTTTAAGCCCGGGACATTTGGTGGCCAACTGATCCTGGTCCTCTTCAAACCAGGCACATACACTGTGAGGTGTGTTTAACGTTGCATTATCCTGCTGAGGACCCATGGTGTGAACACTCAACTGAAGTGGTCTATAGATTCCTGATAGTGTTTAAGCCCGGGGCATTTGCTGGCCAACTGATCCTGGTCCTCTTCAAACCAGGCACATACACTGTGAGGTGTGTTTAACGTTGCATTATCCTGTTGAGGACCCATGGTGTGAACACTAAACTGAGGTGGTCTATAGATTCCTGATTGTGTTTAAGCCCAGGGCATTTGGTGGCCAACTGATCCTGGTCCTCTTCAAACCAGGCACATACACTGTGAGGTGTGTTTAACGTTGCATTATCCTGTTGGGGACCCATGGTGTGAACACTCAACTGAGGTGGTCTATAGATTCCTGATTGTGTTTAAGCCCGGGGCATTTGGTGGCGAACTGATCCTGGTCCTCATCAAACCAGGCACATACACTGTGAGGTGTGTTTAATGTTGCATTATCCTGTTGAGGACCCATGGTGTGAACACTCAACTGAGGTGGTCTATAGATTCCTGATTGTGTTAAAGCCCGGGACATTTGGTGGCCAACTGATCCTGGTCCTCTTCAAACCAGGCAGATACACTGTGAGGTGTGTTTAACATTGCATTATCCTGTTGAGGACCCATGGTGTGAACACTCAACTGAGGTGGTCTATAGATTCCTGATTGTGTTTAAGACCGGGACATTTGGTGGCCAACTGATCCTGGTCCTCTTCAAACCAGGCACATACACTGTGAGGTGTGTTTAACGTTGCATTATCCTGTTGAGGACCCATGGTGTGAACACTCAACTGAGGTGGTCTATAGATTCCTGATTGTGTTTAAGCCCGGGGCATTTGGTGGCCAACTGATCCTGGTCCTCTTCAAACCAGGCAGATACACTGTGAGGTGTGTTTAAAGTTGCATTATCCTGTTGAGGACCCATGGTGTGAACACTCAACTGAGGTGGTCTATAGATTCCTGATTGTGTTTAAGCCCGGGGCATTTGGTGGCCAACTGATCCTGGCCCTCTTCAAACCAGGCACATACACTGTGAGGTGTGTTTAACGTTGCATTATCCTGTTGAGGACCCATGGTGTGAACACTCAACTGAGGTGGTCTATAGATTCCTGATTGTGTTTAAGCCCAGGGCATTTGGTGGCCAACTGATCCTGGTCCTCTTCAAACCAGGCACATACACTGTGAGGTGTGTTTAATGTTGCATTATCCTGTTGAGGACCCATGGTGTGAACACTCAACTGAGGTGGTCTATAGATTCCTGATTGTGTTTAAGCCCGGGGCATTTGGTGGCCAACTGATCCTGGTCCTCTTCAAACCAGGCAGATACACTGTGAGGTGTGTTTAACATTGCATTATCCTGTTGAGGACCCATGGTGTGAACACTCAACTGAGGTGGTCTATAGATTCCTGATTGTGTTTAAGCCCGGGGCATTTGGTGGCGAACTGATCCTGGTCCTCATCAAACCAGGCACATACACTGTGACGTGTGTTTAACGTTGCATTATCCTGTTGAGGACCCATGGTGTGAACACTCAACTGAGGTGGTCTATAGATTCCTGATTGTGTTTAAGCCCGGGGCATTTGGTGGCCAACTGATCCTGGTCCTCTTCAAACCAGGCACATACACTGTGAGGTGTGTTTAATGTTGCATTATCCTGTTGAGGACCCATGGTGTGAACACTCAACTGAGGTGGTCTATAGATTCCTGATTGTGTTTAAGCCCGGGACATTTGGTGGCCAACTGATCCTGGTCCTCTTCAAACCAGGCACATGCACTGTGAGGTGTGTTTAACGTTGCATTATCCTGTTGAGGACCCATGGTGTGAACACTCAACTGAGGTGGTCTATAGATTCCTGATTGTGTTTAAGCCCGGGGCATTTGGTGGCCAACTGATCCTGGTCCTCTTCAAACCAGGCCCATACACTGTGAGGTGTGTTTAACGTTGCATTATCCTGTTGAGGACCCATGGTGTGAACACTCAACTGAGGTGGTCTATAGATTCCTGATTGTGTTTAAGCACGGGACATTTGGTGGCCAACTGATCCTGGTCCTCTTCAAACCAGGCACATACACTGTGAGGTGTGTTTAACGTTGCATTATCCTGTTGAGGACCCATGGTGTGAATACTCAACTGAGGTGGTCTATAGATTCCTGATTGTGTTTAAGCCCGGGGCATTTGCTGGCCAACTGATCCTGGTCCTCTTCAAACCAGGCACATACACTGTGAGGTGTGTTTAAAGTTGCATTATCCTGTTGAGGACCCATGGTGTGAACACTCAACTGATGTGGTCTATAGATTCCTGATTGTGTTTAAGCCCGGGGCATTTGCTGGCCAACTGATCCTGGTCCTCTTCAAACCAGGCACATACACTGTGAGGTGTGTTTAACGTTGCATTATCCTGTTGAGGACCCATGGTGTGAACACTCAACTGATGTGGTCTATAGATTCCTGATTGTGTTTAAGCCCGGGGCATTTGGTGGCCAACTGATCCTGGTCCTCTTCAAACCAGGCACATTCACTGTGAGGTGTGTTTAACGTTGCATTATCCTGTTGAGGACCCATGGTGTGAACACTCAACTGAGGTGGTCTATAGATTCCTGATTGTGTTTCAGCCCAGGGCATTTGGTGGCCAACTGATCCTGGTCCTCTTCAAACCAGGCACATACACTGTGAGGTGTGTTTAACGTTGCATTATCCTGTTGAGGACCCATGGTGTGAACACTCAACTGAGGTGGTCTATAGATTCCTGATTGTGTTTAAGCCCGGGGCATTTGGTGGCGAACTGATCCTGGTCCTCTTCAAACCAGGCACATACACTGTGAGGTGTGTTTAATGTTGCATTATCCTGTTGAGGACCCATGGTGTGAACACTCAACTGAGGTGGTCTATAGATTCCTGATTGTGTTTAAGCCCGGGACATTTGGTGGCCAACTGATCCTGGTCCTCTTCAAACCAGGCAGATACACTGTGAGGTGTGTTTAACATTGCATTATCCTGTTGAGGACCCATGGTGTGAACACTCAACTGAGGTGGTCTACAGATTCCTGATTGTGTTTAAGCCCGGGACATTTGGTGGCCAACTGATCCTGGTCCTCTTCAAACCAGGCAGATACACTGTGAGGTGTGTTTAACGTTGCATTATCTTGTTGAGGACCCATGGTGTGAACACTCAACTGAGGTGGTCTATAGATTCCTGATTGTGTTTATGCCCGGGGCATTTGGTGGCCAACTGATCCTGGTCCTCTTCAAACCAGGCACATACACTGTGAGGTGTGTTTAACGTTGCATTATCCTGTTGAGGACCCATGGTGTGAACACTCAACTGAGGTGGTCTATAGATTCCTGATTGTGTTTAAGCCCGGGGCATTTGGTGGCCAACTGATCCTGGCCCTCTTCAAACCAGGCACATACACTGTGAGGTGTGTTTAACGTTGCATTATCCTGTTGAGGACCCATGGTGTGAACACTCAACTGAGGTGGTCTATAGATTCCTGATTGTGTTTAAGCCTGGGGCATTTGGTGGCCAACTGATCCTGGTCCTCTTCAAACCAGGCACATACACTGTGAGGTGTGTTTAACGTTGCATTATCCTGTTGAGGACCTATGGTGTGAACACTCAACTGAGGTGGTCTATAGATTCCTGATTGTGTTTAAGCCCGGGGCATTTGGTGGCCAACTGATCCTGGTCCTCTTCAAACCAGGCACATACACTGTGAGGTGTGTTTAACGTTGCATTATCCTGTTGAGGACCCATGGTGTGAAGACTCAACTGAGGTGATCTATAGATTCCTGATTGTGTTTAAGCCCGGGGCATTTGGTGGCCAACTGATCCTGGTCCTCTTCAAACCAGGCACATACACTGTGAGGTGTGTTTAATGTTGCATTATCCTGTTGAGGACCCATGGTGTGAACACTCAACTGAGGTGGTCTATAGATTCCTGATTGTGTTTAAGCCCAGGACATTTGGTGGCCAACTGATCCTGGTCCTCTTCAAACCAGGCAGATACACTGTGAGGTGTGTTTAACATTGCATTATCCTGTTGAGGACCCATGGTGTGAACACTCAACTGAGGTGGTCTATAGATTCCTGATTGTGTTTAAGCCCGGGACATTTGGTGGCCAACTGATCCTGGTCCTCTTCAAACCAGGCACTTACACTGGTAGGTGTGTTTAACGTTGCATTATCCTGTTGAGGACCCATGGTGTGAACACTCAACTGAGGTGGTCTATAGATTCCTGATTGTGTTTAAGCGCGGGACATTTGGTGGCCAACTGATCCTGGTCCTCTTCAAACCAGGCACATGCACTGTGAGGTGTGTTTAACGTTGCATTATCCTGTTGAGGACCCATGGTGTGAACACTCAACTGAGGTGGTCTATAGATTCCTGATTGTGTTTAAGCCCGGGGCATTTGGTGGCCAACTGATCCTGGTCCTCTTCAAACCAGGCCCATACACTGTGAGGTGTGTTTAACGTTGCATTATCCTGTTGAGGACCCATGGTGTGAACACTCAACTGAGGTGGTCTATAGATTCCTGATTGTGTTTAAGCCCGGGACATTTGGTGGCCAACTGATCCTGGTCCTCTTCAAACCAGGCACATACACTGTGAGGTGTGTTTAACGTTGCATTATCCTGTTGAGGACCCATGGTGTGAACACTCAACTGAGGTGGTCTATAGATTCCTGATTGTGTTTAAGCCCGGGGCATTTGCTGGCCAACTGATCCTGGTCCTCTTCAAACCAGGCACATACACTGTGAGGTGTGTTTAATGTTGCATTATCCTGTTGAGGACCCATGGTGTGAACACTCAACTGATGTGGTCTATAGATTCCTGATTGTGTTTAAGCCCGGGGCATTTGCTGGCCAACTGATCCTGGTCCTCTTCAAACCAGGCACATACACTGTGAGGTGTGTTTAACGTTGCATTATCCTGTTGAGGACCCATGGTGTGAACACTCAACTGATGTGGTCTATAGATTCCTGATTGTGTTTAAGCCCGGGGCATTTGGTGGCCAACTGATCCTGGTCCTCTTCAAACCAGGCACATACACTGTGAGGTGTGTTTAACGTTGCATTATCCTGTTGAGGACCCATGGTGTGAACACTCAACTGAGGTGGTCTATAGATTCCTGATTGTGTTTAAGCCCAGGGCATTTGGTGGCCAACTGATCCTGGTCCTCTTCAAACCAGGCACATACACTGTGAGGTGTGTTTAACGTTGCATTATCCTGTTGAGGACCCATGGTGTGAACACTCAACTGAGGTGGTCTATAGATTCCTGATTGTGTTTAAGCCCAGGGCATTTGGTGGCGAACTGATCCTGGTCCTCTTCAAACCAGGCACATACACTGTGAGGTGTGTTTAATGTTGCATTATCCTGTTGAGGACCCATGGTGTGAAAACTCAACTGAGGTGGTCTATAGATTCCTGATTGTGTTTAAGCCCGGGACATTTGGTGGCCAACTGATCCTGGTCCTCTTCAAACCAGGCAGATACACTGTGAGGTGTGTTTAACATTGCATTATCCTGTTGAGGACCCATGGTGTGAACACTCAACTGAGGTGGTCTACAGATTCCTGATTGTGTTTAAGCCCGGGACATTTGGTGGCCAACTGATCCTGGTCCTCTTCAAACCAGGCAGATACACTGTATGGTGTGTTTAACGTTGCATTATCTTGTTGAGGACCCATGGTGTGAACACTCAACTGAGGTGGTCTATAGATTCCTGATTGTGTTTAAGCCCGGGGCATTTGGTGGCCAACTGATCCTGGCCCTCTTCAAACCAGGCACATACACTGTGAGGTGTGTTTAACGTTGCATTATCCTGTTGAGGACCCATGGTGTGAACACTCAACTGAGGTGGTCTATAGATTCCTGATTGTGTTTAAGCCCGGGGCATTTGGTGGCCAACTGATCCTGGCCCTCTTCAAACCAGGCACATACACTGTGAGGTGTGTTTAACGTTGCATTATCCTGTTGAGGACCCATGGTGTGAACACTCAACTGAGGTGGTCTATAGATTCCTGATTGTGTTTAAGCCTGGGGCATTTGGTGGCCAACTGATCCTGGTCCTCTTCAAACCAGGCACATACACTGTGAGGTGTGTTTAACGTTGCATTATCCTGTTGAGGACCTATGGTGTGAACACTCAACTGAGGTGGTCTATAGATTCCTGATTGTGTTTAAGCCCGGGGCATTTGGTGGCCAACTGATCCTGGTCCTCTTCAAACCAGGCACATACACTGTGAGGTGTGTTTAACGTTGCATTATCCTGTTGAGGACCCATGGTGTGAAGACTCAACTGAGGTGATCTATAGATTCCTGATTGTGTTTAAGCCCGGGGCATTTGGTGGCGAACTGATCCTGGTCCTCTTCAAACCAGGCACATACACTGTGAGGTGTGTTTAATGTTGCATTATCCTGTTGAGGACCCATGGTGTGAACACTCAACTGAGGTGGTCTATAGATTCCTGATTGTGTTTAAGCCCAGGACATTTGGTGGCCAACTGATCCTGGTCCTCTTCAAACCAGGCAGATACACTGTGAGGTGTGTTTAACATTGCATTATCCTGTTGAGGACCCATGGTGTGAACACTCAACTGAGGTGGTCTATAGATTCCTGATTTTGTTTAAGCCCGGGACATTTGGTGGCCAACTGATCCTGGTCCTCTTCAAACCAGGCCCATACACTGTGAGGTGTGTTTAACGTTGCATTATCCTGTAGAGGACCCATGGTGTGAACACTCAACTGAGGTGGTCTATAGATTCCTAATTGTGTTTAAGCCCGGGACATTTGGTGGCCAACTGATCCTGGTCCTCTTCAAACCAGGCACATACACTGTGAGGTGTGTTTAACGTTGCATTATCCTGTTGAGGACCCATGGTGTGAACACTCAACTGAGGTGGTCTATAGATTCCTGATTGTGTTTAAGCCCGGGGCATTTGCTGGCCAACTGATCCTGGTCCTCTTCAAACCAGGCACATACACTGTGAGGTGTGTTTAATGTTGCATTATCCTGTTGAGGACCCATGGTGTGAACACTCAACTGATGTGGTCTATAGATTCCTGATTGTGTTTAAGCCCGGGGCATTTGGTGGCCAACTGATCCTGGTCCTCTTCAAACCAGGCACATACACTGTGAGGTGTGTTTAACGTTGCGTTATCCTGTTGAGGACCCATGGTGTGAACACTCAACTGAGGTGGTCTATAGATTCCTGATTGTGTTTAAGCCCGGGGCATTTGGTGGCCAACTGATCCTGGTCCTCTTCAAACCAGGCACATACACTGTGAGGTGTGTTTAACGTTGCATTATCCTGTTGAGGACCCATGGTGTGAACACTCAACTGAGGTGGTCTATAGATTCCTGATTGTGTTTAAGCCCAGGGCATTTGGTGGCCAACTGATCCTGGTCCTCTTCAAACCAGGCACATACACTGTGAGGTGTGTTTAACGTTGCATTATCCTGTTGAGGACCCATGGTGTGAACACTCAACTGAGGTGGTCTATAGATTCCTGATTGTGTTTAAGCCCGGGGCATTTGGTGGCCAACTGATCCTGGCCCTCTTCAAACCAGGCACATACACTGTGAGGTGTGTTTAACGTTGCATTATCCTGTTGAGGACCCATGGTGTGAAGACTCAACTGAGGTGATCTATAGATTCCTGATTGTGTTTAAGCCCGGGGCATTTGGTGGCGAACTGATCCTGGTCCTCTTCAAACCAGGCCCATACACTGTGAGGTGTGTTTAATGTTGCATTATCCTGTTGAGGACCCATGGTGTGAACACTCAACTGAGGTGGTCTATAGATTCCTGATTGTGTTTAAGCCCGGGACATTTGGTGGCCAACTGATCCTGGTCCTCTTCAAACCAGGCAGATACACTGTGAGGTGTGTTTAACATTGCATTATCCTGTTGAGGACCCATGGTGTGAACACTCAACTGAGGTGGTCTATAGATTCCTGATTGTGTTTAAGCCCGGGACATTTGGTGGCCAACTGATCCTGGCCCTCTTCAAACCAGGCACATACACTGTGAGGTGTGTTTAACGTTGCATTATCCTGTTGAGGACCCATGGTGTGAACACTCAACTGAGGTTGTCTATAGATTCCTGTTTGTGTTTATGCCCGGGGCATTTGGTGGCCAACTGATCCTGGTCCTCTTCAAACCAGGCACATACACTGTGAGGTGTGTTTAACGTTGCATTATCCTGTTGAGGACCCATGGTGTGAACACTCAACTGAGGTGGTCTATAGATTCCTGATTGTGTTTAAGCCCGGGGCATTTGGTGGCCAACTGATCCTGGCCCTCTTCAAACCAGGCACATACACTGTGAGGTGTGTTTAACGTTGCATTATCCTGTTGAGGACCCATGGTGTGAACACTCAACTGAGGTGGTCTATAGATTCCTGATTGTGTTTAAGCCTGGGGCATTTGGTGGCCAACTGATCCTGGTCCTCTTCAAACCAGGCACATACACTGTGAGGTGTGTTTAACGTTGCATTATCCTGTTGAGGACCTATGGTGTGAACACTCAACTGAGGTGGTCTATAGATTCCTGATTGTGTTTAAGCCCGGGGCATTTGGTGGCCAACTGATCCTGGTCCTCTTCAAACCAGGCACATACACTGTGAGGTGTGTTTAACGTTGCATTATCCTGTTGAGGACCCATGGTGTGAAGACTCAACTGAGGTGATCTATAGATTCCTGATTGTGTTTAAGCCCGGGGCATTTGGTGGCGAACTGATCCTGGTCCTCTTCAAACCAGGCACATACACTGTGAGGTGTGTTTAATGTTGCATTATCCTGTTGAGGTCCCATGGTGTGAACACTCAACTGAGGTGGTCTATAGATTCCTGATTGTGTTTAAGCCCGGGACATTTGGTGGCCAACTGATCCTGGTCCTCTTCAAACCAGGCAGATACACTGTGAGGTGTGTTTAACGTTGCATTATCCTGTTGAGGACCCATGGTGTGAACACTTAACTGAGGTGGTCTATAGATTCCTGATTGTGTTTAAGCCCGGGACATTTGGTGGCCAACTGATCCTGGTCCTCTTCAAACCAGGCACTTACACTGGTAGGTGTGTTTAACGTTGCATTATCCTGTTGAGGACCCATGGTGTGAACACTCAACTGAGGTGGTCTATAGATTCCTGATTGTGTTTAAGCCCGGGGCATTTGGTGGCCAACTGATCCTGGCCCTCTTCAAACCAGGCACATACACTGTGAGGTGTGTTTAACGTTGCATTATCCTGTTGAGGACCCATGGTGTGAACACTCAACTGAGGTGGTCTATAGATTCCTGATTGTGTTTAAGCCCGGGACATTTGGTGGCCAACTGATCCTGGTCCTCTTCAAACCAGGCACATACACTGTGAGGTGTGTTTAACGTTGCATTATCCTGTTGAGGACCCATGGTGTGAACACTCAACTGAGGTGGTCTATAAATTCCTGATTGTGTTTAAGCCCGGGCCATTTGGTGGCCAACTGATCCTGGTCCTCTTCAAACCAGGCACATACACTGTGAGGTGTGTTTAACGTTGCATTATCCTGTTGAGGACCCATGGTGTGAACACTCAACTGAGGTGGTCTATAGATTCCTGATTGTGTTTAAGCCCGGGGCATTTGGTGGCCAACTGATCCTGGTCCTCTTCAAACCAGGCACATACACTGTGAGGTGTGTTTAACGTTGCATTATCCTGTTGAGGACCCATGGTGTGAACACTCAACTGATGTGGTCTATAGATTCCTGATTGTGTTTAAGCCCGGGGCATTTGGTGGCCAACTGATCCTGGTCCTCTTCAAACCAGGCACATACACTGTGAGGTGTGTTTAACGTTGCATTATCCTGTTGAGGACCCATGGTGTGAACACTCAACTGAGGTGGTCTATAGATTCCTGATTGTGTTTAAGCCCGGGGCATTTGGTGGACAACTGATCCTGGTCCTCTTCAAACCAGGCACATACACTGTGAGGTGTGTTTAACGTTGCATTATCCTGTTGAGGACCCATGGTGTGAACACTCAACTGAGGTGGTCTATAGATTCCTGATTGTGTTTAAGCCCAGGGCATTTGGTGTCCAACTGATCCTGGTCCTCTTCAAACCAGGCAGATACACTGTGAGGTGTGTTTAACGTTGCATTATCCTGTTGAGGACCCATGGTGTGAACACTCAACTGAGGTGGTCTATAGATTCCTGATTGTGTTTAAGCCCGGGGCATTTGCTGGCCAACTGATCCTGGTCCTCTTCAAACCAGGCACATACACTGTGAGGTGTGTTTAATGTTGCATTATCCTGTTGAGGACCCATGGTGTGAACACTCAACTGAGGTGGTCTATAGATTCCTGATTGTGTTTAAGCCCGGGACATTTGGTGGCCAACTGATCCTGGTCCTCTTCAAACCAGGCAGATACACTGTGAGGTGTGTTTAACATTGCATTATCCTGTTGAGGACCGATGGTGTGAACACTCAACTGAGGTGGTCTATAGATTCCTGATTGTGTTTAAGCCCGGGACATTTGGTGGCCAACTGATCCTGGTCCTCTTCAAACCAGGCAGATACACTGTGAGGTGTGTTTAACGTTGCATTATCCTGTTGAGGACCCATGGTGTGAACACTCAACTGAGGTGGTCTATAGATTCCTGATTGTGTTTAAGCCCGGGGCATTTGGTGGCCAACTGATCCTGGTCCTCTTCAAACCAGGCACATACACTGTGAGGTGTGTTTAACGTTGCATTATCCTGTTGAGGACCCATGGTGTGAACACTCAACTGAGGTGGTCTATAGATTCCTGATTGTGTTTAAGCCCGGGGCATTTGGTGGCCAACTGATCCTGGTCCTCTTCAAACCAGGCACATACACTGTGAGGTGTGTTTAACGTTGCATTATCCTGTTGAGGACCCATGGTGTGAACACTCAACTGAGGTGGTCTATAGATTCCTGATTGTGTTTAAGCCTGGGGCGTTTGGTGGCCAACTGATCCTGGTCCTCTTCAAACCAGGCACATACACTGTGAGGTGTGTTTAACGTTGCATTATCCTGTTGAGGACCCATGGTGTGAACACTCAACTGAGGTGGTCTATAGATTCCTGATTGTGTTTGAGCCCGGGGCATTTGGTGGCCAACTGATCCTGGTCCTCTTCAAACCAGGCACATACACTGTGAGGTGTGTTTAACGTTGCATTATCCTGTTGAGGACCCATGGTGTGAAGACTCAACTGAGGTGATCTATAGATTCCTGATTGTGTTTAAGCCCGGGGCATTTGGTGGCGAACTGATCCTGGTCCTCTTCAAACCAGGCAGATACACTGTGAGGTGTGTTTAATGTTGCATTATCCTGTTGAGGACCCATGGTGTGAACACTCAACTGAGGTGGTCTATAGATTCCTGATTGTGTTTAAGCCCGGGACATTTGGTGGCCAACTGATCCTGGTCCTCTTCAAACCAGGCAGATACACTGTGAGGTGTGTTTAACATTGCATTATCCTGTTGAGGACCCATGGTGTGAACACTCAACTGAGGTGGTCTATAGATTCCTGATTGTGTTTAAGCCCGGGACATTTGGTGGCCAACTGATCCTGGTCCTCTTCAAACCAGGCACTTGCACTGGTAGGTGTGTTTAACGTTGCATTATCCTGTTGAGGACCCATGGTGTGAACACTCAACTGAGGTGGTCTATAGATTCCTGATTGTGTTTAAGCCCGGGGCATTTGGTGGCCAACTGATCCTGGCCCTCTTTAAACCAGGCACATACACTGTGAGGTGTGTTTAACGTTGCATTATCCTGTTGAGGACCCATGGTGTGAACACTCAACTGAGGTGGTCTATAGATTCCTGATTGTGTTTAAGCCCGGGACATTTGGTGGCCAACTGATCCTGGTCCCCTTCAAACCAGGCACATACACTGTGAGGTGTGTTTAACGTTGCATTATCCTGTTGAGGACCCATGGTGTGAACACTCAACTGAGGTGGTCTATAGATTCCTGATTGTGTTTAAGCCCGGCACATTTGGTGGCCAACTGATCCTGGCCCTCTTCAAACCAAGCACATACACTGTGAGGTGTGTTTAATGTTGCATTATCCTGTTGAGGACCCATGGTGTGAACACTCAACTGAGGTGGTCTATAGATTCCTGATTGTGTTTAAGCCCGGGACATTTGGTGGCCAACTGATCCTGGTCCTTTTCAAACCAGGCACATACACTGTGAGGTGTGTTTAACATTGCATTATCCTGTTGAGGACCCATGGTGTGAACACTCAACTGAGGTGGTCTATAGATTCCTGATTGTGTTTAAGCCCGGGGCATTTGGTGGCCAACTGATCCTGGTCCTCTTCAAACCAGGCACATACACTGTGAGGTGTGTTTAACGTTGCATTATCCTGTTGAGGACCCATGGTGTGAACACTCAACTGAGGTGGTCTATAGATTCCTGATTGTGTTTAAGCCTAGGGCATTTGGTGGCCAACTGATCCTGGCCTTCTTCAAACCAGGCCCATACACTGTGAGGTGTGTTTAATGTTGCATTATCCTGTTGAGGACCCATGGTGTGAACACTCAACTGAGGTGGTCTATAGATTCCTGATTGTGTTTAAGCCCGGGACATTTGGTGGCCACCTGATCCTGGTCCTCTTCAAACCAGGCACATACACTGTGAGGTGTGTTTAACGTTGCATTATCCTGTTGAGGACCCATGGTGTGAACACTCAACTGAGGTGGGCTATAGATTCCTGATTGTGTTTAAGCCCGGGGCATTTGGTGGCCAACTGATCCTGGTCCTCTTCAAACCAAGCACATACACTGTGAAGTGTGTTTAACGTTGCATTATCTTGTTGAGGACCCATGGTGTGAACACTCAACTGAGGTGGTCTATAGATTCCTGATTGTGTTTAAGCCCGGGGCATTTGGTGGCCAACTGATCCTGGTCCTCTTCAAACCAGGCACGTACACTGCGAGCTGTGTTTAACGTTGCATTATCCTGCTAGTTGATACCATCGTGCTGAGGAACAGCAAACTGCAATTAAGTGTGGATGAGGTCCAGAAGGATAGATGCATATTTGTGTCGATCCATTGCGTCTTCCAGAAAGACGAGGTCACCCAGGAAATGCCACGAAAATATTCTCCATTCTATAACACTCCCTCTCTGGCCCAGGCCCTTCCAACGATTGTTGCAGAGTGTTTGCTTTCAAACGTTTCATGCCATGAATGTGAAGGGTCATCTGTCCAATGGGGTACAAAACGTGATTCATATGAAAAGGCCACCTGTCGTCACTCAGTGGATGTCCAGTTGCGGTATTGGCATGTGAATTCCAGCCTTTGTCGAGATGAACGCGTTAGCATGGCTGCATGAACTAGGTGCCTGTCATAGAGACACCAGTAGCCCCTTGGCAGGCTGGTGTGGCCGAGCGGTTCTAGGCGCTACTGTCTGGAACCGCGCGACCGCTACCGTCGCAGGTTGGAATCCTACCTCGGGCATGGATGTGTCTGATGTCTTTAGGTTAGTTAGGTTTAAGTAGTTCTAAGTTCTAGGGGACTGATGACCTCAGAAGTTAAGTCCCATAGTGCTCAGAGCCATTTGAACCAGTAGCCCCTTGCTCAAGAGTTCCATGTCTGTTCACCTGCACACATTTCTGCAGCTGTCATTAACACCTTTCATCTATGACCTACGGTGCACCACAGTTGCCTCAGTGCCAGTTTTGGATTGAGCCATTCTACCATGTATGGTAGACTTCAACCACGACGACACTCAAACAGTTTACAGACTTAGCTATTTCGGAAATGCTTCCACCCCTCTCCCAAAAGCCAATGATGAAGACCTTTTGGACATCAGATAAATGCTCCGCTTCTGCATTGCGAGAACTGCAGTGTTTTCTACGCCCCCCCCCCCCTTCCCTGCCCCCAACACGTTTTATATACCCTCCACTGCTAATGATGCCAGCTGTTGTCTGTGTGTTGTTCTTGCACTTTGACGTCGAACATGGGTGGTGATACCATTAATGTGACTGGACCGAGTAAAACATTTAACATTCATATTAAATAAAGCCTTTTTCTCCCGAAGTATTTTCGTCTATATTAGTATACCTGCCGTTTCCTGAATTCATCGAACGACTGCGTTTCCCTCAACTTTTTATGGAACATACGTCCTACCACCCATTGCTAGCTTTAGCCTGGCTGCACTCAACAATTGCTCATTATTCCAAACCTCCTGTGATTTTCCTGGAAGAAGGGTGACCAATGCGGCGGTGTTAGTGCCCAGGATTGGTAGATTAGGAAACGACCGTTTCCTCCTTTCATCCATTATTTACCCTAACTCTGTCTGCAAGTGTGTTACTTGATTTATTAGCTGCTGAATAGCTTCCTGAGCCGAAAGTTGCTTCTCCTGTTGCCTATTTACAACCAACTCAAATATGCAATGTACAACAAACAACAATAAATGGGAAGAAGAAGAAAGGATAGGGAAACGGCTATACAGGCCCAAACTTTGAAACTGGCACTCACTCGTATTGTTGCGTAGGAAGCCCCTGCTGCAGAAAATACATTGTTCCAGCCGCTGTCTTCTGGCTGCCTTGATTTTTATCCTCAGCAGTCGTTCTTACACCAACTGTAACTGGTGGAGGCAGAGGGCACATCTGTCGAGCCAATTTTAACGGTGTGTCTAGGATGGCTTAGTGGTGGCGTGGAGAATATCGTGACATTTCCTCAGTGTGGCGGTCACCAACTCTTGACTGTGCGTTCTACTGCTGCTGCTGTGGCAGATGCCACATCACCAAGTTCCAATATTTCCTGGCTACAGTAAATGCGACCGGTTGCGGCGGCTGCATTACGCTCCGGGGCCCAGAGTGCAGTGGTGTTCTGTTGATACCTCGACGGGGGGCAGAGATGGCTGGACCCTAATGTCGCACTTTCAGGTCAGCAGCAAAGTGTGAGACTGCCCCCGGAGCAAGGCCGCTAAAGCGGTAGGCCATTACTCGTGTCCTGGCGAAGGTAGGGGCGTCTGCGTCGCAGGTAGGGCCCTGAACAGCACAGTCCCAGCGTCACCTAATTCCCCATTTGTTTCACGATGACGAGGTGATTTTTGTGTCCTTAGATACTGCCGTCCCCTGTTGATTTCGCGATAACAGTGGTGTTAGTGTATAGTTTGGAAAAGGCCGGTATCCCAGTCGTCGCAATCGGACTGCAATACTCCCTGCAGGCTGGCTCAGCGTCGCTGCAGAGGCGATGCGAGTCTACTGGCCACGCGGGTCTCTGGCGATCACCGACTCCCCATATGGCGGTGGTCTGGCTTCACTTTGGCGCCGCACTGCTGACTGTGAGGCCTCGGCTACAGTATGAGGGGTGGAACTGTCAGTGGCGGGCAGTGGAGCGGCAGTGCAGTACAACGGCGAGTGGCGTCAGTTACGAGAAGAGCGGCAGAGCTGTATTTTCCATCGCTTCCTGTCAGGGTATTATCATGTGAACTAGCTGAGCTCCTCATTTTGAGTGAAAACAGCTGTTTTCGGAAACGTGAGTCATCGAATGACAGGAGGAATCACGGAATTTATGCCATTAATAGGATTAGTATAGCTTATGGAGAGTATCATCATCTGTTTCGTGGTTTTAGGAATGTCTAAAATAGATTTTTTTTGCTTATAGAAGAACATCTAACTGAACGTTCGATTAGATACTCCAGGAAACAGCTCCTCGCTTGACAAAGAAAACACCAGGACATCAACTGCATCTGACACCAGAATAGAGGAGTCTTGTAACACTGAGGTATGCAAAAAAGACATTTACTAAATTATAGACACTTTACTTAAAAAGTAAAAGAAAAATTTAAAAAATAAGCATTTCTTTTTAGTTTCAGCTCTATGTTAATCATTTTTCATTTAACAAAGAGTTGACCCTATGTGTATATATATGTAGGTAGGTCCTTCCCGAAAGAGATATTTTCTGGTTCAATAAAACTACTCGTGGTTGACGATAACTAATAGTGTGGAGGAAACTGTTGATGCACCTTCCTCATTTCATGTTCTCTCGCAGTCACAACTTCCAATACACAGTCCTGAGTTTTAGAGCGAAGTTGGATTTGTTGCAGATCGTCCAAACGACTCACGTGTGGAAATAACCTCAGAAAGAACTGATACTCATTTCCCGTATCATCCGTTTGTTCCCCCATATTTAAAATAACATTCGTTTTTCCTCCCATTAGATCATTCGGTTTCCCAGTTTTTTTCCCCTTATGCTTCTTTTGGAATGGTGGAGGACCTGGAAAACCTATCGTCATCTTCAGAACGGGGAGGTATTGTACCCTTCTGCTTGTTAATTCTATGACATTGGTCTCTGGGATTTCGGCATCTGTGCCAATGGCAACTTTTTCTTCTTCTTCTTCTTCCACTGAAGGACGCGTTAAGTTTTCTACCATCGTGATTGTAAGAACAACGTTCTTGGCGAACTCTATGAGAGCTGCAAGCTTCCACTTCTTGAGTGGAGCACTGGCGGCAGAACCAGATTTAGACTGCAGAGTTTGCTCATTTTTCCTGAATCTATATTCCAGGTTTTTCGATTCCCTTTTATATTCGTCCTCTAGAACAAAGAGAATTTATCTTGTTAAAGCAAAAAAATTATTATTGAAGATAATTATTCCCAAGTGAACGACCTGCACTTTGCTATTTCTAATTGTTTATAATGAAAAGAGTAAATAAACAGGATTGGCTCTATCGTTGCCAAACTTGTTTAATTGCGTATTTCCATTATAATTAAAAATATTGAACATATGTTTAACTACACTGTATAATTTACATTGTTTCATGCCAAAACGTTCTGTTCTCTTTTCTTTCAGGTTTTTGGTAACAGGAGCCATTTTTAGACACCTAGAATTTGAATTTAGACTTGGAAGACATACTGTTAGCTTGACAGATTATAACACGTGTTCAGCTGTTGTGTTAGAATTTGGACCTGAAGTAATGCAGCCACCCACCGAAGAAAACCTCAAGAATGTAGCAGAAAAATATTTTCTGTTATGGAAATTTCCGAATTGTCCTGGAACAACAGACAGACGCCGTTCGAACTTAAATGCCCATCGCAAGTGGATCGAATTATTTCAGCTATCTGAAATACTTTTCTGTATCTCTAATGGGTGTTGCTGATAAAGGATTTTGGTTATTGATGTAGGGGCCAGAACAAAACCCATTAAAACCGTAACTTCTGCGTCCATTTCCAGAAAAACGTACAACAGCATATCAACAAAACTTCTCTACTAATCTATCAACAGCTACAAAAACCATTGAATGTGCTTTTGGGATTTTGTGGACAAAATTGTGGTTTATAGGAACATGTTTACAAGTACGAAACGTGTCAAAAGTAAACAAGCTTCCGTATCGCATAGTGCTATGAGACACGGGGATGACATTAACGACACAGGAACAGGGGGAGGGGAGGGGGTGACGGGACCAGACGTAGTAGAGACTTAGTAGAAGCCTTTACGAAACAACTACGCACATGGCGTCAGAGTGTAGATAAACGTGAGAGAGCTGTGTTGCGTTTCTTTGATTGCTGGCGTGTTCCGCTTGCGATGTCGTTATGGTAACTTTATAAGAACAAACAGTGCGTGTGAAATTTTGTTTCCTGCTTAAAAAATCGGCAACAGTGGCTCACTAAATGCTTCAAGAGACTCTCCATTAAGATGCTATGAGCCACTTACAAGTTTTCCACTGCTTTGGGCCCTTCCAACGTGGTAAAATGAGTGTTGAAGACCAACCTCGTTCTGGACGCCCTGCAACATCGCGAAACGAGTAAAACATCGAAAAAATTCGCCAAAAAAGTCAGCGGGGTTCGTCGTTCCACGATCGACCAAATTTTAACAGAGACAAGTGTGAGCTGGAGCTCGCGCCAGCGGATTTTGGATGAGGGTTTACACATGAGACACGTTGCCGCTAAAATTATTCCGCGCTTTCTCACACAGGAGCAAAAAACCATGTGTATGAAAGTGTGCCAGGACTTGAAAACAGAGAAGGAAAGTTGCTGGTAAAACTTTCGGGATGTAAGGTCGTAGACCAAGAAACTTTTCTGTTCCTGACGCTTCGTTCAGGACTGCGTTGGACATCTCAGAGTCTTGCCGATTGATCGGTCGGACGTCCGAAAGCGACATAAATACTGTAGGAAAGAGGACGTGATCAAAGTAACACGCGATGAGCACAGATAAAACTTAACTATCGATTGTCGTCTTGTGAAAGATAAAACTGTCTAGCAATTCTGCAGAGCTACTGTCGACATGTCGCAAAGTTTCATTGCCTCCTCTTTCCTATTGAAATTAACCTGTTGCTTATAAATTTCAGTGGCTTCTCTACATGGTCGTGGATAGTAATTTGATGATGTAGATAAAATTTCTGTTTCAGAAAACTTTACTTTGTGATTTCCTGACTGAAAAGCATGCTCTGCAATAGCTGATTTCTCTGTTTTTCCTAGTCGGCAAAGACTTTTGTGCTCTTTTAGCCGCATATTTACGCTCCTCTTGGTAGTTCCAATATAAACTTTACCACATGTACCCAGAGTCTTGTATACACCACCTGTAGACAGAGGAGGGCGTTTATCCTTCACAGATCGCAGTACTTGACTTATTTTCTTTGTTGATCTAAATACTGCTTTGGTGTCATGTTTCTGTAAAATCTTACCTATCCGATCCGTTACTTTTTTAATAAAAGGGAGAGAAACTGTATTTTTTCGTCGTTGTGGTTCATCCTTGTTCTTCGGTCTTCTGTTACGTCGCAAAATTCTCTTTACCTCTTTCCCTGGGTAGCCGTTTTTCTTCAGATGTTTTATTCCAGCGTCCAGGTGTTCCAGTGTGCATACCCGTTCGGCTCTATCGACAAGATTTTTAATGACACCTATCTTTTGTTGTGGATGGTGATTGGAGTTTTTATGCAAATACCTGTCGGTATGTGTTACTTTCCGAAAAACTTTACATTCCAAACTTCCATCGGACTGTCTCATAACTAAAACATCCAAGAAAGGTATACTATTATCATTTTCTATTTCTATGGTGAACAGGATTTTTGGATTAATTTTATTTAGATGATCAAAGAATTAGTCCATAGCCTTTCTACCATGGGACCAAACCACAAATGTGTCATCCACAAACCGGTACCAGCGAGATGGTTTCTTATTTGCTTTGTACAGAGCCGATTGTTCGAATTTCTCCATATACGAGTTAGCGATCGCAGGACCTAATGGGTTACCCATTGCTACATCATCAAGTTGCTCATAAAATTCATCGTCCCTCTGGAACTGACTCGCAGTAAGGCAATGTCTAAAAAGAGCAGTTACGTCTCCTGGAAAAATGTCCGTTATAAACATCGTAACTTCGTTAACTGGAATCATAGTGAATAAGGATTACATGAATATCTTATGGAGTCAGATTTAGCCCTTCAAGTTTCTCAATAAATTGACGCGAGTCTTCTATACACGAGTAAGTTTTCCCAGTATATGGTCGTAAACGCGTTGCCAGATATCTTGCTATTTCATACGTGGGAGAATGGATGGCAGGCACTAACTACGGGTCTCAAAGGAAAATCTATTTTATGAATTTTGAGTACACCATATATTCTAGGGCACATAGCTTCACTCTTCAACAAAGATCTTTTATCTTCTTTTTCAGTAGAGGTAGACGACTTTATCAGAGATTATTTGTTTTCCTCAGTACGCTTGCTATAGGATCCTTCGTAAGTTTCTCACATCCCGTAAGGTCTACCAGCAGCTATGTCATCCGGTCGTGAAAGCCTTCATTCTATGATCCAAACTTGTAACCTCCTCACTGTATGTGTTTCTTTATGAAATTAGCACAGCTTTACCTCCCACTCTATAAAAAGTCTACATATTATCAAAATTATATACCCACAAACTGTTGTCTAACTTCGTATGCTAACTTTTGACTAAACAGAAACTAATTTGACTTGAACTGTAACTGATCTGAATACAACTTGTCTGTATATTAAATGTGCAACTGAAGTAAAACAATTATCTGGCCCTAATCAAAACTTCCATTTACCTTGCGTCATTACAACATTGTTGCAGATTTCTCGAAAGCTCAACAGCAAACAGCAAGCACGCAGTGGCTAAGCTTGATTTCTGTTTTCAAATAAAATTTCCAAACTATATTCAAACTTGTTAGTGCCATCCATTCTCCCACGTGTGAAATAGCAAGATATCTGGCAACTCGTTTAGAACCATATACTGGGAAAACTTACTCGTACATGAAAGACTCGCCTCATTTTATTGAGAAACTTGAAGGGTTAAATCTGTTGCATATCACATGGTGGAACGAGGTAATACGTAACGATAAACCTGTAAACAGTGGGATGGAAAGAGTAGCTGTTCCTATGAAACTATACTGCAAGACTACGATTTGAGAATGAAGTATAAATTCAAAAGGACAGAGTAGAATTTTTGCGTGACCTTCACTCATAATTTTGAAATGAAAAATACTATACTTAACAAAGTGAACAATGATTTGAAAAGGGTACAATGTTAACAGAGTATTTCTATAAAAAACCAAACATCTTAATTAGTTGATATCTTACTGCACGACACAGGGAAGTGGGGTGGTCTCTTTCTCAGCTCTGAGCAAGTTAACAAGTTGACAATAATTGTTCTAATAAATTAGCTGTGCAGTGCTGCAGCATAACCTCAAACTTCTTCTTTTCAAAAATAGCAACATTGTTCAAAATTTATATTCTCTTCGCTTTCCAATAGATGCATCATGTTCATCCTTGCTGTCCTTCACAATAAATCTTTCTTTATCTAACAAGATACACTCACAAGTCAACACAGCGCCACTGAGTACGTCTATTACCCAGCACACTTCAACTAAGAATGTATCAGACTGTGCAAAGGCAAAGACCGTGCCGCGACAAGACCAAAGATTGTTTAACAATAGCGTAACTTGCTCTCTCTCTGGCGTGCACATCGATAACATCTAAAAATCAAAATGATATATCCACCTTACAAACTTTTTGAACGAAATCATTAGGAGTGATGAGAGTTGGTCTTACAGGTAAGATCCAGAAAACAAGCAAATGTAAAGCCGATGGAGACCTCCCAACTTTCTCAGACCAAAAGAAGCAAGGCAGGGTGATGGTCATTGTCTTCCATTACTTTCGTGTAATTATGCATTAGGAATCCGTATATCCTGCCTGGACTGTTAGCCAGTAGCTTTATTTGAACGTTTTAAGATATCTGTTTGAGAATGTGCAGGCCAAATGCCCGGTTCATTCATCACGACAATGCCCTGCTGACGCAACATTACGAGTGACCCACTATTTGGCATTTCAGGGACGGTCTGTCGTTTCGCACACACCGTATTCGCCAGACCTATCATACCCTTGCGACTTTTTCCTATTCCTATGAATGAAAAAAGCGCTGAAAGGGAAACGTTGTGATGTGGAGGCGGTAAAAACAGCTTCGCAAAGGACAACGGACAGTATCAAAGTTGTACAGTTCCAGACATGGTTCAAACAGTGGGAAAAAGCCTAGAGTGCATCGTATCTCATAGACTTAGACTTTGAAGGTGACTGAAGGAAGGCCAATGAAGAAAGATTTTATAATAGAAATTCTGTTTTTTTGGTTCCCCCCCCCCCCCCCCCTTCCTTTATCATTTCTTCATGACGAGACTGCGAATGAATTAAGAAGTTTATCGGATCCTGTTCCAGATCAGTATAGAGGGCCAATCACAGAAGCAATAGAACTAAGGAGTCAATTTATGACAGCCATTATGATGACATATTTTGACGTTAAAATAATGGTTTTATTAGTTGTTAGTTATTAGTATATCTTGTCCAATTATGATACATAATAATATAAAAATTATTCATCAGAGAATGAATATATTTTTATGGTATTAGGTAAAAAAAAATAATTTGATCTTACCTGACAGATTTATTCTACTTCCTTTTTCTTCCCAAAGTTTCTTTGTCACAACATAGTTTTTGAGATTAAGTGTTTGTCATTCCACAAACATGGCCGAAACTGAACGTCCGGGATCAAACTCTCACACTGGGGGTCTGTGAATTTTTTCCTCTTTGTCAGCTTTATTGCACGAGATCTCCTAAAGAACAAGAAAAGGATTTGAGCGGTAAAAGAAAATCAACGTCTAGGGTGAGCAGTGGAGATCAAGCGGCAACATGCTTCGTCCTGCCGGTCGTGCTTATCATAGCCGGCCGTCCCATGTTTCCATCGAACTCAATGTAAACATAAACATGAGCGGCGCTGCTCTATAGCTCTATCGCCCTCTCCCCCCCCCCCCCCCCCCCCCCCCCCATCGCTAGTATGGTAGCCGAGGCCTAAGTCTCGTTTTTAACTTCACAGAGGCATTAAGTACGCGCCCTTGGCCATTATAGTTTTGGCCTGTCCTGTATTACGTTTCTTGACTTGGATTGCTTGCTGGCCTGTTGTATACGGTTAAGACGACTTTGCCACGCTCTGGACTTGTTTCTGGTTAGCCATTCATTTCGCGACCTTCGCCGTCATCTGTCTCGAACTCATCTGTTCCATTCGTCTCTGTGTTACTGCCTGCACGAGTGATGAGCACAAACTGTGTTCTGCATAAGCAGAGCAACGTAAAACTAAATGCAACTGTAAGTCAGTCAGGGAAGCTAACGAACTAAGCTAGAAACATGACGGGAAATGAAAGGAAAATTAACATGTATTTTGGTTTTTTAAAAATTTATCTCTTCGAAATGGTACTCGTGCTTTACATATTCCGGACTGATCACATACATGCAGGATGCCCCAACGTTTAGAGTCAAAATTATACAGACAGAAGACTACACTGATCAGGGTATTCTAAAATACGCAATGAATGTTTCAGGCGGTACGAAGTCTGGAACGAGCAACGTGTGTGAGGCACATGTTTGTAAACGTTTATATTTCACAGTAGACAACCGACAGCTGCATCGACATTGGTGGTGCTGCCTCAAAATAAAATAAAGTACACAATCGTCTGTGCTGTCACGAAGGTTGATTTTACCAAAGTTTACAGTTAATGACTTGTTGTCGAGGATGGAGAATTAAGGTCGATTCACAGTGGACGTTAGAGGAGGCAGTATCAATGTCTAGCATTCTCGGGAAGAAATTTTGACATTGAAAGGAAGTGGTGGACTGGATGGGGTGTGTAACGCCGGAAATGCATATCCTCCTATTTCCATCTATTGTACTATTATTTTTTTTCCTTGTTTTGTTACCTCAAGATATGACATTTCTGTCTCTTTATATATTGTAATTGTTTTACTGTTTGTATATATATATTTATGCACTTATGTCGATGTATAATTGGTTTGTTTCGTAAATATTATTTGTATTTTTACGCTGGGTCTTGCCTAGGAAAAACTGCTATCGAACGATTACATCGATAGGTCGTGTGAAGAATCAAAGTGTGTAGGATCTTTGGTAGGGTTAACTCTGCCGCGTGGAGCGCGGGCAGAGCAAGGGGGAATCTGGTGGGAGTAGTGCGATTGAGCAGGTGTGTTGTGTGACGCTCCCGCAAGTTGCCGGGCTTTCGGGGTTTGGCAGCACGTAATTGCGATCGACTGGCTATGGTAGTTTCTAGCACGGTGTCGCGGACGGGAAGCATTAGCTGGCGCACATCAAGAGCCCGTTTCGTCTGGTGACCGTGTCGAGAAGAAGGCGCGCCAACATCCAGCTTCTGCAACAGCGACGGCCGACAATGAGGGACTGTCGCCACCTCCTCGATCGGCGACTTCAAACCTTCAATCAACCAACAAGGAAGACTAAAAGCACGTAAAGTTTCAGAACTGTATGGCAGACCTCAGCTTTTCAAACTGTTCAAATCGCAAAATTACAGTAAGTTAGCATGAATCTTTGTTGCTCAGTGTCCCAATTGCATTACCAAGCAGGGTCCCTCCCTTTTCCGAAATGAACCCGAGTGTCGTTGAAATTCAAACGCCAGCATTAAAGCAGCATCATTCAATTTCACTGCTTTAATTTCAAAGTTCAGTTTAAGTATTCATAGCTGGCTACAATATTTAGATTACACGAGCACAAATTAAGAGTGCGAGCTTTGTTACCGTATTTTAGCTTACCTGTGACTGCAGCTCAGCTTGGTACGTACAAAATTTTACTATTGTTAATTGTTCAGAATCATTTAACTCAAGTTCAAAGTTAAATCTCTTATTTCTAAATTGCGTAGAGTCAAGTTGCTTTTGAAATGATTGTTGAGGTAGTCCAAGACTAACCGTATTTTACTGAATTTCGATGCACTTCAGAAAGAAAGCTCACTATTAACTTCAGTCACTAAATTAACTTTCGACTTTCCGGTTTTATTAATTCTTTTGCTAAATTAAGTCAGAGTGTAGCGAGATTTATTACTTCTGACAAACTTTCAGTTTTCACACTACACGTGTAAACCTTCAGTTGCCACGCTTCTAGTGCTAATTATATGTGTAATAACCTTTCTTTTTCAGTTACTATACTAATTGTCCTTACGACTGGCGACCGTAATTTCCCCCAAATCTCAAATATCTAATTACCGCTAGTTAATTGTTAACGTAACGGCCGCACATTTACTTTCTTTATTAACTTTACCCCTTTTCAAAATTAATTTCCACCAGTTTCATTTGCATTTTTCCTTTCATTTAGATGTAACTCTTTCCTCCCTCTTTACCGACAGATTAACTTCGGTGACGATTGCGTTTCCCAAATTTCCATTAGGTACATGCGGTTTAATTTTTGACTGTCATTAAGGGCGATAAGTGAGGGGGAGGTTACAGGTGGAGTAGAGTGTGTGTGGGGGGGGGGGGTGGGGGGGGGGCGGGGGAGGGATGCAAGAGGGTGACAAAAGGGTCTTCTGCTAACGTCTAGCAAGTTAACTTATCCCTGACGCAATCACTCACACTACCCTACTTACTTGTGTGCTTTTGTATCTAATCGGTATATTATTTTTACAGTGATTGTTTTTCAACAAGAGTGACTATATACCAGAAACTGAGAAACTGTTTTCGTTTTGCTTTAGCGGGACACAGTAAAAACCCTACATTGTGCATAAATAAGAACATAGGTAAAACAAATTTAATTGGAAAACCTTTTGATTACAGTGAATAAATCAACTCAGCTGAAGGACAAAAATGCAGATATTCTTGACGTTGTCTGCTTCTTAGAAAGAAAACAAAAGGGAACAGATAGAGTAAAAAGGCTCTATGTATTGTCTTCTAAATATTGTTTGATATATTTGTAAGCATATGTTTTCTCCCGCAAATGAATGTTGATGTTTAGGAATATTTGGATGATACTTTTCCTAATCTTTCACTTCTCAACAGAGTTGAAAAATCTATCATACAACCTTTGTCAAGAACGTACGTTGTGGATTTTTCTTTGGCTATTAATAAACTCTACTATCATTGCTGGTTGCTTAATTTTGATGCTATACTCAGATTTTTTTGTATCACGGACGGTATCTCATAACCTCAGTTTCACACTTCGGTACTTAGATAAATGAAGTGAAGCTACGTTGCCTTTCTATCCAGTATGAACACGCAGCCATTTGAGGGTGACGTTGCATTGACGTCAAGTGAGAATTGACTTATACTCGGTGAGCCCCCATTATGCCGAAGCGAACACAAGCGAACGTACAACAGAGAACGAGAATTCTCTTTGGTGTTAAAGCCAGGGGCACCGAGCAAATGGCATTAGGTCGTAACCAGTTCATATTCGCTTGTGTTTGCTTTTGTTCCGCTGGTTGTCGGTCTTTTATCGAACCATCAAAGGAAGTTCGCGTCGTCTCTGCTTCGGCACTTCCGCCTGCTATCTTGTCAGCTTTTGTTGTTATTGCCACAGGCTGTGTCAGCGATAGAATAGTCTGTAGAGAATGTAAGATAGTTAGTTAGTCTTATGTTCCATGAATCATTTTGACCGATAAATCGCAATGTTGTGGAACGAGTCATTTTACGTTCACATCGCAAATTAATTTGCAAGTACGGTTACCTGATGAAAATTTCTGTTTCTTTTTTAAAATATACTGATGCGAGTTAGTAATTCACCTTTTAGACATGACTATATAATAGAAATTCTTCTACGGAACAGGAGTCGTCTAGGAGAAACTTTTCGGTTTGTTTTCAAATTTTACTTTGTTGTGTGTCAGACATTTTATGTTTTTTGGTAAGCGATCAAAAATTTTTATTGCAGCATTGTGCACCCCTTTAATATGGAGTAATGAATGTCATTTTTACTTCTGGTATTGTATTTATGTGCATAATTGTTCCTTTTGAACCGTAGTGGATTATTCACAACAAACTTCTTGAGGGAATAAATTTGCTATGAGGCAGTAATCAGAATGTCCAATACCTTAAGATGGTCATAAATGAGCACCACGTATTATTCTTACAGCACGTTTTAGATCTACGAAGACTTTCTTTCTTAAAGATGAGCTACCCTGGACCATACGAGATACTGGAAAGAGAACAGAATGTATAAGATCTGCTGATGACGTGGTATTAGTGGCAGAAAGTGAGCGGACATTGAATAACATGCTGAAAGATTGAATGAAACTTGTGTGGAATATGGGATGCAAATAAACACAGCAAAAACACAAGAGTATGATCGTCAGTACAAGACGCAGACTGTCCAATATTAAAATGTGACAACCTACGATTTGCCAAGTAATTGCATTTAAATGTCTTGGAATCACAATAACTGAAGACTTGAGATGTCACCAGGAGGTGAAAACTGGAATTGCGAAGGAACCATTCAACCGAAAGAGGAGACTCTTATGTGGCAAATTAGATAAAGGTCTAAAGAAAAGGCTTGGCAAATGTTTTGTCTGAAGTGTGGCACTATATGGGGCAGAAACATGGACGCTGAGACAAGAGGGTGAAAAAAGGTTAGAAGCATATGAGATGTGGAGGAGAATAGAGAGAATAAGCTGAATGGAAAGAGTGAGTAATGAAAGAGTATTGGAAAGGGTTGGTGAGAGAAGATGTCTGCCGAAGGTTATAAGAGAAAGGAAAAATAACTGGTTCAGACATTCATTGAGAAGGGAGTGCTTGGCAGAAAACTAATGATGATGATGATGATGATGATGAGGTACTAACCAGCTTCCAGTAAAACATGCGCGCAAACGTTGTTGCCTTACTGTATCAGTGAGCCTGATACTAAGCACGCCGAACTTACTGGTACCATTAATCATTTATTTCATCATCAGCATCTCTACATACATACTCTGTAAAGTGGATGGCAGCTAGTGATGGTGGTGGTTAGTGTTTAACGTCCCGTCGACAACGAGGTCATTAGAGACGGAGCGCAAGCTCGGGTTAGGGAAGGATTGGGAAGGAAATCGGCCGTGCCCTTTCAAAGGAACCATCTCGGCATTCGCCTGAAACGATTTAGGGAAATCACGGAAAACCTAAATCAGGATGGCCGGAGACGGGATTGAACCGTCGTCCTCCCGAATGCGAGTCCAGTGTGGATGGCAGCTAGTATTTAGCATTATGCGAAGGAATATTTTTAACATTATGCACAACATTTACATCGACTACAGATATAAAATAATGTTCAGTAATTTTATTCAGGTGACAACTGAAAAAACATCTTTCACTTACTCGTCATTTGCTGGAATCAGTATCATGCTCACATATTAAGGACTGAACGTGCAAGATTTATATTTATTATTACGCCGCAAGAAAGGCAAATTTCTGTTTTCTCGCAGACGAAAAATGAATTTTTGGAATTTTATAAGATTGCGTCCGTTCCAAAGGTGATATATGTAAAGTTAACAGTAATTTAATGCCGTTAGTGTATATATTGAAAGTTGGTTGGGGCTGCAGCCTACTTCACTATGACTGAACTCGTGGCTCGAAGTCGCTTCAGGTGTTGAGAGATAGGTTCCTATTACCTCTGTGATTTGTGCAAATAATATTAATTTGTACTAACTTCGCGCTCGCAGCTTCGCTCGCGTTTGCGTAATAATTACAATAAAAATAATTTTATAAATATGAATTATGTCTACTAAATAAAATAATGTATTACAGAGCCGTTTCTTTTTCTACGCATTTCTGACCAAGCCACTTTGTCGTGGTGACAAATAGTTTTCTTTAGTTTAGTTCACAGGTTGCAACACTTTCTAAACTTTTCACAGACTGTCTTTTCCAAATGTACATCCTATCAAAAAGCGATTCTGGTCGCTAGAATCTCAAGTTTTTTTGTTAATCATGCCTTTTGTGTTCTTGTGGCGATATTTCCAAAGAAACTTTCATACCCTAACATATATTTCTTGATAGCTAACCGTGAAGTGAAACATCAGTTTTCATAGATGTAGCTTCAAAAATTTTTTAGTATAACGAAAATTTTCTTAAGAATTTTTATCCTCTGTTTCACACCCATGTGGGTTGAATTTCCAAAAGCAGTGAAACACGTGTTTTTTATTTCTTATCGAGAAGTCAAATGCCAATTTTTAAAGAAGTAGCTTTAAGAATAGTTTAGTAGTTCCTTAATAATGATTTACTTTCAAAAAAACTTTCACTCCTTATTTTATCCGTTATCAGTTGAATAACCAAAAACGCTGAAACAGATTTTTTTATTTCTGACTGACAAACGAAATACCAATTTTCGTAGTTCTGGCTTGAAAAATTCCTTAATAGCGACATATTTTCAGAAAGCCTTTCATCCCCTGTTTCACCCTCTTAGGAGTGGAATGTAGAACAATCCCTTCTTCAACGATGCCTATCCTTAGCAGTTATGGCTAGGCGACGAGGAGTCAGTGAATCAGTCTAAACCTATTGTACCTCCTTAGGGGCTGAATTTCCAAAAACAGTGGAACACGTATTTTTTTCCAGTATGAAATTTTCACTCTGCAGCGGAGTGTGCGCTGACATGAAACTTCCTGGCAGATTAAAACTGTGTGCCGGACCGAGACTCGAAGTCGGGACCTTTGCCTTTCGCGGGAAAGTGCTCTACCGTCTGAGCTGCCCAAGCACGACTGACGTCCCGTCCTCACAGCTCAACTTCCGACATATTTCGGAAAATCTTTCATCCCCCATTTAATCCACTTCGGAATGGAATTTTTAAAAATCACCTGTTAAATGACACCTACAATACAAGATCAACACCCTCTCCAAATTTCAAGTATATATCCCTAGCGGTTCGTGCTGGGCAATGTTCTGCATATATGCATAGGACATTGATGAATTTCTGCAAAATATTTGAAGATTTGCAATGATTCTAAGCGCCAATGTGACTGAACTAAGTTATTTTTGTACTTCCAAAGTGTACTTTTTCCATTTTCCATTGTCATTAGTTTGGATACCCGAAAATTTTGAAGTTTCTATTCTACACTCCTGAAAATGGAAAAAAGAACACATTGACACCGGTGTGTCAGACCCACCATACTTGCTCCGGACACTGCGAGAGGGCTGTACAAGCAATGATCACACGCACGGCACAGCGGACACACTAGGAACCGCGGTGTTGGCCGTCGAATGGCGCTAGCTGCGCAGCATTTGTGCACCGCCGCCGTCAGTGTCAGCCAGTTTGCCGTGGCATACGGAGCTCCATCGCAGTCTTTAACACTGGTAGCATGCCGCGACAGCGTGGACGTGAACCGTATGTGCAGTTGACGGACTTTGAGCGAGGTCGTATAGTGGGCATGCGGGAGGCCGGGTGGACGTACCGCCGAATTGCTCAACACGTGTGGCGTGAGGTCTCCACAGTACATTGATGTTGTCGCCAGTGGTCGGCGGAAGGTGCACGTGCCCGTCGACCTGGGACCGGACCGCAGCGACGCACGGATGCACGCCAAGACCGTAGGATCCTACGCAGTGCCGTAGGGGACCGCACCGCCACTTCCCAGCAAATTAGGGACACTGTTGCTCCTGGGGTATCGGCGAGGACCATTCGCAACCGTCTCCATGAAGCTGGGCTACGGTCCCGCACACCGTTAGGCCGTCTTCCGCTCACGCCCCAACATCGTGCAGCCCGCCTCCAGTGGTGTCGCGACAGGCGTGAATGGAGGGACGAATGGAGACGTGTCGTCTTCAGCGATGAGAGTCGCTTCTGCCTTGGTGCCAATGATGGTCGTATGCGTGTTTGACGCCGTGCAGGTGAGCGCCACAATCAGGACTGCATACGACCGAGGCACACAGGGCCAACACCCGGCATCATGGTGTGGGGAGCGATCTCCTACACTGGCCGTACACCACTGGTGATCGTCGAGGGGACACTGAATAGTGCACGGTACATCCAAACCGTCATCGAACCCATCGTTCTAGCATTCCTAGACCGGCAAGGGAACTTGCTGTTCCAACAGGACAATGCACGTCCGCATGTATCCCGTGCCACCCAACATGCTCTAGAAGGTGTAAGTCAACTACCCTGGCCAGCAAGATCTCCAGATCTGTCCCCATTGAGCATGTTTGGGACTGGATGAAGCGTCGTCTCACGCGGTCTGCACGTCCAGCACGAACGCTGGTCCAACTGAGGCGCCAGGTGGAAATGGCATGGCAAGCCGTTCCACAGGACTACATCCAGCATCTCTACGATCGTCTCCATGGGAGAATAGCAGCCTGCATTGCTGCGAAAGGTGGATATACACTGTACTAGTGCCGACATTGTGCATGCTCTGTTGCCTGTGTCTATGTGCCTGTGGTTCTGTCAGTGTGATCATGTGATGTATCTGACCCCAGGAATGTGTCAATAAAGTTTCCCCTTCCTGGGACAATGAATTCAAGGTGTTCTTATTTCAATTTCCAGGAGTGTATTTATTATATGCTCACCACTTATAATTGGTGTAGTACCTATAGAAATGCAGAACTGAATATTATGTGTCTTTTTAAAATTGTGGGTGAGACTTTCTCAGAAAACAAGTGAGCGATAGTTTTAAGAATATTGCTTACTATTTACTCCGTTTTTGTATGTAAGCTTGCATCGATTACAATACTAGTATTATTTGCAAAAAGAACTAATTCTTGTTGTTGTATATTAGATGGTATATCGTTTAACTGTATGAGAATGAGGCACAATGGTGTACGTAAGATTGAGCCTTGGGGAACCGCTATATGTGATTTCATCCCAGTCAGAATTACGTCTTCAAACTATATTCGTTGATTTACTAAGTACAACTCCCTGCATTTTTTGGTTAAATGTGACATTACCCATTAGTTGGCTGTACCATAAATCCCATGCAACTTCAATTTATCTAGGATACTACAGTGATTCAAATAGTCAAATGCCTTAGATAGTGCACAGAAAATACCAACGGGCGCTATTTTACTATTTAATGCTTGTAAAATTTGGCTAGTTAACATGTAAATGGCATTCTCAGTGGAGAGAATTTTATGAAACTCAAACAGTGATTTACTTAAGTATTATGGTTGCTAAGGTGGGATAGGATTCTAGAATACATAACCTTCTCAAAAATTTTAAAAAAGGATGTCAGCAGTGAAACAGGTCGGTAGTTATTGACATCTCTCGACTCATCTTTTTCACCGAGGGGTTTAACAACGGCATATTTCAGTCTCTCTGGAAAACTGCTTTGAGTCAGTGACACAATATATATTTCATATACGACTGGAAAACAAACGTTTACCACTCTATTTGAGACAGCATGAAAACCATACAAGCATTTATACTTGAGAAAAAGTATAATCTTCTTAATTTCAGGAGAAGTTGGTAATGCATCCTTATGAATGAATTTTGTGAGAATTACTTTTACAGCATGCTGCTATGGTTATTCTCTTGAACTGTTTTTCCGTAGATTTCTACTGTATTTAAGAAATGGTTATTAAATATATTTTGCCCGCATCTCGTGGTCGTGCGGTAGCGTTCTCGCTTCCCATGACCGGGTTCCCGGGTTCGATTCCCGGCGGGGTCAGGGATTTTCTCTGCCTCGTGATGGCTGGGTGTTGTGTGATGTCCTTAGCTTAGTTAGGTTTAAGTAGTTCTAAGTTCTAGGGGACTGATGACCTAAGATATTAAGTCCCATAGTGCTCATTTGAAGCATTTTTTTAAATATATTTTCTACTTGTGACGTCGTTTATAGCCCTTCCATTCAGTTCAATATGATGTTATCCTGTTCTGCCTGAATACAGACATTGTAGATCCTTCTGACCCAAGAGATCAACAGCCCAAAGCCGGCCGGGGTGACCGAGCGGTTCTAGGCGCTGTAGTCTGGAACCGCGCGACCGCTACGGTCGCAGGTTCGAATCCTGCCTCGGGCATGGGTGTGTGAGATGTCCTTAGGTTAGTTAGGTTTAAGTAGTTCTAAGCTCTAGGGGACTGATGACCTCCGAAGTTAAGTCGCATGGTGCTCAGAGCCATTTGAACCACAGCGCAAAAGCCGAAGGAAAATAATTGTGAACAGTTGCCCAAAAACTCAAAGGTTAAACTTGGAATGAGAAATAGATCATGAATTTATTAGATGCATCAGGCGGGGATGGAGTGAGAAGCACAAGCTTTGTATTTCTTTTTATTAAAAAGGAAAGACAATAAATTTTCTTGAAAGTAAACAAATGCGAACATGTGTCTATTATGCTGGGTACACTAAAAATATACGAACGAGCTGATTATTCTCGTGCTTACAGTCACACTAGTTGTAATCAAATGGCTGATGCATCGCTGTTGCTTTAGGCATTTGTGAGGACGAATGAAAATAATTCACTTGGGATCATGCTATCTGCCCTCTAACAAAGTACGCTATCTGATGAAAAGTATCCAGGCACCCCTATGTAATACAGAATTGACCACTAGGTGTTACGAGAGGAAGCTCCTCCAGCATGGAAGGCGGCAGGGCGCATTGTGTTGTCAGTAGAGAAGTAGAGCAGTAACAGCAGAATGGGTCGGTCAGGAGAGCTTAGCGAATCCGGACGTGGACAAGTCATTGGGCGTCATTTGAGTAACGGCTCCATCAGGCGTATTTCAACCCTCCTATAGCTGCACAAGTCGATTGCTGGTAGAGTGATTCTGAAGTGAAAATGCATAGGAACAACCACGGTTAAACGAATACCAGACAGACTTTGTATACTGACGGACAGTGACCGCCGAGCATTGAGGACTGGTTTTAAAAAAAAAATTGCGTGGAATTAGCTAAATGAATCACTGGTGAGTTCAAGAGTGCTGCCAGCAGTCCATCTAGCACAATGACTGTGCTTGGGGAGTTAAAAAGAACCGTGTGCAGTGGTCGATCAGTTGCTCATAAACCACACATTTCCGTAGCCAATTCTAAACGAGGCCTGATGTAGTGCAAAGAGCAACGCCTCTGGACGGTCGATGCCTGCCATGGGGTGATTTGGAGTGATGACTCACGCTATACTCTGCGGCAATCCGATGGAAGAGCTTACATTTGGCTAACGCCTAGAGAACGTTACTGGCCATCATGTATAATGCGAAGCACGGAAGAGGTGGTGGAACATTTGGTTTTTTTTTTTTTGTGGTTAGGGTGTGGTCCCTTTACTGCACATGAGAAAACTCCTAATTCTGGAAGGATATGTGTTGTAACGGCGACCGGAACGGTCCCAGGGCAGTAGTGACAGAAACGCGGTGGGACCCGCGGAGCGGCCCATGAACAACAACACAACGGGAGAGGAGGGACACGACCAACGGAAGACGTTACGACACAACAAGAACAGACAACAGAGTAACGAACCAAACAAGACAACCACATTCACTGGAATAGAAACACGAAAGTCAATACGCTGTCTGAGGCGATATGTCCTGAGACGCATGCGATGTTAGACTGCTGGCAGAGCTTTTTTTTTTCTTTATTGTTATTTTTAAACCTGTTTACAGGCAGGCCAGCAGCAGCATACTACGCCGCTCTTTGGCCACAAGGAAACACAAAAGATACAGATGAAGACAATTAGAGAAAAAAATATGGTGGACATATAAACGGAGACAAACACTTTTTAAAATACATGGAGCCGTCCACAGGCGTAGAGTCCAAGATAAAATTTGTTCAGATACTTGGACAGACACATAGACGAAAATTGTCACACGCGAACGTAGGTGCACAAAACGAATAACACTGAACCACTTAAGCACAAACGACGGCACACACAGAAACATGAGGCGTTGATCTCCGGCGCGTGAATGTTCAGTAAGCGTGTACGAGGCCGGGGACCTGCCAAGAGAGCAGGAAGGGGGGGGGGAGAGGGAGCAGGGAGAGCAGAGGAGCCACGGGCAGGGGGGAGGGGGGAAGGGGGAGGGGAAACTCGGGTGAAGAGGGGTGGAGGAAGGGGGAGAAACGAGAGAGAAGGGAGGGAGGTGCCCAAAGGAAAAGACACAGGATGTGGGAGGGGAGGATGAAAGTTGATAGGAGGGATAGATGGAGGGGAGGAGGACATCATCAGGGAGGGGGAGCTAGCAGAAGTCACCTTGGGAGAGGGTAAGGAGGGTGGAGAGATGGAGACTGGGTGGGACGTGGGAATACAGGCGCAGCAGCAGGCGGGGGTGGGAGAGGATGGGTGAGACAAGCGGGTGAGGAGGATCGAGTTTACTGGAGGTGTGCAGGATCCGTATCCTTTCAAGGAAAAGGAGGAGGTGGGGGAACGGGATGAGATCGTACAGGATCCGCCTGGCGGAGGTGAGACGGATGCGATAGGCGAGGCGGAGAGCATGGCGTTCAAGGATTTGGAGGGATTTATAAAAGGTAGGGGGGCGGAGATCCAGGCCGGATGGGCGTAATAAAGGATAGGGCGGATGAGGGATTTATAGGTGAGGAGTATGGTGGAGGGGTCCAGACCCCACGTTCGGCCGGAAAGGAGCTTGAGGAGACGGAGTCGGGAGCGTGTCTTGGCTTGGATTGTCCAGAGATGGGGGGTCCAGGAAAGGCGACGATCGAGGGTGACGCCAAGGCACTTAATGGTGGGGGTGAGGGCGATAGGACGGCCATAGATGGTTAGATAGAAATCGAGGAGGCGGAAGGGAGGGGTGGTTTTGCCTACAATGATCGCCTGGCTGGCAGAGCGCGAGACAGGCGCTTAAGTACGCTATCGGGGGCGCCGCTATCGGCCGCTGGGACCACGTGTTCCACTGTGGGTCCTCACAGTAAAAGCGGGCCAGGAGGCGCGCGCCGCCACAGCTTACGGTGCAGCGACCTCTGTGGGCTTTCGACGTCCATGACGTCTGGCGCGGATTCAAATTCCGCAGCGCGCGGTACCAGAATATGAGTATGTATTACAGTATTATGTATTGCGTACGTTAGAGGCATGGTTCGGAGTCGATGATTGTTTGTATCATCAGGACAAAGCACCCTCTCATAAAAGAGCATCCTTGAGGCAATGGTTCGAGGACCATAACATTCCCTAAATGGGTTGGCTTGCCCACAGTCCCGACCTGAAACCAATGGAACACCTTAGGGATGAGCTAGAGCGTCGACTTCGTTCCTACACCATTTCCTTGTCTAGTTTCCGATCTTGAGGAAGGATGGGCTGCCATTCCTCCACACACATTAAGACACATCACTGAAAGTGTCCCGAGCAGAATTCAAATCATCATGAAGGCGAAAGGTGGACACACTTCATATTAATGTCCAGATACTTCTGATCAGGTAGAGCATATACCAGATTTTATGGAGTAGTCTGTGTGACAAGTGGCATGTACGTTGCACATTCTATTAATCACATTTTATTGCCTTTATTGTTCAGGCGTAATATCAAGCGCCGGCAAGTTGGCCTGGAACGTAACAGTCGAGAAGGCTGTGTGTGAGATGCCGTCAGCAAATAGTATGCTGACTGGGACCGCACCACGGCAGGAGCGGCCCCTATACGAAGAGAATATAAGCGCCGCTCCGCGCTAGCCGCAGTCTGTCTAGAAGACGAGCTGTGACTTGTGAACAGTATTATTTGCTTGCAGTGTAATTGTATCTATCGAAGGACATTGATTATTTGCATGTCGCTATTTGCTTGCGACACCTCATTGCAAATACGCTAAGTTAAGTATTGTCAATTCAGTTTACTGTAGTAAACTCCATTAATATGATTTTCTTGAGTTGTTGTCTAGCTATCCGAGAAAACAGCTTCCTAGGCGCCCTATGTTGGACGAGTGGGCCGGACACGACAATTATCTTCTTTATCGTGTCAGGGACAGACATATGAAAACGGGGCAGATGAAAGGAAGTAAGAAACTGTTTATTGTTTCAAAACTAATCGCTATAACTGTTAATACATGTACCCCACTCTGAGATAAGACGGCTAGTGCCTTTATAGAAAAAAAGGTTTGGGGTTGGCTACTAAACCATGATTCTAGCATGAGTGCACTTCTTCGCCTGAAGCAAATCGACGGCCACGAATGTATTCCTTCAGGGCTCCAAAAATATGGGAATCGCATGGGGAGGTATTGGGACTGTATGGAGGAGGGCTTCTCAACAAAACTTCTGTACTGTGCTCGAAACAACCTTGGCAACATGAGCAATTATACTTTAACTTGTGTGTTATCACGTTCTTCTTTCACGCCCTACTGCATACTTTTCTTTCATGCTGGAATGGGACACTCTCCTCTAACACTACCTTTTTTTTTTACATAGAAATAACCGATAGCATGTATAGCGTCGATTGTTGCACAGGTGAACATTCTCGGTTATTTCACTGAAAGAATTTCATTTGATTTTGTACTCAATGTATTATATTTCACGCTGAAACGTATAAAAAGAAATTAATTTGTTACAATCAATATGTGCTTACGGTTAAAATTACTCTTTTAGAAATGTTTGAAATTAGAAATTCTGGCATACTTAAAATTCGTATTATTGATTGCACAGTCTAACGCTAATTATTAAATTTAGTTCTGGCACATTCACAGAATATTGATGTATTTTAGCGATGATTCTATTTTTGTCAGGAAAGTTCGTAAACTCTTTTGCTTTGTAAACGCTTTGGAATATTGTGAGTACTGCAGAATGTAGATAGTAGTGGACATGCCTCTGATAGAGACAGACGTATTTAAGTGATCGACACTAACAATGTAATTTGGAATATTAAGTGGAAATTTTACAAACGGTGTGATATTCAAAAATGTGACAAATAATAAAGTTGAAGAACTATACAGGCAAAGTTATTTAGTCATCAGGAACCCACAACGTTAAATCAAAGTTTCAGCTGCAAGAATGTACTCCTACATTCAAGAGTTGGACCCAAGAACAAGAAGAGACAATGAAGATAAGTAAAATGGTTTTTTCTTCTGCAAATCTTATACCTCTCGGAGCTTTTGAAACTGGTGAAGACACTAAAAAAAATTTAATAGTGATGTGTGGGAGAGTAAGATTGCAATGTCCATTGCTCCTGGAGCTCATAGTTAATAACCCACCTTTGCGTAATTTCTATTATTGCTGTGCTTATACTGTATGAATAGAAATTGTGCGCATGTGTTTTTTTGTCTGCAATATTATAATTTTTAATTTCTAAATATAGTATGACATGCTTGCTGAAATATATGTAATGTAAAAAGCACTGATGGGCAAAACGTAAGCACTCCGTCTTCAGGCTACAATTGGCCCATCGGGAGCGTCCGACCGCCGTGTCATCCTGAGATGAGGATGTGGATAGGAGGGGCATGATATCAGCACACCGCTCTCCCGGTCGTTATGATGGTTTTCTTTGACCAGAGTAGCGACTATTCTTTAGAGTAGCTCCTCAATTGGCATCACGAGGCTGAGTGCACCCCGAAAAATGGCAACAGCCTATGGTGGCCCAGATGGTCACCCATCCAAGTGCCGGCAACGTCCGACTGCGCCTAGCTTCGGTGATCTGACGGGAACCGGTGTATCCACTGCGGCAAGGCCGTTGCCAGCAAAACATAAGGGTGAGAGTATATTCCACATCGTTTGTCACCGCCAAGTAACAGCTCGATGGAACTTGAAACATTTATAGAAACAACTGCTACAGTATAGGAAAGGACAGTACAAAATTAACTGGAAGATGTGCGCAACAGGACGAGCAGAAATGATACTTTTATCCAACCTAAACGAAGTTACCGAGCATTGTGATGGCCCCATACACATTACAGAAGACGGAACATGGTTCTTAATAGAGTGTGTGGTCACCAAATACAGCATTACATGCTCTGCAACATTCACCCATGATGGCACAAGGTTAGTAAGGAACCCCTGTGGTAGGGCGTTTCATTTCTACACCAGCGCGCCCTATAAGCGCTGGATGGTCGCTGGCACCAGTGAACGTGCTGTAATACTTCTCACCAATGCATGCAGCACGTTCTCGATGGGATTTAAGTTGGGGAGAATAGGGAGGGCAGTCCAGTCACTGAATATCCTCTGGTTCCAGGAACTCTTCCGCCTGCACTATTCGATACGGTTGACATTGTTATCCATAAAAATGAAGTAGGAGCTAGATGTGCCACTGAAGACACGCATTTTCGGGAGGTGTTCCGCGTCACAGTAACGACCAGTGAGTGTGTTCGAAGATTTGGAAGTCAGCGCGTCCATGAAACGTTATGCCTCGCCACACCGTAACACCTGCACCATCAAACCGGTCGTTTCCGACAGTGCTGGAAGTACCCTCACACGCCGAGAGGTGGGAATACACAATGCACTCAGTAGCACTGTCGAACATTTTCGTTTGGCGGTCCAGGTTCTATAGTGCGGGGAGGCTGGATGTCGCATTGACGTACGAACCTCCGTCTCTCTGAACACGGTACACTCACTGGTCAAGGTTATTGTGGTAGCGTACTTCTTTCCCGTATGTGTCTTTTCGGGGGTGCATTCGGCCCTGACTTTATTCCTGTGGATCACAACGCGCGACCGCATCGAATAGCGCAGGTGGAGGCGCTGTTGGAGCGACAAGATATTCGGCAAATGGACGGGCCTGCCCACTCTCCCTACTTGAATCCCACCGAGTTCGTGTCGGATGCATTGAGAAGATGTATAACAGCACGCTCACAACGACCATCTAGCAGTTGGAGGAGTGGACCCTACCACAAGTACTCCTTACCAACCTTCTGATCAGCAGGGGAGCGCCCTGCAAGGCATTGCCATCCATAATGATCGCTCATGATATTAAGAACTATGTCCCCCGACCTTTTATAATGTCCAGCGGGACCATCATGGATCGTTGTGACTTCAGTGTAATTATTGTCTTTGGATAAAAGTATCATTTCTGTTCATCTTGCTGCGTATTTCCTTCAGTTACTTTCTACACTACACTACACTGCACTGTACCGCACTATGCAACAGCAGTTCTCTCTGTGTATGGCCCAAGTTTCACCGGGCTGTGTTACTTGGCAGTGACGCATCATGTGAAAGTTATTTTCGTCCTTAAGATTTGCACACTGTTGGTTAGGCGTAAGAGAGGGCTTGGAGGTCCTCAGCTTGCCAGGCTAAATGAATCAATAAATAAAAATAGATAAATAAATAAATAAATAGACTCGACACAGAAACTCAGAGGTTATTTCTTAAGTCTGCAGTTTTAGTAGCGGTGGTTTTTTTTCCCTCGAAAACTTCCCGAAGGCATTAAACACAATCTGTTATTCGCTGCTTTGAAACAATTTTCCGCGTCTATTTTGCACTACAGAACACAAAAAAGCTTCTCAAATTTTCACAGCGGATGCGAACGACGAGACCACATGAACACGACGGGCGGCACTAGGGAAGCCACTGTCCGCGCATTGACATATGAAACATGAGCTACAAACATCCAGAACAGCACAAAAATTAAGACTTTAAATATTTTACCGTGTTTCATAGTGTCATTCACGGTAGAATAACAACGAAATAACAATATATATATATATATATATATATATATATATATATATATATATATATATATATACCGAAATAAGCATCAAATATATATATATATATATACCGAAATAAGAATCAAACGAAAAACTACAAAGAACGAAACTCGTCCAGCTTGAAGGGGGAAACCAGATGGCGCTATGGTTGTCCCCCTAGATGGCGCTGCCATAGGTCAAACGGATATCAACTGCGTTTTTTTTTTAAAAATAGGAACCCCCATTTTTTATTACATATTCGGGTAGTACGTAAAGAAATATAAATGTTTTAATTCGACAACTTTTTTCGCTTTGTAATAGATGGCGCTGTAATAGTCACAAACGTATAAGTACGCGGTATCACGTAACATTCCGCCAGTGCGGACGGTATTTGCTTCGTGATACATTACCCGTGTTAAAATGGACCGTTTACCAATTGCGGAAAAGGTCGGTATCGCGTTTGTGTATGGCTACTGTGATCAAAATGCCCAACGGGCGTGTGCTGTGTCTGCTGCTTGGTATCCTGGACGACATCATCCAAGTGTCTGGACCGTTCGGCGGATAGTTACGTTATTTAAGGAAACAGGAAGTGTTCAGCCGCATGTGAAATGTCAACCACCACCTGCAACAAATGACGATGCCCAAGTAGGTGTTTTAGCTGCTGTCGCGGCTAATCCGCACATATGCACCAGCAATTGCATGACGACGGTTTTGAACGTCGTGTACAGTTCTGCCACTGAGTACAAGAGATATTACGGGACGATGACAGATGTTTTGCACGCGTTCTATTTAGCGACGAAGCGTCATTCACCAACAGCGGCCGGCCGAAGTGGCCGTGCGGTTCTAGGCGCTGCAGTCTGGAACCACGAGACCGCTACGGTCGCAGGTTCGAATCCTGCCTCGGGCATGGATGTGTGTGATGTCCTTAGGTTAGTTAGGTTTAACTAGTTCTAAGTTCTAGGGGACTAATGCCCTTAGAAGTTGAGTCCCATAGTGCTCAGAGCCATTTGAACCATTTGAACCAACAGCGGTAACGTAAACCGGTATAATATGCACTATTGGCCAACGGAAAATCCACGATGGCTGCGACAAATGTAACATCAGCGACCTTGGCGGGTTAATGTATGGTGCGGCATTATGGGAGGAAGGATAATTGGCCCCCATTATATCGATGGCATTCTAAATTGTGCAATGTATGCTGATTTCCTACGTAATGTTCTACCGATGTTACTACAAGATGTTTCACTGCATGACAGAATTGCGATGTACTTGCAACATGATGGATGTCCGGCACATAGCTCGCGTGCGGTTGAAGCGGTATTGAATAGCATATTTCATGACAGCTGGATTGGTCGTCAAAGTACCATACGATGGCCCTCACGTACACCGGATCAGACGCCCCCGGATTTCTTTCTGTGGGGAAAGTTGAAGGATAATTGCTATCGTGATCCACCGACAACGCCTGACAACATGCGTCAGCGCATTGTCAATGCATGTGCGAACATTACGGAAGGCGAACTACTCGCTGTTGAGAGGAATGTCGTTACACGTATTGCCACATGCATTGAGGTTGACGGAAATCATTATGAGCATTTATTGCATTGGTGTGGTATTTACAGGTAATCACGCTGTAACAGCATGCATTCTCAGAAATGATAAGTTCGCAGAGGTACATGTATCACATTGGAACAACCGAAATAAAATGTTCAAACGTACCTACGTTCTGTATTTTAATTTAAAAAACCTACCTGTTACCAACTGTTCTTCTAAAATTGTGAGCCATATGTTTGTGACTATTACAGCGCCATCTATCACAAAGCGAAAAAAAAAAATGGTTCAAATGGCTCTGAGCACTATGGGACTCAACTGCTGAGGTCATTAGTCCCCTAGAACTTAGAACTAGTTAAACCTAAGGACATCACAAACATCCATGCCCGAGGCAGGATTCGAACCTGCGACCGTAGCGGTCTTGCGGTTCCAGACTGCAGCGCCTTTAACCGCACGGCCACTTCGGCCGGCAAAGCGAAAAAAGTGGTCCAACTAAAACATTCATATTTCTTTACGTACTACACGAATATGTAATAAAAAATGGGGGTTCCTATTTAAAAAAAAACGCAGTTGATATCCGTTTGACCTATGGCAGCGCCATCGAGCGGGCCAACCATAGCGCCATCTGGTTTCCCCCTTCAAGCTGGACGAGTTTCGTTCTTTGTAGATTTTTCGTTTGACGCTTATTTCGTGAGATATTTGGCCCAGTCACCATCAATAGACCACCCTGTATATATATTTAGTACCTCAGTGATAAAGCATTCTTCACGATCATTTAAGTAAATCCTTGGCTGTTCCCCGATCTCCCTTTCAGAAAATGCGCTACACAAACCCTTCTGTAACATGACCGTATCAGTGGAAACCTTGGATGACACCTTCAGCTTCATTTAATGGCCGGCCGGGGTGGCCGAGCGCTTCTAGGCGCTTCAGTCTGGAACCGCGCGACCGCCAAGGTCGCAGGTACGAATCCTGCCTCGGGCATGGATGTGTGTGATGTCCTTAGGTTAGTTAGGTTTAAGTAGTTCTAAGTTCTAGGGGACTGATGACCTGAGAAGTTAAGTCCCATAGTGCTCAGAGCCATTTGAACCATTTCATTTAATGACAAACAAGTGAACTGTGTTTAGGTATGTAAAGCAACATGTTAATGAAAATAGAACTCAAACCGCAGAGTGTGTTGCGGTTCTATGAAATGAAATTATTGAAAGAGTATTGCTTTCATCGTTAAACCATGTGAAGATATGTGTTGTTGTAAGCGAAAATCATCACAAATGGCATAGGGACGCTTCTAACTGTCGTTAGTCAAGAAGATGTACCGCTGGAGAGTTACGCCAAGAAGAGCAGTGGTTTACGAGAGCTGGAGACGAGGGGAAGTTGGGACTGGACGTCCCGAGTGAACTGCTCTGAGTGATATCGAATTATGTGAAGAAACAGTGAGATAAATAACAGTTTTGAGACAGAATACTGAGCGCGGAAGATATTGTTGAGTATTGAATATAAAAGTTCTCAATCAAATTTGTTTTTGACAATGCGCTAATAGTGAAAACACGTGGAACTAAAGGTAATAATATCGTATAGTGACAGTGTCATTACAACAGAGGAGGACCTTATCGACAGTGTCAGTATAGAGAGAGGGATTAGCGATCATGATGTCACAATAGCGACAAAGGTTACTGAAGTTGTGAGCTCGTGGGTCACTATTCTGTCATTCTCCACAACGGATTAATCTGAAATTTACCCTTTACCCAGTGGCTCCTGCAAGATGCAATTACCAGCCCAACACTACTACAGAAGTGAGACAGACGCACCTAACGTTCTAAAGAGAAATGCCTGAAAAACTTTCAGCAATAAATATCCTCTGGAGTCGTCCGCTGTAACGAAATGACACAAAAATTCAAAAAATTTGTTACGTAACTAGTGGTAAACTTGGGTACAGGAGTAGTGCTAGTTAGTTTAAGAAGAACATGAAACTAACGAAAATTACTATTTATTTTGCAAAAATTCTGAGAAAACACAATGGCACTTTTAGTTATGAACTGAACAAGTTATTTCCGGGTTCTTTTCGGAATGTGAAGCTACCTATTAAGGATAGGATTCGCTAATGAAATTAGTATACAAAGTTTAAGATTGTTATTGACTTGCCAGAATGGCTGAGAGCCGCGCCTACTCTAGTTGAATAATTATCCGTTAGAATGTTGCTTGCTACGGTCGAGGCTGTCGCGTGTGAAATGCAGTGAAGCGTACTGTTGTGGAGGAAATATGGGGCTCGCAATAGCTTTAGCGCACAATACCGTAAGCTGCATGGCAGCTGTCTGCGCCGCTCGCTGCTGACAAATAAGATAACTCTCGTTCTATCTGGACTGACCTTCGCCAATCAAACTGTCCCTACGCCTTGATGAAGTCAAGGACTCCTATTCGCCCCTAGTCTAACTATTGGCGTGGTACACTGGTCAGATGACCAGTCCACCGCGATGCCACTCAAAAATTCGCTCACAGGCGTTTAACTATATCTCTGTCCGTTCACACCTCACAATAAGTGTGGTGAACAACACTTAATCACAAGGACTCAATATAGAGTCGCACTCCGATTCGCTCTCGACAGAGGTGCTCTCCCAGTGCAGTACTGAAGAGAGACTTGTTCCTCGCTCTTTGAGTACACGTACAAGTGCACACGCTCTTGTTTTGTGTTTTCGCTCAAAGAGCGACAACGGAACGGCCCCTCTCCACTGCAGACGTGAAGGGGTATATCTTTCGGTCTCTTCCATTACTCCTTCAGCTCAAGGCGTCAGAAATATCATCTGCCAACCAGCATTGCTCTTCTAAAACGGGAGAATGACGTTTCGTTTAAGGCGACCAATCCGGAAATCTGTAGCATTGGCGTTTGGCATTTGCTGTCTCTCTGTGAAAATCTCTGAAACTGCGTGCTCTGTTTGTAAAGAATGCGTAGGCTGGGCGCTCCCACACAATGTAGTGGAATTTGCTTTTAAGCCGAACACAGGGTCGTTCTTCCTTTCACTCGGGAAAATGCTGTCCGCTCCACGGGCTGTCGAGGTTGACTCGTCCTTTGAAGGGACTGGCGTCCCATTGTGCGGTTTGCGTCTCCTGAACTAAAAGCTCCTGTGACCGTCGTGTCTGGAATGTGTGTGTACGCCAGCCTTGAGTATTTCAACCACAGTGCGCTTACTTCTTATTTGCATATCGTTTACATGAATTCATACAACATTGACTTTATCTTATCGAGTTTAGGTTCGAATGAAGCGTCTTGATGTGCGGAATATGACTGTGAGGGCGGAATTTGTAAGCAATGAAGGTCAGGAGACCACGACGTCTTACAAAATTAGTAAATCAATCAAGAAGGCTAGGAAAGTATTTTTGTTAAAAAGATCAGATAAGCAGTTGTCAGCATCCCACTTGGACAATGAGTAGACATAATTTAGTTCCCATATAAAGGATGTAGCGGAATAATGGACAAAGTTTAAACTGATTATAAATAGCGGCCTGGAGAAGTGTGTCCCGAGTAATTAAGTGAATTAATAACGAAAAGACCCACTGTGCTTTAATAATTAAAATGCAGAAAACACTGAGGAAGCACAGATTGTTGGAATCCTGGATCGAAAAAGGACACGCAAATAACGATAGACAAAAGTTATTAGAAATATGTGCGTCTGTAAAAAGATTGGTGTGCAAAACATACGATTTCCACCGTCATACCTTAGCAAAAGGTCTTGCTGAGAACCCGAGAAGATTCTGGTCCTTCGTAAAATCGAGTCGCTAAGCAGGTAAAATGCTTCTATCCAGTGACTAGTTGACCAGTCTGGTAAGGCCATAGAAGACAGGAAAGCTGGAGTTTTAAATTTCGCATTTAAGAAATCATTCACGAAGGAGGATCGTTTTCATACATGATATTCTGCGAACCTTGTATTAAGGCCAACAGGCAGATTTCATGTCCTTAGATTTCCGGAAACCGTTAGACACTGTGCCCCACTGAGCACTGTTAACGAAGGTCCGTTCGAGTGGCTCGAAGACTTTTTAAGGAATAGAAGCCAGTACATTGTCGTCGACAGTGGGTGTTCATCAGAACAACGATATCGTCAGGAGTTCCCCAGGAACATGTGACAAAAATTCAAATGGCTCCAAGCACTATGGGACTTAACATCTGAGGTCATCAGTCCCCTAGACCTAGAACTACTTAAACCTAACTAACCTAAGTACATAACACACATCAATGCCCAAAGCAGGATTCGAACCTGCGACCATAGCAGCAGCGCGATTCCGGACTGTAGCGCCTAGAACCGCACGGCCACACCGACCGGCGGACATGTGACAGGACCGCTAGTATTCTCCATACGCATAAATGATCTGACAGACAAGGTCTGCAGCAATCTGCTGTTACTTGCTGATGACGTTGTGGTGAAAGACTTTAGAGGGATGCAAGATGACTTAGAACTTTTAGTCGGCGTAATGAATGGAAGTTTGACATGTAGAAAAATGTAAGTTAATGCGGATGAGTAGGAGAAACAAAGTAATATTCGAATACAGGATTGGTAGCGTCCTGCTCGATAGTCGCGTCAATAAATACCTAGGCGTAACGTTGCGAATAATTTATTTGGAGAATTCTAGGAAGCGAAGCTCATCTGTAAAGGAGGCCATGTATAAAACACTAGTGTGATCCTATTTTGAGTACTGTTTAAACGTTTGGGATCCCAACCAGATCCGATTAAAGGAAGACTTCGAAGCATTTCAAAAGCGAGCCGTTTGATTTGTTATCGGTAGATTCAATCAACATGTGTGTGCTACGGGGGTATTTCGTGAACTCAAATGGGAATCCCTGAAGGAAAGACGATGTTCTTTTTGTGGAACACCCATGAACCATGGGCCTTGCCATTGGTGGGGAGGCTTGCGTGCCTCAGCGATACAGATAGCCGTACTGTAGGTGCAACTACAACGGAGGGGTATCTGTTGAGAGGCCACACAAACGTGTGGTTCCTGAAGAAGGGCAGCACCCTTTTCAGTAGTTGCAAGGGCAACAGTCTGGATGATTGACTGATCTGGCCTTGTAACACTAACCAAAGCGGCCTTGCTGTGCTGGCACTGCGAACGGCTGAAACCAAGGGGAAATTACAGCTGTAATTTTTCCCGAGGGCATGCAGCGCTACTGTATGGTTAAGAACCAGATGATAGTTATAAGAGTCAAGGAGAATGAAAGGGAAGCAGTGGTAGGGAAGGGAGTGAGATAGAGTTGTAACCTATCCCCGATATTGTTCAATCTGTATATTGAGCAAGCGGTAAAGGAAACAAAAGAAAAATTCGGAGTAGGAATTAAAATCTATGGAGAAGAAATAAAAACTTTGAGGTTCGCCGATGACAGCAAAGGACCTGGAAGAGCAGTTGAACGGAATGGGCAGTGTCTTGAAAGGAGGATATAAGGTGAACATCAACAAAAGCAAAACAAGGATAATGGAATGTAGTCGAATTAAGTGGGGTGATGCTGAGGAAATTAGATTAGGAAATGGGACACTTAAAGTAGTAGATGAGTTTTGCTATTTGGGGAGCAAAATAATTGATGATGGTCGAAGTAGAGAGGATATAAAATGTAGACTAGCAATGGCAAGAAAAGAGTTTCTGAAAAGGAGAAATTTGTTAACAACGAGTTTAGGTATAAGTGTCAGGAAGTCTTTTTTGAAAGTATTTGTAGGGAGTGTAGCCATGTATGGAAGTCAAATATGGACGATAAATAGTTTGGACAAGAGGAGAATAGAAGCTTTCGAAATGTGGTGCTACAGAAGAATGTTGAAGGTTAGATGGGTAGATCATGCAACTACTGAGGAGGTACTAAATAGAATTGGGGAGAAGAAGAGATTATGGCACAACTTGAGTAGAAGAAGGGATCGGTTGGTAGGACATGTTCTGAGGCATCGAGGGATCACCAATTTAGTATTGGAGGGTTGCGTGGAGGGTAAAAATCGTAGAGGGAGACCAAGAGATGATGAATACACTAGACAGATTCAGAAGGATACAGGTTGCAGTAGGTACTGGGAGATGAAGAAGCTTGCACAGGATAGAGTAACATGGAGAGCGGCTTCAAACCAGTCTCAGGACTGAAAACCACAACAACAAAATTGAGAAAATTTGGACAACCGGCATTTGAAGCTGGCTACAGAATGATCGTGTTGCCGCCATGGTGCATTTCGCGTAAGGACCACGAAGATAAGAAAAATTAGGACTCGTACGGAGGCATATACACTGTCGTTATTCTCTCTGTCTGCGAGCCGGACAGATAAGGCAATTTGTATTTGTACGTGGTACCCTCTGCCATGCACCGTACGGTGGCTTGCGGTGGATGTACAGGGTGACAATTGTTGAACTACAGGAAATAAAATCGTCATAACTTGTGAACGGTTTGCGTCAGGAGGTTCAAACTGCTCGGTTGGCCGCGGGGCATGATGGGGATAAGCATGCGCATGCATGGTTTGGCTTACCGACGAAGCCCACTTTCATTTGACGGGTTGGTCAATAAGCAAAACTGGCGCATTTGAGGGGCGGAGAAGCCGCATTGCGCGATCAGAAGTTCTTCACCCACAACGGGTGTCTGCGTGGTGTGCAATGTCGATTCACACAATAATCGGTGCGATATTCCTTGATGGCACTGTGACTACCGAACGGTACGTGAAAGTTATGGAAGAAGATTTCGTACCCATTATCCAAAGTGACCCTGATTTTGACAAGTTGCGGTTCATGCGAGACGTAGCTCGACTCCATCGAAGCCGGAAAGTGTTTGATGTCCTGGAGGAGTAATCTGGGGACCGCATTCTGGCTCTGGGTATCCAGAGACTACTGGCATAGAACTCGATTCGCCGCCATATTCTCCAGATCTGAACACTCCTTTTTGTGGGGCTTTATTAAAGATGTTGTTGTTGTTGTGGTCTTCAGTCCTGAGACTGGTTTGATGCAGCTCTCCATGCTACTCTATCCTGTGCAAGCTTCTTCATCTCTCAGTACCTACTGCACCCTACATCCTTCTGAATCTGCTTAGTGTATTCATCTCTTGGTCTCCCTGTACGATTTTTACCCTCCACGCTGCCCTCCAATGCCAAATTTGTGATCCCTTGATGCCTCAGAACATGTCCTACCAACCGGTCCCTTCTTTTTGTCAAGTTGTGCCACAAACACCTCTTCTCCCCAATTCTATTCAATACCTCCTCATTAGTTATGTGATCTACCCATCAAATCTTCAGCATTCTTCTGTAGCACCACATTTCGAAAGCTTCTATTCTCTTCTAGTCCAAACTATTTATCGTCCATGTTTCACTTCCATACATGGCTACACTCCATACAAATACTTTCAGAAATGACTTCCTGACACTTAAATCTATACTCGACGTTAACAAATTTCACTTCTTGAGAAACGCTTTCCTTGCCATTGCCAGTCTACATTTTATATCCTCGCTACTTCGACCATCATCAGTTATTTTACTCCCTAAATAGCAAAAGTCCTTTACTACTTTAAGTGTCTCATTTCCTAATCTAATTCCCTCAGCGCCCCCGACTTAATTCGACTACATTCCATTATCCTCGTTTTGCTTTTGTTGATGTTCATCTTATATCCTCCTTTCAAGACACTTCCTATTCCGTTCAACTGCTCTTCCAAGTCCTTTGCTGTCTCTGACAGAATTACAATGTCATCGGCGAACCTCAAAGTTTTTATTTCTTCTCCATGAATTTTAATACCTACTCCGAATTTTTCTTTTGTTTCCTTTACTGCTTGCTCAATATACAGATTGAATAACATCGGGGAGAGGCTACAACCCTGTCTCACTCCCTTCCCAACCACTGCTTCCCTTTCATGCCCCTCCACTCTTATAACTGCCATCTGGTTTCTGTACAAATTGTAAATAGCCTTTCGCTCCCTGTATTTTACCCTTGCCACCTTCAGAATTTGAAAGCGAGTATTCCAGTTAACATTGTCAAAAGCATTCTCTAAGTCTACAAATGCTAGAAACGTAGGTTTCCCTTTTCTTAATCTTTCTTCAAAGATAAGTTGTTGGTTTGGGGGATTAAAGGGACCAGACTGCTATGGTCATCGGTCCTCAAAGATAAGTCGTAAGGTTAGTATTGCCTCACGTGTTCCAACATTTCTACGAAATCCAAACTGATCTTGCCCGAGGACCGCTTCTACCAGTTTTTCCATTCGTCTGTAAAGAATTCGCGTTAGTATTTTGCAGCTGTGACTTATTAAACTGATAGTTCGGTCATTTTCACATCTGTCAACACCTTCTTTCTTTGGGATTGGAATTATTATATTCTTCTTTAAGTCAAGGGTATTTCGCCTGTCTCATAGATCTTGCTCACCAGATGGTAGAGTTTTGTCATGACTGGCTCTCCCAAGGCTGTCAGTAGTTCTAAAGGAATGTTGTCTACTCCCGGGGCCTTGTTTCGACTCAGGTCTTTCAGTGCTCTGTCAAACTCTTCACGCAGTATCTTATCTCCCATTTCGTCTTCATCTACATCCTCTTCCATTTCCATAATATTGTCCTCAAGTACATCACCCTTGTACAGACCCTCTATATACTCCTTCCACCTTTCTCTTCTTTGCTTGGAACTGGGTTTCCATCTGAGATCTTGACATTCATACAAGTGGTTCTCTTATCTCCAAAAATCGCTTTAATTTTCCTGTAGGCAGTATCTATCTTACTCCTGGTGAGATAAGCCTCTACATCCTTACATTTGTCCTCTAGCCATCGCTGCTTAGCCGTTTTGCACTTCCTGTCGATCTCATTTTTGAGACGTTTGTATTCCTTTTTGCCTGCTTCATTTACTGCATTTTTATATTTTCTCCTTTCATCAATTAAATTCAATATTTCTTCTGTTACCCTAGGATTTCTACTAGCCCTCGTCTTTTCACCTACTTGATCGTCTGCTGCTTTCACTACTTCATCCCTCAGAGCTACCCATTCTTCTTCTACTGTATTTCTTTCCCCCATTCCTGTCAATTGTTCCCTTATGCTCTCCCTGAAACTCTCTACAACCTCTGGTTTAGTCAGTTTATCCAGGTCCCATCTCCTTAAATTAGCATCTTTTTGTAGTTTCTTCAGTTTTAATCTACAGTTCATAACCAATAGATTGTGGTCAGAGTCCACATCTGCCCCTGGAAATGCCTTGCAATTTAAGACCTGGTTCCTAAATGTCTGTCTTATCATTATATAATCTATCTGATACCTTTTAGTATCTCCAGGATTCTTCCATGTATACAACCTTCTTTTATGATTCTTGAACCAAGTGTAAATAACCCCAAAACCATTGCTGGGCTGCAGAAAGTCATTCAGGAGGTCAACGACAGCATCGTCACTATTTAGTGACGTTTATATGTTGAATGAAGTATGTGCGCGCCGTAGTTTGTAACTAATTTACGTTTTTTTTTCATATAGTTCAATAGTTGTCTCCCCGTATGTAGACGTAGAAATAATAAATGATAAGGCAAAAAGAGTGCCTGTAGGTCTGTCTTATTTCAATAAATCATTTGCCTACAAACTTACCTCAAGAAACGATCAATGCATTCCATCGCAGCTTCAACTGTCTTTAAGATAACAAAAAACTAATTTGTATTGCAGGAAATGCAGCATAATTATTTAGAAGAAGAAGACGACTTCTGAGTGTCAGCGTTGTTGTTACACGATCTGTGATTAGCTTTCCTTGTGGTCAGATTCCATTCACATACGTAATCAGTTCAATAATAGTGGTAGACATAATTCCGTTGCACATAAACATTAACATTTAACAGACAGAAAATAGCGTGCTTATTATGCTTTAACTACAATCACATATAGAGCAAAGTTTAGAAGATTCGCAGACAAGTGGTGCTGGCGAGTTCCTTCCCTTAGGTTAACTGAAGGCTGTGGTGACAGGAATGACACTGAAACATGCCTTTCTACGATACTCATACATTTCAATGAAAAGTTTCTCAATAAGCGACGACACAGAATGATGCGAACGGTGTAAGACTTCACATAAATTAATTGTCGCGACAAGGAAACACATTCCCATGGCAATGGGCAAAATTATTTTTATGGAAGCACCATGGAGTGCAAGGTAAGTCGATCATTCTGAAAAACAGAAGTCATTAATATTTCTATATGCCACCGTCAGAAAAGTAAAATCGGAACCGCATCAGACCAGTGAGTACGTTGTGTGACATTTTTGTTCAGTGATGCGTGAGCGATCAGTTGAGAACAGATCTTATGCGCAAAAATACGTCAGATAAAGAAAACGATCGGCAGATTAATCTCAGGGTGTTTTTTTTTTCGTTTAGAGAAGAATTAATGATAGAACACGAATAGTGTTCGGTAGTTTCATCACTGAACAGTCCGCTTCCAACTTGTCATCGTCCACTGGAATTCGTCAAAACACAATCAAAATTATGTTCATGGCAAAGGAAATGAGGAAAGTAATTGATTTCGAAATAATCATACACGACTGACTATAACGAATTGATCAGTTATTCCTAGGAATCTGATCTCTCCGATATCACGCAGGAAAAAGGTGCAAGAGCATTTACAAGACAGTTGAAGCTGTGTACACTCTTTTGTTATAAACAACGTAGAATATAAGTTCTATAGAATTGCACAAGCTTGGCTTTTTTGATAACTGCTCATTTCGATTACGAAGAGAAAAAAAATTCTTTGGTCTTCACTAATATCGGTTCATAAAAACGTGTTCTTCGAAATATGGATCCCGAGTCATTACGTTTCTCTCACACAAAGAGTGGTTTAGATAGCTCTTAAAAGGTGTGGCACTTCAACATACGGCTACAAAGGTAAGATAAAAATAAATTTGCCAAATCATGTAAAACAGTCGACCCCATAAGACGGGACTAATGCCATGGCAGAAAGAGAGAGAGAAAGAGAATTATCTGCGTGTGCAGTGTACGGTAACTGCAGTTTGCCACGAGATGTCGCGTTACTCTGCATTGCTGGAGGCGTCGAGTGAGAATTTCCCAAGAATGAATGTCCGGAATTTGCACCATACTGCAAATCTTCACGTACAGGATGTAAAAACATCACGTTAACAAAATTTTAGAGTGTTTAGAGTAGATAAAAAGAAACAAGTTGATGTGCCAAAAGTGCCGCAGGTGCGTCTATTCCCTGCTAGGGATAAATAAAGGTTTTGACGCTAGTGATGTCCAGAGAAGATGTGACAACTGCAGTGTGATTAACATTGCTTTGCATTAATACAAAATTTGGAAATTTGAGGTAAGGTCTTATGGGAGTAAACTGCTGAGATCGTCGGTCCCTAAGCTTACACGCTAATTGATCTAACTTAAAACTAACTTACGCTAAGGACAACATACACACCCATGCCCGAGGGAAGACTCGAACCTCCGATGGGGGAAGCCACCGAGGACCGTGACAAAGCGCCCTAGACCGCTCGACTACCCCGCGCGGCTGCATTAATACACACCTGGGATCTGCGTACTAATCCGTATTACTAAACGACTAACCTGGCTCGTGGTTCATTGAACACGGTTCGATTTGCTGGTTGCCTATCTAACGTCTTCCAAGGGTAACAAAATTTTGATTTTCAGTGTTTCAGACAGTTATTGACCGAACATAAAAATATAAAATGTTGTCATAATCTACTCTTTATGAAGTATAATCCTATCATCATTTTTTTCGTTTCCCATCGTTCCTTATTTGTTTTTGAAAATGAGGTCTTTGATAATTACATGAAAGGCAGGTTTCGCTGCTTTTATTTATTGGGCATCTTCAGTGGGAATTTCCAATGTTTCTAGTCCATGTATGAGGTCCTGAAGATGGGTTTACTCGGTTCCCATACTCCAGCTGTGTATTTCCGCCATTCCTATCTGGAGTATGGGAACCCTGTAAACAGATCTCCAGGACCACTTACATGGACTAGCGACACTGGAAATCGCTACTGACGATGCCCATAAATAAAATTAGCGAAAAGCGTATGGCAAAAAAGTGCCCTTCATTTAAACTTCCTGGCGGATTAAAACTGTGCGTCGGTCCGAGACTCGAACTCGGGAATTTTGCCTTTTGCGGGCAAGTGCTCTACCGTCTTTAATCCGCAGGCTCCGCTGCAGAGCAAAAATTTCATTCTGCCTTTCATTTAGTTGCGAAGGCGGAACTACCTCTACGTATAATTTTATGTTGGAAGTTTAACACTGTAAGAGAAGTATTGGTGTTAGAAACAGTGTGCGTATATCCCTCAATGTGGCGTAACTCATAGCTTACAATTTATTCAGAGTTCATTCATCCAATATTTGAGAATGGGAGCGCTTAGCGACTTGCAGTAAACTTCAACAAACTTTTGCTCTCGGACGTCTCTCAGAAAGTGATGAAAGGGAAAAGTTTAGCACTTACTACATTTGTCGCTGGTCATGCAGTAGAACTTCATCATCAGGTACAGCGTTCTAATATATTACTTCTTTACTACTGCTATTTAAAAAATAATCGGAGATTTCAGAACGTTCTTTATTAAGTTAATAAAGATGCGTTTCGCCGGGATAGGGCATCATCAGGTTATCTGAAAATATAAAAGGGACACCAATATCACAACAAATCCGGCGTTGGTCCTATCCGGGACTACTATAAAATCAAAATAAGCTACACAAACCGACCGAATAAAATTATATAGAGAACGTAATGCAAATCAGGTTAAAAAATCAGAAATTTTCTACCAAAAGGCATTCGTCAAGAAGCCATGATACCGCATAAAACATACTAAAAGGCAACCTATATGGAAAAAATTAAAAATTAACGGAATAAAATTACCAGGATCAGCTGTGAGTAGAGAGCGAAGGAGAAATCGGAAAACGTGTATTGCCTCATGGAGGCGACGAGAGGCATACCAGCTCAGAATAGAATCTCGCACTCGAACTGTAAACACAGCCGTTCACTACACCGGTCCCAGAGACCCGCCCATAGTTACATGATGTATACATATGAATAATAGATTGTGAAAAATATTGGACTAGTAGTAATGACACTCGTCATGCAGGGCTGGTTAGTGTACAGTGTGATAACGGTGAGGGTGAAATTCAAATAGTAATGCATAAAGTAAGAAATAAATAAAAACATAATAGAGGGTATCGGAATATACACAATTCAGTGCGTGCCAGACCGAAACCTATGCAGAGAGACATAGAAAACTCTTATGCTCCATAGCAGTGTTAAGAGAATAATGAAATAAAATGTGTAGAGCAATAAAATAAAGATTGGATTACAAATATATGGTTAAAAGGTAACAATACCAAAAAGACAAAATACAACTACATACACATGAGGAGTGACCAAGGCCCTGTAACAAAAAGTTAAAAACTAATAATTTGTTTAAAACTGAGAAACATGCAACTGTAGAGAACCTTATTCTTGATTCTTGGGTGATAACTGATCATTGAGTAACATACCCTTCTTAGCGTGTGAACGTTTAACAATTTCGGTCTCTTCAAGCAGATTGAGCCTCTTACCTTTGGGAGACTGGTGCAAAACCCTTACGTTTCCAAACGTAGGTGGCTGGTGGCCAATGGATTTACGTTACTCAGCGAAGGCGGAATTTTGCGTAACCCACCCCTTCTTAGCTCCTGAAACATAATTTTAAAAGCCTTCCAGTCTCACCAATACAAACTGCATGACATTCACAGCACTCGAGCATATTTATCTTTGTTAGGACGCTCATTCTGAGTTATTGATACTGGACTTTATTGGAGGTGGTATAAACTATTTATATATTTTGACGACGAAACAGTTTAGCTATAACATTACCTAAAACTGGAAGCTTAGTAAATGTGTAATTCTGAGGTGCAGGACACGTCCCTTTATATTTTCAAACAACCTGATAATGCCCTAACCGGGCGAAACACATCGTTCTTAAGTTAATAAAGAACATTCTGCAACCTACGACAATTTTTAAATCGTAATAATAGAAGGTTGCCCTACAACCGCGCGAAGATGGTATGGAATAATTTCTTTACTTCCAAATCTATTCGCAACAAATTTGGAGAGAGTATCCACATATACCCCTGAATGTACCTGCAACGTTGTATCATTGTACGACACACAGTTCAGGAAATATGACGTCATAAAGATTGAGATGCGTCAATAATAAGCTTTTGCTTCTAACGATGTGCGGATACTCAGATTATATTCATCTTGTGTTTGATAAGAGAGCACTCAGCGACTTCCAACAAACTATATAATTCCAAAACATTTCTAAACTTATATTCGTTTACATGCTAAACGTCAAATATTTAACCCATTAACTCATTTGTAAAGTAATCAGAGGTTTGAAGCTGTTCTAGACATGTGAGTTCGTTTCTTTAAAGAATGGAAGTAATGAGTTTTTGCTGATGGTTGACTAACAGAGTCGAAACAACCAGGTGTTTCACGAATGACGGGTGCAGCTCCAGCCAAACGGGAAACAATTTCATTTGGAGTGTCTATTGGTGCCTCGCACACCGAAGCCTTCATATCTCTTCACAGAAAGAAATCGACAGAAGCAAAGATGGGAGAAAGTGGTGGCCACGAAACTGACCCACCCCTGGCAATCCGGAAGATGGGAGAAACCACATGTGACGGCAGCTCCGGCCATTCTTCGTGAAACACTCGCGTTGTTTTGAGCCTTTTAGGCCATAATTAGCACGGAGGTGACTCTTGTGCAGTAATGCAAACGGATGACTTTGTCAACAACATCTATAAAACAATATTCACCACACGGGACATCTAATACCGCGTCTGAACATCACTGGCGTCTAAACCTTCATGGTTAACTAGTGCGGAAACGGTGCATCTGTTACGTTTCTTTTTTTATCCCCTAAACACTGTAAAATTTTGTATTCATAGTTCTTTTACACTCTGTGTGAAGAAAAATACGGCTTGAAAACATTTGCTTACTAAAAGAAAGGTTACAGCAAACATTGATAGGTGATTTTTGCCGTTCCACAAGAACTACATTTCAGAGATCATACCTGTTCACTGGAGAAACGTTAGGCAAAAGAGCGCAATGACCGAAAATAAATTCTGTTTTCATTAAAAAGCCAGGTCTTTCACAGCCAGAAGGAGAAATTTTTACTTGGCTCAGGTAGCACGATATTTCTATGTTTCGTCCAGTCTCTATAGAAAATGCCAGAACAGCCGCGTAGGTCTGCATTTCTGACGTGAAAAAGGGCTGTAAACAAAAATAAATGCATTTTTTGACTAAAAAGCCATGTCTTTTAGACCCAGGAGGAGGAATTTTTGCTTCACCCAAGAAGTTCGATATGAAATGGCGGAATAGTCGCATAGATCTGTATTTCTTTCTTGAATGGCGACTATTAAAGGATTTCCTCATATTTCAAAGATAGTTGAAAATCGAGGAGGAGGGGAAGGATCTAGATCTTAAAATCTCATCGTCATCAAGACAAGACAAGATGGTAACTCAGATGGAATCCATCTAAGTTCTCGGAAATACTTTTCTTCACTTCCATCTCAAATTAGTCCAAATAGTTCAAATGGTTCTAAGCACTATAGGACTCAACATCTGAGGTCATCAGTCCCCTAGACTTCGAACTACTCAAACCTAGCTAACCTAAGGACATTACACACAGCCATGCCCGAGGCAGGATTCGAACCTGCGACCGTAGCAGCAGTGTTGTTCCGGACTGAAGCACCTAGAACCGCTCGGCCACAGCCACCGGCTCAGATTAGTTACGGAAAAGCCCAAGACCGCAGGATGATCGGACGATGTTCCTTTGAATATGTTCTGACAATCGAATTAGAGAAATATGATTCAATGAGATGTCTTTACATATTTCTTCTTTCTGGGTTCGTTCGAAAGTTGTGGCTGTAAATTCACTTTATGTGGGTTTGAGTGAGGCGGAGACCACAAGAGTTTCGATTGTGATATCATTTCCCTGTACATCAAAACTGATTTCTAAGCGTTCTGCATTGTTCTACACATAGCCTGTATATGTCATTTGACTTTACAGTAATAATTTCAATGAACGTTCCTTCTATGTCTATGTGCCGAAATTTCCAGTTTGATCATGAGGTGCTAACGCCCAACATTACTTTTTGTCCGGCTTTTTTCACAATAATATTTTCATTATTACTCGATACAGAAGATCGTATTTCACACTCTGTTGACTAATATTTACTATTCTCTCTATAGTCGACATAATCGTCTTGAGAGATTCAGCAGTTGTATAGATATTTAAAGCTAATTCTCATTTACTGTTCGCTCTGAGTTGCACATTCTTAGTTAGATTACTTGTTTAGATTCCTCTGAATCACCTCCAGATCTAAGCAGTTGCGTCAGCAACCGATCTTGTACAGTAGTAGACTCTGATATGTGGTCTGAGTATACAAGACGAGTAGCTAGATATGAAGATAACCCAGGGTGATCGAAACATGTAATATAATTACAAGTGTGAAACCAAGACGGAAAATAAATGAGAATTATCTTAAATATTTATCATTCTGGACACAAGTAATTTCAGGGACGTCTTAAAACATAGTTGACTAATACAACATGTTGAACGTCGAAAAAATGCACACTTTCATGGGGACGATATTCATCATCATTAATTATAAAATAAAAAGTGCACATATATCATACTGAAATGATTGCAAAAAGGTGATGAAAATGAATAAAAATAATAGTAAATCTTCTACTTCAAAGTAATTCAAAATGCTATGTTCTCTGATACCAAACATTTTGTATGTATTTATTACAAAATGTCTGTAATCTGAATTGGGCTTCTCCTACATTTCTTTAGTATAGAAATTCCCTCTTTGTAGGAATTAGAAGCTGAAATTATATCAAAACGAAAAAAATATTAAAAATTGATTCTAGGTGGGAAGTAGCACTATATACTTCAGTGACATTTGGGAAAGTAAGGCCGAAAGTGAGGCGAAAATTAAGCTCCTTTTGAGAGATATTGCACCGTTGTCTGAGAGAAACAGTTCGAACTGTTATATTTGTGTTAGCTGTTAAATCAAGCCTTTTATTTCTTTTAAACTGGTATTTAATATCTATCGGACAAATGTAAATAATTCCACATTAAATGCTTCATCACAGCGCTGTTTTAATTGTTTCACGTCATATTAAATTGGTGTACGTAATCCTCTCATCAGTTTGCGTATTTCAAATTAACACTGCAATATTTTATGTGTCTGAAGACCGAGCGCTGCCTGGTGCCACACCGTCTCCTAAATTCAACGATGAAATGAAATCATAATGGTAATAAAATAAAACTGCGTGACTGCGTGACAAGTGCATCCTTTCTTTGAATAGAAGCTTAATGTTCACTTCGTCTTCAGTAACAGTATCTTGCGAACTTCGGAATGGTCTCTGGTTGTACAACATTGTTAAGGCCTTCGTGGCCACAGGCAGTTTGTCTCTGGTTGTCACCAACGTAGGAGGACGAACAGGTGTACATGTCAAAAGTGGCTTCTCCTCGATTAGAATCTTGATTTTCACTTCTTGTTCCAGTATAGTATATAGTGCATCCTGATTACTTCGTGCTTGTCTTTATTATCTCTATAACCATGGTCAACTTTTTATTAGCTTCGTATAACTGACTTTTAAAACATCTAGTTTTACTTCTTACCGTTTTAATGCACAATACATCAGAAAGCTACATCTTAATTTACATACCCTGAGGTGACAAAAGTCATCGGATACCTCCTAATGTCGTGTCGGTACTCCCTTTGCCCAGCGTAGTGAAGCAACTCAGCGAAGTTTGTGGCCGAGCGGTTCTAGGCGCTACAGTCTGGAACCGCGCGACCGCTACGGTCGCAGGTTCGAATCCTGCCTCGGGCATGGATGTGTGTGATGTCCTTAAGTTAGTTAGGTTTAAGTAGTTCTAAGTTCCAAGGGACTGATGACCTTAGAAGTTAAGTCCGATAGTGCTCAGAGCCATTTTTTTTCGGCGTCGTATGGACTCAACAAGTCACCTGCAGAAATATTGAGCCATACCGACCCTATAGCCGTCCATAGCTGCGGAAGTGTTGCCAGTGCAGAATGTTGTGCTCAAACTGTCATTTCGATTATGTCCCATAAATGCTCAATGGGATTCATGTCGGGCAACCCGGTGGCCAAATCATTCGTTCGGATTGTCCAGAGTGTTCATCAAACCAATCGTGAATATTTGTGGCCCAGTGACACGAGATGGTTGTGTAGGAACGTGAATCCATGAATAGTTGCAAATGGTCTCGAAGTAGCTGAACATAACTATTTCCAGTCAATGATCGGTTCAGTTGGACCAGAGGACCGAGTCCATTCCATGTAAACACAGCCCACACCGTTCTGGAGACATCACAAGCTTGCACAGTGCCTTGTTGACAATTTGGATCCATGGCTTCGTGCAGTCTCCGCCACACTCGGACCCTACCATCAGCTCTTACCAACTGAAATCGGGACTCTTCTGACCAGGTTACGGTTATCCAGTCGCCTAGGTTCCAAGCGATATGGTCATGAGCCCAGGACAGGCGTTGCAGGCGATGTCGTCGTGTCAGCAAAGTCACTCGCGTTGGTCATCTGCTGCGCTAGCCCATTAACGAATATTTCAGTAAAAAAGTCGAATAACTGTAACTAATTATTTGTTTACGTAAAAAACAAGACATGAACTGTTTTATAATCTATAAATATCGCATATCAAAAGGAAACTCTATAATTCTAGTATCCACTGATGATGCGTTAAAGTAAATGGCAAAACGTCTCTGGAAGAAATAAAATACGTTGTAGTAAGAAAAAGGCGTTTTTATTTGAAACTTCTGCTCGTACTGAGCGCTGGTCAGCATCCCCTCCAAAAACGCCAGAGGTGAAAGAGAGCTATAGCCATCGCACCCCAAACCAGTGAGATGGCCTACTGAACCTGCAGAACAGGCCAGGTAGTTTAAGTTGTGGAAAGGGGCCAAAATAAGCGGCTGTCAGCTACACTCGAACATACAACCTTTTATTTGATCAAACATTACAAGAGTCAAAAAAAAAAAAAAAAAAAAAAAAAAAAAAAAAAAAAAAAACAGCTTTAGTTTTGGAAATTAATTAGCGGCTGAATGCGCCGTACAATCTCATGTTTTAAGGACAAGACCACTTTAATTTAAAAACGGCTGAAAGCCAGTAACTTAAATCTCGACCAAAATCAGAATTTAAAAGGCAAAGTCTTATCTTAAAACAATTCCTTAACTAGGCTGGACGCCCAAAGAATCTGACACCTTAAGAGCAAACGACTTAAATCTAAAATTGGCTGAAGTCTCAACACTTAAGACTCATTAACATTAATTTTAAAAATACCAAAGGGTTTATGGAAAACGGTTCTTAAATTAGGCTGAAGGCCCAAACCATCTGTCCGCAGCGTGCGGTAGCGTTCTCGCTTCCCGCGCCCGGGTTCCCGGGTTCGATTCCCGGCGTGGTCAGGGATTTTCTCTGCATCGTGATGACTGGGTGTTGTGTGATGTCCTTAGGTTAGTTAGGTTTAAGTAGTTCTAAGTTCTAGGGGACTGATGACCATAGATGTTAAGTCCCATAGTGCTCAGAGCCATTTGAACCATTTTGAACCCAAACCATCTGACGCCTTAAGCGCAAAACAACCTTAATCTAAAAATCGGCTTGAAGCCATACAAATACAAGTAACAAGAGCAAACAAGAAAAGGCAGCACACCCAAGGGCGCTCAGAAGTTCCGAGGGTCGGCCTGGAATTCATACACTAACGCTCGCTTAGGTGAGACAGGCAGTCGGCCTAATCGTTGTCGATCCAACGATAACCCAACCGACAGACAGTCAGTGGACCCACTGACAAGCTAACCTCCGCTTCACCCAACCAACACACGACAGGGAGTTCAATGGAACAATGCAGAAGTTATTGGCGAGCACAACCAATTATACATTGAGCTGTCAAACTACACACCGTGCTGGACAGTGACAACACGATGAGGAAAATACACTGCCTGAATTTACGTCAACGGCCAGGGCAGGTAACCAGAACGTTAACGGCCACAAGGCAGAAGATTCCGCTGGTGCACTTCAAATAACCAAGTATAGTTAAACCCCACCGGAGGGTGGCTAAAATTTGCCAACTTGAAAACACACGTTGTTGCTCGTGGGAATATCCTAACAGCAGACAACGAACTCCAAATGACACAATGTGAACAGTCATGACTTGTTGGTAGATTAAGTCAAAACTCAACTTTCTTGTCCAGGACCGGTGAGCCAGGAAGCTCGCAGCAATGGGAACAGCGCCACACACTCCGACACCACGTAGAGGCCGCCAGCGGTCCTGGCCAAACTATGCGCCGCAGAGATTTCTTCGCTGCTCCACGCCAACCGAACAGCTGCCCGCACACAGCCCAGCTGGAAACTATAAGCGCCAGGCCAAAGATAGTCCAAGGTGCAGATATCGATACACACCGCTGCTGCCACCCGCGAAAAGACAGGATAACAGCATACTCGCGATAACCGCGGGAGACTAAACACAGAACAGCAACCAATCCAACGCATACGAGGCATGAGCCAGCCACGACTCACATAAGGCCTGGAATGAGACCAGTGCGTCTTGGATGAATAGACTCGACGAGACAGCGCTCTCCAGGTCTGCGTCGTACACACAAACGACAATCACTTGCACGCAAGCAGAATCTGCTTTCATCGCTGAAGACCTCGGTGCGCTATTCCATGTTCCAAACGATCCTCAGACAGAACCAGCCGAACCATCAACGTCAGTGCTGTGGTTTGAGTGAAAGACGGGCTAGAGATGTGCATGCCCGTAGTCCTACTGGAAATAACCGGTTCTCAACAGTTCGTGTTGACACGTATGGACTCACAAGCCCTCATGTCTGTGCTGTAGTAGCTGTACGATCTGCCGCCACTGCCCTTACAATACGACGACCCTGGCAGGCATCTGCGCGGCGTGGATGTCCAGACCCTCGTCTACGGGAGTGAGAATGTTCAAATGACCGCTTATACCAGCATCGTCGCGCAACTGACGCAGCATGTCCAGCGTGTGTGGCATTCCTCCGAAAGAACCATCCCACTAATCGGATCCCACAATCTGAGCTATTTCAGACTCGCTCATTTGGCTATAGGGAGCACGAGTGGCATGGCCGTGGCATGGTTGACTGCTTGCTTCAGACGTTTGCACCACACGAAGCCTCCTGGCAAATGAGCAATCCCTATTAATGGGTAGACACAGATTGCGCTCTGGTAGTTACGCCACTACTCTATCTGTTAGCAGACGACGTAACCCCCAGGTGACATATGGCGTCATTGAATCAAAATCGACGTCGTCTGTCCAGGTGGTTCAAATGGCTCTGAGCACTGTGGGACTTAACTGCTGTGGTCATCAGTCCCCTAGAACTTAGAACTACTTAAACCTAACTAACCTAAGGACATCACACACATCCATGCCCGAGGCAGGATTCGAACCTGCGACCGTAGCGGTCGCGCGGTTCCAGACTGTAGCGCCTAGAACCGCTCGGCCACTCCGGCCGGCGTCTGTCCAGATGTGTTAACTTTTTCCGGCAGTGTATTTTCGCTGACTTTTCTTCTGTTGGTACTGTTTTTGTACTGCTGAATTCTGGAAAATGTCAGCTTATTGTTGTGCGTGTTACATAACTATTTTACACAAATTTTCGCTATTGTAAAAAGTTATTACGATTCGCAATTGAAATTGCTGGCTTTGGTAGGATATCCAGAGTCAATACGTTTGACGCGATATGTTCTGGCTACTCACTGCGACTCGCTGTTATCCTTTGGCGACTTAATGAGATTGTTATATTACGTTGTGTATTGACGGAACAAAAGCTCTGACGTGTACATGACAGTTCCGCTCTTGCCGCTTAGCATTACAGTTCCAAACAGAAGAATACGAGCGTACCAGTGTTTTCTAACCATTGCGAACTCGAAACATACACACGTATTTATTACCCGACAAGGCAAACTAAAGTCTCGTGTGAGGGACAAACAGTGCTTTCTTTATGCCCTAGTGAGCGAGAGAGAGAGAGAGAGAGAGAGACAGACAGACAGACAGACACGGTGTTCTCTTGTATTTTGAATGTGGAACGCCCGACACACGGCGTATGTCTATTCCCTTCACTCCATCGCTCACTGTAATAACTGGTTCAAATGGCTCTGAGCACTATGGGACTTAACATATGAGGTCATCAGTCCCCTAGACTTAGAACTACTTAAACCTAACTAACCTAAGGACATCACACACATCCATGCGCGAGGCAGGATTCGAACCTGCGACCGTAGTAGCAGCGCGCTTCCAGACTGAAGTCCCTAGAACCGCTCGATCATAACGGCCGGCTCACTGTAGCACTGCCGGTATTTGTTCAAATTGTAATGTGTGCAAATATACTTCTCTTGTAATTGTAAATAAACCTCCGACCATTTCATTTTTGTTGCTGCGTTGTTTCGTAATTGTGTAGCGTCATTTACACACTCATATTATCACTCATTTAATCGGATACCGTTTAAAAGCTCCTGCCGGATATGGAAATATTTTTCTGAGCATATCTTTGCTGGTCCTCTACATCGTATTCTTCATTACATCTAGGAATAGTACCCGTTTTTTCGTACACAATGGTATAAACAGCTTCATTTTGCAAGCAATTTCTTTGATCTTTTTTATTGCAGTTGTCCCTCTTTTCTCGTCCTTATCATTGAAAAATCAGTGATTTAGTTACCAGCCGCTCTGTTTATATGAGAAGACACTTTCCCAATATGGTTTTTAATATGACAACTTTTTAGTGCTGAGAATATTTTTTTCCCTTTCTGTGAATGTATTTTCTTGCTTGGCGAACTCATTTGTCAGTAACATTACGTGCCATAACAAGATCAAATGCTTTAATCAAATAACGGTTCTTTGTTAATACATAAATAATAACTGTTTTTTACGATCACGTCAGGTTTATCAATAAACAACGACTTTATGGTTTTTCCTCCGTTGCTAACTCCCACATTAACTGCCGCTTGTTCGGGTGATCATTAAGCAGCACCCTGCAAACCAGGACAAGTTTCTTTCAGAAAATAGAAATATTGTGATTTTTTCCCTGTTGCTAATTTTTCTTCCTTATGTATTACTGCAAAAAATCATTGTCATTTGTAGAAAGTGTAAACAGGACCTAACCATATTTCCCTCCATTCATGGCTGTTTTAGAGCTCTTAAACAGAGGTACCTTTCTTTGTACCCAAAGACTGCTATGCATATTTTGGAGTTAAATTCAATGACAGGGACAACAAAGTGTGTTGAAGATGTGTTGAAAACCTCAGGCAGTGGATTAGGGTACAGAGGGAAAAAAATCTCGATTTGGAATTCCAGTGATGATGAAGTGAGTATAAATGTCTTCCCCTCTGATTTTCTTTTTAGCTTATTTAAAGTCACAGTAATAATTTCTGGTTTAAAAGATTTCGCATAAATTTCGCCAGCCATAACGTACATGATTAACGTATTAATTTATAATTGAATTCGAGTAAAAGAGACACATGAAATGACGTTAGGCAGTCATGCACCTGGACGTTACGTATGGAAGGCACTGGATCGCTCTGAAGCAAAACTCATGTAGTTAATAGGCCGGAAGTTGTCATTTTTGGGGGAAATCAGAGAGTAACTAGAATGTTCTACAAGAATAATTGCGTAGGTGCAACTTCCATGAGCTAAATCGTACGCGGAACGACTATCTCAAAGGGCAGCCCGTACCGGTCTGCTTTTCGACATCTCGATATACCGTGAAGATCGTAAAATAGTCCATGGAGTTTCTTAATCCTTCATGTTATGAACTATTTATTTCAATAACATACTACAGTAAATGTTGTGTCGGTAGCTGGGCCGACACAGTGAAGTTGATTGCTGAAAATGAACTCTAGACTAACGCTGTAGCCGATAGTGCACGCAAGGTTAAAGCAGACGGGCGTGAAGTCTGGAACATGAGAACTTATAAATGAATAAGAAGAAAAGTAGGTAGATGCTTATTACTTATCTTTTATTGAGGCCTTGGAATACATCTCTCTTGAATACTTGTAAGCTATAGGCACTGATACAACTGGCGCCTTGCTAGTTCGTTGCCATTAACTTAGCGGATGGCTATTCTGTCTCTCGGCTAATGAGAGAGAAAGGCTTCGTACAACTGGGCGGTAGCTAGGTTCTCGTACAACTGGGCGGTAGCTAGGTTCTCGTACAACTGGGGCGAGTGCTCTCTCGTATCACGAGACCTGCCTTGGTGGTGGCGCTAGGTCTGCGATTACACAGTGGCGACACGCGGGTCCGACATGTACTAAATGGACCGCGGCCGATTTAAGCTACCACCTAGCAAGTGTGGTGTCTGGCGGTGACACCACAGTAAGTAATAGAGGAAATGACCTAATGAGTTAGTTCCCTCTGTTAGATTTAGTATGCATTCATCCATTTGCAAAAGTGAGTATGGGATGTGCGAGAAAATTAATGAAACTGACAACACTGTGAGCGGCCTGGCAACGCTGTGTTGTTACACTTTTGTAGACCAGTGTGTTCATCTCTTCCAAATGTTCAGTCCGAGTTTCAGTTCCGCACAGCCATCACGTGATTTTTGAGAGCGCCATCAGTGAAGTTGCGTTTTTGTTGGGTGTTACGAAAATGGAACAGCGATGTTTAGAGCAACGTTATTCCATCAAATTTTGTGTTCAGAGTGGGGAATACGCGAGTGTCACCTTTGAAAAGTTGAATCAGGCCTATGGGGAACATTCCTTATCAAGAGCACAAGCTTTTCGCTGTCGGAAATCATTTCTGGAAGGGCGAGAACACGCAGAACATGAACCTCGCTCAGGGAGACCAACTTCAAAAGGCGACGAAAACATCGAATGTTTGCGTGCTCTTGTGAGATGAGACCGACGTTTAACAATAAGGATGGTGGGCGACTTATTAAGCACTTTCACCGCGTAGCAAATTTTGGCCGAAGTTTAGCAAGTGCACGAGCACGTGCACAACGGAGGACAATCGAGAAACCTGCGTGTTGATCTTCTTGAGAGGACTGCCAATGATCACGAATGGTTCAGTCTCGTGATTACAGGTGATGAATCCTGGTTTTTTGAGTAAGATCCTGAGACAAAGCGGCAAAGTGAGGAGAGGCGCACTAAGACATCCACTCGAGTGATAAAAGGTCGAATGAGCAAATCAAAAACCAAAACAATGCTGATTTACTTTCTTGGCAGTAGGGGTGTTGTGCATAAATAATTTGTTCCTCCGAGACAAATTGTCAACCACGTGTTTTACATAGATGTCCTTAAAAGACTCAGGAAAAGGGTGAATGGTTCAGAATGTTCAAATGGCTCTGAGCACTATGCGACTTAACTTCTGAGGTCATCAGTCGCCTAGAACTAATTGAACCTAACTAACCTAAGGACATCACACACATCCATGCGGTCGCTCGGTCGCTCGGTTCCAGACTGTAGCGCCTAGAACCGCACGGCCAGTCCGGCCGGCTGGTGAATGGAGTGAGACTGGACATTGTAGGTAAGTGGATGCTGAATCGTGACAGCGCCCTATGTCACACAGCCACTTACATCATAGAACTTTTGACCTCAAAAGGCATTCCTGTTCCACCACAGCCCCCACTATTCACCTGATATGAGTAATTTTGGCTTTTTTCCTTTTCCTGAAATTGGAAAATATATTAAAAGGACGCCAACATTCAAAAACTGTGCCCGGCATGTTAAAAGCCCTACCTACTGAAGCCTTCCAGCGCTGCTACCAAGTCAGGGAACAACGACTCCGCCGGTGTTTACCTGCCAAAGGGAACCGCACAGAACGGGGCAATACTGTTGTCTGAAAAAATAAAATAAAATAAAAAGTTTGCTAGACAGGAAATGAGTCTCATTACTTTTCTCACACACCTCGTATATCTAATGTGACTCATGGAGCGGGAGCATACGGGTACGTCCAGTGGGGAGATGTAACAGTCTGGTGTCGGCGCACTGGTAACAACGAGTCACTACTGGACTGCCTCGGAGGCAGGTCAATTATATGAAAGATCCACTGAAACTAAAGCTTTTCAGACTCTGCTCTGATTGCCTGAAACAGCAACCGAATTGCACTTGTTACACGAGAGTAAAGTGTTGTGTAGAAAGTGACTATTGACCGTATGTGCATAACAATTTATGATTGTGAGGATCTTTAGAACGACGGTAGGCCCACGTTCTCCTGTCAAAGTGCTGTTCCATCGTAATGAGTAAGTGATTCCATGACATGGAATTAAGGGTGTGAGAATTTCTGATGTTTTGTCTTCACTGTTAAATCATACAGATGGTCAAGTGGCTGCACGTTCGAAGTATTAAGGCTCGGTCTTTCGGAACAACTACATAGTTCTCAGGCGAGCAAGTGCTTCTTTTGGAATTTTTGTTTAAAGACCAATGTGGCAGTGCAAATTTCGTTATGTACCGTTTCACAGTTTTATACCTTTTCTAAATAGAAAGTGCTCGTGGTAGTTTTCATTGGTTCTACAAACGACTAATGAAAAGGTAGTTTCTTTCTGTTGTAAGTGTGGTACCAGGGATCGATACCACCCAAAACAGGTGTGAAGTTGGGAACGGAATGGCAAGTTTCTGCCTGACGCCGACAGCGGTCGCGCGGGACCTGGCAAAGCCAGTGGTGCGCGCCTCCAGCGGCTCCGTACCGCGAGCGCCCCGTGCTGCGCGGTGTAGGACGGCCGGCGGCAGCCGCGCAGCCCACCTGCACTTCCAGCCCCATCGCTTCGAAACCGTGTTCCTGCTCAGTAGACAGAGCCTCATCCTAGTCGACAGTGTGATTGCTGGGCTCCGTTTCTTGCTGCATTATTTGTAACCAGTCTCCGTACGCTTGGAGAAGAACAAGTTAAGTAAATCTTCTTTTACTGTGTTAACGTGTCCGCTAATCATCCTGTCCAGCTTCCCTACGACGACAAGTGCCAGTTATACACAACAGTACCTGTTTTGTGACAAAGATAATGATTAATATGAATGGCGTTAATGGCAAGCTGTGGAAGGTGTTCGTCAGACGGTGATGTCTTTCCTGTGCTCTCTTCAAAAACAATAGGTGCCAAACACGAATTTACTTATTAATATATTGCTAAAGTGAGATCCAGATTCAAACAGGATAACCCACCTCTTAATTAAAATTAATGGTACATAGTTTCGATCTTTTTACTTGAGGCTAAACTCCCACGTCCCAGGCCACTTCAGTTTATTAATATTACTTCTAAGTAATTACATCCGCTCCGATAGCTGAGTGGTCAGCGTGACGGATTGCCGTCCTACGGGCTCGGGTTCGATTCCCGGCTGGGTCGGGGATTTTCTCCGCTCAGGGACTGGGTGTTGTGCTGCCTTCATCATCGTTTCATCCCCATCCGGCGTGCAGGTCGCCCAATGTGGCGTCGAATGTAAGAAGACCTGCACCAAGGCGGCCGGACCTGCCCTGTAAGGGGCCTCCCGGCCAATGACGCCAAACGCTCATTTCCGTTAAGTAATTACAGAGTGCAGTAATGACAGCGGATGCGAAATATTAACCTTGAGTGTAGAAGCAAAAAGACACTAATATGTATGGGTTTTAAGTGCTCATGGCATCCTACAAACTTTAAGACTGTCATTGGCACACAGGCTGCTCTGACCAGTTGATATGGACATCCTACCACGTAGTAATCACGGGAAAAGGCCAAGTCTTCTGAGTTTGAAGCATAACAAAGCGAAATTTAGGATACAAGAGATGCCAGTCGCCGAGGTCTTAAAGGGGGTTACATAAAATGTCAGAAGCTCCTAAACCTAAATGCTTGGGAGGATGATGCTGACGAGAAGAGCCAGGGTGGTGACGATCGCGTATAGCGGTAACACTATAAACTGTAAAAGCAAGAGTGACGTAACTGCAGACAAAGAGCGAGGGTAAGAGCGGGGTAAAGGAAGAGAGTCTCTCGAAGGGGCACCTAGACGCTGTAAAGAGCCTATAGCAAGCCTAAGACATGTTTAACAGTGGACGCTTCTCTCCCTCTACTCAACCTCCGAAGAATAGTGCGCAGTTAGAGTCAATAAGATTGTGAGGGCCTTGGACAACATAGCGTGTCAGGGACTGGCGGGGACGGAGGCGAAAACTGGATAAAACTCGGAAGGAGGACGCTCCAAGAGGTCTGTTGTAGTCAGAGTAGGAAGTTGGTAGAAGTCTCAGAAGCGGAAGCCAAAGAGAGTAGGAAGGCACGGCTGAGTAACCAGCAATAGTTGGTGCGCAGCAGACGGAATCCTAGTCGTTTGGCTAGGGACTTCTGCGTACCTTGTCACGGGTGCAGGCTCAGTATTGTCAGTTTCATTTTGAATAGACGGATCATTGCTGGTGTGTAAAGACTTCGTTTTTTGTGGGTACAGTTCCTTTAGAGGGCAGGTATATCAGGAAGTGACACTGTTTCCTGAATACAGTCATAAGTTGTCAGACATTCATAGTGTTTCTCATTTCAGCACTTAAAATTCGAAGCCGTTTGTCATCAGGGAATTTTAAAACATAGGTCAAGACTCCCTTTGACTTAGGCCAACCAATTATTTAACTCCTTCCCGAATTCTGTCCCCCAGTCTCAAGCACCAACCATGTGTAAGACGTGACAAAAAAAAAAGTTTAACTGGTGCTAGACATGTGAGTAAACAAAAGGTTTACTGAGTCAGATTGCTAGAGCGACTGTGGCAAATAGCAGCAAGTTGTGGCAACTCGCAATTTTCAACCAAGTAGAAATTAGCCCCAGGACAGCACAGTCAAAAACGGAGTCCTTGGAGGAAGCAAGGCAGCGAAGGGCAGCCGTAACACGACGCAGAACCTCGAGGTTGAGAGAGCAGTGGGGCAGGTGCGAGCCCACGTCCTCATCCACAAGTCGATGGCGACTTTCCAGCCCCTCTGGGCGGCAGCCATCAGGTCGACACAGCGCTGGAAGAAACTGGTATATAATCAAGCAAATTGTAGCAGTTAAAGATGTTAGTCGTAAGTCTTTTAAAATTTTAAAATAGGCCGCACAGGGAAACAGTAGAATAAGTGCTAAACAAGCATTGTGTATTACAGGGAAATCTTTTGAAGATATCATGTGGGATCTAAAGAGATTTATGGTCAATATAGTTACCATATTTTTATTAGTGAAGCCAGATAAGCAAGGAACTTTTTTAAAAATTTGTTAACACGAAAAGTATGGTTGAGGTATGGTCGGAACTGCAAGGACATGAGAGAACGAGCATGTGAGAAGACATAAAACGTGTTTTGGAAGAGAATTACACGAGTAGATGGGCTATAATCTACTATGATTGCAGGATATTTCAGGCAAGGTAAGGCCACTGAGAATCAATCTCATCATGGACAAATAGTATTTACAAAATGCCTAGAGACTTTAGGGAAGCCATAAACACGGTCACAGGTAGAGAGAACACGAAACGTGCCATAGAGCTAGTAGACTATTTAGGAGGGGCATATTTTATACAAGTGCTAGGTAGCGATAGAATGCAAACGATAGTCACACGTCGCGGTGGCGAAATTGGATTGTCTGCGGAGGTGGAATTAGCATTACAGGAAGAAAGCGATCTATTGTCAATGGGAGAAAGAGGAATAGCCCCGCGAACAAGGATTTAGGATGCAGACAAAAAGATAATGTCGCCTAGGGAAAGTGTGGGTTATGAGGGCATATAGCAAGTAAGTGCAGGAGAAACAAGATGAAGGAAGAAACAGGCTATGGTGGTAAAACAGAAGGTCAGACTGGTTCTGAATGCATGCCATGGGCAGAAACACACCCCAGAAAGTTAAAAGGGAATTATAATATAATATGATATAATATAATTAACGGACTGCATTCATTGTGTGAATGAAGATGCCCACTGCATAGTCTGACGGGTGCTGCGCACAAAGGAAACAGACGTAGCCTGTTTCAAGTGTAAACAAACGTGGCACTACGCTAATGGTTGCCATGAAGGTCCTTGCCATGCTTGGAGAAAGGGTAGAGTGCCAATACCTAAGAAGGCACGGAAGTGCAGGGAAACTAAAAGGTGACAAAGCCGTACAGTCGGTAATTGTCGCATTAAACAAGCTCACAATTAGGGTAATAGGCTGTGCCAACGAAATTAATGTGTTAGTGCTATATTGCCTAGAGTTAAAGAGAAAATTAAAGGTGTTAACAGATACAGGACCGCAGCTGTGTTTGTTAAGAGAGGGATTATTTTTGCAAAATGTACTTTTGTAATAGACGAAGCAGAAAGTATTCGGCTGAAGGGTGTCACCAGTGAAGCGGTTAGTACAATAGGTGCGGTGAAAGAGTAGAAGAGTGTAACGGAACTGAAATCATGGTGGGCTGACAGTAATTTGGAGCCCGCGCGTCGGAAACAGGCGCGCTGGTGTGAGACTGCCAGGGAGTGCACCCTGATGCCATCTATTGGCGAAACTGGGAATTAGCGCTGCCTGTCAGACAATGCACTAAGCTCTCGGAGTCAAATGTATTCTTTTTCTTGGTAATTATAAGCTATTACTGTATGATTTAATGTTATAAAGCGCTAGTAGTAAATTATTATGACTGGTATGAACTCCAGGGTAATAAATATAAATATTCTTAAATACTAAATGATTTCGGTGAAAAGGTGGTAGGGGAACACCCCCACTCTTGGTGATACGAGCGTAGCTAGAGGTAGCTGGAGACACAGGGACTGAACAATGAAATGGCCTGGGGAGGGTTGACGTGATCGGACGTGCATAACTGTGCTCACGCAAAAGTGATTGTGCAACCGCGAAGAGGCGAATATCGTCGCCGTTTGTGGAGTAGAACGCGACGAATGGTTGTCGAAGCCGTCTCTATGCCACTGGGGCTGATTGTAAGAGTTCCTGCGCCCAGATTTTATGGCGGACGCGCAGTAGCTTATACGAGTGCTACAGCTCGTAGTTCCAGCCGCCATTAAGGGCACGAGGCGTGAAGAGGAAGAGCTGCGTTAGCCACATGCATCTCACCACCAGCACCGACACGTCTACCCAAGGCAAGACTGCTTGCAATTGTTAAGTCGAACTTTGTATACATGTAAAAGGAGAATACCAGTTTTCTTTTGTGCAAGTGCAGAGGACAGAATATAGTAATGAGTAAAATTACGACGCATGTTGTTCATTGTAAAGTGTAGTAACCTGAAACATAGTGTAGTGAAATCAGACTGAGGCCACCATCGCCTCTTTCATTTACAATTCTTTTGGTTGTAGAATACTTTAGCGTATAAGAATGTTGAAAAGAGCAATGGTCACACCAGAATCAGTCGCCTATTTATAGTTACTTAAATTTTTCTGAGTAACCTTTCAAGTAAAGTCACTTAACTAATTCTATATCAATTGTCCAAAGAGTACCATCCAAAATCATTAAATAACTTGAAGGATAGAATTTTGTTAACCTAAGTTGCATAAATTGTCTTGGTGGTAATTACCAAGCCAACTCACAGAAATTGAGAGAGTATTTGCTTTGTAGAATCACCTAGAATGATCAGAAAGAGTAATATTCAGAATTAAGTTTAAATTCAACTCAAGCCGTTTCACTTTGAAACGAGCCAAAAAATTGATTTATTCTTTTGCTCCTTCAGAGCTGGCGACCGTAGTTATAAGTATTTTCAGGAGGATTCGACGGTAAGTCTGCTGCTCTCGTCGTGCTGATAGGATTATCCACGCTGCTAGCAGTGGTGATTGGATACATAAGCTCACTACCAAGTTAAGTGGGTCAGGTAGGCAGTGTTACCGTGTGAACTGTAGAGCACTGTAGGCCGTGGATCGAACCCGTTCAATCATCACAGCTCTTTGAGAAATAGTCCGGTTAGGAGTGTACTAATCCAATAGGTAAATACTGGCGAGTAACGGTCAAAAATGTATACCCAAGTGAATTTAGCAAGGTCCATGTAGCGCCTAGTTAATGTGGTGCAATGGCGAGGGTAGGAGTGGAGTAAAAGTGAGCTGAGCTTGTGGCAGCTGTGCTGTCTTCAAAGATTAATAACGTGAATTCACTACTAACTCTTACCATTAGGGCTGAGCTATTTATGGTTAAAATACGTAGCAGTAAGCGCAAAGGCGTGACAGCTACAAGTCCGTATTGGCTTTATACATACGGAAGTAGGAAGCGGGTCATTCCGTCAGTGGAGGGGTTAAAACAACCGAGTCAGTTGAGAACATACCCCATTTACTGATGGAAAGATTCGGCGGTTCGGTCGCATGTGGCGACCGTGACAGGACTTACCAATTTTGTATAATAATGTCTGCAATAAGAGTGTTTTATATAAACTTGTAGTTTCAAGAAAATTTTAAATTTAAAATTCTGTTGTAGACAAATATACCACAATTGGTAAGTTCAAGACGACAACCTGCAAAGCAGCAAAAGAAAGTCCAATAGTAGGAGTTAAACAAGTAATACTTGGTTTAATAAACATTTCTATTAGGCACAAAATACAGCAGCATAAGATGGAGTCGAATAGTAACAAGCAAGACGAAAACGTTACAAGGTCAGACCCAGAATTAGGGACCATAGATACTGTTGTAGGGTTGGAAAATCTTATAGATGAATCCACACCCACAAGACAGGAGGAACGGAAAGTGAAACCAAAGGTAGTGAAAAGTGAACCCAATGTATCTGTGGATGCAAGTCACAAGGGAGAGGATATGGAATTAACAAGTTTGTTAAATAGGATGATGGCGCAAATTCGAGAAGGGAATGCTAGTTTGAAAGCAGAAATGGCTAGTCATATATCCCAATTGGATGAAAGCCTATCTGGTAAAATAAAAGCCAATTTAGATATTTTGAATACGCAAAGCCAGCGTATCACAGAGGTAAACAAATCAGTAAATAGCATTAGGGCTGAAATAACAAATGTTCAGAGAAAAGTCACAGAAATAGAGAAAAGATTTGATACCGAAATTCAGAGAATAGAGAAATCAGTGGAATCTTTGGTTAGTGAAAAATTAGAATCGATAATTGAAAGTAAATTACAGGTGATAGTACCAGTTGTAAAGAAAGAGATTGTTAAAGAAACGGCAGCTGATATTGAAACACTGCGCAATACCATGTTGAGTTTTGATGCATGTGTGCAGGAGCAGGAAAATACACTGTGTAATGAGATAAAATTGTTAAGTCAGCAAGTTCAGAACCAGGCGTTTCTTAACTGTAGTGGTACCCCATTGGTAATGCAAAAATCGGAAATACTGAGTAGGGAGGAAAAATACGATCCTCAAAAGAAACAAGGTGGATGGCATCCAATCGATTTTATAAAAAATTGTGAACGTGTCTTACCAACAGACATGTCAGATAAAGAAAAAATTAATTTAGTAATAGACGCTTTAGCAGGTCATGCTAAACGTTGGGGATTGAATTTGGATATCGACAATTTGAAGTTTACAGACTTCAAAGAAAAGTTCCTTGAGGAATTCTGGAGCACACAACAGAGAGATAGGTTGTGGAGAGAATTCGTTGTCGCCAGAATGCCAGAACATGGGCGTGGGCTCATGAAAGAATACTGTGAAGGATGGTTCAAGCGTTTGGAGTATCTTAAAGATCGTAGATCAGAATCGGAGATAGTGTGGGAGTTGTGGAAAAAGCTACCTGACGATTCCAAGCGTTATGTAGGAGGCACTCATCGAACATTCGATGAATTTTTAGAAAAAATCGAGAATGAAGATAGGTGGCGTGAAACTAGAGAGTTTCGAGGTTTCAGAAATCAGAATGGAATAGTAAAAGGTGGTAGGAATGAACCGCAAATTAACATGATGAGAGAAAGAGGTCGAGGAGGTAACTCTCAGCGAGGGATAGGACACTATCAGGGAAACGGGATGCATTATCAAAATCAGGAAAACTAAATACCGCGCAGGTCAAGGGCCTAACGCGCGCGGAAAGAAAGAAATGGCCCAAATATAGGGAAGATCGGAGTAGTCAGTACTATAGTAGGATAGTGCGTCGTTCGCCTGAAGAGCAGTTATATAAACGAAACTTTGCGAAGTATAATGCAGGGATACAAACAGAGGAGAGAGAGCAGGGAGGAATTATTAAGGGAAATGAAGTAGGAAAAGAATATCGGTCGGATGTGAAGGCTCACGTGAATGAAATAAGTACAATTCGAGGTCAGAGTGACGAATTGATGATGGAAGAGTCAGAGAAGGCGTTGTTTGTCGGTAGGGATGGCAACTGTGCAGAGAGGCAGGGGCAAGGTAGGAGTGATGTGACTTATGGTAAACGGTTTGTACGAATAGTCGACGAATCGCATCGAGAAGTAATTAAAGAGGGAAGGGTGGATAAGAAAAAGGGGCATAGTGCAGAGACGCATGCCGATTCAGAAATTACCTCGTATGCAGAATATGTACATCAGCTCAAAAGCCAGCCAGCACAATTAGAAAGATCTTCCACTCAAGTGATTAATTTGGACCCGAATATGACAGTGTCAGAGAGCCATACCGATTATGATGTGTACCTAGTGACAGCAAGAGTACATGACTGTGATGAAGATTCTTTTAAAGAAATTAGTGAAAGTGTATCTAACCAAGAGAAAGAGTGTTGCGATCCCTGTAGTACTGAAGCAAATGAGTTGAGTGAGACTGGAATTCCATTAGTAGGGGAAAATAATGAAAGTAAGAGTGGCGAATGCACTATCCAACAAAGGGAAAGTAGAGAAATGGATTATAATTTGCGAGAATTATTTGAATCCGAAGAAGGTAATATTTCTAAGGAGGAGGAATTATCGTCAGAATCATCAGAAAGCATCCAGGGAGAAAAAGAAGTAGAGGAAGTTTCCGATTCCGCAACCGAGAGTTCAGGCATGACAGATTCGAATGAGAACGAGATGGCATTAAAGAGCCTAGACGAAGGACTATTGGAAAAACTGGTGAAAGAATTTAGGATGAAAAGGAGAAAGAAACCTGCAGATGGAATGGTCAGTATAAAAACCGGAAAAATAATATGGCAAGACTTGGCGGTGGAAAAGGATTTATTATGGGAAGATAAAGAAAGTATGAAAGAGGACAATAGGATGCAAACAATCCTGCCCATTAATGTATGTGGGTACGATTTATATGTATTGTTGGATACGGGTGCTCAAATAAGTGCTATTTCGCACGCATTTTTTGAGATGATCAAAGAGCAACGAGGAGTAGTCATGATGCCAGTAACAGGTGTTAAAGTGATAGGGGCGACAGGGAAATGTAGTAAACCTGTTGAACATCAAGTGATGATGGAATTTAAGATAAAAAACAAGCAATTTTCGAATGCATTTTTAGTAGTTCCAGAGCTCAGTGCCGGATCATTTTAGGCATTGACTGGTTAATAAAACAGAAAGTAACTATAGATTGTGACAAAGGGATAATAGTTTGTAAAGTTGATAGTGCGGTATTAGAAATACCATTTGAATCATCTAGAGTAATGGAAGAGAACCAGCTGAGATGGGTAGAATTTAGAGATGATCATGATTCAGGAATAGGTCAAAAATTCGATTGGTGTCTGGTGAGGCAGATAGTTGAAGATGGAAATAAGGAGACACTCCTTCGAAATGTAGAGAATAAAACGGAAGGACTATCTGATGACCAAAGGGAGGATCTATGGCAAATTCTGAAAGAAAATCGGGAGGTATTTTCGGACAAACCGGGACGAGTGATAAATTATGAGTACTGCATGGAGGTAGAGGAGCAGGAACCTTTCTTTAAACCACCATATAATGTACCCTTGTCTAAGAAAGAAGCAGTTCAAAAAGAAATAGATAAAATGGTTTCATGTGGGGTCATTGAACGGAGTTCTAGCCCATATAATAACCCACTGGTGATAGTAGGTAAGAAGGATGGAAGTGTACGAATAGTGATAGATGCTCGTACTCTGAATAAAGTAGTGAAGAGGGAGTTGGATCGTCCAGAGAACGTAGATAATTTATTGCAGAAGTTTAATGGTGTAAAGTACATGACTAGTTTAGACCTAACTGCAGGATACTGGCAAATCCCATTAAGTGAGGAGTCTAGGAAGTACACGGCATTTTTATTCAATGGCAAATGCTACCATTTCACAGTGGTACCATTTGGCCTAAATACTTCCGTTTCAGTGTTCATTCGGGCTTTAGACAAAATTTTAGGGAGTGAACTTAGTTCGCTAATCACGGTTTATGTAGATGATTTGTTAATTGCTACAAGGACATGGGAAGAGCACATGGAGTTATGCGACAGGGTGTTCAAAGCTTTAATTAAAGGAGGAATGACCCTGAACCTGAAAAAATGCGAGTTTGTGAAGAAAGAAATAAAGTTTTTAGGTCACATAGTAACTCCAGAGGGAATTGAAAAGGATCCCGATAAAGTCAAAGCAATAAGAAATTGTTCGGCTCCCAAGAATAAAAAACAACTAAAGTCGTTTATAGGACTTTGTTCCTTTTATCATAAGTATGTGGATGATCAGGTGTTCAATAGCCCACATCTGAACAACCTACTTAAGAAGAACAGTGTGTATATGTGGTCTGAGGAATGTGAAACAGCATTCAACCGGCTAAAGGACAATTTGGCTAAAAACATAAAGTTATGGCACCCTGACCTGTGTGAACCATTCCACATGGCAACAGATAGTTCAGATTATGGATTGGGAGTATCCATATTTCAGGAGGTAATGATAGATGGGGAAAAAACTCATAGACAAATAGCATTTGCGAGTATAACCATGTCTAAGTACGAAAGAAACTATACGGTTTCAGAGAAGGAGGCTTTAGCTATAGTATGGGGTTTTAGGAAATTTCAACTTTTCTTATGGGGACATAAGACTGTGGTCCATACAGACCACAAAGGTTTAATATTTTTGAAGGACTGCAGATTGTTACATAACAGGTTGACCAGATGGGCGCTGTTTTTACAACAATTTGATATAGAGATCAAGTATGTTAAAGGGAAAGAACATGCAGTACCGGATGCTTTGTCGAGATTACCGGAAGGATGTGAGACACTAGAAAGGGTAAAGAATAGGGAAGATGTTTTTGAGGTGAATTACTTCAAAAAAGCGGAAGGAAGAGAAAAAAATTAGGGAAATATGTCGGAATATGCAAAGATATCAAAGTGATGATGATGCACTCAAGTCGGTAAAGGTCAAGTTTGACAATCCGGACGCAACTAACATAAGGGCTTCATATAAAATACATAAAGGTGTACTGTATCTTCAAAGATTAAATAATCCAGGGAAGTGGAGAGTATGTTGGCCGGAACAACACACTGAAGTGCTGATAGATTATGTTCACTTGGCATATGGCCATTGTGGTGCGCGGAAGTGTACCGATAAGTTAGATGAATGCATTACTTTTAACAACATGGCACGAAGGGTAGCACAGAGGATAATATCTTGTGATCTATGCCAAAAGGCGAAAGTAACAAATGCAACTAATCAAGGGCCCATGCAATCAATAAAACCTGATGAAGTATTAGAAATAGTAGCAGTAGATATCTTTGGACCATTACCGAAAACCATGGGGGGTTTTGTGTACATATTTGTAGCAGTTGAACTTTTCTCAAAGTATATAAAGCTATATCCCTTGAGAAAAGCTACTGCCAGAGCTGTGTATGATAAAATGGTGTGTGATTATTTTGTGAAAGTAGGGAAGCCAAAGAGAATACTATCAGATAATGGTGTTCAGTTTTGCTCAAAAATGTGGAAGGATGGGATAACTGAGAAACAGGTAGAAGTGGTACATATCTCAGCTTATCACCCATCAAGCAATCCGGCAGAAAGATATATGCGTGAGATAGGTCGGTTATTTAGGACGTACTGCCATAGCAACCACAAGAAGTGGGGCATGTATGTGAGTGAATTCGAAGAAATCATGAATTCATTAACAAACGAGAGCACTGGATTTACTCCAGAAGAAATCCTGAAAAAGACGAGAAGTAAAAGTCTAGTAGAAGACCTACTAGAATTTCCAGATAGAGTTGAATTAGATTATGATAGTAAAAAGAACTTAGTAAAAGACAAGATGAGAAAACAAGCAGATGCGAGAATTTGTCGTCATGACGAAAAAGTAAGGAATCCTACATTCAAAATAGGTGATCTCGTTCTTGTAAAAACACATGAAAAGTCAAGTGAAATTAATAACGAGATCAGCAAATTTAAATATATATATAATGGACCATTTAAAATAGTGTCCATACCCAATGTGAATGCTTATTATTTAGAGTACCCATTAACAGGCAAACGCCTGGGAGTAAGAAACATAGTGGATCTCAAAAGGTATGAACCACGAATTCTACCAGATTGAAAATAAATATATAAATAAATATTAAAGTAAACCAATATGTAAATAGTTTTGTTTCTTTTGTTCTATGTGAAAGGTAAATGTTCACTAAAATATGTTGCAGTATTCTAAGGAAACTTCTAGTTTAAGTAGAGACTAAACAGACTGGGAAAGACTGAGCTTCTAAGAAAGCCTTAATAGATGTGTAAATAAGTGTTGTAGAAGAGGTAGAAAAGTGAGGAGGTAAAGTGAAAAGGACGGGCTATAAAATAATAGGCGCATAACGTGTGTTTTACTTGCCTGAGATAAAAGAAGTGTATTTAAAATTTTTGTAAAAAAAAAGATGTTTAAAGTGTACTGTGTTTAGAAGTAAGAAAACTGTAAAGAATATATGTAACTCATTTATGTAATGTTTAGCAGGAAAGATAGAAAGAATTGGTGTTTAATTTTAAATAAGTAATATAAGTACCGAGGTGTATCAGTAAGAAAGGGAGAACCCTTGGTAAAAAGCTTAACGAAAATTTCAGATTCATTATAGGAGAGACTTCTTATTGAATTATCACCGTTAGATACTTCAATAAGAAGTGGGGCATGTGTAACGGAACTGAAATGATGGTGGGCTGACAGTAATTTGGAGCCCGCGCGTCGGAAACAGGCGCGCTGGTGTGAGACTGCCAGGGAGTGCACCTTGATGCCATCTATTGGCGAAACTGGGAATTAGCGCTGCCTGTCAGACAATGCACTAAGCTCTCGGAGTCAAATGTATTCTTTTTCTTGGTAATTATAAGCTATTACTGTATGATTTAATGTTATAAAGCGCTAGTAGTAAATTATTATGACTGGTATGAACTCCAGGGTAATAAATATAAATATTCTTAAATACTAAATGATTTCGGTGAAAAGGTGGTAGGGGAACGCCCCCACTCTTGGTGATACGAGCGTAGCTAGAGGTAGCTGGAGACACAGGGACTGAACAATGAAATGGCCTGGGGAGGGTTGACGTGATCGGACGTGCATAACTGTGCTCACGCAAAAGTGATTGTGCAACCGCGAAGAGGCGAATATCGTCGCCGTTTGTGGAGTAGAACGCGACGAATGGTTGTCGAAGCCGTCTCTATGCCACTGGGGCTGATTGTAAGAGTTCCTGCGCCCAGATTTTATGGCGGACGCGCAGTAGCTTATACGAGTGCTACAGCTCGTAGTTCCAGCCGCCATTAAGGGCACGAGGCGTGAAGAGGAAGAGCTGCGTTAGCCACATGCATCTCACCACCAGCACCGACACGTCTACCCAAGGCAAGACTGCTTGCAATTGTTAAGTCGAACTTTGTATACATGTAAAAGGAGAATACCAGTTTTCTTTTGTGCAAGTGCAGAGGACAGAATATAGTAATGAGTAAAATTACGACGCATGTTGTTCATTGTAAAGTGTAGTAACCTGAAACATAGTGTAGTGAAATCAGACTGAGGCCACCATCGCCTCTTTCATTTACAATTCTTTTGGTTGTAGAATACTTTAGCGTATAAGAATGTTGAAAAGAGCAATGGTCACACCAGAATCAGTCGCCTATTTATAGTTACTTAAATTTTTCTGAGTAACCTTTCAAGTAAAGTCACTTAACTAATTCTATATCAATTGTCCAAAGAGTACCATCCAAAATCATTAAATAACTTGAAGGATAGAATTTTGTTAACCTAAGTTGCATAAATTGTCTTGGTGGTAATTACCAAGCCAACTCACAGAAATTGAGAGAGTATTTGCTTTGTAGAATCACCTAGAATGATCAGAAAGAGTAATATTCAGAATTAAGTTTAAATTCAACTCAAGCCGTTTCACTTTGAAACGAGCCAAAAAATTGATTTATTCTTTTGCTCCTTCAGAGCTGGCGACCGTAGTTATAAGTATTTTCAGGAGGATTCGACGGTAAGTCTGCTGCTCTCGTCGTGCTGATAGGATTATCCACGCTGCTAGCAGTGGTGATTGGATACATAAGCTCACTACCAAGTTAAGTGGGTCAGGTAGGCAGTGTTACCGTGTGAACTGTAGAGCACTGTAGGCCGTGGATCGAACCCGTTCAATCATCACAGCTCTTTGAGAAATAGTCCGGTTAGGAGTGTACTAATCCAATAGGTAAATACTGGCGAGTAACGGTCAAAAATGTATACGCAAGTGAATTTAGCAAGGTCCATGTAGCACCTAGTTAATGTGGTGCAATGGCGAGGGTAGGAGTGGAGTAAAAGTGAGCTGAGCTTGTGGCAGCTGTGCTGTCTTCAAAGATTAATAACGTGAATTCACTACTAACTCTTACCATTAGGGCTGAGCTATTTATGGTTAAAATACGTAGCAGTAAGCGCAAAGGCGTGACAGCTACAAGTCCGTATTGGCTTTATACATACGGAAGTAGGAAGCGGGTCATTCCGTCAGTGGAGGGGTTAAAACAACCGAGTCAGTTGAGAACATACCCCATTTACTGATGGAAAGATTCGGCGGTTCGGTCGCAAGAGGTCAGCTACAAGTATCATATGTATGGGTCAGCGTTAGACATCCCTACGATGGATTGATCATAGATATTTTTTAATTCAGCACAAAGTTAGTGAGCCGGGCTGCGGCTCACGTTGGTGCTGCTTGTAGGTTTCCGCCCACTGTTGGAGGCCAGACTGTATCCTTCAGTTGGCATGGTTGCGGCTGTTTGTTTTCTTCTCGTGTTGACTGGCACCACTCGGTTTCGCAAGTGTTGCCTGTCCGCTAGTGGCAGCAGCGGTGGTTATCGATATATAGTTACTGTTGCTGTATCTTTGGGGCGACGTCGTTTTTCCGGGTCGTGTGTGTGTGTGTGTGCCAGTACAGTTGGGGACTGAGGAGGAGCCAGGTCCGCGCAGTGCCAGAACACTCCGGGACCGCTGGCGGCACGCATGGACTGCCGGATGGAAGGGCTGTGGTCACGAGGGTGCACGACCTCGTCGTAAACCAGATCCTGCAAGCTTTAAGGTGAGTACATTTCAATCCCCGTTGAGAAACCTCCACCATTGTGATATCCCGCGATTCTCCAGAGACTTGGGTTCGTGTTGCTGCTCGTAGTGTCGCCGAGGCGAAGAGCAGGGGTGATTCCTCTACTCTGGTGGTAGTGGTTCCTTTCTCGTTCTGGGCGCTCTAAACACAGTATTCTGGGGACCGGTTCCTGCTTTGGCGTATTGTTCCATCGTTGCATTTGGTTTATCGGACGTCAGGTAGCTTCAGCAAGATTATCATTAGTCATTCGTTAGACTGCCACTAGTCTGAGTTACCATCTTGTGAAGTGGATGCAACTCTTGGCTGCCTATCTCATCGCTCGCGAAAATGTTTGTTGCCGGACCTTCTCAGAGGTCGATTCCTGGAGCACCGTCTGGATCAGCTGCTTTTTTTTTTTTTTTAAATTAACTTTTGCATTTGTATTTGCTGTTTTACAGCAGGTTTCAAAATTTTTTAAATTATTGCCGTTCCTGGCGTGTAAGGCCTTCAGCCGTGATTGTGGTCACTTGCCTTAAAATTCTAATTTGCTATTTGTATTTAGGCAGTAAGCCTTTAAAACCTTATTTACTAGCATCTGATGACGTCTGCTGTGTTTGTGGCGACTTGCTTTTAATAGTTCAATACCTGTAACTTGTAAGTTGCAGCGAGTTTTAAACAATTGTTAATTTATTGCCATTCCTGGCGTGTAAGACCTTCTGCCCAGATCACAGCGGCTTGCTTTTAAAACATTATCTGTTGTATCTGTATTTAATGGTGATTTGCTAAATTGTAACTCATTGAAAGCAGTATTATTTACACTGTTGCTTATTTCTGCATTAACAACGTATGGTATTTTTTTTATTTATTGTTGAGTCTGAAATTACTGATTTAAAATAAATTGTGTGTAATTGTAAAAGGCCACCAATAGTAACTGATTACGGCCCCGTCCACAATCGTAACCGAATCCTGCCTTCCCTTGACCATACTAGGTCGCAGTTAGATTATGTGGGAAAGGTGTAAAGACTACAAGAGCAAGGTATACCCATAACAGTGGAGGAGGAGCCAAAAGAATATGATTTCGAAGCTGCACAGAAATCTGAAAGGGATATTGAGCTATATGAAGAAAAACTATTGCGGTTGGAAGTGGATTCTAACGTACCGTGAGATAGCGAAATGGAAGTGGTTATCCCGAAACAAGAAACTGTGCATGGGGTGTACGTTCTGGAATCGTTAGTGAAAGTGCAGAATGGCAGGTGCATAGCAGTGCAATAAAAATCTCGAGGTCAGAGCACAATTAAAGAACAGGTGAATGTTAGAAGAATTAGCGCACCTAGGAAGGGTTTGAGTTTTGCGAATGCTTGGACAAAATTACTCGTCCTCTTATGTAATGCCAACAGTGAAGCACATAAGTGGTGTTGTTACGCTGTGGGGTTGTTCTTCGTGGTTAGGGCGGGGAATAATACGAATACATTTTACAGTATTGCGACCTGGCCACACTAGAGGGACAGTTTGGAGACCATGAATGGATTAGCATGACAGTGAAGCCTCCGTCTATGAGGCAATGGTTTGTGGGCAATAACATATATGAAAAGGTATGATCTGCCCAGACTCCCGATCTGAATCCAATGCGACTTCTTTTGGAAGAGTAAGAAAGTCAACATCACTCCAGAACTTAGCATCCGATATCACTGTCTTTTCTGGTTTTGGCTCTTGAGGAAGAACGGCCCGCCATTCCTCCAGAGACATTCAAACACCTCATTGAAATTGTCCCGAGTAGAGTTCAAACCATCATAAAGGCGAAATACGGTTACCCCAGATTAATGTCAACTAATAGGAGTCCGGATACTATTGATCATATAGTGTTCATTCAGCGAACGGCCTCTCATCGTTGAAAATAACTAGCACTAGACAGTGAGTGATATTAACTTCAAAGCTATATAGATATATATAAATGTTGAAACTGTAGAACCTATCTCATGACACTCAGTAATCCTAATTCGTGTCCCTGTCGGTACAAGCTTTTGATCTGTCGTGTTTCTTTAAACAACACATTATGCGACAAAGGTGTGATTATATCTGTAAACTGAAGCGCATGATACGAATCTGAGGAATTAGTAAAACAAGGATTTGTGTTTATCAGCTGCTTGAAATCGGAGCTGCATAGTGACGGATAGTAATTAGTGTATTGAGTTTTATTCACTATGTCCAGAGATGAGGATGTTGAACTAGACGGCTGTATGAACAAGTAAGCGCTGCGTTGACAGCAACAGGATTCCGAGAAGATAACTGTATGTTGAAATGAGTTGATAGTGTGGTAGGGAGAAACGGCTGCAGCGTTGAATACCTGTATTGTATAGCTGGGCTGGAATTCGCAGCTTTAATAACGCTAGGCAGCACATTACGCTACTAAAGGATTTTGCTGCATGCCGGTAATGAGTTTGGAAATAGGCTGTAATGAATATTAGCTCTCGTTATTACGTTGTCAGTACTTTTACTTTGTAAACATTACCACATAAAATAAATTTTTTCCGTTAAAATGATACAGCAGGACATTAATTTTGCGGTAAACGTATTGCGTCCAGTTCTTCTGCCCCTTAATCACAAACAACTAAGTGGATGTCATATACGAGGACAAACATGAAAAGCAATCGACCTAGCCCAGAGGGGGCTTTGATACTAACAAAATTATATTTTTATTAATCATTACTTTTTGCGTAATATATAGTCAAGTGAAAACTTCATCCACGGAATAGTTCTGTTCTTATGGTTTTTGGAGGTGGTCATTTTGAGCATGATGTATATAAACTTGAGTTCACACTTCATATACTGAGTCCGGTGATCTGTCCCAGATCAAATACTCTGAGGGTTCTTGGAAAATTTATGTTGTCCATACTGTACAACGATTACTGACCAAGGGCACTACGAGTCGTGAAGTGATGTCAAGTTGATCCCATATTACTTGATTCCCAGCGAGCTTTCGAATGGTTTCCCTGCATAATAAACAAAATACACTGTAAGACAAAAAAAGCGACGTACCACGACGGAATTATCCGAATAGGAAGGACGTCAATAGATGTGATGTAGATTTACAGGCAAATCAATGATTACAATTTCAGAAAAATTGGATCATTTATTCGAGGGACAGAGGAAGTCAGTAATATGTTGGCCCACCTCTTACCCTTATACAAGCAGTTATTCGCCTTGGCATTGGTTGATAGAGTTTCTGGATGTTCTCCCGAGGGATATCGTGCCAAGTTCTGTCGAATTGGCGCGTTAGATCGTCAAAATCCCGAAGTGATCGGAGGATAATGGCCATACTACTCCATTTGGGGAGAGATCTGGCGACTTTGCTGCCCAAGCTAGAGACTGGCAAGCGCGGGGACAAGCAGTAGAAACTCTCGTCGTTAGCGGGCGGCCGTTATCTTCCTGAAACGTAATCTCACAATGGCTTGCCATCAAGGGCAACAAAACGAGACGTAGAATATCACCGGTTTATCACTGTGCTCTAATGATGCCGTGGGTGACAACCCAAGTGGTCCTGCTATGAAAACAATGCATCCCAGACCATCACTTCCTCTTGTCGGGCCGTATGGCGGGCGACAGTCCGGCTGGTATCCCACCACTGTCCAGGGCGTCTCCAGACTCGTCTTCGGTTTGGAATCTGATTGACTGGAGCAGTCTGGAGTCTTCAGTGATGGTCCAACTTCGAACTGAGCCCAGATGACCAGTGAAGACGTGTCCGGAGACACCCCAGACAGTGGTGGCATACCAGCCTGACTGTCGCCCGGTGGACAGCCCGACAACCAGGAATGATGCTCTGGGGTGACATCTCTTTTCGTAGCAGGACCCCTTTGCTTGTTGTCCGCGGCTCAAATACAGTACAGTGATACATCGACAATATTTTACACTCGGCTTTGTTGACCTTCATGGGAAGCCATCTTGGCCTTACACGTCAGCAAGAGTGTTTCTACTGCTTGTCTTCCTGCTTGCCAGAATCCACCTCGGCCACGAAGGACGCCGGATCTCCCCCTAATTAAGAACGTTTTGAGCACTGCGTGCAGGGTCCTCCAATCGTTTCGGAATTTTAACAGTCTAATGCACCAGTTAGGCAGAAATTGGCACCATATCCCTCAGAAGGACGTCCAACAAGCCTGTCAGTCAATGCCAAGCCGAATAACTGCTTGCGTGAGGGCAATAGGTGGCGCAGCGCGTTACTGATTTGCTCATTTTGTGAAGCTGTTCCTCTTCAATAACTCATTCAATTTTTTTGAAAGTGTAATCATTTGTCTAATCCCCCATTTGGATATCCGGACGAGGACTGAACAACCAACGAAAGGATAACGTTCTACGTGCCGGGGCGTTGAATGTCAGTTTGAACGTGGTAGGGAAGCAAGAAAATTCGAAAATGGAACTAAGGATCGATCTAGATATAGTTGGGTTCAGTTAAGTGAAATGGAAAGGAGACGAGGAATTCAGGTCTAGGGGTGGCGTCTTTGATTCAGAATCAAAACGTCTTCGGTCCCGGGTTCGATCCCAACCACTGCCAAAATTTTGATAAATAATCAGCATTGGCGGCCGAAGACTTCCGGCATAAGAAGTCAGCCTCATTCTGCCAACGGCCTTGTCAAAGAGGGCGGAGGAGCGGATAGAGGTTCAGGGCACTCTCTTGTCCTAGGGGTGGGAACTTGCCCCTAAAGGCGGAAGAATCAGCAATGATCAACGACATGAGGATGCAGAAGGCAATGGAAACCACTGCATTAAAGACATGTTACGTGCATCCACAGGACATGTGGCCTGTCATTGAACAAGTGTCATGATGATCTCTCCATTGGCAAAAGATTCCGGAATAGTCCCCCATTCGGATCTCCGGGAGGGGACTGCCAAGGGAGAGGTTACCAAGAGAAAAAGATTTAATAATCAACGAAAGGATAACGCTCTACGAGTCGGGGCGTGGAATGTCAGAAGCTTGAACGTGGTAGGGAAACTAGAAAATCTGAAAAGGAAAATACAAAGGCTCAATCTAGATATAGTAGGGGTCAGTGAAGTGAAGTGGAGGGAAGACAAGGATTTCTGGTCACATGAGTATCGGGTAATATCAACAGCAGCAGAAAATGGTATAACAGGTGTAGGATTCGTTATGAATAGGAAGGTAGGGCAGAGGGTGTGTTACTGTGAACAGTTCAGTGACCGGGTTGTTCTAATCAGAATCGACAGCAGACCAACACCGACAACGATAGTTCAGGTATACATGCCGACGTCGCAAGCTGAAGATGAACAGATAGAGAAAGTGTACGAGGATATTGAAAGGGTAATGCAGTATGTAAAGGGGGACGAAAATCTAATAGTCATGGGCGACTGGAATGCAGTTGTAGGGGAAGGAGCAGAAGACAAGGTTACAGGAGAATATGGGCTTGGGACAAGGAATGAAAGAGGAGAAAGACTAATTGAGTTCTGTAACAAGTTTCAGCTAGTAATAGCGAATACCCTGTTCAAGAATCACAAGAGGAGGAGGTATACTTGGAAAAGGCCGGGAGATATGGGAAGATTTCAATTAGATTACATCATGGTCAGACAGAGATTCCGAAATCAGATACTGGATTGTAAGGCGTACCCAGGAGCAAATATAGACTCAGATCACAATATAGTAGTGATGAAGAGTAGGCTGAAGTTCAAGACATTAGTCAGGAAGAATCAATACGCAAAGAAGTGGGATACGGAAGTACTAAGGAATGACGAGATGCGTTTGAAGTTCTCTAACGCTATAGATACAGCAATAAGGAATAGCGCAGTAGGCAGTACAGTTGAAGAGGAATGGACATCTCTAAAAAGAGCCATCACGGAAGTTGGGAGGGAAAACATGGGTACAAAGAAGGTAGCTGCGAAGAAACCATGGGTAACAGAAATACTTCAGTTGATTGATGAAAGGAGGAAGTACAAACATGTTCCGGGAAAATCAGGAATGCAGAAATACAAGTCGCTGAGGAATGAAATAAATAGGAAGTGCAGAGAAGCTAAGACGAAATGGCTGCAGGAAAAATGTGAAGACATCGAAAAAGATATGATTGTCGGAAGAACAGACTCAGCATACAGGAAAGTCAAAACAACCTTTGGTGACATTAAAAGCAACGGTGGTAACATTAAGAGAGCAACGAGAATTCCACTGTTAAATGCAGAGGAGAGAGCAGATAAGTGGAAAGAATACATTGAAAGCCTCTATGATGGTGAAGATTTGTCTGATGTGATAGAAGAAGAAACAGGAGTCGATTTAGAAGAGATAGGGGATCCAGTATTAAAATCGGAATTTAAAAGAGCTTTGGAGGACTTACGGTCAAATAAGGCAGAAGGGATAGATAACATTCCATCAGAATTTCGAAAATCATTGGGGGAAGTGGCAACAAAACGACTATTCACGTTGGTGTGTAGAATATATGAGTCTGGCGATGTACCATCTGACTTTCGGAAAAGCATCGTCCACACAATTCCGAAGACGGCAAGAGCTGACAAGTGCGAGAATTATCGCACAATCAGCTTAACAGCTCATGCATCGAAGCTGCTTACAAGAATAATATACAGAAGAAGGGAAAAGAAAATTGAGAATGCGCTAGGTGACGATCAGTTTGGCTTTAGGAAAAGTAAAGGGACGAGAGAGGCAATTCTGACGTTACGGCTAATAATGGAAGCAAGGCTAAAGAAAAATCAAGACACTTTCATAGGATTTGTCGACCTGGAAAAAGCGTTCGACAATATAAAATGGTGCAAGCTGTTCGAGATTCTGAAAAAAGTAGGGGTAAGCTATAGGGAGAGACGGGTCATATACAATATGTACAACAACCAAGAGGGAATAATAAGAGTGGATGATCAAGAACGAAGTGCTCGTATTAAGAAGGGTGTAAGACAAAGCTGTAGCCTTTCGCCCCTACTCTTCAATCTGTACATCGAGAAAGCAATGATGGAAATAAAAGAAAGGTTCAGGAGTGGAATTAAAATACAAGATGAAAGGATATCAATGATACGATTCGCTGATTACATTGCTATCCTGAGTGAAAGTGAAGAAGAATTAAATGATCTGCTGAACGGAATGAACAGTCTAATGAGTACACAGTATGGTTTGAGAGTAAATCGGAGAAAGACGAAGGTAATGAGAAGTAGTAGAAATGAGAACAGCGAGAAACTTAACATCAGGATTGATGGTCACGAAGTCAATGAAGTTAAGGAATTCTGCTACCTAGGCAGTAAAATAACCAATGACGGACGGAGAAAGGAGGACATCAAAAGCAGACTCGCTATGGCAAAAAAGGCATTTCTGGCCAAGAGAAGTCTACTAATATCAAATATCGGCCTTAATTTGAGGAAGAAATTTCTGAGGATGTACGTCTGGAGTACAGAATTGTATGGTAGTGAAACATGGACTGTGGGAAAACCGGAACAGAAGAGAATCGAAGCATTTGAGATGTGGTGCTATAGACGAATGTTGAAAATTAGGTGGACTGATAAGGTAAGGAATGAGGAGGTTCTACGCAGAATCGGAGAGGAAAGGAATATGTGGAAAACACTGATAAGGAGAAGGGACAGTATGATAGGACATCTGCTAAGACATGAGGGAATGACTTCCGTGGTACTAGAGGGAGCTGTAGAGGGCAAAAACTGTAGAGGAAGACAGAGATTGGAATACGTCAAGCAAATAATTGAGGACGTAGGTTGCAAGTGCTACTCTGAGATGAAGAGGTTAGCACAGGAAAGGAATTCGTGGCGGGCCGCATCAAACCAGTCAGTAGACTGATGACCCAAAAAAAAGAAAAAAAATAGTGTAGGGTAATATCAACAGTAGCAGAAAATGGAAGAACAGGAGTAGCATTCGTTACGAAGAGAAAAGTAGAGCAGAGAGCGAGTCACTGTGAACAGTTCAGTGATATTGTGGTTCTCATCAGAATCGACAGCAAACCAACGCCAACAACGATAGTTCACGTGAAGATGAAGAGATGCAAAAAGTATATCAGGATACTGAACACGTAATTCAGTACGTAAAGGGAGATGGAAATCTGATATTCATAGGGGATTGGAATGCAGTTGTAGGGGAAGGAGCAGAAGAAAGAGTTATGGGACAATATTGACTTGGTACTAGGAATGAGAGAGGAGAGAGACTAATAGAGTTCTGCATAAACTTCAGCTAGTAACAGCGAATACTCTGCTGAAGAATCACAAGAGGAGGAGGTATACTTGGAAAAGGCAGGGAGATACGGGAAGATTTCAGTTATATTACGTCATGGTCAGGCAGAGATTCCGAAATCAGATCCTAGATTGGCGAAGAGTTCTCGGGCTTCCAGCCGGGTGGCGGTGTCTTCAAACTGCGACGTTTCGACGAGTGACATACTCGTCATCTTCTGGCGAAGTGCCGAGACTTTGCGGATGCCGGTCCCTTTATACTTGCGGCACCTGGCTGAGGGAGGCTGTATCCAGAGGTGCCAAGAACCGTCCAGTTCACGAGACGCGACCGGAATGCTCTGACGGAGACACGAACGGCGCACCCGCTTCCCCCTCCACCCCGCCCGCCGGCTCCTCTGGATCCAGCCTCTCGCGGCCCGGTGGTGGGGGGCACGCCGCAAGTATAAAGGGAATGGCATCCGCAAAGTCTCGGTACTTCTCCAGAAGATGACGAGTATGTCACTCGTCGAAACGTCGCAGTTTGAAGACAACGCCACCCGGCTGGAAGCCCGAGAACTATTCGCCAGCTATATACGCCGGGAAAGCATACATTCACATTTAGATTCTAGATTGTAAGGCGTACGCAGGAGAAGACATAGAATCGATCACAGTTTAGTAGTGTTGAAGAGTAAGCTGAAATTTAAGAGGCTAGCCAAGATAAATCAGTACCCAAAGAAGTAGTGTACAGAAATAATAACGAGCGAGGAGATACGCTTGAATTTCTCTGAAGCTATACGGAACAGCTCTGTAGGCATTTCAGTTGAAGAGGAATGGACATCTCTAAAAAGGGCCTTCACAGAAGCTGAAAAGAGAAACGTAGGTACTTAGAAACTAACTGCGAAGAAACCATGGATAACACAAGAAATACTCCAACTGATCAATGAAAGAAGGAACTACAAAGATGTTCAGGGAAATTCTGGAATACAGGCATACAAGTCACTTACAAATGAAAGAAATAGGATGTGCGAGGAAGCTAAGGCGAAATGGCTGCAGAAAAAAATGTGAAGAAATCGAAAAGGAAATGATTGTCGGAAGGACAGACTCAGAATACAGGAAAGTCAAAATAACCTTCGGTGGAATTAAAAGCAAGGGTGGTAACATTAAGAGTGAAACGAGTATTCCACTGCTAAATGGAGAGGAGAGAGCAGATAGGTGGGAAGAATACATTGAAAGCCTCTATGAGGGTGAAGATTTGTCTGATGTGATAGAAGAAGAAACGGAAAAAGCGGATCCTTTGTTAGAATCAGAATTTACAAGAGCTTTGGAAGAATTAAAACCAAATAAGGCAGAAGGGATAGATAACATTCCATCAGGATTCCTAAAATCACTGAGGCTGAAGTGGTTACAAAGCGACTATTCACAATGATGTGTAGAATGTATGAGTCTGGCGGTACACCATCTGACTTTCGGAAAAATATCATCCACACAATTCGGAAGATTGCAAGGGCCGACAAGTCCGAGAATTATCGCACAGTCAACTTAAAAGCTCATGTATCCAAGATGCTGACAAGAATAATACACAGAAGAATGGTAGAGGATTAGTTTGGCTTTAGGAAAGGTAAAAGGGCCAGAGAGGTTGCAGTTGCAGTTGATAATGGAAGGAAGACTGAAGAAAAATTAAGACACGTTCATAGGATTTGTCGACCAGCAAACAGCGTTCGACAATGTAAAACAGTGCAAGATGTTCGAAATTCTGAGAAAAATAGGGGTAAGGAATAGGGAATGGCGTGTAATATACGGTATGTACAAGAACCAGGTGGGAACAATAAGAATGGCAGACGATGTGCTCGGATTAAAAAGAGTGTTAGAGGGGATGTAGTCTTTCCTCCCAATTGTTCAATAGATACTCGAAGGTTCGGTGACGGAAATAAATGAAAGATTCAGGAGCGGGATTAAAATTCAAGTGAAAGGATGTCAATCAACTAATCGCTGATGATATTGCTAGTCTCCGTGAAAGTGAACAAAAATTACGGGATCTGCTGAATGGAATGAAGAGTCTGATGAGTACAGAATATGGATTGAGAGTGAGTGACGAAAGTAATGCTAAATTGGTGATCTCGAAGTAGAAGGAATCCTGCTACGTGGGCAGTAAAATAAGCCGTGACAGTTGGAGCAAGGAGCATATAAAAAACAGACTGGCACCTGGCAGAAAGGGCATTCCTGGCCAAGATAGGGCCTCCGGTATTAAATATAGGCCTTCATTTGAAGAAGAAATTTCTGATAATGTACGTTTGAAGCACAGCATTGTATGGTAGTGAATCATGGACTGCGGAAGATCCAGCAAATAAGTGAACCAAAGCATTTGAGATAGAGAATAATGTTGAAAAGTCGGTGGACTGATAAGGTAAGGAATGAGGAGGTTCTGCGCAGAATCGACGAGGAAAGGCATGTATGGAAAACACTGACAAAAAGAAGAGACAGGATGGTGGGACATGTAGAGGAAGACAGTGAATGGAATACATCGAGCTAATAATTGAGGACGTCACTTGCAACTGCTCCCTGAGGTGAGGAGGTAGGCGCAGGAGACAAAATCCGTAGCGGGCCGCATCAAACCAGTCAGAAGAATGATGACTCAAAAGAAAAAAAAAATTGTCTGTCTTTGCGTGAACTTCACATCTACCGATTTCCGACCCAGTCGGTTAATTCCTTCGTGGTGCCTCTTTTTTTTTTTGGCTTAGTGTGTAAGTGGTCCAGTGAATCACTGAAGTCTGTACACTTCCCTAATCCGAAGACACCGAAAAAGAGCACAGAAATCATTAAATGACAACAAAACTATTATATGATAAAGTGGTATTTTAATGCAGAAGAAAAACTAAAACATATTATGATTGGTAAGAAATTCTAGATATGCGGATAGAGACGACAGAGATCATACATTAGTAGCATACATCAAGAAACTTCGAATTTTAAAATATTCATAAAGAGAACGTAATAAAACAACAAATTTGACATGTAGAGAAGATCAAGGTGAAACAAATGATTAAAGAGATTAAAACAGGGAAATTACGTTTATTATTTTATTTTCGATACAACTATAAGAATTAGAGCAGATTTGACTGTGTGAAGACACGACATAGTAATTGGGCAAGTGGTCAGAGGAGAGCGATGAATTATCTCACCATTCGGCGAAGTTAGTTTTACATGGCGTGTATGCGGCAATTGCAAGGTTGACGCAACACGTCCATCGCCTATTGTTTCCGTTGCGGCGGTTCAACAACCAGCAGATTGCGTCTTCCGTGATCCGTGGCTGTACTGTGACGCCCTGTGTGGCCTATATTGTCCTTTCTTTCACAGTGGATGACGTAATCTTTTAGGTACAGTGTGCTTGGTGGCCCGTGTGATGTTCGTGTGTTTGCGCTCTCGCCAACTACTGTCTGCGATAATTGTCCTACAGAAGCAGTGTTGGAGAAATATTTTGATACAGGAAATGTGTTCATAGTTGCAATTATACAACACCATCGGCTGTATATTGGAATTAGAAGAAGGAAAACTTGTGCCGGATCAGAGCTCGAGTCCAGATTTCCCGCTTTACGTGAGGGGTCGCTTTAACCCGCTTCTGTTATCCGAGCACGAATCACGGCCAGACCCAAACTTCCATACATCGTCATCGATGCGTCAGAACCTGCACTCGCACCTTACGTACATTACCGTCCAGGAAGGACATATTTACTGGGAGTCAAGGGCTTGGCACTGTTGAATAAATACGAAATGGCATTGCCTGTGTTATTAACCTTAATAATACCAAGGCATTTTCCGTAACGTGTATTACCGACGGGGGATGGGAGGTTCTCTGGGCCTCCTAAAAGATTTTAAAAAAATTAGGTAACTGTTATTGAATTATACCGCCCCCGGTAGCTGAGAGGTCATCGCGACAGAATGTTAATCCTAGAGGCCCGGGTTCGATTCCCGGCTGGGTCAGATTTTCTCCGCTCAGGGGCTGGGTGTTGTGTTATCCTAACCCCCATGATTTCATCCCCATTGACGCGAAAGTCGCCGAAGTGGCGTCAAATCGAAAGACTTGCGCCCGGTGAACGGACTACCCGAAGGGAGGCCCTAGTCAGACGATATATCATGTCAGTAGGATCCAAAATCTGAAAATACTTTTTAGCATATTCCTAGCAATATCAACGCACTTTCAGTAACAAGTACTACTTTACGACCACTGCAAAAATTTATAAAAATACAAATTTCGTACATCGCTGTTGGCTCACGACGTACTTTTTTAAAGGATACTGACGTGTAAGAAAGGTTCTGAGCCTGGAAATACCGAATACGTCATTTATTCAGGAAAAGGTACATCTACTATTGGGACTTATATTTTTGGGTTATGATTAACTGAAAAATTTGATATATGTGGGATACGGAAAAAGAATTGTTTAAAAACAATAAATATTTGTTCAGTATTTTATAATATGAGGTAACTGACTAGCTTACAATACTTCTAAATGGTGCGCATAAAGTAACCTCCCCCCCCCCCCCAACCCCTTGGCATTGCGAGGGTTAAGATAGCATTGCCTGAGTTATAAATAACTATGATGGAATGCTCCTTGGGAAATGTACGCATTTTGTATTTATTCACCAACGCAAGGACCTCGACTCTCAATACATATGTCCTTCCTGGACGAGAATACTGAATATGTAATGTTGGAGTGATTGTTATGACACATGGATGACCACATATGGAAATCTGGGTCTGGCCGTGATTCGTGCACGGGTAATTCAAGCTGTTAATGCGACTGCTCGCTTGAAGCGGAAAGCCGGCCGCTATGGCCGAGCGGTTCTAGGCGATTCAGTCCGGGAGCGCGCTGCTGCTACGGTCGCAGGTTCTAATCCTGCCTCGGGCATGGATGTGTGTGATGTCCTTAAGTTAGTTAGGTTTAAGTAGTTCTAAGTTCTAGGGAACTGAAGACCCCAGATGTTAGAGCCATTTGAACTATTTTTTGAAGCTGAAAATCCGCATTCTAGTCCCGGTACGTCACAGATTGTCACAGCCGTCACTCCAGTTATAGTTGATGGTGGTTCGTATTTGCAGTTGTGAATGTATTTCCTGTAATTCTTGACGGCTGTAGTTGCTGCCGTGCATCATACTTCTTAATAACACAGGCTCTGTTGTTTCGTCATATTTGGAGGTTGAGATCAGACAATGAAGTGTATTTGGCTGGTTAAAGATTCAAGTATTCTAAAGCAAGGAATTTCATTTGGAATTCAATGGAAAATGAATATCTTACGAAGTGACTATAGACGTTGAAGCGAAAGCAGGTATCTGACTCAAAGACTGAGTTGGCAATAGGTTGGTATGCCTCCAGAAGGCAAACTCCGCTTCTTCTGCTTCCTCTGACTGTCTGCTCGCAGGCTCATCTCACTAACTATTCACTGTTCAATTCCAAACTGTTCACTCACTTTGCTCGCAATAGAAGGCGGTCGTGCAGTGATTAGTACACTGGACTTGAATTTGGGAGTGTGATGGTTCAAATCCTCATCCAGCCATCGACATTTAAATTTCCCATGACTTTCGGAAAAGCGCTTAAGGCAAAACCAGAATGGTTCCATTGAAAGGGCATGGTCGATTTCCTTTCCCATCCTTCCCCAATTTGAGCATGTGTTCCATCTCTAATGGCCTCACAGTCGATGGATCAGCAAACTCGAAACTTCTTTACTTCCATCCTTCACACTGACTGCTCACTGTCTGACTAACAACTTTCACAATTATCCTTTGACTGACTAACTATCCTCTGGCTACTCCTAATTGGCAATTTTATCCATAGATTCCCACACTCTTCCTCCAGAACGTTTCATTTTCCACAGTATCGCTTTTTTCACTGATTGGCTAATTTACAATCCCGTACAATTGACGATTGATGCTGCGTGTCTACGAATCCTAGCCTATGTACACAGTGATAATTTCCGATCTTGTGGTAACTGGAGTGCACCCCGTTAATTCACGTCTCATAATCACGCTGTTCTTTGTTGTGGTAGTTTCCAGTGCTGGTTGGAATCTCCCGAGTGAATGGTATATCGCTATGTGTTTCTTCACGTGTTTGTCTTCATTCCTGAGTTGTCAATCAAGCAATCACCGAACAAAGAACTAACTTGTTTGTAACGGAAAGCCTGTACTTCGCTCATGTGTCTCCAGGTGCTTGTGACTTGGTACATCACTCTTGTTCTACGTCGAACTTTACATATAATAATCCTTCTCAACGAAAGCAAACACTTCAGTTAAGCCGCCCAATCCTGGCTTGTTGGAGAGTCTCACATACCGGCTGCAGTTTATGCAATTCTCTCAGTCTCAGTGCCTGGTGACGAAGTATTAGAAATAAAACTACCTGCTCAGAAGTATCCAGACACATCTACGTAATACAGAACTGACCACTAGATGTCATGAGAAGTGTATTTGCCAGTATGAAAGGAGATGCAGTGCGTTGTGTTGTCAGTAGAAAAGTAGTAACAGTAGATTGAATCGGCCTGGAGAGCTCAGTAACTTTTGACGTGGATTAGTCATTGGGTGTCACCTGAGTGTTGGGATTGGTACATGGTCCCGAGCGTGGTATAGGAACTTGCCATTAATAGGTTAGGATGAGGTACCATTTCCTCACTTGGACGTGATTGAGGAGATGGTCATGACTGGAATCGCAGAGTGAACTCTTAGCAAAGCATGCGTGTGATAGATGCAGCCCTGGGAACCTTGGCTGTCTTATGGTTGCAGTGTACAAAACCGGAAAGAACGGTGTTTAAACGGTAGCATGTGGCAAGTCTGAAGTCAAAGGTGTGTGCCCACTCTTTGCGGTAACCAGCAACAATGAGGGCCCACTGGGACCAATGAACAGCTACAGTGTACTTCTATTAATTTCCGGGTATGCAGCCGGATCTCGTCGACATTCTTACCAAAGTGCCTTCAATGGAATCGTTACATCTTATTGGTCACTTATTCAGTGCAGAAATGATGGCCTTGTTTGAACATATACTCTCCTCAACGTACTTTTTATTCAATGACGAATTCTTTGAACAAACAGACGGCGTCGCCATGGGGAGCCCTTTGTCCCCTGTGGTAGCTTATCTCTTTATGGAGGACTTTGAGGAAAAAACACTTTAGTCTGCTGTTTTAAAGCCTACGGTATTCTGGCGGTACGTAGATGATACTTTTGTTGTATGGTCTCATGGTAGACAGGAACTGGAGAAATTCATTCATCACTTAAACTCATTACATGAGAACATCAAATTCACGATGGAGATTGAAAAAGATGGCACTTTACCATTTCTAGACTTGCTAGTACGCCGCAAAAATGATGGGTCATTAGGACATTCTGTGTCCAGGAAACCGACTCACACAGATCTGTATCTCCAGGCGTCAAGCTGCCATCACCCAGCACAAACAGCCGGTGTTCTCAGTACCTTAATACATCGAGCACACGTAATATCGGATGATGAAAACCTCCACGCAGAATTAGAACACTTGGAGAAGTGTATTGACACTTAGACGTATCGATATTGGTATACTGGAGCCAACACGACTGCAGGTATTGTTTGTGTTGATAGAGAAACGCAAATCACAGACGGTAAAAAACAGTTAAAAACGATCTTGATTCGACAAAACCAATTGTTAGCGAATAAAACCAAATGAGTCAGTACTACGCGACCGCCACCTGCCACGTTGCCACAGTAAAAACACTTACTTGCCAGCTTGCTAAATACCTTTACAAGCGCACGTTGTTTCTTTATTCAGAAAAGAAATTAATCAAATTATAATTTTTATGAAACCACCGTGACGTCCCTCCCGTGAGGCAAAGACACGCCTGGGCATCGCAGCGCACGGCTTCAGAAACTGTGTCCTATACTATCCGCTAGTGATCGTAGAAGGTTCCCCACAGCAATTCTCTCGTTTTTAGTCAGGTATAAGTCGTGCTCAAATGTTGATTGACTGTGTCCATGGTTGCCTTCATATATCCCTTTAGTACTTAATTCCCATACTGCCCGAGTATTGTTCAATATCCGCTCCAGTCTCAAGGTATCATAAATAACACCTGCAGGTTTTATTTACCTCTCAGGTGCGTATGGAGCTGAACATGTTCTGGGTTGTGGTATAACGCGCAACGGGCATTGCACTTGGGGAAACTCAATTGTTCGTTCTTCTGCCGAGCACCATGAGGTGACAGCACTGATTGGGAACTTCGTATTCTGCAACTGCACAGAATGTCTCGGCGAAATAAAAGTAATGAGATATTTTTTATAATTACGTGTGTTTTCCACATGCTTTAATATTTTATTAAAACTGTACACACACCCCTTAGATAATAGCGAACTACGAATTAACGTTATAACAGATTTAAAAGCTTTAAACTTTTGGGGATCACATATGATACCTCAGGACTCAATGCTGACTTTGTTTACGCCAGTTGAAGTATGGTTATGTTTTCTTCCACTTCATTACCAGGCTTCACTAGATCACTGAGCTGGCCAACTAATCCAGATGAACCTGCAGTCTCTCTCAATTTCGAGGAAAAAACGACTTGTGGAGGCATACTGACGAGAATGAATACGTGTGCTATTAATGAAATCACTGTCTTCCATTACATACTTTAGAAAACTTGTTTGCCTTTTTTTGTTTTCTGATGGCCGATAGTTCCAGTAACCTCCAACCTAACACTGCTGTCAGCAACTCAGCAGCCCCAGATGAAGTCAAGAAACCGTTTGAACTCTGTTCGTTCATATTTTGAGAACGTGTCTCAGTTCCCAAGTATTAGGGTGTCAATAAAACAGGAAAAATACTTCAGTCTTCTGTAGAAGATCTGCATAAGTTTTGGGGAGCAGAATTGTTGCAGTACTCATGGGTGTACCACGACTAAGAATGTGCTAGGAAAGGAAACCTTGATACCCACTAAATGCAGACAATGTTTCATGTAACAAGTTTTAAGTCTCAGGAATTATCTAAAATTAGTTGATTAGATTGTTGACAGTTTTGGTATCAAGTTTGTAATCTAAAGACATATCTTGAAATCTACAGAAAATATGAACAATATGTGGTGTCACCGCCAGACACCACACTTGCTAGGTGGTAGCTTAAACCGGCCGCGGTCCATTAGTACATGTCGGACCCGCGTGTCGCCACTGTGTGATCGCAGACCGAGCGCCACCACAAGGCAGGTCTCGAGATACGGACTAGCACTCGCCCCAGTTGTACGACGACTTTGCTAGCGACTACACTGACGAAGCCTTCCTCTCATTTGCCGAGAGACAGAATAGCCTTCAGCTAAGTCCATGGCTACGACCTAGCAAGGCGCCATTAGCCTTACATAGTTTGATAGTTATCGTATGAAATGTCTCATCCAGAACGATGTATACAACAAGGATAGATAAAAGTTAAGTATTCGAGGAGCTGCATACTTTTCTTATTATCATTCACTACTTATCCTGTTCCAGAATTCACGCCCGTCTGCGTTAGATAGCGTGCATTTCGGCCTCCTCTATCTACAAGGTGGTGGCACATTTGCCAACACATCACAATGTGCGTAACGTTTATGACAGATTTTTGCTAACAAAGAACATTAAACTCTACAGTTGTGGACATAATGTTCCTGCTTAACTTCTGAGGTATCATATCCAATCAAAAAAATTTTTTGAGGATCATCTATTCTTGCCTAGTATTAACAGAAAGAAATTAAGACAAATGTAGCTCACTTGCATTTTAATACGCGCTCGGGCCTGAAGAGGAATTGCCTTGCTCTGGATATGGCAACTGTGGGACATGCCACTCCGTAGCTGCTCTCTTGCTATTCGCTATTCATTGCAATTGTCCCAGGGCGTTATTCAGTCCACAGTACGCAGCAGTCTGTGTGGTGCTAAATCCACCACTCCACGCAACTGCTCCTGTGGCTATTCGTATTAGGGCCGCAACCCTTAGTATTCTGCTCTTATCTCCTGTAATATTCCTTTCATTCCGGCTTCCAGATGGACTCTAACGAACGTCTCCTCCAGCTTCCGTGTCTTGTACCGTACTTACCATGTGTTGTAAGTTAGCTTCAGCGTCGAATGGTGACTGGTTTGCACAACTTCCCCCTGCCTGGGAAACAGCGATGCTACCGTTTCCGTTTCTGTTAATTAGTCCCCTCCTAATTAGGAATAACCTTGACTTGACTATGAGGCATCGGACTGAAACAGTAGCTCTGGCGTGCGGTAGGTGCTGATAATTTCCGCTACGGTACGCCCTTCATGGCAACATAGTGCAGGCGCCCTACCACACGTGAAATAGTTTCTCGAAATCGTAATAGGAGAAGTTGCTAATTGCGCTGATAATTGCACTCTAATTTTGAAATGACTGGTGGTTTGGGAACTAAAATGACGAATGGGACCAAATAGGTAAATCAATTTAGTCTGTCTGGCTCTACACTCACACACTATATTATCATGTAACACTCACAATAATAAGAAACATTTAAATGTCGTGTATCCAGTGATTAACTATGCGAATACTCTGCGTTTCACAGATGGTACAATGCGCCCAGTGGTGGATGTCATTTAAACATTAGTGTGAGAAGCATCTAATTTTACAAGTGATAGCTTGCAGTAATTCACTTTACTGCAATTAATGTGAGGACAATATTTAACTGAACGTGTTCCTGAAATATGATTTTGCTTAATAAAATTTTAATTTCGCCACACGCAACGAGAGTACTGTTTTCACTAGACTTTACTCACCATAGCCCCTCTACCAACTACTAATGAATGTGGAACTTCTGAAGTGAGGGTTATTGTATCTTTGACAGCAAGTGGTACATTTGCTACTCTGCACGCTGGTTCATTATTTACTAAAACCCGCTGCATTAGTTGATTATAGAATATATTAATTCGAGTTTTTACCAGCTTACACTCTTGTAACTATGAAACACAAAATACTTTAAGTCAATGGAACAAAGTACTGGGATATACTCACTACTTACGTAATGAAACACGAAAGAGCAACTGCAGTAATGAAATAGATAATTATTCAAATAAAACAACCACATTTGAGAGAGCCTGGCTTCACAAAAATGAAAACTTAGCTTTGCATGATAGCTTCCATTGATTGTACACCTTTTTTAATAGAAATACGTTAGTTCCATAATGACGGTAGCGAGCAGTTTCCTGCCTCTCTTGTAGATACTACACAATTTCCACGGCTGCAGTAAATCGGGCATGTGGCTCTATTCGACAGCTCATAATTCATGAAAGCTGATATTTCCTTTGGGAGCTATCCAACAAACCGCCATAAAACAAGTTGCGCTGTCTGTTTAATCATTATGTAAGCTGGTTGCTAAATACCTGTAGAAATATAGTCAACACATTCCAAAATGACAGCGTTCAGCTGTGATATATTCAAAGACTCAAAATCTGCAATTTAAACGCAGTTCATTAGAGGCTATCCATATCTGCTCACAAACGACTGCACCGCACGACATCACAAAGACGACGTCGTACTATGTATGACTCACAAGGAAAGATCCTAATCCGTTCTTTGACCACAGGTAATTCCCTTAACTGATTTAATTGCTGTTTACATTTACCTCTTTATTTCATACACGAGTAATAAACATTTTAATGATTAATGATCATACAGTAAGTAGTTAATTATTTTCAATCTTTGATGCTAGGCGGTAGCTCATTACAGTACTATACATTCGCAACCTGCCATCTTCCTTTAACTCTTACTATTGCCACTGGATGGTGTAAGCGTTTACAAAACTAATAGCTGTACTGACTAGCCTCTGCGGGAGTGCAATACGCGTGCCACTACACACTCCTCCTCCGAGTAGCTGGTGCCACAGTGAATCATCTACTCCTCCTCTGAAGAGGTGTAGTATCATCAGAACTATCACACATCATGGTCGTCCTCACCGTATGAAAAGGAATCAGTATCACTTTACCTCCCTCTTTCAAAAGACTGTGTGTACGCGAGTTACCATTACACATTCTGTTACTGTAGTATGCTCCAATGTTATTTATGCTGTATACTATCCGACAATTCCATAAGAAATACAAAATAAATTTCCCTATAGTAATAATTATAATAAGTCCATCAAAATAAGACAATGATACAGCCACAACATACGAAGTGTGGTAAAAAATATGACGAATGATTTTTTTAGCGGCAACCGCCGATGTTACAGCCATTTGATGTAATTTGACCGTTAGCCTGATCCACTGAGACAGACAGTGTCAAGTTGGAACGCGTTCTGACTTGTCAGTCAGCGTCTAAAGACGCTAGAGTCAGGTTGTGTTTACAGTGTGTGTCGCGCTTCAGGGATTTCGAACAATGTGTGAAGGTACCCCAAACGTTGAAATTGGTGTATGGCGATAATGCTATTATTCTGAAGACTGTTTACAAGTGGTATGAACGATTTTAAGCGGAAATGAGTTGGTAGAAGACGACCAAGGTTCCGGACGTCCATTAACCTCAAAAGCAGAAGAAAATAGGAAAAAAAAAGACAGAAACTGTTCGTTCAAACAAGCGAATAAGTATTGAAGAACTATCTCGTTTGGATCTGCGTAAGATATTTTAATTGAAATATGCAACTGAGAGTAGTGAGTGTAAAATTTGTTCCCAGACTTTTCGGCGGTAAACCCGAAGGAAAATTGTGTGTCAGTTTGCACAGAGTTGAAGGATCACTTTCTTTCAGATCCGGACTTCATGTACAAAACTGTAACTGTAGATGAAACTTGGGTCTATGTTTATGATCATGAACGAACCTTCAGAATTCCCAATAGAAAACCAGGGCTTACGTGATTACTCTGCTATTCACAATGAAGTGCCTGGCAGAGGGTTCAATGAACCATCTTCAAGCTGTCTCTCTACCGTTCCACTATCGAACGTCACGCTGGAAAAACGAGCACTTACATTCTTCTGTGCGAGCCCTGATTTCTCTTATTTTATCGTGATGATCATTTCTCCCTATGTAGGTGGGTGGCAACAGAATGTTTTCGCAATCGGAGGAGAATACTGATGATTGAATTTTCATGAGGAGATCCCGTCGCAACGAAAAACGCCTTTGTTTTAATGACTGCCACTCCAATTCACGTTATAATGTGAATTCGGATTCTACGAATTCGCAAAACAATAATGGGCAGACACAATCTTCTGTGCCGATGGATAATGACTGGAGGCAACGAACACCAAGTACTACTGAAGAGAGAGAGAGTGCGGTTCATGCTAATGAATCGCGTTCGGAAACTGATTGCGAGCGAATCGTGCATGAGGGGAGCGGTCGAGGAAAGGTATAGGGGCTATGAGCAGAATGTAAATATGAGGTACAACGAAGAAAGATTAATAGAAGAGGAGCTTTGTGCTGACACAACTAAATGTATGGAGGAATACCCATCGGAACCCATTTCTACAATGAAATTTGAAATAGAGGGTATTCCAGTAACGGTAGTTTTGGATACGGGCGCATCAGTAAACGCAATATCAATGAATTTATTTAATAAAATAATTAAGAAGAACCTGTTACCAACATTTCCTGCGCAATATTATTTGGCACGCGATCACAACCTGTGAAGACACAGACGATAATAAAATTGGATCTAGGAAATGCAGCGACAACATGTGCGTTCCTAGAAGTGGATAAATTAATAGTCGACTGTGTTCTGGGGTTAGAAACTATCCGGGATAAGGACGCAAAATTAGATTTCTTTATCGGGAAAGCAAATTTTTGGTTCGACTGAGCCATAGCCCAGGTAGATTTGTTAAGGAAAGAAGGAAAACATGGAAGATACGGCAGAGGTGCAAAGTTGCAATTGATAATGAAAGAGCACCGGCAATGCAAAACAAGTTTGATTAAAGTCATCCAAGTAGTAGAAATATCCGAGCAGATAAAACAGAAGTTGAGCGAGCCAGAGCACCTGAAGGATGAGTTTAGGACACAACTGTCTATCCTATTAAGCCAGTATATGAGAGTGTTTGAAGAACAACCCGGTATCATTAAGGGTTATACATGTCATTTGAATGTAAAGCCACACAGAACATACTGCCATAGTTTCTATACCGTTCCTTGGAAACAACGCAATGCAGTAGAACACGAAATACAGAGGATGTTAGATTGGAATCTAATTGAACCTTCAAACAGTCCTTACTGCAGTTCGCTTCTCGTTGTGCCGAAAACAGGTGGAAAGGTACGTCTTGTACTCGATGCTTGTGTAATTAAGACAATTATTGTACTGGTACGTACTCACCCAGAAAATATTGATGAGTTGATCCAAAAGTCCAATGGAGTGAAGTATTTTACAGCAATCGAGTTGCTTGATTTATACTGGCAGGTCAAGTTAGGTGAAGAGTTGAGAAAGTATACTGAATTTCTGTATGCCAGAAGAAGTTATCATTTGGAGGTTCTTCCTTTTGGTTTGAATATCAGTGCAGGAGTATTAATATCCACATTGGATGCAGCTTTAGGACCTGAACTAAGGAGTCAACTAACATTGTTTGTGGATGACGTCTTGATAGCTACAAATACCTAAGAGGAACATGTGAATCTACTGACGAGTATTAGAGAGATTTTCTAGTGTGGGAATAACAGCTAATCTCCGAACTCACATTTTTGCTGAGAGAAAATAATGTTCTTAGGGCATTTAATAAATTCAAGAGGCATCTTACCGGATGAAAAGAAGATAAGTGCGATAAAAAAAATTCCTGTTCCTAGAACGAAAAGGCAGTTAAAAGGATTTTTAGGTCTTGCATCGTTTTTTCGTCGGTTCATAGAGGATCAGTGGATGAATTCTGTGCCATTACTAAACTTATTAACGAAGAACGTGCGTTGGCATTGGACTGAGTAATGTCAACGAGCATTCGAAGCAATCAAGCTTCGTCTAACGCAAAGATTCTCTATCATCCTGATATGTCCTTGGAATTTGGATTAATGACGGATACTTCATCTGTTGGTTTGGGCATTTGTTTGTTCCAAATTCGAAAAATAGATGGCAAGCCCACCTTTTGCCCAATAGCTTTCGCTATTAGGTCACTGTCAAGTTCGAGAGACCGTATACTATCGCGGAACAAGAGGCTATTGCAGTAATGTGGGCATTCAAAAAGTTTAATTATTATTTATATGGAGCAAGAACCACACTGTGTACTGTGACGGTCAAGCTCTTAGCTTTTTACAAACTTGTAAGCTATTACATGGAAGATTAGGAAGATGGACAGTCACTCTTCGTATTGTGTATATACAAGGGAAGGAGAATATAATAGCAGATGCGTTATCCCGTCTTCCAGAAGGATTAGAAGAAGGCATCATCTCGGATGAAGATGGAATTTCCAATATTATTGATGAGAGATCAAGTAAACCGAAGATACTATTTAGAGGTATGTGATGATATGACGAGACTCCAACAAAGTGATCCAAGATGGATGAAGATTCGACAGAAATTATAAGATCCACAAGAAGATAAAATAAACCAGTACTAAAACGTAGCGAATGATGCAATGTTTGCGGCGCGGGGTTAGCCGAGCAGTCTGGGCGCTGTAGTCATGGACTGTGCGTCTGATCCCGGCGGAGGTTCGAGTCCTCCCTCGGGCATGGGTGTGTGTGTTTGTCCTTAGGATAATTTAGGTTAAGTAGTGTGTAAGCTTAGGGACTGATGACCTTAGCAGGTAAGTCCCATAAGATTTCACACACATTTGAATTTTTTTAATGTAATGTTTCATCGTCGGAGTAATAGGAGTCAGATTTAGTGTGTACGTATACCCGACGAATATGAGGAGAAGTTAATAACGTATACTCACAACACTTGGGGACACTTTGGTGTAGAAAAATGTGCGAACAAACTGAGAATGTACTGTTGCTTCCCAGATTTACGTAGGGGAGTATGGAGTGTACTGAGTAAATGCGTAATATGTCAGAAAACAAAACAAAATAACAGAGGCAGAAAGGCCTTTTACATTCCACTATTCCGGAAAAGCCGCTAGCTATTTTATCAGAGGATGTATGTGGACCATTACCGAGGGCTAGAGGAGGCTGCAAATACATTGTAGCTTTCTTGGACATATTTACAAAATATGTAAAATTCTATCCAATGAAAACTGCTATTTGAACCGTTTATTCAATGACTACATTCCGCGCGTAGGAAAGCCGAACGTAGTGTCATGTGACAGTGCTACAAATTTCCACTGGATGTAGGTGGAGGCTCGAACCAATATCACACAAATACTAACATCCAGATATAACCTGGGCGCGAATCCAATCGAGACAGCTTTTCGAGCATTAAATAGATTTATCCGAACATATTGCTATGCGAAGCAGACAAGATGCATAGAATATCTCGATACATTTGAAGAAATCATGAACAATTTGCCTCATATGGCCACAAACTTTACACCTTCTGAACTAATGTTCGAGAGAAGAGAAAAAATGAATGAATGGATAGGTAAGATTCCAAAGATATCAGAAGGAGACACCCAATGGCAGCTTAAAAAAATCTGACCGAAAGTGCTGGAAAGAGGAAGACAGATTTGACAAAACAATATAATGCAAACAATCCTTTCGCGTTAGCGAAAGAGTATTGTGATGTACAAATCCTCATGTGTCGCTGCTAAACAAGACAAAAAATGGCAGTTGATGTACGAAGGACCATTTCAGGTGATCAGGATGCCAAATCCAGGAGCATCTTAGGACATCCTGAGACCAGAAATATAAAGGGATTATATCCTCATCAGGATTTAAAGAATTTCATTCCTGAGGGAATGAAGAAATATAAGAAAAGGATGACAATTTTTCTAATAGTAATATAAGTAATTTTTTCATAATTTCAGATAAGCTTAAGATGGTCGACAGGCATCCCTAAGAGATGAATTATAATGATTATGTAAATATGTTTTCTTTCAGCAACTAATTTTGTATACTGTTAAGGAAAAGTAATTATGATGTCTTTTAATTTCAGTAAAAAATATAGTTGTATTGGATATCTGTTTCAATTTTCATGTAATTGTTAGTAATAGGCACATGGGAATATTCATCTTAAAGGCATATACAGGGTGGTCCACTGATCGTGACCGGGCCAAATATCTCACGAAATAAGCGTCAAACGAAAAAACTACAAAAAACGAAACTCGTCTAGCTTGAAGGGGGAAACCAGATGGCGCTAGATTGGCCCGCTAGATGGCGCTGCCATTGGTCAAACGGATATCAACTGCGTTATTTTAAAATGGGAACCCCCAATTTTTATTACATATTCGTGCAGTACGTAAAAAAATATGAATGTCTTAGTTGGACCACTTTTTTCGCTTTGTGATAGATGACGCTGTAATAGTCACAAACATACGGCTCCCAATTTTAGACGAACAGTTGGTAACAGGTAGGTTTTTTAAAATTAAAATACAGAACGTAGGTACGTTTGAACATTTTATATCGGTTGTTCCAATGTGATACATATACCTTTGTGAACTTATCATTTCTGAGAACGCATGCTGTTACAGCCTGATTACATGATTACATGTAAATACCACATTAATGCAATAAATGCTCAAAATGATGTCCGTCAATCTCAATGCATTTGGCAATACGAGTAACGACATTCCTCTCAACAGCGAATAGTTCGCCTTCCGTAGTGTTCGCACATGCATTGACAATGCGCTGACGCATGATGTCAGGCGTTGTCGGTGGATCACGATAGCAAATATCCTTCAACTTTCCTCACAGAAAGAAATCCGGGGACGTCAGATCCGGTGTACGTGCGGGCCATGGTATGGTACTTCGACAACCAATCCACCTGAATGAGATTTTCACACTGCAGCGGAGTGTGCGCTGATATGAAACTTCCTGGCAGATTAAAACTGTGTGCCCGACCGAGACTCGAACTCGGGACCTATGCCTTTCGCGGGCAAGTACTCTACCATCTGAGCTACCGAAGCACGACTCACGCCCGGTACTCACAGCTTTACTTCTGCCAGTACCTCGTCTCCTACCTTCCAAACTTTACAAAGCTCTCCTGCGAACCTTGCAGAACTAGCACTCCTGAAAGAAAGGATATTGCGGAGACATGGCTTAGCCACAGCCTGGGGGATGTTTCCAGAATGAGATTTTCACCCTGCAGCGGAGTGTGCGCTGATATGAAACTTCCTGGCAGATTCTGGAAACATCCCCCAGACTGTGGCTAAGCCATGTCTCCGCAATATCCTTTCTTTCAGGAGTGCTAGTGCTGCAAGGTTCGCAGGAGAGCTTCTGTAAAGTTTGGAAGGTAGGAGACGAGGTACTGGCAGAAGTAAAGCTGTGAGTACCGGGCGTGAGTCGTGCTTCGGTAGATCAGTTGGTAGAGCACTTGCCCGCGAAAGGCAAAGGTCCCGAGTTCGAGTCTCGGTCGGGCACACAGTTTTGACCAATCCACCTGACATGCTATTCAATACCGCTTCAACCGCATGCGAGCTATGTGCCGGACATCCATCATGTTGGAAGTACATCGCCATTCTATCATGCAGTGAAACATCTTGTAGTAACATCGGTAGAACATTACGTAGGAAATCAGCATACATTGCACCATTTAGACTGCCATCGATAAAATGGGGGCCAATTATCCTTCCTCCCATAATGCCACACCATACATTAACCCGCCAAGGTCGCTGATGTTCCACTTGTCGCAGCCATCGTGCATTTTCCGTTGCCCAATAGTGCATATTATGCCGGTTTACGTTACCGCTGTTGGTGAATGACGCTTCGTTGCTAAATAGAACGCGTGCAAAAAATCAGTCATAGTCCCGTAATTTCTCTTGTGCCCAGTGGCAGAACTGTACACGACGTTCAAAGTCATCGCCATGCAATTCCTGGTGCATAGAAAAATGGTACGGGTGTAATCGATGTTGATGTAGCATTCTCAACACACGTTTTTGAGATTCCCGACTCTCGCGCAATTTGTCTGCTACTGTTGGGCGGATTAGCCACGACAGCAGCTAAGACACCTACTTGGGCATCATCATTTATTGCAGGTCGTGGTTGACGTTTCACATGTGGCTGAACACTTCCTGTTTCCTTAAATAACGTAACTATCTGGCGAACGGTTCGGACACTTGGATGATGTCCAGGATACCGAGCGGCATACATAGCACACGCCCGTTGGGCATTTTGATCACAACAGCCATACATCAACACGATATCGACCTTTTCCGCAATTGGTAAACGGTCCATTTTAACACGGGTAATGTAACACGAAGCAAATACCGTCCGCACTGGCGGAATGTTACGTGATACCTCGTACTTATACGTTTGTGACTATTACAGCGCCATCTATCACAAAGCGAAAAAATTGGTACAACTAAAACATTCATATTTCTTTACGTACTACACGAATATATAATAAAATGGGGGTTCCTATTTAAAAAACGCAGTTGATATCCGTTTGACCTATGGCAGCGCCATCTAGCGGGCCAACCATAGTGACATCTGGTTTCCCCTTTCAAGCTAGACAAGTTTCGTTCTTGGTAGTTTTTTCGTTCGACGCTTATTTCGTGAGATATTTGTCCCGGTCACGATCAATGGACCACCCTATATATATGCAAAGCAAGGACACAGCAGTATAGCTGATTAATTATTTTAAAGAATAAAGTCAATTCACTGGGTGAAGTTTCATGAAATTTTATTGAGATGCATTACCAACGACATTATTTGGAAGGACAATGCTGGACAAGATTGAGAGGGATATGTGTGATCGTTGTGGGGCGTTTGGTATTAAATTGTAATTATTTGACGTATGATAAATGATGAAGAGAAACGACTTGGCTGAATTTGTTTGGTTCGGGGGAAGTAGTTAAACTCGTAATTACATTTTGTAAAGGTTAAAGCTAATTTCGCAGACTGATAGAAGTGGGGAGTAGTGATGGATTCCGGGAACAGCAACGAACTTCACGCGGCAAGTGTTGTGTGTTTCCAGGCACTAAATAAACTGTGAAAAAGTGCTGGTGCAGTGTCATAAAAAGAAACTAGTAATGAGACACAAGAGTGGTTATGTGTGTGCTAATAAGCAAGGATATACTCATGTGCATCATATTTGAAAACGATTTTGTGCTTCATTGAAGAGAAAGGTGAAATCACGAAAGAGAATTATAACTAGAGTTTACCAAGGCGAACGAGTGTGGACGTGGTACTCTGATAGTAAAAAACAAATGCATAAGGGAGAAAAGAATCTGTAATTGTGGCGAAAGATTACCGGAATATTGAGTAATAAAATGTATATTACTTCTTCTGAATCACTAAATTCAGACCAGTAGCGTCAGAATGAAGAGTATATATGCTAATCCGTTTTCTCACAGCGCTTCCCCATCAGTAATGATTAGCATTGATACTTGTTCCGGGGTATGTTACATGTTCACACACCACTGCCCTGTGAGGGTATGATCCAGCCGTTCTCCTACCTGATTATCAACTCTGTTCCTGACCATTCGACAATCACACTGGCAAGAGAGCCATTCTTCGTGCTGACATCGCTACCAAGACATCTTCACATTTACCCGACTCTACCAATGCAAGAACACCCTATATGAAGACAACATCAAATCTGTTATTTAAACTTTTAAGTAATTTTTGTAAATTACTGAGTGGAGCAAGGGGAACATAAGGTTAAATTAGCCTTGTTCCATGTTTTCGCTCAGGAACCCTTGCCCGAATGGGAGGGCTCTTCTGATCGAAAGTGAATGGCCGCATGAGTCGTTTACAGAGTTACTTGAACGGCTATTGTCAAAATATTTAACCATATGAGAAGTAGTGGGTGATTATCAAAGCTATACAAAGTTCATAAGCGGCAAAAGTTGTCATCAGTCACCAGCATATTCCACTCGGCAAAAGTTGTCATCAGTCACCAGCATATCCCACTCAGTAATATTATAGGAAACACTAGGATCAAGTTGTTACAGCTTTGGCCCCATATTGTCTTAAAAAGGAAATTCACGCCCAAACAATGGCTTGGAATGGATTGTAAATGGTGAAAACTACAAATCAGCTGAGGTGATTTATTAATCCAGAGAGTAGTATAAACTGCCTGCGAGCATTGGACGTTCCGTGCTACGGATGCATCTCACTGGAATAAGTAATCAAAGATGTATATTTGGGCACTCTGTGTGAAGCGATTACAGAGATCGGACGTGTTTTATGTAGGAGAGATTTTGCTATTGTTGTGCGACGCTATTAAGCTCCATTGTGAATGTTTAGTTAGTCGATGGCACAATAAACAAATTTAAGAAAATAATACGTATTCGAGGTGTGTATTTATCAATTTATAAAAGATTTGACAAACATTCCTCACATATCACGTGACGTAGATCGATCGGAGGTGCAGTGTGGAATGATAGTGCGAGCTTGCATCTTTTCACGGTCAATATTCTTCGAGAGAATGAAGAAGCAATGAGCTTTTCGTTGATAAAAAATTTGGACACATCAATCCATTCGCATCATACAACATAGCACCTAGTTGTGCCGAACGATCTTCGTAGCGAAATAAACATTTTAGAGATTTCAGGTGGAGCAGTTCGACGAGGAGTATCAGCGAGATCGACGCTGTGGGGCGTATATTTAGCTCTCCTGCGGTATTTAAAACCAAAGACTTATATTCTTTAGCTTTTTAAAAGAATGAAACTAAAACCTAAATAAGACCACTGGAAATCATAACTAAAAATACCAAAAATTAAATAAGGAGCAGAAAATTTTCTTAAAAAAAATTCTTTAATAAATAAATTAATTAAATTAAAATATAATAATGTGCACCTTACTGCTCCTTGTCACAGCCAGCATCAATATCATCATCAACTAGTTGTAGTTACAGTGATTAATCCTGTAGCTGGTGGTAGTTCCATGCCCCGCCCTTTTGGTGAAGGACATCGGATTAACAATGCCATACTGCAATTAGAATTCTCAGCGATTGAGGACGCTTTTGAGACCTCAGCAGGAAGCTACTGAGACCCTGTAGGGTTTGTGAAAGCGTGCCTTCCTGTTCTGGAAACGGAGCTCCTAAAGGCTTTAACAACCGTGGTATCCTGCCTTTAAATGGAGCACTACGCTGTACATCAAACTGTCACATCCCCCAAATAAGGCGAATGTTGTGTCGGCGAGATAACGCTTCACTACCTTTGGGGGAAAATGGCTTGATATTGTGTAGCACATCAATCGCCGAGTGGCTTCATGAGTCCACCATGAGTGTATACTGGACTTGTTTTCTGTGAACGACGTCAGAGGGTCAGTTAAAGCACTCAGCTGAATACTAAACCTTGTCATTCGTATGGATGCCTAAAATTCAGTAAATATAGGGTAGTGGATGCCTATGATTCAGTAAAGATAGGGTCTAGCTATACCATCCTCCGAAGGATATACCTGATAAGAAGGCACCTATATAATCGAAAATAAAACCGACCACGCTTGTGTTGCATGGTGAATCCCGGCTTGCGAAAGAAATTACAGTACACATCTCGATGTGGCATACGTACTCATGTTGATTAGTGTTATAACTTGGATGTTGAGTTCCCCATCAAGATCCAGGCGCAGAATACTGGAATATTGGCTCATGTTTATGGCCTGTAGAAAAACAGGTCAGACGAGCAGAACTAGCCAGATAAACGTACAGTTAGCAGACCCCTCTATTTCTCAAAATTTGCCAGAGTGCAACGTGCATGTGAACTTGCTGCTATTATCCAATGAAGAAAATAAGAAGAGAAACAATCATCATTAGTGTTGGATTAGGGGCATGTCCTGACTCATTTCCTCCAAAATTAGTAGACACAGTTGTAGAAATCTTATTTGCTTATGGTGTCTGAATATGCTTTCCTTAGACAAATTATTACCATAGCATCTAGCAGACTGTGCTTCTAAGGACCCAGTACATGTTATTATGCCCACTGAGAAAAAGAAATTCATAAAGTTTAACAATTCTCACCATCAGGAGCAATGCCCGTTTGCTGCGTATGCAGACTTTGATGCTTTCTCGGTCCTGTGATCCACTGTGAAGACCCCACAGCCTCACAAACTGCCTTCTCAGCAAAAAAAGTACCAGCAGTGTATCAAGCTGCATCATCCTATCATTCGAGTCTTAACCAATAAAAATCTTATTTTGGGGATAATCCTGCGGTTTGGCTTCTCATTGAACTTCAAAAACTTTCATGAGAGGACGATAAGTTTTACGACAACATTTCAATGACCAAATCGAAGGAGACTGATTATTAGTACATGAAGGCAGTTCACTGCCTTAATTATGGACTACCATCAGACAGAAAAGCAGAAACTCCTCGTAGGGACCACTGTCATCTTATGAGGAAGTTCTGTGGCGCCGCCCATAACACATGCAACTTGAAGTATGAATTACCGCGACACGTAGCTGCCTTTTTTTTTTTTTTTTTTTTTGTAACATAAGCGAGTATGAAGCTCACTTTCCTGTTGAGCACTTATCTAATTTGGTATGGCGTATGATCAGGTCAGTGTTTTGCCTCAGAGTCTCTAAACGAATGACGGCAAGAGTTACGCTCCACTTCCTTGACTCGCTACGTTTTATGCAGGCGCCACTCCAGAAACTTGTTGAAATTATGTCTCAGAAGGATATGCACATCACCTCAGTTGCATTCCCCGATGAGGAAGAGTTCGAATTTGTGACGATGAAGGGGGCTTTCCCATATGAGTATTGGGATAGTATGAAAAAACTCAACGAAACCAGGCTACCCGACATGAGTGTATTCTCCAGCAACCTCACAGGCGATGCCATATTGGAATGCAAGGTATGAACACGTTGTGGATGTCTGGCCAGATTTAACATCCCCACTGTAGGTGACACAACTTTACCTGGACACAGATATACGCTTGCTCACTGATGTTTTCGAGAAATTATTAACTCTGTGCATCACCACATATTCTCTGGATGACGCTTTTTATTACAAAGCACCTGGGTTGTCTTGGAACGCCATGATCAAGAAAACGAGGTGCAACATCAAACTATTGACCGATGCTGACACGCTTCTTTTCCTTGAGCGAGGTATCGCGTTGTGGAACTCTGCCAGTGTGTCCGTAGGTATGCCAAAGGAAATAACCTACATATGGGTAAGAGGTTCAGTGCATACCGTGATTCGATTTGCGTCATGTACTTGGATGACAATGATCTAAATGTGCATGCCACGCAACAGTCACTGCCGATTGACGAGTTTCGATGGAGGTCCAAAGAAGAAAGCAAGAGTTTAGGTGGAAAAATTGAGGATATGGTGGCTCATTCTGTTGTGGGGCATGTGGTGGAGGGAGAAAAAAATGGTTCACATGACTCTAAGCACTATGGGACTTGACACCTGGGGTCACCAGTCATATAGACTTGGAACTACTTAAACCTAACTAACCTAAGGACATCACACACATCCATGCCCGAGGCAGGAATCGAGCCTGCGACCGTAGCAGCCGCATGGTTCCGGACTGAAGTGCCTAGAACCGCTCGACCACAGCTGCCGGCGGTGGAGGGAGAACTCACACACCCTGTTATATTGCATGATGCCCACTCCGACTTGTCACTGAGTACAGAGCAACTAGTTCGTGAACAGAATCCACTCCAAAATGATGACAACGCTGGGGAATAAGCGGAGATACATTATGCACCATCGTAATTTCCAGCAGTGGCCCAGACTGGGCACGAGGGTGGTCAGAATGCTTGGGCTAACTTCTTCATGTAAGCCCATGGTTGAAGGAGTTTATTTAAGTATAACCCTGAGGGTTTCAATGCTGTGCGACTTTGAGAAAGAATTTTTTAAATTAATGAATAATTCAATTTTCAGAAAAACACTGGAGAATTTGTGAGAATATGGTGAAATTTTGATGAGAATCGAATGGGTTGGGGGTTAGGGCATGATAAAATGTATCGCCAGATCAAATTTTAAATGGGTCTCAATATTCTATGAGAACCTTGTTACAGTGGAGATGGCGGAGGTTGCAGTAGGGTTCATAAAACCTATCTATGTGGTGATATGTATACTAGAGCTATCCAAATTCCACACATACCGCTTTCATTATAAGTTTGCGAAACTTCATTTTGCTGAGCCTAAGTTACTTTATATTGAAGTAGATAGCTTCATCTATTGGGAGAAGAGGTACAATCGATATGAGTTAATGAGGTGCCATGGTGAAGAATTCGACATGTCATCATATACAGCCGATAATCCTCAAGATATTGTTGCACAGAACTAGAGGTTTATCGACCTAATGAAAGCCGAGGCGAATGTGTCTCTGGTTGTGGACTTCCTCCAGGATGATGAGCGGAACGGGGTGTTGGTGCCAGCCCCGTGGAACTGTGGTGCCGATGGTTTGTAGTCCAGCTACCGTCTCACGGAGGGCTTCCACTTTACTGTATAGCTGTCTAGCCATACGGGGAATGGTCGTCTTGAGAAGGTCCTTATTTATCTCCTCATGCAGAGTGACAATGCTGGTGAGCGGAGGTGCGTGAAGACTCCACCGGAGGACATTAATCTGTAGGCGATAGAGCGCCAGCATCCGGGACTTACTAATCGTGGCCCACGCAGAGGAACCATATGTTAGTGAGGGTAGGACAATGGAGTGATACAGCCGGAGCTTGGTATCTGAATTCAGCTGTCGGCTGGAGAAGAGCGGGTACAAGGCCCCAGTCAACTTTAACCCTTTATGGGCGATGTATTCTGCGTGGTGGTGGAAGAAAGGTTTCTTATCCAACCAGACCGCGAGATACTTGGTATCTTTGGCCCCGCAGGACCCGGACGTCCCCGACTGAGATGTTGTGGCGGAGTATATGAGGCCATTTAGTGAAATACACTGCCGTAGTTTTGGCGGCATTGAGGGCAATCTCATAGGAGCGCCACCAGGTGACCGTTGCGTCCACTTATCTCTGGAGGCGAGCAATGAGTTGATCAGGATTGCTACCGGTCGTTTAAAGCGCTGTGTCACCGACGTATTGTGCCATATGGCAGTGGTAGTTGACAGGCATGTCATTGACATAGACTAAAGCTTTGTACCAGGTCCACAGTAGTTATACCAGGAAATGTGAAATTCGACTGAAAGTTCATCGAGAACACCACCACTTCGTATAATATGTCTTCTGTCATGTATGTTCTGGCATTGTGGAGGCTATGCTCTGTGCACTCCATTATGTAGCAAATGCGCAGCATCAATTCTGCTGTTCTGTGTTGCAGGAAAACTAACTGGTGCTCTATTCCCTCGACGTCTTATGACACATTATATTGACAGACATATGTGGTTCTGAGCTCTTCTGCATTTCCTTTGTGTAAAAGCATCCTGAAATTTTAGTGCCACTGCCATCCTTTAAGATGTAAGTTCTGGGATTCGTTCCCTGCAATTTGGAAACTATGAATATCTCACTCAACCACTTTGCTAGGTATGACTTCTCAAATGTTGTCTTGTGTTTTGAGATGCATACTAAATCACCCACATTAAATTTCTGGATACAAGATTTTAATATGATAATATACCATGAAACCATTGTCACCAGCATCGATTGGTCTCGTTTTTATTGTGCTATGTTTGGTTCAATTATACTGTGGTTTTATTTCTGGGAGGATATCTGTTCACTTGTGTGAGCTGTGAAGATTGAAATGCATCCACATTTGACCTTTTATTGCTCTATTCAGACGTTCCATGATACTCACCCTTAGGTGGATGAATGTTGAGTGGTGATGTGTTCCATACTGATGCATCGTGGTCTTGAAATATCTATTGTAAAACTCTCCACAGTGATCAGTTTGGAGGTTGTTTGGGCGTCAATTCGTCCCTATCTGCAACAGATGCTTAATCACCTCCATGAAATCTCTGCCCATTTTTGTTTTAACAGGTAATGCCCAGGAAAATTTGCAGTATGCATCAATAACCATTACACGATCAGCAAGCTGTAAGTAATCCAATCTTTTAACCATAACATGCCTATGAATGTATGTTTTATTTGCTGGTTTGTACAGTTCTCCAACTACAGTCTCCACACTTATTCGATTATAATTCTCTCTCTAAGCTTGGAGATTACTAACAGCAGCAGGCGATGCTATGAGCAGTTGAGGTTGATCTGTTAGCTCACTGGGATCATTGAGGCATTTACAATGGGAGTTGATTGCTGCTCTTTTTATGCTGGATGTTAGTACCATCACCAATGCTATATTGAGCATCTAATCTAGGTTTTATAATGGTTATGTGTTTTTCTCTGTGCTGGTTGCCGACTTTCCTAGATACACCAATCGACTGCAGTCTTTCACCATACATCACCAGATCTTTGGATGAATAATGTATAGTTTTTGTGGGATTTAGGGAAGTGAGGTTCATTAGACGAGTTGTTCTTTGAAATTCTCTATCACCTATTTGAATTATTTTTTCTTTTAAACTTATAGGCTGTGGGCCAATCTGTATGGGATTTTTACCACTGACAACAAATATTTTGTGTATCCTACCATCACTGTGATGGTTAATGAATCAGCAACGCCGTCGTATTTGTGGAATTTCATTGAGAATTCATCGAGAGATTCAGTAACTGGTTTGATGGTTTCTCCCAGTCTCTGCTCTCGAACAAAGTATCCTAACCTTAACAGTCGTAACTTCTCTCAAACAGCCTTCTGTACCACGATGACCATATGCTTAATCGACATCTTGATGGAGTGTTCTAAGTCATCTGCATGCAGTCTATACTTACAGAGACAGTTCACAAGGTTTCTATACGCAGCCCAAGGTTCAGTCTTTCCATTATAAGGGATAGCACCATCAGTAGGCCAAAAGAGATTGTAATGGTGGAGCGTTGAAGATAAATGAATAGACCATGAGTGTGACACTGTCATACAATGATGTAATAAGTAGTGTCGGACAGCAATGTAAATGTCCATGGGTGGACGAGATGGACAGTACTTGGAGATCATCTGTTGACTGATACAGGATCCTGCCTGACACAGTTCATCCCATTCCAACTCCATAAACCGCACTTTAACACTTCCCATTGCATTTTTAATCTCAAACACCATACGCCAGTCACTGTCCACCGATGCTTCTGTACCGATAATACCGATATTTATTCGTTTTAAACCGCTAACTGTTAAATCATAAGTTGAAGTAAAAAGCGGTACAGCACTAGAAAGAATCGCAGCTTCTCAACCACCACTTCAACACTCTGCCCTTGCAGTAACACTGAAATGTTCTGGGGTGGTGGCTATGCCAGAGACCAATACTGAATTGCACCGTGTGGAGTACGACCCGCAGTACAGTGCTTCTGAGAGTAGGGGACTGGTTGGGTCTCTTCATTACACAAGTCGAGCAAGATGGATAATAGTAGCTCGTTGTCCTTCCCCAACATGCTGGTCAGATGCGCTACAGGATCCCATGGCGCTGCTACTACTGCTGGCCCTAACAGTTCGGAGATCGCTGCAGGTCCCGCTGAGCCTGCAGTGGCTGTTTGTTGCCAGTCTGGACGTGCAGCAGGTTACTGCTTGTCTGGACACACTGGAGATCGCTGAACAAAGAACAAGAAACGGCAAGACTCCCCAAACAAAGACATAAAAGTGAGCAATGAGATGGAACTAAACAACATGTACTTACTTTATGCTTCTTATGTGAGACAGAGGCGGACGAGGATCTTGACTGCTGTTCTCACTTCATGATCCTTCCATTCACTGCAACAGAGAGCACATCGGTGTTATATCCTCTGGACGTCACGACAATGTGACCAGATGTAGTGTAATTGCACTCTTATTGGCTTCTGCCATTTTTAGGTGAAGAAAGGGGTGAATGTTGTTCCTACTGGATCTCAAGAAAAGTGTTTGGGGAAAAACCCGCTTCAGGCACCGTCTGGCTGTTTTGTGAACTAGCTTAGTCAAGGCCCAAGGTGAACAAAAAAAAAAAAAAGGTTCAAATGGCTCTGAGCACTATGGGACTTAACAGCTGAGGTCATCAGTCCCTTAGATTTAGAACTACTTAAACCTAACTAACCTAGGACATCACACACATCCATTCCCGAGGCAGGATTCGATCCTGCGACCGTAGTGGTCTCGTGGTTCCAGACTGCAGAGTCTAGAACCGCACGTCCACTTCGGCCGGCCCAAGGTGAACACCTCTGGTTCATTCCGTCTGGAGTAGTCGAACAGGAAAAAGTTGTCTCCTGGACTGTGGACTGACCGGTCATTTCAGAAAACATGAACAACTCCAGCACACGCAGTAGTCTATATGAGTTGCGAAATTCATCTTGGGAAAAAGTATCACCCTGTGGTCATCCAGTATCACATCCTTCCATTCCTCTTGCAGGAGGCTATGGTCGCACTCCTCAGCTGTAAGCTTACAGGTAATTCACTTATTGAACTCCTCTCTGTTCAGCACCACCATCTCATCAACTGAACACACTACGCCATACCTTCTCAGGAGGAGCCGGCCGAAGTGGCCGTGCGGTTAAAGGCGCTGCAGTCTGGAATGCAAGACCTCTACGGTCGCAGGTTCGAATCCTGCCTCGGGCATGGATGTTTGTGATGTCCTTAGGTTAGTTAGGTTTAACTAGTTCTAAGTTCTAGGGGACTAATGACCTCAGCAGTTGAGTCCCATAGTGCTCCGAGCCATTTGAACATCTTCTCAGGAGGAGACTACACACTGGGACACTGCAGTGACGGAGTTCCAAACTGAGCTAAAATATCTATCGAAATGCATCTATACCACAACATCTTTCATTTATGTTTTCATCACCATCAACTGATCGCTACATAGTGAGATCCTTCCTGTCCGGCGATTTAAAGGTTGCAGCCAATTGGAATGCTGTCGCCATGCTGTTGCCACTGAGCGGTGGCATGTGGAACAAGACCCTCAGTAGTGACCCAACCTCCATGGAGTGCATATGATTGTGCTCAGTGCTCCATGACCCAGCTGGCTGGTACATACATTGGCGGCCCAGAATGGCGGCTATTATACCGCACTTTATTTCATTCCTTGGTGCTGACAGTTACTATGTCATAGAAAGTGGGGAGAGGTGGTGCAGATGTGAGCTCTACACAAGTAGGGGAACCCTGTCTCCAACAGACTGATTACATAAAGACCATGTAAACTGAACTAAAAAATGCGTTACTGACATTGACCTGAATTTTGTGTCGAGAGATTCTTCCTCTGCAGCACTGACTGAGTCGTTTTCTCGCTAATTTCCAGGTGGGGGAGGGGAGCAGATTGGGGGAGGAGAGGGATGGGGTTTTCCCACAAGGAGAGGGAAAAGTGGCTCAGGACCAGGGAATGGGTGTTACAAAAGAGTTTCCCTTTTCCCAGAGTGGTTGGGGAGGAAGAGGAGATGGAGGGGAAGGGATTATGGATTTCTCAGAAGGATGGATTTCTTAGAAGGATGGATTGTCCTCAGGGGGTCATAAATCGACCCCCAGGGGATCATAAATCTCTTATTAGAACGATTTGTTTAAGTAGCACATCAATTTTATGTCATAAGTGTGCCAGAACCCGTTTATCCCACGACTCGCTTCATCTAGTACTGTAGTTATTTTGTTGTTAAATTCTGGTGTAGACTGTGGCACTGAACAACACGTACATACTCAGATAGTACCGTGGACGATGAACTGCAGCGGCAGCTGAGAACATCTGAGAGTGGGAGACTGATTTTGGGGAATATGTATGTGAGCTGGCTGGTTAGTCTTGAATATTTCTTGGGTGTTCAGCACTTCTTAGCTGCTCCATGCATTCGTGATGACTGATTGATGTGTGCAGGGTGTCACCATTATATACTCTCCCCCTGTCCTGCAGCTTCCAGCTGGCCACCTCTGGGCGCGGACCTGGAGCTGTGGCGGGGGAAGCGCGGCGTCGGTGGTCAATCCAGGGTCCTCAGTAGCAGCACCGCTGCCGCCGGACGTGAGAGACGCTGGCGTGGTGACAGTGGCTCGTCATCTTCTTCAGTTGTCATGATGGAAGCGGATATCCACGTAGATTGCCGTTGTGCTTTAATTATGCTCAAGGGTAAGTCCCAGGCCTTGCATAGTCGAAAGCTACTGTCTTTATTTATTAGTCCGTCATGTGGTCAGATTTCTACAGAATCTTTGAGAATACAATCTCAGGAAGTATTGGACTGTTGCAACAACTAGGTGTCATCGTAATTCGTGGTATGTCCGTGGGAAATGCAATGTTCCGCCACGACGGACTTTATTGGTTATATGTTATCTGCGTGGCGTTTATGCTCAGTGCATCTCTCCATCTGTTCTTTACTGTCCAGTTAGTCTAGCCTGCATACGTTTTGCCAACCTGCAAAGGGTGCGGTATATTCCCGGTTTCTGGATTCCTAGGTCATCCTTGACCGGTGCCAATATGGCTTTCGTCTTGGCTGGTGGTCGAATTGGCACTTGACGTTGTGTTTCCCGAGTATTCTTCCGACTTTTGCTGATTTGTTCTGAACATATGGAATAATTGCCGACGCAAGCAGTTTATCTTCGTCATCAGGAGGCTGTGGTCTCAGCTTCTTCGGTCTTAAGGTACGTTGTATTTGGCTATGATCATCCGTATGGAACCCACTCCGTAAGTGCGGCAGTACAGCTGCAAGACTGTCACGATCCGAGATTACGCGTGCTCCGTGCACTAGTTTGCTTAGGACACATTCTAGTTGAGAAGGGGCATCACAGTTGGAAACATTCAAGTGCAAATCTTTATGTGTTCGTTTATGATAGACGCTGTGGTCCTAGTGTTCCGTCTGGTCTTCGCTTGACGAGCTCATCCAGAAAGGGAAGTTGACTGTTTCTTCTACCTCCGTTGTGAATTTGATCATACGTTGCAGCGAATTCAGGTGTTGCGTGGAGAATATTCCCCAAACGGCAGGACTCCCTATCCGAATTCATAGTAAGCTGGAATAGCAAGCTATCACCACTGGGCGGCGATGAGTTCATTTGCTGTGGTTTTCTTGTTTGGTCAGTTCCTCTAGGGCCCCGTTGGAACCATAAGATTTCTCAGCTTTGCCTTTAAGATGTGCTGGTTGGTGTCTTGTACGTTGTCAGCACCTCAATGAATACTGTTGCACTCTGAATAAACCTTTCTGCACAACGATGTATGGACTTCAGGCTGACGACTGCTTCGACCTGTCTGGCGCCATTCTGCTGACTGACGCAGGACAGTTCACCGCCCCTGTGGAATCGTGGAGCAACGTGAGTGCCACGCGGGGTAGCCGTGCGGTCTTTGGCGCCTTGCCACGGTTCGCGCGGCTCCCCCCGTCGGATGTTCGAGTCCTCCTTCGGGCATGGGTGTGTGTGTGTGTTGTCCTTCGCGTTAGATTAGTTTAAGTTAGATTAAGGAGAGTGTAAGGCTAGGGACCGATGACCTCAGCAGTTTGGACTCATAATAACTTACCACAAATTTCCAGAAAACGTGAGTACTCAATCCATCAGGGACATTTCAGACCTTCTTTAGCCACCCAAGTGTACTGTTGGTGATGCGACTGTGAAGAAGAAACACGAAGGAAAAACTGCAGATGAAACAAGATGGAACATACTTCTTGTACTGACAAACAGGGACTGCCGAACATTACGGAGAGTGGTTGCAAATAATCGCATGGAACCACTCGTGGTATCTGACAGTCCAGCTGACACAGTGACTGTGCTTAGAGAACCAAGAAGAGAGATGTACAATGATGAAGCATCTGTCCATAAGCTACACTTTTCCGTAGTCAGTGCTAAGGAACGCTTGAGGTGGCCTAAACGACGACACCACTGAACAGTGGACAACTGGAAAAGAATGATTTGGAGTGACGTATCGTGCTGTATGCTGTGGCAATCCAATAGAAGTTACCTGCAGCATGTGTCGTGCCAGCAGAGAAATATAGAGAAGGTGATGTTATAGTAAGTGATGTTATAGTAAGTGGTGTTTTTCGTGATTAAGGCGTGGTACCCTTACTGCCGTTTAGAAAACTCCGAATGCGGAAGGATACGAACACGTTTTACAGCATTATTTACCGTTACACAGTAGAGGAACAATTTCGAGATGAGGGCTGTAGCCGGCCGCGGTGGTCTAGCGGTTCTAGGCGCTCAGTCCGGAACCGCGCTACCGCTACGGTCGCAGGTTCGAATCCTGCCTCGGGCATGGATGTGTGTGATGTCCTTAGGTTAGTTAGGTTTAAGTAGTTCTAAGTTCTAGGGGACTGATGACCACAGATGTTAAGTCCCATAGTGCTCAGAGCCATTTGAACCATTTTGAGGGCTGTATCAGCATGACAATGAACACAGCCATAAGGCATCATCTATGAGGCGATGGTCTGTGGACAGTAACATTCCTGAAATGGACTAGCCTACTCAGAGTCCACTCTTGAACCCAATGGAACCCCCTTGGGGATGAGTTAATCGACTTTGCTGCAGACCCCAGCGTCCAACGGCACTATCTACTCTGGTTTCTGTTCTTGGACGTTCAGATAGAATGTCTCCAGCAGAATTCAAGTCGTCATAAAGACCTATATCTCTAACGTCGATCAGTTGTAGAATTTTGGAACACGTATTGTGTTCGAGTATAATGACTTTTCTGGAGACTAGAAATCTACTCTGTAGGAATCAGCATGGGTTTCGAAAAAGACGGTCATGTGAAACCCAGCTCGCGCTATTCGTCCACGAGACTCAGAGGGCCATAGATACGGGTTCACAGGTAGATGCCGTGTTTCTTGACTTCCGCAAGGCGTTCGATACAGTTCCCCACAGACGTTTAATGAACAAAGTAAGAGCATATGGACTATCAGACCAATTGTGTGATTTGATTGAGGAGTTCCTAGATAACAGGACGCAGCATGTCATTCTCAATGGAGAGAAGTCTTCCGAAGTAAGAGTGATTTCAGGTGTGCCGCAGGGGAGTGTCATAGGACCGTTGCTATTCACAATATACATAAATGACCTTGTGGATGACATCGGAAGTTCACTGAGGCTTTTTGCGGATGATGCTGTGGTGTATCGAGAGGTTGTAACAATGGAAAATTGTACTGAAATGCAGGATGATCTGCAGCGAATTGACGCATGGTGCAGGGAATGGCAATTGAATCTCAATGTAGACAAGTGTAATGTGCTGCGAATACACAGAAAGATAGATCCTTTATCATTTAGCTACAAAATAGCAGGTCAGTAACTGGAAGCAGTTAATACCATAAATTATCTGGGAGTACGCATTAGGAGTGATTTAAAATGGAATGATCATATAATGTTGATCGTCGGTAAAGCAGATGCCAGACAGATTCATTGGAAGAATCCTAAGGAAATGCAATCCGAAAACAAAGGAAGTAGGTTACAGTACGCTTGTTCGCCCACTGCTTGAATACTGCTCAGCAGTGTGGGATCCGTACCAGATAGGGTTGATAGAAGATATAGAGAAGATCCAACGGAGAGCAGCGCGCTTCGTTACAGGATCATTTAGTAATCGCGAAAGCGTTACGGAGATGATAGATAAACTCCAGTGGAAGACTCTGCAGGAGAGACGCTCAGTAGCTCGGTACGGGCTTTTGTCAAAGTTTCGAGAACATACCTTCACCGAAGAGTCAAGCAGTATATTGCTCCCTGGTTCAAATGGCTCTGAGCACTATGGGACTCAACTGCTGAGGTCATTAGTCCCCTAGAACTTAGAACTAGTTAAACCTAACTAACCTAAGGACATCACAAACATACATGCCCGAGGCAGGATTCGAACCTGCGACCGTAGCGGTCTCGCGGTTCCAGAGTGCAGCGCCTTTAACCGCACGGCCACTTCGGCCGGCTATATTGCTCCCTCCTACATATATCTCGCGAAGAGACCATGAGGATAAAATTAGAGAGATTAGAGCCCGCACAGAGGCATACCGACAATCCTTCTTTCCACGAACAATACGAGAATGGAATAGAAGGGAGAACCGATAGAGGTACTCAAGGTACCCTCCGCCACACACCGTCAGGTGGCTTGCGGAGTATGGGTGTAGATGTAGATGTAGAAGAGTGAACACACCCCATATTAAGTCCACTAGTAAGCGTTCGGACACTTTTGATCAGTCAGTGCGTATCTCCTCTGCCTGGTGGGCGCCCTGTACACGGTGCGCATGCGAGGGCGTGCGTTGATTGCCGATCAGGTGATGGCAGTGGCAGTGGCACGTGGCTGTAGCCGTAGGCACAGCTGATGACAAAGTCTCTACTGGCTACTTCGATGACCATGTGGGGTAGCGCAGTGGTTACACACTGGACTCGTATTCGGGAGGACGACGGTTCAAACCCGCGTCCCGCCATCATGTTTTATGTTTTGCGTGATTTCCCTAAATCGCTGAAGGCAAATCCCGGGATGGTTCCTTCAAAGGTCGCGGCCGCTTTCGTTCTCCATTCTTCCCTAATCGAAGCTTGTGTTCCGTCTCTAACGACCTCGTTGGCGATGTACGTTAAACACAAACCTCCTCCTACTCGTATTTCGACTGCCTTGTAACGACGCTGCCCTTGTGCTAAAACCCTAGTGCGTTTGTGCGACTGCCGCGTGGTTATGATAAATTAACGACTGAGCTGCTGGTTTTCTCGGAATCGGTCATCGATTGTGCACACTATTTTCTAATGTACGTCATGCCACACTGACGCAGAATCTGATATACCCGGCCTTTCGTACTCCGAGGTCACTTTTGACGCTCTCCGTAACGCTTTTGTTTGATTGGGTGGGAAAAAAACAGTTATAACTCGGTGCTTTTTTATTATGGGCCCGACTAAGTCTACCGACCTTTTCAGGCATATTCTGACTACTATGTATTTTATATTTGATGGAGAATGCTGTGAACAGAAAGAAATGTAGAAATGCATGACGCTACATTACAAAGTTGACAGTCATGACGGATGGTCACGCTCTCTGACATCAGCACCGGCAGTTGTGGAATGCTATCTGTTGTTTTGGACACTTCGCTGGAGCTTTCATTCCGCATAGCGTCTGTTTAATGTTGTTGAAAATATCTTTTTTTTTTTCATTCGTTGCGTATCTCCTGTGAATTAAAACTTATATTAGTGAATATCTGTGCAGTGCTTACATTCTCCCATTTTACGTCTGCCTGCTGCTTAGAAGTTGGATTCGCGACTTATCGATAGATAAGTTTACACTAATTCGTGCATTATTACAATTTAAGTGTGTGTTAGTGCTTTTTAGTTTGCTGTAAAAGTAGCACCAAATGTGCCAAATGTGGATGTTGCTGTAAGTTAGTTCGAGAGAAACATCTCGGATCTGTGGATTGGCATTTCATTGGGGTGGTTGTAGCCGAAAGGCCAGTAAAGTATCAGATGAGACTCTCCGCTGGAGTTGTAAATTCTGTAATCGAGACACGAGGATCCCGGAACAGGGAAAAAAGATTTTTGCCGTTTAGGCAAATTCTAAATGGCACATATTGACTTAGATAGGTTGAAGGGGGCAAAAAGACGATTGGAGCTGGGAAAAGATGACAAGTGTTAAGCAAATGGAGAAAATATCAGAAATCATATTTCAAATTATTACGATTAGCAATAAGAAATGAGCGTCAACAAGTTTTTGAGCGGAGTGTAGAGCAGAAGACTCATAGGAACAACTTAAGGGGCTCCGGAACGCCCTACACTTGCAATGTTAAAATAACGCTTATAAATTACATCTTTCCTCACAAAGTATTTGAGGTAGGAAGTTGAACTTTTTACAGATTATTTTTTGGAATATGGGCTACAACTTAACACAGGGATTTTACAAAATTTTAGTTCAGTTATTAAAGATGATTTTTTTTCAATTGTAATGAAAATTCACAACATTTTTTTGCAATTTTTTATTTATATATTCAAAAATATACAGTTTTTGGGAAAAAGGCTGTGTTAAATTATGCAGAAGGTACTGTGTAACATTTACTGAAAGTTTGAAACAAATATGTTTGGAAGATCCTTAGAAAACATGTAATTAGTATGAGAAAATAAAAGTTTTGGGAATCGAGCGACAAAGATTGGATTAACTTTTTAGTGCATTCCAGGTCCATAGGATGGATTATCTTCATCCTCTGCAAACTCCTCCTCCAACTTCCTCTTGTTCCTCCTCCTGTTTACTCTTGCTTGTATTTCTAGACTCTTTACAGCCCTGTCTGCAGCCCGAAGGCGTTCCTTGTCTAAAGCAAGCATCGCTCGTTGTTGTGTTCGTAGATTTTGCTACCATTTTCTTCAGTTGCAGTTACTGCAACACTGTTCTAAAAGGTGGTCACGTATGAACACTAATCACATTTCAGTTGTATTTCACTAGCAAGTCCTACGTGCTTTATTATGGAGAGTTCCAGACCAACTTCACTACAATGAATACATCTTACACAGTTTGAAAAAATTCCTTTGAGAACCGACATATCAAATATTTCATTCACTTCCGATTCGCCCATAAAACATTCATAGTTTTCACTCATTGAACCGAGATTCTTCTGTGAAGTATTTTCTTTCCCACTTTGACTGCTATGGGCAGGTGTACTTGAGAGGTTAGGTTCACTCACTTGGTTATCGTCTATATTGTTTACAGTAATAACACATACCTTTGGCTTTCCAACATTTCTCCTTTTCTTAAAAGCCTTCAGAGGATTTCTAATAACTTTACTTTTACTCATTATTATACTTCAACAGAACAGAGACTCAAGAAACAGAATTAATTACGAATATTTTCAAGACAACGACAGAGTAAATAAACATGAAACAATCGACAATCACACCAGCGATATATATTGAACCATCACAGGTTAGCCACAACACATACTTTATCTCACATCACTAAAATGTACCTGATGAACACGGACGTTAATAATAACACCATTTGACAGCAGTTTAACAGCGCCACAGTGGGTCACGCCCATGTAGAACACATTTCAAAAAAAATTTAAAAATAGTTGTAGTCTTCGGAATTGAATAAATTATATATCTATTAAAAGGTAATAGTCTGCAGATTCAGAAAACGCAAAAAAGTAAAAATTGAACTTTTCATGATTTTGAGCCTTTCCGGAGCCCCTTATGGCTAGGTTGGTAGAAAAGTCAGGTAGAAAAAGAAAGAGTCTTGCTGCTAGGGAGGGGAGTAGGTCAAATGTTACAGGAAAAGTTTGGTGTAGGATACCAGGTCACAGGCGTCGTGACCCTAGTGTCAGGCTCAGTCAGATGCCAGAGAACATAGCGGCCTTGTGCAGAGACTTTTATGAACGGAGGAGCAGGAAATAGCCTGGCTCGCAATTTTGAGTAATCCAAAGAAAATAGCTGCAACAACAGCAAACAATCACGTAGAGCTTGTGGAGGTTTTACAGCGTCATGACCGGCCCTGGGCAAACACTGCTGTCAGCCTATGTCAACAAAGAGCTGAGCGTATTGCTTTTGACTGAAACCAAGTTTCATTTCTATGCTGTTCCTGTTGCTGCAATTGGGAGCTGTGGATATACTGATCATGGCCTGCACCTGAATGGGAGAGAAAGGACAGATTACCTAAGGATCTTGCAGAAAATGTAATGACCCAGCGAGGTGGCGCAGTGGTTAGACACTGGACTCGCATTCGGGAGGGCGACGGTTCAATCCCGCGTCCGGCCATCCTGATTTAGGTTTTCCGTGATTTCCCTAAATCGCTCCAGGCAAATGCCGAGATGGTTCATTTCAAAGGGCACGGACGACTCCCTTCCCCGTCCTTCCCTAATCCGATGAGACTGATGACCTCGCTGTCTGGTCTCCTTCCCCGAAACAACCAACCAAGAAAATGTAATGGGGGCCACAAGTACAGTAGGCGAAATCCCTGTGATTACAGGAATGAAAAGGCCACATTTTTTTAGGTGGGATTCAGGTTATACGCAAACAGTCCTGAAGGAAATTAGAATGGAACAGGACCATAATATATACATATAACAGTCCTCAGAAAAATAAAACTAGTTTGTTTCATGAGAAGGGCTAAAAAACAAGATATATGAGCTTCTTGTGAGTCTGGAAGCTGTGATAAATTTTGAAGTAACAGATTTTCTTTGCCTCTCTGAATACCGTGTAACCAAACGGCAGGAAAAGTTAAACATCGAACGTTTTAGACTAACATACTCGTAATTTCCGTGCGCAGTAAACATGAAAAATATAGAGTGGCAATATATGTAACAGTTGGACATACAGTAAAAAATATTGGAAGAAACGTTTTTTGTGTAGATCAAAACCTAGGAGAAAGTGCTTATGAGCTGTTACTGCAGATTAGTTATCTGGTCATTGTAGCAGTCGGCAGATCCCATCTAGGATCGTTATCACCCACAGCTGTCGCACCAGTATTATACTTTGCCAATATTAATATCGCATACTGAAGTGGTACATATATATGGCACAGAAATCATGCTGAAGTAGAAGACACGTTTGAAACACCAACATATTGAAATATGTACACAGTGAACAAAAGAATACGGAGAATGTGGTACAAAATACGCTCTAGCCTCATTCATTCCGTACTTTCTTAGTTGTCATGATTTTCCTCTTATGAGGCACTTCCGTGTGCTCACGTTAAAGCATTTAGCAGTAGCCGCCCGTCATCTGAACATTCCAAGTTCCCTGGTTTCAATGTTCCACATCCTTCATATCCTGACGGAAACTTTCACCTTGTTCCTTACTTACAGCACGCAAGTTTGTTGGAAAACATCAAGTGCGAATTTTAAAAAATATAACTTCAAACTCATTAATCGTTCCAGCGTTCTGAAATTCGTTAGTATATTCTCAGTTATATTGATATACTCTAGGCTATGATTCTTAGGCAGTCCAGGTTTCTCGCTCCACAGCATTCATTGAATGAAGGAAATCTTCATCTAGCATTAATTTCCAAATACTGGGACCATTTAACACGCTCTCTTTCAACTTAGCATCTGACAGTTGGGGAACTTTTAGCATAGGTACTCGAAACAGCTGCCAGACTTAGCTAATAGCTTGACAAACTGTTTCATTATGTTACGCTTTATTGTTTGTGAGTCACAGATCACGGACTAAGTCATTCTGACTGAGTAAACAAAGACGGTCCTCATTTGTGCCTACTTCGAAGTCAGTATCATTCATCTCCTGGCCGGTAGCTCTGTCTCCACTGTCCGTATCTAATATCTGCGGAGGCTGTGGTGTAAGTACGATCCGGGCCACGTAGAACAGGACGAATCGCTGAGCGGGTGTTATCCAGACACGCAATAGTCTTCTTGTCCCCCCCCCCCTTTTTTTCTTTTTACACCAGTAACCTTGCAAGAGTAAAAGTAGCAGTCGTCGGTATGATTCTGTTGCTCCAGTCAGACCATAGTGCCAAATCGTAAAGACTTTTTCTTTGGTGCCGTCGAGCGTCATAAATCTTATATGTTCACATCATGCTCTGTTGATATCGGCTAGTTTGTCTGGAATAGGCTGGTAGACCCCTTTCTGACGAAAGCCATATAATAGTTCTTCGGCCTTTTATCACCACAAGTCCTCCTCAAACATAAGAAAAGCTGTTAGGAAAGTTGGGTAGACATTATACGCTAACACTAACACGTACGTCCTTCCACAAACACAATGCAGTGACGGACTGGCAGCACCATTTGTTTTGTGAAGTTCGCTGTGTGCCTCTAGGGTTGTAAGTCTTGGAACAGTTGAAAATGTTGGGCTGCTTCTGTGCTGTGATTATTGCAAATGTATGCGATCCGTGCAAAAACTGTGGGTGGTACGATGTTTTTAGTATCATTTCCGAATTCATGAGGTTGAAGTAAATAAAGAAAGCCTAAATTTTTGAAAAAAATTGTGACCTTGCAGTTTGTTGCATTGTGTTATTGAGCTACCTGCCAGACGAGAAGAATCACTCAGTAGTTTCTGGAAATTTCAATATCGACTTCTCAGAATGTAAACAGTGCTACACGAGAAAGAATAACAACTAGCGACATTTGTATTTATCTGAATTTACAGTAAAACAGTGGACATCAACATTTAATTATCCGTGTGGAAAGAGTGTAAAGAGAGCATGCACTGCCAAGAATTTCGTAATAAAATTTTAGAGGAAAGAGAATGTACGGGCCGGGTTAACGGTGTATAATATAGATTCAGAAACATTTATGTGGACGTTTTCTTTGCCGGCCGGAGTGGCCGAGCGGTTCTAGGCGCTACAGTCTGGAACCACGCTACCGCTACGGTCGCAGGTTCGAATCCTGCCTCGGGCATGGATGCATGTGACGTCCTTAGGTTAGTTAGGTTTAAGTCGTTCTAAGTTCTAGGGGACTGATGACCTCAGATGTTAAGTCCTATAGTGCTCAGAGCCATTTGAACCATTTTTTTGACGTTTTCTTATATAAACAGTGCTACACGAGAGAGAACAACAAGCAGTGACATTTGTAAAGGCATAGCAGACTGACTACCTTGAGCCAATATTTAATAAATGCTCGCACGGTAGAGAAAATAAATAAATCAGGCCTGCGACAAATCGTAACTGAAAAGCTGCGTTTGAGTGAAAATTTTATATAACTTCCAGCCGAAAATTTTATCTCATGCTTCTTGAAAATGTTTTTCTTCCCAGCACCTGAAGACACACTTGGAACAACCATAATTTTAATGACCAGTTTAAATAATTTTAAAACGAAGAGTCGTCCTACTGGAAACTGCGGCGAGGTAACAGAAACAGCGAGTCCAGAGATCGCAGCATGCCCCGTCAACGTATGCAACTCATCAGATAGGAGAAGAAATCGAATTCACGTCTTTGGTTGCCTTAAGAATATTAAGAAACAGCACGGTGATGTAAGTAAACGATAGCCTATGCCAGTTAAGAGTAAATGCAGCAGCTCAATTAAATTTTTGTATCAACATTAAATTAAAAAGACAGTTTGCTTTAACTTGTCGAAGTAATGTACTGTCGGTAAAGAAGCAATAACAGCAGAATGGACCGTTCAGGAGAGCCCACTGACTTTGAACGTGGGCTGGTAACTGGATGTCACCTGAGTAACAGACCAATCGGAGGCGTTTCAACCGTTCTAAAGCTGCACAAGTTTGCTGTTGGTTATGTTACAGTGGAGTAGAAACTCGAATACGAGACCTCATGTATTGACAGACAAACACCATCGAGCATTGTGGAGGGTGACAGCAAGAAATAGCGTGAAGTCACTCGTGAGTTCAAAAATGGTTCAAATGGCTCTGAGCGCTATGGGACTTAACATCTGAGGTCATCAGTCCCCTAGAACTTGGAACTACTTAAACCTAACTAACCTAAGGACATCACACACATCCACGCCCGAGGCAGGATTCGAACCTGCGACGGTAGCGGTCGCGCGGTTCCAGACAGTAGCGCCTAGAACCGCTCGGCCACACCGGCCGGCCTCGTGAGTTCCAAAGTGCTACCAGTAGTCAAACTGACACGATGACGGCGTGTAGGGAGTTCAAAAGAGAGAGGGCTGTGACCCAGCAGTTCCTCATAGTCACACATTTCTGTAGTCGGTGGTAAGCGTCATTTGAGATGATGTAAAGAGCGACGTTATTGGACAATGGATGACTGGAAACGGGTTATTATAATGAATAACACTGTACTCTGTGACAAAGAGGTGGAACAGTTTGCGTTCGCCGAATTCCCGGAGAACGTTGCCTACCATTACGTGTAGTGAAATGCAAAGTACACTACGTGATCAAAAGTATCCGGACTCCCCCAAAAACATACGTTTTTCATATTAAGTGCATTGTGCTGCCTTCTACTGCGAAGTACTTCATATCTACACCATATAAGAGACCTCAGTAGTCATTAGACATCGTGAGAGAGCGAAATGGGGCGCTCCGCGGAACTCACGGACTTCGAACGTGGTCAGGTGATTGTGTCATACGTCTATACGCGAGATTTCCACGTTTCTAAACATCCCTAGAGCCACTGTTTCCGATGTGATAGAGAATTGGAAACGTGAAAGGACACATACAGCTCAAAAGCGTACAGGCCGACCTCGTCTGTTAACTGACAGAGACAGTCGACAGTTGAAGAGCGTTGTAATGTGTAATGGGCAGACATCCATCCAGAATATCACACAGGAATTCCAAACTACGTCAGGATCACTGCGAGTACTATGACAATTAGGCGGGAGGTGAGGAAACTTGGATTTCATGGTCGAGCGGCTGCTCGTAAGCCACACATCACGCCGGTAAATGCCAAACGACGCCCCGCTTGGTGTCAGGAGCGTAAACATTGGACGACTGAACTGTGGAAAAAAACGTTGTGTGGAGTGACGGGTCACGGTACACAACGTGGCGGTCTGATGGCAGACTGTGGGTATGGCGAATGCCCGGTGAGCGTCATCTGCCAGCCTGTGTAGTGCCAACAGTAAAATTCGGAGGCAGCGGTGTTATGGTGTGGTCGTGTTTTTCATGGAGGGGCCTTTCACCCCTTGTTGTTTTGCGTGGCACTATCACAGCACAACCTACATTGAAGTTTTAAGCACCTTCTTGCTTCCCACTGTTGAAGAGCATTCGGCGATGGTGACTGCATCTTTCAACACGATCAAACACCTGCTCATAACGCACGGCCTGTGGCTGAGTGGTTGCACGACAATAACATCGCTGTAATGGACTGGCCTGCACAGAGTCCTGACCTGAATCCTACAGAACACCTTTGGGATGTTTTGGAACGCCGACTTCGTGCCAGACCTTACCGACCAACCTCAGTACCTCTCCTCGGTGCAGCACTCCGTGAAGAATGGTCTGCCATTCCCCAAGAAACCTTCCAGAACCTGGTTGAACATATTCCTGCGAGAGTGGGAGCTGTCATCAAGGTGCCAACACCATATTGAATGCGAGCATCATCGGTGGAGGGCGCCACGAACTTGTAAGTAATTTTCAGCCAGGTGTCCGGATACTTTCGATCACATAGTGTAGGTAGTGTCATGGCATAGGGGTGTCGAAGGGTTAGCGTATCTTATTGCGTTTAAGGGGTGAAAGAAGACAATCTTCATCCCCATTCTGCCAATGCTCCTCACTCTTTGAATAGGTACACTTTTCAAAAGAACTATAAGTGTTAAAACAGTGAAATTTGTACTGAATGTATATAACATATTTGCCTGCATTTAAAAGCAAAATGAACGAAATATCCCTGACGGATTTGAAGAAATTTTCTTATTCTTTTACTAATAAAATTTCACTTTTTTAAAATACATTAATTATTATAAAACTGTTTCTGTTGGTTTGGTGGTTCTCAACTTACTTGTAAATAACTTACTACCATCCTGAGTACAAATTGACCAAATTTCGTATTTCTAACCAAATTATTTTAGTAAATAATCGTACCAGAAAGTCAAAAAAAGTATTTATGAGAAAAATCTATTTAAAGTTTAGTATTGTAATTTTAGTATAGTTCTTGATGAGGATTACTTACCACCGATATTTTCCTGAACCTTACTGAGCATCATCTGAATCAAATGGTTCAAATGGCTCTGAGCACTATGGGACTTAACATCTGAGGTCATCAGTCCCCTAGACTTAGAACTACTTAAACATAACTAACCTAAGGACATAACACACATCCATGCCCGAGGCAGGATTCGAACCTGCGACCGTAGCAGCAGCGCGATTCCGGGCTGAAGCGCCTAGAACCGCTCGGTCACAATGGCCGGCATCTGAATCATACTGATCTTTTCTTCTCTTGGTCCCTTTTCATTTCTGTCGAGCTTCTTTTGTCCATTTTCAATTAGCAACTTGTGCTTTGCGGATTCTCTCCTTATCTAACTGCACCAAGGATTTTGCAGTATTTCCGCTATCTTTTATGTTCAAATACTTCCAAAACATTCAATTTTCTTGTTACACCATCACTGAAGCATAAAATAGCATCATAAACACTAAATTTGAGGGTTGTAATCTAAAAAAAAAATACTGTTTGTGGTAACCTGGTACCAATGACAGAATTCATGCATTCATATAAATTTTGCGTTTTTCCATGAAGACATTTCTTCAACAAAACATCTTTACAAACACCTCTAAATATAGGTTTAATTTCATTCATTACTGATGCAAGTAAAGAATGTTTCTGGTCACATGCTGCACTTCTCCTGTACTTGCACCAAGTGTCAGGATGATTCTGGCAAAGGCAGGATTTTCATTTGTGGGAAACTTATCGAAAACGATAGCCCATACAGCTTTTTTCATGTTTTCTGAATTCCCAACGTTTCTTCTTATGGGCAAATCACAGTAATTCTGTTATCTATCTATTTCAACATTTACCAGGCGACCTTCACCACGCTCGATAGCAATAACAAACAATGTGGTAACGATGAGTAGCGATAGGAGATACAGGATAGGAACCCATGACACGGTAACACAATACAAGCAGGAAATAAAAGAAACATGTGCATTATCTCTGCATGGTGTAAAAAAGAAAGCGTGGCATTTAAATGCCAGGTGGCACAGAACGTCAGGGAAGCTATGATATCTCACTTTACCTGAAACAAAACCTGTTTTACGCAAGAAATACGCAAAAATCTAAAACCGATTTTTTGAGCCCGCTTGCCTTCCGTCTTCCCTTTAATAAAGCGTTAAATGCGGAAGAAATGAACACATTTTACACCAGTGTGTACTGCCTGGAATGGAGCAACGGGTCGGAGACGGCGACTCTTCGTACAGCGTGGCAATGCCTTCCGTCATAAGGTAGCGTCTGTGAGGCAATGGTTTTAGACAAAGGACCATTGTGGCCGGAGTAGCAATCTGTGCCAAACGGAACAGCTGTGGACAGAGTTGGAACGTCGACTTCGCTCCAGGCCCCAGCATGCAACAAAACACGTTCTCTAGTTTCGGCTGTTAAGGAAAAAGAGACTTCCATTCCTGTCCACACATTCAGACACCTCAATGAAAGTGTTCGCAGCAGAAATCAAGCTGTCACACAGGTGAAGGGTGCAGAAATCCAATATTAATGTCCACTGATAGGTGTCCGGATTCTTTTGAACAGATAGTGCAAGTTCATGTCATGAGCTCTTTCGCAGGTTCAACTAAGCAATACAGTGTCTCTATCAAGCGCACTTAATGTTGAATTCTGATATTTCCGCGTTAATTTTAACACGGAATATCGATGCATTTCATGAAGTTAAAAGTAAATGCCACAATACGGGCTGTATAGACCACGTTAAACTAGAACTGATTTACATGTTCCTACAATTTAGAAAACGTTCACTTATAAAACAGGTAAACGATTTTTCTGTTTGACACGTCGATTTGTCCATCCTCCAAAAATCAAATGGCTCTGAGCACTATGGGACTTAGCAATTGAGGTTATCATTCCCCTAAAACTTAGAACCACTTAAACCTAACTAACCTAAGGACATCACACACATCCATGCTCGAGGCAGGATTCGACCGTAGCGGTCGCGCGGCTCCAGACTGAAGCGCCCCCATCCTCCCTTCTTCAGTTGTGAGGCCATATTGCCAGTAGTTGCTTTACAATTCCTGGCGGTTTCTGTTTCCTTTGATGTTTGCTCTAGATATAAAAATATGCATTATGCCAATACCGTGTATCTCACTGAGTACAAGAGAGCAGGCATGAATAAGTTCGATGTTAATGACGAAATAAGAAAAGAAAAAAAATCGTAGGGTATGCATTGCTAGAAAAAACGCTACGTTTTTGTGAGGATTTAATTGTCTAACGGCATTGGGAAACGTAGCGAATCTAATGGAGAAGATTAGTTTCATCTAAGGATGCAATTGATAGGAGGTCGGCGTTATCGGTAGCAGCAGAATACGATATAAATATAAGGAGAGCTCAGTCTATGAAATCAAGATATTCATATAGCGGAATGTGCATGGCGTAATATGCGCTCCAATCGCAGAAGAACTGACAGTCCCTGTTGTATGCGTAGCGCCTCACAACAGTCGACACTTCCTGTCAGATTAAAACTCGAACTAGGGATCTTTGCCTTGTGTGGGCAAGTACTCTACCTAATGACCTACCCAAGTATCAGTCACGATCCAGCCTGCTTCTCGGTCCGACACACAGTTTTAATCTGCCAGGAAGTTTCGTACCAGCGCACATTCCGCTGCAGAGTGAAAATTTCGTTCTGGGAACAGAGCTGTTGTATATCAAAGACACTAGAAGAAAAGATAAAATAGTAGGTAACTGGGTTATTTCCGCCGAAAGGAGCGTTCAGAGAAATCTGTATGTAACATTATGAAAGATCAATAAAATCTCAGTGAATTTGACTCTGAAACAAAAGAAAATGGCTCTGAGCACTATGGGACTTAACATCTATGGTCATCAGTCCCCTAGAATTTAGAACTACTTAAACCTAACTAATCTAAGGACGTCACACAACACCCAGCCATCACGAGGCAGAGAAAATCCCTGACCCCGCCGGGAATCGAACCCTGGAACCCGGGCGTGGGAAGCGAGAACGCTACCGCACGACCACGAGATGCGGACGAGTCTGAAACCATTAAAGGATAAACCACGAATAAAATATCGAGTAGCATGTCGCAGTCGAACCGCTTTAGGAGGTAGGGTGGTACAGAGACGATTTCGGATTTCCGTGCTTTATCTAAACGCTTAACACAAATGCTAAGATAGTTCCGTAGTTCCGTTGGAATGACATGGTCGATTATGTTCACCATCCTACCAAATCTAAGATTGTATTTCATCTTCAACAAAAATTGTGCCAAAGGATAGAAAAAGCCTATGTTCCTACCTTTTATTGTAAAAAAAGATTGAACACCAACGGAGAGGAGCTAGTGATGGGTAATGGCAGATCGCTTGTACTACGCACAAATATCTTAACACATTTGCGATGTAGCAGCTGTGTCTTATCGTAAACAGCTGGTGAAACGAGTCTTTTGTATTGGTTGCCTCATGTGAGAGTATGTTGTAGCTGCCATCAGGCGAAAACTTTTGCTTTCTGGTCTTCTCGTCTATATTTATGAGGGTAGGAGGCGTGGGGGCGCAGCTCGAGAATTGACATCTATTCAAATGCTTCGCTGTTGTTTACATTTTTGCAACAGTTCGACACAGCTACGCGGTGCTGAATTACTTCACTTATTTGTTGTGCTAGCGGTGCCGTTCGCCTACATGACACGTTTCACAGCATCTCTGTCCATATATTACTTTATATATTCACAGCGCCCGTAACAAACTTTCCCTGCAGCTGCGTCAGCCTAACTCTCTTTTGTCCAGCTATCCTTCACCCTCCGCAGACAGGGAACATTTTCGACAAGGTCGTACAACAAAAAATAACTACTCACGCCATTGAAGGTCAGAAATATACAAGTTAGCGTCATGTCATACATCTGACGTATGCAAGCAGGTGAACAACCTAATGCCAACATGTGACGCAGCAGACGTTCAGATAACACATCAAACAATCCTATTCAGGAGGTAGGTCGAAGGGTATTAATGCATAGATCATACAATAAACATAAAAACCAGCAAGGTACTACAGACAAAGATCTCTGTCATACCGAACCAGAAATATATGAAAGTAAAACGCGAGACCGTAATGCAGCATAAAAAGATAACATTAACAGCCAAGTACGAAATATTATGCGTAAAACGAATATTTATGTATGTAATGAGAAACAAACAAAATATTACCTTGTGGAGTTACATGTCAATATATAGTCAGTAGAAATGTTAGCAACATCGAACCAACCTGTGTGTAGCAAACATTCAGCGATGTTAACTTTTATGCTCGATAAACTACGAGTATGTCGCATAGTATCAACGTCAAGCCAGACTAAGAGATAACCACACTTATGTACTCAAAATACACAATCAAACACGAATACAACCGTAAAACCTCTATATACCCGTAAATGAATATGGTGTAACTGAACACCGAAACTTCTTGTACTAATGAATTAAATGCAACAGAGACGGCCGCAGGTGCTGTAATTTTCATTTCAGTTTATGGTTCAAATGGCTCTGAGCACTATGGGACGTAACATGTATGGTCATCAGTCCCCTAGAACTTAGAACTACTTAAACCTAACTAACCTAAGGACATCACACAACACCCAGTCATCACGAGGCAGAGAAAATCCCTGACCCCGCCGGGAATCGAACGCGGGAACCCGGGCGTGGGAAGTGAGAACGCTACCGCACAACCACGAGCTGCGGACTCATTTCAGTTTAGTGAAGTGTTTTGTGTGGATCGTCCTCCTAAAAGTTGGTGCAAGATGAAGGCAGCAGACAGCAAAGAAACTCACTTCGTAACGAAAGGAAGCAAAAGAAACTGGAGTGGACATGTAATAAGAAAGAAGGATGAGCTTAGAAAAAAATCTTAGAGGAAAGTACGGAAGAGGACAAGATGCGAGGGAGAAAGAGGTTTCATATCCCGTATGATGTGATGGATGGCAGTACATGCAGAAATATTAAGAGGGAAAAACCGCGGATAGCAGGGAAAGGAGACGAAAAGGACCTGCTAACATAGCAGAAAGCTATAAATGGCACGTGTTCTGAGCGACGGATATTTTGTTTTTGAGAGAGAAAAGTGTACGATATGAGAATAACAGAAAGGTGAGCATATTTAAATAAACGGATAAATGCAAGTAGGACTCGCGCCCTATTAATTGTACAAAAAGATAAAAAAACTACTCTCCATTAAGGAATTATCCTAATGGGACGAAGATCGGTATGGTGTACACGTACAGATGAACAAATGATTACAATTAAAAAAAAAACAATGATTTTTTAAAGAGAAAGAGCTTTACAAATTGAGTACGTCAGCTTCACAAATTGAGCAAGTCACAACGCGTTGGTTCCCCACTAGCCCTTAGGGAAGAAATTATTCGGCTTGGTATTGATTAATGTAGTTGTTGGATGGCCTCCTGATGCAAATAGTCCCAAATTATTTCCAATTGGCGCGTCAGAATGTCGAAATCCCGAGCTGGTTGGAAAGGCCTGCTCATAATGCTCCTAGCGTTCTCAATTGGGAAGTGGTCCGGCGACCCTGCTGGCCAAGCAGGAAGACAAGCAGTAGAAACTCTATGTGTGGGCGGTCATTGTATTGCTGAAACGTAGCCCCAGGATAGTTTGCCACGAAGTGCAACAAAATAGAGCGTGGAGTATCGTCAACGTACCATTGTGCTGTGAAATGAGATGACATTCCAGACCATCATTCCTGGTTGCCGGACTGTATGGCGGACGACAATGAGGTTGGTATCTCACTGTCGTACATGACGTCTCGAGACACGTGTTCGGCCTGGAATCTCACTGACTGTGTCTTCAGTGATGAGTCTCGCTTCGATCTTAGCCCCGACGAGCAAGGAGGACGGATCTGGAGACGCCCCAGACAGTGGTGGCGACTGTCACCCCCATATTGCCCGACAACCAGGAGTGATAGTGTGGGGTACCATTTCACTTCATAGCAGTAGCCCTTTGGTTGTCATCCGCGGCAGCTTTACAGCAGAACGGTATGTCGACGATAGTCTACGCTCGACTTTGTTGTCCTTCGTGGTAAGCCATCCTGGGCTTACATTTAGGCAAGCTAATGCCTTTCCGCACAGCTTGACTTCGTGCTTACCAAATCCTATCTTTGCCTGCAACGCCGCCAGATCTCTCCCCAACCGAGAATGTTTGCAGCATTATGGGCAGCTGCCTCCATCTCGGGATTCTGGCGATCTAACGCGCCAGTTGGAAAGAATTTGGCACGATATCCCTCTGGAGGACATTCAATAATTCTACCAATCAGCGCCAAGCCGTATAACTGCTTGCATAACGGCCAGAGGTGGATCAATGCGTTATTGACTTGCTCAATTCGTGAACTCTTTCTCTTGAGGAAACATCCAATTTTAGTGAAATTTTAATCATTTATTTGTCCGTACATGCACAGCACATCTACGATTTCCGACGTATCCGGATAATTCCTTCGTGGTGCGTCGTTTTCGTTTCTCTTAAAGTGTATAATATAGTTCATCTCTAGGTTGCGATGAGTTGGTTTGCGAGCATCAAAATATGTGATATTAATGGCCGCACAGTTTGATTGCACTGACGTAGAAGCTTACATTTTTATGCTACCAATGGACTGTAGCCCTTAGTATGTGACATAAATTTTAAGTTGATATCTGTACCATTTTTGAGAAAAAAGGAGTCTTAACAGACAGAGACATAGACGGAAAACAAAATGACCCTATAAAGATTCCGGTTTTGCTGCTTGATGTTGTGTTGTTGTGGTCTTCAGTCCTGAGACTGGTTTGATGCAGCTCTCCATGCTACTCTATCCTGTGCAAGCTTCTTCATCTCCCAGTACCTACTGCAGCCTACATCCTTCTGAATCTGCTTAGTGTATTCATCTCTTGGTCTCCCTCTACGATTTTTACCCTCCACGCTGCCCTCCAGTACTAAATTAGTGATCCCTTGATGCCTCAGAACATGTCCTACCAAGCGATCGCTTCTTCTAGTCAAGTTGTGCCACAAGCTCCTCTTCTCCCCAATCCTATTCAATACTTCCTCATTTCGAAAGCTTCTATTCTCTTCTTGTCTAAACTATTTATCGTCCATGTTTCACTTCCATACATGGCTACACTCCATACAAATACTTTGAGAAACGACTTCCGGACACTTAAATCAATACTCGATGTTCACAAATTTTTCTTCTTCAGAAACGCTTTCCTTGCCATTGCCAGTCTACATTTTATATCCTCTCTACTTCGACCATCATCAGTTATTTTGCTCCCCAAATAGCAAAACTCCTTTACTACTGTAAGTGTGTCATTTCCTAATCTAATTCCCTCAGCATCACTCTACTTAATTCGACTACATCCCATTATCCTCGTTTTGCTTTTGTTGATGTTCGTCTTATACCCTCCATTCAAGACACTGTCCATTCCGTTCAACTGCTCTTCCAAGTCCTTTGCTGTCTCTGACAGAATTACAATGTCATCGGCGAACCTCAAAGTTTTTATTTCTTCTCCATGGATTTTAATACCTACTCCGAACTTTTCTTTTGTTTCCTTTATTGCTTGCTCAATATACAGATTGAATAACATCGGGGAGATGCTACAATCCTGTCTCACTCCCTTCCCAACCACTGCTTCCCTTTCAAACCCCTCGACTCTAATAACTGCCATCTACTTTCTGTACAAATTGTAAATAGCCTTTCGCTCTCTGTATTTTACCCCTGCCACCTTTAGAATTTGGAAGAGAGTATTCGAGTCAACATTGTCAAAAGCTTTCTCTAAGTCTATAAATGCTAGCAACGTAGGTTTGCCTTTCCTTAATCTTTCTTCTAAGATATGTCGTAGGATCAGTATTGCCTCACGTGTTCCAACATTTCTACGGAATCCAAACTGATCTTCCCCGAGGTCGGCTTGATGTACGGAGCGTTAAATATGCATAAAAATAATTGAAAAAAGTGCTAAACAGCTTCTACTGTCTTACACTCTACCTATTTATATGCAGGGAGCCGTTCTTTGAAGTAGTTATAAATGTATATTTTCGTGTCTCCTAAGATAGAAAAAGCATTATCCATTGTGGTCCCGAGTCGCAACCCCGGCAGGACACAGTTCCCTCCAGTAACAGAAGGTAAACGGGACAGCGTACATGCCCAGACGAAAAGAGTCTGCCAACACCTTCTAACAACCGGCTGCAGAGACTATCTGCACTACGAAAATATGTTTAACGTTACAGGTCACATGGAGCAAATACTGAAATACTGTGGAGCTTCATATCACTACGTCCTTGTATATAAACCGCGCCCCGCGGCTTAAGAGACAGTGCGTGTTCGAGTTTACTACGAGAGTTCATGCAGAGTGCCTTCGACAGCGTGCTCCAGAACTCCAGTTCCAGTCGCACCCGCCGCTTCACCTCCAAGCATTGCAGTTCACCTGCCCGAAGGGGGTCCGCCACTCTTCGACAGCGCCTAAGGCTGGTGCAGGACTGTATTGTGCACTATTTGGACTTAGCCTCAGGGCAGCACTCTCACAGTCTAGACATACCGAGCAACGATTTCTTGATGTTGAGTATTTGACGTGACATTGAATACATGTGTGTATTTGGAGACAGAATTGCACTCATTTTAGGAGTTGTACTGAAGACATGGGTGCCTGAAGTTGGTTGGGAGAAGTTCCCCTATTACATTGACAACAGCGGCACCGTGAGTTTATTGTCAACACCCTACGTTGGCGAATAATTCTAGCCACAACAGATACATTTAGGCCACGGGGATACAAGAGCAAATCCAAGAAGCTAAGTTTTCGAACGGTATAAGGACTCTATAACGAATTTCGTTCAATACGAACAGTCTGTGGAAAGCATCAAGGACACCACAATATCAAGAATACTTACAAATCTGAACATTTCAGTATATTATACTTGATTTTTAAAATCTGATGTTTAAACCTCTTGAGAAAGTGCACTGCCTAACCAATTTTTCCAGGTAGAAAAGTTAAAGATCAATAATCTGTATTGAGTATATTTTCAGTTGGCGTAACAAATTGGCATTTCGGTGCAAATACTGCAACAACTGCAGTGTGTCAGTAACACACAGAAAAAGCTGCTGAACAATGTGGGTGAAGAAGAACATGGACAAGAAGAAGTCAGTAGAATCCCGCTGACATTCCGTCCGTACGACCAGATGAAAGATAAATGGACAAGTTACATCGTCCGAACGCAGCAGTATTTTAAGACACACCATAGAACAAACTGAGTAACGTGGAAAACCTTTTTATTATCTAATGCTGAAATTTATTATTTATTTCGACAGTCGTTTCTAGGTGCACAGAGGTTAAGGAAAAATGGCCTGAACGCTTCGCAAGTGAAGTCCTTGTTGGGGCAGTGTGCTATGTTTTACAGAGCATACAAGAAACGTGATCAGGCTTTGAAAGAATATCTCGCTATGCTCCAAAGTCTAATCACAGACTGCAAACTTAAAAGTGGAAACCGTAATTGTAATTTTTCAGATACGAGATACGGATACGGCAGCAATGGACGTGCTAATAATGCATGCTCCTGACACCAATTTGAGAAACAACCTAACTAGGTTACATAGTCCAACACTCTCTGAAGCATTCCATTTCATTTCATTTCGCTTATCTGAGCAGCCCCATTACAATATTTGTAGCACTACATCTTTAGATAGCGAGGGACACAAAGAATAAGTTAATTATAAATAGTTACAATAGTATGGATGAAAAATTTCGCAATAGAAAACTTGTGTATGATCCATATAAGGTTTTCTGATACGACATCATTTTTTATACTTTAAGTAATACAATTATTCACATGATGGGAAACCTTGAAAATATTGAGAAAATCGTTTATGTATAGCTTTACTAAAACTTGTTTATTGACGGGCCAGCTGCCACCCTTTTCTGCTCTTTCTTAGGACATCTCTCTCTGAATTAAGCCGATGGTAGTAAGAAACTAATAATTTACCATGTCCGGTTAACGTTGTTATAAGATTAGATGACTGCAGTAACTTTATGGAAAAACGCTGTTGGACAGTCGAAAAAAAAATCGTTTTGTGATCGCCCCTATTGTAGTTTCAGTAAGTATTCTTTCCTTTTTTTTTTCGAAGTGGATCTTGACTTCCTTCTGACCACAGTTGAAGGAACTTTGTTCTAGTTTTCTGTTGCGTTTTGTCGAGCTTCTTGGTTGGCAAACTTGTCGAGCAAACAGAGCAAATAGAAAGGCCCCTCAATAAGGGGGAAAACAAGGTTTTCAGTACAAAATTTCAGGAACCCAGCAATTTTAAAGGTAAGACATGCCGGTAGGAGTACAAAAAATATCCCTAGAAAAGGTGGAAATGCAGATCATAAAAAAATTAATTCATGTGCCAAGGGTTTCGTTGCATGTGGTAGGAAAGAACGCTATTACAAAGACGTGAAATTTTTACTCTTCCGTAAAAAGGAAGAGAAGGCGGAAGCATGCCTAGAAAAACAATGAAAGAACGTCATGTATAATACGTACAAGGTAGTATTGATTGATATTAAAGAAGTAGACGTCAGAATAAATGAAAGCAATGTACTATCCCAAGTAAATACAGTTTCCTACAAACTGTAATTAACCATGTAAGTTACGAATTTAGTAGATAATCTCACTTAAGCAAATTGAAGCGTATGATTACAAGTTATAGTGATCAGGTATTTAAAAAAAGACAATGTACAGTAAATGTACAATATAAGCATACAGTAGTCCAAAACCGTTAGGGAAATTCAGGAATACTGATATACGAGTCACTTAGGAATGAAATAAATAGAAAGTACAGGGAAGCTATGGCGAAATTGCTGCATGAAAAATGTACAGAACTCGAAAAAGAAATGATTGTCGGAAGCACTGATGTAGAAAATTCAAAAGAACCTTCGGTGAAATTGAAATCAAGGGCGGTAACATTAAGTGCAACGGGAAAACCACTGTTAAATGCAGAGGAAAATGCATTGGAGGCTACTTTGAGGGCTAGGTCTTGTCTGATAACGTGGCAAAAGAAAAACAGGAGTCGACAGGGGAAAGATAAAGGATCCAGTACTAGAATCAGAATTTAAGATTTTGATGACTTAAGATCAAATAAGGCAGAAGGGACGGATAACATTCCATGGGAATTTCTAAAAACATTGGGGGATCTGAAAAAGGAAAACCGACTATTCACATTGTGTGTAGAACGCATGAGGTCGGCGATGTACCATCAGACCTACGAAAAATCATCATCCACAGAAGACTGCAGGAGCCGTCAAATGCGAGAATTACAGAACAATCAATTTAATAGCTTATGCACCCAAGTTGCTGACAAGAATAATATACAGAAAAATGGAAAAGACAATAGAGAATCTATTAAATGATGATTAATTTAGCTATAGGAAAGATAAAGGCACCAGGGAGGCAGTTCTGACGCTGCAGTTGGTAATAGGATTTGTCAAGTAAGAAAAAGCATTTGACAGTGTAAAGTGGTGCAAGATGTTTGAAATTCTGAGTAAAATAGGAGCATTTCTATGGAAAGACGGGTAATATACAATAAGTACAACACTCAAGAGGTAACAATAAGAGTGGAAGGCCAAGACCGAAGAACTCGGATAAAAAAGGATGTTCCACCTACACATCGAAGAAGCAATGACGGAAATAAAAGAAAGTTTCAAGAGTGGGATTAAAAGTCGAGGTGAATGAATGTCAGTGATAACATTCGACGATATCATTGCTATCCTCAGTGAAAGTGAAGAAGGATTACAGGATCTGTTAAATGGAATAAACTGTCTAATGAATACAAAATATAATCTGAGAGTAAACCGAAGAAAGACGAAAGTAATGAGAAGTAGCAGAAACTTAACATCAGAAGTGGTGATCACGAAGTAGATGAAATTAAGGAATTCTGCTATCTAGGCAGCAGAATAACCAATGACGGACGGAGCAAGGAGGACATAAAAAGCAGAATAGCACTGGCAAAAATGACATTCCTGGTAAAGAGTAGTGTTTTGATATCAAACATAGGCCTTAACGCGAGGAAGTAATTTCTGAGAAAGTACGTTTGGAACGGTACAGAAAAGAATCGAAGCATTTGAGATGTGATGCAACAGAAAAATGGTGAAATTTAGGTGGACTGATAACGTAAAAAACGAGGAGATTCTGTGTATAATCAGTCTTAGTTTTTGTATTAAAATCACATTAACATTTTAGAATTTTGGGCTTGGTATCGATCGGTTCAATAAATAATCTGGTCAGTCACCGAGCATTAAACCACATGCTGCTGGGTATCGATCTCTTTGGTTGAATGTTTCACAATCTTTTTCAGTGAATAATACCTATAATTGAAATGACAAGTTTCGTAATACTGTGTGTGATACCTTTTTTTACTTAACATTGTAACAATTGACATATTTTCTTCCGGTTAACAAAGTTTGTTTGACAAATTATAATTACAGCCACGTTTGGAAATACAAAATAAATGAAAACCAATAGGCTGCGAAGCAGTTTTAATCACAGTAGCACTCAATCTACTCAGATTATAGCGACAATGTTTAAACGGCCATCTCGATTACTACAGGGCAGAAATACATAATTTGAAAATTTATTTATTACAAAACGTAACTGCCTTTTTAAGAATTTATATTTCATTAGGAAGCTTAGGAGACACAGTATCCGGTATTCATTTCATATTTTGTCAGACTTGCTGGAATGAGTTAATTTTGGAAAACTAGTTAGTTTAATTGCAACGCAATTCAAAATTACGAAACACACTCTGTCTGTAAAATTGTTAACACTATTCCTCCTTTTGGATGTTTTCATCATTAGAATACAACAACACTTAAAAAAATTATTCAAGAGAAAAGAATATTTTTAATATAAATCTGTCTCGAGAACTTCAGAAGAACTTCTGAGCTGAACTTACTGTACTCATAAATGCAAAAACCATAATTATGTTTGCACATAAAATAATGGTAACAAAAGTATTGAAGCAGATCACGAAAAGCATCAACATCTGATGCATTTTGCCATACATATTGTACTCTGTGGCTGCGTAAGGAGATCAAAATGTAGTTATCTGATTGAAACTTGCAGCGTGTCAGCCATTTTGAGAAGCAAAAAACACTTTCTGACAATTCATTTAACGGTGTAATGATGAGCAGATGCTTTTCCTGATGTGCACTCCTATAATAACTATGACGTCGTCATATCATCCGTTGTCCAGTGTTGCATTACTTTCAACTGACGTTGCTTGTGAATAAATGGAAGTTGGTAACAAAAATTACGAGCGTTGGTTTCATTTGAAGTTTCACAAGTACCTAGTAAAATAAATTAACGACACAGTTCTGAACCTGAGACGCACAACGACGCAGATTCAACATCAAGGAGACCAAAGCAACGAAAGATAAATAAACAGTATTATTTGAATGCACTCTAGTTTTGCATAGATTTGGATTTCGTTGTGCTAACATCAGCTGATGAGTGATTGCAATAACGATTTCCTGTGTAGAACTGTGAGTGACATTTCACTCTCACACTTGTGCACTTTTATTGGATACTATAGTGCGCGTCATTTATAACAGCGGACGAGTTTAGGTTCGTTCTGCGCATCTGACGTCATAAAACACAGTCAGCCAATGAACAGAGAACGACGTTGCCAGAGCTCGACTGCAGTGCAGAGCAAGGACGAGTGCCTTCAGTTTTAGAAAAGTTCAGTCATAAATAAAGTAATAGAACAAAAGCAATGTCTTGATAGCAGACTATCTTTTATAGAAAGTTTGGAAAAAGCATTCTTTACACCAATTGCTTCATAGTCTGTTAATTAATCAAATAAAACAAGCAATAAGCCTCCTAATTCAGGCGATAGCAAGGAAGGGTGTGTATATCAATCTCACGAACCACTTCTTCGCAATAAAGAACAGCGGTAATTGTTTAATTCCTATTGTACTTCGACGAAGCGTGAGTAATTCATAGTCATACGAACAGTGTTTGTCGGTATTTTGCTTGATGTTTTACAGTCCTCAAGGAGTTTTATTGACTGACGAGCTGCGTAAGCGTAATTATTTTCTTTATTTAAAAACAATATCGAAGTGTCTTACTTCATGAATTTTATTCGTTTGAATGTAATTTTTTGAAATTTCTAGTGCTTTTTCTCTTCATTAACCCTTTCGCTGCTACAGAGACGTGCTCCCTGCATTCCGCGCTGTGCGCGATTTTGTCATCACTGCACTGCTCGCCTGTGCAGACACATCGTGTTCCGATTGCTTTGACACACTTATCATTCGATTTAACAAAAACTATTTGGACCAAAAATTTGATTTTTACACATCTTCTTGACTGATACCTTCCACCAATAAATGACTTAATTTTGTTTCGATGTTCAACGCAGTTATTGTGCAGCATTAAATGTAGTAAACCATTGCACGAAATTTTGAAGAGCTTACAGAGGTAAAAGTCCATAGTGTATACTTTCCGTATGGTCGATTTTAGTTGCCACAATGTTGAGAATGAAATGTGGACCTAAATTTCATATAAAATTTACTGTATAACAATATCTCATTTAATTTAAGTACCAGATGGATGTCGTATGTAATATTGAGAAATATTCCTTCTTTCGCGACTGTAATAAACGTTTTATTTACACCGGGCCCGTTTGGCTTTATTTTAAAGCCAAAGGGTCAATGGGTTCAAGGGTTAATGCGGCCGTGGTGGCTTTACTTCATGAAATGCGTGCTCCCCCCTAAACGTAAGTTTGCAAAATATACTATACTATGGCGCTGCTTCTCTTGGCGCGTGCGTCGTGTGCAACTGGCAACGCAGTAACCTCCTGCGTCTGGGCAGGCATGCGCGAGCCGCCAAGACGAAAGAATTGAACTATAGCTGAGTATCCAACGTTGCCTGGGTACACATTTGTACCTCAAGCTATTAGTCCATCGCCTTCCTGCTCCTTCACCTGCTCTATGCCCAACTCTCCACTCCCTCTGTCCATCTCCCCCTTCACCTCCTCTGTGCCCACCTCTCCACACTCATTGTCCATCTTCCACTCTCCCCCTGCCCCTTTCTCTGTCCAAATCCTCCTCCCCCTCATATCTGTCCATCTGTTCCTCCTTCCTCTGTCCATCTTCTCCTACCCCCTCTGTCCTTCTCCCCATCTCGTCCACCGCCCTCTACCTCATGCCCCTCCTCTCTTCGTCAATTTCTTCCTTCCCATTATCTCTGTCTGTCTAGACCTCCACCCTCTGTCCATCTCGTCTTTTCCCCTCTGCCTGTGCATCTCCTCCTCTTCTCTTTCTCAGTAATTTCGTCTTTCTCATCTGTCTGCTCATCTTCTGTCTCCCTCTCTCTGCCTATTTCTTTCTCCACCTGTTTCTGTCCGTCTCCCCTTTCATTTCTCTGTCCATTTCCTCCTCTTCCCCCTCTCCAACCATTTCCACTTCTCCTACCTCTGTCCATCTTCTCCTCCTGTCTGTGCTTACATCCTCCTTCCCCCTAGCTGTCTGAGCTTCTCTGCCTTTGTGTCTCCACGGTATCACCCTCACCCCAATACGAGGCCGGTGATCTTACCCCTACAGTATTTCTTTTCAGATTATAACTAATATGTGTGTCAAATTGGACTGAAATAGTTCCGCGGGTTAAGAATCAGCTTTTCACCCGGGCCTTTTAGCATTGCATTTTTAGCAGTAATTTTGTACCTGTGGCTTCACGTGCATTTTTACACTTGTTTCACCTGCCTATCTAGCCAATTTCGCCCTGCAGTTTGATTTTTTAGGTGGCTCAATGTTTATAACGTCGTGTCTCCTGAACTGTGTGCTGTACCAAGACACAGTTTTGCAGGTACATCCAGTGTTATATGTGGCTACTGTCCTCGAAATGTGTTACGGTGGAGTTAGTAGTAAGGACGTAATAAATCAATACGTCATGCATGATGTGGCAGTGTTTCACGTATCTAAGTGTTTATGACGTCATATATCCTGAACTAAGTGTCGTACAATGACGTGAATTTTCTGGTACATTCAGTAGTATATGTCAATACTTTCTGCAATAAGTGTCACGAATATAGTTAGTAATAAAGAAGTAACAAATTAAAACTCGTGTCGTAGTTTTACTGCATGAACAGCGAAAATGTAGTAAGGGATAAAGGGTTTTCCTTTCACCTTTTTGTGGGGGCCGTCAGCGAGAGAAAGTTTCTCAAAGATTTGAAATTACGTGTAAAGAATGTTGCCCCCATTCTCAAAAACTGGATGACTAAAGTATGGGTTTTCGCGCGTCGTGGGGTACACTGATTTTTCACTCCCGTCCTCCTCTCCTTCTTATACCCATAGTGATTCTTTCCTCACAGTAAGTGATATGCGTACGAAGTTTCGCTGAAATCCGTCTAGTGCTTTGGCACACATCCATTTTTGTGATTTCTATGGATTACTAATTTAGACTGTTACGAAATTTAAGTACAAAACAATGAAAAATTCTTCGATTAGCAACAAAAAGTGTCCATTTCATACTTAAAATCATATGACAGTGCCAAAATCCAATGAAAACACTTCGTAGATCGAGAAAGAAGTACCGGGTGATCAAAAAGTCAGTATAAATTTGAAAACTGAATAAATCACGGAATAATGCAGATAGAGAGGTACAAATCGACACACATGCTTGGAATGACATGGGGTTTTATTAGAACCAAAAAAATACAGAAGTTCAAAAAATGTCCGACAGACGGCGCTTCATCTGATCAGAATAGCAATAATTAGCATAACAAAGTAAGACTAAGCAAAGATGATGTTCATTACAGGAAATGCTCAATATGTCCACCATCATTCCTCAACAATAGCTGTAGTCGAGGAATAATGTTGTGAACAGCACTGTAAAGCATGTCAGGAGTTATAGGGAGGCATTGGCATCGGATGTTGTCTTTCAGATCTCTAGAGATGTCGGTCGATAACGAGACACTTGCGACTTCAGGTAACCCCAAAGCCAATAATCGCACGGACTGAGGTCTGGGGACCTGGGAGGCCAAGCATGACGAAAGTGGCGGTTGAGCACACGATCATCACCAAACGATGCGCGGAAGAGATCTTTTATGCGTCTAGCAATATGGGGTGGAGCGCCATCCTGCTTAAACATCGTGCGTTCCAGCAGGTGTTTATCTGCTAGGCTGGGGATGATGCGATTCTGTAACATTACAGCTCCTTTTATACATGATTGTCATGCGCAGTGACTGATGTTTTGCTGTCCAGCGCCATCTGTCGGACATTTTCTGAACTTTTGTTTTTGGTTCTAATAAACCCCATGTCATTCCAAGCATGTGTGTCAATTTTTACCTCTCTATCTACGTTATTCCGTGGTTTATTAAGTTTTCAAATTTATACTGACTTTTGGTCACCCGGTACATATCGCGTCTTTTACTAAACCTAGTATCGAACACACCAGTATGACATATTGAAACATTTCGGGGTGCATTGGGTGGCTCAGTTGGAATGACCAGCGACTAAGCGAATTGGGTCTTGGTTTAGTAATGGTAAGGCACAGAAATTTTATATGTCACAATCATATTTCATTTATTTCGCCTTCTCCCGGCGTACTTCATGTAGAAATAGTTCCCGGGTGAACTGCCAAATTCGGTGTTCAACGGGCACAATGTTTCGGCAAACGACTACGTTTCTATCATCAGAGTACTGAGATTCAACTAAGGGAACCGCTGATAAATCGTGATAGCGGGTACATACTTAGCAACGCATGGGGCTTCTAACAATACCACCACTTGCAAACTAGGTTAGAAATCAGATTAATAATGTTGCTCACGCAGCGTATGATCGCTTTATCGGGCAACAACAAAGTTATTGACTGTGGATGGTATCGTCAGAACGGAAATAATGAAGTCACGGTAAAAAAGTAATTAATTTTGGCACTTATCTTGTTATGGCTCATCTTGTTGATTCTAGGGTGATTCCACTTTGACTCCTAGAAGGTCCAGATCTGTATTTTAGCAATATTTGAATGCCTAAGAAATGCGTTTTTCAGGCAATTCTTAATGATCAAACAATCCCAGATCAGAACAATGGTATGGTAGAAATAATTTTTGACCTGGTGTTCACGATCCACATTTTTATTAAACTTCTTGTAAATTCACGTATACTTCTTCTTAATTGTCACATCATCAAGAAATCAGTTTTGTATCAATCTTCATAAATTTAATTTCCACTTTAACCAAACAAAAGACCTGACCGTTCTTTTACAAAGCGAAATAACAACTTAACTTCTGCAAAGTGAAACAAAGACTGCTCTGTGCGCATTCGCGCCAAAACGGTTACAAGTAAGTCAAAGATTATGACAGTCTCACAGAAATGAATACACACAAGAAACATATCACTGTAATATATCGATACATCGGAGTACCTATACATTAATAAAACCAAATGTGAATATTGTCACAAAAATATGTCTGTTACTTCGCAGAAAAGTAGTACGAAATTACTGCTGTCGAGAACTGGAGTTGGAGTGCCGTGATGGTCACGTAAATAAAGAACCATTACAGACTCAGCTGTTAGAGTGGTTAAGAAGAGGTATGAGATAGTAGACAACGAACTGACTTCGGAGGCAGGCGGAGGAACACTGGAGGTACTGCCAGAGCCCTCACTTAGGCGCGAACCCGGGCCGGAACACTGGGTCGGCAGGAGCATTGGGGCTAGGGCCGCTGGGCTCGGAAGTCATATGGAGCGGCCGATCGGAGGGAGAGGGGCAGGAGATTAAAGCGCGGCGCCGGTCCCCCATCAGTCTGTTCATCAGCGCACCTGATGAAGACAACGTGGTCGTTTGCCGAAACACTGCGCCCGTTGGACCCTGACATCCGACATTTTACCCGTGAACTACTTCGACACATTCTTTTTTTTTAGTTAAAGAAGTTGACTTTTAGCTTCGTCTGCAGTCGACGTAAATCACATACGCTCCAATTACGCTGTTCTCAGTTCCGTAGGTACGCTGCGTTTGAAACGCGAATGTAGTTCTCGCTATGAGCTGCAGGACGCTCTACCAACCGAACGCTAGTTCGCGTTTTGCATTGCGCAAATCACAAAGCGCGGGGAGATACCTGAATTGCAACTGACGCGGCAAGCTTTAACGATCGAGCGCTCGGTGGCAATGTAGCGGAAACCGTGCTCTGGCGACACCGCGGTGGGGCGGGTGGTGGTGGGGGGGGGGGGGTGGGGGGGTTCTGCGGACCCGCGGAGCTCCATTAGCCGCCGCCGACTGCGCTGCCGCATCCGGCGGACGTTTATACAGGTGCGAGCCATCCACTCGGCAATTAGCGGGGGCGGCTGAAACTCGGCCGGCAACCGAGAACGACGTTACTACCTGGGGCCGGTCTTAATTAATGTCCGCACAGCTTAAGGCCAGACTGTCACCGCAATCCACTTCCAGTCCGCTTAAATTTGTTCACGCTAATTTTGAAGTATATTTCATGTCCTGTGCTTACAAATGCCTGAAAAGCATTTGCATTACACACTGAGGTGACAAAAGTCACGTGATAGCGATAAGCACGCATACAGGTGGCTGTAGTATCGCGCGCACACAAGGCATTAAAGAGCAGTGCATTGGCGGAGCTGTCAGTCGCACTCATATGATTCATGGCAAGAGGTGTCTGACGTGATTATGGCTGCACGACGAGAATTAACCGACTTTGAGCACGGAGTGTTAGTTGGAGCTGCACGCAAGGTGTGGTGTAACAGACGACAAGTGGTCTGCTGCATGCGCCATCTATCGCCCCTGGCCTTGCACAAATTCTAATTAAATGATAAACTTGAGTTTCGGGTTAGGATTTGTTAGTTATGTGCATAAATACTGCGGAAGTACTTGGTTTTTATATGCGCAGATAATTCAAACACCGAGCCAGCAAACGGCGCGGACTTTGGTTGAGGCGGCAAGTAGCGGGCCGCCATGGAGCAAACACAGTGGGGCTGATGACGTCGCTACATGGAGGTCCAGAGTCGCGGCGGCGGGATACTCCGAGGCGGCTGCTGGACTTCGGAGGGGAAAAGAAAAAATGGTTCAAATGGCTTTGAGCACTATGGGACTTAACATCTGCGGTCATCAGTCCCCTAGAACTTAGAACTACTTAAACCTAACTAACCTAAGGACATCACACACATCCATGCCCGAGGCAGGATTCGCACCTGCGACCGTAGCAGTCGCGCGGTTCCGGACTGAGCGCCTAGAACCGCTAGACCACCGCGGCCGGATGTATAACGAGGAACTTTGTGTATAACAGCGAAAGTAGGAAGAAGCAATTTAACGGCCGGTAACGCAGTAGGCGGTCCCTCAAGAGGCGACTGTACATAGAAATAAATTGCTGTAACTATTGTAAAAAAGTAGTTCTGAATAAGAGTTATTACGAGAAGCCAGAAAGCGTCAGTTACTGGTGAATGGTCGCCATAGGCGACATTTTCTTCATCAGCTGCGCCGTCCCCTCTTTCACTCGACGAATTTAGTCAACATTAAGACAGAGGCGAACTATGCAAATAACAAAATTCATCAGTGGGGCGGGGACAGCGGAAAGGGACATTCCAGTTCGGTAATCGTTAGCAGTTCAGTGTTCCGAGAGTGTGAAGACTGCGCCGAGAACACAAAATTTCATGCATTACCTCCCACCACGGAAAACGCAGTCGCCGACGGCGTTCGAATAACGACCGAGAGCAGCGGCGTACGCGTAGAGTTGTCAGTGCTGACATACGAGCAACAGAAATCTGTGTGGGACGTATGACGAACGTATCCGTTAGTACAGTGCGGCGAAATCTGCCGTTAATGGGCTATGGCAGCGGACGACCGACGCGAGTTGCTTCGTTAACAGCGCGACATCGCCTGAACGCCTCTCCTGGGTTCGTGACCCTATTGGTTGGAGCCTAGACGACTGGAAAACCGTGGCTTGGTCGGGTGAGTCCTTATTTCAGTTGGCAAAAGCTGATGGTAAGGTTGGAGTGAGGTCCAGAGCCCACGAAACCTTGGGTCCATGTTGCCAACAAGGCACTGTGCAAGCTGGTGGTGGCAACATAATGGTGTGGGCTGCTTCACATGCAATGGACTGCGTCTTTTAGTTCAACTGAATCGATCCATGACTGGAAATGGTTATATTCGGCTAATTCGAGACTATTTGCAGCCACTCATGGACGTCTTGTTCCCAAACAACTTTAGAATTTATGTGGATGACAATGCTCTACGTCACTGGGCCACAATTACTCGCAACTGGTTTGAAGATTCCGGACAGTTCGAGCGAATGATTTGACCACCCAGATCGTTCGACACGAATCCCGTCGAATATTTGTAGGGCATAATCTAGAGGACAGTTCGTGCACAAAATCTTGCAGCGGCGACACTTTCGCAGCTATGGACGGCTAGACGGCTATAGAGGCTGCATGGCTCAATATATCTGCAGGGCACTCCCAGTGACTTGTTGAGACCACGCTTAGTCGAGCTGCTGTACTACACCGGGAAGAAGGAGGTGCGATACGACATTGGGGGTGGGAGGGGGGGGGGCCTGGGGGTATCCCGTGACTTCTGTTACCTCAGTGTATGAATACCAGATGCGGTTTATCGATATAGCGTAATTACCATATTCTGCAGGCCCCGCACTGTGATCGCCCTCGGGAAAAATTAAAAGATAGCAGTTTTGAATTGAAAATAATTATACCGTTTAGGATTATGTGCACACGAGAGAGCACTATTAACAAGAAAGCGAAAGCAACAGATAGATGGCAAAGAATTGACTTTTTCAAAAATTTGAAATATACAGGGTGATTCAAAAAGAATACCACAACTTTAAAAATGTGTATTTAATGAAAGAAACATAATATAACCTTCTATTATACATCATTACAAAGAGTATTTAAAAAGGTTTTTTTCACTCAAAAACAAGTTCAGAGATGTTCAATATGGCCCCCTCCAGACACTCGAGCATTATCAGCCCGATACTCCAACTCGTTCCACACTCTCTGTAGCATATCAGGCGTAACAGTTTGGATAGCTGCTGTTATTTCTCGTTTCAAATCATCAATGGTGGCTGGGAGAGGTGGCCGAAACACCATATCCTTAACATACCCCCACAAGAAAAAATCGCAGGGGGTAAGATCAGGGCTTCTTGGAGCCAGTGATGAAGTGCTCTGTCACGGGCTGCCTGGCGGCCGATCCATCGCCTCGGGTAGTTGACGTTCAGGTTTCATAACTAACCTTTTTCGTAGGACTCTCCATACAGTTGATTGTGGAATTTGCATCTCTCTGCTAGCTCTGCGAGTCGGTTTTCCTGGGCTGCGAACAAATGCTTGCTGGATGCGTGCTAGATTTTCATCACTCGTTCTCGGCCGTCCAGAACTTTTCCCTTTGCACAAACACCCATTCTCTGTAAACTGTTTATACCAACGTTTAATACACCACCTATCAGGAGGTTTAACACCATACTTCGTTCGAAATGCACGCTGAACAACTGTCGTCGATTCACTTCTGCCGTACTCAATAACACAAAAAGCTTTCTGTTGAGCGGTCGCCATCTTAGCATCAACTGACACTGACGCCTAGTCAACAGCGCCTCAAGCGAACAAATGTACAACTAAATGAAACTTTGTAGCTCCCTTAATTCGCCGACAGATAGTGCTTAGCTCTGCCTTTTGTCGTTGCAGAGTTTTAAATTCCTAAAGTTGTGGTATTCTTTTTGAATCACCCTGTACATTCATCATTGTTACACAGCATGATCAAAAGTATCTGGATGACCTCAATCGACCAGTAGATGTGAAGAGAGGTGGACCGAGGAGTACAAAAGGAGGTGGAAAGTATTATGTAGAGAAGCAGTAACAACAAAATTGGCTGCTTAGGAGAGCTTACTGACTTCGAACGTGGCTGGTCATTAAACGTCACGTGACAAGGGAAATTCCCTATCGCACCCGCCTCAGATTTAGTGGTAAGACGGCCCAGTGGGGAGCCCGTCAAAACCTGAACACTGATCGAGCATGAAAACAGGGAGGAAGTGTACTGAACTGTAAATAAAAGCAAAATAGAAAAAGTGAACTGCCGAAGCACAAGACCTGGAATACAGAACCGTGTGGAAGAGTGACGACGTCGTGGTACAGTGGTCGCGGTGTTGAACTGCATAGCTGGCGAGCTGTGTTCAGTGGTCCCTCGTGTCCTGTTCGCCGTATTCAAATTTGTGTCTGCGTCGTGACGTAACGTCCATTTCAACTTCGAGGTGTAAGGAAGCGGCTTTCGAAAGGGAACCGCAAAAGTTTGACGACAAGGAGACAACTCAACCGAATGATCCACCGGAAAACACGTCTGGTGTGTTGTACACGGTATTAGTGACAGCACGTCTGTCATATGATGGGAATCTCTCATCGACGCCCCTGGCTTGTATGCCCGGTGACTGAGTGAGTTACGCCTCCTTGCCCGGTATGACTGTGAATGTGATGATTTCCAAGAAAAGGATGAAAACGTAATAGTATGTCACATATGCTGCAACGAAAGAACACAACAGCTTCACAGTCCTCTGTGCTCTGTCAAAACATATGTTTTTCACGTTTTTGACGTTGGGTCCCGTTTTTCAAGTTTTGACTCTTGAATTATTTTGTTTTAACATAGTTAACACCAGTTTATTTGTAGTTTTCATTTCTGTCAGAAGTCTACGTGGTATCTCGGCTGCTCTCACTATTCATCACATTTACTTGCGACGGTAATGCATTCATACGACATGACTCATATTCTATAACGAATGTATTGTATGACAACTGACAAGGCTACAGGAAGAGAACAAACATTTCAATGACAGGACGAAAAGCTCATAATGTTGTGAGAAAAAAAATGAATGGCAGGATGCAGTTTTGAACACCGCCCCCTCTTTACCACAACGCTGTGTATCTTCCACACGGTTCTGTGTTCGATTTCTTGTGCTTCGTCACTTTACTTTTTCTACTTTGTTTTTTTTTCACAGTTAAGTACACTTTCTTCCTGTTTTCATGCTTGATCTGTGTTCTGTTTCTGTCGGGCTATCCACTGGGACATCTTACCAATAAATCTTAGGGGGATGTGCGATGGAGAGTCTCGCTTGTAACAAATCGATTAGGGACGGTTAAAAAATGGTTCAAATGGCTCTGAGCACTATGCGACTTAACTTCTGAGGTCATCAGTCGCCTAGAACTTAGAACTACTTAAAACTAACCAACCTAATGACATCAGACACATCCATGCCCGAGGCAGGATTGGAACCTGCGACCGTAGCAACAGCGTGGTTGCAGACTGAAGTGCCTAGAACCGCTCGGCCACATCGGCCGGCGCGACACTTGAGCTGGTGTAAAGATTGATGACACTGGAAAAAGTGGATAACTGGAAATGCATGATTGGACTGATGAACCACGCTATACCCTTTGTCTACACGATGTAAGAATTTGGTTTTGACGAATGCATGGGGAACGTTATCTATCACCACGTTTAGTGCCAAAAAATACAACTGAGATGATGTATGGGGATGTTCTTCATGGGTAGACTATGGACTGCTTATTGCACTGAAGAAAACGCTAAATGCGGAAGGATATGAAGACATCTTACAACATTGTGCACTGTGTATGGAAGAAGAACAGTTCATGGGCAACGATTATATAAGTAAGACATTGCACTCTGTCATAAAGCAGCATCAAAATTCATTCCACTCCATTACTAAACTCTGTGGCGCTGGTACAGTAACCGTGGTAATGCTACGAAGAGAATTCAGTCGTGGCTGCAATAAAGATGGATTTATTAGTTCTGCACTTGTGACGCGTTTCGCCTGTATTGAGAGGCATCTTCAGACAATCTAGAAAAATTACAAAATCCAGTATAAATATAATGGGCATACACAAAAATTCTAAAACAACAGTACCACATAAAAGTTCTTAAACTCTACAATATAAAAGTTACGCGTCCTAGACTGCGTTACGGGAGGGGGGTGGTTATGGTAACTAAAGAGTGTGCTAGCTCCCGCAGATAGTGAAATATAAATTTTAACACTCACCAAACTGTGGGTAAATAATCATCTCATGAAATGATGAGTCAGACGCAGAAAATTACATCCAGGAAAGAATGCGCTAAGTGCATGTGTAACGCCAAAATACGGAACAATGCCGACGGTGGCAATTTGTACCTAAAACAAGAACATTAGATCGTGTGTATGAACTTTAGGACCTGTATCTTTGAGTATCTGTTGATCCATTGTAGCTGCAGTCAAGTGCCGGCCGAAGTGGCCGAGCGGTTCTAGGCGCTACAGTCTGGATCCGCGACACCACTACCGTCGCAGGTTCGAATCCTGCCTCGGACATGGATGTGTGTGATGTCCTTACGTTAGTTAGGTTTAATTAGTTCTAAGTTCTAGGGGACTGATGACCTCAGCAGTTAAGTCCTATAGTGCTCAGAGCCATTATTTTTTTTTTCAGTCAAGTCTTCGAAGGAAGCATCTCAGGCACGAATTCACGACATCCAGAAACAGATGCCCCATTATGCCAATATCGATAATTTTTGAGACGTGCATATGAGGCCAGAAGATACCATGTTGAATGGCCAAAACTGGTAGCGAAAATAAATTAACTTTTCAATTTGCACGGCTATTTGAAGAAATTCTTTGTTAAAAACTGTAACTTTTATGTTGTAGCGTTTAAGAATTTTTACGTCGTTTTGTTGTTTTACAGGCCGGCCGGGCGGCCGAGCGGTTCTAGGCGCTTCAGTCTGGTACCGCGCGACCGCTACGGTCGCAGGTTCGAATCGTGCCTCGGGCATGGATGTGTGTGATGTCCTTAGGTTAGTTAGGTTTAAGTAGTTCTAAGTTCTAGGGGACTGATGACCTAAGAAGTTAAGTGCCATAGTGCTCAGAGCCATTTGAACCACTTTTTTATTGTTTTACACACACCAAAAGAAGTTCTGCATCACCTCGATTCCGACAGTTCCGGAACCTGTAGAGAAAACTGAAGTACAGATCAACATAAACATCATTTCCGCCCTTTTTATTGCTCATGGAAACCACACATTGCATGTTGTACCACCATACAGTGAGACCTTCAGATGTGATGGTCCAGATTGCTGTACACACCAGTGCCCCTAATACCCAGTCGTACGTCCTCTTGCGTTGGTGCATACCTGTATTAAGTGGCATACTATCCACAAGTTCATCAAGGCACTGTTGGTCCAGATTGTCCCACTCCTCAACGGCGATTCGGAGTAGATCACTCTGAGTGGTTGGTGGGTCACGTCGTCCATAAACAGTCCTTTTCAGTATATCCCAGGCATGTTCGATAGGGTTCATATCTGGAGAACGTGCTGGCCACTATAGTAGAGCAATGTCGTTATCCTGAAGGAAGTCATTCACAAGATGAGGACGATGGAGGGGGAAATTGTCGTCCATGAAGACGAGTGCCTCGCCAATATGGTTGCAATATCGGTCGGAGGATGGCATTCAGAGTCGTTACGGCGCCTTTCATGACCACGATCGGCGTTACGTCGGCCCCACATAATGCTAGCCCCATAACAACACGGAACCCCCACCATGCTGCACTCGTTGGACAGTGTGTCTAAGACATTCAGCCTGATCCGGTTTCCTCCTGTGGTATCAATATCTAAGATGCCACGGGGTAGGTGCAAGTTCTTAGCTTGGCTCTACGACACCGACACCGACAACAGCGCTCTCTAGCCGGCGCTAGAGAGCTCTACGAGCGTCGCTCCAGATTCAGCCCATTTGATCAAGAGCAGACGGCCGGGACACTACGCTTCATATAGAGACTTTGGACTACTTACGACGGGTATAGGACTTCGCACCTACGTGCTCATCATTGCAAAGTTATGTAACCATTTATTTACTTGGTTTTCGCCTATAGTAAACATCTATAATTTTACATGCAGTACCGAAGTGTTTTACCTCTCCTGGTCCTACTCGCTTTCGTCATTCGGCCAACCTTTCAGTTTTCAGGAGCAGACCCACGCGCCGCCTTCCAGGCGGGATACAAAAACTGGCGACGAAGCTAATTTTTTTTCCTCTCCCGTCATTTCCTTTTTTGCTCAGTACTGCTTTAGTTTTTTTGCGATATCCCCATGTGACTGAGTGACTGTATCTAAATGCTCCCATCTTCACAGTAAGTCTTTCATTTGTGGAATCGCCACAGGAATAAGCTTCGCTGTCCGATCTTGTGCATCTTCAGCCTCAGCAAATGCTGCAGCTGCTTGCTGCCATAAATGGGCTGGTCACACTACAAACCGCAGCTACTTCGGTGCCTCCGACGCCACCGCCTGTACCGACGGCGCCGCCATTTCGTGCCTTCAATCCTGACGTTGAACGATGACCAGAGTACATCGCACAGCTCGAGGGACACTTCGCAGCATAGAACGTACCAGGTACAGAGCGGCTTGCCTTTTTCATTGCCAACGCGGGTGTTGTGTTGTACCGTATGCTCGTCAAATTGCTTCCCCCCACCCACGCAGAAACTAAAACTTACGACGAAGTGATTGACGCTTTGAACTCCCACTTCCGTGACAGTGTGAATGTGGTAGCTGCGCGCTACAAATTCTTTCGTCTCGGGCGTGGCCCTACTCAGTCCTATAAATCTTGGTTAGCAGACCTTCAGGGACTAACATCTGACTGTGACTTTAATTGCTTGTGTGGATGCTCATATGCGGATATAATGATTGGAGACGCTATTGTGCAGAATGTGGCGGATCACCACATCCGCGGACAAATCCTCAGGTTTAAAAACCCGTCTTTGCAGGAAGTAGTGGACTTGCTAGGCAGACAGGATACACTTGACATGGCTACTTCCGCGTTCGACGTGACGCCAGGTGTGTGTACTGTGAGCGCGGCACAACACGTGCCCTCCCGCCCGGCCCCAGCATAGCATGCTACTGCGCCGCTCGCGCGCAAGTAAACAAGCTTCAAGCCCGGCGCCTGAAATCATATCCGAACTGCTTTCGCGCCCACCCACGGGACGGTGGCCCGTGCCGTCAAGCACAGAGTTATTTTTGTAATAAGAAAGGACACGTGCAAGAAACACTAATTCACAAGTTGTCTCCCTTTCGCGTGACTCACGTGGGCGTCACCGCAACGAAAACCTCCATGATCACGATTCACATCAGCCTATGGGCGTTAATGCCATTTATTCAAAGTCTTCTGCTTCACGTGCGTCAACAGCTCGGTGTGTGAATCAAGTTTTGCCAGACACTTCCTCTCGCATTCAGTGCGATGCGAGGAACCTTTTTGTGACTTTGCACATTTGTGGACGTTCTGCTCGCATGCAGCTGAACACTGGTGCGTCAGTTTCTTTACTGAACAAATCAACGTATGACTTGCTTGGTTCGTCCCCGCTTCGTCGTTCGCATTCCACGCCGACTGCATTTACTGGACAGGAAATCTCAATGCTCGGCGTGTGTAGTTTGCTAGCCACGTATGGTGCAACGACCCGTACAGCGTCTTTATATGTACTCCGCTCTAGTGCTGCTACGAACATTTTTGGCATGGATGCATCTGAACCTTTTGGCCTTGCAGTTCAGGACAATGTAAATCTTCAAGTTTTGGCGGCACAAAGACTGTTCCATTAAGTTTCTCGTGTGCAGCCGCAAGAATTCTCCTTCTTCGAATATTTCGGCTGTATAACGTTCAGCCATCTTCATAGTGAGCCGCAAGACTGCCCCTCCAGTGCTCGCTTCGTCCCTTTATACTCGTGTACCGCGCAACTGCGCATGCGGCCACAGATGCAAATGAGCCACAGACGTTGGTGAAGATAACTTGCAAGACTTGTTAAGACATCTTAACTCCCTCCACGATCAAATAAAGTTCACAATGGAAATTGAAAAGAGGGATGCCTTCCATTCTTGGATGTTCTGGTTCGGCGCAGAGAGGATGGCACTTTGGGACACGAAGTGTATCGGAAGCCGACGCACACGGATTTGTATTTACATGCAAATAGCTGCCACCATCCTGCCCAGACGATGAATGTACTCCGAACTTTGACCCAAAGAGCGCATTTTATTTCTGACGAAAGCAGTCTGCAAGATGAACTTTCCCACTTACAAAGAGTGTTTCAAGACAATGGGTACTCCCCACATCAAATACAGAAGGCACTGAAAGTGAAAGTGAAAGAGGCCACAAAGAAAGCAGAAGAAGACGAAGAAACCTTTAAATCGATGGCCTTCCTGCCATATGTGGGTAGCCTCTCATCAAAAATAGGGCGGGTTCTCAGCAGACACGAAGTAAAAGTGATTTTTCGTCCTCCACCCAAGACAGTTGCACCCGTGGGCTCCGTCAAACATGATTTGCTGCTCCGAAAATCTGGAGTTTACAAAATTCCATGTGAATGTGTCCTTTTTTACATTGGACAAACAACTCGTACTGTCCAAGAAAGATGTACAGAACACCAGAGGTACACACGACTTCTACAACCTAACAAGTCGGCAGTGGCAGAGCACTGTATTGATACTGGTCACAGTATGTTGCATGACAACGTTGAAATTTTGGCAACTACGTCATCTTTTAGGGACTCGATAGTGAAGGAGGAAATTGAAATTTGTTTAACGACGAAATTGATTACTAGAGATAGTGGCTTCAGCCTTGATAAATCATGGAATCCGGCATTTGCTGTAATAAACTCACAAAGACGTCGTCACAGTGCAGCTCACAATGATATATCGACATGCCAACACAGATCGACTGCGGAGTCATAGATGTACCTCGCGCATTGTGCACGTCTCTGCCATGGAGGTAAGAATAAGGGGAGATGGCGCTACGTATCCCAGCCGTACTACGTTTTGAAGCCATGGGGGCGTGGCTCGCTGCCATGACACTCTGACCAAAACATTGCCAGTGTGCTGTAGCGCTGCGTGTATTACAGTCGCTAATTGCACCATATACGCATGTAGCGTCATCAGATTGGTTGTTTCAAAGTTTTTGTTTAAAATAAAATCTCGTAAAGGCGAAATTCCGCGTTTCTTCTGATTAAAAATAGTTTTTAATGTAATATTACGAATAGCTAGCCTTCAATGCAAACGATACAATTTTGTTAATTCAGTAATATACGTGTATCACAAACTAAATAATAGAAACTGAAAACTAAGTTAGCTATACCCTCCCTCCAAAGCCCCACAAATACATCTTGTTTGTAATACGTACTGGGACATTTCAGTTACGTTACACTACTGGGAAACATGTTCATTACCACCAATATTTACTGAAATACGGTACATAGAATGGCAAATCTACACAGTGCCCTGTTTAGGCCTATACTTTAGGCCAGTTAATGTAGTGTTAGCTTTTAATTTGGTACATGATGAAGACAAAGTGAGTTACTCAACACTTCGATTATCGACGATACGTACGTATTATACTGAAACGTGAACTTGAAAACTAAGAATTTAATTCTTTGAATTAACATACCTTTTGCAAATGTTTTGGGTGTGTAGGGAAAACTGATGGTACAGCATTTTCTCAGAGCCTTACTGTTGAAAGGGAAGTTCGGTCTATGTCCTCTTCTCGGAAATGCTGAGAACATACAGTGCTCCATTTAGACGCACGCGAATTCTTCCTCCTCACGGCATTCTCCCACAGAGCTTTCCGACTTTCATTTTTAGGAAATCTAAAATCATACAGGAGAAAAACACGCTATAGTACAAGTACCGATGTAGCACACGTTCATTCACAATGAAGTTGTAAAATCACACTTAACGAGACAACTTACACATGAAATGTTATTCCCTTCGATTTAGCATCACAATCAGAACGATTCGTACATCTGAACACCACACGAGTCACCATAATAGCGCAAAATCCTTCGAAAAGCGAGCGACAAGCCTATGCACACAAGCTTACAGCAGCAATGTTTTGGTCGGATTGAGATGGCTACCCTCGGCTTCACATAGCTTCACAGCTGTGACGTCACGGCGTCTCCCTCTATTCTTACCTCCATGGTCTCTGCCGCCGACCAACGCCTCTGGCTCATTTGCATCTGTGGCCGCATAAGCTGTTGCGCGGTACACTAGTATAAAGGGACGAAGCGAGCACTGGAGCGGCAGTCTTGCGGCTCACTCTGAAGATGGCTGAACGTTATGCACCCGAAATATTAGAAGAAGAAGGAGAATTCTTGCGGCTGCACACCCGAAACTTAATGGAACAGGACAGTGTACTTTGCATCAGCGCTAGTGACCATGCAGACAGTGTTTCCGCACTGTGCGTTGATTTTGCTGATGTCTTTTCTGATGGCCTCGGTTGTCCCACAGACTTTGCAGCACATGTTGTATTTAAAGACAATGCCATGCCTATTTTCCCGCCTGCACGCCCGGTACTGCACGCACCGCGCGATGCCAAAGCTGCTGAACTTACGCATTTGGAAGACAGTGGTTCATTGAACCTGTTTCTGCTTCACCATGGGCTTCGCCTATAGTGTGTCTGAAAAAACCAAACGGTCGACTCCGTATTTGTGCTGACTTTAAGTCTACAGTCAATCCGCGGACAGTGGTAGCTACGTTTCCCTTACCGCATCCTGAAGACATTTTTGTTAAGCTTGGTGCAAGAAAATTCTTTTCCACGATTAACTTGCGGGACGCATACTTTCAGATTCCGCTCGACGAACAGTCGCAGCGCTATTTTGCGATCAACACCCACCTTGGGTTGTTCAAGTTTCGCCGCCTTTCGTTCGGCTGTGCTTCGGCTCCTGCTATTTTTCAGTCTTACTTGCAGCACTTGTGTGCCTCTGCCCCTGGTTGTGCCAATTATCTGGACGATATGGTTGTATCAGCTCGCACCCCTGGCGAACATTTGAAGAATTTGCGTGCCTTGTTTACTGTACTTTTGCAGGCAGGACTGAAGTAACAGGGACAATTGCAATTTTTTTTTCAAACTGAGATTCAGTATTTAGGATATATGATTAACGGACGGGGTATCCACCCCTCGCCGTCACACCTCAGTGCGATTAGTCTTGCCAGCACCCAGGAAGTTGAAAGAACTTCAGTGTTGGACATAACTACATATTATATTCGGTTTATACCACATGCAGCGCAGACTGCAGCGCCTTTGCATCGCCTTCGGCATAAGAACGTTCCTTTTGTTTGGTCTTCAGAATGGGATGCTGGTATCCACAAGCTCAAATCTGCTTTGTTGAGTGATCGCTGTTTGATTCCGTTTGATCCCCAGTTGTTTTGGCTGTCGGTGCATCTTCTCACGCCATTGGACCGTTTCTCTCGTACCGTATTAATTCTGTCGATCGCCTGATCGCTTTTGCGTCTAAGTTGGTCTATTCTGCCCAGCAAAACTATTCTCAAATCGAGAAAGAAGCTTTAGCTATTGTATATGGAGTGACAAAGTTTCATGTTTTTTGTGCGGTCACGAGTTCTATTTGTGCAAAGATTCGAACTCTCGTATACAAAACACCTTCAGACGTCTGAATTAATGTGTTAAATATTCAATTTAAAGCATCCAAATGAGAGAAAGTTTATGAAAAGTTTGAAATAATGCTTCAAGTGTGTTGGAAGGCGCTAAGTACTCTCATTATGAAACACTGGGTGAATAAAAACTGGGTAATTTGCTCTGCACAATCTAACACAAAGAAAGACGCACCGTCAGCCGATGTGGCCGAGTGATTCTAGGCGCTTCAGGCCGGAACCCCGTTGCTGCTACGGTCGCAGGTTCGAATCCTGCCTTGGGCATGGATGTGTGTGATGTCCTTAGGTTAGTTAGGATTAAGTAGTTCTAAGTCTAGGAGACTGATGACCTCAGATGTTAAGTCCCATAGTGCTTAGAGCCATTTGAACCATTTTGAAGAAAGACGCACCAGAAAGGAACTATACGAATGTGACAGAAATTGGTAGATGTGATGTATATATACAGATAAGGAGCTTCATTAATTGACGAAGTCAATAACGCGTTGGTCCACCTCTAGTCTTTATGCAAGCACTTATTGGGCTTGGAGCTTCATTAATTGACGAAGTCAATAACGCGTTGGTTCACCTCTAGTCTTTATGCAAGCACTTATTGGGCTTGGAGCTTCATTAATTGACAAAGTCAATAACGCGTTGGTCCACCTCTAGTCTTTATGCAAGCACTTATTGGGCTTGGAGCTTCATTAATTGACGAAGTCAATAACGCGTTGGTCCACCTCTAGTCTTTATGCAAGCACTTATTGGGCTTGGAGCTTCATTAATTGACGAAGTCAATAACGCGTTGGATCACCTCTAGTCTTTATGCAAGCACTTATTGGGCTTGGAGCTTCATTAATTGACGAAGTCAATAACGCGTTGGTCCACCTCTAGTCTTTATGCAAGCACTTATTGGGCTTGGAGCTGCATTAATTGACGAAGTCAATAACGCATTGGTCCACCTCTAGTCTTTATGCAAGCACTTATTGGGCTTGGAGCTTCATTAATTGACGAAGTCAATAACGCGTTGGTCCACCTCTAGTCTTTATGCAAGCACTTATTGGGCTTGGAGCTTCATTAATTGACGAAGTCAATAACGCGTTGGTCCACCTCTAGTCTTTATGCAAGCACTTATTGGGCTTGGAGCTTCATTAATTGACGAAGTCAATAACGCGTTGGTCCACCTCTAGTCTTTATGCAAGCACTTATTGGGCTTGGAGCTTCATTAATTGACGAAGTCAATAACGCGTTGGTCCACCTCTAGTCTTTATGCAAGCACTTATTGGGCTTGGAGCTTCATTAATTGACGAAGTCAATAACGCGTTGGTCCACCTCTAGTCTTTATGCAAGCACTTATTGGGCTTGGAGCTTCATTAATTGACGAAGTCAATAACGCGTTGGTCCACCTCTAGTCTTTATGCAAGCACTTATTGGGCTTGGAGCTTCATTAATTGACGAAGTCAATAACGCGTTGGTCCACCTCTAGTCTTTATGCAAGCACTTATTGGGCTTGGAGCTTCATTAATTGACGAAGTCAATAACGCGTTGGTCCTCCTCTAGTCTTTATGCAAGAACTTATTGGGCTTGGAGCTTCATTAATTGACGAAGTCAATAACGCGTTGGTCCACCTCTAGTCTTTATGCAAGCACTTATTGGGCTTGGAGCTTCGTTAATTGACGAAGTCAATAACGCGTTGGTCCACCTCTAGTCTTTATGCAAGCACTTATTGGGCTTGGAGCTTCGTTAATTGACGAAGTCAATAACGCGTTGGTCCACCTCTAGTCTTTATGCAAGCACTTATTGGGCTTGGAGCTTCATTAATTGACGAAGTCAGTAACGCGTTGGTCCACCTCTAGTCTTTATGCAAGCACTTATTGGGCTTGGAGCTTCATTAATTGACGAAGTCAGTAACGCGTTGGTCCACCTCTAGTCTTTATGCAAGCACTTATTGGGCTTGGAGCTTCATTAATTGACGAAGTCAGTAACGCGTTGGTCCACCTCTAGTGTTTATGCAAGCACTTATTGGGCTTGGAGCTTCATTAATTGACGAAGTCAATAACGCGTTGGTCCACCTCTAGTCTTTATGCAAGCACTTATTGGGCTTGGAGCTTCATTAATTGACGAAGTCAATAACGCGTTGGTCCACCTCTAGTCTTTATGCAAGCACTTATTGGGCTTGGAGCTTCATTAATTGACGAAGTCAATAACGCGTTGGTCCACCTCTAGTCTTTATGCAAGCACTTATTGGGCTTGGAGCTTCATTAATTGACGAAGTCAATAACGCGTTGGTCCACCTCTAGTCTTTATGCAAGCACTTATTGGGCTTGGAGCTTCATTAATTGACGAAGTCAATAACGCGTTGGTCCACCTCTAGTCTTTATGCAAGCACTTATTGGGCTTGGAGCTTCATTAATTGACGAAGTCAATAACGCGTTGGTCCACCTCTAGTCTTTATGCAAGCACTTATTGGGCTTGGAGCTTCATTAATTGACGAAGTCAATAACGCGTTGGTCCACCTCTAGTCTTTATGCAAGCACTTATTGAGCTTGGAGCTTCATTAATTGACGAAGTCAATAACGCGTTGGTCCACCTCTAGTCTTTATGCAAGCACTTATTGGGCTTGGAGCTTCATTAATTGACGAAGTCAATAACGCGTTGGTCCACCTCTAGTCTTTATGCAAGCACTTATTGGGCTTGGAGCTTCATTAATTGACGAAGTCAATAACGCGTTGGTCCACCTCTAGTCTTTATGCAAGCACTTATTGGGCTTGGAGCTTCATTAATTGACGAAGTCAATAACGCGTTGGTCCACCTCTAGTCTTTATGCAAGCACTTATTCGGCTTGACATTCATTAACAGACTTGTTGACGTCCTTCTGAGAGATACACTGCCATATTCTTGCAACTGGTGCTTCAGATTGTCAGAATCTCGAGATGGTTAGAGCGTGTGTCCGTAAAGCTCCAAAAAGCCAAAAAGTTTTCAGTTGGCAAGACATCCGGCAACCTCTCTGGCCAAGGTAGAATTTGGAAAGCACTAAGACAACCAGTAGAAACTCCCGGCGTGTGAGAGCGGGCATTATCTCGGTGAAATGTAAGCCCAGGATGGCTTGCCATGAAGGACAAGAAAATGGGGCAGCCGGCCGCAGTGGCCGAGCCGTTCTAGGCGCTTTAGTCCGGAACCGTACGACTACTATGGTCACAGGTTTGAATCCTGCCTCTAGGCGCTTCAGTTTGGGACCGCGCGACTGCTACGGTCGCAGGTTCGAATCCTGCCTCGGGCATGGATGTGTGTGATGTCCTTAGGTTAGTTAGGTTTAAGTAGTTCTAAGTTCGAGGGGACTGATGACCACAGATGTTAAGTCCCATAGTGCTCAGAGCCATTTGAACGGGGCATAGACAATCGTCGTCGCACCGCTGGGCCGCGGATGACAACCAAAGGAATCCTGCTATGAAAAGAAATCACACCCCGTGCCATCAGCCTGGTTGTCGAGCCTTATACAGGGCGACAGTCAGGTTGGTAATCCACCGGTGTGTGGGATGTCTCCAGATGTGTCTTTGCTGGTCAGTGGTGCTCAGTTCGAAGTTGGACTCGCACTGAAGACAATTGTACTCCAGTCAACGAGATACCAAGCTGAAGACATTTCAGCGAGATAATGCCTTCCCGCACACAACTACAGTTTCTACTGTTTCCGTAATTCGAAATCTTACGATGGCCAGTAAGGTCGCCGGATCTCTCCCAACTGAGAAAGTTTGTAACATTACGGGCAGGACCAGCCAACCAGCGCGGGATATTGACTACCTAACGCACCAGCTGGACATAATATGGCGCGATGTATCTCAGGAGGACATCCAACACCTCTACCAGTCAATGCCAAGCCGAATAACTCCTTGCATAACGGCCAGAGGTGGACCAACGAGTTACTGACTAGCTCTATTTGTAAATCTCTCTCTCTTGAATAAATCATTCAATTTTCATGAAGTTTTAATCATTTGTTTATGTGTATATGTACGGTCGTACATAAAAGTATCCCAAGACCTGAATTGCATTTCGCCTTATTCACATGCAACCTGCATAACGCAGCTGTCTAGCAGGTACTCTAATCGCTCCTTGGTTCAGTCGTTTGACTATTGAAAATGGTTCCAATAAGTCACCGTTAGAAAACACTCCACTGTATCGTAATAACTCAAGATGTAAAGTAATAACACGATACTACAAATATCAGGGAACACCTTATCAATGATAAAACTGTCCTTAAGACTCGTAAGCTCACATTTATTACAATAAATGACATACCTGAAATGTTACCACCCTCATTATTACGTCAGATAGATAACTCACGTAGTAAGTTCGTCGTATTCATGATTTCCTCTTCAAAGTAACAAACTGTACTGATTATTTAACACAAAATGACATTAAAAATTTAAGTTATTCGCCAGCAGCTAGTTGAGGATATGTATGAACTTCAAATGACACTACGAACCGTCTTGTTCTGCATATGGATTCAAACCCAGGTCATGCAGACTAAGCAAAGATTTCGTGACTAACAGAAACTAACATTCATTCCTGACTAGGCATACAGAGAGTGATACACCTCGATTGTAGACAGTATCAGTTAGCAAATATCAACTTTAAATTGCATAACGTATACATTTTCAACGGACACGAATTCCTACCCACCATCTACTGTCCCTGCTAACGAACTAGAAGAGATGTTAAATATTGCTTCTTCACAAGTAACTTACTTGAAATGCCGTGAGGTAAAGCTTTGTGTTGGACAGAGATTCGAACCCAGAACCTAATCGAGTTGATATCGAAGCACAATCAACTGTGTGTGACATATCGGATTTTCTCGGCAGTATCTAGATGTTTTAACTGAAATGACGAGACGGAACATTAATGTTTTCCTTCCCAGGACTCCAACCCGGCACCTATCGCTGTTATCTTCTAGAGAAAATGAACGTTAAATATGGGTTTATTACACCAGCAGCGACATGTGCACATGTTTGAACTAGAACAATATCAGGAAGAGTTCAGTGCTGACTGGGAATCGAACCCCACACATATCGTTGTTGACTACACACAAAGAGACGTCATCTACCGAATTTTTCTCCACCAGCAGCTCGGAATAACATCCTTGAACTTACAGTGATCTCGCAAATAGTTCTGTGTCTCACTGGGAGTCAAAAACGTCAGATATCGTTAGTGTTGACAACGAATGAAAATACATTAAAAATCAAAATTATTATCCAGCGGCAGATAGGTGTTCTCATGGTATTGCTTGATAATACATAATGAAAACTTAAGTGCCGGACCAGGATTCGAACCCATTCACGCTCAATATGTGGAGATGTTGAGGAATCTGCAGTTTTGAACAAACAACAAATTTTAGTCGAGCTGTATTCTCAAGAAGGGATCAAAATCAGCGTTAACGGCGGTCTGAGATGCATTCCCAGCTCAGAACCAATTTTATCGACGTACAGAAGCTGAAATAAAACATGGAATAAGTGTCCTGTGACCCTACATTGCGGTTATTTTCGTCACTAGAAATAAATAACTTGTATAAGAAAGGTTACCGGTGATAGAGTTTCTACATGTCGCCACCCCTGACTTCATTGTGGTTCAACCTAACGCCTACTTGGTTGAGAAGGAATATCATATTTAATGTGAATTTCAGACTACAATGCCATTATACCTTCTTCACTCGGTGTAGCCAGAAGAGAATAGAATCTGTCTCTCCTTATCAAAAACCATCGACAGAAGTTTGGAATCGAACCCAGACCATCAGTATATGAACCTATGATCAATCCAACAGACCAGCACACCCTTCTCTGTCATTTCATTTTCCTATCGTAACGCCACTGCGCCACACTGGATGAAAAATTCTGACACACAGGTTCCCTGTAGTGGTTTGCAGCATCGTCATGAACTAGCTGCCTCGGCTACCTAGTGCATACATTCGACTCTATTTTGTAGTCAGCGCAAAAAAATCACGTAACTGCCACCTACACAGAACTGCCAACAGTGTAGTGCTGTGTTGGCAGAAGAGCCAACACCGTGTTGCTAGAGGAGGCCGAAACGCACGCGTTTAATTACACGCAGACTGGCGTGAGGTCCGGAACAGGTCAGAGAAATAAGACTAGCAAAACAGGAGGTAACTCGTAGAATACTTAACTTTAATCCATAATTGGAGAACATCGGTCTGATGGTACATGCATCACAAGTTAAATATCTATTGATAATGGCGCCTTGCTAGGTCGTAGCAAATGACGTAGCTGAAGGCTATGCTAACTATCGTCTCGGCAAATGAGAGCGTATTTGTCAGTGAACCTTTCCTTGCAAAGTCGGCTGTACAACTGGGGCGAGTGCTAGGACGTCTCTCTAGACCTGCCGTGTGGTGGCGCTCGGTCTGCAATCACTGACAGTGGTGACACGCGGGTCCGACGTATACTACCGGACCGCGGCCGATTTAAAGGCTACCACCTAGCAAGTGTGGTGTCTGGCGGTGACACCACATGTAGGATGCAGAAATTTAAACAGGAAGTGTTCCTCTCTACTACAGCTGCCCTATGGCGTTATCTGTTTGTTGAAAACGTCGTGCAGTGCAAAAGAAAAGCTGTAACTGTCTGTCTCTCAGAAGTCTAGATCCAGCCATATGCATTATCTCACAGCACTATGGAATGCGGAAGTTCTGGAGGACTTGTTGACTTCTGGAGCTGCTGTAGCTATATGTTAGCTAGTAGTGTAATGGTAAGCGTTGCGTACGGTAGATAGCATGCCGCTAGTTCGAGTACATTCAGTCCTGCATTTTTAAAAATGCAATTCTGCGGTCTGCTGAAGTTATCAATCTATTGGAACTTTGAACATAATTCCCTTCACTTCTCAACCCAAAATAGTCGCATGTGGAAAAAGTGCTAACTTCTGTGACATTTTGTTCCTTTCAGATTTAATAGATGGCCAAGCAGGAGATGCATCTCGAAATTTTTGTATTATGTATGGGGAGAGGGCGTCGTGCCAAAATACGTCAGAAAAGTATTTTCTACATTAGCTGTCGTTTGGTAGTGGCATTTTATTCTTCTTCAAACCTTGTTTGACAGCTTTAATTCAGAACAAGTTTTCTACACGCATGTAATCAATAAACTGCTTGTGAATTGTCATACTGTTATAGATAACATCAGAGAATTCGCATTTATTGTTGATGATTAATTTCTGTCTCATGTCTACTATTGTTTTAACAGCACTAAAAGAAACCTTACGAAAATTGTGCACTGTATTATAAGAAACGATATAAAACTGCCCCCGATAACTTTACGACGAAAGTCTGTTTTTAATGAAACTGATTCTCTGTTACAAGTGTACCTCTATCTGCACGAATTAGTAAAATACTATTTACTCAGATTTCGATTGGGTCTATGTTTAATTGATATGCCGTGTCATACTCAAGAGGTATGCCAATGTGGCATTTCATAAATAACGTGTGTTCCTCGTGAGCAGCGGAAAGAGGCGTTACCTGTTTTTCAGCGTTGTAAGTTTTTCACTATTGCACGACGAGCCGAAAGAATTTCTAGCGATTTCCTTATCGCTGTTTGATCTTACTGCTTGTAGCTCTTTTACAGAAGAGATAAAAACGTAAGAGCCTGCGAAACTGGAACCGCGAACCACAAACGACGCTTAGTCAAAGATCAGCACTAAACCCCCCAGCTAGAGAACATATATGGGTCTGTGCTTCGTCCTGCGACGCCAATAGTGGCTAGGACACGTAAACCGCTGTTGAATGGACGAGATTAGTTGCGATTTTCACTTGCAACGACCTTCCTGGACTGAAAACCGTAAATTTACAATCTTTCGTTACACCTCAAGTGATAACGCAGATTATTAAATGGAAATGACAGGGAAAATCAAGTGAACTATGAAGCTTAATTCCATGCACACGAGGAAGTAACTCGTCGATCACACAGTAAATGAATGTACTGAACATGCTGCAAACCACTACAGGGAGCCTGTGTGTCTTAATTTTCATCCAGTGTGGTGCAATGGCGTTATGATAGAAAAATGAGTCACAGATAACAGGCGGTGATGGTCTGTTGGATTTATGATAGGTTCATATCCTGATGGTCTGAGTTCGATTCCAACTTGTGCCGATGATTTTTGATAAGGAGAGACAGATGGTATTCTCTTCTGGCTACACCAAGTGAAGAAGGTATAATGGCAGTGTGGTCTGTCCACAGTAACCTTTCTTATACTAGTTATTTATTTCTAGTGATGAAACAAACGCTATGTAGGATCACAGGACACATATTCTATCTTTTATTTCAGCTTCTGTATGTCGATAAAATTGGTTTTGAACTGGGAATGCAACTCAGACCACCCTTAACGCGAAATTTGATCCCTTCTTGAGAATACAGCTCGACTAAAACTTGTTGTTTGTTCAAAACTGCAGATATCTTAACATCTCCAAATATTGCGCGTGAATGGGTTCGAATCCTGGCCCGGCACTTAAGTTTTCATTATGTATTATCAAGCTCTAGCATGAGAACACCTATCTGCCGGGGCATAATAATTTTGATTTTTAATGTATTTTCATTCGTTGTCATCACTAATAATATCTGACGTTTTTGGCTCCCAGTGAGAAACAGAACTATTTGCGAGATCACTGTAAGTTCAAGGATGTTATTCCGTGCTGCTGGTGGAGAAAAATTCGGTAGATGTCGTCTCTTTGTGTGTAGTCAACAATGATATGTCTTGGGTTCGGTTCCCAGTCGGCACTGAACTCTTCGTCATATTATTTCTAGTTCAATCATGGTCACATGTAGCTGCTGGTGTAAGAAACCCACGTTTAACGTTCGTTTTCTTTAGAATATAACAGCGATAGGTGCCGGGTTGGAGTCCTGGGAAGGAAAACGTAAGTGTTCCGTCTCGTCATTTCAGTTAAAACATCTAGCTAATGCCAAGAAAATCCGATATGACACACAGTTGATTGTGCATCGATATCAACCCGATTAGGTTCTGGGTTCGAATCCCTGTCCAACACAAAGCTTTATCTCACGGCATTTCAAATAAGTTACTTGTGAAGAAGCAATATTTAAAACCTCTCGTAGTTCCTTAACAGGGTCAATAGATGGTGGGTAGGAAGTCGTGTCCGTTGAAAATGTTTACGTTATGCAATTTAAAGTTGATATTTGTTAACTGATACTGTCTACAATCGAGGTGTATCACTCTCTGTATGCCTAGTCAGGAATGACTATTAGTTTCCGTCAGTCACGAAATCTTTATTTTGTCTGCATGACCTGGGTTTGAATCCATATTCAGAACGATACGGTTCGTCGTGTCGTTTGAAGTTCATACATATTCTCAACTAGCTGCTGGTGAATAACTTAAATTTTTAATGTCATTTGTGTTAAATAACCAGTACGGTATGTTACTTTGAAGAGGAAATCATGAATACGACGAACTTACTACGTGAATTACCTATCTGACGTAACAATGAGAGTGGTAACATTTCAGGTATGTCATTTATTATAATAAATGTGAGCTTGCAAGCCTTTAGGGCAGTCTTTTCTGTGATAAGGTGTTATCTGATATTTGTAGTATCGTGTTATTACTTTACATCTGGAATTATTGCGATGCAGTGGAGTGTTTTGTAGTGGTGACTTGTTGGAACCATTTTCAATAGTCAAACGACTGTACCAAGGAGCAATTAGAATACCTGCTAGACATCTGCGTTATGCAGGTTGCATGCGAATAAGGCGAAATGCAATTCAGGCAGTTCGGATACTTTTGAGCATGACTGTACATCACATGTACTGATTTCCGTCCCATTCGGATAATTCCTTCGTGGGACATCTTTTTTTTTTTGTCTTAGAGTGTAAGCCGACACTAGGTTTTCACGCACCTCATCTACATCTACATCTACGTGGACACTCTGCAAATCACATTTAAGTGCCTGGCAGGGGGTCATTGAACCACCTTCACAATTCTCGAGCCACCTTCACAATCTCAATGCTTAAGGCGTCATATCTCCTTATCCATGTGTCGTAGAACTATATAATATTCCACATGCATTAAGTGATACATGTATATACTGTATGCAGAGTGTGTGGCGAATACATTGAAACGTCATGGTTGATGTAGAACTTTGACTACGAGCAATTTGGAACACACTATTTTTTCACTCATCTACGTGTTTATGGCGCCGTATCTCCTGAAATACTTGTCATACAATGATATAATTTTTCTCCTACATTCAGTGGCATGTGTGAATACTGTATGCAAACTATGTTGGGAGAGGCTTAGCAGTAAACAGACAATTAAAACGTCATGCCTGATGGAGTTTGACTCATGAACAGCGAAAATGTAGTAAGCAATAAACTTTTTTGCTTTCATCTTTTTGTGGGATGTGTCAGCGAGAAAAAGTTTCGTAAATATCTGAAATTAAGTATTATCTTTGTTGCAACTCGCTGAGTCTCACGTTATAAAGTACTGGACGAATTAAGTCCGTGAATTTGCGCACCGTCAGTTACACAAACTAAAAAAACACAGTTTCTGTCTATAATAATTGTTTATTAAACTAAACGTGTAACAAAAAATTGTACCTCTTAATGATTAATTTATAACAACATTTTAAATCTTTAAATTCGGTCAGTAATCAGGCGAAATATTGAAAATCGAATTTTTGTGCTGCTATTGGTGCCGGGTTCCGGATTCCTGGTTCGGGGATAGCGTTTTAGCAAGGACGTTTTTCCAAATGATTCATGGATATTTAAGCACGATAATGTAACTGAATTATTGATTTTGTAGGTAGCGAAGTACATCTTTGGTTCAAATCGTTCAAATGGCTCTGAGCGCTATGGGACTTAACTTCTGAAGTTATCAGTCCCCTAGAACTTAGAACCACTTAAACCTAGCTAACCTAAGGACATCATACAAATCCATGCCCGAGGCAGGATTCGAACCTCCAACCGTAGCAGCAGCGCAGTTCCGGGCGTAGCGCCTAGAACCGCTCGGCCACACCGGCCGCTACATCTTTGGGTCTGAAGAAAATTCTAACGTGTCTCCTGCAGAATTGCTGCAGCAATTTCGCTTATGAGAACAGACATTGTTAGAAACTGCTATGTGCGTATGTTTATTTTCACTGCGAGTCCTGATGATCATATTGTAGAGCGCCTTAAGTCCAAGATCATCATTATCATCATCATCACCATTACTATCCCTATCAATAATGTTCTCCATTAATTGTCGTTACCTTTATACGAGCTGTGTGAGAAAAATAACGAGACTGAAAACACTGGTAGCGATCTGGCAAAGCTGTGTGTGTTCATCCTTTCCAGATGATTAGTACGAGTTTCAGCTCCGTACAGCCATCACGTGATTTTTGAGAGTGCTAGCAGTGAAGTTGGGTTTGTTGTTGTATGTCAGGAAAATGGAACAGCGGAATTTAGAGCAACGTTATGCAATCAAGTTTTGCGTTAAACTTTGGGAATCCACGAGTGTGACATTTGGCCTATGGGGAACATTCCTTATCGAGAGCAGACGTTTTTCGCTGTCACAGATCGTTTTCGGAAGGCCGAGAACACGTTGAAGATGAATTTCGCTTAGGGAGACCTTCAACTTCAAAATCCAACGAAAACGTTGAACGAGTGCGTGCTCTTGTGAGATCACACCGATGTTTAACAGTAAGGATGGTGGGTGACTTGTTAAACACTTTCACCGTGTATCAGTTTTTGACCGAAGTTTTGCATGTGCGGAATGTTTGTGCCAAAAAACCTCACAACTGAGCAAATGGACAATCGAAGAAACGTGTGTGTTGATCTTCTTGAGAGGACTGTCAATGACCAAGAATGGTTCAGTCGTGTGATTATAGGTGATGAATTCTGGATTTTTGATACAATCTTGAGGCAAAGCAGCGAAGTCAGAAGTGGCACACTGAGAAATCTCCTCGATCAATAAACGCTCTAATCAAAACAACGCTGATCTACATTCTTGACAACTGGACTATCGTGTAAAAAGAATTTGTTCCTCCAAGACAAATTGTCAACCAAGTGTTTTACAAAGGTGTCCTTAAAAGACTCAGGAAATGGATGAATCGTGAGACCGGGCATTGCAGACAAGTGGATGGTGCATCATGACAACGCCCCATGTGACACAGTTGCTTCCATCACAGAATGTTTGACCTCAAGAGGCATTCCTCCTCTTCCACAGGCCCCCTATTCACATGACCTGAGACCTTGTGACGTTTTTCTTTTCCCGAAATTTAAAAATGTCTTGAAAGGACAACAACACTTTGGGACTCTGGAGAAAATTCAAAAGAATGTGACCTACCAGTTGAAGCTTTTCAACGCTGCTACCAAGACTGGGAACAATAACTCCGCCGGAGCATAGCTGCCGAAGGGACCTACGAGTACTTCGAAGGGGACAGCATTGTTGCTTGAAAATAAAAAAAACTTTGGTTGATACAAATTCAGTCTCATTACTTTTCTCTAACACCTCGTACATGGTGGTTATAGCTATACCTCCACTTCTTGAGAGGACCTCCATGAAAAACCGGTGATCGTAGGACGATGAAACTTTGTGGAAACAATTGTAGAGACACGCAGAAGAGAAATAACGAATAAATCGCTCAAACAAACACATTTTAATTTTCACATCAGAGGTTATCATTTATTAAATGTGTGCCTGTTTACGTTCCAGAGTGACGACCATCTGCTTTCACGACAGTCTGGGACCGCACTGCAGATTATTCTAGGGCTCCTCGTTACAACGGTGTGGACTATGGGATGTTCAGTTGTGAGACAGCTCGCGCAATGCTTGAAGATAGCACATGCGTTCACTATCATCAACCATTGCAACAGCAGTGTCTTCAACATTTTGTGTCGCAATTGGCCATCTGCCTCTCCCAGGAGCAACTCACAAATCGCCACTTTATTCGAACTCCGAATCATGTTCTTCAACCCCAGTGCGGAAGGAGCATCTCTCCATATTCCTGTAATGTGTCGATACTCGAGAAGAGCAGCAAGCAGCAACATTTAGATGTAGTTTTGATGAAACAGCCTTAAGGGTAAAGCCCTGCTGGCCATGGTCAGACCCATGTTGACTATTTGCGACTGTAAAGCGCACTGGCGCTTGTGTTTCGGCCCTGAGCCGCCGTGTCAGTAATGGCGCGCGCCTAAGCGCACAGTCTGAGCATCAGTCCTGTAAAGTTAGGCTGATAGTTTATCGTCCACATTGGCTCAAGTGCTGAAAGTTTAATTACTAGGTCGATCCAGAAAGTAGCAGACGTTTTGGCCTATCGCGGCGTTGGGCGGGGCCACAGGCGCCATCTTGGTGCCATAATGTTCCTGCACTCAGTACACATCCAGCGGTGGTAGCGTGTGGTCTGTCTCTGCTACTCTGCTTTCTGTGACGTGCTAGCATATGCGCTGCAATAGAAAAACCCACCACTTCTGAGGTGCGTTCTGTGATTAACCTCTTGTTGGCAAAAACTGTGAACCACCTCAGCCGGCCGCTGTGGCCGAGTGGTTCTAGGCGCTTCAGTCCGGAACCGCGCTACTGCTACGGTCGCAGGTTCAAATCCTGTCTCGGGCATGGATGTGTGTGATGTCCTTAGGTTAGTTAGGTTTAAGTAGTTCTAAGTCCAGGAGAATGATGACCTCAGAAGTTAAGTCCCATAGTGCTTAGAGTCATTCGAACCAGCTGAAGTTTATCGCGACCTTTATCTATGCGGAAGAGAAGTAATTAGTGAAAGCCGAGCCAGGCACTGGTGCATTGATTTTAAAAAGGCTCTAGTGTTGTTTACGATGAGGACCAGAGTGATAGGCGTAGCCTTGTGACTGACGAACTGGTAATGAAAATCAAGGACAAAATTCGTGAAAGTCGCCGTTTCACGATTACTGAACTTTCGCAACATTTTCCGCGAATTTCACGGTGTCTGGTGCATGAAATTGTGGCGGAGAAGTTTGGATACCACAAATTTGGTGATGGGTATGTTTCCAAAAGCCCAACGGAAGACTACCTTCCTCGAAGGTTACCAGAAAAAGATTAAAGTTATCGATCGTTTGGTAGCTTGGGATGGGACTTGGGTGAAAGTCGTCACTTGTGAAACAAAAAGGCAGTCAGTGGAATAGGGACACAAATTGTACCAAGAAACCAAGGAAATGTTTGCAAACGCTATCTGCAAAAAAGATCATGGCTACTTTGGTTACTGTGGAAAGTAGGAGACGAGGTACTGGCAGAAGTAAAGCTGTGAGGACGGGGCGTGAGTCGTGGTTGGGTAGCTCAGATGGTAGAGCACTTGCCCGCGAAAGGCAAAGGTCCCGAGCTCGAGTCTCGGTCCGGCACGCAGTTTTAATCTAGCAGGAAGTTTCATATCAGCGCACACTCCGCTGCAGAGTGAAAATCTCATTCTGGAAACGTACCCCAGGCTGTGGCTAAGCCATGTCCCCGCAATATCCTTTCTTTCAGGAGTGCTAGTTCGCAGGAGAGCTTCTGTAAAGTTTGGAAAGCAGGAGACGAGGTACTGGCAGAAGTAAAGCTGTGAGGACGGGGCGTGAGTCGTGCGAAGAATTAACTCAGAGAGGTACTGTCAAAGACTGATGAAGTTAATGCGGGCGATACAAAACAAGCTTCGGGGAAACTTAGCACAAAACTTTTTTTATTTTCGTGATAAGGCACGTCCACACAGGGCGTTTGTACCTGAGAATTCCTACGGGGTTTATGATGGTAGGTGTTTGACCACCCACCATGCAGTCTGGATTTGACTCTGAGCAACTACCACCTTTTCCCAGCTCGCTACATCACGCTTTGATACTGACGCCGAACTGCATGCCACTATAAACCAGAGGTTGCAATCGCAGGCTGTTGATTTCTACAGAGACAGTACTGAAAAACTTGTGCCACGGTATGATAGGCGCAATTGAAATGACAGTGATGTAGAAAAATAGCTTAAGAGTTTACTTTTAAAATCTGTATAATAAAATTGGCATTTCCGTATTGTTAATTGTTTAGTCCAAAACATCTGTTACTTTCTGAGTAACCCTTGTACAGCGACCTTGTTGATCACAGCGACTCTAACCACGTACTTTCCTACAGATGTGCTCTTGTATGAAACAGTGGCGACAAAGGATTCCTGCCAGTGCTTAACTTTTTTTATGATACTCGTGTGTGTCTTTTTCAATGTACAACTATGTGTCTGTGAGTGTGGCTGAGATCTGGTCCTGGGTGAAGTCTGGAAGTTTTGGGCGGCAGTACAACAATCACTGATGAGGTCTCGTCCATAACGCTGTTAGGATCTCGTGCAGTCCATCAGGACGTGGTGGCGCAGCTGTCATAAACATGAAGAGAGCAGACTAGACGTTTCTAGGTAGGTATTTCTATTACTATTGCTCATGAGCAAAACGTTAGTAGCAAAATCATTATAGTAGCAAGCAGTCCTGTTTGCATCAAAATAATGAGGCTGTACAGTACTGGTTTCCTGCTATAGGGAGCCTGTCGTAACGTCGTTGCAGGGATTTGATGTCGCACTGGAGGGTGGCTAAAGGAAAATTTTAATTACACATATAAATTGTGTTTCGGCCTTCAGGGAGACGCACATGAAGGAAATTAAACTGCAGATGTCCAGGTTTTAGACTGATGGCACAAATCTCTTGTGACATTGTACATGAGAGAATGTTAGAATGTACGCGTGGGTCGACATACAGTAGTGCTCTGAAAAGCATTATGAAAGGCATTATTCTTAAAATACCGCCGGCTTTTACAAGGCCGCGGCATTGTCCTGTAACGCTGCTTTTCAATTTACGGCACGCAGCAACGTAAAAAATGGCCAGCTGCTACGTGAGCATCATAAGAAACAAGACAAATGACTCCTACAAAATGTTAATGTTCCCTCGGTAAAGACGTCGACTGTACGTTAATAATCTCACGTCTTCTTTCATTTTGCGACATTGTGAATGAAAATGTGACTGAAATGTATGAGATATAAAAATATCCAACCCGATGAAAGCTCACCATAAACAAAGCAAAGATGTATAATGAAACACTTTTTTTTCTGCGAATGAAAGTGGTTTGCTATTGATCGAGTATAGGTTGCGTTGTTAACTTTTAAAAATTAGAGCAGTATGCCAAACCGAGACTCCGTCGGCAGCTCGTGGTCTCGCGGTCGCGTACTCGCTTCCCGAGCACGGCGTCCCGGGTTCGATTTCCTTGGGGGTCAGGGATTTTCACCTGCCCCGAGATGACTCTGTGTTTGTGTTGTCCTCATCATTTCATCATCATTCATGAAAATGGCGAGACTGGACTGAGCAAAGGTTGGGAATTTGTACGGGCGCTGATAACCGCGCAGTTGAGCGCCCTACAAATCATCATCATCATCATCATCATCATCATCATCATCATCATCATCATCATCATCATCATCATCATCAAACCGGGACTCCAATGCTGACATCTACACCTTAAGCAGTGCTACACTTTCCAGATACCAAAACGCCATTAACGAAGGAACTGGAAATTTCATCTTGTCACTAATTTCCCCTCATTCCCACCTAACGTCATAGAGCCTATTCAGCGATGCTATGGAACTAATGTACAACCCCCCACCCTTTCCCTTCCCAATCTATTCACTCCCCAAGAAAACGTACACAAGAGAGGATTTGGTTTTATCACAACACCGACACTGTAACTGACTACAAAAGTCGTTCACGTGCAGTGGGATAAACTGAAGTTTGAGAGAATCGGCAAGGCGATTCAACGCACAGGGAGGTGTGTTATTGAAGTTATCAGGTGTGATGTGCGTTTGAAATTGTCAGAGGCTGTATACATTGTAATAACGAGTTCCATAGCGGAAGTTCAGTTGAAGATGAATGGAAAGATGAATGGATATCCGTAGAAAGCGCAATAACAGAAGTTGTACAAGGAGTATAACTTCGAAGAACCTTTGGATAACAGATGAAACACTCTATTGACAAACAAACAAAAATATTCAGGTGAAGAGAGGTATGTGGCAGTCACTCAGGAGTGAAAACAATAAAAAGTGCGAAGAAGTCAAAGAAAAAAGGCTGCAGAAAACTTTGAAGAAATATAAAAAGGAAATGGTCACTGGAAAGGCAGATTTAGCATACAGGTGTGAACTTTCGGAGCCGCCCAGAGTGGCCGAGTGGTTCTAGGCGCTTCAGTCTGGAACCGCGCGACCGCCTCGGTCGCAGGTTCGAATCCTGCCTCGGGCATGGATGTGTGTGATGTCCTTAGGTTAGTTAGGTTTAAGTAGTTCTAAGTTCTAGGGGTCAGATGACCTCAGTGCTCAGAGCCATTTTTCAGCTTTCGGAGAAATTGAAAACAAAGACAGAACATTAAGAATGGAAAAGTAAATCCGCTATTAAACGCAGAAGAGAGAGCGTATGGAAGGGAAGAGCACGTCGAGGGCCTCTAGGAGAGGCTTTCGATTGGGAAGACATAGCTGATACAGTATTAGCGTGAGAATTTTACAGAGTTTTGGAAGTCTTACGAACAAACAGGAGCAGATAAAATACACTATGAATGTTTAAAATTATAAAACGATTGTTTAAGTTGATGTATACAATCTATGTGACTGGAGAAATACCATAAGAAATCGGAAAAATACTATCCACACAATCTCGAAGATAGAAAGGCTAAGTTAGTGTGAGAACTGTCGCACAATCAGCTTAAGTGCTCTCCCATCTAGGTTTCTGATTAAGATCGGTAAGTATAAGAATGTTCAAGAAAAATTAAAAGTATATTAGATGACGAGAGATTTGGCGTTATGAAAGGTAAAAGCACCAGAGAGGGTCTTCCGACTTTGCGCTTGCTAATGACAGCAAGACCTGTGAGAAATCGACGAACTTTCAGGAATTAATTGAGCTAGAAGAAGCTTTCGACAATATAAATACTCAGAAAAATTTAAGTTACTGGGAAACACGAATATGGACAATATGTATAGGAATTATAAGGGTTTAGGACCAGTAATGAAATACTACGATTAAAAAGGGTGTAAAAAAGGGATGCTGTCTCTCGCTCCACCTTTCACGCTCTACATCGAAGGATGGCGCAACAAATAAAGATGCAGGAGCATGTTTAAAATGTGTGATGAAGTGATGTAACCGATGAGATACGTTGCTGACGTCGCTATACACTGCGATAGCGAGTTGAAATTGAGTCTTGCTGAATGGGATGAACAGCTAAATGACCACAGAATATAGACTGAAATAATACGAAAGCAATTAGTAGCATAAATGAGATGAACAATAAATTTTTTGAAATTTGGTGTCACATAGTATATTATTTGAGGGAAAAAATCCTGAGAATCGAAATCTGGAAAACATCACTGCACGGAAGTGATTCATCGCGCGCGGGAAAACGGGAAAAGAAGAGAGACGTTTTTTGAGATGTGGTGTTGCAAAAATATGTTGAAATTGAGTGCCAATACGCGGAATGAGGAGGTTCTCCACAGGATCGGTGAAGGAAGTGATATTTAGTTACTTGGAGATGTGTTATAGGACATGTATTAAGGGAATGATGTTCATGGCACTAGACAAAAATTAGGAGTAGAATGGAGAGAGAATATACGTAAGTGGGTGTAGATACTATGAGATTGGGACAAGAGTGGGAATCGTCACGGGACGCATAAAACCAGACAGTAAAGCGAAGGAAAAAGTGAGATACTGTGTGTGCGAAGTGGAGATCGGAAGTTAAATATGTATGCTATACTGGGGTTCGAATGGGAATACAAGCCGTTCCAACTGATACATCCTGACATCCTACGGAGTGACTAAGCGTTGTTTACACTCTCCGATGGGGCGTAGCACCCAGGCGTTGTAGGTATATAAGATATGGAGGGGAATTAGCGGCAGACTGAAGGAAGAAGTGAAGAAAGGAAAATTAAGGTTTAATATCGTTACAACAATGTCATTAAGGAGAGTTTTACTATCTCTCGGTTCAAAAAATCGATTTTTTTTATCGATTTTTTTAAACTGCATTTTTGGATCCATAAAAGTGTTTGGAATCCACCCCTCACACGGTTTTTCCGAGTACGGAACGGAAATGTTTGTTATTCGCAGTTGAACAAAAAAATACACCTGCCTGAAATCTGCCTTTTTCATGCACCAGCTTTTTCGGGAATTTCGACTTTGTAGCAGCGAGAAATTATTCTAAGTGCTTGCCCAAGGATCAAGTGATCAAGGAGATTACGACGTACTACGGCTTGGCAATCCGACGGCATACCAGTTCGGTGGACCAGATGAAGAAGGCAATTTGGGCAACGTATTTCCACAAGTGTTCGGCGGATGACCACCCACAACACCAAAATTGTCCGGCTGGAGAAACTAGTTGGTGCAAGTGGCGTATTGCAGAGGCTACCGGACATCTGGACGAATATCAACACGACCAGCCGCTCTCCAAAGAAGTTCAAAAAGTAATTCATCCGATCGGAGGGGCCCTTTCAGAGGACGAGTTATTGTACCGTCCTTAGAAGGAAACACACAAAATTCAAATGAAAGTTTGAAAGCGCGTGTTTGTAAGTTAGCCCCCAAGCATTTGCATTCTGGTTAGAAGACTGGAGATTGCGACTTTCCTGACATTGAGCAGTTTCAAAGATGGGTATTCAGCAATTCTGAAGCCCATGAGAACGATGGACGTCACCTGTAGACTCTATTCGACGCAGTTCGCCAAGCATTCGGACGACCACCGGATTCAAGCGGCTGAAAACCGCTTGTCACCGGCCGTACGAGCGGCTCTGGAACAGCACAGGATGGCCCAGACCGAGCAGAACGCCCTCTATGAGGAAGGACTAGTTTATGGACCCTGAATAGCAGATTGAACCTAAGTTTGCATAATATTGCATTTATACGTAGTCAAAACTTCAAACGCGTTTTTCTCGAAATGACTTTTTTATCGCGCGGTATGGTAACTTCAAATCTATTGAACCGATTGGCATGATTCTTTGTTTCCGACGAAACTAACTAAATTGTCTAGGAGATGTACCACTTTTATTCCGATCCATCAACTATAAATATTTTTACTTGGCCGACGAAGTCGAAAAATCGATAAAAGAAACTATTTTTTTCAAATGGTCACAATTTTGTTTCCTATGGTCCAAATAACCTAAGCGAGGTACAACTCCTAAAGAATCATATATACTTCGCTAACGTCAACTCAATTTTGATTTCAGACCAGCCGGCTGACCTGTGACATACCGCGCGTGGAGGCCTACATCGAAATTTTGTTTCATTCCGACGGCACTTCCGCCTTTGCTCTTCGATATTTCCGGTCGAAAAAATTCTAGTTTGTAGAGGAAATATCAATAAACATTTTGACCAAATTTGACATTAATATCTGTAACAAATCCCGAGAAAACAATTCTCAAATAGCATGCTTTTTTCGGCCAAAGATAGTAAACTCCCCTTAAGGAGGAGCAGAAGCCCGTATTAGAGGAGGACAGGAAGACGATTCGGCACTTGAAGTAACTGAGTTTCCCATGACAATAAACCCACTACTGCCGTATAGCGCCATCTAGCCTAGCTTCCTGGTATTTTGACTTGTACAATGCGACACATGGTTAAATAGCTCGTGGGATACTTTTCAAAGCTGTTAGCTTCACTACCGTCTTTCTGATCTGTGGTTTTAGTTCGATTTGTCAGAGTGCGAGCTAGTTTAAGCAAAGGCAGGCAACAAATGCGGACAGAAAACAGTTGTCGGATGTCTCTGTCAGCCACTCCACATCCAGCACCGAAGCGATGGAGCACTTCAGAGAAAGCTTGTAAGTGTGAATTCCGCGATCAATGCTTGGGACAGGTTTTAATATGCCAGCTACGGACTGGACACTGCGAGTTTAGAATTGTAGGAAAGCACAATGATTTTTGGGACATTGTAAGTTTTTCGAAATTTCCTCTGAGCAATTGTTTAAACAATAATATCTTGAGAGGAAACGTGTTATATCTCTTGGGAACAGACATGCAGAAACTTTTCAATTCGTTCACTGAAGCAGTGATTACAATGCTATTATCCGTACGCATAAGACAGAATGCGCTACAACTATGTTCCAAAACGCCGCGCATAAGAACAGCGTTTTTCCGGAGCAAATACCTCTGCTTCTGTTGGTGGTAGGAAGATGGGGTCAAGTGTTCTGGATAGCCCTTGGACTATGGACCGTTAGTATAGCCAACAGAAGGCTCGTCTTACCGTAACTCTCCTATATCTTAGGGTCAAAGTTTGAATATTAGTCCCATGCTCCAGCTTAGGCAAATGAAGAAAATCAGTTGGTTCTTCTGAATTAGATTTGGTCAATGGCCTTATGGAGATACCATTTAGTTTATGGGCGGTTCCTGGGATAACGCGAAAAAAGCGTTCTTCACCAATTTTTCGCCGTCAGCGGCGGATAGCTAAATACCTAACTGCTCAAATTGTAACGGTATGTTCTCTAGGCATTTTCGGGAAACACCACAAAAACATAGTTTTTGGGTACCAAAACAAAGCCACTTCTTTTAAGACGGCTATCCACAGAAAATGGGTGTAATTTTTACGATATATTCCTAAGTACCGAACTCGAACAACCTTGAAAATTTTCTTGAGATATTTATCCACTTCCGTGATACAGAGGTTCAAAGTTACACGTAAAATACGATGTGAGGCGAAGACTCAGTAATAACTTGACTTAGCACTGAGAAATATAATGTAAAGTCTCTCCGTTATCATTAGAAGGGTTTTGGGAACTTCACATTGTAGCACTGAAGCACATGCAAAACTTTTGTGCGCGTAAAATCCGATCCGAGATGTAAAATTAATTTTGAGCTATTTCAGTATCACATAAGTAAATTATCGAAATCTTTCCGACGCATAAAGTTAGCTTCATATGAAGGACATGCAGTGCTGTAGCAGGGAAAAGAAGGGAACCAGCGGAAAATGCTCCCATAGGAGCGCAAAAAAGGCAAACATTCTGAAAACGGGGGTACGAGCTGCCTCATTCTTCTTTCCTCTGCACGTTATGCCAGGGCGTCAGAAATCGGTTTTCGTGCTTGGATGTGCCCATGACGACACCTGATTGAAGTTATCCAATTTGTTGGTGTATCAATGCTGATCGTCCATCGTGTATAGAAGGGATGGTGTACCATTTTCAGCCATGTAACACGACTTAGAAACTATGGTCGTAGAAAGGTCCTAACCGACAGGGAGCGGAGACCAATGTCATGCCTTATGTTACTAGCTTGTCAGGCGTGCTTATATTGAGTTCGTGTCTGGCGGCTTCTGAAAAAAATCCTCTGCACAACTAAGCATGGGTTCAACAACCACTGGTCGTATGAAACACAGATTGTTTGTTGACTTTTGCAAAGCGTCTGGCTAACACGAAAACGCTTAACAAGAAATATAGTTAACACGAAGCAACACTGCGGTACCGACAAAATATATATGATTTCATAATTTTTTTTCTTTTAACAAGAAACAAAAACTGTTTAACTGGAAAAGACGTCGCTTCTCGAATGAACAAGCCTGCTTTCTGCTGTCGCGATATCGAGCAGACTACTTTTTCCTCATCAGACCGAAAAAGATTTCTACGGTCGTTACTTTTGCTATGCTATTGTTTGACGGTGGACACCTCCATCGTCAAGCACTTCAGTCAACTTCCGAATTCGACGATGGTCATGACGAAATCACTGAACCACGTGTTAAGATCGGTCAGCGTTTTGTTAAAAACGTTTCTTTTTTTATTTTTAATTTTTTTTTATTGCAGGTGGGGAAGAGCGTTATTCCTTGGTACACTTTCCAGATTTTTGCCTCTAGCCAGACCTTTACTAGAAGTTTAATATATTTTCTTATTCCATTTTTAAATGAAGGCATTCTTTATCATGTGCTGCAGTTTTTTCCTGAAATTACAAAACTCCAGAAAATCATAGTTTTTCCAAATGTAAAAATATGATCGAAGATACGACACAGTCGTATACCTAAGAACAAAGCCTCTGTTGAAAGTTAAAAGCTTCGAAATTGATAAAATCTTGTCAATACTATAATCGTCTATCTGCCGCGTTATTACTTTACTACAGACTAATAAACAGTAACCGGAATAAAATTAAGCAGGTGTACTATCAGAAACCAAATACAAGAAAAATACCAGAATGAGATTTTCACTCTGCAGCGGAGTGTGCGCTGATATGAAACTTCCTGGCAGATTAAAACTGTGTGCCGGACCGAGACTCGAACTCGGGACCTTTGCCTTTCGCGGGCAAGTGCTGTCGGTCCGGCACACAGTTTTAATCTGCCAGGAAGTTTCATATCAGCACACACTCCGCTGCAGAGTGAAAATCTCATTCTGGAAACATCCCCTAGTCTGTGGCTAAGCCATGTCTCCACAATATCCTTTCTTTCAGGAGTGCTAGTTCTGCAAGGTTCGCAGGAGAGCTTCTGTTAAGTTTGGAAGGTAGGAGACGAGGTACTGGTAGAAGTAAAGCTGTGAGGACGGAGCGTGAGTCGTTCTTGGGTAGCTCAGTTGGTGGGGCACTTGCCCGCGAAAGGCAAAGGTCCCGAGTTTGAGTCTCGCTTCGGCACACAGTTTTAATCTGCCAGGAAGTTTCACAAGCAAAATACTTTTCGAAATGGAAGCTATTGTAAACAAACGCAAATTTCTATTTTCAAGACAGGTGAAATTATCAAGACATAAAAGGAAGTTGAATAATTGAGGTGAGAGGAAAGGAAAGGAAACGGTATGGGACAGAGATAGGAAGGAAATAATGAATTCTATCCGCACAGGACACTACGGTAATTGCAAGAAATGAAAATTTTTGGCGGACCAGAACCCGAACCAGTATGCTCCGCTCCTCTAAAACGGTTGCCTTATCGCCTTATCCATCTCCGCCCCTTTCTTTTTCTTTCTTCACTTTGTTTGTCTCTGTTCTCATAATTTGGTGTGAGGGGACGTCTCATGACACTTCAACGAGTTCACTGATGAATGCTTAACCCAGTCTCTTTATTCCAGAGGGCAGCCAGCCCTGTGACCGAACACACTGAGCTATCGTGCTGAGGCTTCGGCCAGCCCTACAAGCTTTCTGGTAGACCCAAATTACCAACTTTCACCTCGCCGCACCGAAACGATCCTCATCCATTAACCCTCTACTCGCAGATCTCAGATTCCCGCAGGAGTTCGCTCGTTAGTTGTGCACCGCACTGAAACTTTTCTATCAACCAGCCGTTGTGGCCACAGAAAACTTTCCACTCTCGCCGTTGCGTAGCTGCAGTGCCCTGTGCGGTTGGAAGTCGTTAATTCCTCCCCATCTCTTTCCAACCCCGTTTTCTTCCCATTTCTCTCGCCACAATTACGTGCAAGTTCCAGCTGTTTCATTGCGAATGGTGTCAATTCTATTGGATATTCCCGACAGAACAGACACCATTCGTATCTATAATTAAAGAAACTCACTTGACTTGCAAATATCAAATGTTCCATGGTAAAAGGCCTTCTGTTTCAAGGTACAATATGAATGCTTAGCCGTCCACATGTTATATGAATAGTTCTAAAATATGTAACATTTTACTCCCCATAATATTCTGCATCTGAAGAATTAATAATGCTTTCCAGATAGCTTTAATGTATTATACAGCACTTAAATTCGGAGAGCGCTAAGTCAACGTGTTTAACAACAAGAAACACTGCAGAAAATGGCGGAAGCTCCTTGCAGTAATCCTTCACGTGATTCTAGGTACACTACCCTCTAGGTCAGCGATGTACAGACTTGCTGTCACTACGGACTGTAAATCCTTAAAGAGAGAGAGAGAGAGAGAGAGAGAGAGAGAGAGAGAGAGAGAGCAGTTTGTGCGTCTCTGCTGCATGTGGAACTCTCCTCTACTATAAATTGAGGTGTCAGTGAGAGGGGTGTTCTGAACACAATTTCGACACAAAGCAGCTCAATAGGCTGTGGAGTGGAAGGGGTAGGCTAGCAATAGAACAGTGCACCACCATTGACTAGACATTTATTGAACACAAGTCAGGTATAGCCCAAAAGGAACAATCAGTACAAATTACAAAATAATATTCTTTTCCTTTAAGTCACTAAAACATTTAAACAGGCAAATAGCAATCATTTAACTGAGAGCCTTTTAAGAAAGCAAGACTAGAAAATTTGAATGATGAGTTAAAATCATATTTAAATATGCTCTGACCGAGCACATATTTTAAAACGAAATACTTCCTTTCAGGAACCAGCGATCAAAATTAAGTATATAATCCTCAACAACCATATTATATCCAAGACATTTAAGATTAAACAGTAATATATAACATCAGAGACCTGCAGTCCCAAGTTTTAAGCAGCACGTTTCAGATGGACTGCACTGCAACAGTACAATACAAGTTCCTCAGGGGATCTCCCCACACAGGAAGTTATTGCCGCAATCGACAAAATATCAACATCATTCCATGTACAGACCTAAAACAAACTAACAGTTCTCTTAAGTTTGGTGCACTTAATTTCTTTCAACATAACATACATCACAAGTCTAGCCCTAGGACGTCACCGACAGCCCGCAATTTAGCATGCGAAAAACTACAGCGATGCACTCATCACGTATCCTTACAGAATCCAAGAACAGAGAGCCGGCTCCCCAACAGCGGAACATTTAACCACGCGCAGCGTGCGGGTTTGCGGGATGCTGATCTCGCCCTTAACCTCAACACCAGTTCAAATACTAGTCAGCCTACAATCTTTAACCACCATACACATTCCTTCAGTTACTGCATAGAAAGCCAATGTGATAGGCAAACAGACCAGCATATGACAAAAGCTTAAGCAATTTCCTTACTAGACAACTCTTATGAATAGTAGCCGTACTTTTTTTTTAAACGTGAGCACACCCACAATCGAAAGACAAACAACGCCAATCATAAGGACAGTAGCACATAAGCAAGTAGCAATGGTAACTTCTGCTTAGATTGGCTACAAATCAGCGCGTGATTTAACACACCAGAGAATAGTCTTTACAACATAACCACCAATACAATAGCAAATTACTCACACGTGTACTCCCCCACGATTTCGATTCGCAAAGCCACAGACAAAACGTGGAGAACGTATCAATCTTATACCAACATAATGGTGCTCCCTCAGTTACCCCAAATAACTGACTCCCTTAGTTGCACAGCAGAGAACCAGACCTAATGAAACCACCACAGTTTTCGCCTCTTAAATTGTCACAGTACAAGTGAGACTCAATCACAAATTTAATTTTACATCACCAGTTCCCGTATAGTCAATACAAGCGCCTGATTTTCACCCGTTTATAACGGCAGGCAGCAACATCGTACGGAAAAGAGCGAAGACACAAGCTCTTACCAATTCTCTTCTCCGAAAGTAGCCACCGCAACTCTCGGGAACCACAGAGATCGTTACTCCTTCACACAAATTACAGGACGCCCGCTTCCCACTGCTTGCTACGGCGCCTTCTGTTCAGAGCCAACTTGTATATTCTCCATGCGATAGGTCCGGTCCCACACTCGCTGCGTCAACCCGACAACCGTCTTCCACCACGTCCCGGAGCACATACCCCTCAGGACCTCGCCTCGTTACTCCTCGCGTAAGCCCCAGAGGGCGCTGCTTACCGGCCTGACCGTGGCAGGAAAGATAAACCACCAGAGTGGCACTATCGGTATAAGCCGCCACGGCTCATAAATATGTTTTTGATGAGCGATGGCAAAGAGATAGTACTGCATAACTGGATGCACTTGTTGATGGGTGTACACCGCCGATTATGACAGACGAAGAGCGTTTGGAAATCGTTCAGATCGTGAGACATCCACGTGTAGAGGAGGACGTGCGATGACGATGACAAAGTTGACAGTGAAATTAACACTGCAATTCCTTCCACCACAGCAACACAAATGCGTGCGGAACATCGTCAAAAGTGTTGTTATCTATTTATATGCGCATTCGGATGGCGAAATAAAAATGTAAAAAATAAAAAAAAATAAAGAAAACGTTGGGTGGTATCGAACAATTAGTCGAAAATTTAATATTGAAAAAGGCATTACAAGAATCAACAACAGTTTTTTTAACATTAAACAATAAATTAATATACATAGACCTTTAGCGTACAATGCGTGTCTACAGGAGTAAATTTCAGTAGTAAATAGAATTATTCTCCTGTGATACAATTTGACGAGGCCGACAACACAGTATTTTCCCCGCCTGCATTTTTTGACAGCAAATTCTTTTAACATAAAAAAGTGTTTCCCTTTCTGCAACTCCGTGTTAAGCGTCTCACTGTGCATTCTCATGAACTGACATAGTAGGCCTGGTAGTGGGTTGAAGACTTTGTAACGTAACAGAAGGAAGGTCGTCGATCTTAATCGAAAGGCATCGTTAGAAATGAAAGTTACATTTGTTATAAATGAAGAGTGATGAGGGTAACACCTATTCCAACGGGTGTAGTTATTCTCTGGTGGAGGATGGCGGATTGGGGTGAGTGAAAAGGCATTTAGCGTCTGCAGAATCGCTTTATTACTTTCCAGAAGATCGTGGTAGGAGGTCATGCCCACATCTGGCGCACACTGGGTGGTGGGCATCGAATCCACGGATCTTGACAGCAAAGAATTGTCGCTAAGATGTCAACAGCAGCTACACCCCCAGCTTGTGACGACTGTGGATCAACATTGCAACGGGAACATTCTAGACTGTGCGGATGAAGAGGAGAACACGACAAGCGCCATAACCCGATTTCCCAGAAACTCCGCTCACTGCAAGAGGGATAAAAATAAGCAAATGCGCCTCTCGGCTTATCCGTAGATATTCGACCGTTTCTGAGAAAACGACGGTCAAACTTATCGAGACAATTTATGTGTCTTTTAACGAGTAAACAGCCCAACCAAATCGACGCCGGCACGGTAGCTCAGCGTGTTCGGTCAGTGGGTTAGCAGCCCTCTGGAATAAAAATAAAAAAAAAACTGAGCTAATCGATCAACAACAAACTTAAACGGATGTCTTACGACGTCCGCCCCGAGCAGATGCAACAAACAAAAGCGAACAAAATGAGATTAAAAAAAAAAAAAAGCGGTGAGAGGTGGCACAGTGGCTAGCACTGAAGCTTCACGCTTCTGCTCCCCGTGTTCGAAACCCGATAATTATTTTTATTTTTGTTTTTATTTATCTACTCATATCTGTAGAGCGTTACTTCATGAATGTTTTCCAATATATATTGAAGTAAAGTTGCCCTTATTCACCTCTTCTAATTGTAAAACTGGAGAATGAATTAAAAAAAAAATGAATGGAAAAATTATTTGAAATTTTTTCGGTGAAATTCCTGTAGTGGATCTTGATTCGTAATCAACTAAAAGCGCCGGTTTTCAGAAAAGTGATCTGTTATTCGCGGTTTGTCGTGAAGTTAAAAAGCCAAAGCGTGAAGTCTTTACGAGTGTTAACGACGCTTCTTTCCTGAGTGAGATGGGTACGAACAAATATTGCTGTGGTAAACATCTCTTCGCGCGATGTTCGTGGTGTTCGTAATTTTTCTATTTCGAACGTTTCTACCCATCCGTATCATCGAAGGGAATGCACCAAATCTTCCGGTAGAATAAACATAAGAATAAAATATAAAATGTGAGAACTTAAGAAGATTGCACCCCTGAATATATACATATATGACATGTATGACAGTGTGAAATCCAGTTGTAATTTTACAATTAATATAACGCCCTTGTATCCCCTAACTTGCTAAGAAACAAATGAAAAGCACTAGTTTGCTTTTGCTCTACAGTATTACTTTCACTGCGTTAACCGATTTTCGGCTTACTTTTTACATTGCATTGTCACCACTCTGTCAAAGATGTCACTTATTGTATGCTTCTGCTTCAATCTATTACAAATATTGTAACTTCTTTGGTGGCAACACTCAGTAAATATCTGAAGATGGTCTTGTAAACCGAAAACCTGTTAATACAATAAACGTAATACTGTAGTACAAAAGTAAACTAGTACTTTTCATTTGTTATAATGTTGTTCTACCAAGAACCGACGGAAGATTCAGTTAAATTGTTAAGAAACGTTGGTGCAGTAACCTACTACGAACATACATAGGTAAATGAAAAAAATTGAAATAAAATAAAATAAATAAAAAAGCAATAATCGTATTTCGAAGACGGAACATAAAAGTAAGAGGCAATGACGTTACACCGACAGCTGGGCTGAGCTTAACGCTCGCTAACAGGCGTTTAAATTACGCCTAAAACTTCGATAGTCGATTTCTCGGATACGGTCGTGTATAAACGGATAAGGCGAGACATGTATCAGCTTGTTTTGCCCCCTCTTCCAAAGCGAAATTTCTGGTAAATTGGGTTATCGTACTTGCCGTGTTCTCCTCGTCAGCCATGTCAGGAGCAGATGTGTCTGACGACGTGTTTACTCCAACCCCAGCTATGGCAAGTGACGTGAGCGAAGACGTCCAGCGTGCGGTGCTGGCGGATTGGGGTGTGGCTAGGAGGCTCATCAGTGCTGTGGCTGGAGGCCCCCCCCCCTCCCTCCCCTTTGGTAGGTGGTCCTGACAAGATAACAGTGGAACAGTACCAACCGTACTGTGGAACCCAACAATAAAGCGGACTAGCCGATTCAGTCTGACACGTGGAAAAACGGGTCTGTTACGGTTTGGATGTAGCAGATGTCACGTACGCTACGACGTAAGTGTTTCCTATTTTTGTAACACATCAGTCACTACCAAACTACAGGAGGGCGGCGCACAGTGGCTCAGAATCCTGGAAACATATCCAAATTTCAAAATTGCTCTCATATTTTCTGAGAGAATAAACCGCTTTGGACTGCCTTAACAGATATGACACGTTAACGGTGTAAGAACTTTTAGCTTTGTACTTGGTAATGTCATAAAAACCGAAATCTAGATAGTACAGAAGATAAGTACACTAATACAAAGTCAAATGGTGGTTTATTTTCTCCGGTAATTGTGCATGACAGTGGCTCATCACCATCGAAAACGTTTTTCTGCTATAGGCCAAAAAATGAGTGCAATTGGGGTTTATGACCATTTTGATAATGATTTTTAAATCAAAATTGGAAAACTCGTCATGGCGTATCGAATATGGTGAAAAGAATCTGGAAAAAATGAATGGACAAAAAATGTTTTCAGTGAGCATTTACAATTTTAATGCTAGACCTCGTTTAGAAAACTACCTCTATTAGTGTTTTCATTACAGAAAATATATATTAGTAACAAAAATCGAAAGATCCTTATGTATTCCTAATCTTCTTCCTCTTGCGCTTCTTGTTCTCCATCTTCATTTCCTTCTTCATCTTATTTCACACTTTCATTCGTATCCTGTTCATTATTCGCACCATCTGATTTCTCGTAATTCTGTGCAGCGTGTACCAAGAGGGCAAAAGCTTCAGAAAACATAATTTTCATTTCCCTCGGAGGTGGTTTCTGCACTGAAGAAATATAGGGATCGGTTGTTGCCAGAAGTCTCCGGAACACAGCCTCCATATTTTTCACGTGATAAGACTTTCAGGCAAAGTTTAGACCATATTGCCTTAATAACTTGTCTGTTGATTCTTGCACATCTTCCTCAGTTTCTGGTTTCTCTGTGTAACTAACAGTGTTTGCAACTGTCGCTGAAAAAATGGCTGAGAGTCAGAATTGCGACTAGTAGCTGGATTTTAGGGCTGATTTGCGAGGGTAATAGTTCATATTTATGGACGGAATCAGAAAGAAGAATCGTAGAATCTAAAACGTATAAAGTTTTTTCGCTTGCGTTTTACAATTTTCTTGATTGCATTTCGGTAAGAATTTAATTTAAAAATTTGTTAATTGATGATTACATAATGAAATAAGTGTTCGTAATTTAGTACATACCTCCTGGAGTAGTCTCAATTTTTAAAAAGAATCGGCCTGATATCGCTGAACAGAAACACACTGGCGGCAAAAAATTCGCAACACCAAGCAGGAGTTGTGCAACATAAAGGAAAATTGGAATGTATGTTTCTACATCTGAAAGATGACGTCTATTCAAATTTCACGCCAGTCGCAAAGCATGGTACTAGTAGCACGACTATGAGGACACAAATCTGGTTTGCTTCAAATACAGACTGTACGGGTTGTGAGCTTAATTGCCTCTGAGATTGGAAGTAGTGAGTCGATGTTAACCAAGAATGCCTTCAAGGCGATAAAGAAGCCATTATCGACACCTCAGTGAGTTAGAACGAGCTCTTTTATTAAGGCTACGAGGAGCTCGATGCTCTTTCTGCTATATTGCAGAAAGACTTAGGTACGTAACCACTACGCATCATTGCTAGCAGCGGTGGTCACGATAATGTACGATTGCGAGAAGACCGGACTCCTGACGGCCCGTGGCACTACCGACAGGGAAGACCACGATGTTTGGCGTATGGCTCTGGAACATCACACACTCTCGCTTCGGGAGCACGTTCGTTCAAACCCGCGTCCGGCCATCCAGATTTAGTTTTTCTGTGGTTTCCCAAAATCGCTCCAGGCTAATGCCGGTGTAGTCCGTTTTGTGTTTTCTTATGAAAGCTGGCTCTGCCTCGGTGCCAGTGATGGCCGAGTGTTGGTTAGAAGAAGGCAACTTGAGGTCCTACAACCAACCTGTCTGCACTGGGCCTGCAGCTGACGTTGTGGTACGGAGTGAGATTTCGTGTGACAGAAGGAGCACTTTCCTGGTTATCCCACGCACGCTGACTGGATATCAGTACTTCAGTCTGGTGATTCGACCTGTTGTGTTACCATTCATGAGCAACATTCCTGGGGATGTGTTCCAACAGGATAACCCTCGCCCACGTACAGCTGTTGTAACCTAACATGCTCTACATAATATCGACATGTTGTCCTGGCCTGCTCGATCACCAGATCTGTCTCCAATCGACAACACATGGGACATCAGCGGACGACAACTCCGGCGTTATGCACAACCAGTATTAACTCCCATTACTCTACATTAATTACTGTTAGATGTTGCGGTTTTTTTTTCTTTCAGTGTACTTCATGCGAGCGTTTCCAAATCGGCTAGACAGGCGCGCGATTCACCGATGAGTGCCGCATAGGACCTAATGTTCAGTCTCCTGAAGAAACAGCTCGTGGCTTCTAAGTCCGGTATCCTATCAGTCTCTGAACCTTTTTGGAAGGCCGGCGTATGCCTGACGACGGTGGAGGAATAGTGCTATAAGGTGAACATTGTTAACTGGGAGTGCTTAGGTTTGTAACTTGGAGTAGTCAAAAATGGCATATGCAGTCAAAAGCTTTTAAGATAGCAAGGGAGACGAATATGGCAGATTTTCATTCCTTACTTGGCGGGGGAATACGAGGGTAAGGTAAAAGAAGTTACCCATCGAACGAATGTTTGGGACGAATACCAAACTAAGTTTTGGGAAATTGTGCGTTGCAAGGTGCTGATAGATTCGTTAGGTAAAAATGCTTTCAAGGATTTTACTGAAGAGAGACGTGAGGCTGATGGGTCATTAGGATAAGAGCGGTTTATCAAGCTTTGGAAGAGTGTGAATTTCCCTGTTATGGCTGTAGAGGTATTGTAAATGATGGGTTTCGTGACAGATATGGGACATTCCTCGAGGTGACGTTGGGTAAATATATTGTAGCTTACAGCTACATCTGGCTGATCAGCGAGTATTCGTAATACGTCTTCAACTGTTGCTGGTATGTTTAGTCTTGTTTTTTGAATTCTGTGTAAGTCTGGTGCGATGAGTGGGATATCTACACTCCTGGAAATTGAAATAAGAACACCGTGAATTCATTGTCCCAGGAAAGGGGAAACTTTATTGACACATTCCTGGGGTCAGATACATCACATGATCACACTGACAGAACCACAGGCACATAGACACAGGCAACCGAGCATGCACAATGTCGGCACTAGTACAGTGTATATCCACCTTTCGCAGCAATGCAGGCTGCTATTCTCCCATGGAGACGATCGTAGAGATGCTGGATGTAGTCCTGTGGAACGGCTTGCCATGCCATTTCCACCTGGCGCCTCAGTTGGACCAGCGTTCGTGCTGGACGTGCAGACCGCGTGAGACGACGCTTCATCCAGTCCCAAACATGCTCAATGGGGGACAGATCCGGAGATCTTGCTGGCCAGGGTAGTTGACTTACACCTTCTAGAGCACGTTGGGTGGCACGGGATACATGCGGACGTGCATTGTCCTGTTGGAACAGCAAGTTCCCTTGCCGGTCTAGGAATGGTAGAACGATGGGTTCGATGACGGTTTGGATGTACCGTGCACTATTCAGTGTCCCCTCGACGATCACCAGTGGTGTACGGCCAATGTAGGAGATCGCTCCCCACACCATGATGCCGGGTGTTGGCCCTGTGTGCCTCGGTCGTATGCAGTCCTGATTGTGGCGCTCACCTGCACGGCGCCAAACACGCATACGACCATCATTGGCACCAAGGCAGAAGCGACTCTCATCGCTGAAGACGACACGTCTCCATTCGTCCCTCCATTCACGCCTGTCGCGACACCACTGGAGGCGGGCTGCACGATGTTGGGGCGTGAGCGGAAGACGGCAAACTGGCTGACACTGACGGCGGCGTTGCACAAATGCTGCGCAGCTAGCGCCATTCGACGGCCAACACCGTGGTTCCTGGTGTGTCCGCTGTGCCGTGCGTGTGATCATTGCTTGTACAGCCCTCTCGCAGTGTCCGGAGCAAGTATGGTGGGTCTGACACACCGGTGTCAATGTGTTCTTTTTTCCATTTCCAGGAGTGTATGTTTGTATGATACTGATGATGAGGTCCCTTACTCTGAGGAGAGTGGGGGACGATGCGGGAGACCCGCACCGCCGACTAGGCAAGGTTCTAGTGGAGGTGCTTTGCCGTTGCTTTCCTCTGATAACAAAGATATCCGTTATACGCCCAGATAGCCGTAGGTGGTAGAAGCGCTGCTTCTGGAACGTGGAGGAACATTGGCCCCGCATCAAAACCGCCTGGCGGATTATTGCCGAGGATCGGTACGCCTGCCAGCCTACATGTGGTTTTTAGGTGGTTTCCCCACATTACTTTAGGTGTATAGGGCGCTGGAACCCACATCTCCCATCAGTTATACGATTTGCAAACATTTAGAGAAGTTTTGCTAACTTTCATATGAATAACAATACAAGCAGTCAGTTGGGGCACAGATATTCCGTCTCCTTTCTTCTCCCTCACACCCCTCTCTGAACCAGTCCCATCTTCACTCCACTCCCCTCTACACACATCCTTTCCCACTCTCTCCTCTCCCTATGCTCTCTTCTCCTACTATCCCATCGCTGATCCTCACCGCTCCACTCCCCACCCATCCTCTACCATCCTCTGTCCACTGTGCTCCTCACTTTCCCTCTCCAATTGCCTCCACTTCCCTGCCTCTACATACACCCCCCTATCCTTCCTACACCCTTCCTCCCCCCCCCTTGCCCTTCACTTCCCACTCCACCCATCCTTTGTCCTAAGTTCCCCACTTGTCTCCTCCTGATCCTCTCACCAACCCACCCTTAACTGCCCTCCCTTTTCCACACATCTTCTGCAATTCCTGCCCCTCCCCTCACCACACTTCCCCAATCATACTCTAACCGATTCCCTGACCTCACCCCTCCCCCTCATCTCACCCTCTCACCTCACCTCTCCTCTCCTCTTCTTCCATCTCCACTCCCATCTTTTCGTCCTTTCTCCTCTCCTTTATGCTCCAATTTTTACACCATCTCACCACTCGCACCCTCCCAGGGAGTTGCTGGCTGGAGACAGGAAGAATATGTGTCCACCATTAAACAAACCATCCCAAATCCGTTAATAACAAATACCGACTTTTCGTCATAGCAGGACAAAGGCACAAGAAGAAGAAGAAGAACATATAGTAACTCATGTATTTTGAGGCATGGGACTTTGGGTAAGCAGGAAAGGTGTGGAAGGGGCCTAATCAGTTACCATTGGTTGCACAGAAAACACATACACTTTATTTTTAAAAAACAAAACTCTCAACAATCATTTTTAAAGATTTTACTACACTGGCGGCTGAAAGCCTTATTAGAAGAACTGCAGGTTATTGTCGGCTGAAGGCCACAAGAAATGTTACACACAATCAACAGGACTGAAAATTATTTGTCGGCTGAAGGCCACAAGCAATGTTACGAACAGTTAACAGCAGAAGACCTGATCAAGAAAGGATTCAAAATTATTGGGGGCTGAAGGCCACAAGCAATTTTCAGAATACCCAACGGCTGAAGGAAGACAGTTGCATGTTAAAATATTAATACCTTTTTAGAACAACCTTAACGAACTGTAACAGGCTATAGTGACGGTTGCAGGCGTTATTAAGAGAAAATTGAAAATAATCTGTTTGCTGAAGGCTACAAGCAACGTTACAAACAATTAACGGCTGAAGGCCGGAATTACAAGTGGGGAAGGCAATTGTTTAAAATTTACTCTAATTTTTTAACATTAGAGTAAATTATAAACAATTATTACAAATTATCCAAATAAGACAGAGTGCCCCCTGTGGGTCCGGGGGTAAGAATAGGCCCGCGGTATTCCTGCCTGTCGTAAGAGGTGACTAGAAGGAGTCTCAAACGTTTCGACCTAAATGTGATGGTGCCCTATGGGGCTTCACCACCACCTTTCAAAATTTTCTGCTAGTGCGTACCATTTGGGGAAGGACGCCTTACATGGTTATTGTCATGGAGTTGGACTTACACCAAGCTTCCGGCCACATTGGCTGCAGTGTGTTCCGGGTAGCATACATTCCCTCCATTGTGCACTTCCATCTTTTCCCTTATGATGTACATGGATATTCGGCACCCGACAACCAACACGGTAGTCAGTCCGTTGTGATGGGGTCGTCATGTACCCTCTTGGTGGTAGCCCCCTGACTACACAGGGATTGCACTGCTGATGCCTGAGCTGCTACCTCCCCACATATGCCGAGGAGTAGATGCCTATCCCTCTGGGGCATCGGGACTCCCGGCAAAGGCCATCCTGCCAGGTGGTCTTTGCTGTGGCTGGGTGGCGCCCGTGGGGAGAGCCCTTGGTCGGAGTGGGTGGCATTAGGGCGGATGACCCCCAATGATGCATGGTACATCATCTCTCGCTGGTGGGCCTCCACCAGCAGTCTCTAAGCAATTGAGGTCTAACCTCAACGGCAAGCAATATGATCCAAGATCATTTCCCTCCCTGGCCACTCCATGGGAGGAACATATGGCTAAAGAAGGCAATGGAGATTATTCACCCCGGTACCTCTTGTGTATGTGAGTTGATGGTGAATCGTTTATGTCGACCAAGCCCCAGTTTTTTGTGGAGCATTTAGAGGACAAGTTCAGGGAGGTGGAGGGCTTGTCCAAAATGTGCTCTGGGTCAGTTCTCATCAAAACAGCATCCTCTGCCCAGTCACGGAGGTTGCTCACTTGCGATAATTTAGGGGATGTTTCAATTAGCATCACGCCCCATAAGAGTCTAAACATGGTCCAGGCTATTATCTTTCACAGGGATCTTCGTCTGCAATCCAACAGTGAACTACGCGCCAACCTCGAATGGCAAGGTGTTCACTTCGTCCGGCACGACCATCGGGGTCCGAGGGATAATCAGGTAGCCACTGGTGCCTTCATCTTGGCCTTCGAGGGTGATGTCTTACCCGAAAAGGTTAAGGTGATGGTTTACCATTGTGATGTGAAGCCATATATCCCTCATCTGATGTGGTGTTTTAAGTGCTAGAAGTTCGGGCACATGTCATCCCGCCGTACTTCCGGCATCACGTGTCAAGATTGTGGACATCCTTCGCATCCCAATACTCCATGTTCCCCGCCTCCTATCTGTGTTAACTGCGGACAACACCATTCCCCCTGCTCACTGGACTGTAGGATATTCCAGAAAGAAAGGAAGATAATGGAATATAAGACCCTGGACCGCCTGACCTACACTGAGGCTAGGTGGAAATATGAGTGGCTACATCCTGTGCCAATGACATCAACCTATGCTGCAACACTGGTTCGATCCTCTACCATGTTGTCACATACAGTTGGCTCTCCACTATGTCAGAATTCACTGGCCCCCTTGATTGTGGGGGGAACTTCACTCCCTGTTGCTCCTGCTCTATCTCCTTCAGGAGTAACACCATCCCAACCATCAGGGACATTAGTTCCCACTTCCCAGCCGAAGAAGCTACTGTCGCCAGGAAGGGATCCCTTGGGACCCTCCCATCCCAGGCTTTGCCCAGTGCCAAAGCAGACATCAGTAAATTTCTCAAGCAACCACCGTTCGCTGGTCGTAGGATCTCACGGTCCTCGTCTGTCCCTGAGACTGACCCAGTGAGGCCCTCCCAGACAGACCCACCAAAGGCACAGCGTGCAAAGCAGCAGAAGAAAAAGGCTCCCAAGCATCCTGACATTGCTGTGGCACCTGTTCCACCGAAACCTTCCAACTCTGCGTCTGAGGATGAGGTGGAGATTCTGGCATCCGCTGAGGACCTGGATCTCGCCGGCCCCTCAGACGCCATGGATGTCACTCGCACAGGCAGTGAATCGGTGGCAACGAGTGAACAAGTGGCGTAAACTGCCTTCCCAGTCCCTTCACGCCTTTCTGAGCCATGGACAATATCATTCTCCAGTGGAACTGCAGCGGTTTCTTCCACCATCTTGCTGAGCTCTGACAACTTATCAGCCTTCACCCTTTCTTCTGCATTGCTCTTTAGGAAACTTGGTTTCCAGCAATGCAAACCCCCGCCCTCTGTGGCTGTCGGGGTTATTATAAGAACTGGGCAGCTTATGAAAGGGTGTCTGGTGGCGTCTGCATCTATGTCCTTTACTCTCTCCACAGCGAGTTTGTCCCTCTACAAACACCTTTATAGGCTGTCGCTGTTCGGATGTGGACGCCACAGGCTGTTACCGTCTGCAGTCTTTACCTTCTACCGGATGGTGATGTCATGCAGCATGTCCTGGCTGTGCTGATAGCCCAGTTGCCGCCACCTTTCTTGTTACTGGGCAACTTCAACGCCCATAACCCTCTGTGGGGTGGGTCAGTGGCAACAGGTCGAGGCGCCACCAGTGAGCATGTATTGGCACAGCTCGATCTTTCCATTTTAAATGATGGTGCCTTCACACATTTCAGTGTGGCGCATGGGACATACTCCGCCATCGACCTTTCAATCTGCAGCCCTAGCCTCTTACCTTCTGTCCAATGGAGTGTGCATGACGACCTGTGTGTTAGTGACCACTTTCCGATCTTTCTGTCACTGCCACAGCGGCACTCTTCTGGGTGGCCTAGCAAATGGCTTATGAATAAGGCTGACTGGGACTTGTTCTCCTCCATTGCCTCTACTGAGCCTCTCTCTAATGATGCCATTGATGCAGTGGTTCACTCGCTCACCACCGGCGTCGTTACTGCCGCAGAGTCTGCCATTCCCCGTACTTCTGGGTCCCCTCGGCGGAGGACTGTGCCTTGGTGGTCGCCTGCGATCGCCGAGGCGATTAAAGATCGCCGGCGGGCGCTCCAGCGTCACAGGCGGCATTCATCTTTAGAAAACCTCGTTGTCTTTAAGCGGCTCCATGCGCGGGCCCGCCGCATCATTCGCCAACACAAACAGGAGTGCTGGGAGCGGTATATGTCCACCATTGGACTCCATGTCTCTCCATCGCAGGTTTGGGCCAAGATTCGACGCCTCTTTGGCTATCAAACCCCTGTCAGCGTCCCTGCGCTGTCACTGAATGGAGCAGTTTGTGCTGACTCCGATGTAATTGCAAACCGCTTGGCAGAGCATTTTGCTCTGAGTTCCGCTTCTGCCTACTGACCTTCCGCTCCATTAAAGAGCGGATGGAACGTTGGAGCCTTTCTTTTCGTACCCACCATGCTGAATCCTACAATGTTCCATTCAGTGAGTGGGAATTTCACAGAGCCCTAGCTGCTTGCCCAGATACCGCTCCTGGGCCAGATCGCATCCACTGTCAGATGCTGAAACACCATTCAGTGGACTGCCAGCGACGCCTCCTCGATCTTTACAACCGTATTTGGGTCGAGTGTGAGTTTCCGTCGCAATGGCGGAAAAGCATTGTTATCCCCGTTTTGAAACCTGGCAAGAACCCTTTGGAGGTGGACAGCTACCGCCCCATTAGCCTCACCAACCTTTGCAAGTTGCTTGAACTGATGGTGAGCCGGTGGTTGAGTTGGGTACTCGAGTCTCGGGGCCTTCTGGCTCCATCTCAGGGTGGGTTCCGTAAAGGCCGCTCTGCCGCCGACAATCTGGTGAGCCTGGAGTCAGCCATCCGTACAGCCTTTGCCCGCTGTCAGCACTTGGTCACTGTCTTTTTCGACATGCAGAAGGTGTACGATACGACATGGCGTCATCACATCCTCTCTACGCTACATGGTTGGGGTCTTCGGGGTCCACTGCCGATATTTATCCGAAATTTTCTGTCGCATCGGACCTTCCGCGTCCAAGTCGCGGCCTCCCATAGTTCCTCCCGAGTTCAGGAGAACGGGGTGCCACAGGGATCTGTTTTAAGTGTCTGCCTGTTTTTAATAGCAATTAACAGGCTCGCTGAGGTGGTGGGAACGTCTGTCTCAGCGTTCTTGTATGCTGACGGCTACTGCCTTTACTATACCTCTATTGGCATTGCAGCTGCTGAACGTCAGCTGCAGGGCGCTATCCGCAAGGGGCAGTCTTGGACTGTAGTGCATGGCTACCAGTTTTCGGCAGCCAAGACCTGCGTTAGGCATTTCTGCCGGCGACGCACTGTTCACCCGGAGTCGCGGCTTTATCTTGACAGCGAACTTCATGCTGTGGTGGAGACACATAGGTTTTTGGGAGTGGTTTATGATGTCCAATTGACTTGGCTGCCTGATATTCGGCAGCTTAAACAGATGTGTTGGCGGCATCTTCATGCTCTGCGATGCTTGAGCCATACCAGCTGGGGCGCCAACCGATCTACCCTGTTATGGCTCTACCAGGCGTTAATCCAGTCCCGTCTGGATTATAGGAGCCTGGCTTATGGTTCAACATCCCCATCTGCTTTGCGGTGCTGAACCCAATCCTTCACAGCAGGATCTGCCTTGCGACTGGTGCTTTCTGGACCATCCCTGTGGACAGCATACTTGTGGAGGCAGGTGTCCCTCCACTGCGGTTATGACGCCAACGTTTGCTGGCTGCTTATGCTACACATGTTTGTAACTTGCCTGAGCATCCTAACTATCGTCTCCTGTTCCCTCAGTCGGTCGTCCATCTCCCAGAACGTCGGTCCCAGTCAGGTTGTATGATCACAGTCCATGTCAGAGAGCTTCTCTCCGGGCTTGGGGTTTTCCCTCTTCTACCTCCTTTCCAGGCCCCTCTGTGTACACCCCCATGGTGTGTGCCTCACCCTTGCTTTCGGCTCGAATTAGCACAGGGCCCGAAAGACTCAGTCCCTCCAGAGGCCTTCCACCGCCGCTTTTATTCCATCCTAGCCACGCCTCAGGGCTCCGGCGTGTTTTACACTGACGGTTCGATAGTCGTGTCGCTTATGCTCTAACTCTAGGGGACCATTACGAACAACGACCCTTGCCAGCTGGCTGTAGCGTTTTCACTGCTGAGCTGATCGCCATCTTTCGTGCCCTAGAGTATATCCGCTCCTGCTCAGGTGAGTCCTTCGTTATCTGTAGCGACTCCCCGAGCAGTTTACGAACTATTGACCAGTGTTTCCGTCACTCTCGTCTGGTGATGGCTGTCCAGGAGTCCCTCCATGCTCTTGCCTGTTGCGACCGCTCTGTGGTCTTTGTTTGGACCCCAGGTCATGTTGGGAAACCCGGCAATGAACATGTAGACCGCCTGGCGAAAGAGGCCACCAATAAACCATCTCTGGACGTTGGCCTCCCAGAGGCTGATTTGTGAGCCTTCTTATGCTGCAAAGTTTTTGCGCTATGGGACGCTGAATGGCGCAATCTGACCACACCCAGTAAACTCCATGCTATCAAGGAGACGACGACTGTGGTGGTCATCCATGCGAGCGAATCACAGAGACTCAGTTGTCCTTTGTCGGCTCCGCATTGGCCACATCCGGTTGACGCACAGTTATTTACTGCGTCGGGAGGACCCTCCTCTATGGCGCTGCAGGGCGGCTTTGACAGCGGCCCACATTTTGTTGGCCTGTCCCCTTTTAGCTGTGGTCAGGCAGACATTTGCACTGCCTGATACGCTCCCTTCTCTTTTAAGAGATGACACTGCCATGACAGGCTTCGTTTTGCGCTTTATTCGGACAGGGGGTTTTTATCACTTAATCTGAGTGTTTGTTATGTTTTTTATGTTGAGTCTGGCCTTTGGCCTACGATTTTAGATTGAGTTTTTAATGTGTTTCTCGGTGGTTGGCTTTTCCTTTTTTCTCTATGGTCACCGTGTGATTTTAATTCGTTTTGTCTGGTCTTTGTGTAAGTTTCTCTTGTTCTGTGTCGTCTGTCATCTTTTCCTTGTTCGCTTTTATTCTGTGTGGGTGTTTTTAAGTTTTGGAAAAAAGGGTCTGATGACCATAGCAGTCTGGTCCCTTTAATCCCCCCAAACCAACCAACCTAAGACAGAGTGATGCACAGACAGTTCTCCCTGGATCGACCTGAGGAAGGTGACTACAGCTGTGTAAGCTGTGAGACAGGCAGCCAAAAGTTGTACTCACGTAACAGGATGGCAAATTACACTAGGGGTAGCTTAAGTGCCGACCGACCGACTAACCAATCTGCCTAACGTCCGATCACCGGCACAATTGTAAGTAGGCTGTTTATGTTTTCTTATTGGTAACGCCACGTAGCGCTCTATATGAAAAATCACTGGCTGTGCTGTGTGCAGTCTGTGGGTAGTTTGCATTGTTGTCTGCCATTGTAGTGTTGGGCAGCGGCAGCTGGATGTGAACAGCGCGTAGCGTTGCGCAGTTGGAGGTGAGCTGCCAGCAGTGGTGGATCTGGGGAGAGAGATGGCAGAGTTTTGAAATTTGTCATGAACTGCTATATTTATATATAATGATATCAAGGTAAATACATTGTTTGTTCTCTATTAATATATTTCATTTGCTAACTATCCCTATCAGTAGTTAGTGCCTTCCTTAGTTTGAATCTTTTATTTAGCTGGCAGTAGTGGCACTCGCTGTATTGCAGTAGCTTGAGCAGCGAAGATTTTTGTGAGGTAAGTGATTTGTGAAAGGTATAGTTTAATGTTAGTCAGGGCCATTCTTTTGTAGGGAATTTTGAAAGTCAGATTGCGTTGCGCTAACAAAATATTGTGTGTCAGTTTAAGCACAGTCATGTATAATTGTTTAAAGGGGACGTTTCATATGTCGACCCTTAGCCGAGGATACCTCACTGGAATCTTCTGATTTTTTTTTCTTGTAGTTTGTGTAATTAGTGTAGCTTTTGTTTATTGCTAGCGCGTAATTGTAAACAAAATCTCCTTTGTAGTTGCAGTCTTTCATTGTTGTACAGTAAAACAGTTGTGGCATGCATGTAGATTTGCACCAAGTATTTCGCAGCTGCAATTAACTAGATATTATTTTCAGTGTTATGTTAATGTGTTCTCTTATTTTTGCTCTTCAAATTGTGCTTTTCTGTGTTATCGTGAAATATTGTGACAATAATGGCGTGTGAAAAACGTAATACTAGGCTCCAAAGTAAATTGAGAAATGACAGTGAAGACGAAAGCAGTGTGTTAGCGCCGCAGAGTAATGAATTAACTAATGTTCAAAGTAGTAATTTGGTAATTGTGCATAGGGAAATGGAGCGGGCGGCAAACAATGGTGTAGACAGTGAAACAATTAGAGAACAGGGAAGCATTATCGATAGATCGGTCGGCAACAGCTCGCCTCAGGAATCCGAAATGACAGGAAACAATCTCGCAAATACTGTAGATTCAGGTTTTGGATCCTCACCGTTTTCTCAAATAAGTCAAGACACATTTTCTGCTTGTCAAAATGTGAATGTTTCCGGTGCAAATTCACTGCCGAAAAGCACTGAGGAACATGTTCCAGACACCAGTGCATTGTTATTACAATTAATACAGCAAATGGGACAAACACAGCAAAAGCTTCAAAAGTTAGACACAATGGAACAAAATCTTCGAAAGTTAGATACAGTGGAACAAAATCTTAAAAAGTTAGACACAGTGGAACAAAATCTTAAAAAGTTAGACACAATGGAACAACATCAGAGACAAACACAGCAACAGTTAGACACAATGGAACAAAATTTTCAAAAGTTAGACACCACACTTCAACAAACACGTGAAGATTTAACTACTGAGTTACATAACATTGAATCGAAATGTCAAAAAGTCTGTAATGACGTAAAAACACAAATTTGTGAGCATTTTCAACCTATTTTTTTGCGGCATGAAAATGCATTACAGAATCACGAAGCAGCCATAAAAGAACTGCAAACCATTGTTCATGAAAATCATGAGACCTTGTGGGCTAAAATTGACTCAGTTGCATCTACCGATTCGGTTAAGCAACTTGCAAAAACTCAGGAAAACTTAAAGGACACAGTAGATTCGATTTCAACACAAATGGACACTCTGAAACTTTGTTCAGAAAAACACACTGAGGAAATGTGTTCACTATCGGAGAAAGTAGCCGAACTTTCGGATCAGGTCACTAACTTATCTACAAAGGTAGATGATGATCTGAATGACGCAAGACCTGTAGCCTTCACTGACACAGAAGAGTATGAACAATTCAAACAGAATCAAAATCAAATCAATACACAGTACAAAAGAGAAATCCGGGAAGTACAAGATCAGCTGACACAGGTAATACAAGAATTACGTATTTCAGAGGATACTCGCGCCCCAATACGGGAAGAGGGACATAGAAATACGGAACAGCCACAAAATAATAACATAGGGCATTTCGGAAGTTATGAAAGAAATTGGCAATGTGCACCGAATTTTGATATGGAACGGCCGACACGACCTAACAATGACCGATATGCGACTCGCCGACATGATGATTTTGACTATAAGCTGTTCATTACTACACGTAAATTCAAAACATTTAAGAATTCTGGCAACGACATTCATCCACAAGCATGGCTCCATCAATTCTCGCATTGTTTTCCTCCCAACTGGTCGTTAGAACACAGATTAGAATTTATGTGTGGCTACTTGGAGAATGAACCAGCTGTAAGAATGCGATCGGTAATTCACGATTGCCACAGTGAAGGAGAGTTTTACCATGCCTTCCTCTCAGCATATTGGTCTCAAGCCACACAAGACCGAGTAAAACATAGCATCATAATGATGAAACGTTTCGAACAATCTGAATTTTCCAGTCTTATGAAATATTTTGAAGACATGTTGCATAAGAATCAGTATCTTTCAAACCCATACAGCCCCTCAGAACTCATCCGCATTTGCTTAATCAAATTACCAGAACATTTACGACATATTATTTTGGCAGGACGTTGCAAAGACGACATTGAAGCTTTTCAGGGACTCTTACAAGAATTAGAAATTGACGCTGACAGTCGCGGGATGCGAAAACAGGAAAACAATCACTACAGGTCACATCCGTCACAATTCCGTGACGAGAGAAGCAATAACTGGACACGACAAGCCTATTCTTACAACGTAAATCGTGACCAAAACAGACACCACCCGTATGACAACCACTGGCAGAGTAATAGTTACAGAGAAAGATCGCATTTCCGAAGTAATGAATGTGACAGAAACAATCATAGAAACAGACAATATGGTAACCAGAACTATTATTCTCAAGGGAGACAGATAACTTTCAGACGCAACAGTTCAGCGCGCAGTTACGATTCAGGGAGAAATTCTCCACCACATGACCGACAAACAAGAAACTATGGAATCTACCGACATGACGACAGACGATATGATCGTAATGACAGACCTGAATTGCATCAGAACTGGCGGGATTCTAACAGAGCTGGGCCCTCTCGCCAAGGCGAATTTGTAGAAGTTAGGTCTCCTAATCCCAATAACAACGCGCGCCAACAAAGAGACAGACAATGATTCGCGCCGCAGGCACCCACGTGCGCTGGCTCGCTCAGAGAAAAATAAAATAGAAGCTAACCTTGAGAAAAATTCCAGTATTCTTTACCGACGTATACTTACCATGAAGAGTAAAGGATTGCACCACACTTCACATGGAAAACCGCTTATTGAAGGTAATCTGCTTTTTAACTTTGTCTTTGCCATAAAACTCTTAAGTTCACATTTCTAGTATGCATTGTCAGACTTAGAAACTGTTACCATGCAACAATGTTTGAAGTTAAATATCCAATCAAGAACCTAGGGAACATTTTTAAACAGAAATTACGAATGCATTTTTATTGTGAAGAGACGACACAGTGTTATTGTGTGTGTGCATTCTTGCTTGTTAGTTGCACGATTACATAACGACTATAAGGCTCACATACTTAGAACATTTACCAGTACTGCTAATGAGATTTTAATGCAACATTTTGGTTTACTTGAAATTTGGTGTATCATGAGGTAAGTACATTGGCTTCTGCAGAACTTAGCTTTCGGTGGACGATAACTACGACACTTCCACAGAGATTATCTTACAGCAAGACGCACATTTAGCGCTACAGGACACGTATTTGCGTGATTAATTTCCCACTTAAAACATGTATTTTTTTAAGATATGTGAAGTACAATGATACAAGGGTTTTCCGTGATATATTTCATTCCATTGCTGTAATCTCTAACACCTGAGGGTATAATTACATTAATCCTCGTGGGGGTACACGCTTACTTTGTGTACCATGTATGTGGCAACCACAAGGAACCCTAGCTAGTATGGTATTTGCTTATACAACTTTACACATCAGTACCATATTTCTCTAACACACAAATTACACAGCTATCTGATCATTTAACTGAGAGATAAACATTTTTTTACTACATCAGTGACACATGTTTACGCAATACACAGTTGGTTAACTTCACACTTATGAAACTGTATTTTGTCTGTACTTTGTAAACTGTTCATATTTTTTCGGAACCATTGTGATACTATGAGAGCTTTGAATGATGTATTTGGTATGGGATCATGATTTTTAAAGTACGTTTGAGGCAGATGACACTATTGACATGAGCAGAGAATTTTTTAGGTTTTTAAATTATTGGAGGAAACTACGACGATTTTGAGAGTTGACTAAGATGTTATGATATTATTACGACGACGATGTGTATTATACTGTTGAGGTATGTTTATGATTAATAAGATGATGATACTGTATATGAGGAGTTTGATTATGCTACGTATTTCTTATGATGAAATACTGAAGAAGCGTCGACGAATAAGGTAAGGAATAATGAGTAGTGATTAGGGACTCTGATTTGTGAAAAATGTTGTTGGAAACCAAGAATCGTACTTTAAGAGTTATGAAATGTGTGTATATGCGTGAATGTATCACAATGCTGGCGAAAATTTTTTGGACCCTGTTAGATTTACAGGATTTTGTTTCTACACATTTGTAACACAAATTTTCGACCTGTGTAATTTTTATATGAAACTGTCACTGTAGCGGAAACTGCTGTCATAAATATTTCCGTAAGAAAGTTAAGTGACCACCTGCACGTGCGTCGTCGGCACACAGCTCTGTCAGACACCTGGAGAACTAGCCATTAGGGTGTGCCTTTCTGGAAGCACAGGTAGAAAAAAAAAGGGGGAGGCCATTATCCTCGCTATTGACAATTCCTTGTTGAAAGCATACTGTGGAGGTCGTAATTTATGATATTTACTAAAATGCCTAATGAAATGACGAGAAATATTTTTACATCTGCACACCTGATTACGACAAGCGTCTTTCTACGAGAGTTGAGAGAATTTCTACTAACTTATGAAATGTCACATGACTATTGAATGATATTTTTATGCTTTGGTTTGCGTAATTGCTTATTTCATTTGACATCTGTTTTCCAGCTGTGTTGCAGCATTGGTTTCATAAAATAAAATTAAATGCATCTGCTAATGTGAACACTTTCTGTCAACAGATTTATTAAATAAGAATTTTCTGATCCATATTCTTCGAAAAAGGAGCTCTTGGAATGGAGAGAACAATAAGAAGGGACTAATAACAGTAACTGCGTCTATAATTTTCTTTTCAAGTACTTGGTAATTTCTTTTGTAGAATAATTTGTGGTGCACCACTTTAATTACTTAGACATTAAGATGTGATTATACATTTCCCTTATCTGCATTGTTATCTTTAGTGTACTATTTTTTCTGCGTGAGCTATGTCATGTTTATATATAAGCTGCTGTTTGCCAGGCATAGTGCTACTGAACTTTAATTTGTGTTACTCTGCTAAGCCAGATTTATTTTTTTTGTTTGCTGCGCATTGCCTCATATTAGTTGTAATGTTGAATTGCTTGGTAATTTAGATTTACTGTAGCTTGCTTTGCGATTTTCCATTTTTTTATTGCTGTTTATATTAATTGTTTTATGTGCTGCTGCATTGCCTCGTCCCTTAGTTTAGCATCTGAGCTCAGTAGATTTAAGTTAGCTTAAGAGGGGGTAGACTATATAAGAAACTGACTATGGAGAATAGGTAAAGAATGCATTGCGAAGTTATATGAAAAAGATTTGGGCCCAAATGAGTATTGTACAATCAGAAATAATTATTTTGAAAGAAATATGAACAGAATACAGAAAGCAGGCCTAGATAGGACTTTTTGGGAATAATGATGAACAAAGGGAGATCTCCATGCAAAATACTGCAGTAAAACAAACCCTGTCCTTTCCTTTTGTGTCATCCCTCTATATGTTTGTGTACCCTTGTGTATTTGTGTTTTTCCTGTCTTTATGTGTTTATCTGATAAGAATTGTAGAATTTTTCTAGTACTAAGCTACATTCACTATGATGAGGAATACTGTTATCCTCGAATATAATTGGCATTAATAATATGTTATTTACCTTATAAATATGCTTACACATTATTTATTCTGTTTTGTTTTAATGCTCATGTGTGAAGTTGATGTTTCGAAAGTGATTCTGATCTTTTATTTTTGTACTCATGTCATAATTCCTGTAACACTGATGTATATGTTTATTTCTATTCTTTTGTAAAGCCTGTACTACAAATGTTATCTGTATTGTTATGCTTTTAATGATGTATTTTGTACCTTTGTAATTATATTTTCGTGTTATAATATTGTAATTGACACCAGTTAATCAAATTAAGTAACTTGTAAGTTCCATTTCACTGCACACGTTTCTGTTGGTCATAGTATATGGACAATATGTGAGAAGTAGGGACTGTTAGTGTTTGCATGTGTGTTGATAATTCAGCAAGGGACTGGATAACAGCATTGCTCGTTCTAAGGACAATTCCAAAAAACTTTGTGAGTGCACAAGTGGTGGTTTATGGACTTGCTATATTATCCGCAAGACTCTTCAATGGTGATTGTGCACCTGCACAGTCACAACAGATGGCTGCTGGCTATCTCTACAAGGACTACAGTGGGTCTACATCTTTGATGATCCATCAATAACATTATTTCTACAAGGACTGCAGTGGGTCTGCACCTCTGGTGGCCCACCAATACCGTAATCTCTACCAGGACTACAGTGGGTCTGCTCTGTGATGACCTACCTACCAATACTCTTCAAAATTTCGACTGACTCTGCTGTGGGTTTGCTCTGTTGTGGCCCATTACCTGTCTGCATGTCAAGAGTCAGCACTGTCTTTCCGTTGGAAGGACAACACTACTTCTTCAAGACTGCATGGAAATCCACTACTTCTGTGTCGTCCCCACTCAAGTCAGGCACAGGAAAGGTCCGAGTATAAATCGTCGACTGACAACTTATTGCCATGAAGTCACTTCGACGGGCGAACACACACACACACACACACACACACACACACAGGTGAAAGTTGCACTACTCGAACATCACAGTCCATTCAACTAAAACTAGATGAATCCGGTCCTTGACGTGGTCGTGCATTCTCGCGACCCCATCCTTCCGTCTGACAGAGCACGTGTGTGTCGCCAGCGGTCGGGAGAGTACTGGCTGTCCGAACCTCACCGCTGCTCCGTCCCAACTCCACTAGCTCGACACACGACGACCCGGAAATACTAGGAGCCGCTCCAAAGAGGATACCACAGTACGCGCTATCGGTAAGCGCTGCTGCTGCCACTCACGGACAGACAAGGCGAGCAAACGTAGTGGCGCCAGTGAGCACTCTAAGAAAACGAGACGCCACTATCGCTATTACAAGATGCCAAGCTATGAACGGCATCAACGCGAGCCGCACACGGCTCATATCTATCAAACGTGGGGTAATGCGTGATGGTAAAGGTGTTTGCCAGGTAGAAAATTAAGTGACTAGGTTTGGTTCAAATGGTTCAAATGGCTCTGAGCACTATGGGACTCAACATCTTAGGTCATCAGTCCCCTAGAACTTAGAACTACTTAAACCTAACTAACCTAAGGACATCACACACATCCATGCCCGAGGCAGGATTCGAACCTGCGACCGTAGCAGTCCCGGACTAGGTTTGGCGAGGTTGTCAGGGAAGGACCTGTTGTTATGTGGGATGGGATATGTGGCAGTGACATATTATCCCAAAAGCATTTGGAATGATTTCCAGTACTTTACAGTGTTATAGATTTTTAGTTTAGTGTATGTTATGTGCCATCCCGACGTCATTTAGCTATTAAAGTAATGGAAACATATCACTGGAGGTATGGATTCTGTGTAAGAGTGTCTCGGTCACGATTATGAAGGATTTCTCTACAGGAAAGACGGTTTCCTCGAACACAGCAAGAGCACACGTTAAGTGAATGATACAGTGTAGAATTTTTAGTTTATATATGGTATTCAAGGAAAGTGAAATGAGTTTTATATGTTCATTGGATGTGTCATATTTCGAATTTGTACGCTAAACATTTTTGAAACATTTATTTTTAATAGTCTGTATGTTACGTTTGTTTGGATTGTTTTGGGGAAGGAGACCAAACAGCGAGGTCATCGGTCTCATAGAATTAGGGAAGGGAGTCGGCCGTGCCCTTTCAAAGGAACCATCCCGGCATTTGCCTTAAGCGATTTAGGGAAATCACGGAAAACCTAAATCAGGATGGCCGGACGCGGGATTGAACCGTCGTCCTCCCGAATGCGAATCCAGTGCAGTATGTTACGTCACAGAGGTTCTGAGTACTAGCACTGCATGGAGGTAAAAAGAGAAGGGATGTGGCGCTGTACGCTTACGCTGCACGTTGTTTTGATGCCAGAGTGGGCGGGACCTGCTGCCATTTGACATGGTACGAGACATCAGCAGAGCACTCTTTACGATTGCCTCTTGTTCATTATTTCTGTCGTGTGCATGCAACTGCTGTTTTAAATACTAAAGATTACAGTGTTTACGCGAATAACATAGTGCCAAGAAGTCAGTTTCGAACGTTTCTCTGTCATTGAGTGCGTATTTGCTCTATTAATACGACACATTTGGCCTCTTTAATGTAACTTGTTTTTCTTTGATGTGCTTTTAATAACCAAAAAGTGAAGGATGTGATATCATACGGATGCTTTCGTACTCCATTTCATTCCACTTCTACTGTATTTGTATCGGTAGCAAATGAAGCTGAATTCCGAAACTTGTTTACTTACGGGTACTGTTTCTTGTTCGTCACATTTTCAAGTTTCAGTTCGTGTACACAGGATCTTTAATGTTCACGTTTGCAAAAAACTTATCAACTCGTTTTTTTGTCAGACCTTAAACTTGTGCAGTGAGGAAAGAAACAATTCATGCTATCGTATCTTTTGCATATCAAAAAAGTGAACGATTATTGAAATGTCAACGAAACAGAGCTGCATAGGGATTTACAGGAAATCTAACGTTAAGTGACGGGAATAAAACCACCACAGTGAAAATAAAGAGAACTTTTGATTACGATCGGATCGATTAGTACTCCCGTAAACGACGCAAGCTGGCATTTCTGATGAGACAACTACTTCTCCACACGATCAAAGCGCGGCCAAGTCAGTAGAGATTCACATCGATTGAAACTAGGAACCAGAGCGTCGCAAGGAAGGAACACCGCGTTGAATCACGGAGGTTTAGGTGCTGTGAACCTAATGTTTTTTGGCTACATACGAGGGCGGACGTCGGCATCTTGTTTGTGACGTAATGACAACTTCTTTCTTTTTTTACCTCGATGTAACACTGTGATTAAGGTTACTAGTAGTAACGTCGCTGCGGCGGCGTGCAAAGAGAAGCTAGTGAGTGAGTAGAGTGTTGGATACGCTACTTATTGGTTGGATGGGTTGATTTGGTGGAAGAAACCAAACAGCGAGGTCATCGGTCTTATCGGATTAAGGAAAGGTGGGGGAGGACGTCGGCCGTGCCCTTTCAAAGGAACCGTCCCGTCATTTGCCTTAAGCGACTTAGGGAAATCACAGGAAACCTAAATCAGGACGAACGGACGCGGGATTGAACCGTCGTCCTCCCGAATACGAGTCCAGTGCGCTAACCACTGCACCACCTCGCTCGGAACGCTAGTGAGCGTACTGAAATAGCTTGCAGAGCGTAGAGATACAGAGAAAATGAATTTTGACATGAATTTCGGGATTGAAGATGACCAGATACATTTGTGACTCCCTTGCTTGCTCATAACTACAAGTATGATGGAATAACGAAAAGTTTCAGTAAGATTTTGATTTATTGGTTCACATTACTTAGATTCGTTGTTCCGACCTGATTAAGTAAATTTTTGTATTCACATGGTTTGCACTCAGATGTTACAGATTAACCACTCCTTTAACATTTTCAGTAATTAATCTCTTGGCAGAGTAATATTTGTTACAAAAGATACATTTTGTAAAGGTGATTGTAGTAGTCAGACAATGAGTTTCAATTGTCCAATAATGTTTTTTAAAGGTCGGTACGTGAATTCAGCAAGTTCAAATTTACCGCCGCCTCCTCATGAAATAATGATTTCCGATTGTGTGTGTCGCCGCTTTGCACTAGTGGAACACATTTGTTTAAAAAGTGAAGCATGTTCAAGTTGCACGCCCTTGCATTGCACTGCGCTAGGTTTCCTGTCCTTTTTCACTTGTTTGTTGGTGCACTGCATATTTTATGTTCATCACTTCGAGCCGTACCAAGTCTCCGTTGCCACCGGTAAGCTATATCAGTATTGTTAGGGCCAGTTTTGTGTTACAGTCAGGTTACAGTTAGGTCATTCTGAGTCAGCTTTGCTTTTCAGAATTCATTATCATTGCAGTGTAGATAAAGCTTGTGTCAGATTTCATTTCATATGCAGACAGCTCATTCTCACAGTGCAGTCAGAATGTATACGTATAATTACAGGGCATCTTGGTTATTGATTCTTTCGAAATTCGCTTGGTAAAATTTAGGAGTCTTTTCATTCTGTTATATTTGTGTTTGGTAGCGCAAGTCACGTATTGTGACGTCAGGCATTATACCATTACTCACTTTATCGCACATTATAGAATTTCACAGAAGAGCTTATTTAGTTTACAGTTTGGCTTCCTAATTAATTTGGTTGATGTTAATTAAAATACAGGTACACAGTTTCAGTTTTGGCTACTAATTTATCCGCCGGCCGGTGTGACCGAGCGGTTCTAGGCGCTTCAGTCTGGAACCGCGCGACCGCTACGGTCGCAGGTTCGAATCTTGCCTCGGGCATGGATGTGTGTGATGTCCTTAGGTTAGTTAGGTTTAAGTAGTTCTAAGTTCTAGGGGACTGATGACCTCAGATGATAAGTCCCATAGTGCTCAGAGCCATTTGAACTAATTTCTCACATGGCGCTTCCGTAACTACAACACTTGCATTGTTCACAGCAACACAGACACACGCGAAGCTTAAGAATAGGAAACCAGTCCAGTCCAGGTTTAGTTCACAACAAATAAACATATTTATTTATAAAAATCGCAACAATCACTTAATATCGTCTTTACTTCGGCCGTCATCAGTTATTTTGCTGCCGAACTAACAAAACTCATTTACTACTTTAAGTGTCTCGTTTCCTAATCTAATTCCCTCAACATCAACTGATAATTCGACAACATTCCGTTACCCCCGTTTTGAATTTGTTGACGTTCTCCCCATATCCTCCATTCAAGACACTGTCATTCTATCCAACTGCTCTTCCAAGTCTTTTGCTGTCTCTGACAGAATTACAATATCATCAGCAAACCTCAAAATTTTTATTTCTTCTCCCTGAACTTTTAATTCCTACTCCATACTTTCCTTTGGTTTTCTTTACTGCTTTGTCAATGTACAGATTGCATAACGTCGAGGATAAGCTGCAACCTTGTCTGTCTCTCTTCTCAGTCACTCTTTCCCTTTCACGGCCGAGTACTCTTATAACGGCCATCTCATTCATGACGCACGACTCATAACTGTCGTCTGATTTCTGTACTAGTTGTGGTTAGTCTTTCGCTCCCTGTATTTTACCCCTGCTACCTTCAGAATTTCAAAGAGAGTATTCCAGTCTACAATGACAAACGCTTTCTCTGAGTCTACAAATGCTATATATATTACTTATTTTCTAGGATAAGTCTTCGGGTCAATATTGCCTCTCGTTTTCCTTCATTTCTCCGAACTCAGACTGATCTCTCCCAAGGTCGGTTTCTATCAGTTTTTCCATTCCTCTGTAAAGAATTAGAGTTAATATTTCGCAACCATGACCTACTAAACACACAATTCGGAAATTTTCACATGTGTCAGCAACTGCTTTCTTTGGAAATGGAATTGGTACATTCTTCTTGAAGTCTGTCCCATACGTCTTGCACAGAGGTTTGTCATAGCTGGCTCTCCCTAGGCTATCAGTACTTCTAACTGAATGTCGACTATTCCCGGAGCCTTGCTTTGACGAAAGTCTTTCAGTGCTCTGTCAAATTCTCCTCGCAGTATCACATCTCCCATCTCAACTTCAGCTACGTCCTCTTCCATTTCTATAAAATTGCCTTCAAGTTCGTCTCCTTTGTGCAGACCCCCTATGCAGACCCTCCAACTTTCAGCTTTCCCTTCTTTGCTTAGGACTGGTTTTACATCCGAGCTCTTGATATTCGTACAGCTGCCTCTCTTTTCTCCAAAGGTCTCTTTAATTTTTCTTTAGCCGGTTTTCATCATTTCCTTAGTGAAATATTCTTCCAGATCCTTACATTGGTCCTGTAGCTATTCCTGCTTAAGCATTTTGTACTTCCTGTCAATCTCATTTTTTAGAGTTTTGTATACCCTTTCGCCTGCTTCATTTGCTACATTTTTATATTTTCTCATTTTATGAATCAAGTTCAATATCTCCTGTGTCTTTTTTCCTGATCCTCTACTGCCGAAACAATTTTATCTTTTAAAGCTATCCATTCCTCTTCAAATGTACTCCTTTCCTCTGTTCTAGTCAACCGTTGCGTAATGCTCTGTTTGAAACTTTCAACTACCTCTAGTTACTTCAACTTTCCAGGTCGTATCTCTTTAATTTCCTACAGTTTTGCAGTTTCTTCAGTTTTAATATACATCTCATAATCAATAAATTGTGGTCAGTGTTCCTATCTGATCATGGAAATGTGTTACAATTTTAAATCTGTTTCACCGTTATATAATCAGTCTGAAATCTTCTGGTGTCTCCAGTCTCTTCTACATACAAAACATTCTTTCACGATTTTGAAACTAAGTGTTGGCAATGATTAAATCGCGCTCTGCGTAGAATTCTACCAGGTTGCTTCCTGTTTCACTCCTTTACCCCAGTGCATATTCTCCTGCTACTTTTCCTTCTCTCTCTGTTCTTACTATCGAAGTCCAGTCCCACGTCACAGCTAAATTTTCCGTCTTCTTTAACTATGTGACTAATTTCTTTTATCTCATCATACATTTATTCAAACTCTTCATCATGTGCGAAGCTAGTTGACGTATGAACTTGCACTACTGTGGTAGGTGTTGGCTTTGTGTCGGTCTTGGCTACGATAATGCATTCACTATGCTGTTCATAGCTGCTTACCCGCATTCTGCTTTCTTACCAATTATTAAACCCGCTTCTGCAGTACCCCTATTTGACATTGTATGTATAACTGTGTATTGGCCTGACCAAAAGTCCTCTTCCTCCTGCCACCGAACTTCACTAATTCCCAGTATACCTAACTTCAACCCACCCACTTCGCTTTTCAAATTTTCTAACCTACGTGCTCGATTAAGTGCTCTAACATTCCACGATCCGACCCGTAGGACGTCAGTTTTGTTTCTCCTGATGACGACGTCCTCCTGAGCATGCAGCTCAGGACGAATGTAGTTGCTGGCAAATCTTCCTGGCTATATGGTCATGGTTCACGAAACTTTTCTTTCTAATGTTTCGTCCAGGGCTGCGCTACACTTCTTCAGAGGTGCTGAAGATGTCCACCGCATCTCTGGGCGAAAAATTGGGCACGAAAATTTCCACCGATCACGGCCACATAACCCGAAAGGTTTATCAGCAGCTAAGACAGCCGGTCGTGAAAGCGTCCATCTATAATAGGACGAATGTTGATAGTGGCAAAGGATAACGTGAATTCTGGGAGAGATATGGAGAAGTTCTGTTAGATCATTGTTTTCTGAGTCGTTGGAAGGTACAAGGGGTATTTCGAAGATGGAAGACAGCGATTCCGCAATACGCAAACTGATTAGAACTGTCAGTACGATGTATGGTGTAAACAGAAATGCGCATGGAATGGTGCGGTTGGAGGAAGATTTTGTTTAGAAGGAACGCGTGGATTTAGTGTTGACCGAGGCTATGAGTAGAGAGTGGAGGCGAACATTTATTTCGATATAGGATAGTGTAGTGTGCTACTTCATTTTCTGTCCCTCGTGAAGGTGTTCTGAGGTGATAAAAAGAGGTGCGCTTCATTTTGGCAGATGAATATTAAGATGGTGATTGAGACATGGGGTACTTGTTGTAGGATGGTGGACCTCTCAAATAGAGCACTAAGTATGTGAGACAAACAGGTTGATGGAGTTTGACAGTTTTCTGTCAGGCGGTCGTTATAGTGAAGGCAACACTAACATCGAATGACTTGGGTTGTTCGGTATGATTCTACATGATGCTTTTTGCCGTGAATGAACGCCCTGTTTTTTTTTAAGTTTTTCTTTCATGTCATATGATTATGAAATCACTCACTCACACAGACCCACATACACATACACACACACACACACACACACACACACACACACACACACACACACACACACATACAGGGTGAAAAAAGATATTCACGCACTCAGACTTCGCAGGGCTATTCCTCGCATGCTTGCAATAGAAAAATTGTCTGTCACACAATTTCGTCCTGTGCATATTTCGGGCAGTAAATGGACGTTAAAGACTGACAATCTGGTAACACCGTAATCATTTGTACGGTAACTACTTCTGTCAGCAGACAGTGTATAGCTGCGCAGTAAATGAAGTGTACAGCGTTTTGGGTTAGCATGCAAGAGGTCGGGGGCTCGATTCTGGGTCAAGGCTTACTTGTTTTAATTTGCTAAAAGTAGTCTGCGTGGTACGGTAACTGGCGTCTAAATCGTTATACAGCGACTACAGTAGGTCTACAAAACACTTCCAGTTACGCAATACGAACACAGAAATGGGATTACAGTCGTTTTCATTGGTCAGCGTTTAAAGAAGCCTTTTGTACGTCATGGACGAGAGCTATTTCGCGTCACTGCATCTGCTAGATTACATTCCCTCAACGGCCCCATCGAAATTACTTGCAAAGCACGTTTTACAAAAAATGGTTCAAATGGCTCTGAGCACTATGGGACTCAACTGCTGTGGTCATCAGTCCCTTAGAACTTAGAACTACTTAAACCTAACTGACCTAAGGACATCAGACAAATCCATGCCCGAGGCAGGATCCGAACCTGCGACCGTAGCAGTCACGCGGTTCCGGACTGAGCGCCTAGAACCGCAAGACCACCGCTGCCGGCGCACGTTTTACAGACCAGTTGTATTCGCTGTATGACGATTGAGAACCCAGATACTGTACCACGTATATATATATATATATATATATATATATATATATATATATACATATATATATATATATATACAGGGTGTTACAAAAAGGTACGGCCAATCTTTCAGGAAACATTCCTTACACACAAATAAAGAAAAGATGTTATGTGGACATGTGTCCGGAAACGCTTAATTTCCATGTTAGAGCTCATTTTAGTTTCGTCAGGTTGTCTCCATGTCCGTACACGTCCATCCGCTCAATACAATTTGAAACGAGCCTCTTCCGACAAGGCAACATGGTCCCAGTCATCAGCAACAGTCCAATGCTGGTGTCGACGGGCTGAGGCGAGCCGTAAAGCTCTGTGTCGTGCGGTCATCAGAGGTAGACGAGACGCTATCGATATGGGCTTTCGGACCCAAAGGCCCATATCGAAAATGTTTCGTTGAAAGGTTCGCACGCTGAAACTTGTTGATGGCCCAGCATTGAAATCTGCAGCATTTTGTGGATGCGTTACACTCCTGTCACGTTGAACGATTCTCTTCAGTCGCCGTTGGTCCCGTTCTTGCAGGATCTTTCTCCGGCTGCTGCGACGTCGGAGATTTGATGTTTTATCGGATTCCTGATATTTACGGTATACTGTTAGTTTGAATGGACTTTTCAAAAAAATCAGACAGTCCCCTACGAGATTCTCACTGTACTGCCGTCCAGCGCGCATGCGTGGATTCGCGCCAGTATCCTCCCGTCTGCGAAGCGAACTAATCTGCATTTCCAAACATGTACGTTTGGGGCGCTATTGCATAGATGTGCACCTTAGGTGTATCGTGTAACACGGACTTGTAATATACACATCAGTAACATGAGTTTCCATAACGACATATCATTACCGCCAATCACGAAGCAAACTATGGAAGGACGACATAAACGGAGAAAGAGCGGAGCCAAGTAAATCCCCAGAGGGACTCCATCTTCATTAAAACACATAACCAGCGTCAGAGAAGTTGCTGCTGTACAAGGTAACGTTGACCACGTCACAGTATGGAGAGTGCTACGGGAGAACCAGTTATTTCTGTACCATGCACAGCGTGTGCAGGCACTATCAGCAGCTGATTGGCCTCCACGGGTACACTTCTGCGAATGGTTCATCCAACAATGTGTCAATCCTCATTTCAGTGCAAATGTTCTCTTTACGGATGAGGCTTCATTCCAACGTGATCAAATTGTAAATTTTCACAATCAACATGAGTGGGCTGACGAGAATCCGCACGCAATTGTGCAACCACGATGGAGCTCCTGCACATTTCAGTCGAAGTGTTCGTACGCTTCTCAACAACAGATTCGGTGACCGATGGATTGGTAGAGGCGGACCAATTCCATGGCCTCCACGCTCTCCTGACCTCAACCCCCCTGACTTTCATTTATGGGGTCATTTGAAAGCTCTTGTCTATGCAACCCCGGTACCAAATGTAGAGACTCTTCGTGCTCGTATTGTGGACGGCTGTGATACAATACACCATTCTCCAGGGCTGCATCAGCGCATCAGGGATTCCATGCGACGGAGGGTGGATGCATGTATCCCCGCTAACGGAGGACATTTTGAACATTTCCTGTAGCAAAGTGTTTGAAGTCGCGCTGCTACGTTCTGTTGCTGTGTGTGTCATTCCATGATTAATGTGACTTGAAGAGAAGGAATAAAATGAGCTCTAACATGGAAAGTAAGCGTTTGCGGACACATGTCCACATAACATATTTTCTTTCTTTGTGTGAGAGGAATGTTTCCTGAAAGTTTGGCCGTACCTTTTTGTAACTCAAGGTTCCTAGTTAATAAATGTTTCTATTTTTATTGTTATTATTTATTAAGTACATGCTGTCTTCTTATGTATCTGTCATGGACTTATTACTGTTCTGAGTCATGAGTTGAACAATTCACTTCATGTCATGAGACTTGGCAGCACAAAAATACGTTTATAAAGCATTATACACATGGAAGATGCACTTGTTTTGGAAGCTGTTGTCCTGGAAGTAGGATTAGGGCATGGTAACGACTACTAAAAGCCATTCATTGTTGGGCACAACGCCGGCTGGAAGAAGAGACGAAGGCAGGGACTTATATTATGTATTAATAGAGGAACTGAGGCCCATAGGCCGCGTGGAGTGGCCTCGAGTTTTGAGGCGTCATGTCACGGACTGCGCGGTCCCTCCCGCCGGAGGTTCGAGTCCTCCCTCGGGAATGGGTATGTGTGTTGTCCTTAGCATAAGTTAGTTTAAGTAGTGTGTAAGTATAGGGACCGGTGACCTAAGCAGTTTGATACCGTGGGAATTCACACACATTTGAACATTTGATGCCCATAGATCCGGAGGAACTTCGAAACGTCATAAGAATGGACGTGGCTTATTTATGCAGGCTACTGTCGATGATAAAGGAAAGAATTCGCTCAAGAGACAGTCTAGTGTAGAGAACAGTTTCAGTTAGTCGCAAGTAAGAATTATACCATTTCTTCTTTCATTTTGTGATCGGAGTCTCTAGTTGGCTATTGCCAGTTTTTACTTCCCAGTATGCTGAAATAAAGTAGAAGATGCACTCAAATCAAACTTGATTAGTACTACACGTATAAACCGAAAATCATGCATATACAGGTACACGGATATTTACTCAGAAATAAATGATTTTCGATGTAACTCGTTATGATACAGCGAATCATGATCATACATACCCGTTTCCCCCTGAAATAGGACTCTTAATGGTTGTTTGGTCCATTCCATGTCTAGAATACGAAGCAGTCAGTTCAAAGAAATCTTTTCACAAACAGCTTGTATAACAAAAAGTTTCTTGGGAAAACAATCAGTGAAAAATTAGCAAAAGCTCCGATATGAAATCCTGAAGTTAATTGCTGGCCACAGATGTCAACAAAAACAGTGAACCATGGACTACAACAAGCAGAAAGCATGCTTAGTTTACCCCTTTGCGCATGCGAGAGAGATCCGCTTCTTAGCGCGCATGCACGGGTTCACGGGAGTTCAAAACTGCTTTCTATTTCTGAGCGGGGAAAATGTGTCTGCTAATTCGCTTAGTTCCACCCTTTATATTGCCAGATATGGTTCAAATGGCTCTGAGCACTATGCGACTTAACTTCTGAGGTCATCAGTCGCCTAGAACTTAGAACTAATTAAACCTAACTAACCTAAGGACATCACACACATCCATGCCCGAGGCAGGATTCGAACCTGTGACCCTAGCGGTCGCTTGGCTCCAGACTGTAGCGCCTAGAACCGCACGGCCACTCCGGCCGGCTATAGCCAGATAGTTGTCGCGCTAGGCGTGTACCGTTCGTAGCGGATTGTCGTGTAATATTCCCTTGAACGGCTGTCCTTGAACCCGTGGCACGATGACCCAAATCCATTTGGAAGATTCCAGAGGGCAATAAAAATTTGATTTTCAGTATTCCGCGTAACTATTGGCCAAATTAAAAATTTAAAACTATCATAATCTGCTTATTAAGACGTATAATCTTACATTAAAAGTCAAACACAAGAAAACAAGCAATACAATTAGAAACTGCGTGTTTGCCTCGAGGCAACGTAACAGATGGCGTGCAAATGCCCAGGATTTATTCGTCTAGTGTTTGAGAATGAGAACATTTAACAAATTCCAACAAAGTTTACACATAATTTCAAACTTTTAGAAAATTTTTCTCGCTGACACTCCACACAAAATGATGAATGGAAAAAAGCTAATCACTTACTACACTTTCCTTGTCCAAGTAGTAAAACGGCAGCATCAGGCATGAAATTTTAATTAATTACTTCTTTAGTAATAATTCTATTCGCAACACAGTTTGCGAACAGTTTCCATATATACCACTGAATGTACCTGCAAAATTATATCGTTGTGCTACTCATAACTCAGGAGATGTGAAATCATAAACATGGCATGACTTTTTAATTAATTATTTCTTTTTTTTTTTTGAGTCGTCAATCTTCTGACTGGTTTGATGCGGCCCGCCACCAATTCCTCTGCTGTGCCAACCTCTTCATCTCCGAGTAGCTCTTGCAAACCTACGTCGTCTATGATTTGCTCTATTAATGCCAGTCTGTCTTCCTCTACAGTTTTTAGTGTCTACAGCTCCCTCTAGTAATATGGAAGTTATTCCGTAATGTCTTAACAGATGTCGCACCGTATTGCTCCCTCTTGTCAGTGTTTTCCATATACAGGGCGAATCAAAAAGGACTTTACAACTTTGCAATGATATAGAAATTTATTGAGATAACTTATAGAATCGGTAGATGTTTCATTTTGCAGAAGACAACCTCAAGTTTCACTTAAAAGTGTGAAGTGTCACTTTGGTTCGATGTAACTACCAGTTGTGTTGCGGCGAACGTCCCGCCGGCTATCAGTTTGTTCCACACTCGTTGCAGCAAATCGGGCGTAACTTGTGAAACAGAAGCGTAGATTCAATTTTTCAGACCGGCGTAATTGTTTGGTACATAAACACAGTTTTTAATGGATGTACAGAGACTGAAATCCAGTGGTGTCAAGTTTGGGGAGCGAGGTGACTATACGATTGGCCCTTCACGACGATTATATCGGCCAGGGAAGCGATGACTGAGGAAACCTTGAACTTCTGTGACGAAATGAGGTGATAGGCCTGCTTTGGGGGGTCTTAAGCGTATTCGGTGCTAAATTTAGACCGAGCCGTTGTTGCAGAGTTCGTCTCAAGAAACCAAGTAGCCGTTTGAACCGTGCACAATGCAGGTGCCCCTGCTGGCAGAATGGGATACTGATGTACTACGTGAGTAAAACTTGAGGTTGTTTGCTACAATATGACAACAATACTGATTCTGTCAAGTCAACTCGATAAATTTCTGTATCATTCCAAAGTTGAAAAGTTAATTCCTTTCCTCGCCAGTTCAACGCAGAATCCCCTCAATACTTACCTTATTAGACCACCTAATTTCTAACACTCTTCTCTAGCACCACAGCTCAAATGCTTCGATTCTCTTCTGTTCAGGTTTTCCCACAGTCCATGTTTCACTAATGTAGAATGCTGTGCTACAAACGCACAGTGTCAGAAATTTCTTCCTTAAATTAAGCCTTGTGTCTGATACTAGTAGACTTCTCTTGACCGTAGCTAGTTTTTAGGTCCTCCTTAATTCATCCGTTATGAATAATTTTACTGTCTATGTAGAAGAATTCCTTAACATCAGTTTATTTCGTGATGACCAATCCTGATGGTAAGTTTCTCTCTGTTCTCATTTCTGCTACTTCTCGTTACTTTCGACTTTCTTCGATCTCAATGCATATTTTGTGATCATTAGACGGTTCATTCCATTCAACATATTCCATAATTCTTCTTCACTTTCAGCGAATCGTATCATCGATATCCTTTCACTCTGAATTTTAATTCCTTACTTTTATTTTCGTCATTGCTTCTTCGATGTATAAATTGAAAGGAAGGGGCAAAAGACTACATCCGTGTCTTACACCTACATCTACATCCAATGGATACTCTGCAAAACACACTTGAGTGGCTGGCAGAGGGTTCAACGAACCACCCTCAAAATAGTTCTCTGTTACTTCACTCTCGAACAACTCAAGCGAAAAACGAACCTTTATATCTTTCTGTGAGGCTCTGATTTCTTTTAAGTTATTATGATGATCGTTTCTTCCTATGTAGGTCAGCATCAACAAAATATTTTCTTTTTCGGAGGAGGAAGTTGGTGAGAAGATCCCGCCGCAACGAGAGACGCTTTCGTTTTCATAATGTCCATCCCATGTCCTGTATCATGTCAGTGACACTCTCTCCCCTATTTCGCGATAATACAAAACGTGCTGCTCTCCTTTGGACTTTCTCGATGTACTGCGTCAATCTTATCTGTCAAGGATCCCACACCGCACAGCAGTACTCCAAAAGACGACGGACAAGCGTAGTGTAGGTAGCCTCTTTAGTAGATCTGTTGCATCCTCTAAGTGTTCTGTCAATAAAAACAGTCTTTGGTTCGCCTTTCCCGCAACATCTTCTGTATGTTCTTTCCAATGTAAGTTCTTTGAAATTGTACTTCCTAGGTATTTAGTTGAATCTACGGCTGTGAAGTTTGATTGATTTTCTGTGGAACCGAAGTTTAAAGGATTTCTTTTAACATTCACGTTGATGTACCTACATTTTTCATTATTTACGGCCAATTTTTAATTTTTGCACCACACGGATAGCTTTTCTAAATCGTTTTGCCATTTTTTGAGCTTCTGATGACTTTACTTGGCGGTAAACGACAGCATCACCTGCAAATAACCTAAGATGGCTGCTCAGATTGTCTCCTAAACCGTTTATATAAATAAAGAACAGCAGAAGGCCTATAACACTACCCTGACGAACGCCAGAAATCACGTCTGCTTTACTCAATGACTTTCCGTCAGTTATTACGAACTGTGACCTCTCTGACAGGAAACCACGAATCCAGTCGCGTAACTGGGAGGGATATTACATAAGCACGCAATCTGATTACAGGCTGCTTGTGAGATAATGTTTCAAAAGCCTTCTGGAAAATCTATAAATATGGTATCAATTTGAAATTTCTTGTCGATAGCACTCAAAATTTCTTGTGAGTAAAGAGCTAGTGGCCGAGCGGTTCTAAGCGCTTCAGTCTGGAACTGGGCGACCGCTGCGGTCGCAGGTTCGAATCCTGCCTCGAGCATGGATTTGTGTGATGTCCTTAGGTTAGTTAGGTTTAAGTAGTTCTAAGTTCTAGGGGACTGATGACCTCAGATGTAAAGTCCCATAGTGCTCAGAGCCATTTGTACCATTTTTTAAAGAGCTAGTTGTGTTTCACAAAAATGATGTTTTCTAAATCCATGTTGACTGTATGTGAAAAGACCGTTCTCTTTGAGGTAATTCATAATGTTCTAACACAATACATGTACCAAAATCCTGTTGCATATCGACGTTAATGATATGGACCTGTAATTTAGTGGATTTCTGCTATTGCCTTTCTTGAATACTTGTGCAATCCGTGTATCTTTCCGATCTTTGGTTACGGATATTCCGTCGAGCGAGGGTTGTGGATGATTATTAAGTATGCAGCTACTGCATCGACATCCTCTGAAAGAACTCTACCTGGTATAAAATCCGGACCGGAAGACTTGCTGTTATTAAGCGATTTAAGTTGCTTCACTACTCAGCAGATATCTACTTCTAAATTGTTCTTGATTAGAATTCTGAAAAATTTACTTCTTCTTCTTTGGTGAAGGAGTTTCGAAAAGCTCTGTTTAGTAGCTCTGCTTTAGCAGCACTGTCACCGATCGCATTTCCTTTGCTATTGCGCAGAGAAGGCAATGACTGTGTGCTTCCGCTAGCATACTTTACATACGACCAGAATCTCTTAGGATTTTCTGTCAGGTCTCGAGACAAAGTTTCGTTGTGTAAACTGTTGTAAGCCTCTCGCACTGAAGTCCGTGCTAAATTTAGAGATTCTATAAAAGATGGCTAATCTTGTTGATTTTGCATTCTTTTAAATTTGATAATCTTTTTAATCCGAGCATTTTCACTTTTATTGTTCCCTGTTTGTTCTTGTACATATTGTATGTTATCTACCATTTCCTATAGAATACTTATTGTTGTTGTTTTGGTCTTCAGTCCTGAGACTGGTTTGATGCAGCTCTCCATGCTACTCTATCCTGTGCAAGCTTCTTCATATCCCAGTACCTACTGCAACCTACATCCTTCTGAATCTGCTTGGTGTATTCATCTCTTGGTCTCCCTCTACGATTTTTACCCTCTACGCTGCCCTCCAATACTAAATTGGTGATCCCTTGATGCCTCAGCACATGTCCTACCAACCGATCCCTTCTTCTACTCAAGTTGTGCCACAAACTTCTCTTCTCCCCAATCCTATTCAACACCTCCTCATTAGTTATGTGATCTACCCATCTAATCTTCAGCATTCTTCTGTAACACCGCATTTCGAAAGCTTCTATTCTCTTCTTGTCTAAACTATTTATCGTCCATGTTTCACTTCCATACATGGCTATACTCCATACAAATACTTCCAGAAACGACTTCCTGACACTTAAATCTATACTCGATGTTAACAAATTTCTCTTCTTCAGAAGCGCTTTCCTTCCCATTGCCATTTTGTATCCTCTCTACTTCGACCATCATCAGTTATTTTGCTGCCCAAATAGCAAATATCCTTTACTACTTTAAGTGTCTCATCTCCTAATCTAATTCCCTCAGCATCACCTGGTTTAATTCGAACACATTCCATTATCCTCGTTTTGCTTTTGTTGATGTTCATCTTATATCCTCCTTTCAAGACACTGTCCATTCCGTTCAACTGCTCTTCCAAGTCCTTTGCTGTCTCTGACAGAATTACAATGTCATCGGCGAACCTTAAAGTTTTTATTTCTTCTCCATGGATTTTAATACCTACTCCGAATTTTTCTTTTGTTCCCTTCACTGCTTGCTCAATCTACAGATTGAATAACATCGGGGAGAGGCTACAACCCTGTCTCACTCCCTTCCCAACCACTGCTTCCCTTTCATGCCCCTCAACTCTTATAACTGCCATCTGGTTTCTATACAAATTGTAAATTGCCTTTCGCTCCCTGTATTTTACCCCTGCCACCTTCAGAATTTGACATAGAGTATTCCAGTCAACATTGTCAAAAGCTATCTCCAAGTCTACAAATGCTAGAAACGTAGGTTTGCCTTTCCTTAATCTAGCTTCTAAGATTAGTTGTAGGGTCAGTATTGCCTCACGTGTTCCAATATTTCTACGGAATCCAAACTGATCTTCCCCTAGGTCGACTTCTACTAGTTTTTCGATTCGTCTGTAAAAAATTCGCGTTAGTAGTTTGCAGCCGTGACTTATTAAACTGATAGTTCGGTCATTTTCACATCTGTCTACACCTGATATCTTTGGGATTGGAATTATTATATTCTTCTTGAAGTCTGAGGGTATTTCGCCTGTTTCATACATCTTGCTCACCAGATGGTAGAGTTTTGTCAGGACTGGCTCTCCCAGGGCCGTCAGTAGTTCCAATGGAATGTTGTCTACTCCGGGGGCCTTGTTTCGACTCAGGTCTTTCAGTGCTCTGTCAAACTCTTCACGCAGTATCGTATCTCCCATTTCATCTTCATCTACATCCTCTTCCATTTCCATAATATTGCCCTCAAGTACATCGCCCCTGTATCGACCCTCCATATACTCCTTCCACCTTTCTGCTTTCCCTTCTTTGCTTAGAACTGGATTTCCATCTGAGCTCTTGATATTCATGCAAGTGGTTCTCTTTTCTCCAAAGGTCTCTTTAATTTTCCTGTAGGCAGTATCTATCTTACCCCTCGTGAGATAAGCCTCTACATCCTTACATTTGTCCTCTAGCCATCGCTGCGTAGCCATTTTGCACTTCCTGTCAATCTCATGTTTGAGACATTTGTATTTCTTTCTGCCTGCTTCATTTACTGCATTTTTATATTTTCTCCTTTCATCAATTAAATTCAATATTTCTTCCGTTACCCAAGGATTTCTACTAGCCCTCGTCTTTTTACCTACTTGATCCTCTGCTGCCTTCACTACTTCATCCCTCAAAGCTACCCATTCTTCTTCTACTGTATTTCTTTCCCCCATTCCTGCCATTTGTTCCCTTACGCTCTCCCTGAAACTCTGTAAAACCTCTGGTTTAGTCAGTTTATCCAGGTCCCATCTCCTTAAATTCCCACCTTTTTGCAGTTTATTCAGTTTTAATCTACAGTTCAAAACCAATAGATTGTGGTCAGAGTCCACATCTGTCCCTGGAAGTGTCTTACAATTTAAAACCTGGTTCCTAAATCTCTGTCTTACCATTATGTAATCTATTTGAAATCTGTCAGTATCTCCAGGCTTCTTCCATGTATACAACCTTCTTTCATGATTCTTGAACCAAGTGTTAACTATGATTAAGTTGTGCTCTGTGCAAAATTCTACCAGGCGGCTTCCTCTTTCATTTCTTAGCCCCAATCCATATTCACCTACTACGTTTCCTTCTCTCCCTTTTCCTACTACCGAATTCCAGTCATCCATGACTATTAAATTTTTGTTTCCCTTCACTATCTCAATCATTTCTTTTATTTCGTCACACATTTCTTCAATTTCTTCGTCATCTGCAGAGCTAGTTGGCATATAAACTTGTACTACTGTAGTAGCCGTGGGCTTCGTGTCTATCTTGGCCACAATAATGCGTTCACTAAGCTGTTTGTAGTAGCTTACCCACATTCCTATTTTTTTATTCATTATTAAACCCACTCCTGCATTACCCCTATTTGACTTTGTATTTATAACGCTGTATTCGCCTGACCAAAAGTCTTGTTCCTCCTGCCACCGAACTTCACTAATTCCCACTATATCTAACTTTAACCTATCCATTTCCCTTTTTAAATTTTCTAACCTACCTGCCCGATTAAGGGATCTCACATTCCACGCTCCGATCCGTAGAACGCCAGTTTTCTTTCTCCTGATAACGACGTCCTCCTGAGTAGTCCCCTCCCGGAGAACCGAATAGGGGACTATTTATTTTACCTCCGGAATATTTTACCCAAGAGGACACCATCATCATTAACCATACAGTAAAGCTGCATGCCCTCGGGAAAAATTACGGCTGTAGTTTCCCCTTGCTTTCAACCGTTCGCAGTACCAGCACAGCGAGGCTGTTTTGGTCAGTGTTAAAAGGCCAGATCAGTCAATCATCCAGACTGTTGCCCCTGCAACTACTGAAAAGGCTGCTGCCCCTCTTCAGGAACCACACGTTTGTCTGGCCTCTCAACAGATACCCCTCCGTTGTGGTTGCACCTACGGTACGGCTATCTGTATCGCTGAGGCACGCAAGCCTCCCCACCAACGGCAAGGTCCATGGTTCATGGGGGGAGGAGATTACTTATATTTTCTCAGAATTTCAAACATCTTGCACTCTTGCACCATTTGACGTTGCCAGACGCTCTTTCCAGGCTGACAAATTCTATAAAGGTGTCTTGATATTTCTTTAGTCTTTCTTCCTTTTTTTGACAACCATCAGAACTGCTTCTCTGTTGTCTTCCTAAAGCGGAACTAATCACTCTCTAACACAACCTCAAGTTTTTTCCATTCTTTCGTATGTTATTCTTGTCAGTAACTTTGATGTATGGGCTGTTAAGCTGATTGTGCAATATTTCTTGCACTTGTAAGTTCCTGCAAGCTTGGAAATGTGTGAATGATGTTTTTCCGAAAGTCAGATGGTATATGACAACACTCATACGTTCTATACACCAACGTGAATAGCCATTTTGTTGCCATTGCCCCCAATGATCGTAAAAATTCTGATCAATGTTACCTATCTCTTCTGCCGTCTGCCTTCTTTAGTACTAATTCTGTTCGCAACAGGCTTTGCTCACAGTATATACATATATCGCTGAATGTATCTGCAAAATTGTGTCATTGTACTACGCATAGCTCAGGAGATATGATGCCATAAACACTGACAGCGTGATAAATTAGCATTTGCTGAAAATGTAGTGCGCATTAGTCAGTTAGTATTCAGTCATCGTATCGAAGTGAGGGTATTAAGCGACTTCTAACAAATTATAAGCATAGTTTCCAAACTTTCCTAAACTTTTTTCGCTTCCATGCTTAAATATTTAACACATGAAATTATTCGCAATCAGGCGTTTGAAGCTGTTTTAAACATTCGATTCTTTAAGGAATCTAAGATTTACAGGTTGTAACATAACGCGCATTTGAATTCGATTCTTTAAGGAATCGGGGTTTTACTGGTTGTAACACAACGCACAAGCCGGCGAGCCGTTCAGCCTCCTAAAGTTAATGGAATCTTGGAGCTGAGGCGAGGGCGGGCAAGTTTCGGTAGCCGTGCAACCGCCGGCGCGTGGGCGGCCAGCGGCAGGTAATTATCGGCGGTTTTTCCGAGGTCTCTGGAGTTCGCGGGACGCGGTTAGCCGCTTGGAAGCATGAAGATGAAGAAGCTGGCTTTAAGGATGACGGCAATCGCAATATGCCAGACTGCGGTTACTTAGAAGTAATTCAAAACTAAAAAAAAAAAAAAAAAATACATTGCAGTTTCGATGTGTAGCAAAACAAATCACGTAACACCAATGACGACAGTCAGGTGCAAGTTTTGAGACATCGAAATAGTTTATATCAATAAAAGTATGGAAGTCATGTCGTAACAGAAGTTGTATACTTTCATAAAAACCTTTAAAAATGAATGACAGTTGAACGCATCCTGCAATCTTGACAAACAAGATATTAGATAATAGTGTAGGACTCTAGTTATCTTCACTACAAGCCACACATCCGTCCATATTTTATTTATGTAGTTATTGCCTGTTTTATGTCTTTTTAATATCGTAAATGTCCCAGATCAGCGTATTCTCCACAGTTGTACAAAACATCAGCTCAGCGCGACTTTCCTTGTACTTTGCCGTAAATGAATGTCGTATGACTAGGGCCTCCAATCGGGTAGACCGTTCGCTGGGTGCAAGTCTTTCGATTTGACGCCACTTCGGCGACTTACGCGTGTATGGTGATAAAATGAATCATCAACGAAAGGATAACGTTCTACGAGTCGGGACGTGGAATGTCAGAAGCTTGAACGTGGTAGGGGAACTAGAAAATCTGAAAAGGGAAATGCAAAGGCTCAGTCTAGATATAGTAGGGGTCAGTGAAGTGAAGTGGAAGGAAGACAAGGATTTCTGGTCAGATGAGTATCGGGTAATATCAACAGCAGCAGAAAATGGTATAACAGGTGTAGGATTCGTTATGAATAGGAAGGTAGGGCAGAGGGTGTATTACTGTGAACAGTTCAGTGACTGGGTTGTTATAATCAGAATCGACAGCAGACCAACACCGACAACGATAGTTCAGGTATACATGCCGACGTCGCAAGCTGAAGATGAGCAGATAGAGAAAGTGTATGAGGATATTGAAAGGGTAATGCAGTACGTAAAGGGGGACGAAAATTTAATAGTCATGGACGACTGGAATGTAGTTGTAGGGGAAGGAGTAGAAGAAAAGGTTACAGGAGAATATGGGCTTGGGACAAGGAATGAAAGAGGAGAAAGACTAATTGAGTTCTGTAACAAGTTTCACCTAGTAATAGCGAATACCCTGTTCAAGAATCACAAGAGGAGGAGGTATACTTAGAAAAGGCCGGGAGATACGGGAAGATTTCAATTAGATTACATCATGGTCAGGCAGAGATTCCGAAATCAGATACTGGATTGTAAGGCTTACCCAGGAGCAGATATAGACTCAGATCACAATATAGTAGTGATGAAGAGTAGGCTGAAGTTCAAGACATTAGTCAGGAAGAACCAATACGCAAAGAAGTGGGATACGGAAGTACTAAGGAATGACGAGATACGTTTGAAGTTCTCAAACGCTATAGATACAGCAATAAGGAATAGCACAGTAGGCAGTACAGCTGAAGAGGAATGGACATCTCTAAAAAGGGCCATCACCGAAGTTGGGAAGGAAAACATCGGTACAAAGAAGGTAGCTGCGAAGAAACCAGGGGCAACAGAAGAAATACTTCAGTTGATTGATGAAAGGAGGAAGTACAAACATGTTCCGGGAAAATCAGGAATACAGAAATACAACTCGCTCAGGAATGAAATAAATAGGAAGTGCAGGGAAGCTAAGACGAAATGGCTGCAGGAAAAATGTGAAGACATCGAAAAAGATATGATTGTCGGAAGAAAAGACTCAGCATACAGGAAAGTCAAAACAACCTTTGGTGATATTAAAAGCAACGGTGGTAACATTAAGAGTGCAACGGGAATTCCACTGTTAAATGCAGAGGAGAGAGCAGATAGGTGGAAAGAATACACTGAAAGCCTCTATGAGGGTGAATATTTGTCTGATGTGATAGAAGAAGAAACAGGAGTCGATTTAGAAGAGATAGGGGATCCAGTATTAGAATCGGAATTTAAAAGAGCTTTGGAGGACTTACGGTCAAATAAGGCCGAAGGGATAGATAACATTCCATCAGAATTTCTAAAATCATTGGGGGAAGTGCCAACAAAACGATTATTCACGTTGGTGTGTAGAATATATGAGTCTGGCGATATACCATCTGACTTTCGGAAAAGCATCATCCACACAATTCCGAAGACGGCAAGAGCTGACAAGTGCGAGAATTATCGCACAATCAGCTTAAAAGCTCATGCATCGAAGCTGCTTACAAGAATAATATACAGAAGAATGGAAAAGAAAATTGAGAATGCGCTAGGTGACAATCAGTTTGGCTTTAGGAAAAGTAACGGGACGAGAGAGGCAATTCTGACGTTACGGCTAATAATGGAAGCAAGCCTAAAGAAAAATCAAGACACTTTCATAGGTTTGTCGACCTGGAGAAAGCGTTCGACAATATAAAATGGTGCAAGCTGTTCGAGATTCTGAAAAACGTTGGGGTAAGCTATAGGGAGAGACGGGTCATATACAATATGTACAACAACCAAGAGGGAATAATAAGAGTGGACGATCAAGAACGAAGTGCTCGTATTAAGAAGGGTGTAAGACAAGGCTGTAGCCTTTCACCCCTACTCTTCAATCTGTACATCGAGGGAGCAATGATGGAAATAAAAGAAAGGTTCAGGAGTGGAATTAAAATACAAGGTGAAAGGATATCAATGATACGATTCGCTGATGACATTGCTATCCTGAGTGAAAGTGAAGAAGAATTAAATGATGTGCTGAACGGAATGAACAGTCTAATGAGTACACAGTATGGTTTGAGAGTAAATCGGAGAAAGACGAAGGTAATGAGAAGTAGTAGAAATGAGAACAGCGAGAAACTTAACATCAGGATTGATGGTCACGAAGTCAATGAAGTTAAGGAATTCTGCTACCTAGGCAGTAAAATAACCAATTACGGACGGAGCAAGGAGGACATCAAAAGCAGACTCGCTATGGCAAAAAAGGCATTTCTGCCCAAGAGAAGTCTACTAATATCAAATACCGGCCTTAATTTGAGGAAGTAATTTCTGAGGATGTACGTCTGGAGTACAGCATTGTATGGTAGTGAAACATGGACTGTGGGAAAACCGGAACAGAAGAGAATCGAAGCATTTGAGATGTGGTGCTATAGACGAATGTTGAAAATTAGGTGGACTGATAAGATAAGGAATGAGGAGGTTCTACGCAGAATCGGAGAGGAAGGGAATATGTGGAAAACACTGATAAGGAGAAGGGACAGGATGATAGGACATCTGCTAAGACATGAGGGAATGACTTCCATGGTACTAGATAATTGAGGACGTAGGTTGCAAGTGCTACTCTGAGATGAGAAGGTTAGCAAAGGAATTCGGGATTGACAGTCTGTCGCGCTGACCACTCAGCTACCATGGGCGGACAGCGTTTCGTCAGTGTCCATATGTCGTATTAGTAGATTATTATGTGATTTCGAGTTTAGCTAATTATCAAATTTGACCTTTATCCTTTATTAAAGACTCTCTCAATTGGAAGTGGTGATTTCAATGTAATATTTGATATAACCGTTGAATAGAGCGCAAAGAGGTGCTTGTATTGAACAGACAACTTTTATTTTTTACCATGTTTTAACAACAGTTCCTTGTTTTACTTTATCGTGTATAAATTATTACACACGATAATGTGGTTGGTCTGAGGAAGGACCGGGAGAGGAAGACCTTTCACTCGATATATATATATATATATATATATATATATATATATATATATATATATATATAGTAAGAGGTGAGGTACTTAGGAGAGTCTCTGACCAGAGAGCGGTATGTCGTTAGTTGTTGCTAGTCGCGTGTATGCGCGTGTCGACAGTAGTCTGGAGTTGTCTGCGCATGTCGACAGTAGTCTGGAGTTGTCTGCGTGAGTCGGCGGTAGTCGGCGCGTGTCGGCTGTCTGCTCTGCTCAGGACTCTGGTTAGGACTCTGGAGGATGAGTATTGTTGTAGAAGGTAAAGAAGCAGCCTTGCGCATATCTAGTAATTATATTAATTGTCATTTAATTTCTTTCAAAAAATGTCCCAATAATAATTTTTATAATATAAAGTAATTTTTTTTAAAAAAAGCATTCATTTCAATTTAAAGATTTTATCCAATGAATAATTAATCCTTTCACGAATCATAAAGCATAGGCCAGCATTGCACGGAGCTGTGCAGAAAATTTTTTATATAAGAGCAGATATATTTGCAGTTTTTATTGAGGTAAGAAGTTTTGCTTTTTTATTCAGAATACAGGGCCGAGGCGCACCGTTGCTGCCGTCGTAAAATTCACCTGGTTACTGAATTTTTTTTACTATTTTGGTGTTTAGGAATTTTTCTCTTTCGAACTTAACATTAAATGAGAAAAGAATTTTGTGGGAACATTAAATGTGAATGCATTTCTGCACACAGACTATAAATGGGAGCCAATTTTGTTCAGAGGTTACAATATTTAAAATTCATTTAATTATTATTTTTGTTGGGAGGTTACATATAGTTCAATTACATTAATAAATTCTGTGGGGAGGTTACACATGGTTCATTTTCATTTAATTATAATAATTTTGTGGATGGTGCAAATTCAATTATTGAATTTCTGTGGGGAGGTTACACTTGGCGACCCTGCCAGGATCGTATTTCTTTGTGAATCTTCTGGTAAATAGTCATATATCTGCTCTTATTTACTTAAATGTAGTTTGCATCTGGCACAACGTATTTACTAATTTGTCACTCTTTCTTTCACAAATCATAGGCAATTTGTTGCTCTTTGTTGTAATTGTTTGTTGAATTTTGCATTGTCTTTGTTTCATTTGTGGTTAATTTTGATTTGTGAAAAATGCCCCAAAAAACTGTTAACAGTACATTGCAATGTGTAATGAGCGAAATAGCCGACTCTAATAATTTGACCGATAATATTTGCGACACTCAGTGTAAAGATGACAATCCTCCATTTACAGACAATCAGTGCGTACTGACCACTAGGAATGATTTTGATCCTAATGATGAACAAATAAATTCAATTGTGTCCTCTGTTAATTTAACGACAATTGATGATGCGGCACGTTCTGTTACAATGAACGCTGCCCAGTTTGACACACTCGGTTTGCAAAATTTATGTAATAAACAGACAAATTTTTCTAACGAAAATGAACAGTGTACTCAAAGTACGGCAGATTTATTTGATTCCGATTTAGTGACCAACAGTGCACATCCGATTGGTAAACCTTTTCAAGAATTACAGAATGACCAAATGGCTACAGAAAACGTGACAAATGCAGATACACCAACACACTGCACAGAGAATAGAGTTGCTAATTTTGGCTCGGATCAAATTATGGCATTGTTGCTACAAATTAATGAACATAATAAAAAACAAGACAACAATTTCAAACAACTTAGTGAACAGAATAAACAACTTAATGAAAAACAAGACAACCTTAATGAAAATTTCAAACAACTTAGTGAACAGTATAAACAACTTAATGAAAAATACGACAAACTTAATGAAGTGTCCAAACAATTAAATGAAAGTTTCAAACAGCGGAATGAAAATTTCGACAACCATTCCAAACAACTTAATGAACTAATTAATGAAAGTTTCAAACTGTCGAATGAAAAACACGACAACCTTAATGAACAGAATAAACAACTTTTTTGAACAGATTACAGCCATTACCGTGCAACGTCATGATACTAAAGAACAACTACGTGACAAAATTGAGGCTTGTGGTAAGAACAGAAGTGAAGAAATTAGATCTGTTGCACAAGAAATAAGTAATACGCAAGCAGCCACAAAAAAATTACTTAGAGATGAAAGTAGTGCAGTCTCTGAACAATGTTCAGAAAACGCAGTACAGATACGCGACGAGTTTAATTTAAAGTCACCAGAACATTCACACACTGTGGATACGGAAGTCGATAAGAAATGTAAGCAGCAGAACAGCCAAATTGAGGAACATATTAAAGTAACAGAAATGAAACATGTTTCAGTCAATAACACGGCACAGCATACGTCACATTCCGAACATTTGTCACACTCACACAGCCAGTATAACTTAAGTAATTTACAGAGACTACGTGACTTAAAATCCGAAAAGACACAGACAAACAGATTCTTATGCAATCCTGAACCTGTTCACACATTGAAAGACGATAATTTTTATTACAGATACTTTCTATTTGTTAGGAAATTTAAAGTGCTTAATAATGACAGAGCACAGGCACACGCTTTGAACTGGATACGACAATTTATTTTTGTACTTTCACCGCCATTGCCTGTAATACAGAAACTAGAATTGGCATGGATACAGCAATTTGCTTTTGAATTTTCAGCGGCATTGCCTGCAACGCAAAAGCTAAAATTTATTTACAGTGCGTAATAGACCTCAGGGGATTCATTACGCTTTAATGAATATGTGCCGTAGCGCGCACAGGGCCCCGAGCCGTAGTAGTGCTATTTCATCTTTAGTTTTCTGCACTGCTGCCTTCTCTTCTACTATCCTTTATATCTATCAAAACAGCTCTTTAACTATCGCTCTATCTAGAATTAAGAGTGAGTAAAGAAAACCCGATGTGACAAGTTTTACCGAAAGTGACAGTTATCATTATACGCTCCAGAAATGACAACCACAAGAACTTTAATAACAGACAAAAAAATTTTAATCATCAGTATGTGTAAAATTATCAGCAACAGGTACAACATTTTGGTAACAATAGAGGTTTTTCTCCGCAACAGCAACAAAACCAACCGGTTAGTATATCTAACCAACAATGCAGTCTGCAAGGTCAACCAAGCCTTAATGTTTCGCCGCCTGCACGTATAGCGTCAGCTCCAACAAATAGTAACGCACAGCAACAAGGAAATCACTACGTGCAGAAAACACACCATTTCAATTCCTATCGCAATGCACCGTATAGAAATGACTATCATGACAGACGTCAAAGTAATGAGCACAATTTTCAGCGTACGTTTAATAACAGTCGGTCTTATCAGCAGCAAAATCATCCACAACAACATATTATCATGAATGAACCAGACAGTAGATATCATCCCGAACGTAATACGTCAGGAAGAAATAACAGAACAGTACAGATAGTTGAAATGCCACAGCATCCTCCCGAAAATAATGACACGTCAGATAGAATTTGACTAGATACAGTACATGTTGCATCTTCCAGCAACATAAGCAATACTTTGACACGCAGAATCTTGTTCACGAAAATGTTATTTGAAACATGCTTTGTTGAATGCACTTCTTTTATCACATCCAGATTTTACTAGAAATTTTTCCATTGCCACTGACAATTTTAATACCGCATTAGGCGTACACATTTTTCAGGAAATTGAAGAAGATGGGACTACAGTAATTAAAAACATAGCCTTTGCAAGTCGCATTCTGTCACCTGCTGAACGCAATTAATCTGTTACAGAACTTGAAACATTATGTGTTGTTTGGGCATTTACGAGATTTCGGCATTTTCTTTATGGAAGACACACTACCGTCTACACAGGTCATAGAGCGATACAGTTTTTACTTTCGGCTAAATTTACACACGACAGATTAAGCAGATGGAAACTTTATTTACAGGAATTTAATTTTACAATTGTTCACATTCCCGGTACACAAAATATTGTAGCAGACGCACTATCCGGTTCTCTCAGCAACACTCAGCAAGACATCGCAACCAACTTCTGCAAAGCAAATTTCAGCGTCATGTACATTCAACAAGTTGCATTTGAAAATTTCATTTCGTCGTCATTACAAGACATAGCACAAGAGCAAAATAAAGACAACGTATGGAAAGAAATTAAACACCTTTGGCAAGATAGGAATAATGTTACCATTAGAAACCATTACACTGTACGCAATAATATTCTGTTTCGCCGCTCTCACCCTGACAGCAACAATTGGTTATTATGCATTCCTGACGAACTTGTTAACAAATTAATCTGGTATACTCATTTAAGTTACGCACATTACGGAGCGAGAAAATTTTTCTTATACTGAGACAGAACTGTTATTTTACCAACATGGAGAAACGTATTCGACGAGTTTTAGCGTCATGTAAAATCTGCCAGAAAGCTAAGTCAGGTACGACTTCACATATTCCTCCATTACATCCCATTGTACCTGTTAAATTGAGACACACGGCCGCTGTAGACATTTTTGGTCCGATTCCCAGAACTAATAGAGGTTTTTGCTACATCTTTGTCGCTGTTGAACTCACTTCAAAATTTATTACCTTCACTCCGTTACGCAAAGCTACTGCTAAAACTGTTTCAAAAGCATTTGTAAAACATTTTCTATTTCATGTAGGACATGTATTGAAAGTAATTTCCGACAATGGATCACAGTTTCGATCTGCTATATGGACACGTATGTTACGAGCTAGAAACATTTCTCCGATCTATATATCCAGGTACCATGCTTCTTCGAACCCTTGCGAACGATTAATGAAAGAAATCGGTAAACTGTGTAGAATATACTGCCATAAAAAACATATTGATTGGGACACACACATACTCTCATTCCAGGATGTAATAAATTCCATACCAAATGAATCTACTATGCTATCTCCGTCTGTTATACTGAAAAATGTTGAACCACCTAACAAAATTAAAGAATTAGTAACCTTTCCTACATCTCGTCGACTACGACACCATGAAATAATTGACATTGCGCTGAGCAACATCAAACGTGCCGCAGAGCGCCGGAGAAGACAGCAAAAACAGGTTTGTACACGCTGTGACTTTCACATTGGACAGAAGATATTAGTACGCACGCATTATTTACCTAATAGAGGAAAAGGTAGGTGTAGTAAATTTGAGCTTCTATATGCAGGTCCATATCGAATTCGCAGCATTCCTCACCCCCAATGTAGTACACGTCGAAACTTTGAGAACCAGAAAAACCAAAGGGAACCACCACGTCTCCAACGTCAAACCTTTTGTTGAATGAATATACTTTATGATTTATCACACTGTAATGCCATTTGCTGATTTTTTTTATGACCACTTATGCAATTATATTCACATGAACACTTACTGATGATTATCGTATTTTTTCTTGGCAAGTGCCCGGCAAGGTAAGGTTAGCAGGTCGCTTTTCTTGTCGTTACACCTCAGACCGTGCACATTTTCTATTTTTTATGTATATATGATTGTTTTACTGTTTTGTTTGTATGCACTATGTAATCTTTAAGATATAACAAACACCAGTTGACTTTGACATTTTGCCTTATGATATCTCAACATCGTGACTATTTTTACATTTTTTTTTGCTGCTACATTGTGATATTCTGTGTACATTTTTGCATCTGAACACTATCTATGTTTTTTGACATATTACGTGTTCTGTCATGCTACGCTGTATGCTCAATTATATCACTAGAAACCAGCTTTTATTTAATGGGTATATGATTTAAAAGCAAGACATTAATCATTGTTCATTATTTTCAGAAAGAAATAACGTGTAAAAGAAATACATTAAACAGAAATGGGAATTTCACCTTCGGAATAACCGAAAGAAGATGCAATACCTCGTCACGAAGAGTAAATGGATCAGAATTAACAAGCATTAACAAGAATATACTATACACATCGTGTGATAGTAGTCTTAACTAATTTTTTCTTTCAGAGTACGAGGCGATTGATGCAGACTGTCAGACAGAACTACACATCTTAGTTTTAGTGATGAAATATGCTAGAAATAAGGAATTCTATACTATGAATAGTTGTATAATGGATAATGAAGTGATTTTTTTGTAGATGATAATGAATGGTAATGAATAATGATGCAGAATATGCTAATACGGATAATGAAGTTTTTCTTTATAGGTGATGATAGTAATGGAGCTATGATGATATGGATAATGAAGTTTTTCTCTGCAGGTGATGACAGCAATGATAATGAAGTTTTTCTTTGCAGATGAAAATAATGATGAAGTTTATGTATTTACTGTTAGTTAAAAAATGATATGTAGTTATTTAGGTATTTGTTGCAGTTCGTTTTGACAGTATGTCTTATGTCACATGGTATGATGACTGAAGGTTTTGGAAAGGACAGCTGGAGAACATATATGTATTTTTTTATATACGTTTCATTACCTGTTAATTCGAAGTTCAATACTTTTCAGCATAATATGCGTTTCTTCTTTCAGCTCAATAATCCATTTTGTATTTTTTCCAGGAGAAGCTATTCATGAAATTAATGTGCTATAAACACTTAGTTATTAAACCTGTTCCAATACTTTCATTTTTTACCCATTTTTGTGTATCATTCATGAATGTGATCACATATACTCTACTTGTTTCATAACCTTGCTACAGCTGACTCATGACGAATGACGTTATTAATCCTTGTTTCCAGCAATAAATCAAAAGGAAAAATGTTTTCATGCCCCAGCAATTAATTATCGATCCCAACGCAATGCATTGATAGCAAAAAAAAAAAAAAAAAAAAAAAAATTAATACCAGTCCCAACTATTACCAGCATACAACAAAATAATGCTACCAGTTTAAAATACATTTCTAGTTCTAAATATAATACTAATTTATTTGTTGTATTGAATGCATTATGTCTATGTATTAGTCGACTACAGACCTTGAGTAATAGTTACAATGTGTTACATTTTAAATATGTCCTATGTCACTTGAATGATGAGTTCTGAGTCATACTGAATGATGACTTATGCATTAATGCTATTCCAATAATTAACTCTTGTTTTGAACGATGACTTCTGAATAATACTGAATAATGTTTTGTAAAACTATATGAATACTTTGTAACTGGCCAATGAGTGCCAATAATTACTGCAATCAGATGAGTTATGAATAGTGTTTTGTAATATTCAGTACTTGCTACATGTTTAGTAACTGGCCAATGAGTGCCAATAATTACTTCTAAATATGTCATATGTCACTTGAATGATGAAAAATGTTTTGTAATGTTCAATACTTGCTGACCAACGAATGCCACTGTTTCTTGTACTTTAAATTTATATTATGCCACTTTCATGCTATAAATATGAATTAGCTCCTGTTTTGAATGATGACTTCTGATGGTTTGTAAGTGGCCAATGAGTGCCAATGTTCTCTGTAAACAGATAACTTATGAACATTATTCTGTAATACTTCATACATGGTACAGAAATGTTCAGTAACTGGGCGACGAGTGCCACGAATTACTTAAAAATCAGTTAATAGACTAGTGTAATTATCAATGATGACTGGCATAAGACTTAATGTCCTTCATCTTCTGACCTAATTACCAGAAATCACTGCAATATCTGTTTGTCCTGTCTATCCTCACGCTCATGGAGCACTATATTTGGTTTTTGCACTAATTCTACATTGGTGTACCTTACAAGAACGTGGTGTTGACACGACATGCTGTCCACCAACTTCAGCGATGGAGATATTATTATGGTCCCACTGTTTGGTGTACCTAATGTACTACCAAAATGATAACATGGAATATTAATACGACATTTCAGTGTCTTGGCTGCACTGATTAATACTTCAGGGAAGAGAACTCCAGATTGTATCACTTGGTGTTGTGCTTCTGTAGACAGATATGGACTTTCAGTGCAGCTGCGTGCAACCTAATGTGCTACAACCATGATGCAATCCTTCCCATTCCTTTCCTAGTTCTTGTAAAATGGTAAACACTTATACAGTGCGTTTAAGTTCTTGTAAAATGATAAAGACATATACAGTGCGTGTGCACTTCATTTCATTTGTTAACAAGATCAGTTGTCCTAAAAATGCTAAAGACTTATATAGTGCATGTGCTCTTTATTACACTCCATGATATGTTATGTAAAAATCCTAAAGACTTCTACAGTGCGTGTGCACTTTATTTCACTCCATGATATGTTATGTAAAAATCCTAAAGACTTCTACAGTGCGTGTGCACTTTATTTCACTCCATGATATGTTATGTAAAAATGCTAAAGACTTATACAGTGCGTGTGCACTTTATTTCACTCCATGATATGTTATGCAAATATGCTAAAGACTTTTACAGTCTGTGTGCACTTTATTCACTCCTTGATATGTTTATTTGTTGTAAAAATGTTTAAGACTTCTACAGTGCGTGTGCACTTTATGTCATTTGTTAATATGATTTGTACTCATTGCGTATACATTTTGTGATCTCCTGATATGTTCTGTGCACTTTTTGTCATTTGTTAATATGTATTGTACTCATTGCGTATACATTTTGTCATTGCTTGATATGTTGTACTCATTGCGTATACATTTTGTCATTGCTTGATATGTTACATACTACAGTGCTTGTACACTTTTGCCATTTGTTAATGTGTTTTGTACTCATTGTGTACACATTTTGTCTTTGCCTGATATGTTCTGTACTCAGTGCATGTGCACTATATTTTACTTCATGTTCTGCACTTATATATATGTATATATTCTGTGATTGTAAACTTAGTTAATTAGGAAAAATTTGTTGCTCGTGGCAAGTCCAATTGACTCACCATCGCTGCCAAATTTTTGCCCTCCCAGTGGAGGGTTATGTAAGAGGTGAGGTACTTAGGAGAGTCTCTGACCAGAGAGCAGTATGTCGTTAGTTGTTGCTAGTCGCGTGTCTGCGCTAGTATGCACGTGTCGACAGTAGTCTGGAGTTGTCTGCGTGAGTCGGCGGTAGTCGGCGCGTGTCGGCTGTCTGCTCTGCTCGGGACTCTGGTCAGGACTCTGGAGGATGAGTACTGTTGTAGAAGGTAAAGAACCAGCCTTGCGCATATCTACACTCCTGGAAATTGAAATAAGAACACCGTGAATTCATTGTCCCAGGAAGGGGAAACTTTATTGACACATTCCTGGGGTCAGATACATCACATGATCACACTGACAGAACCACAGGCACATAGACACAGGCAACAGAGCATGCACAATGTCGGCACTAGTACAGTGTATATCCACCTTTCGCAGCAATGCAGGCTGCTATTCTCCCATGGAGACGATCGTAGAGATGCTGGATGCAGTCCTGTGGAACGGCTTGCCATGCCATTTCCACCTGGCGCCTCAGTTGGACCAGCGTTCGTGCTGGACGTGCAGACCGCGTGAGACGACGCTTCATCCAGTCCCAAACATGCTCAATGGGGGACAGATCCGGAGATCTTGCTGGCCAGGGTAGTTGACTTACACCTTCTAGAGCACGTTGGGTGGCACGGGATACATGCGGACGTGCATTGTCCTGTTGGAACAGCAAGTTCCCTTGCCGGTCTAGGAATGGTAGAACGATGGGTTCGATGACGGTTTGGATGTACCGTGCACTATTCAGTGTCCCCTCGACGATCACCAGTGGTGTACGGCCAGTGTAGGAGATCGCTCCCCACACCATGATGCCGGGTGTTGGCCCTGTGTGCCTCGGTCGTATGCAGTCCTGATTGTGGCGCTCACCTGCACGGCGCCAAACACGCATACGACCATCATTGGCACCAAGGCAGAAGCGACTCTCATCGCTGAAGACGACACGTCTCCATTCGTCCCTCCATTCACGCCTGTCGCGACACCACTGGAGGCGGGCTGCACGATGTTGGGGCGTGAGCGGAAGACGGCCTAACGGTGTGCGGGACCGTAGCCCAGCTTCATGGAGACGGTTGCGAATGGTCCTCGCCGATACCCCAGGAGCAACAGTGTCCCTAATTTGCTGGGAAGTGGCGGTGCGGTCCCCTACGGCACTGCTTAGGATCCTACGGTCTTGGCGTGCATCCGTGCGTCGCTGCGGTCCGGTCCCAGGTCGACGGGCACGTGCACCTTCCGCCGACCACTGGCGACAACATCGATGAACTGTGGAGACCTCACGCCCCACGTGTTGAGCAATTCGGCGGTACGTCCACCCGGCCTCCCGCATGCCCACTGTACGCCCTCGCTCAAAGTCCGTCAACTGCACAAACGGTTCACGTCCACGCTGTCGCGGCATGCTACCAGTGTTAAAGACTGCGATGGAGCTCCGTATGCCACGGCAAACTGGCTGACACTGGCGGCGGCGGTGCACAAATGCTGCGCAGCTAGCGCCATTCGACGGCCAACACCGCGGTTCCTGGTGTGTCCGCTGTGCCGTGCGTGTGATCATTGCTTGTACAGCCCTCTCGCAGTGTCCGGAGCAAGTATGGTGGGTCTGACACACCGGTGTCAATGTGTTCTTTTTTCCATTTCCAGGAGTGTATATATATATATATATATGGCTGAAAGTGACTTACAAGGTCGTGGCGCTCTCCGCCGGTAATGCTGGAATTCAATATGGTGTCAGCCCATCCTTAGCCTTGATGACAGCTTCCACTATCGCAGGCATACGTTCAGTCAGTTGCTAGGTGATTTGCAGCCCATTCTTCACGGAGTGCTGCACTCATGAGAGCTGTCGACGTCGGACGGTGAGGCCTGGCACGAAGTCGGCGTTCCAAAACATCCCAAAAGTGTTCTATAGGATTCATGTCGGGACCCTGTGCAGGCCAGTCCATTAGAGGGATGTTATTGTCATGTAACCACTCCACCGCAGGCTGTGCATTATGAACCAGTGCTCGATCTTGTTGAAAGATGCAGTCGCCATCCCCGAGGTGCTCTTCAACAGTGGGAGGCAAGAAGGTGCTTAAAACATCAATGTAGGCCTGTGCTGTGATAGTACCACGCAAAACAACAAGGGGTGCAAGTCTCTTCCATGAAAAAGACGACCACACCATAACCCCACCGCCTCCGAATTTTACTGTTGGCACTACACACGCTGGCAGATGACGTTCACCGGGAATACGCCATATCCACACCCTGCCATTGGATCGCCACATTGTTTACCGTGATTCGTCACAACGTTTTTCCACTGTTCAATCGTCCAATGTCTACTCTCCTTACACCAAGCGAGGCGTCGTTTGGCATTTACTGGAGTGATGTGTGGCTTATGAGCAGCCGCTCGACCATGAAATCCAAATTTTCTCACATCCCGCCTAACTGTCGTTGCACTTGCAGTGGATCCTGATGCAGTTTGGAATTCCTGTGTGATGGTCTGGATAGACGTATACCTATTACACGTTTCGACCTTCAACTGTCGGCGGTCTCTGTCAGTCGACAGACGAGGTCGGCCTGTACGGTTTTGTGCTCTATGTGTCCCTTCATGTTTCCACTTCACTATCACATCGGAAACAGTGGACCTAGGGATGTTTAGGAGTGTAGAAATCTCGCGTACAGACGTGTGACACAAGTGACACCCAATCACCTGACCACGTTCGAAGTCCCTGACTTCCGCGGAGCGCCTCATTGTGCTCTCTCCCGACGTCTACTGACTGCTGAGGTCGCTGATACGGAGTACCTGGCAGTAGGTGGCAGCACAATAGCACAATGCACCTAATATGAAAAACGAATGTTTTTCGGGGGTGTCCGTATACTTTTGATCACATAATATATATATATATATATATATATATATATATATATTGTATTTGAAGTCCTCCCCGATAGCTGAGTACTCGTGTTCCGTCAGAGGGCTGCTCGCCCTCTGTAATAAAAAGAAACTGAGTAAAGGAATCAACGATCAACTTGAACGGATGTCTTGTGACGTCCGCCCAGACCAAACGCAACGAACAACACAGAAAGAAATGAAAAAATGAAAAAAAAAGTGGTCAACGCGGCGGTCTGTCACGCCAAGGGGCCCGGATTCGATTCCCGGCTGGGTCGTAGATTTTCTCCGCTCAGGGGCTGGATGTTGTGTTGCCCTCATTATCATTTCATCATCATCAGTGGAAGGCAACGGGAAACCACCTGTGGAATCACTTCCCTAGACGCTCACGGCGGTGGACCGCTCTGACGAAGCTTTCCACATTACAAGACCTGCCGTAAGGCAGAACATAAAATTTTAAGTATTTTTAAATTATGTATATTTTAAATTGCGTTCCATTTTATGTATTTTATGTTTCTTTTAAGTTTCTGCGGGCAAACCGAAGGCTTATAAAGGCGCACTAATGGTAGCTGCTGGTCATTATGTGTCATGTAGCCACGCTGTGCTGATCGGTCTTGGAGGTAATGGTTCAAAAATGGCTCTGAGCACTATGGGACTTAACATCTGAGGTCATCAGTCCCCTAGAACTTAGAACTACTTAAACCTAACTAACCTAAGGACAACACACACATTCATGGCTGAGGCAGGATTCGAACCTGCGACCGTATCGGTCGCGCTGTTCCAGACTGAAGCACCTAGAACCGCTCGGCCACTCCGGCCGGCGGAGGTAATGGGTACGCTACGCCGCTGATAGCGTGAGTTAAGACTTGTGAAGAGTTTTTGTGATGCAAGTAGCCCTCGATTAGCATTTCTTAGCACAAATCAGTAAGCCAGCTGCTGCTTCATTTTCTAGCGTATGGTAGGTGATGTGCACTGAAAAAGTGTCAGGATGATCTCCCCATTAGAAAAAGATTCCAAACTAGTCTCCCACTCGGATCTCCAGAACGGAACTGCCAAGGGCTGGCCACTGTGGCCGAGCGGTTCTAGGCGCTTCAGTCTGGAACCGCGTGACCGCTACGGTCGCAGGTTCGAATCCTGCGTCGGGCATGGATGTATGTGATGTCCTTAGGTTAGTTAGGTTTAAGTAGTTCTAAGTTCTAGGGGACTGATGACCTCAGATGTTAAGTCCCATAGTGCTCAGAGTCACTTGAACCATTTTTGAAGTTAAAAGCAAGGGCGGTAACATTAAGAGTACAGCGGGAATTCCACTGTTAAATACATAGGAGAGAGCGGGCAGGTGGGAAGAGTAGACTGAAGCCCGCTATGAGCAGAAGGACTTGTCCCATGTGATAGGTTGGTTTGTTTGGAGAAGGAGACCAGACAGCGAGGTCATCGGTCTCATCGGATTAGGGAAGGGTGGGGAAGGAAGTCGGCCGTGCCCTTTGAAAGGAACCATCCCGGCATTTGCCTGGAGCGATTCAGGGAAATCACGGAAAACCTAAATCAGGATGGCCGGACGCGGGATTGAACCGTCGTCCTCCCGAATGCGAGTCCAGTGTCTAACCACTGCGCCACCTCGCTCGTCCGATGTGATAGAAGACGTAATAGGAATCGAGAGAGAAAGATAAGGGATTCAGCATTAGACTCAGAATTTAAAAGAACCTTGGACGATTTTAGATCAAATAACGCACAAGTGTTGGATAAAATTCCATCGAAATTTCTAAATTCGGGAAAGTAACAACAAAGCGACTATTCACGACGGTCGCTGTTGTCCAGTGGTTCTAGGCCCTTCAGTCCGGAACCGCGTTGCTGCTACGGTCACAGGTTCCAATCCTGCGTTAGGCATGGATGCGTGTGATGTCCTTAGGTTGCCTAGGTTTAAGAAGTTCCAAGACTAGGGGACTGATGACTTCGGATGTTAAGTCTCATAGTGCTTAGAGTCATTTTTTCGACTATTCACGTTGGTGTGTGGAATGTATGAGACAGGTGACTTAAGATCCGACATTGGGAAAAACGTCATCGACACAATTTCGAAGATAGCGAGAGCCGACAAGTGCGAAAATTATTGCACAATAGTTTGACAGCAGCAGACAAGAATAACATATAAAAGATTGGAAAAGAAAGTTGAAGATCTATCAGGCGACGATCAGTTTGGCTTTAGGGAAGGTAAAGGCACCAGAGAAGCAATTCTCACATTGTGCTTGGTGATGAAAGTACGACTTATGAAAAATCAAGAGACACTATAGTGTTTTCGAACTGGAAAAAGTGTTCGATAATGTAAGAGCGTGCAAGATGTTACAAATTCTGAGAAAAACGGGAGTAAGCTATAGGGAACATGTCTAAGAACCAAGTGAGAATGATATGGCTGGAAGACCAAGAACGAAGTGCTCAGATTGAAAACAGTGTAAGAGAGGAATGTAGTCTTTCGTCCCTATTGTTCAATCAGTATATCGAAGAAGCATTATTGGAAATAAAAGAAAGATTCAGGAGTGGGGTTAAAATCCTGAGTGAAATTGAAAGAGAATTACGTGATCTGCTGAATGTAATGAACAGTCTAATGAGTACAGAATATAAAATGAGAGGAAATCGAAGAAGGACGAAAGCAATAAGAAGCAGCAGACACGAGAACAGCGAGAAACATCAGGATTGGGGATCACGAAGTAGATGAAGTTAAGGGTTTCTTCTACCAAGGCAGCCAAATAACGCGTAATAAACAGAGCAAGGGAGACAAACGCAGACTAGCACTGGCAGTAACGGCTTTCCTGGTAAAATAAACTACAACTTCGTTAAAAAGAAATTAATTATTAACTTACTTGACCTTTGACTTTGGCACAGATAAGACAGGTACTGCATTTACACTCTCTTTTTAGACGCATACATTTGAAAATTTTTCGCCTGTGTAAGATAAAAATCTGTGAAAAAAATTTGACTATAAATGATTATGTTTTCTTCGTGGCTGGTGTAAGGCGAGAACAGGTTAGGTACAGTATGAGTTGGCGGTCGGAGGTTTTCGTTTTTCCGGTTCTCAGAGAACGCCAGGCAAAGTCGGAGAAAACTGCTACAACTAGCGACGAAGACTCCGTCTCTCTTGGCGGCTAAAGTGCTACTAGTAGCCGTAAGATTTTCTGGAAACACTTTCAGAATGAGAGGGTTCAACAACAATGGCAGTGTGGTGTCTTCTAACGGACTGGTCGCTTCGGAAACGTCTTGAACACACAAGCTGACGGCGAAATATTGCGCGTAGTTCGGACAGTGATAGTAGCAGAGTCGTCCACTACCGTTAACTTGCGAAGAATTCACTATGCACTGCATTGCTAAACATATTAATAGTTGAGCCGTGTTGCTCGTTCAGCGATATTCCCGCCGCCGGTGTGGGTCATCTTTCCGGCGGTGTGCGCAGAGCGCGCGGTGGCGCCAACTACCGGGTAGATCGGGGAGCGAGGGGTAAGCTCTAGCAAGAGCGAGGATTTTCTTTTTTAGGAACGCCTAGCAGTAACGTCGTTTGGGAAGTCTGGCGGACAATACAGGCGCCGTGCTAGGCAGCAGGAAAAGCACATCTAAAAGCGGCTGTTTACCCAGGTGACGGCGCCGATGAAAATATCGCCGTCTTGGAAGCAGTCACGTTACTGGGAAGCCGTTGGTGTGTTTCGCTTTCTCTATGTCTCCTGGCACCCAGGATCTGCGGCGGCTGGCTTCGTCGAACAAGCAAGAGGGTAAGGGCCTTGCTTGTGCTGTAAATTGTGGCCGGAATCGACTACTGGGTTCTGTGCTGTTGACTTCACGTTCTTTGCTGGCCGTTGCTACTCCTACTGAGTCTGTCCACGAATGTGTTAATTTCAACTTGCTTAGTACGCAAGGTTCAAGTGAGAGCTGTATGTGATGTGATGATCAACATTAACTAGGGCCTGTAGTGGTGATACATTCTGTTTGTGGATAGCTACTGTCAGTGTTGAAAACAGTTTGGCTAGTCCTGGTCTAAATACCTGCCATTTAAGTAACGCGGTTGTGTGCCATGGTATCTGATTTGTTGCTGCCTGTGCTCTGAATTACTTTGATAATACCAATCACTGCAGTAACGAAAGACTACATTTCCTAGTTAAAATTTAGTAAATTGTTCTCTAAGCTGATCATAATTTTTGAGTAAATAATTTTTAACTCATTTCACTAAATGTGTAATAGGCCACAAGTGCCGTGGTTTATGAATGTTTAAATTTTGAAGTAACCTGCTCTCACCTAAATGGCAATTTTTAAAAATGTGTTGATGGTTTTATTTGTTGTTTGTCTTGTTTAAATGTGCCAAGTAAATGTTGAGTGCAACTGTCGATGGTGATTGCCTGATGCGCCACTTGGTCCAGTCCTACCAACCCACAGCCTATTGTGCTGAGCTTGTGTCGTTACCCCACAGCCTATTGTGCTGAGCTTGTGTCGTTGTGTAAAAGTTGAATTCCATGCTGTGCTGGCACATCAATAGTTTTTATGAAGGTCCGGGGATCCAACATCGAATAGAAGTTAGTAGACGATATTTATCGCCCTTTTCATAAGAGAAATTTTTTATTCTTGATAATTGCGATTACAAGATGTTTCTTCTCTGCACTTCAAATTATGTCTATATGCTAACTTATCTGACCCCTCCCCCTCAAAAAAAAAATCTCAAATAGCCGCTCCTTATCCCCAACAACTGCATAAAAGGCTAGGAGCTTTTTCTTCACAGCAAAGAGCATTGTCGTCTCTGTTACGATAGCGCATCGTCGCTGGTACTCGCAGCCTGAATATTACAATAGATTGATGATCACATCATTGTGTGGTAGTGAAACGTGGGACTGTGGGATAATCGGAACAGGAGAGAATCGAACCATTTCAGATGTGGAACTCTTTCTTTCTTCCTTTTCTTTTTTTCCCAATCTCTGGCTTCCTCTACAGCTTTTACTCTCTACAGCTCCCTCTAGTACCACAGAAGTCATTCCCTCATGTCTTAACAGATGTCCTATCATCCTGTCTCTTCTCCTTCTCAGTGTTTCCCACATATTCCTTTCCTCTCCTATTCTGCGGAGAACCTCCTCATTCATTACCTTATCAGTCCACCTAATTTTCAACATTCGTCCGTAGCACCAAATCTCAAATGCTTTGATTCTCTTCTTTTCAAGTTTTCCCACAGTCCATGTTTCACTACCATACAGAGGAATATTGAAAATTAGGTGGACTGTTAAGGTAAGGAATGGGGAGGTTCTCCGCAGAATTAACGACGAAAGGAATATATGGGAAACACTGACAATAAGAAGGGACAGGATGATACAGAATATGTTAAGACATCAGGGAGTAGTTTCCATGGTACTATAGCGTGCTGTAGAGGGTAAAACTGTAGTGGAAGACAGAAATTGGAATATACCCAGCAAATAATTGAGGACGCAGTTTGCAAATGCTAGTCAGAGGTTACCTAGGGACATTACATTGCCCTTCTTGGTCACAAAAAATTTTTTCTTAGACGTTTATGTGACCATAACAACTATCAAAACGGTTTGTTCATGAATATTATGGTTACAAATTAAGCCAGTGAGTTGTATGTACTTTCTTAGCAACTCCCATTACCGACTGGCATAAATAATCATATTGCCTTTCTCGAGAATAGATTTCACAATGGAAATGAAGCCCTCCCATTCGGGGCGGATGGCGGAGGAAACCCGAGATAAAAACTCCCCAGTGGGCCACGCCAGACAGGTTGTAGTTACCATATTTAGCAAAACACCAGAACTTTTAATCAAACATATTGGTTTTCAGCATGAATATTAAAAAATAGTTACTCAATTTGTATGGAACAAACAATACAGAAAATCATTTAATGTTCGTAGAACTGTTTAGAGTCTTTGAAAACGGAGTTATTCACACAATACAAGTTTCATTTAACAGATGATGATGTTCTCGATATTATGTCGGCGATGTGGTGATAATAGTACGACGTCGACGGTGCGATGTCGTTGGTACATCAGGATGGTGAGAAGCTGCAAGACATCGGGATGGAATGGTGGTCGCTGATGATGGCTGGTCGTGTAGTTGGATGGCGAAGCTGTTAGTGAAGGACTGGGTGGACTGGAGGCTGGGGTGGAACTACTCTGGCCTCACAGCGCCATGATAGAAGTTCTCGCGACGTACAACAAGGTACAGAAGAATGAGCAAGGACGAAACGGCTAACTATAGCGCCTATCTGAAATAAAACGGGTTAGAGTTTAAGTCTACCCAACTCGCTCCTGCGTATAAACCGTCCACTTCGGTTCGTGTTTGTACTTGCACTTCAGTGTGTCCAAAAAAAGAAAAAAAAGTCACAGCACGGTGAAAACAATGTACACTGAGATACCTTCGCAACACCAGATACGTTGTCCAATGACACTAAAATTCGTCAGAGAAGATTGGTGCAAACAGCCACATGTGTACTAGCTATTGAGCGGGATGGATCACTCACTGTCTTTGCATTGTGACACTAAGCTGCCTAACACCACAAAAACAACAGCATCACTGTCAATCGACAACACATCCACTGAAGTTTCATTGCCAGGCAGGACACAGGTCTAAAACAACTCACAGGAACAAAGTTCACTGTCTTTATATGGCTGAAGGCGATTTCACGCAATTCCAAAGAATACTGTCCAGAACAGTCACTAGTTAGCATGAGACACAGTAATCGCGACAAAACACAACACATAATGTTACAGAACAGTTACAACTGTATAATATTTTCAAGTTTTACTTTTGCAGTCAAACAGCAACAATGTTCCGGTCTGTGATTATACAGGGTGATTCAAAAAGAATACCACAACTTTAAAAATGTGTATTTAATGAAAGAAACATAATATAACCTTCTGTTATACATAATTACAAAGAGTATTTAAAAAGGTTTTTTTTCACTCAAAAACAAGTTCAGAGATGTTCAATATGGCCCCCTCCAGACACTCGAGCAATATCAACCCGATACTCCAACTCGTTCCACACTCTCTGTAGCATATCAGGCGTAACAGTTTGGATAGCTGCTGTTATTTCTCGTTTCAAATCATCGATGGTGGTTGGGAGAGGTGGCCGAAACACCATATCCTTAACATACCCCCATAAGAAAAAATCGCAGGGGGTAAGATCAGGGCGTCTTGGAGGCCAGTGATGAAGTGCTCTGTCACGGGCTGCCTGGCGGCCGATCCATCGCCTCGGGTAGTTGACGTTCAGGTTTCATAACTAACTTTTTTCGTAGGACTCTCCATACAGTTGATTGTGGAATTTGCAGCTCTCTGCTAGCTCTGTGAGTCGATTTTCCTGGGCTGCGAACAAATGCTTGCTGGATGCGTGCTACATTTTCATCACTCGTTCTCGGCCGTCCAGAACTTTTCCCTTTGCACAAACACCCATTCTCTGTAAACTGTTTATACCAACGTTTAATACACCACCTATCAGGAGGTTTAACACCATACTTCGTTCGAAATGCACGCTGAACAACTGTCGTCGATTCTCTTCTGCCGTACTCAATAACACAAAAAGCTTTCTGTTGAGCGGTCGCCATCTTAGCATCAACTGACGCTGACGCCTAGTCAACAGCGCCTCAAGCGAACAAATGTACAACTAAATGAAACTTTATAGCTCCCTTAATTCGCCGACAGATAGCGCTTAGCTCTCCCTTTTGTCGTTGCAGAGTTTTAAATTCCTAAAGTTGTGGTATTCTTTTTGAATCACCCTGTATAAAGCGTGTATCAAAAATGACGGCGCAAACTTCCACGGCTGAAAGTACATGATAATAGAAGCACTAAAGTCCTAGTAAACATGGATCCGCAAACGAGGCACTTGCAAGATAATCACGACTGTATGGTTCCAAGCCGCCACTGATGTCATTGTAAACTTCGCCTCAATCAGTATACATTAATTTAAAATTTAGACTTTACTATTGGGTTGTACATGGCAGTCAGTTCACATTTCACGTATGGGGTACTTGTTAAAGGAGGTGTTCGAAGGGTTTTCCTTGCATCCGGATGCAATACTGTCCTCGTCTCTGCAATGAATTTCAAATCCTTTCGAAAACCCCTGGATCATTCCGGAATTCTTGACAAGCATGTACAACTCTCTGCTCCAGTTCTTCAACTGTGTTAACGGTTGTGCTGTACACTTTGCTTTTGAGGTGACCCCAGACACAAAAATCCAGAGGATTTAGAGCAGGTGATCTTGGAGTCGAAGGTACAGGTCTGCCCCGACCTGTCCATCTTTGGTCATATCTGCGCGTCTCACACCAGCAGCAAAATGTGCCGGAGCTCCATTATGCATGTACTCACGCTGCTGAAGGGGAACATCCTCAAGCAACCCTGGAAGATGACGCCGCAAAAAGCTGAGGTACCTCCGTCCATTAAGTTGTGGTTGAAGAATGTGTGGCCCAGTGAGTTGATCGCCTACTACCCCTAACCACACATTAAGTGAGAAACGTTGCTGATGTGGTGACTCATGTACAGCATGTGGGTTTATTTCACACCGCAAATGTGTATTATGATAGTTAGACACACCATCGCGTGTGAATCCTGCATCGTCTGTAAATAAAATGTTACATGCGAAACGAGGGCGACTACAGCCTGCTGTTGCAGCGACTAACAAAACATCACTTTAGGAACAAGGTCCGCATCATTGAGACATTGAGCTCGTTTGAGGTGGTAGGGATACAGTAAACTGCCATACACTACAGTGGCTTGGTACAGGCACTTGTGTGGCAATTCTTCTGGTCGAGGTTCCTCGAGAGCGCTGTACAGCTTCCAACACCGTATCCTCAACCTCTGGCGCAATGCGGGCAGGCCTACCTCCTGCTCTGCCCCGTGTCCTCTCAGGCGCTGATATGGACCCTTGTAAATGTACGACTTTCGGGGTGTCTTCGATCAGGATATGTTTCTTGGTACAAGCGTGCAGCCTCCCGTGCATTGCCATTGGTCCAACCGTAAATGAAATGCATTTCCGCATACTCTTCGTTACTGTGCGGGTCTATTGTGGCACTCCTCAGACGTGACTTATACCGTTTGAGATTGTGTACTGTATCCATCCTGTACGTTCTGCATGTATGGTGTGATTCCAACTCCACGTCTCGGCTATGTTCCGGAGTGTAAACAGCGAATGTAAACAGCGAACATGGGACGGGGTCAAGTGCGCAAGGGGGAAACCGGGCGATGTTACAAACAATGCCGTCAGTGGCGGCGCGGAATCATACACTCGTGATTATCTCGCAAGCGCCTCGTTTGCGGACTGGTGTTTTCTGCAACATTTGTGCTTCTATTATCATGTACTTTCAGCCGTGTAAGGTTGCACCATCCTTTTTGTTACACTATAACACGAACAGTACGGAAAAAAAGTCTAACGATCTGAAGGTTAAATAAAACTAGTACACAAGACTAATAAAGGACAAAAGAACAGCAAAAGAGATAGGATACCCTATTCAGACATAAGAGTCCACGCTAAGATACAAAATCAGAAACTTGCAAAAAATGGAATAACCTACAGAATCAAAAAATCAATATGCAGATTACCTTACAAGTGCTGACAACTGTGGTGTCACCGCCAGACACCACACTTGCTAGGTGGTAGCCTTTAAATCGGCCGCGGTCCGTTAGTATACGTCGGACCCGCGTGTCGCCACTATCAGTGATTGCAGACCGAGCGCCGCCACACGGCAGGTCTAGAGAGACTTCCTAGCACTCGCCCCAGTTGTACAACCGACTTTGCTAGCGATGGTTCACTGACAAAATACGTTCCCATTTGCCGAGACGATAGTTAGCATAGCCTTCAGCTACGTCATTTGCTACGACCTAGCAAGGCGCCATTATCAGTTGCTATTGATATTCTAAAGAATGTACAGACAAGAGCTACGTTCAACATGGATTAAAGTTAAGTATTCCACCAAGTACCACCTTTTTTCTGAAAACTAAATTCCTTGTCCTGTTCCAGACCTCACGCCAGCCTGCGTGAGCTTAAACGCGTGCCTTTCGGCTTCCTCCAAACTCCGTGGGTTGGCTCCTGCCAATCCACAACAACAACTGACAAGAAAATCAAGCATGGTGAAAGTAACCACAAATAAATCAGATAGTTATATTCGTACATCTGGACTGAAAGTTCGCTGACGGTGTGGCCGAACGATTCTAGGCGCTTCAGTTTGGGACCGCGTGACCGCTACAGTCGCAGGTTCGAATCCTGCCTCGGGCATGGATGTGTGTGATGTCTTTAGGTTAGTTAGGTTTAAGTAGTTCTAAGTTCTAGCGGACTGATGACCTCAGAAGTTAAGTCTCATAGAGCTCAGAGCCATTTGAACCATTTTGATTGAAAGTTCACTCATTTTAGAACACCAGTTCATGGCACACAATGATTACATATTATCAACACATATCATAGGAAACAAATTACATAACTTAAATAATTATGACATATAGATCATATAGTTACGCAAATCATGACACACAAAAACAAAATACACAGAATTATTTATAGCACATTTTTAAATACTTATGAGGGTACACACCCTTTATTTTCAATGTCTTTGGATATGCTAACAGATATGCTCCTGGATGTGGCAGTTTCATATTAACATATGGTCCATGGTATATTTTTTGCCACTTCCCAGTCGTCTTCTCCAGTAGTGAAAATCGTGAATGAGATCTCAGTAGTGCCAAATTTCCAACATTATAATATTGTCTTCTCTTTAATCCCTCGTCGTGTGTCTTCTTTTTCATAAGAGGTTACTCTTTCATGTTGAGGTAAGCATCACGAATTTTCTCTTCCCATTAGATCCTGTTTCGGGGTATATTCGGTAATGCTTGCAACCACTCGTTAGTAGTTGTATGAGGTGGGTTATCTACGATTGTAGTGAAGTCTTCCAGCAGATCAATCCACTTGGTTTGCTGCGTTGAGCAGTAGGTTCTCATAAAATGATTTAACTCTGTAATACACGTTCGATGGGAATTGCTCCGGGATTGTAACATGACGTTTTGACACGCGTAATATTTGCTTCCCGTAAAGCCTTCTTCCAAGTATAACATGTAAAAATCGTTGCATTGTTTGTTAGAATCGTTCTTGGCTTCCCAACAGATGGAATAAAATCAGAAAGCAATTTCTTGATAACGGATTTGCTGGTGGCTGATCGAATTGGATACAACATTACTTACTTAGAAAAAGTATCCAAAAATCCAGCTGTAATTACTACCTCCCCTTGCCGTCGGCACTGCCAAACAGATGTCCACATTAGATCTAAGGGCTGTAACGTCTCCTGGCAAAACACATATTATATGTGGTAAAAAAAGAAACATAATTGAACTGGATGGACAGTGATTGTGTGAACTTTATGTAATAAAGAGGAACCATTATGTGTCATGTTGATAGAATTATGTATCGATTTTTTAAAGATAATATCTGTGTCGGCGAGTACTCGAACCGCCACAGACGATACTTATTAAATATCAAACAAAGATGTAAATGTATTAAACCGAGTATAAATAGTAGTGACGGAGCATGAATTTGTCTGTCATCTTTTTGGAGTTACTTGAGTAAGAAGAACCTGTGACGCCATATTGTATGCTTGTGTAGCATTGTTTTGTCAAGATTGAGAGAAGGACGCCATTAGGCATTGATTTGTAAAGGTTTGTAAGAATTTAAACTGTCTAAATGTTTTGAATAGGGTTACTTAGAGAAAAATTGCAGTATGATTGTAATAAGCTTGCATGGTATTTTATCCCATCCTTTTAAGACATTTTCAGCTATTTAAATATTACTCGCGGTGCAGAGCTGCGCTACGAACGAACGAGCCGCTGCCGCGGCGCATTCAAACTGCATTAAATGAAACCAGTCATACCGCAAAGAAGCGGGCAGGTAAAAGTGAACTAAAATTATTTCTTTCAGCTTTCGGGATTGCAGGGCAGAGCAGCGGATTGTATGATGTATTTTACAGGTGGACGCGGGTTGCGGATGATGTTGTATTATTATCAGTGCAAAAATATAATTTACCTGGCAAACATTATAGTAAAAATATTTTTTCTGTGATAATAGTCTCATGTTCTTGTGTTAGTCGTGGTAATTATTGGTGTTTTAATAACAAAAATCCACTGCAAAATTTTGATGTTGAAGAAACATTGCGTCCTGTAACATCAGTATTGATAACGAAATAATTTTCAGTAACCTTTTCAATAACTGTAAAGTAAGAAAGATATGTTGAACTTTATAGCGAGTTACAGTAACGAAACAATGTTCCTTTTATAGAAAGCCAGATCCAGAATAATAAGAACATAATATATTTTCTTTTGTTGAAAATTAGTGATCCAAAGAAAGTCACAGCCTAAAAAGTATTTCAGGGCTCTTTTCGTAGCAACATATTTTATCTCAACCATTTACCAATATATTAGTTGTTACACGAGCAATAACAATGAGAGCGAAAGGGCTTATGTGGAACGATGGAGTGCATCTCATCTTGTGTCTCTTTGTTACAAGGCTTAGTCAGCTCACAAACTTTGCATTTCTTCAAAACCTGCTGAACTCTTCTCCTGATATTCGCAAAGTAACAATAGCTAGCTATCTTGCTTGCGCATTTAAGTAGGCCAAAATGTCCCCAAACATAGTGAGTGTGCATTATGAGCCTGTCCACGCAATCTTCTGGTATACATACATACCACTCATCTGAAATATCAGACCTTCTGTAGAACAAAACATTTTCAACTACTTTGAAAAACCGTCAGAGCCGCCTTTGGTCTGACTGACTCAGTTTCTTCAAAATTATAGACGAATGATCATCTCGTTGCTGGAGGGCAGATAGGTTACTATGCATGTTTAAATAGTATCTCCTGGATTCCAAATCTTTCATCAGCAAGATCCTCATCTTCCACAGTGGTAATTTTCTCCATCAGGTAGTCTAGATAAAGCATCTGCGACCTGGTTATGTTGTCCCTTTATGTATGATGTTGTTGTTGTTGTTGTTGCGGTCTTCAGTCCTGAGACTGGTTTGATGCAGCTCTCCATGCTACTCTATCCTGTGCAAGCTTCTTCATCTCCCACTATCTACTGCAGCCTACATCCTTCTGAATCTGCTTAGTGTATTCATCTCTTGGTCTCCCTCTACGATTTTTACCCTCGATGCTGCCCTTAAATACTAAATTGGTGATCCCTCGATGTCTCAGAACATGTCCTACCAACCGTACCTTCTTCTAGTCAAGTTGTGCCACAAGCTCCTCTTCTCCCCAATTCTATTCAATACTTCCTCATTAGTTATGTGATCTACCCATCCAATCTTCAGCATTCTTCTGTAGCACCACATTTCGAAAGCTTCTATTCTCTTCTTGTCTAAACTATTTATTGTCCACGTTTCGCTTCCATACATGACTACACTCCATACAAATACTTTCAGAAACGACTTCTTGACATTTAAATCTATACTCGATGTTAACAAATTTTTCTTCTTCAGAAACGCTTTCCTTGCCATTGCTATTCTACATTTTATATCCTCTCTACTTCGACCATCATCAGTTATTTTGCTCCCCAAATAGCAAGACTCCTTTACTACTTTAAGTGTCTCGTTTTCTAATCTAATTCCCTCAGCATCACCCGACTTAATTCGACTACATTCCATTATACTCGTTTTTCTATTGATTTGAAATCCCTTGTCAATAGCACTCAACACTTCATGTGAATAAAGAGCTAGTTGTGTTTCACAGGAACGATGTTTTCTAAACCCATGTTGACTGTGTGTCAATAGACCGTTTTCTCCGTGGTAATTCATAATGTTCGGCCACAATATATGTTCCAAAATCCTGCTGCACTGTCCATTTCGTGCAGCTGCTCTTCCAAGTCCTTTGCTGTCTCTGACAGAATTACAATGTCATCGGCGAACTTCAAAGTTTTTATTTCTTCTCCATGGATTTTAATACCGCTTGCGCAATATACAGATTGAACAGCATCGGGGATAGGCTACAACCCTGTCTCATTCCCTTCCCAACCACTGCTTCCCTTTCATAACCCTCGACTCTTGTAACTGCCATCTGCTTTCTGTACAAATTGTAAATAGCCTTTCGCTCCCTGTATTTTACCCCTACCACCTTCAGAATTTGAAATAGAGTATTCCAATCAACATCGTCAAAAGCTTCCTCTAAGTCTACAAATGCTAGAAACGTAGGGTCAGTATTGCCTCACGTGTTCCAACATTTCTACGGAATCCAAACTGATCTTCCCCGAGGTCGGTTTCTATCAGTTTTTCCATTCGTCTCTAAGGAATTCTCGTTAGTATTTTGCAGCTGTGACATATTAAACTGATAGTTCGGTAATTTTCACATCTCTCATCGCCTGCTTTCTTTGGGATTGGGATTATTATATTCTTCTTGAAGTCTGAGGGTATTTCGCCTGTCTCACACATCTTGCTCACCAGATGGTAGAGTTTTGTCATGACTGGCTCTCCCAAGGCTGTCAGTAGCTCTAATGGAATGTTGTCCACTCCAGGGGCCTTGTTTCGACTCAGGTCTTTCAGTGCTCTGTCAAACTCTTCACGAAATATCATATCTCCCATTTCATCTTCATCTACATCCTCTTCCATTTCCATAATATTGTCCTCAAGTACATCGCCCTTGTATAGACCCTCTATTACTCCTTCCACCTTTCAGCTTTCCCTTCTTTGCTTAGAACTGGATTTCCATCAAAGCTTTGATATTCATGCAAGTGGTTCTCCTTTCTCCAAAGGTCTCTTTAATTTTCTGTAGGCAGTATCTATCTCACCCCTGGTGAGATAAGCCTCTACACCCTTACATTTGTCCTCTAGCCATCCCTGCTTAGCCATTTTGCACTTCCTGTCGATCTCATTTTTAAAACGTTTGTATTCCTTTTTGCCTGCTTCATTTACTGCATTTTTATATTTTCTCCTTTCATCAATCAAATTCAATATTTCTTCTGTTACCCAAGGGTTTCTACTAGCCCTCGTGTTTTTACCTATTTGATTCTCTGCTGCCTTCACTATTTCATTCCTCAATGCTACCCATTTTCTTCTACTGTATTTCTTTCCCCCATTCCTGTCAGTTGTTCCCTTATGCTCTCCCTGAAACCCTGTACAACCTCTGGTTCTTTCAGTTTATCCAGGTCCCATCTCCTTAAAGTCCCACCTTTTTGCAGTTTCTTCAGTTTTGATCTACAGGTCATAACCAATACATTGTGGTCAGAGACCACATCTGCTGCTCGAAATGTCTTACAATTTAAAACCTGGTTCCTAAATGTCCGTCTTACCATTATATAATCTATCTGATACCTTTTAGTATCTCCAGGGTTCTTCCATGTATACAACCTTCTTTCATGATTCTTGAACCAAGTGTTAGCTATGATTAAGTTTTGCTCTGCGCAAAATTCTACCAGGCGGCTTCCTCTTTCATTTCTTAGACCCAATCCATATTCACCTACTATTTTTCCTTCTCTCCCTTTTCCTATTCTCGAATTCCAGTCACCCATGACTATTAAATTTTCGTCTCCCTTCACTACCTGAATAATTTCTTTTATATCCTCATACATTTCATCAATTTCTTCGTCATCTGCAGAGCTAGTTGGCATATAAACTTGTACAACTGTAGTAGATGTGGACTTGGCGTCTGTCGTGGCCACAATAATGCGTTCACTATGCTGTTTGTAGTAGCTTACCCGCACTCCTATTTTTTTATTCATTATTAAACCTACTCCTGCATTACCCTTATTTGATTTTGTATTTATAACCCTGTATTCCCCTGACCAAAAGTCTTGTTCCTCCTGCCACCAAACTTCACTAATTCCCACTATATCTAACTTTAACCTATCCATTTCCCTTTTTAAATTTTCTAACCTACCTGGCCGATTAAGGAATCTGACATTCCACGCTCTGATCCGTAGAACGCCATTATTCTTTCGCCTGATAACGACATCCTCTTGAGTAGTCCCCGCCCGGAGATCCGAATGGGGGACTATTTTACCTCCGGAATATTTTACCCAAGAGGACGCCATCATCATTTAATCATACAGTAAAGCTGCATGCACTCGGGAAAAGTTACGGCTCTAGTTTCCCCTTGCTTTCAGCCGTTCGCAGTTCCAGCACAGCAAGGCCATTTTCGTTAGTGTTACAAGGCCAGATCAGTCAATCATCCAGACTGTTGCCCCTGCAACTACTGAAAAGGCTGCTGCCCCTCTTCAGGAACCACACGTTTGTCTGGCCTCTCAACAGATACCCCTCCGTTGTGGTTGCACCTACGGTACGGCTATCTGCATCGTTGAGGCACGCAAGCCTCCCCACCAACGGCAAGGTCCATGGTTCATTGGCGGGGGGGGGGGGGGGGGGGGGGGAGGGGGTGGCGGGGCGGGCTTTATGTATACAGCTCTGAAATTATATTCTTGTAAAGCCAAGGTACAGCGTGATAGACGAGCATGAAGTAGTTCGCATTGATGCAAGAATGTGAGAACCTGATGATCGCAGTACACGGTAGTGCGTGCTCCAAACATGTAATAGTCGGATTTTCGAAACGCCCACACAACCGCCAAAGCTTCCAATTCTGTGGTTGTGTAGGAGCGCTCGCAACATGATAACACGCGACTTGCTTAGGCTATGGGACAGAACGTTGGCTGATTACTGATGCCCTTGATTTGAAACAAACAGCAACCTAAACGGACGCTCAATGAATCGGTCATCAAACTGAACTCGAAAGTCATATCCGGATGCTGTAACAATTTTATATGCGCAAGAGTGTCTTTGATGAGCTGGAATGCAATTTCACCGTCATTTGTCCACCTCCACGGTACGTTTTTCCTTAGAAGCTGGTGTAAGGGTTCTGCATTCATCACTTGTTTGTTTAAAAGTCGCTTATAGAAGGTTGTCACTCCTATGAAAGATTTTAACTGCTTCTTGTTTGAAGTTGTGGGAAATTTCTTGATGTCGCTCACCTCCGCTGAATCCGACATTATTCCCTTATTGTCTATTATGTGCCCGAGGAAACGGATCCGTTCAAGTGAAAAATGAGATTTTTGCAGGTTAGCTGTCACGCCTGCTTTACTAAATGCATTTATGACTCTGGCCAAGAGGTTAATGTGTTCTTCCCAAGAAGATGTAGCAATGATAAATATCATCGACAAAAAGTGTTAAGTACGCAGTTCAGGTTCTAAAACAGCATTCAATGCCTGGATAAACACACCAGAGCTAACATTTAGGCCAAATGGAAGTAACTTAAAATGATAGCTTCTCCCTGCATAAACAAATGCTGTGTACTTCCTCGATTCAGGACTTAGCATTATCTGCCAGTTAGAACTTCTGAGTTCACAAGTTGAAAAGAATTTCTTGCTATAAAACTTCTGTGTAAACTCTTCGATATTTTCTGGATGAGGACAGGAACTATAATCTTATTTATCGGTCTGGCGTCCAAAAATAATCGAACTCTGGTTTAGGGACAACCAATAAAGGACTACAGTACAGGCTTGTCGATAGCTCATTCAGCTTCCACTCCAACATTCATTGCAATTCATCATAGACAGCTCGTCGAAGTCGCCAAGGTACAGGATAAAAACTTTGGCAATATGTAGTATGTGGGTACACTTGTAAACCACTCACATACCCTTTCACTATACCCGGTTATCCACTAAAGATATCGATATTCTGCTGAAATATTTGTTGCTAAGAGGTCAAGTGTGTTTTCACAACCGTTTACTATTCGCGCTGGCTCATGAACTAACTATTCGAAATAATTTTCAGAGAATTGTGCAAAACGCACAACGCGTTCATGAGCCAACGCGAATGGTAAACGGTTGCGAAAACACACTTGACCTATTAGCAACAAATAATCCTGAGTTAATAATGAGCATCAAAACCGATTCAGGGATTAGTGAACACAGAGTTGTCGTAGCGAGATAATACTGTAATCCCCAAATCCTCGAAAAATAAGCGAAAAATATATCTATTCAAAAAAGTAGATAAAAATTCATTTGACGCTTTCCTGAGAGACAACCTCCACTGATTCCAAATTAATAATATAAGTGTAGCCCAGATGTGGCTTAAATTCAAGGAAATAATATCAGCAGCAATTCAGAGAATTATACCAAATAAATTAACAAACGAAGGAGCTGATCCTCCTTGGTACACAAAACGGGTTAGAACACTGTTGCAGAAACAACGAAACAAACATGCCAAATTTAAAGAGACGCAAAATCCCCAAGATTGGCGATCTTTTACAGAAGCTCGAAATGTAACGGGGACTTCAATGCGAGATGCTTATAACAGTTTTCACAATGAAACTTTATTTCGAAACCTGCAGAAAATCCAAAGAGATTCTGGTCGTATGTGAAGTATGTTAGCGGCAAGAAACAATCAATGCCTTCTCTGCACGATAGCAATGGAGATACTATCGAAGACAGTGCTGCCAAAGCAGAATTACTAAACGCAGCCTTCCGAAATGCCTTAAAAAAAGACGACGTAATATTCCAGAATTCGAATCGAGAACAGCTGCCAACATGAGTAACGTAGAAGTAAGTATCCTCGGAGTAGTGCAGCAACTTAAATCACTTAATAAAAGCAAGTCTTCTGGTCCAGACTGCATACCAGTTAGGTTCCTTTCGGAGTACGCTGATGCATTAGCTCCGTACTTAACAATCATATACAACCGTTCGCTCGACGAAAGATCCGTACCCAAACTCTGCAAAGTTGCACAGGTCACACCAGTATTCAAGAAAGGTCGTAGGAGTAGTCCACTAAATTACAGGCCCATATCGTTAACGTCGATATGCAGCAGGATTTTGGAACATATATTGTGGCCGAACATTATGAATTACCACGGAGAAAACGGTCTATTGACACACAGTCAACATGGGTTTAGAAAACATCGTTCCTGTGAAACACAACTAGCTCTTTACTCACATGAAGTGTTGAGTGCTATTGACAAGGGATTTCAAATCAATTCCGTAGTTTTGGATTTCCGGAAGGCTTTTGACACTGTACCACACAAGCGGCTCGTAGTGAAATTGCTTGCTTATGGAATATCGTCTCAGTAATGTGACTGGATTTGCGAATTCCTGTCAGAGAGGTCACAGTTCGTAGTAATTGACGGAAAATCATCGAGTAAAGCACAAGTGATTTCTGGCGTTTCCCAAGGTAGTGTTATAGGCTCTTTGCTGTTCCTTATGTACAGGGCTATTACAAATGATTGAAGCGATTTCATAAATTCACTGTAGCTCCATTCATTGACATGTGGTCACGACACACTACAGATACGTAGAAAAACTCGTAAAGTTTTGTTCGGCTGAAGCCGCACTTCAGGTTTCTGCCGCTAGAGCGCTCGAGAGCGCAGTGAGACAAAATGGCGACAGGAGCCGAGAAAGCGTATGTCGTGCTTGAAAACTCACATCAGTCAGTCATAACAGTGCAACGACACTTCAGGACGTAGTTAAACAAAGATCCACCAACTGCTGACTCCATTCGGCGATGGTATGCGCAGTTTAAAGCTTCTGGATGCCTCTGTAAGGGGAAATCAACGGGTCGGCCTGCAGTGAGCGAAGAAACGGTTGAACGCGTGCGGGCAAGTTTCACGCGTAGCCCGCGGAAGTCGACGAATAAAGCAAGCAGGGAGCTAAACGTACCACAGCCGACGGTTTGGAAAATCTTACGGAAAAGGCTAAAGCAGAAGCCTTACCGTTTACAATTGGTACAAGTCCTGACACCCGATGACAAAGTCAAACGCTTTGAATTTTCGGCGCGGTTGCAACAGCTCATGGAAGAGGATGCGCTCAGTGCGAAACTTGTTTTCAGTGATGAAGCAACATTTTTTCTTAATGGTGAAGTAAACAGACACAATGTGCGAATCTGGGCGGTAGAGAATCCTCACACATTCGTGCAGCAAATTCGCAATTCACCAAAAGTTAACGTGTTTTGTGCAATCTCACAGTTTAAAGTTTACGGCCCGTTTTTCCTCTGCGAAAAACGTTACAGGACACCTGTATCTGGACATGCTGGAAAATTGGCTCATGCCACAACTGGAGACCGACAGCGCCGGCTTCATCTTTCAACAGGATGGTGCTCCACCGCACTTCCATCATGATGTTCGGCATTTCTTAAACATGAGATTGGAAAACCGATGGATCGGTCGTGGTGGAGATCATGATCAGCAATTCATGTCATGGCCTCCACGCTCTCCCGACTTAACCCCATGCGATTTCTTTCTGTGGGGTTATGTGAAAGATTCAGTGTTTAAACCTCCTCTACCAAGAAACGTGCCAGAACTGCGAGCTCGCATCAACGATGCTTTCGAACTCATTGATGGGGACATGCTGCGCCGAGTGTGGGAGGAACTTGATTATCGGCTTGATGTCTGCCGAATCACTAAAGGGGCACATGTCGAACATTTGTGAATGCCTAAAAAAACATTTAGAGTTTTTGTATGTGTGTGCAAAGCATTGTGAAAATATCTCAAATAATAAAGTTATTGTAGAGCTGTGAAATCGCTTCAATCATTTGTAATAACCCTGTATATAAACGATTTGGGAGACAATCTGAGCAGCCGTCATCGGTTGTTTGCAGATAACGCTGTCGTTTATCGACTAATAAAGTCACCAGAACATCAAAACAAAATGCAAAACGATCTGAATGGTGCGAAAAGTGGCAGTTGACCCTAAATAACGAAAAGTGAGGACATACACATGAGTGCCAAAAGGAACTCGTTATACTTCGCTTACACGATAAATCAGTCTAATGTAAAAGCTGCAAATTCAACTAAATACCTAGGTATTACAATTCAAACAACTTAAATTGGAAGGTACACATAGAAAATGTTGTGGGGAAGGCTAACCAAAAACTGCGTTTTATTGGCAGGACACTTAGAAAATGTAACAGACCTACTAAGGAGACTGTCTACACTACGCTCGTCCGTCATCTTTTAGAATACTCCTGCTCGACTGACTGACGGAGTATATCGAAAAAGTTCAAAGAAAGGCAGCACGTTTTGTATTATCGCGAAACATGGGAGAGAGTGTCACAGAAATGATACAGAATTTGGGCTGGACATCATTAAAAGAAAGGCGTTTTTCATTGAGACGGAATATTCTCACGAAATTCCAATCACCAGCTTTCTCCTCCGAATGCGAAAATATTTTGTTGACACCAACCTACATAGGGAGCAACGATCACCACGATAAAATAAGGGAAATCAGAGCTCGTACGGAAAGATATAGGTGTTTATTCTTTCCGCGCGCTATACGAGATTGGAATAGTAGAAAATTGTGAATGTGGTTTGATGAACCCTCTGTCAGGCACTTAAATGTGATTTGCAGAGTATCGATGTAGATGTAGATAAGTCTGCCAATTATTTTCGCTAACGGTCGTCCAAACAGATTCAGACGTTTTTTGAGATATAACGTCAGTTAATGTATATACTTGATAAACCTCATCTGCATTTGATGTCCGACTCTTCTTGAAACACACAAGCTTGATTGTTGCATCTCGACAATATCGTCCGTGGCTACAGTCTTTTCCGACCAGCTCCACACACACACATTCTCATCATCAATCTTAAAAGAGACACAGCTCACAGAGAAGTCGAATTTTACGTCCGCCTCCCGGATAGTCTCAAAACCCAAAATACAGTCCTATATTAATTTATTTATTACTAGGAACGTGCATAAAGTCTCTACAGTTCCTATTCTTAATCGAATAAGGGTCTGTGTCTTTACCTTCTGTGCCCTGGTACCGATTACACCTATAACTTCACAATTACTCACAGGAGGACTGGTAGTTTCCGAAGTCGTGTCAAACTCTCAAACAGCGCTGCGGAGATTGCATTCACATTTGCACCTGTATCAAGAACTACTTTGATGGTATGGCCATGGACTTCTGCATGTATCGCCGGTATAACAACGGCCATACGCTTGTTCGATGAGATTTCGGGATTGCAGCCGGATCATGTTGACTTATTGCCACGATATTTCGGCTGGCAATCGTCCAGCCATCTTCAGGTGAGTGCCCGTCACTGGAGACTGCAAGTTCCCGGAGTCAACATTATAGCAAAAAATTGGCGCGAAAACGCATGCGCATTGGCCTCCGTTACGGGAGCGTCCTCTATCGAAATCCCTCTGGAGCCACTGGTCTACCTGTGGCGCACAGGCGCATGCGTAAAGGTGAAAACTACACGTCCGCCCTCTGTCGAAATGCGCGCCCGCGTCGCAGACGTCAGATGTCGCCAGACGTGTCATTATGAATGTATTGTCTTCTCTCAGAGGAAATTAGAGAGGTCACCGGGTCCCAAGCCTTGCCCAGTTGAAAACCGCCATCACGATTCATAAGATTTTGCGCTAGGCGTATCTCCACAGATTCTTTAATTACTGAATCCCAGAAAGTTTTCGCTGGGGCCAAGATTTTCGTGGCAGAAAAATCCATAGCGCGTCCTGTGGTAATACAGTGCTCAGCTACGGCCGACTTACTTGGCTGCGAAAGGCGAGTGTGGCGTTCGTGTGCAACGCACCTTTCATGTACTGTGCGTGTCGTCTGATCGATGTAAGCTTTGCCACACTGGCAAGGAATTATATACACTCCTGGAAATGGAAAAAAGAACACATTGACACCGGTGTGTCAGACCCACCATACTTGCTCCGGACACTGCGAGAGGGCTGTACAAGCAATGATCACACGCACGGCACAGCGGACACACCAGGAACCGCGGTGTTGGCCGTCGAATGGCGCTAGCTGCGCAGCATTTGTGCACCGCCGCCGTCAGTGTCAGCCAGTTTGCCGTGGCATACGGAGCTCCATCGCAGTCTTTAACACTGATAGCATGCCGCGACAGCGTGGACGTGAACCGTATGTGCAGTTGACGGACTTTGAGCGAGGGCGTATAGTGGGCATGCGGGAGGCCGGGTGGACGTACCGCCGAATTGCTCAACACGTGGGGCGTGAGGTCTCCACAGTACATCGATGTTGTCGCCAGTGGTCGGCGGAAGGTGCACGTGCCCGTCGACCTGGGATCGGACCGTAGCGACGCACGGATGCACGCCAAGACCGTAGGATCCTACGCAGTGCCGTAGGGGACCGCACCGCCACTTCCCAGCAAATTAGGGACACTGTTGCTCCTGGGGTATCGGCGAGGACCATTCGCAACCGTCTCCATGAAGCTGGGCTACGGTCCCGCACACCGTTAGGCCGTCTTCCGCTCACGCCCCAACATCGTGCAGCCCGCCTCCAGTGGTGTCGCGACAGGCGTTGGTGCCAATGATGGTCGTATGCGTGTTTGGCGCCGTGCAGGTGAGCGCCACAATCAGGACTGCATACGACCGAGGCACACAGGGCCAACACCGGTCATCATGGTGTGGGGAGCGATCTCCTACACTGGCCTTACACCACTGGTGATCGTCGAGGGGACACTGAATAGCGCACGGTACATCCAAACCGTCATCGAACCCATCGTTCTACCATTCGTAGACCGGCAAGGGAACTTGCTGTTTGAACAGGACAATGCACGTCCGCATGTATCCCGTGCCACCCAACGTGCTCTAGAAGGTGTAAGTCAACTACCCTGGCCAGCAAGATCTCCGGATCTGTCCCCCATTGAGCATGTTTGGGACTGGATGAAGCGTCGTCTCACGCGGTCTGCACGTCCAGCACGAACGCTGGTCCAACTGAGGCGCCAGATGGAAATGGCATGGCAAGCCGTTCCACAGGACTACATCCAGCATCTCTACGATCGTCTCCATGGGAGAATAGCAGCCTGCATTGCTGCGAAAGGTGGATATACGCTGTACTAGTGCCGACATTGTGCATGCTCTGTTGCCTGTGTCTATGTGCCTGTGGTTCTGTCAGTGTGATCATGTGATGTATCTGACCCCAGGAATGTGTCAATAAAATTTCCCCTTCCTGGGACAATGAATTCACGGTGTTCTTATTTCAATTTCCAGGAGTGTAGATCCCGGCCTTCCGCAGACCCAGATCGTCCTTTACTGAACCGAGAAAGGTACTAATCTTCGCCGGTGGCCGGAAGATTATTTTAAGTTGATGTTTCCTTAGAATCCTGCCTATTTTAGATGAAAGGTTGCCGACTTATGGAAGGAACGCCCTGGACTTGAATAGCTCCTTATCTTCTTGATTTTGTGGGTGGTCACGTTTCTTCCTTCTTAGCGCTGTTCTAATCTGATGTGGAGAGTAACCATTACCTTGAATCCCCAGAATGACGGACATGAAATCGGGATCACCTCTTACAAATTAAAAGTGCACAATAATATTAAATCAGTATATTATATGCTTAACTGATACAAATATGCTTACATTTGCCAGCACTCGCAAGATGTCCCTCTATACACATTCAAGACAAAAGAGGAAGACAAGACGACTAAAAAAAAAATTAACAAAAGAGCGTATCTTGTCGTCTCTTTAGATCATTTTGTCATAAATTATTTCTTTGCATTTGAAACTTGGACAGAGAGATTATTACTTTACGGCTACATGATAAAAATATATTATTCAATTTATAAATACTGTTTTTTAAGTCTTTTCGTAATATAGCACTGGGGACGCTATAAACCCTATGACGATATCGAATCAAAATTCGAAACAGATTCGTGCGTTGTTCAACTGCGTCTTGTTCTTAATCTCACTTCAGGCATTATTTTAATTAAACAGCATTTGTACCGGTCCGTCACAATATCGTTAGCTAGTATTGATTTAAGAGTACGGACAATCTTCCTGCTTCTGCGTCATCGGTGTCCTTCATAGGCGCCACGGTTATTGGTAGATACAGAAAAAATATGATCTTAATTTCATTATTTTGTCGTTTTACAGTAATCGTCACTGCAGCTCGAATACTTTTTGTTGCTTTATTTGTCTCTAGGTTCCGTACTCTATGTAGCAATCTAAAACACGTGTTTACATTGTACGCTTAATTGTACGGAGAAAATTCATAAATGAATTTTTATGAAACGAAAAGCTCGAGCAAATGGCGGTGGTTTAACAAATACGATGATATGTAAGTTAGACATTTGTGTGTTATCTATTCACACTATTTATCAGATTTAATCAGAAGCGATAAAGATAAATGAAAAGAAGAATATGACTGAAATTACAGATTTTTCCTAGGCTCTTAAGAAAGTTATCAGTCAACCACAATATTATTGCACCTGGGACGGTGACTGCTTCGGTCGCCTTATCATGAGCTTTTATCGTGTTATTTCACAAGAATACGCCGAATCACTTGATAGTGCGTATACAGCTTTCTTGAAATCATTCAGAAAGCGATTCGTTTTCCATAGACACCGTTGCGCTTGCTTAATGAAATGTCAGAGCGATTCCCTGATAACGGCCACAGGAGGCCAAGTGCAATAATATCGTTGTCGGGTAGTATCACTTTATGAAGGAGAATGTCTTGAGCAAACAAAATGAAGAAGCTGAGGGATGTTTATCCCATATTTATCAATGTCTTCAAAAATTCTGATCTTTCACAGTCAAATTTTGGACACAAAAACAAGATCTGGCTTACATCAGATACTGATTCAGGATCACGCTCACATACAGGAGAGCCTTTAAATACTGATTCTGTATAGATGTAGAGGAAAAAAGGACGATGGTGTAAATCGTTGATAGGTCGAAATGAACCCTCGTAAACTATGGCCTTGTAGGGCTTCGCAGTTCTAACGCCGCACAATGTTCACTTTTTGTCTATTGTAACAGTGATGTTTCCCGCTGCTCTTTGGCGTCACGTAAGTAGTCTGCATAAGGCAGTTTCAAATCGAGGGCAGTTTCTATTGCTGGAACTTGCTTCTCTAAGACGTCAGCTTCCTCATTATTGTGGATGACGGTGTGGAAACGCGCTCACAGCAGATAAATTATCTATCACCTCCATTTTCTGCGAACATATTCCAGTACCACATCAAATATACAAGTTTTATTTGTTTTATTATGCTTCCAATGTTGAATATTTTAAGGACTCTCTGGGAATAGGAGTTGAAGATACGAACTTGAGTGCTTCCAGTTTTGCAACTGTCTCCGCTGTAAAAAAATTGAAGCGCTTTTATGTAATTTGAAGACTCCTCTCTCTTGGATCTGACGACACAGAAAAGAATTCCAATAACCTCCTCTTGGGAAATTTTGGATCCAGTTGTATGCAGACAGATATAACAAAGCCCCTGAGCTTCAATTTATATACAGGGTGATTTTTTCCACCGTGTACAAACTCTAGCGATTGATCGATGAGAGGATACGGAACAAAGAGAAAAGTCTAATGAACTTAAGTCCGGAAGTGCACAGTTTCCATGCTAGAGACGGTTTATGCAGTCATACATTGTTATGGAGCCTGCGGTCTAATACGGGCTGTACCATGTATCCACAGTTTCAATATCTGTTGAAAATGCTTTCCATGTGCCTCTACACATCCGTGTACGCGCCGTAGCATGTTCTGCCTCACACGTTCACATTGGCCAGGCTGCATCCGAACAGTGTCAAAGCCAGCATGAATATGCTGCTCCAGTGTCTCCACATCTGCAATGTGCTCTGCATGCTTGATACTTTTGAGATGGCCCCGTAACCAGAAATCGCACGAGTTTAGATCCGGTGAACGAGCAGGCCAAGCAACTGGATCCCCTCGTCGGATTCATCGACCAGGCAAGACACGACTGAGATACGTCTGGACGTTAACGACGAAGAGGGCTGGAGCACCATCGTGTAGCAGCTACAGACCCCTTCGAATCATCAATGGCACTTCTTCTATCTAGCAAGGGAGGCAAAGTCACCCGCAAGAAACGCCCATAGTTCCGGCGTGTTAGGCGGCGTGGAAGGAAGACTGGTCCCAAAATATGGTCGCCAATTATCCCGGCCCACACATTCCGGCTACACCGATCCTGATGAGTTAAAATTTCATAGAGTGGCTGAGATACCAGTTACAGCGCTCCTAGCGGCAACCAACGCTAACTCGGCCGCCATGTTCTCCTTAGTCAAAACATTAGGAAAGCGTTACTGTTGTTTGTGTTGGAAGTGTGTCAGCTGTTGTGATATTACTGCAATATTTAACCTTTCCAGTTGACTTTTTTGTTACAAAATATAAAGTCAACATGCCTGCAGTGTGTTCAGCGTTCAACTGCACAAATCGCAGCGATAAAACAACAAATATTTCATATTATAAGTAAGTATATTAGTACCGAAATACGACACACGTTTTTTAATGTTTATTAAAGAGTCATTTGCATTGGAACTGTAATTATGCTTAAGACAAATGCAGGAAGTAATTTATTTATCGTTGATTACAGATTTCCTTTAAAAGATAAGGAAACTACAAAAAGATGGGTTACAAATATGAAGCGAGAAAACTGGTTTCCTACTACAGCCAGTTACCTCTGTTCAGCTCATTTTGAAGAGAAATATATGTACCACACAAATGTCCAGAGGCGCCTTTTGTCAAAACCAGTACCTACTATCTTTAACTTTCCACCACATTTACAAAAGCAAGATAAAGTATTACGACCACAACCCAGAAAGCGATCTTTCGACAATTTGCAAGATAGTGCTATTACAGTGACATCATTAGCACAAAGTAAGTCAATAATTTAATTTTACTCCGTGTTCTTATTACTTTGAATTACATACTTTCTATTATAATCTTATGGTGTAACTCTGTTATAAACTTATGATGTAACTACATTCTTTCAGTGCCTGTCGGACCCACATCTGTTTCTGCTGACCACAATTACTGTCTGCCAAGCCCTAAGAAGTTGAAAACACAATATAAGATAGTTCAAGCAGAGAATGTGCGACTAAAGAAGCGAATAAAGCAAATGAAGCAACTTAGTGTACGACACAAAAGAAAAATAGTGCAGTTACAGACTTTAGTTGCTGGTTTGAGAAGAAGGCTATGTAGTTCAGTTTCTGATATGTTAAACAGTGAACATGTAGTTGGTTTGTTGAAGGAGCTATTGGAACTTCAGTGCAGTGCTAAAGTATGCCATTATTCTCAGCAAATAAGGAAATTTGCCCTGACCCTACACTTTTATTCTGCCAAGCCATACAGCTACTTACGAAAATTTGTGAAATTACCCCACCCAAGAACGCTTCGACTTTGTTATTGAATTACTATGCTTGTGTTAACTACTTGTAACACATATTTCAAATAAATTCTCGTTCACAGTGTACTGGTTTTTGAGGCTTTGACTGTTTACTTTGAAATAGCGATAAAAATATCGCATTTCTGCGTCCGTTACTGTTTCTAATAGTTAACCACAGCATGTTTAGAAGTTTCGCCGTAATATTCTGGTGGAACCTGCTGTAATTGCATTAATTTATGGGTAACAAGTAACGTTATAGTGGATGGACAGACGTATTTGAGTTGTCTTGTAGTGTTATCTACATCGAAAAGTTTAGCCATATTTCGACAAAAACATCCCTTTTTGCTGTCAGTGTACACTGAAATCACTGCTGTCTATTGCTTGTTTTAGAAAAAATAAAGCTAGTATGGGCTATTTCAAGTAAGTCAAACGCAGTTACAAGGGGGCGGGACACAGCAGACGAATGCCTTCACTAAAGAAAACATGGCGGCCAAAACTTCAATTTGCTTCAAAGATGGCGGACCTATAGCCACTCTATGAAATTTTAACTCGTTGTTCGCTGTCACCATACCATGGGGATTCTGCACACTACTCCACAAAAGACTGTTATGAAAACTGAAGATACCACTTCGTTGAAAGGTGGCCTCATTTGTGAATAGGGTGGATGACAAAAATTCCGGAATCGAGGTTTCCTGGTAAAGAAACCAGTGACGAAACAGCTCCTGATGTGGAAGGTCTATCGCTAGTAAGCCCAGCATACGCTACAAGTGATAAGGGTAGTAACAATTGTGATGGAGAATGTCACACACCGTCGTTTGTACTGGCGGGCCAACTGCCTGGTATTGACACAGCGCTCGCCTTCCGTGGTATTAATCACATTTTCTTCCAAGTCTGGTGCCCGAACATTTTGGGTACGTACTTCACGATTTCCCGCTTCCTGAAATGACCCGGTCTCAGAGATACGACGAAACACTGTTCCAAACATTGAATGCTGTGGTTGTTGTAGGCTGGATGGGTCTCCTGATAAATCTTGCTGCCCGCCGCCCGTTGCCATTCTCCTTTCCGTAAGTAAACACCACGCTGGAAAGCTCTCTATTCCAATACGGAACCATTGTGTACAACGTTGAATCAGCAAGAGAAGTGAATCAGACACAACATTACCAATTACTATAGCTGGAGAGGGCGCTAGCACATGACCTATGAGGGACAGTTTAACCCTGTACGAGGAAAGCCTGCGTACTGTAACTGTGGCTGCATGGTACACCTGGACTGACCGCGGTCTCTGTAACGAAGTATGATTGAGTAAATGGTCTATAGCATGGAAACCAAGAATTTCCGAACGTAAGTTCATTAGAATTTTTTTGTTCCGTATCCTCTCAGTGCCTGTTTGTAAACAGTGGAAAAAATCGCCTGTACATTCTCCGGGCATGTCTGTGGAAATGTATATGTACTGAGTAGAGTTAATGAAAGTGTACAGGTGTAAATGTTGGTCATACTTCAGCAAATCATATTGTACGAAGTCCACTTCCGTTCCCAATCAGCGCCAACTATGTCCCAGAACTGACTGTTCGCTAATTGTTGGACTGTACTCAGAGCAAGTCTCATTACAGAATGCGAAACGTGAATCTCCCATACTTAGCAGAAAATAGAGGTAATAACTTCTTCTCTGCTCTTCGTAACGTCCAATGAAGTTCTAAAATACCCATCTTTCATGATATTTTTGTTTCTTACCCTTTGGAAGAAAGAGGGTACAATCGCCAAGCATGGCAGGCTTACAAGGAACATTTTCCTTGTAGTCAGACCTTTACTAATATTGTGTGTTTTTGTACTACACTGTTCAAATGTATACTTTTCAAGCGTCAGTTGATAACAGAACTTTTTCATGGTTGAATCCGAAGGTTAATTTCCATGTTTTGTGATTGATGAGCGGGTGAATTTAGAACAATTTGTAATCGATGCGTGTTTTCAGGTGGGATATTCTGTTGCCAAATAATTTTTAAAATTCATGGTGGAACCTTCAGCTGTCATTTATTTTGCATAATTCGCATTATCAAGGTTAGCTGACATAAACGGCAGGAAAGTTGTACCATAATTTGAGCAAAAGTAATTTGCTCTTTTAAGCCCATCATAGTACGTAAAAAATTTCTTACATTAATAACTGTACGATAATTTTCGTCGAGAAGCAAATTCACAGCGGCAGCTAATGTGTTACTAGCTGTCGATGTGGACTTGCTTCTTGAGGAGGTGTTAGTGGAAGAGTGCACTGGAGTACTTGCTACGATGCGAAGTCAAGGCCTGGAGTGGTTAAGTACCTAGTGGCAGCTGTAGACTGCCGTGAGTCGTGTGCGTCGGGCAAAGTCGGCCACCTTCGTTAGAAACCAGACAGCTTACCTCAATGCGAAGGGGGCCTGAATATGTTTTTTTGGAACATAGTGATATCACTTCTTCTAACATCGGGCTTTACTTGGTGGTGTTATTTCCACACTAACATGAGTTTGGTTGTTTCAGACTTGTGCTTTTATGGGTTGGGTTGGGTTGTTTGGAGAAGGAGACCAGACAGCGAGGTCATCGGTCTCATCGGATAAGGGAAGGGTGGGGAAGGAAGTCGGCCGTGCCCTTTCAAAGGAACCATCCCGGCATTTGCCTGGAGTGATTTAGGGAAATCACGGAAAACCTAAATCAGGATGGCCGGACGCGGGATTGAACCGTCGCCCTCCCGAATGCGAGTCCAGTGTGTAACCACTGCGCCACCTCGCTCGGTCTTGTGCTTTTATTGTCGCATACAAACCGCCTCGAAGCACAGTCGCTAATGGCATTTGTCTGTTGTTATGCACTTTCTACTGAGGGTTGACGCCGCTGAATTGCGGACATTGGCATTAGAGATTGATAGCGTTCCTCTATTACGGTGGCTGAAAATTCTGTACGGGCTGTGGATCGATGAAGAGGTATTCATAGAGGGGAAAGTCATCATCGAGTTGTTTGTTATATGAAAAACTAGCAACGCAGTGAGCCTAGTCACGCTATCGTTGGCTAAACAGCTAAACAGTGTGGCTCCGTCTGTTGTCTGGGGGAGGCTGATTGTGAAAGTGACGTCTGAGGGACGTGAAGTTGCTTGGATACTGTTTTATGTATGTTAGTTTCTTGGCTCGGTTTTGTATTGCCTAATTTTCTTTATGTTAAGAATTCTTAATAGAGTAGTTGTAACCTGTAGGTGAAAAGTTTGTTGTCGTCGCGTGTCTGGCTGCGACTGCTTGTTCTACTGCAGTCATTTCGTCCATTGTGGAGATTGTGTCAGCCTGTGAAGGTTGATATTCATGTACAGCGTATATCAGCTAGTGCGGTATACTCGCTGAGGTTAATTCTAACTGCAACTTAAGAAGTAAGATAGGCACAACGTCGGACAACGAACCGCTGCATTCCGACATAGACAAGCACCTCCGAAAGCAGTGGACACCCCAAAAACGGAAGAAGGGAAGTTGGACGCCCTCCGACAACGCACTCCTTCCAACGGCATCACCATCCTTCGAGCATCTGACGACAGAAGTGGCCAGTCCCGATGTTCCGTATGGGGAGCGTTTCTTCCACCCTCTGCGATCCCATCAGACAACGACGGATCCCATGGAGGGAGGTTCCCAGGATGCTGTCATGGTAGTGTCAACAGCCCCAGCTCTCGAAGGGCGCGACATTCGCCTGCCGCTGGTTTCGATCTCTGGGCTAAGATCGGGATGCTGACTCACCCACTGGGGAGTGCTACAAAGTGGCGCCTGACCCAGCTTCCACCAAATGATTGCGGCCATGACTGCGACCACAATGGCTTCGCCGTTTGTTTGACGCCAGCCGGACATCTTTGCAGGACCCTCTGTGCCGATAGGGGGAGAAGTCCACAACACTGCCACATAGCGACGATTAATATGGCCACCATTTGAGCTTCACATACACTTATCAGCCAGAACATTATGACCGTCTACTAACGATATAAACCCGTCCGGGAGATAGCAACGTTACCTGGCGAGGAACGACCGGTAGTCAGACACATAAACAGTTCATGTAAAATCAGTGAGTGTGCGGTCTGTATATGGAAGGGGGAAGGTCCGCGATCTCAGTTTGACTGAGGGCAGATTGTGATGGCCCAGAGGCTTCAAATAAGCATTTTGGAAACTGCACGACTTGTCGGGTGTTCGCGTCTTCAACATGTGGCGAAACAAAGGTGAGACCACGTCCAGACACTGTAGGGTTGGGAGGCCATCGTCTCATTACAGACGTTGGACACTGTATGCCGGGAAGACTGGTAAAACAGGACAAGTGCTGAAATGTGGTGGAACTAACATGAGAGTGTAACGCTGGGCAGAGTGCAAATGTGTCTTGTGTAGGTTACTGTGGCAGTCAGCACTGACACGAACAAGGAAACGGAGAAGTTGCGATGGCCGGTGGCAGGAGTCCCAAAATAATCTGAACATTATACTTTCAGAATGAGATTTTCACTCTGCAGCGGAGTGTGCGCTGATATGAAACTTCCTGGCAGATTAAAAGTGTGTGCCCGACCGAGACTCGAACTCGGGACCTTTGCCTTTCGCGGGCAAGTGCTCTACCAGTGAGCTACCGAAGCACGACTCACGGCCGGTACTCACAACTTTACTTCTGCTAGTACCTCGTCTCCTACCTTCCAAACTTTACAGAAGCTCTCCTGCGAACCTTGCAGAACTAGCACTCCTGAAAGAAAGGATATTGCGGAGACATGGCTTAGCCACAGCCTACAGTGGTAGAGCACTTGCCCGCGAAAGGCTAAGGTCCCGAGTTCGAGTCTCGGTCGGGCACACAGTTTTAATCTACCAGGAAGTTTCATTATACTTTCAAATTGATAGAATATTTCTAAAACAGAAAGAAACATACCTGTGCTTCTGTGCCTCCTATATGCAAACACATTTATGTCCTATTACTACTCACAGAGCGCACAGCTCGTGCTCTCGCGGTAGCGTTCTCGCTTCCCGAGCACGGGGTCCCGGTTCGATTCCCGGCGGGGTCAGGGATTTTCACCTGCCTCGAGATGACTGGGTGTTGTTGTGTTGTCTTCATCATCATCATTCATCCCCATTACGGTCGGAGGAAGGCAATGGCAAACCATCTCCACTAGTACCTTGCCTAGTAAAGCGGTGCGTGTCTCCGGCATCGTCCCCTACACTCTGTCAAGGAGTACAGGACATCATCATCACCATCATCAACATCATCACTACTCACAGAACACAGGCTAAGTATCGTCTTCCTATTAGTAGTGATGCTTTAGAAGTCTGCAACTGACCGAGTGGTTAAGCCAGCGTTGACAGGGAGCGCTAAACTTCTTCGTTCCTGGAGGCGTGCCGCTGCCCACTCTTTCCATTTGGCACATGGGTCGGCGCCCTCTTGATGCCGTTTCTCGACACTGCGCTGGTTGGTGTGCAGTCGATGCTTTAGGGCTGTGCATTCCTCGCCTCCAAAACGCCATGTTGTCATGTAGGGGGCCGAGGGGGAGGGAGGGGGGGAGGCGAGGCCGGAAGCTGTGTGCCGTGAAGAGCCGGGAGCCGTAGCTGTTCATAAGCGGCATCATTGAGCAATGTCATGGCGGCGCCAGTGTCTAACTGAAGTCGCACGCGCCGTCCGCAGTGATTAAGTTCACAGTTAGTTTGCCTGTCGTTGGACAGCTCTTGGGTGTGGCGAAGGCACATCTCAATTTGGTCATTACTAGTACTGGTAGCCAGTTTTTTTTAAAAAAAAAAAACTACATTCACTGAGTGACAAGGTGCTCCACATTTACGAGAGCGAACGTGGGAGGAATTTTTTTTTCTGTTGCACTCATACTGTACACGATATGGCTTTCCAAAAGCAGACCAAGTAGCGTTCCACGAAGGGCAATGTTTCTTTTATACATGGAAAATCAGCGGAGACATGATTTCGCAGAAGACACAAGCGTTGACACTTGCTTACACTTGCTTACAGTGTCGACGGTGCGGCAGTCTGTTTGCGCGCGGTGGTCGGTCGCAAGGCTGCACCTGTTTGTCGCTTTGTGTTACACTGCAGACGAGAGCTAACTCAAACTTGTCCATGGCACTATCACACGAGTCCTGATGTTCAATAATTTGTAACACTTGTTTCAAAGTAGGCTAGGAATGTCTGAGAATTTGTTAACGAATCCTACTGTCTGGCACATTGTATGTAACTGCACACGAATCATTGCGTCACTATAATATTGTCCACATCTACGTTGAAAACGACACTGTCGTGTAAAATGCTGAATTTCAGGGACACACTGATGGTATGTCTGTTCTGGCTTTTTCCACAGTCGGGAGAACTTGTAACGAGCTGCGGTAACTTGTACCTGATCCTTGTAATAGTGAGAGTGCAAACTAAATCTTCAGAAACTAGCAACTCCGACATTTTAGTCGTGAATAACTTCCGAGTGAGGTTATAAATACCTCTGCCGGACGATGACAAGAAATAAGAAAGTTTGACAGTATGTTGCACTTGGTATGCAGCAGAATGAGCATTTAACCAGTCGTTCTATTCTTCTTATTGTTTATTGAAAACTTGGAACGGCGTAATGAACGGAGGCAGTGCCGTGCATGTGGCTGGCTATTGTGGCGGAGTTGATGCAGCTGCGGCCAGTGCTTTAATGAGATGCTGAACGGCCGTCATCAACTGCGATGTGTGGTGGTTCCGAAACTGAATAAAAGATCAAAGCCAGCAGCAGCTGGAGGCGTAGGCGCAGGAGTCGTAGGACGCGGGTTGGAGGCCATATAATGAAAGGTGTACCGCAACAAAATAATTAGAAGCAAGGCAAATACACAACTAGCGGCAGCGTTGCGGATAGTCTGCAAGAAAGAAAACAATTAGTAGCAATGCTCCTCTGAAAGAAAGAGGGACGGAGCGGCAAAGAGCGAAGGCAGCGTTGGTTCTGGAATCTGTGGCGCCAGACACAAACAGGGAAGGAGGGAAGTTGTTATGGCTGGTGGCGGGAGTCCCAAAATGATCTGTACATAACACTTTCAAAGCATTACAATACTTCATTTCTAAAAATGAAAGAAACGTAACACTACTTCTCGTTATGATGTGCTTTCCTGTGCCCCCTATGTGCATCTACATTTACTCTCTATACTCCCAGAACGCTTCCTATTACTCGGTACTGATGCTCTCGAAGTCTACGACCGAACAGAGCCCAACCAGCCATGAGCCCCTTTGAAAGACGGGGGTGGGGGCTTATCTCTGTGATCACAGAGGCGTGTCGCTGCCCACTCTTTCCACCGGCGCTTGCGTCAGCGCCCTCTTGATGCCGTTTCGCGGCGCTGCGCTGGCCGGTGTGCAGTCAGTGAACATGTCTGAACACACAGTGTACCGAACACTCCTAACGTTAGACTTCCACAGCCGACGACCCATGCATGTGCCAATGTTAACGCAATGACATTGGCAATTACGACTGAGATGGGCACATGACCATTGGTACTGGATGTTGGCGCCTCAGCAGAGCATTCCATGGTCTGATGAATCCTGATACCTTCTTTATCATGCCAATGAGAGGGCGCGAATCAGTTGCCTTCCAGGGGAACAGCTCCTTGATATTTGTGCTGCAGAAAAGAGACAAGTTGGTGGCGGCTCCATTATGTTCTGTGGAACATTCACGTGGACATCCATGTGTCCAGTGGAGCTCGTGGAAGGCACCATGATGGCCAAGGACTGTCATACACTGGTCGCAAACCATTTACAGCCCTTCATGACAGTCATGTTTCCTGATGGCAGTGGCATTTTTCAGCAAGATAATGCGCCATGTCATGAGGCAAAGACTGTGAATGGGTGGTTCGAGGAACACAGTGGCGAGTTTCAGTTGATGTGTTGGCCCACCTAAATCGCCATATCTGAACCCAACCAAACACATCTGGGATGTGACCGAAAGTGGCGTCAGAGCTCATCGTCCGTCTTTTCGGAATTTAGGAGAATCAGGTGGCTTCTTTGTGCAGATGTGGTGCAAACTCTCTCTAGTGACCTACCAGGGCCTCATTGCTTTCATGCCATTGTTATCCATGCCAAAGATGGACATGCCAGCCATTAGGTAGATGGGCATAATGTTCTGGCTCATCAGTGTGAACTGCCAGTATTCAGAGTCACCATTTACACTGATGATGTAGACACTGCCCTTCTCCAAGGAGTGATCGTTATTGGTTTCTGTACTCTCGCCGCCTACACAGCCTGCATTTCCGATGTCTCTGACAATGGTAGTGGAGTGTCCATCCTCCTCCATGCAGGCACCCTGCCGAAGATTTAATGTGCCTTCCTGAAGCTAGGAGTATGGCCCTCGCGCTGTTTGGTGTCTGCATCCTAAATGTGTATGCACCATCTGGCTCCAGCCGACATCTCGAAGGACACATCTTCTTTGCTGATGAAGTAATGCCGCTTTTTTGGGTTCTCTGGATGAGCTGGTTCTCAGTAGGGACTTCCTACAAGGGCCTACTGAACAACTCAAGTGACATTCCCTGTGTGCGGCCATCTCTGTTGTTATTGATGACTTCAGCTTATAGACATATGGTCGAAGCACATGTTTCACATACTTTATGGAGCACTTGTCCAGTTGCCTCGGCTGTATCTAACTCATATGCTCTTCGCTGGGGACACTCGACATGCCAAAGTTTGGTGTATGACTTTCTCCAATGATGAGGCCTACAATTGCGATGTCGCCCTTAGCCGCCAACAGGTGTGGCACAGTCGTGGCCTGTGGAAATTAAAGGAGGCCCACCTGATTGCTCCTCGCTGCCAATGGATCACTGAGGATGCATGGGCCCTCTGTCATCGATGTCACCCCACCTACACATCTGCCCTCTCCTTGTGGCTATTCTGTCCCAAACCAGCTCTATGCAGGGCATTGATGGGATATGGCAAAGACGTCAAGGCTTGCCATATGAGCACCATTGACTCTTATTACGGAACTTACGGGAATGCTCTTTGATGGCATTCGCTTCCGTCTGTCAGGTGATAGTACAATGTGCTAAATTGTGGAACACTTCACTCATACAACAATGCTTGGAAGGGACCATTATTAGGGCCTGTACCCACGACTGTATGTCTCATGGAACTCTGTCGACGTACCCCCTCGTGACAGTACACAACATCACTGATGCAGACAGATGCTGGTATACTAGACAATGTCCCATTGCTCATGCTTTCCATTCCAATTGCACTCAGTTGTACATTGCCATACCGCATAGCCAAACCTTAATTGTGGAAGTAGTGGCAATCACCATAAATACTGTACTGGAGAACGTTGCTTTATAACTTCAGGAAGACATGACCATGGTTGAAGTCCTAGACGCTATCAAGGTGGGAGCTGCCAATAGGTCTACAGGATCTGAAGGCCTTTCCATCGAATTTTTCGGTTGTTTTAGCTATCGGTTGGTACCTACTTGGACATCCATCTGTTGTGAAGTCTCCAACTACGACGGTCCCAACCATCTTCCCTGATGTGGTCACTATCCTGGTCCCTCAACTGCATGGGTGATCACGGATCTCTGATTATCATCCCATCACTCTACTCAACAGCGACAAAAAAAATTTATTCGTTGGTTGGCATCACGACTGTAGAAGGCAGCACGATAAGTTACATCCCTTGATCAGACTTCCTTGGTTGGTGACAACAGTATTTATGTGGCCCTTTGCCACTACAGGTACACAATTACACTGGCCAGGTCGCAACATCTGCCTGGTGCACTGGTGTCGTTTGACTTCAGTCAGGCATCCGACTGCGTCGATCACACCTTTTTGATGACAGTCCTCCAGCACATGAGTTGTCCAGCTCATATAGTAACAGTGGCAACGCGCCTCCTTTTGAGTGGCACGACTTAAAGAATATAATGGACGCTTCACCGCGCCTGTAGCTATCGAGCGCTATGTCTGACAGTGTTTCCCAACTTCCACAACACTGTATGCTTGTCGTTAGAGCCCCTACTCCAGGGGCTTCGTCTATGCTGACGATCTCGTCCTCTACCTACGCTGTGAAGATGATGTCCGCACAGCTCTGATATGGGTGGCAAGGGCCATTCTCGTAACGTTTCGAGATCGCGGGTTCTGTTCATTGGAGAGGGCCTACCTGAGAGATGGTCTCACCTCTATATGTGGCCACCACCATCCACTGCTTGAGCATTGATTTTGTGAATGATCTTCGTCGTTCGGAGATAAAAAATGCTGAGGTTTCCTCCAAACTATCGGGGCTGAATTTATTGATCACTAGCTTAGATCCCTCGACATTGTACAGTATGCACGATATGTGAGTCTGCCACACTTCTCATATCCTTCACGTCCCGATTACTATTGCCCATCATATGTTAACGGCGATGGGATCATTTGAATGTACCAGGATGTGATTCCAAATTCAGTATACCTTCCTTGTCCTCCCATGGGGGCGTGGTAGGGTTGGCTTATTCGACTTTATGGTCACAGTTACGGCAATGTTTGTTAGTTCCGAACTGAGAGACAAGTGCCGTTGCCGGACGAGCCTAATCGGACTGCTTTTACATGAATATGCGCCGGTGTCCATGTCAGCCTGTCATGTTATCAGACATTTCACTCCATTTACCACTTTCAGCATTTCTTTCCGGAATTAAGTTAAATCCTCCAATCCTTACCACTCCCCTGACTTTTCCAGACAAAGACTGTACAAGACACACTATAAATGCATCGGCCTCCAATCCCATCGAACACAAGTTTCCCCAGGTCATATGGTGTCGTGCATGGAAATCAGAGCATGCAGGCTTTCTCGACACCGGCGTCCAATCTGCCTGGTACGTCACCGTCAATGACAAACAGGTCAACCCGTTTCGTTTGCACCGCGTCCACCTCGCCAACAAATCCCTGTGTGTTCACTGCAGTGTGGATGACGGTCACCCAACGATTCTCATGTGGTCCATCGTCTGATGTCTGGAGGCTTGTACAGTATATCTGGGCTTTTCTTACCCGATAGACCCCTGCTCAGAACACTTTCTAGATGCTTTTTTTCCCAGAAACGAAAACCAGCGCTGTGAATTGGATACGCTACCTTTCTGACCCCAGCGATGAATCTGAACTGGGTTATTGGACGTACCTTAACGGTTGACGCAGCACACTTGTTCGCAACCCCAGACACAAGCAGTTTTTTTAAAATTTTCTATGGAGCACCTTTCATGATCCACATTCCAGATAAAACGTTGATGCCATGAGATGCTGATGTTTATTTTGCCGACATGATTCTCTGAACGAATTACAAACTGACTCTCCATAAAAATTTAGAGAATCACGTTTGGAAGTTCCACCATGAGGAAGCGCGAGCGACTCCCGGAACTTCGGTCCATAAAGAAAGCAGTTACACAGCTCCTTTCATTGTCATAGCTCCCCTGTTTGTTCTCTTCCCACGCTTTCTTCCTTTCTCACCTCCATTTTAGTAATTAACAAATAAATATTTTGGGTTGGGTTTAGATAGGCGCCAACGCCTGAACAGATCAGTGCTATTTTTTTTTCGAAGGACATAAGTGTGATCGCAAGTAGATCTTTTTTTTTGTAGTTCCCTTTCCTGTCCAGAAAAAAAAGCGTTTAACGTAACCAGAGCATTCAGGTTCGAGTCCCATTCAGGCATAAATTTTCAACTCGCATCATTGATTAATTTTCATTGTTCCAATGCGGCCGCCGTCGAGAAAATTTCCCTGAAATTGATATTCACGGCCGCTGAATTAATATAGTGTGCGGCTTATGTTGTGTCTTATCTGTCCAACAGATCCTGTTATACTCTTTGTTCTTGCAGCTATTGCATATTCGCCGACTTTACCTATCGCTTACCTTTGTTTTTCCCATAATTCCGAACATCTTGCACAATTTTACAGTGTCGGACGCTTTTTCCAGATCGACCAGTCCTATGAACCGGTCCCGACTTTTCATTGGTCTTGCTTCAATTCTCAGCCGCAACGTCAGGAACTGCCTCTCCGGTTCCTTTACCTTTCCTAAGGCCAAAACGATCGTCAGCTAACAGACATTCAATTTTTTTCCTCAGTCTTCTGTATATTATAATTGTCAGCAACATGGATGCATGAGCTGTTAAGCTGATTGAGTCATAGTTCTACATACCAACTTAAATAATAGTTTTTGTGCCATTTTCGCCAATGATTTTAGAAGCTTTGGTGCAGTGTTATCCATCCCTTCTGTCTTCTTTGGTTTTAAGTCTTCCAAAGTCTTAATTTCGCCGAAGGTTGTTTTGACTTTTCTATATACTGAAACAGTTCTTCTGACAATCATTTCTTTTCCGATTTCCTCACATTTTTCCTGTAGCCATTTCGCCTGAGCTTCCTCGCACTTCCTATTCATTTAATTCCTTAGTGAGTTGTACTTCTGTATTCTTGAATTTCCATGTACGTCTTTGTACTTATTTCTTTCGTCCTTAAACTGAAGTACTTATTTTGTTTCCCACGCTTTCTTTGCAGTTACTTGCCTTGTACCTAAGTTGTCCTCTCCAACGCATGTGATTGCTCTTTTTAGAGATGTCAATTCGTCTTCAACTTAACTGCCTACTGAGCTATTGATTATTGCAGTGTCTGTAGCCACAGAGAACTTCAACCGTTTCCCTTCTTTCGTTAGTACTTCCGTATTCCACTTCTTTGCCCACTGATTCATCCTGACTATTCTCTTAAACTTCAGCCTTCTCTTCACCATTACCAAATTGTGAACTGAGTGTATATCTACCACTGGGTATGCCTTACAGTCGAATATCTGATTTCGGAATCTTTGTCTGACCGTGATGTAATCTAACTGATACCTCCTCATATCTCCTGACCTTTTCCAAATACACCTCCTCCTCTTGTGGTTCCTGAACATAGTATTCGCTATTTCCAGCTGAAATTTAATCTTGTACTCCTTCCCCTCTATCCGCATTCCAATACCCCATAACTATTAGATTTTTATCAACCTTCGAGTAGTGGGTTACCGGTTCAGTACCCTCACACACTTTCTCTATCACTTCACTCTCTGCTTGCGACGTCGATATGTGTATCTGAACTATCGTTGTCGGTATCGGTTCACTGTCGATTCTGATGAGAGCGACCCTATCATTGAACTGTCCACAGCAACTCACTCTCCGCACTGCTTTCCTATTCATAATGAATCCTATTGCCGTTATACCACTTTTTACTGCTGTTGATATTGCCCTTTACTCGTCTCACCAGAAATTCTTACCTTATTTACAAAAATGTGTGTGAAATCTTATGGGACTTAACTGCTAAGGTCATCAGTCCCTAAGCTTACACACTAGTTAACCTAAATTTTTACCTTATTTCCATTTGAGTTAAATGACCCCCAGTGTATCTAGATTGAGTTTTAGCATTTTCCTTTTAACACTTTGGTGCTTCCCTGTTGAAACTTCTGAAATTGCACTCCTGGACTCATGGAACGTTATCGACCCGCCAGGACAGCCGAGAGCGCTAACGCGCTGCTTCCTGGACTCGGGTAGGCGCGCCGGCCCCGGATCGAATCCGCCCGGCGGATTAACGACGACGGCCGGTGTGCCGGCCAGCCTAGATGTGATTTTTAGGCGGTCTTCCACATCCTCCTAGGTGAATACCAGGCTGGTCCCCTCGTCCCGCCTCAGTTTCACGACTCACAGACATTTGAAACACATTCTCAGTTCTATTCCAGTCTCGTATTGTTCGTGGAAAGAAAGATTGTCGGTATGCCTCTGTGTGGGCTCTAATCTCTCTGATTTTATCCTCATGGTATCTTCGCGAGATATACGTAGGAGGGAACAATATACTGCTTGACTCCTCGGTACAGCAGTGCAGTATTTATTTTAGATGGGGCCCCTCCACGCCCGCACCAACGTGGTGACCAAACCAAAAGTTCTACTGTCACCTCCGTAAACATGTTAGTTATCTAGTAAGTGGATCACAGGATGCTGGGCTGTGATGTTGTCCGTGCGTCTGGGTAAGGCTACGCATTAACACCGTCCACCAGGTGATAGACAGTGGACGAAACGCGAGTGAGGGTAGCGATTTGAAGAGCAGAGGGAAAAAAGTGCCAAGGCTCGTGCCGTGGGAAAAAAACCTCTGCGACAGTGGGATGGGTAGTAAGAGCAGTAGTGGCTTACTAGCTGCGATAGCTTATGCAAGGTTGGATTTGTTAGTATAGGTATCATGCATCATTACCGTGACAAGCGATGGCGATGTGTCCCAGTTGCTGCAGCTGCTACATTCCTGGAACAATCAAGATCGTTATACAGTAGTGGGAGATCGGCCATAGATCATCTCACTGTGTGGGGGATGTGTGGAGCTTGTTTGCATGCAGTGTACGGTACGGCTTCCCTGTGTGGTGCCAGTTATTCGGCAGTGTATTTCAGCTGGATATCCAGTAACGGCGTCTGATTAACAGGGGCTCGCCTGTGCCGTTATGTTTGCGTATGTTTGGCCATAGGTGTTATGTCCTTACAAGTATGTCTTTTGGTCTTTTATGTTTCCATCTATGGTTGTGGTCGTAGTTCCCCAGATTCAGAATAAACGGGTTCTGCGAATGCCTGGAGTTTCTGTATAATCTTGTGGTGAGTTTGTGGATTACCTCCGTGAGAGTCTCAAGTCGGTATTCCCGGTGAAGGTCCGCGATGCGTGTGTATCGTGGAGCATTGCTTATGATTTTGAGTATTTTGTTTTGCATGAGCTGCAGACGGCGCAGACGTGTAGGCGCAGCGTATCCCCAGACAGGAGCTGCGTACGTCATCAGGGGTAGGATAAGTGTCATGTACATGGACCTCGACACCCTTCTGTTCAGTGTGCTACGCCTGTTGCGCATAGGATAGAGCTGTTTGAGCCTCGCACTAGCTCGGTTGGTCATGTGTTGTATGTGGTCCCCCCCAGAGTATTTTCCAGTCCAGCCAGACACCGAGGTATTTGACTTTCTCGCGGAAACGTATTGGACGTGCGTGTAGAGTTATTGGTCTGCAGTAGCGGTGTTTGCGCAGTTGCTTCAGTCTTCTAGTGAACCGAACGGCTTCGCACTTGTCGACGTTTACTCTAACACGCCATTTCTCCAACCAAGGCTCGGCCACTCTGAGTGCAGTCTGTAGGCGTGACGTAATGTTTGATGGTTTCCAATCTTGCGCAAGGATGGCTGTGTCATCCGCGTAGATTGCCCTCGGATGCTTCCCTGGGGTACTCCCGCGTGTATACCGTGTTGTGTTGATTGTTTTCCCTGCACGTCAGTGTTGAAACTCCTGTCTGTGAGGTATGAGTGTATTAGACGCAGCAGCCCGTCGGGGAATCCCGCGTCGCTGAGTTTGCGGATGAGGCCGTTGTGCCATAGACGGTCGAAAGCCTTTTCGATGTCCAGGAACACTGCCCCTGTAGCTTTGTTTATGTTGAAGCCATGTGTTATATGTTCAACGACCTGTAGGAGTTGTTGTGTTGTGGAGTGGTGATTCCTGAAGCCGAATTGCTCCGGTCTCAGGATGCCATTTGTTATGCAGTGCCTAGTGATGCGTTTGAGAATCACCTTCTCAACGATCTTACTGAGCGAGCTCAGAAGGTTGATGGGTCGGTAATTTTGTGGGAGGCTGTGGTCTTTCCCCGGTTTCCTGAACATCAGGACCTTGGCCGTCTTCCAAAAGACGGGGAAGTGTTGGTGTTTTAGTATGGCATTCGTTATGTGTGTTAGGTACTCAGTTGCTTTATCCGTGAACTCCTGGAGGACACGCAGTAGCGAGTCCCATATTTAGCTTTCATATTTGTTTTGTAGTTTGATTCTTAATTTCTTTCCGAGTGTTTGTGCACTTGCATATTTAATTACATAAAATCCTTACGTATTCTCGTATTTGAGAGGAGTTGTTTGTTGTTCTTGTTGTGGTCTTCCGTCCTGAGACTGGTTTGATGCAGCTCTCCACGCTATCCTATCCTGTGCAAGCTTCCTCATCTCCCAGTACGTACTGCAGCCTACATCCATCTGAATCTGCTTAGTGTATTCATCTCTTGGTCTCCTTCTACCATTTTTACCCTCCACGCTGCCCTCCAATACTAAATTGGTGATCCCTTCATGCCTCAGAACATGTCCTACCAACCGATCCCTTCTTCTAGTCAAGATGTGCCACAAACTCCTCTTCTCCCCAATCCTATTCAGTACCTCCTCATTAGTTATGTGATCTACCCATCTAATCTTCAGCATTCTACTGTAGCACCACATTTCGAATTCTTCTATTCTCTTCTTGTCTAAGCTATTTATCATCCATGTTTCACTTCCATACGTGGCTACACTCCATACAAATACTTTCAGAAACGACATCCTGACACTTAAATCTATACTCGATGTTAACAAATTTCTCTTCTACAGAAACGTTTTCCTTGCCATTGCCAGTCTAAATTTTATATCCTCTCTGCTTCGACCATCATCAGTTAGTTTGCTCCCCAAATAGCAAAACTCCTTTACTGCTTTAAGTGTCTCATTTCCTAATCTAATTCCCTCAGCATCACCCGACTTAATTCGCCTACATTCCATTATCCTCGTTTTGCTTTTGTTGATGTTCATCTTATATCCTCCTTTCAAGACACTGTCCACTCCGTTCAACTGTTCTTCCAAGTCCTTCGCTGTCTCTGACAGAATTACAATATTGCTTATTGATAGCCGTAGAGTATAAATTCGCGGAGTCGTTAGGTATTAGCAGTAGGATGGATAGGGTGTGTGCGTGCTGTGTGCGGGCGCAGGAGGAACTGGCCGCGGTTCGCGAGCAGCTGAGCGTGCTGTTGGCCACTGCCAGCCGCCTTCAGGCTGCTGCCTCGAGGTGAAGCGACGGCGGAGGGTCTGGCGCGTCGCTGGAGACACCCCAGGTGTCGCTTGCTGCGTCCACTGACTCAGCCGCCGAGGCGCCTACTAGTGTACCCGGCGCGTTGGGGCCGCCCTCACCTCAGGGTGAGTGGCGGACTGCAACGCGTTCACGTCGCTCGAGGCGGAGGGCCGATGTGGAGGCTGGCCGGCTGGCCTCGCCCATTCATCATGTCAGTGGGCAGGTGGCCGCTCCTTCAGCAGGGCCCGAGCAGGCACACGGGGGCAAAGGCTTGCTGGTTATTGGCAGCTCCAACATTAGGCGGGTGATGGAGCCCCTCAGGGAAATTGCGTACAGGGCTGGAAAGAAATCCAACGCGCACTCGGTTTGTCTGCCGGGGGGCCTCATCCAAGATGTGGAGGCGGCCGTGCCTGCGACTATCGAGCGTACAGGGTGCAGTCGTATGCAAGTAGTTGCTCATGTGAGCACCAATGATGCCTGTTGCTTGGGTTCTGAGGCGATCCTCAGTTTGTACAGGCAAGCAGAGCTCTCTATTTGCAGCATTGTTCCCAGAGTGGATCGGGGTCCTTTGGTTTGGAGCCGAGTGGAGGATCTCAACCAGAGGCTTCGTCGACTCTGTGACGGTCTTGGCTGCAGATTTCTAGACTTGCGCTATTGTGTGGGGAATCGTAGGAGGCCCTAGATAGGTCAGGGGTGCACTACACAAAGGAAGTGGCTACTTGGGTAGCAGAGTACTTGTGGTGTGCACATGGTTTTTTTTTAGGCTAGGCAGTAGTGCTAGGTGTCCTGATGAACACTCACCAGTCGACGTGCAGGCAGGGAAACCAGGACGCGCTCAGTGTGAAGACACTTCAGCTATCAAGATATTAGCAGGAAATTTTCAGAGTGTTCGGAATAAAGTTCCTGAATTTACTGCCCTCCAGGAAGCTTGTGGAGCGCAAATTATTCCCGGGACTGAGACTTAGCTGAACCCTGAGATAGAAGTTCTGAAATATTTAGTGAGGGTTGGAACGTGTATCGGAAAGACAGATTAGACACCAAAGTTAATTGTGGGGTGTTATTACCGGCCACCAGGTTCCACCGTGACAGCTCTAGAATCATTCAAAGGGAGTCTACACTCTGTATCGCAGAAGTACCCGGATCATGCTATATTAGTCGGAGGCGACTTCAACCTACCAATTATAGACTGGGATGTCTATGGATTCATTACAGGTGGTACAGACAAGCCGCCTACATCTACATCCACATCCATACTCCGCAAGCCACCTGACGGTGTGTGGCGGAGGGTACCTTGAGTACCTCTATCGGTTCTCCCTTCTATTCCAGTCTCGTATTGTTCGTGGAAAGAAGGTTTATCGGTATGCCTCTGTGTGGGCTCTAATCTCTCTGATTTTATTCTCATGGTCTCTTCGCGAGATATACGTAGGTGGGAGCAATATACTGCTTGACTCTTCGGTGAAGGTATGTTCTCGAAACTTTAACAAAAGCCCGTACCGAGCTACTGAGCGTCTCTCCTGCAGAGTCTTCCACTGGAGTTTATTTATCATCTCCGTAACGCTTTCGCGATTACTAAATGATCCTGTAACGAAGCGCGCTGCTCTCCGTTGGATCTTCTCTATCTCTTCTATCAACCCTATCTGGTACGGATCGTGTGAATTACTTTTGAACACATTATCCGAAAACTGTCTTGAGCAGCTACATCGACAGCCAACGCGTAATGGAAATATTTTGGATCTGGTAGCCACGAACAGACCTGACCTCGTCGACGGTGTCAGTGTTGAGACAGGGATTAGTGACGATGATGTTGTCATTACGACTATTGTTACGAAAGTTAAAAAGTCGGTCAAGAAGGCTAGGAGAGTATTCTTACTAGAAAGAGCAGATAAGCAGTTGTTAGCATCCCACTTAGTAAATGAATCGACTTCATTTACTTCCGGTACGATAGACGTGGAAGAATTATGGGCAAATTTTAAACACATTGTAAATCACGCATTGGACAAGTATGTGCCGAAAAAGTGGGTTACGGACGAAAAAGACCCACCGTGGTTTAACAGCGCAATTCGGAGAATCCTCAGGAAGCAAAGGCAGTTGCACTCACGGTACAAGAAAGATCGGGAGAATGAGGACAGGCAAAAGTTAGTAGAGATTCGTGCTGTCGTAAAAAGAGCGATGCGCGAAGCATTCAACCACTACCACCGTCATACCTTAGCAAAAGATCTTGCTGAAAACCCAAGGAAAATCTGGTCTTACGGAAAATCGGTAAGCGGGTCGAAGGCTTCCATCCAGTCACTCACTGATCAGTCTGTGCAACGGAAGACAGCAAAACGAAAGCTGAAATTTTAAATTTAGCATTTGAGAAATCTTTCACGCAGGAGGATCGTACAAACATACCGCCGTTTGAGTCTCGTACAGATTCTCGCATGGAGCGCATAATGATAGACGTCCCTGGGGTTATGAAGCAGCTGAATGGGTTGAAAATAAGTAAATCGCCAGGTCCTGATGGGATTCCAATTCGGTTTTACAGAGAGTACTCTACTGCATTGGGTCCTTACTTAGCCTGCATTTATCGCGAATCTCTTGCCCAACGTAAAGTCCCGAGCGACTGGAAAAAAGCGCAGGTGACGCCTGTATATAAGAAGGGTAGAAGGACGGATCCTCAAAAACAGGCCAATATCCTTAACATCGGTTTGTTGCAGGATTCTCGATCATATTCTCAGTTCGAATATAATGAATTTCCTTGAGACAGAGAAGATGCTGTCCATGCATCAGTACAGCTTTAGAAAGCATCGCTCCTGCGAAACGCAACTCGCCCTTTTTTCACATGATATCTTGCGAACCATGGATGAAGGGTATCAGACGGATGACATATTTCTTGACTTCCTTAAAGCGTTTGACTCGGTGCCCCACTGCAGACTCCTAACTAAGATACGAGCATATGGGATTGGTTCCCAAGTATGTGAGTGGCTCGAAGACTTCTTAAGTAATAGAACCCATTATGTTGTCCTCGATGGTGAGTGTTCATCGGAGGTGAGGGTATCATCTGGAGTGCCCCAGGGAAGTGTGGTAGGTCCGCTGTTGTTTTCTATCTACATAAATGATATTTTGGATAGGGTGGATAGCAATGTGCGGCTGTTTGCTGGTGATGCTGTGGTGTACGGGAAGGTGTCCTCGTTGAGTGACTGTAGGAGGATACAAGATGACTTGGACAGGATTTGTGATTGGTGTAAAGAATGGCAGCTAACTCTAAATATAGATAAATGTAAATTAATGCAGATGAATAGGAAAAAGAATCCCGTAATGTTTGAATACTCCATTAGTAGTGTAGCGCTTGACACAGTCACGTCGACTAAATATTTGGGTGTAACATTCCAGAGCGATATGAAGTGGGACAAGCATGTAATGGCAGTTGTGGGGAAGGCGGATAGTCGTCTTCGGTTCAGTGGTAGAATTTTGGGAAAATGTGGTTCATCTGTAAAGGAGACCGCTTATAAAACACTAATACGACCTATTCTTGAGTACTGCTCGAGCGTTTGGGATCCCTATCAGGTCGGATTGGGGGAGGACATAGACGCAATTCGGAGGCGGGCTGCTAGATTTGTTACTGGTAGGTTTGATCATCACGCGAGTGTTACGGAAATGCTTCAGGAACTCGGGTGGGAGTCTCTAGAGGAAAGGAGGCGTTCTTTTCGTGAATCGCTACTGAGGAAGTTTAGAGAACCAGCATTTGAGGCTGACTGCAGTACAATTTTACGGCCACCAACTTACATTTCGCGTAAAGACCACAAAGATAAGATAAGAGAGGTTAGGGCTCGTACAGAGGCATATAGGCAGTCATTTTTCCCTCGTTCTGTTGAACAGGGAGAGAAGATGCTATTTGTGGTACTAGGTACCCTCCGCCACGCACCGTATGGTGGATTGCGGAGTATGTATGTATATGTAGATGTAGTAGATGTACAAGGTATGTTCTTGAAACTTCAACAAAAGCCTGTACCGAGCTACTGAGCGTCTCTCCTGCAGAGTCTTCCACTGGAGTTTATCCATCATCTCCGTAACGCTTTCGTGATTACTAAATGAACCTGTAACGAAGCGCGCTGCTCTCCGTTGGATCTTCTCTATTTCTTCTATCAACTCTATCTGGTACGGATCCCACACTGGTGAGCAGTATTCAAGCAGTGGGCGAAGAAGTGTACTGTAACCTACTTCCTTTGTTTTCGTATTGCATTTCCTTAGGATTCTTCCAATGAATCTCAGTCTGGCATCTGCTTTACCGACGATCAACTTTATATGATCATTCCATTTTAAATCACTCCTAATGCGTACTCCCAGATAATTTATGGAATTAACTGCTTCCAGCCCTTAAAATTAACCATGCGAAATCCGTACTTAACCCTGCCAACCCTGCGCACAATGCGGGATAAAGGCAGTAGCAAAAGAAGAAAAGAAGACTCATGGAACGTTATCCTTTCGTTGGCTATTCAGTCTTTTTCTCGTGGTCACCTACCTCTTGGCGTTGCGCCGCCCTGTCCCTTCCCCCCCCTCCCCCGAGATCCAAATGGAATGTTTTGTTAATGGAATGACTATCATGAGACTTTTTCTATTGCTGGCCACATGTCCTGTCTATATGCGTTATGTGTGTTTAATGGAATGGTTTCCATTGCATTCTGCATCCTTATGCCGTTGATCATTGTCGATTCTTCCGCCTTTTAGCGCCTGTTTCTCACCACCTGGGCAAGAGAGTGCCCTGAACCTCTGTCCGCGCCTCGGCTCTCTTTTGCAAGGCAATTGGCAGAATGAGGGTGACTTCTTATGCTAGTAGTCTTCGGCCGCCCTTTCTGATGATTTTCATCCAAAATTTAAGCAGTGCCCAGGTTCGAACCCGGGACGAAGGACTTCTTGGTTACTACCCCTAGAGATTGACTGCAAATTCCTTACCACGAATTTAAGGATGTCGTCCATTAGAGGCCTGAATTACGTTGTTGAAGGCAATTTTTTCTGGTGTTCTGTCCATTTCCTCCTCCTTCTCTCTGAACATCTCCTCGTCCGCTATCTTGGTCCATCTACTTTCGAGACTGTCTGCAAAATATGTTGCGAACAGTGTTAGTCGTAAATAAGTAGCAAAACGTCGTGAATGGTATGGCATTTTTTCATTCATCTGTGTTTAAGACGTCATATCTCATGGACTATACATCGTACAATGATATATTTGTGTAAGTATATTCAGCGGCGTTTGTGGATGCTGTCTGTGACATATGTTTCGAATAGAGTTAATAACGAATAAGCAATGAATTTAAAGGTCATGCGTGATTCGGCAATTTTCTTACGAACCTCAGTGTTTATGGCGTCATATCTCTTTATCTATGTGCGGTACAGAGATATAATTTTGTAGTTACATTCAACGGCATATGTGGATAGTTTCTGTAAAATGCGTTGGGAACAGAATCGGTAGCACAGAAGTAATATAATCAAAAGTCATGCTTGAAGCAGCAGTTTTTCACGCATCTCACTGATTACGGCGTCATGTCTCCGCAACTGTAATAGCTGGGTTGTCAAATTAAACACCTTTCAGCCGTCAGTTTTCAACCTTATTTTATTAGGCAACCAGTTTCAGCTCTTTATTACGACATCTTCAGGCCTCTGACCGACGTGTAAGAATAATCGCATGTGATCGAAGCAGGGGACAGCAGTACTGGTATTAGCGGATATCTACTTCCTTAAGTGACCAATTCAAACATCACCCGCCTGACGTCGGTCAGACGCTTGAAGATGGCGTAATAAAGCGCTGAAACTGGTTGCATAATAAAACAAGGTTGAAAACTGACGGCTGAAAGGTGCTTAATTTGACGTCCTCAATCAAACAGCCGAGTGCCGCGACCATCGCTAAAAAGATGGACATAGACATGATAGCTAGGAGGTTCTTACATCCACAGCAATTGTTTTCTGACAGCGGGGGATGTGTGTAACAAGTTTGGCTGAAATCAGTCCAGTGAATTAGAAGGAGATATAGACACACACACGCACACACACACACACACACACACACACACACACACACACACACAAACATACGTACACACAGACATACATACGTCGATTTTTGTAATTAAAGATTTTTGTAATTAAAGATTTAAATAAAGGGAAGACATGGTACAGCTCTACTGGCTACCAATTTTGTAAAACCTAGCGCTCACTCCCAACCACATTGTTAATACAAGAGCTTATCTCTGATGAGCACTTTGGTTTATGGAGGTTGGAGCTGCAGCTGCTGGTGGAACAGACTACGGGAGCCGCGGGATGTCGCAAGTACTTCTTGGACGTCTCCGCAGCTTTTAATTATGTGTTACATGATGGCTTCATGTAGAAGCTTTCAAAGACAGTAAAATTGACGGTTTCGTCGACTTTCACATTATCGAAGTTTGAGATACAAATTGTATAGAGTTATATGTATGTCCAATGAATTTGATTTGAAAATAGTATATTCCTTTATTTTTATTTAAGATCATCTGATGGTGAACGCCAATAAACGATGTACTTGTAGGCCATGTATTTAATGAGAACTAAGTTTGGCTGGGGTGCAGTTTCGCAGACAGACTGCAGATCAAAGCAGGGGGAAGGTCACCACTAACTTAATACAGGTCGTAAAAGGTGACCCCGATGCCACGTAGGACGGTGTTCGTCAAAGGCTGTTGTGTGTACTGAACAAGACGAAGGGACTCTGTCGTGATCCGACACAATGCAGTCAGCGTGTAACAGCGTGGATGTCCGGACTGTTGCAAAGGAATCGTCAGAATTCTGTACGAGGTGACCGCCGCTCCCATGTACCTGAAGCGTTTTTGTGCTGTGAGAGCGTCGTAAAGTACAGTAATGGCCCCGGTAAGTGGACAACGGTGAGCCTTGGGCAGAGAATGTATAGAAGACGGTCCCAGTGTGCTGACAGGAGAGCAATATACCGGTGGACACTACGCAGACTCAGTGAAAGCTACGAGTATTTGCCCTATGCTCCCGCCATGCTGACCTAGTAGATAGTGTCGGAAGTTCCATGCGGCTTTTCGCGGATGATGCTGTAGTATACCGAGAAGTTGCAGCATTAGAAAATTGTAGCGAAATGCAGGACGATATGCAGCGGATAGGCACTTGGTGCAGGGAGTGGCAACTGTCCCTTAACATAGACAAATGTAATGTATTGCGAATACATAGAAAGAAGGATCCTTTATTGTATGATTATATGATAGCGGAACAGACACTGGTAGCAGTTACTTCTGTAAAATATCTGGGAGTACGCGTGCGGGACGATTTGAAGTGGAATGATCATATAAAATTAATTGTTGGTAAGGTGGGTACCAGGTTGAGATTCATTGGGAGAGTCCTTAGAAAATGTAGTCCATCAACAAAGGAGGTGGCTTACAAAACACTCGTTCGACCTATACTTGAGTATTGCTCATCAGTGTGGGATCCGTACCAGGTCGGTTTGACGGAGGTGATAGAGAAGATCCAAAGAAGAGCGGCGCGTTTCGTCACAGGGTTATTTGGTAACCGTGATAGCGTTACGGAGATGTTTAATAAACTCAAGTGGCAGACTCTGCAAGAGAGGCGCTCTGCATCGCGGTGTAGATTGCTCGCCAGGTTTCGAGAGGGTGCGTTTCCGGATGAGGTATCGAATATATTGCTTCCCCCTACTTATACCTCCCGAGGAGATCACGAATGTAAAATTAGAGAGATTCGAGCGCGCACGGAGGCTTTCAGACAGTCGTTCTTCCCGCGAACCATACGCGACTGGAACAGGAAAGGGAGGTAATGACAGTGGCACGTAAAGTGCCCTCCGCCACACACCGTTGGGTGGCTTGCGGAGTATAAATGTAGATGTAGATGTAGAACACGGCAGACCAGGTGTGAGGATTCTGTATGTGCTAGACTGTAAATTTCTCCTCACAAAAATACCTGTAGCTGGTCCCTCATGCATATCAAGCAGATAGGTAGCTTAGGAGGAAACAACATGCTGTAACACAATAACATGCTCCTTTGAGTCACCGACTGCACAGAGCCAAAACAACTTCCCTTCTTTAGCTGTAGGCCTCAGGGTCCCAAAAAGAAGGGAATATCATTGGTAAGCCTAGCCTGATGCAGTAGTTTTGGAAAATTATTGACGAGTGAGATGACGCTCCAGGAGAACCGACACTTGTCATTGGATGACTGCTCATGGGAGGCTAGGCTTGGCTGTGGAAGAAGGGCGAATGTGACGAGGACAGACAGGAGGAACTAAGGACACACTTCTTCCGCTGCTAGTGAGAGAGTCACTTTGAATTATGTTCGCAAAATTCTGTGTGAGAAGTAGTCATCCCACTTTTCAGCTCCCACTGTAGCTTGATGTAAAGTTTACTACAATCACTTTTTCAGGATTCATAGACACTGTTACGGAAGTGGTAAGATCTGAGATCTTCGGTGTGTACAGGTCGCCATGTACTCAGTAAACGTTGCCCTTCTGGCAAGCATAATTTTACGAACCGTAATATTGGCCATCACTGTCGTCAGATCGCGGAAGCGGATCAGTGTGCCAATAATGTGGTAACTTACCTATCGGTTCCTCATCTTGAATCTCCGTCAACCTTACTTCTGTAACAGTTTCTTGTACAGGGTGTTTCAAAAATGACCGGTATATTTGAAACGGCAATAAAAACTAAACGACCAGCGATATAAATACACCGTTTGTTGCAATATGCTTGGGACAACAGTACATTTTCAGGCGGACAAACTTTCGAAATTACAGTAGTTACAATTTTCAACAACAGATGGCGCTGCAAGTGATGTGGAAGATATAGAAGACAACGCAGTCTGTGGGTGGGCCATTCTGTACGTCGTCTTTCTGCTGTAAGCGTGTGCTGTTCACAACGTGCAAGTGTGCTGTGGACAACATGGTTTATTCCTTAGAACAGAGGATTTTTCTGGTGTTGGAATTCCACCGCCTAGAACACAGTGTTGTTGCAACAAGACGAAGTTTTCAACGGAGGTTTAATGTAACCAAAGAACCGAAAAGCGATACAATAAAGGATCTGTTTGAAAAATTTCAACGGACTGGGAACGTGACGGATGAACGTGCTGGAAAGGTAGGGCGACCGCGTACGGCAACCACAGAGGGCAACGCGCAGCTAGTGCAGCAGGTGATCCAACAGCGGCCTCGGGTTTCCGTTCGCCGTGTTGCAGCTGCGGTCCAAATGACGCCAACGTCCACGTATCGTCTCATGCGCCAGAGTTTACACCTATATCCATACAAAATTCAAACACGGCAACCCCTCAGCGCCGCTACCATTGCTGCACGAGAGACATTCGCTAACGATATAGTGCACAGGATTGATGATGGCGATATGCATGTGGGCAGCATTTGGTTTACTGACGAAGCTTATTTTTAACTGGACGGCTTCGTCAATAAACAGAACTGGCACATATGGGGAACCGAAAAGCCCCATGTTGCAGTCCCATCGTCCCCGCATCCTCAAAAAGTACTGGTCTGGGCCGCCATTTCTTCCAAAGGAATCATTGGCCCATTTTTCAGATCCGAAACGATTACTGCATCACGCTATCTGGACATTCTTCGTGAATTTGTGGCGGTACAAACTGCCTTAGACGACACTGCGAACACCTCGTGGTTTATGCAAGATGGTGCCCGGCCACATCGCACGGCCGACGTCTTTAATTTCCTGAATGAATATTTCGATGATCGTGTGATTGCTTTGGGCTATCCGAAAGATACAGGAGGCGGCGTGGATTGGCCTCCCTATTCGCCAGACATGAACCCCTGTGACTTCTTTCTGTGGGGACACTTGAAAGACCAGGTGTACCGCCAGAGTCCAGAAACAATTGAACAGCTGAAGCAGTACATCTCATCTCCATGTGAAGCCATTCCGCCAGACACGTTGTCAAAGGTTTCAGGTAATTTCATTCAGAGACTACGCCATATTATTGCTACGCATGGCGGATACGTGGAAAATATCGTACTATAGAGTTTCCCAGACCGCAGCGTCATCTGTTGTTGAAAATTGTAACTACTGTAATTTCGAAAGTTTGTCTGCCTGAAAATGTACTGTTGTCCCAAGCATATTGCAACAAACGGTGTATTTCTATCGCTGCTCGTTTAGTTTTTATTGCCGTTTCAAATATACCGGTCATTTTTGAAACACCCTGTACTTGTGATGATTTGTCAGTGAATAGGAAGTTGTTAAACATGTTAGTGCAACTACAGCACTTGTTTTGTGTGAGGTATTGTAAAAAACAACATTCCTTATGGCAGCCTTTACTTTTTCTGCCGCTAATTAAATAATACATGTATGTGATATTTCAGCTTTCTCTGTTCTGTGTGGATTTTGCTCCTTATCCTATCGATCTATCAGCATTGGTACAGCTCCGAAAACATTTTAGGTGGGTTTAGTAATATTTTATGTACCAGTATATGAGGCGTTTTGAGTGAGAACTCACTCGTGAGTTCCAAAGTGCTACCAACAGTCTAGACAGCACAGTGACCGTGCGTACGGGGGGGTCAAAAGGATGGGGGGTACAATGATCGAGCAGCGCCATTTATACCACACATTTCTGAAGTGCAAACAGCGACGCCAGTGGACAGTAGATAATTGGAAATGAGTTATTACACTGTGTAGCAGTCCGATGGAAGTGTTTGCGTTTGGTGAACACCTACTTTCAAATATAGTGAAAAGTGTGATGTCTGGAGGAGATAGTATTATGTCCGCGACAGCGTTTGTGGCCTCTGGGCCGGGGATGCAGCTAGCCTACCAGCGCTCAGTCTGTTTCCGGGTTCCGTACTGTCTAAACGTCCGTCTATTTGAGCGTTCCGTTGTGTTTTATGTGCGCGAAACTACGACTTACTCTTTCTGTGGTATTGTGTATGTTCTGTGAATTTTCTCGTAATGGATGAAACGCCTAAAAGGCTCCAAGTGTTTCAAAAATAGGCAAAGGACCTTATTTTAAAAGTGTACTCGTTCTTCAGACGTGAAATAGAGTCAGTCTGAGACGTTGCCAAGGTGCAGAAGCGTAACATACTGCTGTCTGTGCACTCTCGGCCGAGCTGACAACGCAGCATCCCTTGTGAGCTGTGGCCCGCATGCCATTAACGCCGTCGCCAACTATAAGATATGGGGTTGTTTTTCATGGTTAGGGTTCAAAAATGGCTCTGAGCACTATGGGACTTAACTGCTGAGGTCATAAGTCCCCTTGAACTTACAAGGGAACCTTCCCATCGCACCCCCCTCAGATTTAGTTATAAGTTGGCACAGTGGATAGGCCTTGAAAAACTGAACACAAATCAATCGAGAAAACAGGAACAAGTTGTGTGGAACTATGAAAAAAATTAGTAAAATATACGAACTGAGTAGTCCATGCGCAACATAGGCAACATCAAGGAAATCGTTAGCTCAGGAGCGCCGTGGTCCTATGGTTAGCGTGAGTTGCTGCGGAACGAGAGATCCTTGGTTCAAGTCTTTCCTCGACTGAAAATTTTACTTTCTTTATTTTCGCAAAGTTATGATCTGTCCGTTCGTTCATTGATGTCTCTGTTCACTGTAATAAGTTTAGTGTCTGTGTTTTGCGACCACACCACAAAACCGTGCGATTAGTAGACGAAAGGACGTGCCTCTCCAATGGGAAGCGAAAACATTTGATCGCAAGGTCATAGATCAACCGATTCCTCCACAGGAAAACACATCTGATATATTCTATACGACACTGGTGACGGCATGTGCGTCACATGACAGGATTATGTTGTCGACCCACCTAACTTGTACACTTAGCGAATGGGTAAAAAGATTCTTCTACCTTGCCCAATTTAGGTTTTCTTGTGGATGTGATAATCACCCTCCAAAAAGTGATGAAAACGTAAGAGTTTGTCACATAATCTGAAAATAAAAAGTTAAACTTTTCACTCGAGGGAAGACTTGAACCTAGGACCTCTCGTTCCGTAGCTGCTCTCGCTAACCACGGGACCACGGCGCTCCTTCAGTCCCATTCTCCTTGATGTTGCCTAGCTTCGCATGGACTACTCAGTTTGTATATTTTACTAATTTTTTTCATAGTTCCACAAAACTTCTTCCTGTTTTCTCGATTGATACGTGTTCAGTTTTTCAAGGCCTATCCACTGTGCCAACTTATAACAAAATCTGAGGTGGGTGCGATGGGGAGCTTCCCTTGTTAGAACTACTTAAACCTAACTAACCTAAGGACATCACACACATCCATGCCCGAGGCAGGATTCGAACTTGCGACCGTAGCGGTCGCGCGGTTCCAGACTGTAGCGCCTAGAACCGCTCGGCCACCCCGGTCGGCCATGGTTAGGGTTTGATCTCCTTACGGTGCTTAAGCAAACGCTGAATGTGAAAGATTATATACAAATTTTACTGCATTGTGTGCTATGAACAGTAGAGGAACGGTTCGTAGACTGATTATTGTGGTAGTGCACCCTGTCACAAAGCAGTATCTTTAAGACAATGGTTTGTAGACAACAGTGTTCCTGAAATAGACTAGCCTGCACAGAATCTCGACGTGAACCCAACGGAACACCTTTGAGTTGAGTTAGATCGTTGGGTCCGCTCCAGCCCCACCGTCCAACGCAACTACCTTCTCTTATTTCGGTTCTTGAGGAAGAATGGCTGCCCTGCCAGCTCTCCCCCCTCCTTCCCCCCTCCCCAGACACCTCATTCAAAGCGTCCCCAACAGAATACAAGCCTTGCAAAAACAGACATAATGTCTTATGGGATAACAGCAATCAGTGATTTTATAATGTTACTTAAAATCCGTCTTGATTGCAAATTTTTTTATTATTCATATGACCGGTTTCGGTTCATTCAGAACCATCTTCAGATCTGATATTTCAGAAAAAGAATACTATCAAATCTGTCGCTGCACATTCTCTATTGGATGGACCCGCAGTCTTCTGTGGTTGCAGACTGAACATCAGCATCGACATCAATGATTCCTTTACCCATGGCAACGGATGGTTAACAGTCGCTATTGTACGTGGAGGTACAGGCGTACCGAATGTATCCGGACTGGAAAGCTTCGTCGATCGTGACATCATAGCCTATCGAACATATCATGTCACAGAAAATGCAAATAAAGACTTCGGCAAATCAACATATATGTTACCCTCACCCTTCTCCTTGTATACACGTAGTAGACGTAAGATATCTGTTAATGAAACTGTATTTGTATGGATCAAAGGTAACGCTGCCAAGATGCCTTACAGAAGATATCGTCGCCGTGCAAGACAGACAATATATAAAACAATTGAAGACGTGGAAATGACAACATCAGCCGCTGACAAGAAAAGGAATACTATCAAATCTGTCGCTGCACACTCTCTACTCGACGGACCCGCAGTCTTTTGTGGTTGCAGACTGAACTTCAGCATCGACATTAATGATTCGTTCACCCATGGCAACGGATGGTTAACAGTCGCTATAGTACGAGGTGGTACAGGCGTTCCTAATGTATCAGGACTGGAAAGTTTCGTCGATCGTGATATCATAGCCTATCGAACATATCATGTGACTGAAAATGCAAATAAAGACTTTGGCAAATCAACATATATGTTACTTAAAATCCGTCTTGATTGCAAATTTTTTTATTAATCATATGACCGGTTTCGGTTCATTCAGAACCATCTTCAGATCTGATATTTCAGTTACAGGAGTAACCCGTCCAAATCCAGCAACTTTCACATGCTACGTCACAGTTTGCTGGATTTGGACGGGTTACTCCTGTAACTGAAATATCAGATCTGAAGATGGTTCTGAATGAACCGAAACCGGTCATATGATTAATAAAAAAATTTGCAATCAAGACGGATTTTAAGTAACATAAGAATATAAGCAGTCATGAAGGCGAAACATGGACACACCCCACATTAATGTCCACTGACAGGTATCTGGATGCTTTTGATCAGACAGCGTATCATCATTGGTCTTTTTCTAGTCTAATTTGGCATTTTATTTTTAAGTACCAGTGAATATTTTATTTCATATTTTTATCGAAAAAAGAGGAGTAATCGTCTTAGAACGCTACTGGCTTGGGTAAATAATTGCAGTAATGTCAACATTTACATTGTTGATTGTTATTACTGTTTATATTCCACTTTCAGCATTTCGAGTTTTACGCAGTTTTCGGCTGTTGGATATTGGACAGCTGTAAGGCTTATCAAGATGCTCGTCACCTACAGATTGAAAACCAGTGGAAAACATACACTCACCTCATTTACATGGGGATCCCAAAACCGGATTTCAGAACCCAATTTCACAATAACGCCTCGGGTGGCCACGTAAATAATTGAAAATCGATTCTGGAAATCCACTTCTGGCTGCCGGTTTCCCAATTCCGCAAGAGTTTTTTGCTTCCACGTAAACGCAACCGGTTTTGAAACGTGCCTGTGCTGTCTCGTTTTTAAAGACTTTCGCCTATTAAGGACGGCGTGGCCTTTCGTTGTTGTTGTTATGGTCTTCAGGCCTGAGACTGGTTTGAAGCAGCTCTCCATGCTACTCTATCCAGTGCAAGCTTCTTCATCTCCCAGTTCTTACTGCAACCTACATCCTTCGGAATCTGCTTAGTGTATTCATCTCTTGGTCTCCCTCTACGATTTTTACCCTCCACACTGCCCTCCAATGCTAAATTGGTGATCCTTTGATATCTCAGAATATGTCCTACCAACCGATCCCTTCTTCTAGTCAAGTTGTGCCACAAACTCCTCTTCTCCCCAATTCTATTCAATACCTCCTCATTAGTTATGTGATCTACCGATCTGATCTTCAGCATTCTTCTGTAGCACCACATTTCGAAAGCTTCTATTCTCTTCTTGTCCAAACTATTTATTGTCCATGTTTCACTTCCATACATGGCTACACTCCATACAAATACTTTCAGAAATGACTTCCTGACACTTAAATCTATACTCGATGTTAACAAATTTCTCTTCTTCAGAAACGCTTTCCTTGCCATTGCCAGTCTACATTTTATATCCTCTGTACTTCGACCATCATCACTTATTATGCTCCCCAAATAGCAAAACTCCTTTACTACTTTAAGTGTCTCATTTCCTAATCTAATTCCCTCAGCATCACCCGACTTAATTCGCCTACATTCCATTATCCTCGTTTTGCTTTTGTTGATGTTCATCTTATATACTCCTTTAAAGACACTGTCCATTCCGTTCAACTGCTCTTCCACGTCCTTTGCTGTCTCTGACAGAATTGCAATGTCACCGGCGAACCTCAAAGTTTTTATTTCTTCTCCATGGATTTTAATGCCTACTCCGAACTTTTCTGTTGTTTCCTTTACTGCTTGCACAATATACAGATTGAATAACATCGGGGAGAGGCTACAACCCTGTCTCACTCCCTTCCCAACCACTACTTCCCTTTCATGCCCCTCGACTCTTATAACTGCCATCTGGTTTCTGTACAAATTGTAAATTGCCTTTCGCTCCCTGTATTTTACCCCTGCCAACTTTAGAATTTGGAAGAGAGTATTCCAGTCAACATTGTCAAAAGCTTTCTCTAAGTCTACAAATGCTAGAAACGTAGTTTTGACTTTCCTTAATTTAAGATAAGTCGTAGGGTCAGTATTGCCTCACGTGTTCCAGCATTTCTACGGAATCCTAACTGATCTTCCCCGAGGTCGGCTTCTACCAGTTTTTCCAATCGTCTCTAAAGAACTCGTGTTAGTATTTTGTAGCCGTGGCTTATTAAACTGATAGTTCGGTAATTTTCACATCTGTCAACACCTGCTTCCTTTGGGATTGGAATTATTATACTCTTCTTGAAGTCTGAGGGTATTTCGCCTGTCTCATACATCTTGCTCACCAGATGGTAGAGTTTTGTCAGGACTGGCTTTCCCAAGGCTATCAGTAGTTCTAATGGAATGTTGTCTACTCCCAGGGCCTTGTTTCGACTTAGGTCTTTCAGTGCTCTGTCAAACTCTTCACAGTATCGTATCTCCCATTTCATCTTCATCTACATCCTCTTCCATTTCTATAATATTGTCCTCAAGTACATCGCCCTTGTATAGACCCTCTGTATACTCCTTCCACCTTCCTGCTTTCCCTTCTTTGCTTAAAACTGGGTTTCCATCTGAGCTCTTGATATTCATACAAGTGGCTCTCTTTTCTCCAAAGGTATCTTTAATTTTCCTGTAGGCAGTATCTATCTTGCCCCTAGTGAGATAAGCCTCTACATCCTTACGTTTGTTCTCTAGCCATCCCTGCTTAGCCATTTTTCACTTCCTGTCGATCTCATTTTTGAGACGTTTGATTTCCTTTTTGCCGGTTTCATTTACTGCATTTTTGTATTTTCTCCTTTCATCAATTAAATTCAATATATCTTCTGTTACCCAAGGATTTCTACTAGGCGTTGTCTTTTTAGCTACTTGATCCTCTGCTTCATCCCTCAGAGCTACCCATTCTTCTTCTAGTGTATTTCTTTCGCCCATTCCTGTCAATTGTTCCCTTACGCTCTCCCTGAAACTCTGTACAACCTGTGGTTTAGTCCGTTTATCCAGGTCCCATCTCCTTAAATTCCCACCTTTTTGCATTTTCTTCAGTTTTAATCTACATTTCATAACCAATAGAGTGTGGTCAGAGTCCACATCTGCCCCTGGAAATGTCTTACAATTTAAAACCTGGTTCCTAAATCTGTCTTTTACCATTATACAAGGTGTTACAAAAAGGTATGGCCAAACTTTCAGGAAACATTCCTCACAGACAAATAAAGAAAATATGTTATGTGGACATGTGTCCGGAATCGCTTAATTTCCATGTTAGAGCTCATTCTAGTTTTGTCAGTATATACTGTACTTCCTCGATTCACCGCCAGTTGGCCCAATTGAAGGAAGGTAATGTTGACTTCGGTGCTTGTGTTGACATGCGACTGATTGCTCTACAGTACTAGCATCAAGCACATCAGTACGTAGCATAAACAGGTTAGTGTTCATCACGAACGTGGTTTTGCAGTCAGTGAAATGTTTACAAATGCAGAGTTGGCAGATGCCCATTTGATGTATGGATTAGCACGGGGCAATAGCCGTGGCGCGGTACGTTTTTATCGAGACAGATTTCCAGAACGAAGGTGTCCCGACAGGAAGACGTGAGAAGCAATTGATCGGCGTCTTAGGGAGCACGGAACATTCCAGCCTATGACTCACGACTGGGGAACAACGACGAGGACACCTGCAATGGACGAGGCAATTCTTCGTGCAGTTGACGATAACCCTAATGTCAGCGTCAGAGAAGTTGCTGCTGCACAAGGTAACGTTGACCACGTCACTGTATGGAAAGTGCTACGGGAGAACCAGTTGTTTCTGTACCATGTACAGCGTGTGCAGGCACTATCAGCAGCTGATTGGCCTCCACGGGTACACTTCTGCGAATGGTTCATCCACCAATGTGTCAATCCTCATTTCAGTGCAAATGTTCTCTTTACGGATGAGGCTTCATTCCAACGTGATCAAATTGTAAATTTTCACAATCAACATGTGTGGGCTGACGAGAATCCGCACGCAATTGTGCAATCACGTCATCAACACAGATTTTCCTGTGAACGTTTGGGCAGGCATTGTTGGTGATGTCTTGATTGGGCCCCATGTTCAACCTACGCTCAATGGAGCACGTTATCATGATTTCATACGGGATACTCTACCTGTGCTGCTAGAACACGTGCCTTTACAAGTACGACACAACACGTGGTTTATGCACGATGGAGCTCCTGCACATTTCAGTCGAAGTGTTCGTACGCTTCTCAACAACAGATTCGGTGACCAATTCCATGGCCTCCACGCTCTCCTGACCTCAACCCTCTTGACTTTCATTTATGGAGGCATTCGAAAGCTCTTGTTTACTCAACCCCGGTACCAAATGTAGAGACTCTTCGTGCTCGTATTGTGGACGGCTGTGATACAATACGCCATTCTCCAGGGCTGCATCAGCGCATCACGGATTCCATGCGACGGAGGGTGGATACATGTATCCTCGCCAACGGAGGACATTTTGAACATTTCCTGTAACAGAGTGTTTGAAGTCACGCTGGTACGTTGTGTTGCTGTGTGTTTCCATTTAATGATTAATGTGATTTGAAGAGAAGTAATAAAATGAGCTCTAACATGGAAAGTAAGCGTTTCCGGACACATGTCCACATAACATATTTTCTTTCTTTGTGTGTGAGGAATGTTTCCTAAAAGTTAGGCCGTACCTTTTTGTAACACCCTGTATAATCTATCTGATACCTGCTAGTATCTCCAGGATTCTTCCATGTATACAACCTTCTTTTATGATTCTTGAACCAAGTGTTAGCTATGATCAAGTTATGCTCTGTGCAAAATTCTACCAGATGGCTTCCACTTTCATTTCTTAACCCCAATCCATATTCACCTACTATATTTCCTTCTCTCCCTTTTCCTACTCTGGAATTTCAGTCACTCATGACTATTAAATTTTCATCTCCCTTCACTACCTGAATAATTTCTTTTATCTCGTCATACATTTCATCAATTTCTTCATCCCCTGCAGAGCTAGTTGGCATATAAACTTGTACTACTGTAGTAGGCATGGGCTTCGTGTATATCTTAGCCACAATAATGCGTTCACTATGCTATTTGTAGTAGCTTACCCGCACTCTTATTTTTTTATTCATTATTAAACCTACTCCTACATTACCTCTATTTGATTTTCTATTTATAATCCTGTATTCGCCTGACCAAAAGTCTTGTTCCTCCTGCCACCGAACTTCACTAATTCCCACTATATCTAACTTTAACCTATCCATTTCCCTTTTTGGATTTTCTAACCTACCTGCCCGATTAAGGGATCTGACATTCCACGCTCCGATCTGTAGAACGCCAGTTTTCTTTCTCCTGATAACGACGTCCTTCTGAGTAGTCCCCGCCCGGAGATCCGAATGGGGGACTATTTTACCTCGGGAATATTTTACCCAAGAGGACGCCATCATCATTTAACCGTACATTAAAGCTGCATGCCCTCGGGAAAAATTACGGCTGTAGTTTCCCCTTGCTTTCAGCCGTTCGCAGTACCAGCACAGCAAGGCCGTTTTGGTTAGTGTTACAAGGCCAGATCAGTCAATCATCCAGACTGTTGCCGCTGCAACTACTGAAAAGGCTGCTGCCCTCTTCAGGAACGACACGTTTGTCTGGCCTCTCAACAGATACCCCTCCGTTGTGGTTGCACCTACGGTACGGCTATCTGTATCGCTGAGGCACGCAAGCCTCCCCACCAACGGCAAGGTCCATGGTTCATGGGTGGGGCCTTTCGTGCAGTAAAGGAAAAATAGAAGTATTACACTGAAGCTGTGTACACGTCCTCTAAATGAAGAGAAATAGCGATTGTACCGACTAAATCATAAACTGTAACAGCGGTTTTCCAGGCGCCGTATTTAACTGGGCGCTTCAGACCTTAACATGTAAACATGACAGCGAAAAACGGTTTCCGAAATTCGGTTTTCGTGTTTTGAAAGATGTCGCATGTAAACATAGCGAATGATTATACATTCTATCGCAAAATTTTGTCTGATTGTTGCAATTATCCAGAGGAAAGTAAGTGAACAGCACTCTCAATACAGCGCGTAAATCTTACTTCATAAGCTGCTACAACGGTAGTCGTAAGCTGGAATGAGGTGCACACATGTCTATCGTGCTTTCACAGTGCCTAAACAGAAGTATTTCAGAGCACTGATCGAAGGCAGTAGAATATCGAGCAGTTTAAAAGCGAACATTTACATGCAATATGTTCTGGAGCTAATCGAGAGAAAAAGGGCAAGTGGTAGACCGTGAATATGTTATGGATTAAGGCTCATACAGGCATTCAATACAATTTAAATGTTCAGCAGTTGACAAAGCGAAGCGTTCAGGATGGGACTCCCAAGATTTATTCAGCATCCTTAAAAGGATTTTTTGTACAACGTTAAGTCACTTCCATTAGCGATGGCTTCACCACTGCCTTAAACGATAGACAGAATAGGATTTGTGTTATGTCTCATTCCACTCATACATGCTGATATACAACTGGTTCAATTTCTGTTTCAAATCTGAAAAAATAATCCTATCCGTGCCTAAAGGTTAATACGTAGCACTCTTTCCACAGACAGAACCAACACTGTGCTGAACATCAGCATAAACAGTTTATTTGGAGAATTTAGCTCTCGACTGCTAAAGTTGTGTGAGTAACGCTACAGTGGTTGTAGCTTTCATCAGGAGCCTGGTTTGATGCAACTCTTCATGCTAGTCCGTCCTGCGCAAACCTCTTCATCTCTGCATGACTGCTGCAACCTACATCCATTTGAACCTACTTGTTCTAGTCGAGCATTGGTCTCGCTCTAAGCCTTTTACCCTCTCCTACCTTCCCATATACTTCCATCCATTAACAAACTGGCGAATCCTGAATGCTTCACCGTATGTCTTATCAACTGATTCCATATTTTAGTCAAGTCGTGCCATAAATTTCTTTCCTCTCCAGTTAGATCCAGTACCCCAAGCATCATTTATGAGATCCACCCATCTAGTCTTCAGCATTATTCTATAGAACCATGTTTCAAAAACTTCTATTTTCTTCCTCCCTGAATTGTTTATCCTCCACGTTTCACTTCCGTTCGAACCTACACGCCAGGACGTTCAGGAAACAGTAACTTTTAACTCAAGTTTGTTCATGTTATATGGAATATAGTTGAGGCCAGTGACTATTATAAATTTACGAAATAATTACTTTCTGTTTCAGCAAAATTTTGCTAATTTTTACCAGCCCGATGCGTTTCGGCAACTCGCTGCCATCATTAGGTTCTTAACAGTTACAAGTACATTAATCTGAAGTTTGATGAGGTTTGTTTTGATGGGGATGCCAGGGAGGTAAGGTAGTGAAATATAACACTGCACAGAGATATTTATATATTTCAGAGTATACCTGAAGTGAGTTGCATATTGAAATGATCTTACTGATATTCTTACTTACATTTTTGCTGGAGATTTGTGTGGTGCACAGAGCACAGTAATAAACACCTCACTTGGGAATTTGACACTCAGATGTTTACATTTCAACTTCCAGGATAAACCTATTTCAGTTGCTGAGATTGCACAATTATATTAAGTTTTTTATATACAAGCGTTTTTATGTCATGGAACACATTAAATAATAGTATTATCGAGTATTTATGGGTTATTCAGCATTTTAAGGCTTTTTATTCAGCTAAATCCATTTACATTAATATTAGTAACACCTTCGTTTTACATAGGAGAAATTTTTGGAGGAGTTGACATTGTTATCTTCTCATTTTACCACTTGTCATGCACTATCTACGAATAAACTTTTATAGTTCTTCATACAAGTCTATTTGATGTCCCTTGTCCATTTTATGATCCATTATAAAGATCACTCTCTGTATCTTGGAATGGGTGGTGGTGTCCTTAATGAGCTTGTTTATTGTTGACCCAGTTTGGGCTATATAGAGAGCTTTACATGTATTACATACTCTTTTATAAATGGCTAATTATGTGTGTTTACTCCTCTGTGTTTTCATGTTATCTCTCAGTATGTTCTGCAGATTGTATTGTGAAAGTGATGTTAATGTAGTGCAGTCTGGAAGTGTTTCTTATTTTAAAGGAGGGTTTACTTGTGAATGGTATGCGAGCACTTAGTTTCCTTTTTTTCTGGGTGACAGATGGTTTCTTATTGTTTTTTGTTTTCTACATCTACATTGATACTCCGCAAGTCACCCAACGGTGTTTCTGTATGACGATGTCAATAAATGTGTCATCACAGCCATTTACTACAGCTATTTGACTGTGACCATTTCGTCGTCCTCCACACATTTATCCAGTGGTATATTAGCGGCTCTGGTAACTAGTGCTATGTATGCAGCATATTTGTGTGTTGTGGAGTGGCAAGACGGGCTGTGTATGTTGGTGCCTGCTGTTTTACTGTGCACTTTGAAGGTTTATCTGTTGTTTTCCTTAGTGATGTTCAGATGGAGGAAGCTGATGCTACCATTGTTTATGAAAACAATGGTAGCATTATATTTCTGTCCTGCTTACTAAACATGCTGAGAATGATTTTAATAGCTGCGCGGAGTGGCCGTGCGGTTTGAGGCGCCATGTCACGGACTGTGTGGCCCCTCCCGCCGGTGGTTAGAGTCCTCCCTCGACATGGGTGTGTGTGTTGTTCTTAGCATAAGTTAGTTTAAGTAGTGTGTAAGTCTAGGTAGCGATGACCTCAGCAGTTTGGTCCCTTAGGAATTCGCACACATTTTAACATTTTGAATGATTTTAATATCACTTAAAATCTATTTTTCAGATATGTTTTATTATCATTGTCATTCTACGTGTTATATTCTCTCTAGGCGGCAATCGTGTTATCTTGCTGCCGAAGTAACTAAACCCATCTACTGCATTTAGTATCTCATTTCCCAATATAAGTCTCTCAGGATCACCTTATTCCATTTTTGTTGATGTTCATCTTATAGACTCTTATCAAAGCACCATTAACTCCGTTAAACTGCTCTTCGAATTTCTTTGCTGTCTCTGACTGAACTACAATGTTATCAGCAAACCTGAAAGTTTTTATTTCCTCTCCACGAACTTAAATTCTTTTTTTTAAATGTGTCCTTCGTTTTCTTGACAACTTTCTGGATATGCAAACTGAACGATGTCGACGATAGGCTACATCTCTGTCTCTCTCGTTTCTTAAAAACTGCCTTTTCTTGCATTTCCTTCGACTCTTCCTAACTGCGGCCATAGGTTAATATCTACTGGAGACGGCATAGCACGTATAAAAAACAGTAATGTTTACTTATGTGTATAGTTTCAGAGTGACATTTCTCTGACTAGAATAAATACACTCCTGGAAATGGAAAAAAGAACACATTGACACCGGTGTGTCAGACCCACCATACTTGCTCCGGACACTGCGAGAGGGCTGTACAAGCAATGATCACACGCACGGCACAGCGGACACACCAGGAACCGCGGTGTTGGCCGTCGAATGGCGCTAGCTGCGCAGCATTTGTGCACCGCCGCCGTCAGTGTCAGCCAGTTTGCCGTGGCATACGGAGCTCCATCGCAGTCTTTAACACTGGTAGCATGCCGCGACAGCGTGGACGTGAACCGTATGTGCAGTTGACGGACTTTGAGCGAGGGCGTATAGTGGGCATGCGGGAGGCCGGGTGGACGTACCGCCGAATTGCTCAACACGTGGGGCGTGAGGTCTCCACAGTACATCGATGTTGTCGCCAGTGGTCGGCGGAAGGTGCACGTGCCCATCGACCTGGAACCGGACCGCAGCGACGCACGGATGCACGCCAAGACCGTAGGATCCTACGCAGTGCCGTAGGGGACCGCACCGCCACTTCCCAGCAAATTAGGGACACTGTTGCTCCTGGGGTATCGGCGAGGACCATTCGCAACCGTCTCCATGAAGCTGGGCTACGGTCCCGCACACCGTTAGGCCGTCTTCCGCTCACGCCCCAACATCGTGCAGCCCGCCTCCAGTGGTGTCGCGACAGGCGTGAATGGAGGGACGAATGGAGACGTGTTGTCTTCAGCGATGAGAGTCGCTTCTGCCTTGGTGCCAATGATGGTCGTATGCGTGTTTGGCGCCGTGCAGGTGAGCGCCACAATCAGGACTGCATACGACCGAGGCACACAGGGCCAACACCCGGCATCATGGTGTGGGGAGCGATCTCCTACATTGGCTGTACACCACTGGTGATCGTCGAGGGGACACTGAATAGTGCACGGTACATCCAAACCGTCATCGAACCCATCGTTCTACCATTCGTAGACCGGCAAGGGAACTTGCTGTTCCAACAGGACAATGCACGTCCGCACGTATCCCGTGCCACCCAACGTGCTCTAGAAGGTGTAAGTCAACTACCCTGGCCAGCAAGATCTCCGGATCTGTCCCCCATTGAGCATGTTTGGGACTGGATGAAGCGTCGTCTCACGCGGTCTGCACGTCCAGCACGAACGCTGGTCCAACTGAGGCGCCAGGTGGAAATGGCATGGCAAGCCGTTCCACAGGACTACATCCAGCATCTCTACGATCGTCTCCATGGGAGAATAGCAGCCTGCATTGCTGCGAAAGGTGGATATACACTGTACTAGTGTCGACATTGTGCATGCTCTGTTGCCTGTGTCTATGTGCCTGTGGTTCTGTCAGTGTGATCATGTGATGTATCTGACCCCAGGAATGTGTCAATAAAGTTTCCCCTTCCTGGGACAATGAATTCACGGTGTTCTTATTTCAATTTCCATGAGTGTAATATGTACTTGCGATTTAAGATTTTTCATTGCAGTCGACCTGAATGCCATCCAAAACCTTAACCGCGGCGCTACCTCGCTCGGTACTCGAGTCGTATAGTTTTCGATTGGATACCCATTTCTTGCAGTACTGGTAGTGATACAATCTCTAAAGAGAATGAGGCTACATGTAAAGTGATCCAGAGAGACATTAAGCGGAAACGTCCTTGCTCGTGATAAAGTTATTTATATATCAGAAAATTTTTCTGTCAGTATGTTAAAGATATCTCACACCATTCTGTAGTTCCTGAAATGCCATTTATGTCTCATGATCGCTCTTCATGGAAATAATGCCAGATATCGGTGAGAAAATACTTTTGCTCAGAATGTAGTATACTAACTTAAATGTTTTCCATGTCTTAGCAAGTCATAGGCACCTGAAGGTTTATGCTTTGTCTCTACAACTCAAGCGACAACGTCAAACACTCGTTAGCAAATGTATGCAGATTTGTTCACCAATACTGAATGATGGTGCATACCGATGGAAGAGTTAATAATCGCCTTTTCGTACCGAACTTCGGCAATGGCATGAAGCAATTTGTCATGCATTTAACGGGTTGATCGCGCTACTCTCCGTCGAGTGCTTCATTCTGCGCACGTCGTCTGTGAAGGACGAGGTACTGATGGTTAGGCTCTGGTGTCAGCTGAGTCAACTTTTGGTCCTGCCAAACAGATTTCCCCCTGGCACGTTGTTCAAGTTTACTCTCCGCCCTCGTGTTTGCTGATGCTATTGGAAACTGCGTGGGGGAGGTGCATATCACTTTTCGCTTCGTCTCTACCGCATCTTTCTTTTCTTTCTCTTTGTATTCGCAAACAAATGCACTTGTAAGATTGAATTTACTTTTAATACAACGCACAACCCATGTCCAAGGAGCAACAACCTCTCAGACTTTATTTTTAAACAGTCCGTTAACGTGGAACAATGTTTATCATAGGATGATTTTACAATGAATCAAGTATTTCTCACTTTTTGCGTCGCTCACATTCAGTTGATAATAATTATACATCTGTAAGACTTTTCTTCTTTATTATTGGACTTGAAATGTTGTCTTTCCATGCGCGTTTTATTCGCACTGAATAGGCATTGAAGCTTTTCGTGAGATCTAATTTTTAGACATCAACACACACGCGCCGTTGATATTAAGATACTTCATGTAAGTAATATGGAATTTTGTGATCTAGAAAGTTCATTTTACAATTTCAAACCGTTCTGTGTCTCCATAAATATTAGAAAGCACCGTATGGTGCGTGGCGGAAAGTAGTTTGTACCACTGCTACTGAAATAGAGCCAGGGAATGAGGACTGCCCATACGCCTCCGTGCGAGCCCTAATTTCTATCTTATCATCGTACTTGTCGTGCGAAATATACTTTGTCAGTAGTGAAATCGTCTTGCAGTCAGTTTCAGATGCCGGTTGCCTACGATGTGGACACATTTCCCTAACGAAATTTCTGGAGACAGAACCTCTCTTTAGGAATTAACATGGCTGCCGAAAACAACGATCGTGTGAAACCCAGCTCAGTCTGTTCGTCCACTAGACCCAGAAAGCAGTAGATACCGACGTCCAGGTTGATGCAACCGGCATTTGAAGCTGAGTGCAGGACGATTCCACTACTGGCAAAGTATATTTCGCACGAGAAGTACGATGATAAGATAGAAATTAGGGCTCGCACGGAGGCGTATGGGCAGTCCTCATTCCCTGGCTCTATTTCAGTAGCAGTGGTACAAAAGTAAAGTTGATCGTCGGTAAAGCAGATGCCAGACATAGATACATTGGAAGAATCATAAGGAAATGCAACCCGAAAACAAAGGAAGTAGGTTACACTACACTTGGTCGCCCACTGCTTGAATACTGCTCACCAGTGTGGGATCCGTACCAGATGGGGTCGATAGAAGAGATAGAGAAGATCCAACGGACAGTAGCGCGCTTCGTTACAGGATCGTTTAGTAATCGCGAAAGCGTCACGGAGATGATAGATAAACTCCAGTGGAAGACTCTGGAGGAGAGACACTCAGTAGCTCGGTAGGGGCTTTTGTTGAAGTTTCCAGAACATACCTTCACCGAAGAGTCAAGCAGTATATTGCTGCCTCCCACGTATATCACGCGAAGAGACCACGAGGATTAAATCAGAGGGATTAGAGCCCACAGAGAGGCATACCGACAATCTTTCTTCCACGAACAATACGAGACTGGAATAGAAGGGAGAGCCGATAGAGGTACTCAAAGTACCCTCCGCCACACACCGTCAGGTGGCTTGCGGAGTATGGATGCAGATGTAGATGTCATGTTCCCTGACTTCCTGAAGGAGTTTCCAAGAGTTCCGCACTGCCGTATAATCTTTTCAGAGTTATAAACCTCAAGATTTAAAATTATAAAATATTTCAGGTCAAGGTATGGAATATCAGTGCAGCTGTGTGACTGGACTGAAGATTTTCTAGCAAACAGAAAAAAATCAAATCTTTTTCAAAGGACAGAAGCGTTCAGACGTAAATGTAACTTCGTGTGTACCCAAGGGTATTTTACACTACCGTTACTTTTCACAACATGTAATAGTGACCTAGTGGAGATATGAGCAAACAATGGCTCACGGGCCGAATGCGGCCCGCGTAACGGTTTTTTCGCGGCCCGCCAAGACAGTCAGAATATTTGTGTAACAATTTATCCTCTTTCTGAAGTGCTAAGTTAACTAATGTGTGCAATCATTTTAAAAGGTGTGGACCTCCGCTGATCTCTGCTACCACAAAGAGGCCCCCGAGCTAAATGTATTGCCTGCACTTGACGTATTGGATAGTATCGGAAGTTCCATGACACTTTCCGCGGACCATGTCGTTGTATGCAGAGGAGCCACAACTTAAACAAAATTGTAGCGAAATACAGGAGGATCTTCAGAGGATGGACGATTTGTGCGGGAAATGTCAATGGATCCTGAACATCGATTAGTTAGTACTCGTATACTGCGCATAAATAGACGAAGAGACCCACTAGTGTCCCATTACACTATTAGTGACAAATCACTGGGAACCGTAACTGCTATAAAACACCTAGGAGTAGCCATTCGCGGCGACCTTAAAATGGAATGGCCACATAAAACAAATACCAAGAAATAGTAGATGCCACACTGGCATTCATTGTCGAACTAATACGAGAATGTAATTCCTTCGTGAAAGAGGTGCCTTACAAAACACTACAGCATATTCTTGACTACTGTTCATCAATCTGGGACCCTTACGAAGTATGACTAATAGAAAAGATGCAATAAAGAGGTTTGTTTAGTGAGTACGATAGCGTTACGAAGATGCTTGACAACCACCAGTGGCAGACGGTACAAGAAATGTGTTGTATGGAGCATTACCGTGAGTCAGTCTTCCCACGCCCCATTCGTGAATGGGACGGAAGTGGAGAGAGATAATGTTGCCAGAAGGTACCTCCGTAAAACAGCTTGGGCAATACAGATGTAGATGTGCATGTAAAGTAAATACCAGGAGTGTTAATTTGAAAAAGTAACTAGCAGTTTCACTACGCATCATTAAATACCAGTTGACAGGACTTCATTCTTAAAGTTCATTGCTGTCCTGAAGGATTTATTAATTGTGAGTCACGTTCCAGAAGAGTTTTACCATCCCTTCGTTACAGTTCCCATATAGGTTTCACCAATTTCAGCCACCATCCTGCTTCAACTAACCATCACCATCCATCATCCTCATTGTCTTCAACTTCTTCACTCTCATTTTCTCCGTCCCTCCTCTTCCTCATCAACATTCTCATCACTTTCTTCATTTTTCCTCAAAAATCGAATCGTACTAGTAAATATAATCATCATCCTGATCGGCATTCTTCTTGTAATCCTCATCCACCTCCCCTCCTCCTCTCATCATCACCCTCACCATTTCGCATACCCATCTTCCGCCTTATGAGGGGAAGACAGACATTGTAACGGTTGTTGTTGTTGTGGTGTTCAGTCCAGAGACTGGTTTGATGCGGCTCTGCATGCTACTTTATCCTGTGCAAGCTTCTTCATTTCCCAGTACCTACTGCGACCTACAGCCTTCTGAATCTGCTTTGTGTACTAATCTCTTAGTCTCCCTCTACGATTTTTACCCTCCATGCTGCCCTCCAGTACTAAATTGGTGATCCCTTGATGCCTCAGAATATTCCCTACCCACCAATCCCTTCTTATAATCAAGTTGTGCCACAAATTTCTCTTCTCTCCAATTCTATTCAATACCTCCTCATTAGTCATGTGATCTAATCTTCAGCATTCTTCTGTAGCACCACATTTCGAAAGCTTCTATTCTCTTCTTGTCTAAACTAGTTATCGTCCACGTTTCACTTCCATACATGGCTACACTCCACACAAATACTTTCACAAACGACTTCCTGACACTTAAATCTATATTCGGTGTTAACAAATTTCTCTTCTTCAGAAATGCTTTCCTTGTCATTGCAGTCTACATTTTATATCCTCTCTACTTCGATCATCATCAGTTATTTTGCTCCCCAAATAGCAAAACTCCTTTACTACTTTAAGTGTCTCATTTCCTAATCTAATTCCCTCAGCATCACCTGATTTAATTCTACTACATTCCATTATATTCGTTTTGCTTTTGTTGATGTTCATCTTATATCCTCCTTTCAAGACACTGTCCATTCCGTTCAACTGCTCTTCCAGGTCCTTTGCTGTCTCTGACAGAATTACAGTGTCATCGGCGAACCTCAAAGTTTTTATTTCTTCTCCATGGGTTTGAATTCCTACTCCATTTTTTTTTTGTTTTCTTTATTGCTAGCTCAATGTACAGACTGGATAGGAAACATACAGTATGTAACTGTAATAGGAAGTCTGTTAGAAAAGCATTCGACCTTATTTTTCTTTTGCGACCATGTAATGGGTTTGAATTAGCTCATTTGCATGAGCCGATCTTGAACCTTTGTGCACCTGTGTGAATCTTTTTCCTGCCTGTCGATAGCGTCAGTTGCTGCAAAGCAGCAGCTGAGTGAGATAGTGTGTGGTGGTCGCATTGAAAATGACGGAACGATTGTAGCAGCGCTACTGCATCAGATTTTACCAGAACCTGGGCGACAGCCAGGTCTAAACCTTTCGGATGATTGAGAGGGCTTTCAGGGACGATCACACAGGTTAATGAGTAGTACAACCGGTTTAAAGACTGCTGCACATAGGTGTAGAGCGAGCGACGCTCCGGTTGGCCATCGACATGTCGAAACGACCAATTCATGGTCAAAGTGAACGCTATTGCGGGATAGATGGGCGTCAGCACTTCTCCGGCACATTGCTTTTTGGCGGAAGATTTGGGCATCACGGGAGTGCCAGTGGAGCTTGTGCCGAAGCTGCTGATGGTAGAGCAATAGCAACTTCGTGGTGAAGTCTCACAGGACGTGCTGGGCTCCACAAACAGTAAACCTGACTACTTGAACACAGTCATCAATGGCGACAAGTCCTGTGTGTACGCTTGAATACTGTAATCCAGGGGTGGGCAAACGTTGCACGCGGCTCATGAGCGCACAGCGCTGCACGTGTGCTGCTCGCGTGCACGCGTCGACCGGGGCTGTGGCGACAGCCGGCAGGTTGCGGCAGTGTGGTGCCAGGCTAAGCTGCGGACGTTGATGCGAAGCGAGCACTATGTAGTGAACGTTGTATTTCAAGAAACGGAGAAGTGGAAAAAAGTAATGGGAGAATCATTTTTTCTTTGTGCAAAAACGTGAAAATTCGAAATGTTTAATACGTGGCAGTATTCTCGCTGGTCAACGGAAGTTTAGTATTGAACGCCATTATAATAAATTTCACAAGGACAGTACAATTTATTGTCGGATTCTGAGCGGATGAGGAAATTTGCTGAGCTTGTGAAGAGCGATCTGACGATACTAGATGAATGTGACGTAAGTTTCTGTTGTCACGAGAGATCTGCGACTTTCTTTCGTCATGTCTCTCATCTAACTGACTTAACATTTTATGGAGCACTGTTTTCAGTTTTTCAGGACGACAACAGTGATAGCTCAGAGGTACGTGCAAGTCATAAGATTGCGCTTAATGTAGCGAGAGCTGGAAAACCATTTGTTGAAGGTGAGTTTATAAAGGAGTGCATCAATGACGCTGCTGATTTATTTTGCCCGCTGAATGCAAATCAGTTTCGAGTTATTACTCTTTCCTGGCGGACTGTAACTCGTCGTATAAGTGCCATGGCAGGTGACGTTTACCGTCAATTAAGGAGTGCAGTGCAGGAGTTCATTGCATTTTCAATCGCACTTGATGAGTTCACAGACATTTCAGACACGGCGCAATTAGTGATTTATGTCCGCGGCGTGGACACTGCTCTGCACATAACAGAGGATTATTTTTAGATATGATATCTTTAAAAATCACGACCACCGGCGCGGACATCTTAAAAGCCGATGAAGAAGCTGTCGATTCAGCTGGCTTAAACTGGGAACGTTTGGTCTCAGTGACAACAGACGGAGCACCTGCAATGAAAGGGGAACAAATGGGATTTGTTGGATTACTAAGAAAAAAGCTACAGCGTACAGAATAATCATTGTACAGCATCCACTGCATTTTGCACCAAGAAGTACTGTGTGCAAAAGCAGCAAATCTGGGGGACGTCATGCAAGTGAGTATTTGGGCAGTTAATTATTTGAGGTCCCACGGGCTTACACATTGACACTTTCACACATATTTAGCTGAAATTTGGGAAGAGTACGGTGGCATACCATCCCACAGTGAAGGCCACTGGCTTAGCCGCAGTAATGCACTCAAAGCATTTTTTGAGCTGAGAATACCAATAAATCAGTTTTTAAAGGACAAAGGAAGGTACTATCCCAAGTTAGAAGATCCAGAGTGGGTTGCCAACCTTGCTTTTTTAGTAGACATTACCGGACACACGAATGCAATGAACACAAGTTTGCAAGGAGAAAATCAGCTAATTTGTGAAATGTCTTCCAGGCATTAAACGTATTGTAAGCTCCACCTGTGGCAATTAAATAAAACGTATCGTAGGTAATAGTTACTCTTTCAAACCATGATTTCTTTCAAGCACTCGTACTAACCTTATTCCTTCATTCAATACAGCAAGCTAGGAAACAAAACGCATTACAGAGGAAGGAGCAGAGAGACGGTATGGTGGGGAGACGAGAAAAGCGGGTGGCCAGTTTGCCCTTGTGTGCACGCAGGACAACTGTTAACAGCACACGAGCAAGTGCACCGCACACGTGCAGGATTCCTGCCCGCCCCTGCTGTAATCACTGGTGACGAGTCCTGGGTGTACGGGTAAGACCAGAAAACCAAATCCCAGTGCAAGCGTTCCTCGTCTCCAAGACCAAAGGAGGTCCGCCAAGTGTGCAGGAACGTCAAAGTGATGCTGAATGCTTTCTTTGACTCCCATGACGTGGTACATCACGAGTACGCATCACAGGTCAAACAGTTGCTAAGAATACGACAGGAATGTCCTGTGCTGCCTACGTGGTGCTGTGCGCTGCAAAGGGACTGGACTACTGGTCAACAACAAACTGGCGCCTTCCTCACGACAGTGCTCCAGGATATTCCTCGTACCCGAATCGGACTTTATTTGGTAAAAACCAGATTCCTCTGCGTCAACAGGCTGGTATTCTCCTTGTACGGGTCCCGGCGACTTCTGGCTGTTGCCCAAACTGAATAGTCTATTGAAATGAATGGTCTTTCAGACAAGAGAGGACATTGTGGCAGCAACGGTAGCCGAGCTAAACTTAATTCCCAAAGAGGCTTTTTCGGCATGCTTCCAACAATGCCGGCATCACTGGCAGAAGTGTGTGGACTTCCAAGGAAACTGCTTTGAGAATGACTAGATGTCCAACGCATCAAGTAACCTAATTTTTTTCCCCAGACAAAGGTCGGATACTTGTCTAACAGAACTTGTATTTTTCTTATGATGTTTAACCTGTAACATAAGATTATACACAGAAGCGCCAAAGAAACTGATATAGACACGCGTATTCAAATATAGAAATATGTAAACAGGCAGAATAAGGCGCTGCGGTCGGCAACGCCTGTATAAGGCGACAAGTGTCTGGCGGAGTTGTAAGATCGGCTACTGCTGCTACAATGGCAAGTTATCAAGATTTAAGTGAGTTTGAACATGGTGTTGTAACGGTGGACGAGCGATGGGACACAGCATCTCCGAGGTAGCCATGGAGTGTGGTTTCTTTAGTACGACCATTTCACGAGTGTACCGTGAATTTCAGGGATACGGTAAAACATGAAATCTACGACGTCGCTATGGATGGACGTGTAAGGGTATGGAGACAAGCTCCACGGACACTGCACTTCGGTAGGAGACTATTCAACCTGGTGGAGGCTCTGTACTGGTGCGGTGCGTGTGTTGGTGCAGTGGTATGGGGCCCCTAATACGTCTCACAGATGACATGTGCGTAAGCGTCATGTTTGATTACCTGCATCCATTCGTGTCCATTGTGCATTCCGACGGACTTTGGATATTCCAACAGGACAATGCGACACACCATACGTCCAGAATTGCTACAGAGTGGCTCCAGGAACACTCTTCTGAGTTTAAACACTTCCGCTGGGCACCAAACTCTCCAGACATGAACATTATTGAGCTTATCTGGGATGCGTTATAACGTGCTGATCAGAAGATATCTCCACCCCTTGTATTCTTACGGAGTTATGAACAGCCCTGCAGGATTCGTGGTGTCAGTTCCCTCCAGCACTACGTAAGACATTAGTCGAGTGCATGCCACGTTTCGAGGCGGCACTTCTGCGTGTTCGCGGGAGCCCTACACGATATTAGGCAGGGGTACCAGTGTCTTAGGCTCTACAGTGTTCCTCTTAATTATTAGATAATGATAACATTTTAAATTTTTAAATTCAGTTAATAGTTACGAGAAATATTGAAAATCAATTTCGTTTGCTCCTGAAAGCCGTTAGACAGGTATCCGGCAACTGGTACTGTATTTCGTGTTGCAGGTTCCCCGATACCCTCATAATGATTTCCTGACGGAACAACACGAAAAAATGATTAATGTATAGCAACGAAATTTCGGGAATACATTGGTCTAGGTAACAAATTTAATTGATTAACGTTGCAAGAGAATAGGTTAATGTAAGCACGAAATAAGCCGCTGCAAATGTGAAATACTGGTACATTAATAACCGGTGTAAACACCAGAAAGTTGAGTGCAAGAATGCAGACCTGCGTACATTGTGTTGCACAGGTGTCAAATGTCATTTTGTAGGATTGAGTTCCATAGCTGTGGCGCTTGGTCAGTCAATACAAGGACGTTAAAGCTTTCACAAAGTTTTGAACATGGCTGCTTGGTTCAGTGACCGTTTATAAATTAAAATTGAAACAAATGAGCCGGTGGTTACTATTGTTTAGTCTTATTAACCAGGTTCAAACACTTCTAAGAGTGATTTAATCAGAATTTAGACATTTAAAGTGGTCTATAACATAATTACAAATTTACGGGAAATTTTTTTTTTATATAAAGAAGAGTAACTACTGTCTCTGTCTTAGAAGTGTTGAACCTGGTTAATAAGACTAAAAAATTGTGACCGAGGGCTCATTTGTTTCAATTTTGGTTAATGTTTTTTTCTGGATGACGCTGCAGTTGTTGTCCGATGATGACCCATATCCATATGTGCTTGATTGGAGACATATCTGCTGATCGAGCAGGCCAAGGGAATATGTCGGCACTGTGTAGAGCGTGGTGTGTTACAACAGCGGTACGCAGGCGAGCGTTATCCTTTTGGAAACCGCACCTTGGAATGCTGTTCAGGAAAGTAACACAGATTTGCAGTCAGGGTGTGTGGGATAACCACGAGAGTGCTTCTACTGTCATACGAAATCGAATCGCACCCCAGACCACATCTAGGTGCAGTGTGTCTAGCACGCAGAAAGACTGGTTACAGGCCCTCAGCTGGCCGCCTCCTAACAAACACGTAGGCATCGCTGACAGCGAGAGAGAACCCGCTTTTGCCAGAAAACTTAAGAGACCTGCAGCCCGCCGTCCAGTGAGCTCTGCTTGACACCACTGAAGTCGCAAATGGCGATGGTTGGGGTCAGCAGAATGCAGGCTGCAGGGAATCTGGCTCCGAGCCGTCCTTCAAGTATGCGATTTGTAACATTTCGTTGTGTCACTATGGCCCCAGCTGTTGCTCAGTGATACGTGGTACTTACTGGAATTAAGGAAAACGTGGAAGGGAGGACCCAGCACCTATTTACACTCCTGGAAATGGAAAAAAGAACACATTGACACCGGTGTGTCAGACCCACCATACTTGCTCCGGACACTGCGAGAGGGCTGTACAAGCAATGATCACACGCACGGCACAGCGGACACACCAGGAACCGCGGTGTTGGCCGTCGAATGGCGCTAGCTGCGCAGCATTTGTGCACCGCCGCCGTCAGTGTCAGCCAGTTTGCCGTGGCATACGGAGCTCCATCGCAGTCTTTAACACTGGTAGCATGCCGCGACAGCGTGGACGTGAACCGTATGTGCAGTTGACGGACTTTGAGCGAGGGCGTATAGTGGGCATGCGGGAGGCCGGGTGGACGTACCGCCGAATTGCTCAACACGTGGGGCGTGAGGTCTCCACAGTACATCGATGTTGTCGCCAGTGGTCGGCGGAAGGTGCACGTGCCCGTCGACCTGGGACCGGACCGCAGCGACGCACGGATGCACGCCAAGACCGTAGGATCCTACGCAGTGCCGTAGGGGACCGCACCGCCACTTCCCAGCAAATTAGGGACACTGTTGCTCCTGGGGTATCGGCGAGGACCATTCGCAACCGTCTCCATGAAGCTGGGCTACGGTCCCGCACACTGTTAGGCCGTCTTCCGCTCACGCCCCAACATCGTGCAGCCCGCTTCCAGTGGTGTCGCGACAGGCGTGAATGGAGGGACGAATGGAGACGTGTCGTCTTCAGCGATGAGAGTCGCTTCTGCCTTGGTGCCAATGATGGTCGTATGCGTGTTTGGCGCCGTGCAGGTGAGCGCCACAATCAGGACTGCATACGACCAAGGCACACAGGGCCAACACCCGGCATCATGGTGTGGGGAGCGATCTCCTACACTGGCCGTACACCACTGGTGATCGTCGAGGGGACACTGAATAGTGCACGGTACTTCCAAACCGTCATCGAACCCATCCTTCTACCATTCGTAGACCGGCAAGGGAACATGCTGTTCCAACAGGACAATGCACGTCCGCATGTATCCCGTGCCACCCAACGTGCTCTAGAAGGTGTAAGTCAACTACCCTGGCCAGCAAGATCTCCGGATCTGTCCCCCATTGAGCATGTTTGGGACTGGATGAAGCGTCGTCTCACGCGGTCTGCACGTTCAGCACGAACGCTGGTCCAACTGAGGCGCCAGGTGGAAATGGCATGGCAAGCCGTTCCACAGGACTACATCCAGCATCTCTACGATCGTCTCCATTGGAGAATAGCAGCCTGCATTGCTGCGAAAGGTGGATATACACTGTACTAGTGCCGACATTGTGCATGCTCTGTTGCCTGTGTCTATGTGCCTGTGGTTCTGTCAGTGTGATCATGTGATGTATCTGACCCCAGGAATGTGTCAATAAAGTTTCCCCTTCCTGGGACAATGAATTCACGGTGTTCTTATTTCAATTTCCAGGAGTGTATTTAACAATATATTGTTGTTGTGGTCTTCAGTCCTGAGACTGGTTTGATGCAGCTCTCCATGCTACTCTATCCTGTGCAAGCTTCTTCATCTCCCAGTACCTACTGCAACCTACATCCTTCTGAATCTGCTTTAGTGTATTGATCTCTTGGTCTCCCTCTACGATTTTTACCCTCCAAGCTGCCCTCCAATGCCAAATTTGTGATCCCTTGATGCCTCAAAACGTGTCCTACCAACCGATCCCTTCTTCTAGTCAAGTTGTGCCACAAACTTCTACTCTCCCCAATCCTATTCAATACCTCCTCATTAGTTACGTGATCTACCCATCTAATCTTCAGCATTCTTTTGCAGCACCACATTTCGAAACCTTCTATTCTCTTCTTGTCCAAACTAGTTATCGTCCATGTTTCACTTCCATACATGGCTACACTCCATACAAATACTTTCAGAAACGACTTCCTGACACTTAAATCTATACTCGATGTTAACAAATTTCTCTTCTTCAGAAACGATTTCCTTGGCATTGCCAGTCTACATTTTATATCCTCTCTACTTCGACCATCATCAGTTATTTTACTCCCTAAATAGCAAAACTCCTTTACTACTTTATGTGTCTCATTTCCCAATCTAATTCCCTCAGCATCGCCCGACTTAATTTGAGTACATTCCATTATCCTCGTTTTGCTTTTGTTGATGTTCATCTTATATCCTCCTTTCAAGACACTGTCCATTCCATTCAACTGCTCTTCCAAGTCCTTTGCTGCCTCTGACAGAATTACATTGTCATCGGCGAACCTCAAAGTTTTTACTTCTTCTCCATGAATTTTAATACCTACTCCGAATTTTTCTTTTGTTTCCTTTACTGCTTGCTCAATATACCGATTGAATAACATCGGGGAGAGGCTACAACCCTGTCTCACTCCTTTTCCAACCACTGCTTCCCTTTCATGACCCTCGACTCTTATAACTGCCATCTGGTTTCCGTACAAATCGTAAATAGCCTTTCGCTCCCTGTATTCTACCCCTGCCACCTTCAGAATTTGAAAGAGAGTATTCCAGTTAACATTATCAAAAGCTTTCTCTAAGTCTACAAATGCTTGAAACGTAGGTTTGCCTTTTCTTCATCTTAGTCGTAAGGTTAGTATTGCCTCACGTGTTCCAACATTTCTATGGAATCCAAACAGATCTTCCCCGAGGTCGGCTTCTACCAGTTTTTCCATTCGTCTGTAAAGAATTCGCGTTATTATTTTGCAGCTGTGACTTATTAAACTGGTAGTTCGGTAATTTTCACATCTGTCAACACCTGCTTTCTTTGGGATTGGAATTATTATATTCTTCTTGAAGTCTGAGGGTATTTCGCCTGTCTCATACATCTTGCTCACCAGATAGTAGAGTTTTGTCATGACTGGTTCTCCCAAGGCCATCAGTAGTTCTAATGGAATGTTGTCTACTCCCGGGGCCTTGTTTCGACTCAGGTCTTTCAGTGCTCTGTCAAATTCTTCACGCAGTATCTTATCTCCCATTTCGTCTTCATCTACATCCTCTTCCATTTCCATAATATTGTCCTCAAGTACATCGCCCTTGTATAAACCCTCCATATACTCCTTCCACCTTCCTGCCTTCCCGTCTTTGCTTAGAAATGGGTTGCCATCTGAGTTCTTGATAGTCATACACGTGGTTCTCTTTTCTCCAAAGGTCTCTTTAATTTTCCTGTAGGCAGTATCTATCTTACCCCTAGTGAGACAAGCCTCTAGCCATCCGTGATTAGCCATTTTGCACTTCCTGTCGATCTCATTTTTGAGACGTTTGTATTCCTTTTTACCTGCTTCATTTACTGCAATTTTATATTTTCTCCTTTCATCAATTAAATTCAATATATCTTCTGTTACCCAAGGATTTCTACTAGCCATCGTCTTTTTACCTACTTGATTCTCTGCTGCCTTCACTACTTCATCCCTCAGAGCTACCCATTCTTCTTCTACTGTATTTCTTTCCGCCATTCCTGTCAATTGTTCCCTTATGCTCTCCGTGAAACTGTTTACAACCTCTGGTTTAGTCAGTTTATCCAGGTCCCATCTCCTTAAATTCCCACCTTTTTGCAGCTTCTTCACTTTCAATTTGCAGTTCATAACCAATAGATTGTGGTCAGAATCCACATCTGCCCCTGGAAATGTCTTACAATTTAAAACCTGGTTCCTAAATCTCTGCCTTACCATTATATAATCTATCTGATACCTTTTAGTATCTCCAGGATTCTTCCAGGTATACAACCTTCTTTTATGATTCTTGAACCAAGTGTTAGCTATGATTAAGTTATGCTCTGCGCAAAATTCTACCAGACGGCTTCCTCTTTCATTTCTTCCCCCCAATCCATATTCACCTACTATGTTTCCTTCTCTCCCTTTTCCTACTGACGAATTCCAGTCACCCATGACTATTAAATTTTCGTCTCCCTTCACTACCTGAATAATTTCTTTTATCTCGTCATACATTTCATCTATTTCATCATCATCTGCAGAGGTAGTTGTCATATAAACTTGTACTACTGTAGTAGGCATAGGCTTTGTGTCTATCTTGGCCACAATAATGCGTTCACTATGCTGTTTGTAGTAGCTAACCCGCACTCCTATTTTTTATTCATTATTAAACCTACTCCTGCATTACCCCTATTTGATTTTGTATTTATAACCCTGTGATCTCCTGACCAAAAGTCTTGTTCCTCCTGCCACCGAACTTGACTAATTCCCACTATATCTAACTTTAACCTATCCATTTCCCTTTTTAAATTTTCTAACCTACCTGCCCGATTAAGGGATCTGACATTCCACGCTCCGATCCGTAGAACGGCAGTCAGTTTTCTTTCCTCTGATAACGACGTCCTCTTGAGTAGTCACAGGTCGGAGATCCGAATGGGGATTATTTTACCTCCGGAATATTTTACCCAAGAGGACGCCATCATCATTTAATCACACAGTAAAGCTGCATGCCCTCGGGAAAAATTACGGCTGTAGTTTCCCCTTGCTTTCAGCCGTTCGCAGTACCAGCACAGCAAGGCCGTTTTGGTTGGTGTTACAAGGCCAGATCAGTCAATCATCCAGACTGTTGCCCCTGCAACTACTGCAAAGGCTTCCGTTGTGGTTGCACCTACGGTAAGACCATTTGTATCGCTGAGGCACGCAAGCCTCCCCACCAACGGCAAGGTCCATGGTTCATATATAACGATAAAATTTTCTGTAACAAAGTGAACAAATTTGCAAATGTCTTTTGACCTTAAACCTGAAGTTGAACAAGCTTTTGCAAAACAGCAAACAATATGACAATGATTACAAGACGGCCGGATCTGGAGCGCGCCCGTTATCGGCTGAAACAGCGCTGTTTCCTACCACGCTCGACACACTCTGTCTCATTGAATGCCCTTCTGCAACACATGAAAACTATATAAGCACCATTGATGACAAAAGTGGTTCAGTTACTCAAAACAGATGACGTAACTCTTTGAAAGCTGCATGACGAAATATTCGGGGCTAAGATGGGTACCTGTGCTTACAGGTTAACCAGATTGGGAAACAATATGACAATGATAAGGATTACTTCAGAGCAACCAACCTCTTCATCTCAATCGGCAGCTAAGGTGCGACTGGATCCCCACCCGTCCCTTCTGACAATTTCATTTTGGCTGAAGCCCTGGTGACAGTTGGCTGTTAATATTTTCAAAGTTAAACTGACTGTCAGTTGTTAAGACCGCTCTGAAGAAACGTCTTAAAAAACATTAGTTGTGAACACTTTTTACAAGAGGACTCCCCCGACGGAACCACAAGATCCACCTAAAATACACCAATAATGAGCCGGTCTTTCAAACACAGCACCGACCAGCTTAGTACAACAAGTTGTTCAGATTATAACTAATGGCTGAGAAGTGCAATTACAATCAAAGAATTTAACCGGTTAACATCTAAAACTGACCACAAGGTCCCTCTTTTGCGTAACAGCAAACTGTGCCTTAGTACAATAGCTCCGGCTGTATTTACGACCTGGAGCTGATTCATTAGAACATTAATGATCGTACATACACCGGCAAGCAAAGACCTTCTAAGGGCACAACCCACAGATTCCAACTCTTCTTCATACATATTACCAGTGGGGCCGGAAGAGGGATAGTCGATTCTACACCTGAGCCAGTGGCGTCGGACATAACACACTGCTAACTCAATCTCGCCACGGCACACATAGATTCCTCTTACATATGCAGTACGATGCGCCAGAGCCATAGGCCGAAAACGACGGTTTTTCTTCACGGTAGTGCGACGTGGCCATCCTGAGGCCAGTCTTCTTGCAACCGTACAATCTCGTGACCATTGCTGCCAGCAGTTATGTACACTGGCTACATTCCTGCCAAGTCTTTCTGCAATGTCGCCGAAGGAACATTTAGCTTCACGTATCCATTTTATACGATCTCGTTGAAACTGACTGATGTGCTGATAATAGCATCTTTATCACTCTGAGAACATTCTCGACTGAAATCAACTCATCACGTTCAGTCTAAAAAGGTAACTAAAGCTCATGACTGTTACAGTGTGTATTTAAAGCAAACCTCATTTGCATCCTCAGAGTTGCGCTACTCTTATGCGACTGACGTGAAATTTGAACAGACATCCTCTTTTAGAGGAGAGATGCCTTCCAACTTTCATTTACGTCACACAACTTCTTTTTCATGTCGTGATTATTTTCCGTCAGTTTGTTTAAGAATCGTTTTCTAGTGGTCAAGAGAAAACTGCTTGACGTCAATAGTGCTCTTTTCTGGAGAAATGATTCTTGCTTTTAGGTCCATTGTACTTCGATCTATCTCTATGGTGTAGCCTAATTTCCAGGGTACCTTAAAGTTGTCACTTGTGCCAGCTTTTCACGTTAAAGTTGCACGACAGCGTTCTGTTTTCCATCTCTTGCGTAATTCGGAACTTTTGTTTTGATTCTGTCAGTCACGTCTGTGATGGCTTGAGCTGTCGTCAGCACCCCGGTCGGCAAAGATGAAGCGCAAAGGTCGGTAGTAGGCGCTGGGTCAAGCGCGCCTACCGCGAGAGTGACCAGTGACACACCACAAGCAACACGCCGCCAACGCCCTCTCGACAGCAAGTATTTAGGCCCCCCGCCCCTGACTGGAGAGCCCCCCCCCCCCCCCCCCCCCCAGTTGCTCCTCTTCTAGTTTGGCGTCTGTCAGTATACCTGCAGAGCAGCCTTGGTTCATCACAGGCTACGAAAGTACATAGCGACGAGATTAGTGACCGTAGTGGGACTAGCAGTGGAACACTAAGGTTTGTAACAGCAAGATTGCATGAGTCTGCAAGAGGACTATTATTGATGAGCTTGTATCACAACACATTGATTCTCGTCAAGTTAAGTTTCCAGTACACGTAAATAAAGAGCCGTGTTAATCCACGTGTGCATTTGTGTTGTAGAAAGAGGATACTGGCCAACCGTAACAACATCCACTTCCTCGCTCCCTTGTTGCACAAGACTCTGCAGTGGCGACGAGAATGGTGAGAGGTAGTGTCTCAGGAAGGGCCAGGATAAGGTTACGATGGCCGTAATCAGTTACTCTCAGTTGCACAACAAATAGGGAAACTTTAATTAATGAAATTAAAATTTTAAAACAATCTCTTAAAAAAACAAAATTGGCTGTATGACTGCTGAAGGCCTTATCACAGAAAAAAATTTCACAATTTTAGGGCCGAAGGCCATGAACAATAACCTCAAACAACAAACGACTGAAGGCCAGAATTAGAAGTCAAAGAACAATTCCAAATAGCAGTTTTAAAATGAATCTCTCGCTTTTAAAACAAGTTTGCTTAAAAAACACTTAGTGTAGCACGGCTGAAGGCCTTATCACGAAAGCAGTGAAATTATTGCTCGGCTGAAGGCCACATACAAATTAAAATAACAATGACTTAAGGCCTGAATTAGAAGTTAGAAGAACAGTTCCAAATAGCACACATTTCAACAAATACCTTGCTTTTAAAACAAGTTTGTTTTAAAAAAATATTATTGTAACATGGCTGAAGGCCTTATCATGATAAAGGTGAAATTATTGCTCGGCTGAAGGCCACACGCAATTTCAAATCACAAACGGCTGAAGGCCTGAATTAGAAGTCAGAAGAATAATTCCAAATAGTACTTTTAAAATAAATCCCTTGGTCTTAAAACAAGTTTTCTTAAAAAAACACTGTAACATGGCTGAAGGCCTTATCACCAAAGAAGTGAAATTATTGCTCAGCTGAAGGCCACACCAAGAATAATGAGAACATTTCAAATATCCTCAAAACAAACAAACAAACATCACAATCTAAGGAATCAGGAGAAGCGGTTCTCAGCAAGTGTTCTGAGGGTCGGACTGGGACAGCAACTCAAACATAAGGTAAGGTGAGACAGGCAGCCAAGAGTTGCACTCACATAACAGGATGGCAACTCAAACTAGGGACATCTTAAGCGCCGACCGACCGACTAACCAATCCGCCTAACGCCCGATCACTCGTACAACGATGGAATATTTTTAGACAGGGCGAAGAGACAGACAGCACTACGTCTTCAGAAAACACCCAAGGCCGAAGGAAACACTACAACCAAGGTAGACCTCCCCAATAAATACGCACAGTACAGTGCAAGAGGCTGTCGAACTACACGCCGTGTCGGACAGCATAAACACGATGAGGAAAGGTACACTGCCGGAAAAGTACGCTAACCTCCAGGGCAGGTAACTGAGACGTTAGCGGCCACAAGGCAGAAAAGACAGCTGGATGCACTTCACTAATAACAATAATACTAAATTCAATGATGAGTAACAAATAGCGAAAGGCGGTTGCAATATTTCACCGCCTCGAAACACTTCACTCGTTGCCGCCAGCCTCGGCGGCCCTGCGAGCAACAACCCGCTGACCAAAGGCGGGATCTCAGAATAGTCGAGCTTGAATTAGCAGTTAGCTCTTGACTCAATTTAAACGTCCAGGGTACGGTGTGCAATGAACGCACTGCTCTCGCAGCTACCCCTCCTCGATCCGGCAGTGGCAGCACGCCGCCAGCGGCCCCGGCTTGCCCTCGCGCTGCACGGAGCTGCCCGCTGCTGTGCCCCAAACCGACCTGGTGTCCCTTTCACAACTGCGCACTCCACTCGACGCGACCCGGAAATACTAGCGTCGCTCTGAAAATACAGGGTGATTCAAAAAGAATACCACAACTTTAAAAATGTGTATTTAATGAAAGAAACATAATATAACCTTCTGTTATACATCATTACAAAGAGTATTTAAAAAGGTTTTGTTTCACTCAAAAACAAGTTCAGAGATGTTCAATATGGCCCCCTCCAGACACCGAGCAATATCAACCCGATACTCCAACTCGTTCCACACTCTCTGTAGCATATCAGACTTAACAGTTTGGATAGCTGCTGTTATTTCTCGTTTCAAATCATCAATGGTGGCTGGGAGAGGTGGCCGAAACACCATATCCTTAACATACCCCCCGTAAGAAAAAATCGCACGGGGTAAGATCAGGGCTTCTTGGAGGCCAGTGATGAAGTGCTCTGTCACGGGCTGCCTGGCGGCCGATCCATCGCCTCGGGTAGTTGACGTTCAGGTAATTACGGACAGATAACTGCCAATGTGGTGGCCCTCCATCCTGCTGAAATATGAATTGTTGTGCTTCTTGTTCGAGCTGAGGGAACAGCCAATTCTCTAACATCTCCAGATACTGTAGTCCAGTTACAGTAGCACCTTCTAAGAAAAAGGGACCAAAAACTTTATTGTCTGAAATGGCACAGAAAACGTTCACCTTAGGCGAGTCACGTTCATACTGAGTTATTTCCCGCGGATTCTCAGTGCCCCATATACAGACATTGTGACGGTTGACTTTCCCGTTAGTGTGGAAAGTTGCTTCATCACTAAACACAATCTTTGAAACGAAAGATTCATCTGTTTCTATTTGAGCAAGGATAAAATCATAGAAATCGATTCTTTTAATCTTATCAGCTGCAGACAGTGCTTGAACCAATTTCAGACGATAGGGTTTCATAACTAACCTTTTTCGTAGGACTCTCCATACAGTTGATTGTGGAATTTGCAGCTCTCTGCTAGCTCTGCGAGTCGATTTTCCTGGGCTGCGAACAAATGCTTGCTGGATGCGTGCTACATTTTCATCACTCGTTCTCGGCCGTCCAGAACTTTTCCCTTTGCACAAACACCCATTCTCTGTAAACTGTTTATACCAACGTTTAATACACCACCTATCAGGAGGTTTAACACCATACTTCGTTCGAAATGCACGCTGAACAACTGTCGTCGATTCACTTCTGCCGTACTCAATAACACAAAAAGCTTTCTGTTGAGCGGTCGCCATCTTAGCATCAACTGACGCTGACGCCTAGTCAACAGCGCCTCAAGCGAACAAATGTACAACTAAATGAAACTTTATAGCTCCCTTAATTCGCCGGCAGATAGTGCTTAGCACTGCCTTTTGTCGTTGCAGAGTTTTAAATTCCTAAAGTTGTGGTATTCTTTTTGAATCACGCTGTAGTACCATAGTACTCGTATCGATAAGCGCTGCTGCTGCCACTCACAGGCAAGTAAGCCAGCAACTTAGTGACGCCAGTAAATCGAATAAGAAACGAGATGCCATAACCGCAGTGACAAAATGCCAAGCAATAAACGGCATGAACACGAGCTGCGCACGGCTCGGATGGGATATTGGCGAACGAGTATAATTCAATGGCGATCGAAGTTAATCAACTTGGCCGGAGATTTTGCTTGCTTCTCCTGTGTCTTAACTTGCAAAGGTGATCGTTGCTAATTTGTTGTTGTCTTCTTGCATGTATTCCAGGAGGGGCGCTGCAGAACTAATAAAATTTCTCTTTTCAGACTGTTTGCTCTCTTTTTGATATAACGTATTTGTGTAATGCACGAATTCCCCGCCCCTCCACCCTGCCCCCCCCCCTCACGGCCTCAACCGCAGACGGCCATTGTGATGGATCTAACACAAGTTTTCACTTTCAGACCCAACAAATTGCTACCCTGCAGACGGCGGTACAACAACTACTCGCTGCACAAGCTGTGTCGGCTGCACAACCGGCCAACCAGTTTTCCCAACAAGTGCCGCCGACCGGCATACCGCCGTTCCGGCAATTTAAGGACACAGAAGGGGAACGGATTGAATGACTCAGTTTCAAGCACATTGTCAAGTTCACCGTCTTCAACGTGCTGTTAAGTTACATCACTTCCTTTCGATTGCGGGGTCCCCATTGTTCAGGCCAATACAAAAACTGTTCCCAACAGCGTCTCCCGACGTACGCAGCTATAACCAAGTAATCGCTGCATTAACTCAATACTGTGACCAGCAAGATATCAGTTCTTTCGCTTGCAGAGAAGGCCGGAACAGACGTACTACCAGTGGTACACAGAACTTACGGGCATGTCTAGGAAGTGTAAATTTAAGTGTAGTTGTGGCAACCTTTACAGTGATTTAATGATACAGGACGCAATAACAATGTCCCAGATAGTAGAATATGGGAACAGATCATAAAGTACTCTGATCCATCACTTCCCCAAGTATCGCAAATCTTAGGGCAGTCTGAGTGAGGTGCCCTAGCGGCCGATAAGTTTGAACCAGGCCGCGACTTCTCGGGTCGAGTGGCCCCTTGGTCACGACCACTCACGCCCCCCCCCCCCCCCCCGCCTCCTCGCCCCCAAAGCAGCCACAACGACGAACGTGTACACAGACTCGCTTGTAGACATTAAACAGTCCTGTGAATTTACTGAAATCTTGTCCTAGATGCTTTGCTCGCCCTAAAAGACAGGATTGCCCATCACGTAACGCAACGTGTTACTCGTGTGGAAAGAAAGGGCCATGTCCAATGAATTTGTTTGCAACGTCACGAAAACGCCAATTTTGCCTCTTCCCAGAAAAAACAGGCTCGTGCATATGCCTACAATAGGTCCTGGCAAAAGTAAGATTAAGGTTGTGCCTCCTTCTCGCCCTAGTGCTGTGCAATGGCGGTCTAACAAACTATTTGTCTCTCTACGAATTGCTGGCTGTCGTGTGAACTTTCAGCTAGACATGCGTATCTCAGGAACTTTGCTTAATCGTGTCACGTACGAACAATTCGGCTCACCACGCCTTTCTAAATCTAGCAAGCACCTCACTGCTTACGACGGACAGGAAATTCCAGTGTTTGGACAGTGTAGTTTACCTGCCATTTACAAATCTCACACTAGGACTGCTGAGGTATACGATTGGTAAGCAGGGCATATGGGCTGCTGGAGTGGAACGCTGACCACATTTGAGGATACAAAAATTTATTTCCACCACGTTAATTAAAGCAGATCACTTGTAACAACACAATGATTAATTAATATTTACAAATTTGCGGTGATCTACTCCGATTATTGAATTGTATAAAAGCAACAAGAATAATTCTAAAAATAATTTTAGTGAAAAACAGCCTTATGGCCCTAACTTTAAATTAATAAAAAATTACTTTACACAAATGTGACTGCAGCTCATGGTCTCACGGTAGCGTTCTCGCTTCCCAAGCACGGAGTCCTGGGTTCGATTCCCAGTGGGTCAGGGATTTTCACCTGCCTCAAGATGACTGGGTGTTATTGTGTCGTCTTCATCATCATCATTCATTCCCATTATGGTCGGAGGAAGGCAATGGCAAACCACCTCCACTAGGATCTTGCCTAGTACAGCAGTGCGGGTCTCCCGCATCATTCCCCTACACTCCGTCACGGAGTATGGGACTTCATCATCATCGTTACACAAATTACCTTAACGTAACTACAGATCTGAGCTCACTGGCCAATTATTAGGCCTTCTGAATATGAAAAATAACAATTTGTAAAAGCTGTTAGGTTAAAAAAATACTCAAATAGAAAGATCTCATAAATACGTGAATTAACTATCATGGAAAACATTTGGCAATATATTATGATAACCTGAAAGATCTACAGAGCAATCAGCACTTTCTCTACGTTTGGCTTTCACATGGTTCGCGCGTCTGAATTCCGTGCTCGAGAGCTCAAGTGACAACAACAGGCTGGAGGACCTGCGCACGCCAATAACGGCTTCTAGAACACACAAACCCAGTATTTGTGGTGTCACTGCCAGACACCACACTTGCTAGGTGGTAGCTTAAATCGGCCGCGGTCCATTTAGTACATGTCGGACCCGCGTGTCGCCACTGTGTGATCGCAGACCGAGCGCCACCACAAGGCAGGTCTCGAGATACGGACGAGCACTCGCCCCAGTTGTACGGACGACATTGCTAGCGACTACACTGACGAAGCATTGCTCATTTGCAGAGCAGAGCGTAACTTGGACAGAGAAACTATCTTGCCGAGAGCATCGCAGGAAGTCACTGCTCAAAGGACAGTGAATTCTACTGTTTTGAAATCAAGAGGCAGTGGGAACGTATTCTGTTTAGATGCCTTTTATTTGTTTGGACTTAGCATCTAATACTATGTACTTTCAGGTTCTTCTTTTGCACCAAGAGACAGTGATTAAAGAATTTCCTGAGCTATTTTCAGAAGGAATGGGAAAAGCTAATAATTTTGTAGCGCATGTTACATTGAAGGCAATGCACAGCCTAAGTTTTTCCGGGTCCGCCCTGTCCCAGTTGTTTTAAGAGACAAAGTAGCCAGTGAATTGAAAGAATGGCAAGACAATGGTGTAACTTCTCCCATTCAAGCTAGTCAGTGGGCAAATCCTCTGATTTTGTTGACTAAGCTTTCTTGTCGCATTCACATTTGTGTTGATTTCAAGTCTACAGTCAACCCACAGACAGTAGTTGACGCTTATCCGTTACCTCCCCCTGAGGAGCTCATGGACAGAATTGGTGCAAGAAGTTACTTTTCTAAGATATATTTGCGTGATGCCTACTTGCAAATTACATTGGATGAAAAATCACTGAAAGTGTTTCTTGTAAATACACACTTAGGACCGTTTGCGTTTGCCCTTCGACAGTGCTTCCGCACCCGCCATTTTTCAACGTTACTTGGAACAGCATTTTGTTCAAATTACCTTGACGACATTCTCGTCTCAGATCGTGCACCAGAGGAACACATTATCAATTAGCGAACTCTTTTTCGAATGTTGTCAGAAGCAGGACTCAAGTGTTGTCTCGAAAGGTATGACTTTTTTCAAACTGAATTACAGCACTTAGGTCATGTGATAAACAGTCAGGGTGTGTACCCACCTACAACCTCATTTGCTTGCAATCCTTTACTTGCCCGTTCCTCGCAATGTGTCTGAACGGCAGTCGAAATGGTTCAAATGGCTCTAAGCCCTACGGGACTTAACGTCTGAGGCCATCAGTAGCCTAAACTTAGAAATTACTTAGCCTAACTAACCTAAGGACATCACACACATCCATGCTCGAGGCAGGATTCGAACCTGCCACCGTAGAAGCAGCGCGGCTCCGGACTGAAGCGCCTAGAACCGCTCGGTCGGAAAGGAACGGCATTCGGTACTAGGCAACATGATATGCTACATTTGCTTCATCCCGCATGTAGCGGGACCACTACTACATTGCATCGTTTGCGTCGCAAAAATTTATCTTTTGCGAGGACTAAAGACTGTCAAGGCCCATTTCAGAAACTGAAAAATGTGCTCAGCGACAGATGTTTAGTGCATTTTGACTCTGCCAGGCCAATAGTTTTGAAAGTCGACGCTTCTTCCTACGGAATCGGTGCGCAAGACAGACATATTGCTTTCACCTCGAAGTTGTTAACTCAAACTCAGAGCAGTTATTCTCAAATAGAAAAAGAGGCTCTCGGTATTGTGTATGGTACGACCAAATTTCATCACTATTTGTATGGTCGCAGGTTCCTTTTAGTGAGAGATCACAAGCCTTTGCAGTCCTTGTTTCATCCGTCAAAGCTGGTTCCTAAACGCTCTGCTCAGAAATGTCATGGTTGGACTTTGTTGACTTCGTGGCATCAGTATGAAATTGTGTATATACCTACGGCAAAGCATGGCAATGCAGACGGCCTGTCTCGCCTTCCGATTGTCCGAGACTCTGACTTTGATGCATCTGCCGCATCTTGTTGTCAGATCGATGCGCAGGACTCTGAACTGATGGAATCTTTTCCCTTTCATTACAGAAAAATTGCATATGCCACGGAAACGGACGCTGACCTGAAGATTTTGTTGCATTACATTGTCACGTGTCGGCCTCATTCAGTGGACAGTATCCAGAACTCAGTTGTGCGCCGATATTTTGCATATCGGCATAACCTCTCGATACAACATGGTGTGCTAGTTCAAAATGACAATGGACAATTGAGCTGTGCGCGGCTCGTGTTCATGCCATTTACTGTTTGTCATCTTCTATTACGGTACTGCAGCCTCGTTTTATTATTCCATTTACTGGCGTCAGTAACTTCCTGCCTTACTTGCCCGTGAGCTGCATCAGTAGCACGTATCGATAAGTGCACTGTCGTACCATCTCTGGAGCGACAGATAGTATTTCCAGGTCGTCGTGTGTCTGGCAGTCAGTTGGACCAGTGGTGCAGTCGGGACGCAGCAGCAGCAGTGAAGTCGGGGACGGAGCGCCGGTGAGGCGCCGACAGCCAGTGCCCGCCGACCGCTGGCCACACACATGAACTGTCCGACGGAAGAAGGGGATTGGAGCGGGACGACCGTTGGTTGGTCGTTCGGTTGTTCGTCTCATCTGCCGACGTATATTTGGTCCTGTCATCATTTCTGGGCCTGGACAGTCGGTCGGTTGGCGTGGGGCAGCGAGGAAGTATCCGTCGCGCGTGCTCTGACCAGGGCCGCTGACAGTGTGCACGAGCGGTTGGAGTGTGAGTTGCTGTTTGCGAGTGCTCCGAAGTTCGTCGCCCACCGATCTTGGACATGAAGGTTGACTCCTCACTTAACCTACTATCGAGCCTCAACTGTTTACATTTCTTCGTTTGATCGTGGTTGTCGCTTTTGGGACATTCCCATGAACAACAACGTGTGTGTATTCAAGTCGGCTAAGTTTCCAGCCGTCTTTTTGTGGAGTTTAACTTAATTTATTCCCTGTTATTGAAATTGACCAACGGTATCTTCTGCCTCGTGGCCGTTGACGTTCCGGTTACCTGCCCTGGTCGTTGACGTAATTTTCTGCAGTGTGTTTTCCTCGCCGTGTTGTTGCTGTCCGGCGCGGCGTGTAGTTCGACAGCTGAGGTGTTGCAACGGGCGCCAATATTCTGTGTGTCGTTGTACTTAAATTTTGTGGTCATTTTGCTGGTTGCATGGAGAGGAACTAATTTTGTTGATTGGTCGGTCGGCTGCCTGTCGGTTGGGTTGCCTTCAGATTAAGAAGTCATTGGACAGGCTGCCTGTCTCACCTAAGCGGGCGTTAGTGTTACAATCGCAGACCGACCCTTGGAAACTTCTGAACGCCGTTCCTTGTGTGTTACAGTAATTTCTCTGTTTGGGTTTTAGTTGTTTGGTTGATGTGTGGCCTTCAGCCGAGTATCAATATCTCTTAAATTAATTTTCTTGTCTTGCCCTTAAGGCATGAGATTGTTATTCTTTTATATGGGGCCTTCAGTCGAATTTTACAGGAGATGCTTTAGTATAAGGTGTTCTGCCTTTTAAATTGAAACTCTTTTTCTAGGCTTTAAGCCATTAAACATATTTTGTTGATATATGGCCTTCAGATGAGTATTAATATCTCTTAAATTAATGTTCTTGTCTTGCCCTTAAGGCATAAGATTGTTAAGCTTTTGCATGGGGCCTTCAGCCGAATTTTCCATGAAATGTTTTAAGATAAGGCCTTCTGCTTTTTCATTGAAACTCCTCTTATTGCCTAATATGCGACCTCCAGCCAAGTTCCATTAAAATTAAATTGCTAAGGCCTGTTTAGACTGAAGATTTAGGAAATATCTTTGGGTGAAATCTCCAGAAGAACCTTGTATTTCAATTTCTTGCTTACGCCTTGTGTTTGTATTTTGAGTGTGGCCCTCAGCCGATCTAAAGTTAATCAAAGGAGATCGATTAAAGTTTTGATTGTTCTTTATCCTTGTTGTAAGATTGTGTGTTGATAAATAAAGTTTGTATGTTGAGTACAACTGACAGGAACTCATTTTGGCCCCTTTCCACAACCTAATACGCTCTGTCCTGCTAGCCCAGGCATTTCAACAATGATTATTACGAAAGTGTTGCGAAAGGATGTATTGTGATTGCTCCACCAAGGATATTGGGGAATTATTCGCATTAAACAGTTAGCATGCCGACACTATACTTGGCAGGGCATGGAAGCTCTTATTGAACAGATGACATCACAGTGTCGCGCATGTGCGGAAAACGGATCCGCTCCGTCTCAGACATTCTCAGCTTGGCCTAAGACTCAATCGCCATGGCAACGAATGGATATAGACTTTGCAGGACTATTTGCAACACTCGTTGGCTCATAGTGGTAGACTCTTCTAGCAAGTTCCCATTTGCAGTGCCTATGGCTTCCACCAAATCACATAGCACCATTCAAGCGTTGTCCTCCATATTTTGCATACAAGGTTTGTCAGGAATACTTGTGTCGGACAGCGGACCACAGATCACTTCACATGATTTTGACCAGTTTTGTGAATGAAATCGCATTCGTCGTCTAACAAGTGCTCCGTTTCAGCCACAGTCCAATGGAGAAGCAGATCACTTAGTTTTTTTTTTTTTTTTTTTTTTTGGCCATCAGTCTACTGACTGGTTTGATGCGGCCCGCCACGAATTCCTTTCCTGTGCTAACCTCTTCATCTCAGAGTAGCACTTGCAACCTACGTCCTCAATTATTTGCTTGTATTCCAATCTCTGTCTTCCTATACAGTTTTTGCCCTCTACAGCTCCCTCTAGTACCATGGAAGTCATTCCCTCATGTCTTAGCAGATGTCCTATCATCCTGTCACTTCTCCTTATCAGTGTTTTCCACATATTCCTTTCCTCTCCGATTCTGCGTAGAACCTCCTCATTCCTTACCTTATCAGTCCACCTAATTTTCAACATTCGTCTATAGCACCACATCTCAAATGCTTCGATTCTCTTCTGTTCCGGTTTTCCCACAGTCCATGTTTCACTACCATACAATGCTGTACTCCAGACGTACATCCTCAGAAATTTCTTCCTCAAATTAAGGCCGGTATTTGATATTAGTAGACTTCTCTTGGCCAGAAATGCCTTTTTTGCCATAGCGAGTCTGCTTTTGATGTCCCCCTTGCTCCGTCCGTCATTGGTTATTTTACTGCCTAGGTAGCAGAATTCCTTAACTTCATTGACTTCGTGACCATCAATCCTGATGTTAAGTTTCTCGCTGTTCTCATTTCTACTACTTCTCATTACCTTCGTCTTTCTCCGATTTACTCTCAAACCATACTGTGTACTCATTAGACTGTTCATTCCGTTCAGCAGATCATTTAATTCTTCTTCACTTTCACTCAGGATAGCAATGTCATCAGCGAATCGTATCATTGATATCCTTTCACCTTGTATTTTAATTCCACTCCTGAACCTTTCTTTTATTTCCATCATTGCTTCTGTGGTGTCACCGCCAGACACCACCTTGCTAGGTGGTAGCTTAAATCGGCCGCGGTCCATTTAGTACATGTCGGACCCGCGTGTCGCCACTGTGTGATCGCAGACCGAGCGCCACCACAAGGCAGGTCTCGAGATACGGAATAGCACTCGCCCCAGTTGTACAGCCGACTTTGCTAGCGATGGTTCACTGACCAAGCCTTTCTCTCATTTGCCGAGAGACAGTTGGAATAGCCTTCAGCTAAGTCCATGACTACGACCTAGCAAGGCGCCATTAACCGTATCTGAAGATAGTCTTATTTGTATTATCAAGAGCGATGTACCACAAGGATCGAATAAAGTTAAGTATTCGAGGAGCTGCATACTTTTCTTATTAGCATTCACTACTTATCCTGTTCCAGAATTCACGCCCGTCTGCGTTAGATAGCGTGCATTTAGGCCGCCTCTATCTACAAGGTGTTGGCACATTTACCAACACAACAGCTTCCTCGATGTACAGATTGAAGAGTAGGGGCGAAAGACTACAGCCTTGTCTTACACCCTTCTTAATACGAGCACCTCGTTCCTGATCGTCCACTCTTATTATTCCCTCTTGGTTGTTGTACATATTGTATATGACCCGTCTCTCCCTATAGCTTACCCCTACTTTTTTCAGAATCTCGAACAGCTTGCACCATTTTATATTGTCGAACGCTTTTTTCAGGTCTACAAATCCTAAGAAAGTGTCTTGATTTTTCTTTAGCCTTGCTTCCATTATTAGCCGTAACGTCAGAATTGCCTCTCTCGTCCCTTTACTTTTCCTAAAGCCAAACTGATCGTCACCTAGCGCATTTTCAATTTTCTTTTCCATTCTTCTGCATATTATTCTTGTAAGCAGCTTCGATGCATGAGCTGTTAAGCTGATTGTGCGATAATTCTCGCACTTGTCAGCTCTTGCCGTCTTCGGAAATGTGTGGATGGTGCTTTTCCGAAAGTCAGATGGTATATCGCCAGACTCATATATTCTACACACCAACGTGAATAGTCGTTTTGTTGCCACTTCCCCCAATGATTTTAGAAATTCTGATGGAATGTTATCTATCCTTCCTGCCTTATTTGACCGTAAGTCCTCCAAAGCTCTCTTAAATTCCGAGTCTAATACTGGATCCCCTATCTCTTCTATATCGACTCCTGTTTCTTCTTCTATCACATCATAGAGGCTTTCAATTTATTCTTTCCACCTATGTGCTCTCTCCTCTGCTTTTAACAGTGGAATTCCCGTTGCATTCTTAATGTTACTACCGTTGCTTTTAATGTCACCAAAGGTTATTTTGACTTTCCTGTATGCTGAGTCTGTCCTTCCGACAATCATACCTTTTTCGATGTCTTCACATTTTTCCTGCAGCCATTTTGTCTTAGCTTCCCTGCACTTCCTATTTATTTCATTCCTCAGCGACTTGTATTTCTGTATTCCTGATTTTCCCGGAACGTGTTTGTACTTCCTCCTTTCATCAATCAACTTCAGTATTTCTTCTGTTACCCATGGTTTCTTCGCAGCTACCTTCTTTGTACCTATGTTTTCCTTCCCAACTTCTGTGATGCCCCTTTTTAGAGATGTCCATTCCTCTTCAACCGTACTGCCTACTGCGCTATTCCTTATTGCTGTGTCTATAGCGTTTGAGAACTTCAAACGTATCTCGTCATTCCTTAGTACTTCCGTATCCCACTTCTTTGCGTATTGATTCTTCCTGACTAATGTCTTGAACTTCAGCCTACTCTTAATCACTACTATATTGTGATCTGAGTCTATATATGCTCCTGGGTACGCCTTACAATCCAGTATCTGATTTCGGAATGTCTGTCTGACCATGATGTAATCTAATTGAAATCTTCGTATGCACTTCTAAACAACAGATGGCCAAGCTTCGCTCCACACACACACACACACGGGAACAGGCGCTGAAACTCTTTCTCGCCTTCTATCGCTCCCACCCAAGAGACGGACCATCAATGGCAGAAGTTCTGCATGGCCGTCGCCATTGGACGGAGCTCCACTTGCTACACCCACCGCAGCATCCGGCGCCTCCATTGGTCCGCAAGTATCGCTTTGCAACGCGCGATCTTGTTATTTTCAAGGTTTATGGCAACTGTGGGCGCTGGGAAAGAGGCGTGATCCAGGAACGCATTGGTTCTTTTATCTATTTGATTGCAAGCCCAGATGGTTTGCAGCGCCGCCACGAGAACCAAATTCGTGCTTTTCATTTGCCCCGTGGTTCTGCTGATTCTCTTCCCCCAGATGCACGGCCTCAAGGGACCGCACGGCCGTCGCAGTCACCTGCTGGCGACACCAGGACACCCCTGCAGGAGCGGATGGACGACGCATCCTTGCCCCCGCGGCCGCGCCGTCCCCGCCCGCCGACCCAATGGACCTGGACCCTCCGTCGCCGTCATCACCGCAGGACACGCCCTCAGGCCTCGACGTGTGCCCTGGGAGCAGTTTTCAGGAGGATGTCCCTGTTGCCTCGCAAGCCAGATGACGGGGTACGGTTGGGAGTACGTCATACTCCATAGCCACGGCTTCCGGCTCCTCTCTGCGTCCAGCGTCCTGACTCCCTCCTCACTGCCGTTCGCGTCCTCCCTACATGACAATAGTGCAGCATTTCAGGGGGGGGGGGGGGAGGGGGGATATACTGGCGTAGGCTCTCGCCAACACACCGGTCGGCAAAGATGAAGCGCGAAGATCGCCTATCACGAGAGAGGCCAGAGCCACACCACAAGCAACACACCGCCAGCGCCCGCTCGACAGCATGTATTTAGACTGCCGGCGCTGACTGGAGTCCCTCCTCACTCACTCACTGACTCACTCTTCCAGTTTGGCGCCTGTCAGTATACTCGCAAAGTGGGCTTCGTTCACCATAGGTACGACAGTATATAGCCACCAGATTAGTGACCATAGCGGGACTAGCAGTGAGAAACTAAAGTTTGTAATAGCAAGATTACATCAGTCCGCAAGAGGACTGTTACTAATGAGCTTGTAACACAACACATGGATTCTATTCAAGTTAAGTTTCTAGTTCGTGTAAATAAAGAACCGTATTAATCCATGTTTGCATTTGCAGAAACAGGCTACCAGTCACCCATAACGCCATCCTCTTCCTTGCTTCCGTGTGGTACAAGACTCTACAATGTGTCTCTTGCATATTAAGATTTCATTCATCTTGTGAAACACTCTAACTTGACTTCATTTCTTCACAATAAGGCAACGTCATCCTGTAAAACTGATCGTTTTACAGATTTAGCTTTGAAGCATTGTGCATTAATATTTGTCCATTAATACTTGTTGCTGAGAATTGGTTACCTACAATCTCTTTGTACAAACTAAAGGATGCTGGAAATAATACGCATACCTGCCCTACCACTTTTACTAGACTGTGATCCATCCTCCCTTATGAAGCCTTCTGATTCTTGTAAGGAAGCAGGATTCATCTTTTGCTCCTGAATTCTATTCCTATCAGTATCATCTGTCCAATCAGTTAATTTAACTGAATGGATAGAGCCTTTCGCCGTAATGTATCATTCGTATATGATTTTTACACTACTGGCCATTAATATTGCTACACCAAGAAAAAATGCAGATGATAAACGGGTATTTATTGGACAAATATATTGTACTAGAACTGACATGTGATTACATTTTCACGCAGTTTGGGAGCATAGATCCTGAGCAATCAGTACCCAGAACAACCACCTCTGGCCGTAATAACGGCCTTGATACGCCTGCCCATGCAGCTTTAACACGATACCACAGTTCATCAAGAGTAGTGACTGGCGTATGGTAACGAGCCAGTTGCTCGGCCACCGTTGACCAGACGTTTTCAATTGGTGAGAGATCTGAAGAATGTGCTGGCCAGGGCAGCAGTCGAACGTTCTCTGTATGCAGAAAGGCCCGTACAGGACCTGCAACATGCGGTTGTGCATTATCCCGCTGAAATGTAGGGTTTCGCAGGGATCGAATGAAGGGTACAGCCACGGGTCGTAACACATCTGAAATGTAACGTCCACTGTTCAAAGTGCCATCAATGCGAACAAGAGGTGACCGAGACGTGTAACCAATGCCACCCCATACCATCACGCTTCCAATGTGCGTTCACCGCGATGTCGCCAAACACGGATGTGACCATCATGATGGTGTAAACAGAACCTGGATTCATCCGGAAAATGACTTTTTGCCATTCGTGCACCCAGGTTCGTCGTTGAGTACGCCATAACAGGCGCTCCTGTCTGTGATGCAGCGTCAAGGGTAAACACAGCCATGGTCTCCGAGCTGATAGTCCAGCAAACGTCGCCATCTGTTGATTCAGGGATCGAGACGTGGCAGCACGATCCGTTACAGCAATGCGGATAAAATGCCTGTCATCTCGACTGCTAGTGATACGAGGCCGTTGGGATCCAGCAGGGCGTTCCGTATTACCCTCCTGTACCCACCGATTCCATATTCTGCTAACAGTCGTTGGATCTCGACCAACGCGAGCAGCAATGTCACGATACGATAAACCGCAATCGCGATAGGCTACAATCCGACCTTTATCAAAGTCGGAAACGTGATGGTATGCATTTCTCTTCCTTGCACGAAGCACCACAACAACGTTTCACCAGGCAACGCCGGTCAACTGCTGTTTGTGTATGAGAAATCGGTTGGAAACTTTCCTCATGTCAGCACGTTGTAGGTGTCGCCACCGGCGCCAACCTTGTGTGAATGCTGTGAAAAGCGCATCACTTGCATATCACAGCATCTTCTTCCTGTTGGTTAAATTTCGCGTCTGTAGCATGTCATCTTCGTGGTGTAGCATATTTAATAGCCAGTAGTGTAGTTATTTTCAGTTTGTAATATTTAAACTTTTTACCAGAAGTTTGTGAACTATGTAGTGACGTAGTACGTGACTAACGTACGTAGATTTGTCTCAATGAAGTGTTCCCTTACAATTTGAGATACGAGAAGAGACTGCAGGAAATCTGTCTACGGTACATTAGGGTCTCAGGGAGGCTGTGAAATACGAATTTAAGCGACCTTGTTGCTCCGGTCTCTGTGATGTAGAATTCAAAGAGGACCAGCAAACTCTGAGGCCGGATTTAACCCTGATATTGGCTCAATGAATCCAATTATCTGAGACGTTGCAGTGTTTCCGTCGACGCACAGAGTCAATTACGTGCCGAGCGTGAGGCGGTGAGCTTTGTGTGCCAGAGATTTTCTTCCGACAGCCCACGAGGGCTGCCACTACGAGGATACAGAGATGTGCACTTAAATAGGGGACGGCGCACGAACGGCTATGTTCGTCGTGATAAAACACTTCCGTATTCTGCAGGACAGTCTGCTAGCAAGACATTTGCTGCACTGTTTAGTAAATATCTCTAGGGTATATGGACTCATTGCATGTCGGGGTTGTGAAGCTATTATTTCCAGGTTTCTACTCTCATTAATTTTGTGCTATTCTACATAGAAATTATACCGATTTGTACTTTTTTCATTGAAAGATGTGAGCCAAAGTCTTTGGATGAGTTAGTACATATATTATTCACAGAAAGCCAATGAAAAAACTGGAAATTTACGGCAGTGAAACAAAGCAACAAATGTAAACTTTTGTGAGGAAGCCAAGTTCATAGTAAAAAATGGCCCACAATGACGCTTTTTAAGTTGTGTTTAAAAATCTAAGATGTATCACAATTTTCCGTTCTGATGGGGATATTTGAAAATGGAACCTTCAGTAGACTGCACACCTTTCGAACATTCAGTTAGGTCCGTAACCTGTGTTGTAAAGTAATAATCCTTAGCGCCTGGGGCATAAGTGAATACATAGTGAGAATCGGTTCTCTCGCATTTCCTAAACCAGTGACTCGCTTCTTCTGGCTGACATCACACCCTGGCCCAGTTTTTATGCCGCTATTGTCAAATATTAAGGAATGTTATCAAAAGCAAGTCGTGTGTCCATCGTTCACTGACTGATTACTGTAGTTCATGTGGTCTGAGTATACATTATCTGTCACTGATTCGATGATGGAATATGAGACGTGGCAGTGATGGGTACATTCAACTCAAGAAAAAGGGCCACTGTAGGAAAAAACGGTTGAAAATTCGAATCATTTGGCAATAGCGGCTTAAAAACTGAGCCAGTGTGTGATGTCATGCAGAAGAAGCGTGTCATTGAGTTAGGAAATGGTAGATATCCGACGCTCACTCTATATTCACTTATGCCCCATATGCTAACGATTATTACTTTACGACACAGTTTTCGGACCTGACTGAATGTTTGAATCACAGCTACAGTACCTGGGTACCAATGAATGTGCGACACAGAGGCAATAAAACTTTTAAGAACGCACGCATAGGGCCCTCTGTCTACCATTCAGGCTAACTAAGAGAATACCACCAATTTTACCAACAACATTTTGATTTTCCAAAACCTCTCATATTCGTCTTTTGCAAATTGAAATGTTAAATTCGCACATTTTGGAATGCTGATTAAAGCCACTAAATTACCTTCCACGAGCATATGCACTCATGTCTGTTTCTCGTGGCGTAACGATTTGAAAAGTGAAGTGGTGATGTAACGATGCAGAAATCAAAGCTACATGTTTCTTATCGTTTGTATGATTTCACTGGAAAGAAACAGACGGCGAAATTTCGGACAATGATTACCCAAATTATGAAACTGAGTGTTAGAATAAGCAAATAGCTGCTCTTACAGCATATAAGCTTCGCTGTAAATCAAATAATTCTCATCAAGTAATTAAAGTTGTGAAAAATAAGTTGTCTTATGGAAAAGAAAAAATATCCTACCACAAAAGCAATTTTTGGAGAGCTATTCGTAAAGGATAGAATGAAACATGAAACTATTACCCAATCAACGTGAGAAATGTTATAAATTCGTGCAGCTACAACTAATAGTTATTATCCCTAAGTGTTCGCAGCGGGAATGAGGTAAGGGGAATTAATGAGTATTTAGTTCGGTGTAACTCTTTAAATGTGAACCAGACGTCATGATAAGCGAATAGAAACAGTAAAACTTATGATTTGTTTTACCTTCCAGTCACTGTCCCAGTTAAGTAATATTTTGCATCCCAGAGCTCTATTGTGTACCTACAAATCTCACCCATCACATGTACCGAACTATTACTTTAGTTTCCATCACCATGACTAAAATGATTGTATACGACCACCGCAACGTCGACGATGTGAAATGTCTGTTCCACAACCCCTCCTACGGCAAAAAAGTCTACAATTTAGCCATGGAGTTTACAATATTATTCAAGTTTTCTTCATGCAGGGTTGTGCTTTGGACGCGAATTTTGGGACGCTACGTATCGTGTGAATGCGTCTGTGATTATTTACCAACAAGTTGATAACAGACTGACTGTCCCTAAAAGGAAAAACCAGAAGGCTAAGCGAAGGAAGAAGATGGCGAAATGAGCTGCAATCGTGTAGTGGGTCGTCATAGTAACAGTAGCATGGGAAACAGAGAAGTGTGAGGCCACTGAACAATAGCGGGACAGTAATTGCTAGTAACAAACGTTGACAAACAAACGAATACACCACTGGATGTCACAACTGACGCTCTGAGTTCAACTTGAAGGGTTGACTTCCAGTTAACAGTAATATGTTCGTGGTTCTGATTGTGGATGGATGACTGGAACCGAGGACTTGTAAAAGGTGTTCATGACTCAAGTCAGACATAGCATATTGATCTAAAGTTGATTTGTCTCGCTTGTCATATTAATGCTGTCGAAGGCATTTAAAGCAAATTTCTTCGTACATACGATCTGTCCTCCACTGTGAGCGTAGCTGCAGCTGCACGGGATGCGGCAAATATCTGTGGTACGCATAACTGTGAACTGACTTACCATTCACCAGTGTAACTTATCTGACACGTTCCTGAGTTTATAAGTATCCTGCATACACACGATAGCTATTAAGCGGCAGTAACATGTTTTGCCAGAGATGATTATGGGAACTGAAGTCATCTGTGTCTTAGAAACTGTAGACTAAACATCAACCAGCGTGGTCGATGTAGTTTCCGAATGTCAAGAGCCTGCTTCTAGACGTGATCTCAGGATCCAATAAATACATGGTATTCAGGACAAAATAACAACAGCCTGATATACATAATACACACTGAAACGCCAGTGTAACTGGTACAGGTATGCGTATTCAAATACAGATATATGTAAACAGGCAGAATATGGCGCTGCTATCGGCAACGCCTATGTAAGACAACAAGTGTCTGGCGCAGTTGTTAGATCGCTTCCTGCTGCTACAATGGCAGGTTATCACTATTTAAGTGAGTCTGAAGGTGGTTTTACAGTCGGAGCACGAGCGATGGGACACAGCTTCTCCGAGGTAGCGATGAAGTGGGGATTTTCCCATACCACCATTTCACGAGTGTACCGTGAATATCAGGAATCCGGTAAAACATCAAACTTCCGAAATCGCTGCGGCCGGAAAGAGATCCTGCTACAACAAGACCAACGACGACTGAAGATAATCTTTCAGTGTGATAGAAGTGCAGCCTTTCCTCAAATTGCTGCAGATTTCAATGATGGGCCATCAACAAGTTTCATCGTGCGAACCATTCAACGAAACATCATGAATATGGGCTTTCGGAGCCGAAGGCCCACTCGTGTACCCTTGATGACAGCACGACACATAGCTTTACGCCTAGCCTGAACCCTGAACACCGACATTGCACTTTTGATGACTGGAAATATTTTGCCAAGTCGCAAGAGTCTCGTTTGAAATTGTACTGAGCGGATGGACGCGTACGGGTATGGAGACAACCCCACGAATCCATGGACCCTGCTTGTCAGTGGGGGACTGTTCAAGCTGGTGGAGGCTCTCTAATGGTGTGGGGTGTATGCAGTTGGAGTGGAGTGATTTGCGACCCCTGATGCGTCTAGATACGACTGTCACAAGTGACACTTACGTAAGCGTCCTGTCTGATGTCCATTGTGTATTCCAATTGACTTGGGCAATTTCAGCAGGACAATGCGACACCCCACACGTCCGGAATTGCTTCAGAGTGGCTCCAGGAACACTCTTCTGAGTTTAAAAACTTCCTCTGGCCACGAAACTTCCCAGACATCAACATTATTGAGCATATCTGGTATTCCTTGCAACGTGCTGTTCAAAAGAGATCTGCACACCATCGCGCTTTTACGGATTTATGGACAGCCCTGCAGGATTCATGGTGTCAATTCGCACGAGCACTACTTCAGACATTATTCGAGCCCATGCCACGTCCTGTTGCGGCACTTCTGCGTGCTCGCGGGGGCACTACACGATATTAGGCAGTGTCTTTGGCTCTTCAGTCTATAGGTCTGCTGTAGCTATTTCCAATACACATAATTATTTTTAACTTTGCTTAAGAATTTGACGTTGGACACATGTGTGTTACAATGGTTCGACCAAATCTGAACTGCCACTTTCCGTGACACCACCCTAGTTCCATCTGCAACAGCAGGTCGGCCAGACAGAATTTTCTTCTTTATTTAGATATAAAGGATTGTCACAATCAGTCTGAAAGATTGTAAGGGCGTCGCAGTAAAGGTCGTGATGAGAAATAATTGTTAAGAAAATAATTCGATACATCGCACCTTTTTCGAGTTAATTACCATTGAAGTTAACCAGTCAGGCCCCTGCGCACTCAAATTCAAAGTGGCCCACAAGAGACGGTGTAGGTAAACGTGTTATTCAGAACAAGAGAGCGATATAAAAACTGGACGTGGTACGGTAATGAGTGTAGCGCCCAGGCGAAAGGCTGAGTGGTCTCGTGCAGTATCATCTACGCTACGAGAACAACTGACGGGCCGTTTGAACTTGCTCGTGCAACGCTCTAATTAGCTACCTTCAATACTAATTAGCTCGGAAACGAGGCAACTTACTGACTTTTTTCTTGACAGTTATTTCTCTGACAACCTTGGGAGAGCCAGTCCTGACAAAACTCTACCATCTGGTGAGCAAGATGTATGAAACAGGCGAAATACCCTCAGACTTCAAGAAGAATATAATAATTCCAATCCGAAAGAAAGCAGGTGTTGACAAATGTGAAAATTACCGAACTATCAGTTTAATAAGTCACAGCTGCAAAATACTAACGCGAATTATTTACAGACGAATGGAAAAACTGATAGAAGCCGACCTCGGGGAAGATCACTTAGGATTCCGTAGAAATGTTGGAACACGTGACGCAATACTGACCCTACGACTTATCTTAGAAGAAAGATTAAGGAAAGGCAAACCTACGTTTCTAGCACTTGTAGACTTAGAGAAAGCTTTTGACAATGTTGATTGGAATACTCTCTTTCAAATTCTGAAGATGGCAGGGATAAAATACAGAGAACGAAAGGCTATTTACAATTTGTACAGAAACCAGATGGCAGTTATAAGAGTCGAGGGGTATGAAAGGGAAGCAGTAGTTGGGAAAGGAGTGAGACAGGGTTGTAGCGTCTCCCCGATGTTATTCAATCTGTATATTGAGCAAGCAATCAAGGAAACAAAAGAAAAATTCGGAGTAGGTATTAAAATCCATGGAGAAGAAATAAAACATTTGAGGTTCGCCGATGACATTGTAATTCTGTCAGAGACAGCAAAGGACTTGGAAGAACAGTTTAACGGAATGGACAGTGTCTTGAAAGGAGGGTATAAGATGAACATCAACAAAAGCAAAACGAGGATAATGGAATGTAGTCTAATTAAGTCGGGTGATGCTGAGGGAATTAGATTAGGAAATGAGACACTTAAAGTAGTAAAGGAGTTTTGCTATTTGGGGAGCAAAATAACTGATGATGGTCGAAGTAGAGAGGATATAAAATGTAGACTGGCAATGGCAAGGATTGCGTTTCTTAAGAAGAGAAATTTTTTAACATCGAGTATTGATTTAAGTGTCAGGAAGTCGTTTCTGAAAGTATTTGTATGGAGTGTAGCCATGTATGGAAGTGAAACGTGGACGATAAATAGCTTAGACAAGAAGAGAACAGAAGCTTTCGAAATGTGGTGCTACAGAAGAATGCTGAAGATTAGATGGGTTGATCACATAACTAATGAGGAGGTATTGAATAGAATTCGGGAGAAGAGGAGCTTGTGGCACAACTTGACTAGAAGAAGGGATCGGTTGGTAGGACATGTTCTGAGGCATGAAGGGATCACCAATTTAGTATTGGAGGGCAGCGTGGAGGGTAAAAATCGTAGAGGGAGACCAAGAGATGAATACACTTAGCAGATTCGGAAGGATATAGGTTGCAGCAGGTACTGGGAGATGAAGAAGCTTGCACAGGATGGAGTAGCATGGAGAGTCTCAGGACTGAAGACCACAACAACAACAACAACAGTTATTTCTCAGTACAACTTACGCTGCACCACTCTTAAAAACTTTTGTGACTGTTTCTGACGCACTGTATGTCTGTTAAAGAAACCGGACTCGTATACATGACTGCTGTAGCCACTAACTACTAGTATTTAGTAACTTTACGGTACAGTTATCAGTTATTGTTCAAATTTAACCTTGTTTCTTAAGAACTAGTTCACGAATTTTTGTTCAGGAACACACACAGACTTGCATAGACTAACACAAACTCAAGACAAAATAGTCGATGTCATGGTCGGGATTCGAGTCCACGACCGCCGAAAATGTGTGTCGTGGCATCTGCAGCCTCTGCAGGCTGGGGCCACTTTGACTTTCGGGCAGACTTAAAGCGGCGAGATGTTTGGAGTACGTCTTCCTCCCGTTGATCACCAATGCTGCTCCTTTTGACGTCAATATTTTTACTTCCTCTGCAGGTGTCAGCATGAGAGCGGCAAGCAGAAATGACATCGCGGGCTGTGAGTTGCAATGGCTCTTTGGAAGAGTTCATTTCGAGACAGCATCATCGCTCTGACTAATGAAGTCGAGGTTTTAGGGAGGCTGGCAGGATGTGTGGCGTGCCAACTATTACTGCAAAGAAGAGGTGGAAGACTAATGTTGAAAGAGGCACTACCAGCGGAATTCCTGGCTCAGGCAGGAAGAGAACGACCGCACACCGAAATGACACAGAACTTGTGCGTAAGAACCGACAGCTTCCTTTCCTAAATGCGAAGCAGTTGCAGCGAGAGTCTAACTTCCCCGGTTGCGGTGACAGCTCGCCGAGGGCTGAGGGAAACTGAACACCACTCACGAAAATCCGCTGTAAAATAGGAACTCAGCAAGGAAGATGCTCTATACCGACTGGCATTCGCAGAGTTCCATCTGAAGGCTTCGTGGGAAAACGTAATTTTCATTAATGTGAAGGTGTTTTCCACGAGCAATTGCGGTACAACTGTAGTCTACCGGTCGCGAGGTCCAAGACATGGTGAAGAATATGTAGTGACGATAAGAAGTGGGCTACTATCGATTTCCTGCTTGGGTTGGATTTCTGCGAGAGGGGCAACAATACTTCGTAGGAATGAGGGGTGTCTCAATACAGGTAGTACGCTCATATGTTGACGAACGTGACGCTGCCGTCAGTGCGAATGCTATTCAGTGAAGGAGAGTTCACATTACAGGAAAATCATTCACTTGTGCATAAGTCTGCATTCATTCAGCAGCAGATGTCCAACAAGAGCAGCAACGTCATGTACTGGCCACCACGGGCTGCTGGTAAGAACCCATTGGGGAACATGTGGGGTGAGCCAGCACGGACACTGTCAGATAACTGACCACAAACCAACTGATTACAGCTGACACCCTTTGGGACTGCACTCCTGATGCCTGGGAGCAAGTTGCTTCTTCTGACAATTACGTCCAACTCGTCATATATTCCACACCAAGATGCGTGATTCAAGTCAGAAATAATGGGGGATTCTGGACTAGATATTGGAGCACTGAAAGAATTTTATTTTTTCTTTACCTGTTCTTTTCTCAATTTTCTGTCATTGTCAGCCAGTAAGTCAATGAGAGATCAATAAGATAACGAGAGATCAATTGGTGACGGAGAAATATCGATCACAAGACAAGAAAATATGACATAGTCTTCTATTTAAAATAACTTTCTTTTAAACATACGTTTTGAACATTACATTTTGCTCTCTGCCTTCACACATAAAAAGTAATAAACAAAAAGGCACTTTTATAAGGCTATTATTCGTCATTTGAAAATCATCTCTCTCTTTCACTCTATTTCTACCCCCTGTACCCTCCCAAAAATATGTAGATTAGTGCTTCTAATATTTATCTATCTTTCATTTCCTCTCCCACCTCTCTCTCTCTTATATTCTGGTCTCACTTGCCTTTTACTTCATCCTCCTAAAAGTAATAAACAAATCAATCAGTTTTCATTGAAATTAAACTTTTCCTTGTAATGTCTTCCTGTCCCTCGCCCATTTTTTACTTTCCTCCTCTATCATTCCTCCCAAAACCTATGAAACAATTTCGTTTTAAATCATCCGTTTCATTACCTATCCTTCGTTCTGAAAACATCCTTACCTTATGACTTTTCCTTTCGCCTAAGCTAAAAGGAACTACGACATACTTTTCTTGCTTTTAAATCTTTTATTTTACGCTTCTACCCTCCTCCCTATTCCTCTCTCTCTGCAACCCTACCTTCCTCCTGGCCCTCTCTCCCTCTCTCCCTCTCCCTCTTTCTCCCTCCCTCTGCGTCTCTCTCTCTCTCTCTCTCTCTCTCTCTCTCTCTCTCTCTCTCCCCCCCCCCCCCCCCCCCCCTGTTTCCCACACACGCAGACACGAAGACAAACGCTTACCCTCTGACACACAAACACACACACACACACACACACACACACACACACACACAGGTCATAGCATCGAAAGAGTTGTCTAATTTCAGCAGCGTATCGGTTCCCCCACACAGTTATTTAGGATCAACGGAGGTTGGACAAGCTAAGTTTCGAGAACGGAAGGACTGAAAGAGGTAGTTATTTCCCTGTGCAACGGCGTAGAGGTACATTAGCAGTTAGCAACTTCTGAAGGCGTGTTTTGATTAAGTACAGAGGTACGAAACGTTGTAGCAGTAATTAATTCTCAGTAGTGATGATTAGTCGGAAATTTTGAAGTTGAGATGTGGAAGGTGGAGATGTAGAAGAAGCTGGTGTTGTCAATCGAAGCTAGCACAACGTCGGAATAAGTAGCGGTCGTAGTAGGCTTCTTAAAAGAAGAATGAACTATGTTATTTCCGTTAGAACTTATGTGCTTTATTTCCTGTGACTGTTGGATAATAACTAGCGACGGGAGCTAATTTTCCTTATGAGGCTCATTAAACCTAAGTTAAAAGAGTACTGAAAAAACCATTTTATTTTCTTTACTTTTTTTTTTTTGCTCAATTTTCTGTCAGTGAGATGCAGTGGGAGATCAACTGGCGACGGAAAAATATCGATCACGCCGAACATGCCCCTGGAGTGCGCTTTTTCGGTAATGGCGCACTCTTTACTTGCGCAGTTCACTTGAATTATCTGAGGCTTTGTATTACATGTAGCGTATGGAATTTCTCTCTGGATGTTCGCATTTTGCAATTCTAGCACAAGTGCAAGAATTTATTAAGCTTTATCTGTGTTATTTTGTTTCACCTGCTTTTTTGTTTCGCTGAAATTTCTGAATTTCTGATAACGCTGCACGATGCTCGCTGGGGGTTAAACGATGTATGTTTGTGTTCCATTTTTTAGACTTACTAGTGACTTCTTCATGTTTGTCCATGATGATTTCACTTGAGAGATCGCTAGTTTTATGTATATTGGTTTGCACTAGTTGCCTACCGAATTTTTTCAGTTAAAAAGGAAAAGCTCGTGGGCATTAATAATTGATTTTATGAAATAAGCGCCAGCAATGATTGTTTTGATACCATTATGTGTAGAAGTTACTTTTTGTTCTTTTGATTATTATAGACTGAATGACAATTTTACTTTCGAATGGCATATTAAAGAACGTACTGTAAACGTATTGTGTGCCTTTTCGCATTCCCTTCTTTCATTTCTTTATGCCTCTGTAGTGAGCTTTTTCAGCAATGGAGCATTCTTTATTTGCGCAATTCACTTGAATGGTTAGAGTCTTTATATTATTTGTGGGTTACGGCATTTCTCTGTGGATGTTCGCGTTTTGCAGTTGTAATATCAATGCAAAAATTAATTAAGCTTTTATCTACGTCCACAGACGTACTTTCGGGACTTCATGCAATCAGTAGTGCCTCAGCGTTCTTCGCTTTTATTAAATTGATGTTCAGCTTTCTCTGTCTTCTTCCTTCATCATCTGGCCTAGACATAGGAGCGAACAGTACAATATGACGATTGCTCTATACGGCTGTTTTATTGTACATGGATTTTGGATTGACGCTGCACAGTAAGATCAGGAGCACAGGCACTGATGTAAATACATTGGCACCTTACCTGACAAGCTATTAAAAATATGGCTAACTGTATTTCTTGTGTACTTAGTTGATAGTTACTCCACATCTAATTGTACCCACTATTCACGTCTGTTAAATTTTTTCTAGCAAACCCTACACATTTACAGTTATGTCACTGTCTGCATATAAATGCTGATGTGGGAGATTCAGCTCCATGATGTCACATCTTACTGTCGAGAGAGCTATTTTAGCAACCTTTGGTAAGACCAAGAACTGTTATTTCCATGCAATTTCAAGAATGTTTTATGAATTTATTTCACAGATATACAGAGTGTGTCACCTAACATTACCGCTGGATATATTTCGTTAACCACATCAAATTTTGACGAATCGATTCCACAGACCGAACGTGAGGAGAGGGGCTAGTGTAATTGGTTAATATAAACCATAAAAAAATGCACGGAAGTATGTTTTTTAACACAAACCTACGTTTTTTTAAATGGAACCCCGTTAGTTTTGTTAGCACATCTGAACATATAAACAAATACGTAATCAGTGCCGTTTGTTGCATTGTAAAATGTTAATTACATCCGGAGATATTGTAACCTAAAGTTGACGCTTGAGTACCACTCCTCCACTGTTAGATCGTGTGTATCGGAGAGCACCGAATTACGTAGGGATCCAAAGGGAACGGTGATGGATCTTAGGTACAGAAGAGACTGGAACAGCACATTACGTCCACATGCTAACACCTTTTTATTGGTCTTTTTCACTGACGCACATGTACATTTCCATGAGGGGTGAGGTACACGTACACACGTGGTTTCCGTTTTCAATTACGGAGTGGAATAGAGTGTGTCCCGACATGTCAGGCCAATAGATGTTCCATGTGGTGGTCATCATTTGCTGCACACAATTGCAATCTCTGGCGTAATGAATGTCGTACACGCCGCACTACATCTGGTGTAATGTCGCCGCAGGCTGCCGCAATACGTTATTTCATATCCTCTGGGGTTGTAGGCACATCACTGTACACATTCTCCTTTAACGTACCCCACAGAAAGAAGTCCAAAGGTGTAAGATCAGGAGAATGGGCTGGCCAATTTACGCGTCCTCCACGTCCTATGAAACGCCCGTCGAACATCCTGTCAAGGGTCAGCCTAGCGTTAATTGCGGAATGTGCAGGTGCACCATCATGCTGATACCACATACGTCGAGGCATTTCCAGTGGGACATTTTCGAGCAACGTTGGCAGATCATTCTGTAGAAACGCGATGTATGTTGCAGCTGTTTGGGCCCCTGGAATGAAGTGAGAACCAATGAGGTGGTCGCCAGTGATTCCGCACCATCCATTTACAGTCCACGGTTGCTGTCGCTCTACCTGTCTGAGCCAGCGAGGATTGTCCACGGACCAGTAACGCATGTTCCGTAGATTCACTGCCCCGTGGTTTGTGAAACCCGCTTCATCGGTAAACAGGTAGAACTGCAACGCATTCTCTGTTAATGCCCATTGACAGAATTGCACTCGACGATTAAAGTCATCACCATGTAACTGCTGATGTGCGACACATGAAACGGGTGAAAGCGGTGACGATGCAGTATGCGCATGACACTACTTTGACTCAGTCCACCGGCTCTCGCAAAGTCCCGTGTACTCATGTGTGGGTTCATGGCAACAGCAGCTAACACACCAACCGCACCCGCTTCTCCTGTGACTGGCCTGTTACGGACCCGTTTGCGTGCTACGACCATACCTGTTGCATACAGTTGGCGGTAGATGTTTTGCAATGTGCGGCACGTTGGATGCTCTCTGTCCGGGTACCGTTCTGCATACACCCTGCAGGCTTCAGCTGCATTTCGTCGACACTCGCCATAGGTGAGTATCATCTCCGCCTTTTCAGAGTTCGAATACACCATGGTCACAGTTCCTACAACACTACACTATCACAGACGTCTGGTAACACGGTGTACTACAGTTGGTCTGCGTGCGGAGACGAATGTAGAATAACAATAGCAGCAAGCGCTACATGCGGACACTGCGACAGCTAGGCCAAACCACAACAGTGTACTACAGCCACACTCGTAAACACGGTCGTCATCGTAAACATGTCCCTGCAGATGCTGCTCGCCGACCGTGGCTCGCTCAAACCCCTCAGCCTGGTTACAGAAATTGCAGTAAATTTCATTGGCTTGTACTTTTGCATATTTGAGACACGAGCTACACTCCTCACTTTCGAGTCTGTTCAGGAGCCCCGTTGGCTGTGCAAATGTATTATTCGTGTGGTTAGTAAAATTAACAACGTCGCATAATTTGTTTGGCAGCTCTGTGATACTCGAGTTACTTACTCGAGTGGCCCAGAATTATCCTGCCCAAGTCACTTCATACTTTCTTAGATCTCCACTAAGAAATCTGGGTCATTTTCAGATCAGTGCTACGGAGAAAATACAATCACTCTCGACTTTTACGTCGAAAATAATCTGTAGGGGCCCGCATCTCGTGGTCGTGCGGTAGCGTTCTCGCTTCCCATGCCTGGGTTCCCGGGTTCGATTCCCGGCGGGGTCAGGGATTTTCTGTGCCTCGTGATGGCTGGGTGTTATGTGATGTCCTTAGGTTAGTTAGGTATAAGTAGTTCTAAGTTCTAGGGGACTGATGACCATAGATGTTAAGTCCCATAGTGCTCAGAGCCATTTGAGCCATTTTTTTAATCTGTAGGGTGTCTATAAATTTTCTTTCAACTTAAGACTTTAAAACCTTTAAAAGCCATATTAGATATTAATAAATGATTTTAAACATGTGAAGACTCATGAAGTTTTGTACCTCATTCATACACATCATTGTATGCACCTTTAGTGGGACAGATAATGTCCAGTCGGAATTCCATTTAAGTACGCCCCTGTCTTATGGTGAACGCTACATTTTCCCATAAATGGGGTATTCCAAATCCGAATAGTTGGGCTGGATGGTGGTTGCCTTTCACACTATGTTAGAAAGTTTTGTTACACTTGGGTATCGGACATCGTCTGTATGAACCAGGCCACACAATGGGCTTTTCCCTCTGGCGTCCACATTTTATCAGGTTTACAAGTTTAGTTCTCACACACTGAGCTTTTTCCTCTGGTGTCCACTTTTTATCAGGTTTACAAGTTTAGTTCTGCGTCAAAACTGCGTCATCTGGAAGGAAAGAGAAACTCAATGATTTTCTATCGCGTGTTGAAAACCATTTGATAATATCTAGTACAGTTTTAAATTTATTAAAGTCTTAAGTTGTAAAGATAATTTATGGACACCATGTACAAGAGCTAGCACTGTGACAGCCAGAGCACAGAACGCAGCAGTGCTCACTGGCTCGGAGTTCATATGAATGCTGTTTGATGTGGGTGGCTGTGTTACCTGTTGGTTTCAAGCTAGGTAGAGGGCTGCTACTTTTCACTTGCCATTTTCCTTTCCTGACTCAAATAGGCAAGAAAATCTTAAGGAAACCCCTGCATCATAAAGCTTCTCATACCCTTGAGTCAATACCTCTTAGATTTGAAGGTGGAGAATGTATGAAAGTCCTGAATTACACACTTGTTAATATCAGCATTTCTCTGGTTTAGTCAACAATTTTTTTTGTGAGTACGTGTTTTGGTAATTTATTGAATAGGTTGACAACCTTTAATCTGTAACAGACTGAGAAATTATTATTGAAACGATAAGCAACTGTTTCAAACGAGCACCGCATCTATTATCTCCAGCACGTGGTGGAACATAAATCGTGTTCCTGGACATAATCTAATGTGTTACATGAATCATCGTGAACTGTTTTATCTAAACTCTCTGATGGCGAGATGTAGCTGAAATGCTTAATGGTAGATAAATGAAATAGTTTGAGTTGAACCCATATGAACCCACACAGATTTCAGTAAAAAATACACAGTAACATCTTCAAGATAAATCCTGGGAATCCTAGAAACCAGTCTGCTCATACTATCGTGACCTACTGTACTTTCACCATGTGCCTTTGATAAACAAGACCAGAGTAGGAGGGCAGTAGGCGTTTTGGCCCAAAATTTACTGACACCAACATGAGTATCCCCAGAATCGCAACGTAGGCGGATTCTTTCCAGAAATTCTCTCCCCTCCCCCTCTTCCCAGGATTCCTCCTCTTCTCCTTACCGTTTCTCCCAATGACCAATAGCATTATGTGTGTGCATCAACATCATCGTGCCCTCAGTCAATTGCATAGGGGCCCTGGGGCACTAATGTGTCCAATGGTGTACAAGCTCAGCCCTCACCCTGTGACCAGTTTTAATTTTTATCACTTGATTGCCTGAGTGGAATTATTTGTTATTTGTACTTTTAGGATGAACAGGCCCCACTGCTTTTAGGCAATATGCTCTCCATTCTAGCTTAGGTATCTGTTGGTTGGTTGGATTGGAGAGAAAGGGACCAAACTACAGGGTCATCAATCCCTTTGTGATCTGTAGTGAGAGGATTTTGGTGTGGGTATCTATTATAACAAATTAATTTTTTATTACTATTCCAATTATGTGACACTTAATGAGAAGTGGGATTAAAAGTGGTCATGTAAGGTATTTCAACACTATAAAGTAATGTTGTCATAACATAGTCTGGAAAATGTTACTTGTGTGGCACCAAATCTCGAAATTGGAAAACTGGTCTGAAATTAATAAAATTTGCTGTACAACTAGCAAATTGTGAGACCTGAAATTCAGAAATTGGTAGGATGCTAAATCTATAAATTGGCAAATTGACTGTAAAACTGGCTGTAAATCCAGAATTTGGTAAAACTGGTTTGAAAGACCAAAATGCAAATGTACCAGCCAAAAAGAATTGAACACTTCGTGTGGAAGTGTAAATGGATTCATTCTTGCAGAAAAATATGCATGTAATGCAAACTTGATTTTACATTAAATATTTGAGTGCCATGATCTATACTGCACCTAAATGATTGCTAAGATAGACTGAACTGCTGCCTTTAATATGATTAGGGGTACAGCTTCCACTATGAGGTGCTTTAGAAAGAAAGACAAACTTTTACTACTTACCAAAAAGTCGACGTGATATGTCTGCTCTCAACACTTCCCCAGTCCAAGACAGCTACCATGTGCACATTGAGAATGTGTGCAAGGATACTGTAACTGCTCTATCCAGCCTAGTTTTGATAGTAACAGGAGGCATGAGTATGTCAATAACGCAATAGTGTGTGTTAAAAATGGGTGTACAGTCCTATCAACTATTACTATTAATATAACGACGTAATTTCGTTGTTTGCAAGCACTACAAACCATGGCCACTGCCCGTCTTTTTTCTGCTACATATTTATGTGTTACTATGACACCCACATTACATTCTCACACTGAAGAATTACACCTGCAGCAAAACGTTCCAAGCATCTGCTACGTTTTCATGATTGTGATTCGTCCTGCCATGTGGCATCCCCACCAAATGCATAGGTCCATGTCGTCGATTTCATGACCCCCTTGCCTGCAAGAACTGTCAGCTAAGCTACCCATTGTTTGATATACATAGATAGCCTCACAGATGGGTAACAGAAACGCCATTTTATAAAAAGTATATGTACAGTCATGCTCAGAAGTATCCGAACGACCTGAATTGCATTTCACCTGATTCACATGCAACCCGCATAACTCAGCTGTCTAGCAGGTCCTCTAAGTCACGACTAAAAAACACTGCTCTGTATTGCAGTAACTCAAGATGTAAAGTATTACCACGATGCTACAAATATCAGGGAACACCTTATCACAGATAGGACTGTCCTTAAAGCTTGTAAGTTCACATTTATTACTATAAATAACATACCTGAAATGTTACCACTCTCATTACTACGCCAGTTAGGTAATGCACGTAGTAAGTTCGTTGTATTCTGATTTCCTCTTCAAAGTAACATACCGTACTTATTATTTAACACAAAATGACATTAAAAATGTAAGTTATTCACGAGCAGCTACTTGAGAATATGTATGAACTTCAAATGACACGACGAACCGTCTCGCTCTGTATATGGATTCAAACCCAGGTCATGCCGACTAAGCAAAGATTTCGTGACTGACACTCATTTTTGACTAGGCATACAGAGATTGATATACCTAGATTTTAGACAGTATCAGTTAGCAAATATCAACTTTAAATTACATAACGCAAACATTTTTAACGGACGCGAATTCCTACCCAGCATCATTTGTCCTTATAAACGAACTACGAGAGATGTTACATATTGCTTCCTCACAAGTAACTTACTTGAAATGCCATGAGGTAAAGCTTTGTGTTGGACAGGGATTAGAACCCAGAACCTAATCGGATTGATATCGAAGCACAGTCAACTATGACATATCGGATTTCGCGGCAGTAGCTAGATGTTTTAACTTAAATGTCGAGACGAAACATTAATTTTTTCCTTCCCAGGACTCCAACCCAGCACCTACCGCTGTTATATTCTAGAGAAAACGAACGTTAAATATGGGTTTTGTTGCACCAGCAGCGACATGTGAGCATGTTTGAACTAGAAATAATATGACGAAGAGTTCAGTGCTCACTGGGAATAGAGACCCACACATGTCGTTGTTGACTACACACAAAGAGACGTCAGCTACCGAATTTTTCTCCACCGGCTGCTCGGAATAACAACTTACAGTAATCTCGCAAATAGTTCTGTGCCTCACTGGGAATTAAAAACGTCAGATATCGTTAGTGTTGACAACGAATGAAAATACATTAAAAATCAAAATTATTATCCACCAGCAGATAGGTGTTCTCATGCTAGAGCTTGATAATACATAATGAAATCTTTAGTGCCGGGCCGGGATTCGAACCCATTCAAGCGTAATATGTGGAGATGTTGAGGAATCTGCAGTTATGAACAAACAACAATTGTAGCCGAGCTGTATTATCACGAAGGGATCAAATTCCGCGTTAACGGCGGTCTGAGTTGCATTCCCAGTTCAGAACCAATTTTATCGACATACAGAAGCTCAGATAAAAGACGGAATAAGTGTCCTGTGACCATACATAGCGTTTGTTTGGTCACTAGAAATAAATTACTAGTATAAGAAAGGTTTCTATATGTCGCCACTCCAAACTTTATTGTGGTTCAAACTAACGTCTATTTAGTGGAGAGGGAGTTATATCTTTTTCACTTGGTGTATCCAGAAGAGAACGGAATCTGTCTCTGCCTATCTAAAATCATTGAGAGGAGTGGGAATCGAACCCAGACCATATGTATAAGAACCTACCTTTAGTTCAACAGACCACCAAATCCTCTTGTCGCTGACTCATTTTTCTATCGTAACGCCGTTGCGCCACACTGGATGAGAATTCTGACACACAGGGTCCCTGTAGTAATTTGCAGCATGTTCAGTAAATTTGTTTACTTGGTTGACCGAATCACCATGAATTGCTGCCTCGGCTACCCAGTGCATACATTCGAGTCTGTTTTGTAATCGCCGAAATAAAATCACGTAACTGCCACCTACGCAGAACTGCCAACAGTGTAGGATGCAGAAATTTAAATAGGAAGTGTTCCTTTCCACTTGAGCTATTCTATTGCGCTATCTGTTTGTAGAAAACGTCGTTCAGTGCAAAAGAAAATCTGTAACTGTTTGTCTCTCAGAAGTCAAGACCCTGCCATATGCATTCTCACACAGCGCTGTGGAATGCAGAAGTTCTGGAAGAATCGTTGTTCAGCTCTGGTGCTGTGGTAGCTGCGTGTCAGCCAGTAGCGTAATGGTAAGTGTCGCGCAATGTAGCTAAGATGGCGCGAGTTCGAACACATTCACTGCTACATTTTTTAAAACGCAGTTCTGCTGGCTGCTGAAGTTACCAATGTAATGCAACTTTGAACACAATTCCCTTCACTTCTCAACCCAAAGTAGTTGCATGTGGAAAAAGGTCTAACTTCTGCGACATTGTGTTCTTTTCAGGTTTAATAGACAGCCAGGCAGCAGATGCATCTCCAAGATGTGTAGGGAGAGCGCACCGTGCCATAATACGTCAGAAAAGTATTTTCTACATTAGCTGTCGTGTGGTAGTGGGATTTTATTCTTCCTCAAACCTTGTTTGACAGCTTTAACTCAGAACAAGTTTTCTACATACATGTAATCAATAAACTGCATGTGCATTGTCAGACTGTTACAGATAACATCAGAGAATTCGCATATATCGTTTATGAGTAATTACTCTCTCATGTTTACTATTGTTTTAACAACACTAAGGAAACCTTACGAAAATCGTGCAGTGTATTATAAGAAATGAAATAAAACTACCCACGATAACCTTACGACGAAAGTCTGTTTTAATAAAACTGAGTATCTGTACACAAGCGTGCCTCTATCGACACGAATTAGTAAAATACTACTCACTTAGATTTGGATTGGTTCTGTGTTTAATTGGTATGCTGTGTCATAGTAAAGAGGTTTGCAAATTTGGCATTTCATAAGTATAGTTATGTATTCCCAGAAACCCAAAATTTGCTTGTCAGCAGCGGAAAGAGGCGTTACCTGTTGTGCAGCATTGTGGTTTTCACCATTGCACTATGAGCCGAAAGTATTTTCTTGCGATTTCCTTATTGATGTTTGATCCGACTGCTTGTAGCTCTTTCACAGAAGGGATAAAAATGTGACAGTTAGTAAGACTGGAACCGCGAACCATAACAGACGCTTTTTCACAGGTCAGCACGTTATCACAGTGCTGGCGAAGAGCGATGTGTCTCAGCTTCCTCATACGAGGCCAACAGTGGCTACAACTCGTAAACCGCTATTCAAAGGTCGAGATTGGTCGCGATTTCCACGTGCAACGACGTTCCTGGGCTGAAGCCGTAAATTTATAATCTTTTGTTACACCTCAAGCGATAATAACTCAGATTATTCAATGGAAATGACAGGTAAAATCAAGTGAACTTTGATGCTTAATTCCGTGCACACCAGGAAGTAACTCGTCGATCACAGAGTTGCCAAACATACGTTGCCTTGTTGCCAAATCTCAGTTACAGTACCAGCAGAAAGAAGACGAACCGATGTGATCCTACAGCGGGCTGGGAAGTGACCATAGCTGGTGTCTCCAAGTCGCGGCTGCTACGGCCTGGAATACGTAATGCGTCTGATTCGCATTTCTGTCACTAGGTTTAGGGAATGGAGCGTAGTTACTAATAATACTCAGAACTGGCTGCACACTAAGCATCATAAATCAGTGACTCTCAGCTGGATTTATACTTCTTTCGTAAGCGTACTCAAAACTAAGAAACTCATTCACAGGCGTTTTTGTGCCTTGCCGATAGTCGAGCACAACAAACACATAAAATAAAAAAAGAATGTGTGTGTGTGTGTGTGTGTGTGTGTGAGTGTGTGTGAGAGAGAGAGAGAAATAAAAAAGAATGAGAGAGAGAGTGTAAAAAATTGTTGTAAAGAAATTGTATCATGGTATGTAAAGAAATCTAACCATTAAAATGACATGTTCCACATCATTACGAAATGTCGTACTCATGATCTATGGAACAAGAATTAATCTATTGTAATCTAATCTAATCTAATCACATCATATTGGTAACTAGCCATGAAGAGTCATGAATTACCGAAATTTTTGCCAATACCAGTAACCAAATCTAAACATGAAAATAAAAGACGACAATTTTTGTAATAAACCATGACTCCTATCAAGACCCTTTCGTCCCTGTTAGCTAACCACGAAAGATGGATGTCTGATATACCTCCATTCTGAAGTAACAAAGTGTGCATGCATTTAAAGATGAAGTGCATGATGTGAAGTTCTGTGACGGAGATACGAACCCAACACGTAATCGGATTAATCATCAACGATATATGCGAATTCTCTGATGTTATCTATAACAGTCTGACGATGCACATGCAGTTTATTGATAACATGCATGTGGAAAACTTGTTCTGAGTTAAAGCTCTCAAACAAGGTTTGAGGAAGAATAAAATCCCACTACCACACGACAGCTAACGTAGAAAATACTTTTCTGACATATTATGGCACGGTGCGCTCTCCTTACACATCTTGGAGATGCACCTGCTGCCTGGCTGTCTATTAAACCTGAAAAGAACACAATGTCGCAGAAGTTAGACCTTTTTCCACATGCAACTACTTTGGGTTGAGAAGTGAAGGGAATTGTGTTCAAAGTTGCATTACATTGGTAACTTCAGCAGCCAGCAGAACTGCGTTTTAAAAAATGTAGCAGTGAATGTATTCGAACTCGCGCCATCATAGCTACATTGCGCGACACTTACCATTACGCTACTGGCTGACACGCAGCTACCACAGCTCCAGCGCTGAACAACGATTCTTCCAGAACTTCTGCATTCCACAGCGCTGTGAGATAATGCATATGGCAGGGTCTTGACTTCTGAGAGACAAACAGTTACAGATTTTCTTTTGCACTGAACGACGTTTTCTACAAACAGATAGCGCAATAGAATAGCTCAAGTGGAAAGGAACACTTCCTATTTAAATTTCTGCATCCTACACTGTTGGCAGTTCTGCGTAGGTGGCAGTTACGTGATTTTATTTCGGCGATTACAAAACAGACTCGAATGTATGCACTGGGTAGCCGAGGCAGCTAGTTCATGGTGATTCGGTCAACCAAGTAACGAATTTACTGAACATGCTGCAAATTACTATAGGGACCCTGTGTGTCAGAATTCTCGTCCAGTGTGGCACAACGGCGTTACGATAGAAAAATGAGTCAGCGACAAGAGGATTTGGTGGTCTGTTGAACTAATGGTAGGTTCTTATACATATGGTCTGGGTTCGATTCCCACTCCTCTCAATGATTTTAGATAGGGAGAGACAGATTCCGTTCTCTTCTGGCTACACCAAGTGAAAAAGATATAATTCCTTCTCTACTAAGTAGACGTTAGGTTGAACCACAATAAAGTCTGGAGTGGCGACATGTAGAAACCTTTCTTATACTAGTAATTTATTTCTAGTGACCAAACAAACGCTATGTATGGTCACAGGACACTTATTCCATCTTTTATCTGAGCTTCTGTATGTCGATAAAATTGGTTCTGAACTGGGAATGCAACTCAGACCGCCGTTAACGCGGAATTTGATCCCTTCGTGACAATACAGCTCGGCTACAATTTGTTGTTTGTTCATAACTGCAGATTCCTCAACATCTCCACATATTACGCTTGAATGGGTTCGAATCCCGGACCGGCACTAAAGATTTCATTATGTATTATCGAGCTCTAGCATGAGAACACCTATCTGCTGGTGGATAATAATTTTGATTTTTAATGTATTTTCATTCGTTGTCAACACTAACGATATCTGACGTTTTTAATTCCCAGTGAGGCACAGAACTATTTGCGAGATTACTGTAAGTTCAAGATGTTATTCCGAGCTGCTGGTGGAGAAAAATTCGGTAGCTGACGTCTCTTTGTGTGTAGTCAACAACGATAAGTGTGGGTCTCTATTCAGTGAGCACTGAACTCTTCGCCATATTATTTCTAGTTCAAACATGCTCACATGTCGCTGCTGGTGCAACAAACCCATATTTAACGTTCGTTTTCTCTAGAATATAACAGCGGTAGGTGCTGGGTTGGAGTCCTGGGAAGGAAAAAATTAATGTTTAGTCTCGTCATTTAAGTTAAAACATCTAGCTACTGCCGCGAAATCCGATATGTCACAGTTGACTGTGCTTCGATATCAATCCGATTAGGTTCTGGGTTCGAATCCCTGTCCAACACAAAGCTTTACCTCACGGCATTTCAAGTAAGTTACTTGTGAAGAAGCAATATGTAACATCTCTCGTAGTTCGTTAACAGGGACAATAGATGCTGGGTAGGAATTCGCGTCTGTGAAAAATGTTTGCGTTATGTAATGTAAAGTTGATATTTGCTAAATGATACTGTCTAAAATCGAGGTATATCACTCTCTGTATGGCTAGTCAAAAATGACTGTTAATTTCCGACAGTCAAAAATGACTGTTAGTTTCCGTCAGTCACGAAATCTTTGCTTGTTCGGTTAGATGGCCTTGGGCAAGTACAGAAAGGGCAACAGCCTCAACGGGTGCGGGGCAAAGTCAGGACATGCGGGGACCAATCAGCAATCGGTATTGTAATTGTCAACTGTCGAAGCTGCGTTGGTAAAGTACCGGAACTTCAAGCGTTGATAGAAAGCACCGAAGCTGAAATCGTTATAGGTACAGAAAGCTGGCTTAAGCCAGAGATAAATTCTGCCGAAATTTTTACAAAGGTACAGACGGTGTTTAGAAAGGATAGATTGCATGCAACCGGTGGTGGAGTGTTTGTCGCTGTTAGTAGTAGTTTATCCTGTAGTGAAGTAGACGTGGATAGTTCCTGTGAATTATTATGGGTGGAGGTTACACTAAACAACCGAACTAGGTTAATAATTGGCTCCTTTTACCGACCTCCCGACTCAGCAGCATTAGTGGCAGAACAACTGAGAGAAAATTTGGAATACATTTCACATAAATTTTCTCAGCATGTTATAGTCTTAGGTGGTGATTTCAATTTACCAGATATAGACTGGGACACTCAGATGTTTAGGACGGGTGGTAGGGACAGAGCATCGAGTGACATTATACTGAGTGCACTATCCGAAAATTTCCTCGAGCAATTAAACAGAGAACCGACTCGTGGAGATAACATCTTGGACCTACTGATAACAAACAGACCCGATCTTTTCGACTCTGTATGTACAGAACAGGGAATCAGTGATCATAAGGCCGTTGCAGCATCCCTGAATATGGAAGTTAATAGGAATATAAAAAAAGGGAGGAAGGTTTATCTGTTTAGCAAGAGTAATAGAAGGCAGATTTCAGACTACCTAACAGATCAAAACGAAAATTTCTGTTCCGACACTGACAATGTTGAGTGTTTATGGAAAAAGTTCAAGGCAATCGTAAAATGCGTTTTAGACAGGTACGTGCCGAGTAAAACTGTGAGGGACGGGAAAAACCCACCGTGGTACAACAACAAAGTTAGGAAACTACTGCGAAAGCAAAGAGAGCTCCACTCCAAGTTTAAACGCAGCCAAAACCTCTCAGACAAACAGAAGCTAAACGATGTCAAAGTTAGCGTAAGGAGGGCTATGCGTGAAGCGTTCAGTGAATTCGAAAGTGAAATTCTATGTACCGACTTGACAGAAAATCCTAGGAAGTTCTGGTCTTACGTTACATCAGTAAGTGGCTCGAAACAGCATATCCAGACACTACGGGATGATGATGGCACTGAAACAGAGGATGACACGCGTAAAGCTGAAATACTAAACACCTTTTTCCAAAGCTGTTTCACAGAGGAAGACCGCACTGCAGTTCCTTCTCTAAATCCTCGCACAAACGAAAAAATGGCTGACATCGAAATAAGTGTCCAAGGAATAGAAAAGCAACTGGAATCACTCAATAGAGGAAAGTCCACTGGACCTGACGGGATACCAATTCGATTCTACACAGAGTACGCGAAAGAACTTGCCCCCCTTCTAACAGCCGTGTACCGCAAGTCTCTAGAGGAACGGAGGGTTCCAAATGATTGGAAAAGAGCACAGGTAGTCCCAGTCTTCAAGAACGGTCGTCGAGCAGATGCGCAAAACTATAGACCTATATCTCTTACGTCGATCTCTTGTAGAATTTTAGAACATGTTTTTTGCTCGAGTATCATGTCATTTCTGGAAACCCAGAATCTACTATGTAGGAATCAACATGGATTCCGGAAACAGCGATCGTGTGAGACCCAACTCGCCTTATTTGTTCATGAGACCCAGAAAATATTAGATACAGGCTCCCAGGTAGATGCTATTTTTCTTGACTTCCGGAAGGCGTTCGATACAGTTCCGCACTGTCGCCTGATAAACAAAGTAAGAGCCTACGGAATATCAGACCAGCTGTGTGGCTGGATTGAAGAGTTTTTAGCAAACAGAACACAGCATGTTGTTATCAATGGAGAGACGTCTACAGACGTTAAAGTAACCTCTGGCGTGCCACAGGGGAGTGTTATGGGACCATTGCTTTTCACAATATATATAAATGACTTAGTAGATAGTGTCGGAAGTTCCATGCGGCTTTTCGCGGATGATGCTGTAGTATACAGAGAAGTTGCAGCATTAGAAAATTGTAGCGAAATGCAGGAAGATCTGCAGCGGATAGACACTTGGTGCAGGGAGTGGCAACTGACCCTTAACATAGACAAATGTAATGTATTGCGAATACATAGAAACAAGGATCCTTTATTGTATGATTATATGATAGCGGAACAAACACTGGTAGCAGTTACTTCTGTAAAATATCTGGGAGTATGCTTGCGATTTGAAGTGGAATGATCATATAAAATTAATTGTTGGTAAGGCGGGTACCAGGTTGAGATTCATTGGGAGATTGCTTAGAAAATGTAGTCCATCAACAAAGGAGGTGGCTTACAAAACACTCGTTCGACCTATACTTGAGTATTGCTCATCAGTGTGGGATCCGTACCAGATCGGTCTGACGGAGGAGATAGAGAAGATCCAAAGAAGAGCGGCGCGTTTCGTCACAGGGTTATTTGGTAACCGTGATAGTGTTACGGAGATGTTTAATAAACTCAAGTGGCAGACTCTGCAAGAGAGGCGCTCTGCATCGCGGTGTAGCTTGCTGGCCAGGTTTCGAGAGGGTGCGTTTCTGGATGAGGTATCGAATATATTGCTTCCCCCTACTTATACCTCCCGAGGAGATCACGAATGTAAAATTAGAGAGATTAGAGCGCGCACGGAGGCTTTCAGACAGTCGTTCTTCCCGCGAACCATACGCGACTGGAACAGGAAAGGGAGGTAATGACAGTGGCACGTAAAGTGCCCTCCGCCACACACCGTTGGGTGGCTTGCGGAGTATCAATGTAGATGTAGATGTAGATGACCTGGGTTAGAATCCATATGCAGAACGAGACGGTTCGTCGTGTCATTTGGAGTTTATACATATTCTCAACTAGCTGCTGGTGAATAACTTAAATTTTTAATGTCATTTTGTGTTAGATAATAAATACGATAAGTTACTTTGAAGAGGAAATCATGAATACGACGAACTTACTACGTGCATTACCTAACTGACGTAATAATGAGAGTGGTAACATTCCAGGTATGTCATTTATTGTAATAAATGTGAACTTGCAAGCTTTAAGGACAGTCTTATCTGTGATAAGGTGTTCCCTGATATTTGTAGCATCGTGGTATTACTTTACATCTTGAGTTACTGCAATACAGAGCAGTGTTTTCTAGTGGTGACATGTCGGAACCATTTTCAATAGTCAAACGACTGTACCAAGGAGCGATTAGAGGACCTGCTAGACAGCTGCGTTACGCCTGTTGCATGCGAATCAGGCGAAATGCAATTCAGGTCGTTTGGATACTTTTGAGCACGACTGTACATGTAACAGTAGACTGGTCTACCATGTCCACTGTAAAATTGACTCTCAAGGAAGAGCTAAAATATATGTCCCCACGATATTTATTCCGCAGGTCTATTAATCCAACCTGTAGCCGTATTCTGGATCGTTCAGTCGCTCTGCCGACCGGTTTGGTAGGCGAGCGTACCGAGCAGTAGTGTTACCGCAACTGAGCCTCTATGCAATTCATTAAGCTGTTTGGTGGCGAGTTGGTGCGGCTACCGAGGAACCTCTCTGGGCCTGTGCTGTGTTGCCGTTTCTCCTCGCTAACCAAAGGTGAGTAACCACAGCTGCAGGTATGGTCATCCAACGACTGTGCAGCTCACATGGCACATTGCAGCGCCCCACACCCGAAGCAGCCAGCGCACACAACTGACAGACACGCTAGTCCCGTTGTTCTTTTCAACTGCAGGTGCGTTGAGAACCCGTGCTACACCTTGAGATGCTTGGCTGTTACATGGTAGGTTCACTTTTTAGCTCCTAACCCCTTTTGATCAGACCCACATCCAAAAAAGTTTAGAGTTGTCAAAACCTACAAAAAAAAAAAAAAAAAAAAATCCCTCATTGCATTTGTTCACACTGCAATTTCTCAACCAAATTAGAGGCTGACTCCCCACTTAAAAGGCTGTCATGACCTATGATGGCAAAATTTTAAAGATGGAAAAGGGTGGAAAAAACTGATTTCAAATCAGAGAGCGAAAAATTGAGAATATGAATTGAAATGAAACAAAGAAACAATTAAAATACCGAATTGTTTTCAAAAGTATACAGAACACTTACTTAATATGTTTTTACTTACTTTGATGAAAGTGGATGGTGAAAAAGATAGATTTATTTCTCATTCTAAAAATATTTCAATTAAAACAGAAAAGAAATAACAGCGATTTTCCAAATGACGTAATTTGATGCTTCGGCATGTCTCCCATCACTGTAGCACAACTTCTAAATTCAAGGAAAATTCATTTAAAGCAGAAAATATTTCCACACCTTTATCAGCCCGTTTTCTTTCAATTAAATAACTAATTGATGCCAAATTTGATTGCACAAGTACATTCAGTTAAATCCTAGTTTAAAATGTGCAGCACATTCTTCGTATTTCAATTATTTTGGGAAATTTCAAAAATTAAATGCAAAAAATTGTTGTTGTTCTCTATTAATTTTAAAGGAAGTAAGGGTGAAGCATGAAAATTGAAGACTGACACCGACAATGAAGATATCTGGTCACCATAGTTTAATGATTTAAATTATAACAGGAGATCTGCATTGTTCTGTCGTCAGATGTTGGTGGCGGTGGAGTGGGGTTGGTATTGGGGAGGCGGATGGTAGTGAAAAAGAGGGGGAGTTATCTGTCAGTTCTCGCCCAGGGCGGCAAAACACATAGCAACGACCCTGCCTGCTCAGTCTGTACCTCGCCACAAAGTTGCTCCTGGTTCCAGAATGAGATTTTTCACTCTGCAGCGGAGTGTGCGCTGATATGAAACTTCCTGGCAGATTAAAACTGTGTGCCCGACCGAGACTCGAACTCGGGACCTTTGCCTTTCGCGGGCAAGTGCTTGCCCGCGAAAGGCAAAGGTCCCGAGTTCGAGTCTCGGTCGGGCACACAGTTTTAATCTGCCAGGAAGTTTCATATCAGCGCACACTCCGCTGCAGAGTGAAAAATCTCATTCTGGAAACATCCCCCAGGCTGTGGCTAAGCCGTGTCTCCGCAATATCCTTTCTTTCAGGAGTGTTAGTTCTGCAAGGTTCGCAGGAGAGCTTCTGTAAAGTTTGGAATGTAGGAGACGAGGTACTGGCAGAAGTAAAGCTGTGAGTACCGGGCGTGAGTCGTGCTTCGGTAGCTCAGTTGGTAGAGCACTTGCCCGCGAAAGGCAAAGGTCCCGAGTTCGAGTCTCGGTCGGGCACACAGTTTTAATCTGCCAGAAAGTTTCTTGCTCCTGGTTATTTCAAAGGGGTTCATCACGTCCCGCAGATTATGTTGCCAAATCGCATGGCGCCGCGTTTTCTCGAGCAGCCTCGCCCACCTTCATCGCTCTTGCCTCCTTCTTAACAGTGCCATGTGCACCGTGTTCACTTCCATGAGTCTCGGCTGAAACACATCCAAAATAACATTTATGAACTCACTGTCCACTTGGATGCAGCCTGGTAATCCTTGAATGGAACTTAGTCATTCAATCCAAAACTAAAAATACTACTAAAACAGCAAATCATCTAGGTTATTAAAGTACATCAACCGAAACGAACAGCCTTACTGACACCCAAACAGCTCTCGGCACTGTAAACGAACAGTCGGCATTCTCTGCCTCGTGATGACTGGGTGTTGTGTGCTGTCCCTAGGTTAGTTAGGTTTAAGTAGTTCTAAGTTCTAGGGGACTGATGACCTCAGATGTTAAGTCCCATAGTGCTCAGAGCCATTTGAACAGTCGGCAGGCGGAACTATCGCTAACAGGCTTCAGCAACGCACAGAATAGCAACGTCGGCTACCGAACCGAAAGTGACACCACTACCGAGGCTAACCCAGGGAACCGAACGCTATGGACGATTCAGAATAGGGCTACCTAGTAAGTGTTCCAGGCTGATGAATAAATTTCAGGTTTTGTACCAAACGCACATGACGAAAATCCGAAACATGTTATGGAATTTTTTTTTTTTTGGAAATTTGTGGTAAGTTCTTATGGGACTAAACTGCTGAGGTCATCAGTCCCTACGCTTACGCACTACGTAATCTAGCTTAAACTAACATACGCTCAGGATAGCAAACATACCCATGTCTGAGGGAGGGGGAGCCCCCCCTCCGACGGGGGGAGCCATGCGAACTGGGCCAAGGCGCCCAAGACCACGCGGCTACCCCGCGTGGCAAACATGTCATACTGGTATTAAATAATTTTAAATTGGACTTTGACTAATTGCAGTCATTCGGTGATGCATATTGTCATTAGCTTAACGTGGTGGAACCGCAACCCGTTTACACATATAATGTTATATATTGTTGCCTTAGAGCACTAAGATAACATACTGAAAACGGACATTATGGTCTCTTGACCAGCTGTTAGACTCTGAATAGGTGATGCTTTAAGTATGCTCAACACACTGACTCCTTTAGGTATCAATATCTTTGTCAGCAAGACACTCATCCCTCTCCTTTGTAAGCAGAGCTATTTTCTGCATTTTCAGAGTTAGTCATGGAAACCATGACTCCTACCAGACTTTCCGTTACTCTTAATGTGGTGTCACCACCAGACACTACACTTGCTAGGTGATAGCCTTTAAATCGGCCGCGGTCCGTTAGTATACGTCGGACCCGCGTGTCACCACTGTCAGTGATTGCAGACCGAGCGCCGCCACACGGCAGGTCTAAAGAGACTTCCTAGCACTAGCCCCAGTTGTACAGCCGACTTTGCTAGCGGAGCTACACTGACAAATACGCTCTCATTTGCCGAGACGATAGTTAGCATACCCTTCAGCTACGTCATTTGCTACGACCTAGCAAGACGCCATTACCAGTTATATTGTGAAGCATGTACAGTCAAGAGCGATGTACACCAATTTTAGATGAAAGTTAAGTATTCCAAGAACTACATTCTTTTCTTTATAGGATAATTACTTTACCTTGTTCCAGACCTCACGCCAATCTGCGTGAGCTTAACGTGTGCCTTTCGGCTACCTCCGAGTGGCTTGGCTGTCTTGCCACGCCACTACAGTTGGCGACGAGCTAAATCGCGTTTGTACGAATTGATCTTGCATTAATTTACTTGTGTCATGGCTTCGCCACAATCTCCAGATGTTCTGTCCGAATTATATCGCTTGCAGAATCAGCAGATGCAGGCGTTATTGGATGCCCTTGGACAGCTCGTCCAGGGTCAACGTGCAATGCAAAACGATGCGGCCACCGCCGCTCCACCGCTACCGCAGCCACAACATGCGGTTGCACCACCTTTTCGTCCTTTTGATGTGGCACTGGAAAGCTGGACGGAGTGGTCACGCCAGTTTGGATTCCATCTCGCCGCCTACAGAATTCAAGGTAACGAGCGGCAGCCTTTTTTGTTAGCATCCGTTGGGGTGCACACGTACCGTGTGATAGTGAAATTATTTCCCCGACGCGACGTAGCAACTCTGTCCTACGAAGAAATTTTGTCTGCGTTAGATGCATATTTTAAAGAATCAGTCAATGTAGTTGCAAAAAGGTATACTTTCTTTCGTACAAAACATACGGCCAGTCAAACTAATAGGGAGTGGGTTGCAACCTTGCAAGGCCTTACTAGGGATTGTGCTTTTGAGTGTGAATGTGGACTCCCTTATTCAGATACTATGGTGCGTGATGCAATTGCACAGAACGTTTCTGATGTTCGTATACGGGAACAGATTTTGAAACTAGTCAATCCCTCCCTTCAACAAGTGATGGACATATTGAATAGGCAGGACACACTTGACTTTGCTCAGGAAGCATTTGAAACTTCGCCAGCCGTGTGTCACGTTAACCGGCCCGCCGGGCGAGCTGCACGGAACAGTAAACAGCCCTCGCGCCCGTCCGCGCAGCTGCCGCCAAGCTCTGCGCTAAGTGTGCCGCGCAAGCACGCAAATGCAGTGCTAAAATCATGCTAATAGACATTCGCGTGACAATTGCCCGTCACGCCAAGCCATTTGCTTTTTCTATAATACAAAAGGACATGTTCAGAGCGTTTGCCAGAAAAAGCTCAGATCGGACACTCACAACCATTCCAGGCCCTTTGCTTCGCGCCGGAATCAGAATCGAACCAAGAATACTCAGGCTTGTGAACCTTCGCCCATGGACATTCGTGTAGTTAATTCCACTCCGCCCAGTGCCACTCTCTCTATCAGTGACTGTGTTTGTTCCACAAAAAGTATGCGTCGATGTCGCCGGGAATCACGTCAAGTAGCAAGTGATTATGTGCCAGTGTCTGTTCACGTTGCACGAGACAGTCGCTCTTGTCGTCAGCAGGACAATAAACTTTTTGTAGACTTGGACATTAACGGCAAAGTGATACCATTCCAGCTTGATACCGGAGCTGCAGTTTCCTTGATCAATCAAGACACATACACACAGCTGGGCACACCTCCGTTGCGTGCAGCAAATGTTAAGTTAAATAGCTATTCCGGTCAGCATATCCCTGTCTTAGGACAGTGCAGCCTTCTTGCAACATACAAGGGACAAACAAAACTTGTGTCATTTTACGTTCTTCATTCTTCTTCTGCAGTGAACTTGTTTGGTTTAGATTTATTTCAGTTGTTTAACTTGTCTATAGTCAATCAGGTCCTATCAGTGAACCAGACTGTGCCTTCAGCCAGTGTTTCTAGTCTATGTGAAGAATTTGCAGACATTTTTGCACCGGGCCTTGGTTGCGCTACGAACTATAAAGCACATTTGGAACTGAAAGTAAACGCGCAACCGAAATTTTTCAGAGCGCGCAATGTTCCCCACGCATTGTGTGATGAGGTCGCAAGAACGTTACACGATTTGGACTCACAAGGTGTGATTGAACGTGTGCAGGCTTCTCTCTGGGCGTCACCCTTAGTAATTTTGCCAAAACCTTCCGGAAAATTGAGACTTTGTGTGGACTTCAAGGCAACGGTGAATCCACAACTAGTGATGGCAACTTTTCTTTCACCCCGCCCGGAAGATCTTTTTGACAAACTGTACCCGGGTAAATATTTTTCGAAGTTGGACCTAGCAGATGTGTACTTGCAAATACCGGTGGACGAAGAATCCCAGCGCGTTTTGGTGGTTAACACGCATGTTGGTTTGTATCGATTAAAAAAACTGCCATTCGGGTGTGCATCCGCCCCTGCATTGTTTCAGCAATATCTGCAAACTGTGTGTGCCTCGGTCCCTACTGCAGCAAACTATCTGGACCATATTGTGATCTCCGGAAAGACGGAAGAAGAACATTTAGCCAATCTCAGAACATTATTTCAGGTCTAGCGACAAAATGGTCTTCGCTTGCGGAAGGACTTGTGACTTACCATATCTGGGCCACGTACTCAATGCCCAAGGCATACATCCTAGGCCAGAGCACCTCCGTGCCAAACAAGACTTGCCTTCGCCGCAGAATTTGAAGCAGCTACAGAGTGTGCTGGGAAAAATTACCTGTTATCACAGATGTATCCCACACGCCTCTTCCATTTCAGCTCCGCTTCATCGCTTACGCCGTAAAGGTGTTCCGTTCGTCTGGACGACGGAATGCGAACGCGCCTTTCGCCAGTTGAAATCGGCGTTGCTTTCCAGTACTTGCCTTACGCCATTCGATCCCCAGAAACCCCTTTTGTTGATGGTAGATGCATCGGATTTCGGGATCGGTGCTGCGCTTGCGCACAAAGATGGCTCGCATGATCGCCCTATTGCCTTTGCGTCCACATTGCTCTCGTCTGCGCAAAGAAATTATTCACAGATCGAGAAAGAAGCTTTGGCTCTCGTATTTGGTGTTACAAAGTTTCATGATTTCTTGTATGGTCGTCACTTTACAATCATCACAGTCCACAAACCTTTGACGTCACTTTTTCATCCGATCAAGCCTGTACCTCCACGTACAGCGTAGAAATTCATTCGCTGGTCTATTTTCCTCTCGCAGTACCGCTACGATATCTTGTATCGGTCCACTGCTAAGCACGGAAACGCCGATGCGTTGTCCCATTTGCCTGTTGCTGCGGATAGAGCATTCGATTCTTCCGAACTTGCTTGCATGTTCATTGATGCGGAAACCGATGACGTGGTCGAATCCTTTCCGATTGATTTTCATCGTGTAGCTACGGCCACAGCTGCTGACCCTGTCCTTGCTACAGTTTTGCGTTTTGTTGCTACGCCATGCCCTTGTCAAAGTCACGGATCGCGGATCCGTTGCTTCGCCGATTTTTTGCTCACAAGGAGAGACTTTTTGTGCGACGTGGTGTTTTGCTGTTGCCTTCTGATAATGATCAGTCCAGGGTCGTGGTCCCACGTTCGTTACAGTCCTCTGTCTTACGGCTTCTCCACCAAGGACATTGGGGTATAGTGAGAACGAAACAACTTGCTCGTCAGCACTGTACTTGGTTCGGAATCGATGCTGCGATTACGAATATGTGCTCTTCTTGCATGGCGTGTGCCGAACAACAATACGCACCGCCGCGGAAATTCTTTGCATGGCCGAAAGCCACTTCCCCTTGGCAACGCTTACACATCGATTTTGCTGGTCCATTCTGGAATGCTCGATGGTTGGTTGTAGTAGATTCCTTCAGTAATTTTCCTTTTGCTGTCAGGATGTCTTCCACGACGTCATCTGCCACCATCCAAGCGTTATCCGCTATCATTTGCATTGAAGGTCTTCCACAGACTATTGTTTCCGACAATGGCCCAAAATTCATATCCGCAGAATTTCAGTCATTCTGCAAGGCCAATGGTATTCAACATCTGACATCCGCGCCGTTTTCGCCTCAGTCAAACGGTGCCGCTGAACGATTGGTCCAGACTTTCAAGTCACAGATGTTGAAGTTGAAAGAGTCGCATTCTCGGGAGGACGCTTTATTGCTCTTTTTCTCTTCGTATCGCTCTCAGCCCCGAGATGGTAGCTCGCCGGCTGCGTTGCTCCACGGTCGTCCTCATCGAACCTTGATGTCTTTGCTACATCCGCCGCATCAGGTTCCTGTGCAGCGGCAGCCACCTGCTTTTGCTCCAGGCGACATGGTATACTACCGCAACTATCGAGGTTCACGGCGTTGGCTCGCAGGGCGCATTCTTCGCTGCCTCGGCCGCGCTATGTATCTGGTTTTGGGGGCCTCTGGTGAGGTGCGTCGGAATCTCAATCAGCTGCGCTTCTGTCGTCGCACGGGTTCTGCCGCTGCCCGCTTTCAGCGACGGTGCCGTCCGGTCAGCGCCCTGGGGACCCATCTACTGGCTCGCCTCATCCCCAGGTGTTACCGATGCTGCCTTCCATTTTGCCTCATGGCGACGCGCCGCCGCTGCCGCCGCCGCCGCCTGTTCTCCCGCCGGCGCCGCCCGCAGTGGACGCGTCGCTGCAACCGCCGGGCGCCTCCCTGGGTCACGCGCCGCCGATCGCTTCCCGTGACCAGCTGTCCTCCGACAAGGACCTCTTGCCCGCTCCGGACCAGATGTCGTCTTCGCCCGTCGGCTGCCCCGCCCCGATGGAGGTCGAATCTTCGGCCCCTCCTGTCTCTTTACGGGCGCATACACCGCATGTTGGAGTGCACCCTGGACTAGGTTTTCAGGCGTTTCCTAGCTCCCCTCGGACCGAATGGCCGGGTGCGGGTGGCACAGCCTCGCCTGTTGTTAGGCTCCCCACCTCGTCGCATACGTCAACATGGGGTCCTCCCCACGGCGGGCGGAAGCCTTATAACACAACCGTTCGCCGATTTGCGGGGGAGGAATGTGGTGTCACCGCCAGATACCACACTTGCTAGGTGGTAGCCTTTAAATCGGCCGCGGTCCGTTAGTATACGTCGGACCCACTGTCAGTGATTGCAGACCGAGCGCCGCCACACGGCAGGTCTAGAGAGACTTCCTAGCATTCGCCCCAGTTGTACAGCCTACTTTGCTAGTGAAGCTACACTGACAAATACGCTCTCATTTGCCGAGACGATAGTTAGCATAGCCTTCAGCTACGTCATTTGCTACGACCTAGCAAGGCGCCATTACCAGTTATATTGTGAAGCATGTACAGTCAAGAGCGATGTACACCAATTGTAGATTAAAGTTAAGTATTCCAAGAACTACGTTCTTTTCTTTATAGGATAATTACTTTACCTTGTTCCAGACCTCACGGCAATCTGCGTGAGCTTAACGCGTGCCTTTCGGCTACCTCCGAGTGGCTTGGCTGTCTTGCCACGCCACTGCACTTAACACTAGCAGAAGACGTCTGGGAAGGTGGTGCTTTTGCCAGCCATAGTAATAGCAAAAAATAAATATGATTCCCAGCATAATCTTCTTAACTAATCTTGATTTTATAGTAAGTACCCGACCCAGGTAACGTAGCTGGCAAAACAATTTCCACGTAGATGAATGGTTAGTCTAAATATCAAATCGCTCCCATTATTAACAAATGTTTCGCAAAAAACTGACTGTCTTGTACAGCATGTACATCCCGTACTGATATTGAAATGTAATTTACTTACGAGAAACAGACAGTCATCCAGCTGTGGGTGTGTGCGGGAGCTGAACACCCCCAGGGTCAGCTGTACTGTGCACACATACTAAGTGTTTATATTGTTTCAGCACTGGTGGTCAAGGAGTAACTTCCTTGACGCGTTAAATCTTTGAGACTGCTTGAATCCTGAATAAAAATCATTAGCAATGTTAGCAGAAGCCTTCTGACATAAGAAGTCACCCTCGTTGTGACAGCAGACTTGTCAAAGGGGGCGGAAGGGGCGGAGAGAGGTTCAGGGCAGTCTCTTGCATTTGGGAGTGAGTAACTGCCCCTAAAATGGGGAAGAATCAGCAATGATCAAGGGTCATGAAGATGCAGAAGGCAATGGAGACCATTGCGTTAATGATACGTAATGAGTAGCCACAGAGCATCTGGATTGTAAGTGAGGAAGAATGTTTATGATCTTTCCATTGGCAAAAGATTCCGGAATAGTCTCCCATCTCAATCTCTGGGAGGACATTGCCAAGTGGGAGATCACCATGAGAGAAAGACGGAATAACGAATGAAGGGTTAACTCTCTACTTGTCGGAACATGGACTGTCAGAAGTTTGAATATAATAAGAAAACTAGAAAATAGAAATTAAAAGGCTCAATCTGGATATTGTGAGGGTTAGTGAGGAGAAATGGAAAGACCAATACAGAGTAATAGCAACGGCAGCAAAAAAATGTTATAACGGAAGTAGTATTCCTTATGAATAAGAAGATAGGGCAAAGAGTGAGTTTCTGTGGACATTTTAGTGATGGGATTGTTATTATTAGAGTCTACAGCAAACCAACGACGACCATGATAGCGCATGTGTTCATGAAAACTTCGCAAGCAGAAGACTAAGAGATAGAGAGAGTATTTGAGGATCTGAATGGGACGCAGTTGTTGGAGAAGGAAGAGAACAAGTGGTTACGAGAGAATATGGGCTTGGCTACAGGAGTTAGGAGAAATACTAATTGAGCTCTGCAAGAAATATCAGATGAAAATAGCGAATGCTCTGTTCAAGAGTCAGAAGAGGAGGAGATATAGTTGGAAACGACCCGGAAACATGGGAAGATTGCAGCTGGATTACATCATGGGCAGTGAGATACTGTAGTACTGAGAAATTATTAGAAGCGCTTGATGTTCGTTAAGGACGTATAGGTAATGCGATAAGGAATACTAGAGTCGGCAGTTCAGTTGAAGAGGAGTGGTCATCCATAAAAATGGCAATTACAGATGCTGGGCAGGCCAACATATGTACAAGGAAGCTAACTGTGAAGAAACCGTAGGTAACAGTGTACTTTAACTGAATGATGAAAGAACGAAGTACAAAAATGCTAAGGCAAGACAGGAATACAGAAATGTACACTGAACTGACTAAAGTTCTGGGATGCCTCATAATATCGTGTCGGACCACATTTCCCATGCGTGTTGTTGTAACTCGCCGTGACACGAACTCGTTGGAAGTACCCTGCAGAAGTATTGAGCCTTGTTGCCTCTGCAGCCACCCATAATTACGAAAGTATTGCCGGTACACGAAGTTGTGCATGAACTCGATTATGTCCCATACATGTTCGGGAGGATTCACATCGGGCGATCTGGGTGGCCAAATCATTTTCTCGAACTGCTTAGAATATTATTCAAACCAGTCATTAACAACCGTGGCATGGTGACATGACACCGTTGTCTGGGAATATGAATGGATGTAGATGGTGTCTGAGGAGCCGAACATGACCATTTCCAGTCAATGCCCGGTTCATTTGGGCCAGAGAACCCAGTCCATTCCAGCAAACACAGACCACACCATTATGGAGCCACCATCAGCTTGCACAGCGCCTTGTTGACAACTTTGATTCATGGCTTCGTTTGGTCAGCACCACACTCGAACCCTACCATGAACGCTTACCAATTGAAATTGGGGCTTAAACGACGAGGCCACTATTTTCCAGTCTTGTTGGAACCAAGCGATATGGTTTTGATCCCAGGAGTGCGTTGCAGGCGATGTGCTTTTAGCAAGGGCACTCGCTTAGGTCGTTTGCTGCCATAGCTCATTAATGCCACATTTCGATGCGCTGCTGAAACGGATACGTTCGTCGTACGTCCCACATTGATTTCTGCTGTTATGCCACCCAGTGTTGCTTGTCTGTTAGCACTGACAACTCTACGAAAATGCTGCGGCTCTCAGTCTTTAAATGAAGGCCGTCGGCAACCGCGTTGTCCGTGATGAGAGGTACTGCATGAAATTTGGTATATTTGTCACGCTCTTGACACTGTGGATCTTGGAACATTGAATTCCCTAACGATTTCTGAAATTGTATGTCCCACGCATTTAGCCTCAACTACCATTACATGTTCAAAGTTGTTGATTGCCGTCGAGCGGCCGAAATCACGTTGGAAAGCTTTCCACATAAATTTTTTTTTTTTGAGAGAACACACCGGCTTTTCATGTACATTACTTTTTTTTCTTCTCTGCAGTCTATATTGTGCTTTACAAATCGATTACAATGCTGAAAGTTATTAGACCATTAGCACGCCATGCCTGGTAAAGTCACTTTCTGCCAGTCTTATTTGCCTGCTTTGGGCTTTACCGGAAATGACGTGTTAATGGTCTAACAACTTCTAGCATTGTACTTGGTAACGGCGTGAAAGACTAAGTCTAAATTGTACAGAAGAAAAAAATACAATCAAATTGCAATGCGGTCTTTCAAAAAATGCTGTATGACTGTGGCTCATTACCAACGAAAGCTTTTCATACAAGTCACCTGAGAACAAATGACAGCTCGGCCAGTGAAGTTCCGTCTTATACTTTGTGTATGCGATGCTGCTGCCATCTCTGTATGTGCATATCAATTATCCCATGACTTTTGTCACCTCAGTATAAATCACTAATGAATAATATAAATAGGAAGTACAGGGCAATCGAGACGGAAAGGCTGTGGGAAAGATGTGAAGAAATCGAGGACTGCTACGGTCGCAGGTTCGAATCTTGCCTCGGGCATGGATGTGTGTGATGTCCTTAGGTTAGTTAGGTTTGAGTAGTTCTAAGTTCTAGGGGACTGATGACCACACATGTTAAGTCCCATAGTGCTCAGAGCCATTTGAACCATTTTTGAAGAAATCTAAAAAGAAATGATCGTCGGAGGACTGACTCAGCATATACAAAAGTCAAAACAACGTTTGGTGAAATTAAATGCACAGATGGTAACATTAAGAATGTAACGGGTATCACGTTGTTAAACGCAGAAGAGAGAGCGGATAGGTGGAAAGAATACACTGAAGATTTTATGATTGGGGGAAACCTTGGCTGCTGACGTGATAGAAGAAGGAACAGAAGTCGACAGGAAAGAGATAGAGGATCAAATAATAAAATCAGAATTTAAAAGAGCATTGGACGACTTAATATCAAATAAGGCAGAAGATATAGGTAATATTCTATCAGAGTTTCTCATATCATTATGGAAGTGGCAAAAAAAAACGACTATTCACTTTGATGTGTAGAACGTATGAGACTGTCGATATACCACCAGTCTTTTGGAAAAAACATCATTCACGCCCTTCCTAAGATTACAATCTGTTTGGTCTTAGGAAAATTGAAGGAACCAGAGAGGCAGTTGTGCTGTTGCGGTTGAAAATGTAAGCAAGACTGAAGACAAATCAAGATATGTTCATAGGATTTGTCAATCTACGAAAAGCGTTCGATGATGTAAAATGGTACTAGATGTTCGAAATTCTGAGAAAAGTGACCTATGAAGAAAGAATCAAGAGGGAACAATACGAGCGAAAGACCAAGAACGAAGTGTTTTAATTGAAAAGCGTGTAAGAAAGGGATGTAGTATTTCACCCCTAGTCTTCAGTCTGTAAGCCAAAGGACCAAAGACGAAAATAAAAGAAAGATTCAGGAGTGGGGTTAAAATTCAAGGTTAAAGGAAATCAATGGTAAGATTCGCTGATGACATTGCTATCCTCAGGGTAAGTGCAGAAGAATTACAGGTTCTGTTGAATTCAATAAACAGTCTAACGAGAGCACAATATGAACTGAAGGTATATTTAAGAAATACCAAAGTAATGAGAAGTAGAAGAAATAAGAACAGCGAGAAACTGAAATTCCGAATTGGTGAGCACGAAGTATACGACCTTGAGGAAGTCTGCTTCCTAAGCAGCAAAATAACCTATGGCAGACGGAGCAAGGAGGACATAAAAAGCAGACTTAAACCGAAAAAAGGCAGTATACTAGTATCAAACATAGATCTTAACTTGAGGAACAGTCCGCTCCCGGTAGCCGAGTGGTCAGCGCGACAGAATGTCAATCCTAAGGGCCCGGGTTCGATTCCCGGCTGGGTCGGAGATTTTCTCCGCTCAGGGACTGGGTGTTGTGTTGTCCTAACCATCATCATTTCATCCCCATCGATGCGCAAGTAGCCGAATCGGCGTCAAATCGAAAGACTTGCACCCGGTGAATGGTGTATCCGACGGGAGGCCCTGGCCACACGACTTTTTTTTTTTTTTTTTTTTTTTTTGAGGAAGAAATTTCTGAGAATTTACATCTGGAGCACAGTATTGTATGGTCGTAAGACACAGACTGTGGGAAAACTGGAACAGAAGAGAATCGAAGCATTTGAGATGTAATACCGTAGAAGAATGTTGAAAATTAGGTGGGCTGATAAGGTAAGGAAAAAGGATTTTATCCACAGAATCGGCGAGAGAAGGAATATATGTACTGCCAAGAAGACAGGACAAGACGATAGGACATCTGTTAAGACATCAGTGAATAACTTTCATGGAGTAGATAGAGCTGTAGAGGGTAAAAACAGTAGAAGAAGAGTGAGATCGGAATACATCCAGTAAATAAATGGGGACATAGGTTGCAAGTGCTACTTTGAGATGAAAAGGTAGGCACAAGAGTGAGGTTCGTGGCGGCCTGTTTCAATCCAGTCAGAACGCTAACGACTACAAGAAAAGGAATTATTAAAATATCAGCCGCGATGTCTTTAAAATCTAAACATTACACCCTACACCAAAATCTGTATGGAAGAACGAGGTATTTTTAACGTTGCGAATTACCCTTGATGTAGGATCGCCATAATGTAACGAAGACTTTGATATCGTTTTAAGTAGAATCAAGACGAGCGTTTTGATGGACAATCTAGACTTTGATACTCAGTCCTTAATCTACACTATTGAATAATATGTAGTAAACGTCTCCGAACATACTATTTTCATAATCGTGTACAGCAACAGTACAAGATTATGTACTCGAATACCACGTTAAATTATTAAAACTACAGACATACAGATAATAGTTTCCATTACAAACCATCCTATCAGACACGGCTGAGTCACATGCAGTAACAGGCTTACGAACTGTGGTGTAGTGCAGACAGAGACTAAAATAGGTTTTCTGAGCCATTTCAATAAGAGCCAAAGAAATTGGTATAAGTATGCGTATTCACATAAAGAGGGATGTAAACAGGCAGAATACGGTGCTGCGGTTGGCAACGCCTTTAAAAGACAACAAGTATCTGGCTCAATTTTCAGATCGGTTTCTGGTGCCGCAATGGCAGGTTATCAAGATTTAAGTGAGTCTGAACAGTTGGCGTACGAGCACAGATATCCGTGGAAGCGATGAAGTGGGGATTTTTCCGTACGACCATTCCACGAGTGTACCGCGAATATCAGGAATCTGGTAAAACATCAACTCTCCGACATCGCTGCGGCCGGAAAAATATCCCGCAAGAACGGGGCCAACGACGACTGAAGAGAATCGTTCAAAGAGACAGAAGTGCAACCCTTCCGCAGATTACTGGAGATTTCAGTGCTGGGTATCAACAGCGTGTGAACCATTCAACGAAACATCATCGATATGGGCTTTCTGAGCCGGAAGCACACTCTTGTAACTTTGATGACTGCACAGCACAAAGCTTTACGCCTCGCTTCGACTCGTCAACACCGACAATGGACTGTTGATGACTGCAAACATGTTGCCTGGTCGGACGAGTGTCGTTTCAAATTGTATCGAGTTGGCTGTCGTGTACCGGTACGGGGACAACCTCATGAATTCATGCATCCTGCATATCAGCAGGGGACTGTTCAAGGTGGTGGAGACTCTGTAATGGTGTGGGGCTTCTGCAGTTTGAGTGATGAATCCCTGATAAGTCTAGATTGCAATGCAGTTGACAATTTGGATTCATATTAATGTCCAGATACATCTAAACGTATGTACACTGAAGAGCCAAACAAACTGGTACATTTCCCTAATATCGTGTAGGGTCCCTGAAAGCACGCAGAAGTACCGCAACACGACATGGTATGGAGTCGACTAATGTCTGAAGTGGTGCCGGAGGGAACTGACATCATGAATCCTGCAGGGCTGTCTACAAATCCGTAAGAATACGAGGGGTGGACATCTCTTAACAGCACGTTGCAAGGCATTCCAGGTATGCTCAATAATGTTCATGTCTGGGGAGGTTGGTGGCCAGCGGAAGTGTTTGAACTCAGAAGAGTGTTCATGGAGCCACTCTGTAGCAATTACGGACGTGTGGGGTGTCGCATTGGCCTGCTGGAATTGCGCAAGTCCGTCGGAATGCACAATGAACATGAATGGATGCAGGTGATCATTGTTGTTGTTGTTGTTGTCTTCAGTCCTGAGACTGGTTTGATGCAGCTCTCCATGCTACTCTATCCTGTGTCAGCTTCTTCATCTCCCAGTACTTACTGCAACCTACATCCTTCTGAATCTGCTTAGTGTATTCATCTCTTGGTTTCCCTCTACGATTTTTACCCTCCACGCTGCCCTCCAACGCTAAATTTGTGATCCCTTGATGCCTCAGAACATGTCCTACTAACCGGTCCCTTCTTCTTGTCAAGTTGTGCCAGAAACTCCTCTTCTCCCCAATTCTATTCAATACCTCCTCATTAGTTATCATACAGGATGCTTATGTCTGTGTCACCTGTGGCAGTCTTATCTAGCTGTACCAGTGATTCATCAGTCTAACTGCACACGCCCCACACCATTACAGAGTCTCCACCAACTTGAATAGTCCCCAGCTGATATGGAGGATCCATAGATTCATGAGGTTGTCTCCATACCCGTACACGACAGCCAACTCGGTACAATTTGAAACGAGACTCGTCCGACCAGGTAACATGTTTCCAGTCATCAACAGTCCATTGTCGGTGTTGACCGAAGCGAGGCGTAAAGGTTTGTGCTGTGCAGTCTTCAAAGTTACAAGAGTGTGCTTCCAGCTCAGAAAGCCCATATCTATGATGTTTCGTTGATACCCAGCACTGAATTCTGCAGTAATTTGCGGAATGGTTGCACTTCTGTCACGTTGAACGATTCTCTTCAGTCGTCGGAACGATTCTTTTCAGTCGTCGTTGGCCCCGTTCTTGCGGGATATTTTTCCGGCCGCAGCGATGTCGGAGAGCTGATGTTTTATCGGATTCCCGATATTCACGGTACACTCGTGGAATGGTCGTACGGGAAAATCCCCACTTCATCGCTACCACGGACATCTGTGCTCGTACGCCAACTGTTCAGACTCACTTCAGTCTTGATAACCTGCCATTGTGGCACCAGAAACCGATCTGACAACTGAGCCAGACACTTGTTGACTTTTACAGGCGTTGCCAACCGCAGCGCCGTATTGTGCCTGTTTACATCCCTCTGTATGTGAATACGCATGTCTATACCAGTTTCTTTGGCGCTTCAGTGTAGTTTATGCGATTCACATGGGAACAGAACGTAGAGTAAATTTCCACACTTGGGCACAGCTCAGCAGCTTGTCCCCTCTGATAGCAGTGTGAATGCTGATGCATGAATGCAGGCGGCCACCTACTTCCAATTGGAATTACTCAGATACTTGCTGGCTGCGGGGCTGTCTGCTTCCACACAGAGGTCAGCATCTTATGCTACCGATTCCGCAGCTCGACATTCGTACTGTCAATTCTGCACAGGTATTTCGGAGGCGATATATTGAGATATGGAAGCTGCCATCTTCGCAGCTGGCACGTGTTAAAGTCATTCTAGTTGGAAGTAGCCGTCAGCCTACACACATTAGGTCAGCATTTATGCTACTGACCAATGGCCAACTGCTGAGCTGTATCCCAGCATGAACTGTACAGACTATATTATATCACAAATATCCAAGCTTTAATATGAGTCAAAACTGGTAACTGCACTGGGATAGTCTGTACACTCTTGCTACTGACATGTACAGTAAAATACATCTAAGCTAGAAGAGCTTCAATGTCCTTATTTCCATTAAAGAAATGTAGTTTCATATGGTATTGCTATAAAATGGGGCAATTTGTGGACTGTTGGTAGCCCTAATCCAGCTGTGCTTGGAGTAGGATGCAATACATCTCGCTGTAAATAGGAGATTATTTAGAATTTTTTTGGAAGATTAGAGGATGAAATTTTTTGGTAGGTTAGGGAATACAAAGCTATATATTCTTGCAGCTAGTTAGTTACATGTTCCGCAGATCATTTTGCACAAAAGATCCCAAAATGTGGAACGAGTCATTTCACGTTCATATCGCAAACTAATTTTTTTTTACAAAAAGACAAAAGGTATAAAGGTGTGAGTAACACCTACCCATCACCTTTTAGACATTACAGCAGTAGAAATTCTTCTATGGAATAGAAGGAGTTGTCAAGGAGAAACTTCCTTAGTCTGTTATCAAAGTTTACTTTGCTGTCTGTCAGTCATTTCATACCACAGGTTAAGTGATCAAAATTTTTTGTTACAGCGCTGTGCGTCCCTCTATGTGCTAAAGACAACCTTAATATGGAATAACAAATGCCATTTTTCCTTATGGTATTGTAATTATGTACTTCATTGTTCCTTTTAGGATGTAGTGTATTATTTACAACAAACTTCATGAAGGAATAAACATAGTGTGAAGCAATAGTCAGAATTCCCAACTCCTTAAAGAGATGTCTACAAGATGATAGTGGGTGAGCACCATATATTAATCTTACAACATGTTCTTGTGCAATGAAAGCTTTCATTCTTTAAGATGAGTTACCCCAAAACACTATTCTATATGACTTTATTGCAGGAAAAAGTGCCAAACACGTTAACTTACTGATTTGTCTCACGGCGATATGCAATGATTCGAAGCGCAAATGCTAAATTGTAATAGGAGTTCCGAAATGCGCTTTTTTTCAATTTAAATTTTCATCAATAAGAACCACCAAGGATTTCGAATTTTCTGCCTGATTTATTGTTTCCTCGCCATGTATTACACTTACCATTGGTATAGTACCTCTGTAAGTGCAGAACTGGATATATTCTATCTTTTTAAAATTGAGGGTGAGACCATTCGCAGAAAACCAGTCAATGATACTTTTAAGAACTGTGTTTACCATTGTTCCTGTTTCTTTGTGTATGCTTGGAATGATTACAATACTAGTGTCATGTACAAAAAGGAACTAATTCTGTTTGTTGTATACTAGACTAAAGATCGTTTACACATATGAGCAATAGTAGTGGACCTAAGAATCAACCTTGGGGAACCCCATACATGATTTCTTCCCAGTCAGAATTATGTCCATGGACTATATTGCTTGAGTTACGAAGTACAACTTTCTGGCTTCTTTTGGTTGGATGTGACATTATCCATTGGTTGCCTTTACTATCAATCCCATAAAACGTATAGTTATCTAGAAAACTGTTATTAACACAGTCAGAGACGTCACAGACAATACCAACTGGCACTATTTTATAATTTAATGCTTGTAAAACCTGGTGAGTGAATGTATAAATCGCATTCTCAGTAGAGCAACCCTTCTGCAACCCAAACTGTGATTTGCTTCGATACTGTTGTTACTAAGGTGACATACTATTCTAGAATACATTACTTCAAAATATTTGGAGAATGATGTCAGCAGTGAAACTGGTCGGTAGTTATTGAGATCTATCTTATCACCTTTTTTAAACAGGGGTTTAAGAACGACATATTTCAGCCTCTGTGGAAAACTGCTTTGAGTTAGTGATGTAATTCATATTTCAGAGAAGACTGGGCTTGTTACATGGCAACAAATTTTTAGTACTATATTGGAAACACCATCAAAACAGATGAGCTTTTTTTTTGAGTGAATGTATAATTTTCTTAATTTCAGAAGCAGAAGTTGGTGATTTATTCATATGACTGAATTTTATGGCTCTGAACACTATGGGACTTAACTTCTGAGGCCATCAGTCCTATGCTTTCCACTTTATTTAATAAATCATTATTTAACGCATTTATAGCCCTTCCATTCAGTTTGCTGTTGTCTTGTTCTGAGGCTGGTTGCCTGTTACTCGTTTGACTACATTCTGTACAATCTTAAGTCTGTTACCAGAAGTACTGATTTCTGACATTATGTGCACGATCCTTGATTTTTTAATAACGTTTAGTAACAATTCTGAGTAGTTTTTATAGTGTGCAACTACTGCAGTATCCATACTTCTCCTTGCTAAAAGCTATATTACCCTTTTCCCTTCGCATGATACTTTAATTCCTATAGTGAACCATGGTTTTTTACATGGCTGTTTAGAATTAAAAGTAAACTAAATCTTTATTAATTTCTACATATGCTTTTACACACAGAGAGCAACACTTATTTTATTTTCGATTGATGTTATTACAAAAACAGCCTGCTTAATTTATAACTTATTATTATAATCTTCTTCTGAATCATGCATTTCATCTTCGAGTCAGTTAAAAAAATGACAAATACGAAGAAGATATGTGTTCGAATTCCACTACATATGTAATTTTCATTTCCTGTAAACTATCTCATTTATGGCTTTAATAATTATCTCTGTTCCTTCTTGCAGTTTTTCTAGCCAAAATCACGTGGAAATTTTAATTTTACCTCTTATATCATGAATAATACTGTCGTTAAAACATCCCACGTAAGTTTGGTAACTCTTCTTATACATATTCTTGCGGAATTTCTGTGCAGAACTTTTAGCTCACAATTTTTTGCAAACCAATTGCCGTTAAATGCTATTATTCCATCGGTTTTAAACTCTTCAGACGGTTGTTTTGTTACTAGGTGCGCAACGCCCCGACCACCACATGTAGATGCAATGTAACCATCCTCTTTAAACAGATCGAGATGAGGATTGAGCTTTAAACACAGATTTTTCGTGATTGCTAAATGTGGTATACGCCCTTGACCCCGACGCTTTAGGTCAGTGCTCCACTTTTGGCCACTCACCATTGGTGTCTACAGTACATTCCCCAATTGTATTCTGATTTTTCCATACATTGCGTTTAAAGTACTATGTGAGCCTTGCTTTTACCTTACAGCGGTCTTACATTCAAATGTGTGTGAAATCTTATGGGACTTAACTGCTAAGGTCATCAGTCCCAAAGCTTACACACTACTTAACCTAAATTATCCTAAGCACAAACACACACACCCGTGCCCGAGGGAGGACTCGAACCTCCACCGGGACCAGCCGCACAGTCCATGACTGCAGCGCCCTAGACCGCTCGGCTAATCCTGCGCGGCCAGCAGTCTTATCTTTTTCCAGTAGCAATTTATATTCATCCTTCATGGCAGTTTTCTTCTCTGTATACTCCAGTTTCCATTCCTTGACTATGAGCTCATCTATTTCTAGTTTCCTTTTTCGTGCACACATCTCTCTAACTCCACTTAAAAAAGTAATTTCTGTAATAGGGAATGGCTTAAGTCAGTTCGATGCATTGATTCTTTTTCATAAGATCTGTGGAATCACATAACTAGTGGAAATCAGGCCAAATCAGAACTATCTATATCTGTAGAAACTGTGGAAAAAATTTTGGAGAACAGTGTCCTGGATTTAGAAAAATAAGTGTCTCCTGCTTTAATATAGCACTTCTATGTTACACTTATATCGTCTTTGGTGGAGTCTCTGTTCAGAATCTCCTTGCAGTTTACACGATGTAGACAGATGTATACGTACAAAAGTGTCCGTTTGATTGTTTGTTTGTAATTTGTGCAAATCTAAAGTTTTATATCGATCTTGATAAAGTTTTGCACACTTTACCATCAAGACAAGAGGAAGATCACTGTCTACATAAGATTCCGCAATCTGACCTGAAACATATATGTATGCATTATATGAAGAGGAAATGTTGTTACCAAAAGTCTCTAGAAGTTTTTGGCGGATTTTTATATATATACACTAGATGCAGTGCCTGGCTTTGTCCGGAATATTTAACATCAGCCACATGAGGCTGTGTGCCTTGAGTGACATTTGTTAGTAATATATCCACGACCTGCCTTAGTTTTTGTACGGCACTGTGGATTTTCATAATAGAAACAACTGTGAAACAAGGACTACAATATCTTTTAGGGTATATTCCATACGTAACAACGGCAAATAATCAATACATAAAGGTTTTACATCATGTTTCTGTCAAATTTTCGAGTTTTCGCTCGCACTGCGATCTACTGACGTCTGATGGTACTGTCTCCAAGACGGGTATTGTCGTTGTAATGTATTCTTTCGACAGGAATTACAGTCGGTTAATCACGATGTATTTCGTTTGTTAGACACTTGATTTTACTTTAAGCTTGTTCATTGTTTCATCTCAATGTAGGAATTTGAAGTCAATCGGAAAAGAACTTTGAAGTAAACCGCTTAAGCACTTTTCGAGATGTTTCCTAACAACGCTTCTCCTTCATTAAAAGAATATATAGCCTGTGTCCGCCTAAATGTTCATTAGGGGATCGTTTAGAAATTCGAAGTAAATCGGCCCGAGAGCTTTTAGAGGTTTTTGGTAACAGTCTTTCCCCTTTATACATATATATTTCAAGTCAGATTACGAAATCTTACGTAGGCAGTGATCTTCTTGTCTAGAAGGTAAAGTATATTTATACATAACTACTTGACCTATTTACCTCGATGTTCTTGCCCATTTTATTTCAGGTTTCTACATTCAGATGAAACAACGAAGAAAATTAAAGTAATGAAAAATTAAATGAATAACAAACGCAGTACATCGTGGTAATTTTGACTGCAATTCCTATCGCGAGAAGAAATTACTGCGGCAGTACCTGCCTTGGAGATAGTACTATCAGACGTCACCAGTTCGCGAGATGAGCGAAAGCTCAAGATTTTGACAGAAACATGATCGCAAACTCTTACGTATTGGTTAGTTGCCGTTGTTAATATGACATATCTTAGAAGATACTTTAGTCTGTATTTTAACAGTTATTTTAGTTTTTAAAATCCGCAGTGTTAGACAAGCCTCTTGCATTTGCTATGACTCATCATTTTCTTTGGGCCTTTGTCCCGCTTCAGTGCGTGGTCGGCCTTGTTACTATGGACGTGGCAGCGTTAGTTGCAGGGGCTGGCCGGATGCCCTTCCTGTCGTCATTGCATTTGCTATGACTATCAGCAAGAAACATAGCTACTCACTTTGTATGGCAGGTATTAACTCGGACACGCCATATTTTTCATATGGCCAATTGTACGACGTTTGCTCAAGAGTCGTTACGCCAGATAGTTTGCTTGTTTGCACTCCTGACGGACAAACGAAGAACATTGTGTACTATCAACCTTTGCAGGAAGAGCTTTATTTTACAGTTTTATTCGAGCCTGGTAAAATTAGACCTTTAAATATACTTTCATTATGTTTTCATGAAAGGGAAGTTTCGCAGTGTGCAATGTAGAAACGGCTAAATCTGCATGACTTTTAGAGTAAATAGGAGTTTGTCGACTCCTGCTGACTTTAAATATGTGTTTGAATTCTACAAAATATTGGAAAATATGTGAAATATTTATTCATTAAGCATATAGACATATTTTTAGAGTCAAACTGTTCCTTTCAGACAGTTAAGTATATTGAAATGATAAAAATATGTATTTTGCAGTTAGATTTTAGGTACATTATGCATTAGGGATATATTACTTTAATTTTTAGTTTGAAAAGGAATCAAAGCATAATCTAAGATGTAATTGTTATTACTAAACTTTAGGTTTGAAATTAGTGTATATTTGCAAAAATCAGAACCAGAAGCCTAGAGCCCAATTATTATGAATGCCACAGGTGAAAACATATTATCTGTCACGTTTCGTTTACAATGTGTGATTCAAATATGCCGTTTGATGTAAAGATACTGCTGTTTCTCATGCGGCATGCATTCGCTATAAGTAGCAACAGGGCATAGGGTCAGTCACTTTAAACATCCTGGGCAACGCCGGGAACTGCTGCTAGTAGCTTATAAGCTTTGCTCAGTCTTGTGTCTCTGGAACGCTTGCTTGAACACTAGTCGGTTTTTAGGTATTGTTATTATCCCAGAAAACGGACTACAGAACACTGTCAAACACCACGCAGTAGCTGTTCCTTAAGGTATTCGTTAATTGGCACCATATGGAAGTGACTGGCACAGAGTACAGCGGTGCGCGTTGTTAATACTGTTTGTTGGTTTTCAAAGCACTTAAACAGTCTTTCATACGATGAAACACACGGAATATCCATTCCCAGCTCTAGAATCTACAGTGGCGTTTGCTAAACTGCTACTACTTTACATAGGAATACAGCAGTAGACATGTACCAACTTGACGCTTCTACAGATGAAATCACTAGACGTGGTCTAAACTGTTCGTCATCATTAGATCTTCTGGTCATCTCTTTAAGGGACGTTCAATGTTTCTCTTTGCTGCCCGGCTATATTGTGTTGCAGCTGTAGCTACCCTATAGTTAGACCTATGTTGGACGCTCTCAATTCAGCTGGTAATTTTGAACTATGTTTGTAATAAGTTCAGCATTTAGTTCTTGTCTAACACTGATGTATCTTTTATGTTCCAATAATGAATATGCCACTACCATCATCTCTGACGATTTGTCGTAATTGATCAGATGTTACAATTTCAACGTTCGCTACAGTACACCAGGAAAGGTAATCTAAAGTCTCTTCTTTTCTAAGGTACTCGTGTTAAAGTGAAAAGACAGCCAGACCATGGCCTATTTATTCTAAAACCATGTTGCACCTCTAACATATGTGCTTCCACTATCGGTAACTTTCCGTGTATTGAATTTTGAGCCAAAAATGAGGAGAAAATCCGAAATTTGGCTAGGTGAATGTGGAAAACCTACGAAAACGAGTCATATCACTAGTCTCGTTTTCGATTTGAGTCTCCTTCAAATTTTGGTATTTCGTCACGCCGCAGTTGGTTTGTGGATTGATGAAGACCCCTTAAAGTTTGTAACAGAGGACTGATGGAACAAGTTAACCACAGTATAAAAACGAAACGTTCCCATAAAGAATTTCTTAATGTGGTAACGCATACCAAATCTCTGGCTCAATAAACATTTCTTACGAATCAATGTGTCAGTTCAGTAGTATAACTTAACTCTAACATCCTAAGTACACTACAAGGCTGAGTAATGCCACACTAAAACTGACAGAATTAGCCAGATAGAAATAAAGAACGTACATACTCCGAAAACGTATGGGTACAGAAAGTGTTGGAACTGCCAGCAACATAAGAGCCGAGAAGAAGGAAACTCACAGACTATCAGATACAGTTCAAAAGACATAGGCTGTCAATTATAACTGGGACATTTCCTGACTGGATAAAATATGCAGATGTTAAGCCACTATTCAAGAAAGGGGGTATAGAGATACCATCAAACTACAGACCGATTTCACTTTTGCCAGCATTGTCAAAAATTTTAGAAAAAGTAATGTACAGGCAGCTTCTCAACCATCTGACCACAAATAACCTATTATCAAGAATACAGTTTGGATTTCTGAAGGGTTCTGATATCGAGAAGGCTATTTACACCTACAGTGAAAATGTACTTAATTCATTAAATAACAACTTACAAACAGCGGGTATGTGATTTGTCAAAAGCACTTGATCGTGTGAACCACAACATCCTTTTAAATAAATAAGAATTCTATGGTTTCACAGGCAGTGCTGCAAAATGGTTCAAGTCATACCTCGCTAACAGGAAACAAAGGGTGTCAGTGCAAGGGACTGGTGAATTAAGTCATCAGTCATCATCAGAATGGGAAGAAATTACAGTAGGTGTCCCACAAGAATCCATCTTAGGGCCATTGCTTTTTCTTGTGTACATTAATGAACCCTCGTCAGTTACACTGCCAGAAGCAGAGTTCGTTTTGTTTGCAGATGACATAAGTATTGCAATAAATAGTACATCGAGTGTAGTTCTAGAAAGATCTGCTAATCATATTTACATGGATATTAATAAATGGTTTAAAGCCAACTCACTGACATTAAACTTCGAAAAGACTCACTATATGCAATTCAGAACCGTAAGAGGTTTCCACCCAGCATATGCAGAAAGTATGATGAAGAGCAGATAGAAGAGGTTGACAGTCTTAAATTTCTGGGATTACAACTTGATAATAAATTCAGTTGGGAGGAGCACACCACAGAACTACAGAACCACCTTAACAAATCTGTATTTGTAATTCGAGTGTTAGCTGACATAGGCGACATAAAAATAAAAAAGCTTGCATACTTTGCCTACTTTCATTCCATAATGTCATATGGTATAATATTTTGGGGTAACTCTTCAAGCCAAACAAAAGTTTTCAGAGTCCAAAAGCGTGTAATAGGTATTATTTGTGGAGTAAATTCACGGAGGTCCTTAGAAACCTCTTCAAAGAACTGGGTATACTAACTACTGCCTCTCAGTATATTTACTCCTTAATGAAATTTGTCCTAAATAATATATCTCTTTTTCCAACAAACAGCTCAGTTCATACATACAATACTCAGTTCATACATACAATACTCAGTTCATACATACAATACCAGGAACAAAAATGATCTGCACAAGGACTTAAAAGCATTTACCTTAGTTCAAAAAGGGGTCCACTATTCAGGAACACTCATCTTCAATAATCTGCCAGCAAACATAAAAAATTTAGTTACAAATAAAGATCAGCTTAAAAGGGGCCTGAAAGACTTACTAGTGGCCAACTCCTACTCCATTCACGAATTTTTTAATAGAAACAAATGATATATTGTATATATTCAACTATTAGTATTGTTATTTCAGCTTTAAAAAAATTGACATGTTCCACATCCACGAGGATCTCCTAAGCACGGATCTATGGAACGAAAAGCTATTCTAATCTAATCTCTAATCTTTAGTCCATGTGAAACGAATGTGAGAACTAGCGTCGAGTGAAGTGGCGCAATGCAATAGCTGACCAAATGTATGTACTAACATTTTACAAGTTCCATAATGTGTTGAAGCACATATTTGATGTGTATCCACAGAAACAGTGTTTTCTTTTCGTGTAACAGCTGATCACTGGGAGAGAGTGTCTGAAGATCGAACCGGGCTGTCGACTGCCGGATGACCATCTGCAGTTCGTCGTAGGCCAGCACTGCTCAGAGACGTGCTTGCTATCGGAATCTCCAATCAATTTCGCAGCACCAGAATAACAATTATGGTAATGACCTTGTATACTTTCTTGCTTTGTTTGATGTATTTATAAAATTAGTTCATGTTGGGACCCAGTCTTGTTGTTTTAATTTGACGTAAATGGAAGGTGGTCAGAAGCAGTCTGAAAAGCTTGTTATGATGCTGAAGCGTAGGTTGTGCCCATAAATAACTGTTAAGAAAAAAAATTCTGTCATTGTGCCGTTTCCAAGTTACCTAACACTAAAGTCAGCCAATCTGGCCGTTGCATGAGGAAATTCAAACGACCCGACAGAGACGGTGTTGCCAAACGTGTTCTTCCTTTGTTTTCCTAAAACCGAGCAAGAGAGCAATACAAAAATTGTACAAGGGTCGGTAGTAAGGACTGAACCCGACCCAAAGGCATCGTCTACGGTATAATAACAACTGAGATTAATTGTAGTTGGCGGGTCACTTGAATTTGCTCGTGCAACATCTTGGTTGGGTAACTTCAATGCCACTGAACTCGGAAACGGCGTAATGTGTCGAATTTTTTTGTTAACAGTTACTGCTCAGCATAACGTATGTTGCAACACCCCTACAAGCTTTTCAGGCTGTTTCTGACCACCCTGTATATACATATTACTAATAAGTTTAAAGTTGAGTGGAAGTCGAAGATAATATTTTATGTGGAGTTGAATATTATTATCTAAGAGTCCTGAACTCATTTATTGAGAGTAAGGCGATTATTTTCCAGCGGATAATATATTTTAGTTCCACAATGCAAATAAGTCAGGGGAAATATACACAGCATATTTTATACACTGAATGTACAGTACAGTTGTTGACGTAATATAGTACATCATTCTTTGTGTTTTATTTTAACCTGATGAAGGCTATGGCCAAAACGGGTCACGAGATTAATGAACATATTATGATCTAGAAAAAGGTGTGTGCAAATAAAGATGGTTGATAACCAAAGTTCCTAATTTTCTACAACTCTTCCTTACACCGTCAAGTTATCTCTGCCTTGGCGGATGTTCTATTAATTGGTCAGTTTTACTGTTAATGTTTTCATAGACATGTTTCCTCCCCCAATCTTCGTTTTGAGCTGCCTACTATCTCTCCGTATTTAAAATGCCTCCAGTTTCATAGTCTATGTGCTATGTTCATGCATTGTACTGATTCAGAGGTACATGATTTTCGTAATTATATAATAGTATTTAACAGTAATAGAGCTTTATTATCCTACTTCGATGAACATCCATACATCCTTAATTCGGGGTAATCTTACTTTACTTGCAAGACGTCTCACTGTATTTGCGTCAAACGTCTAGGTGTGACAGATGACGTCACGGGGAATAACTTTTGTTAGAGACAAAATGTTTGCTGAGGCATCCTGGCGACACGAGGCATCATTTTGTACTCGTTACGCGTAGGAATTCTGTGGCACGCGTATGCCTTGTGTGTTGCGTATTATCCAGCACTCTGTTCCGTTTGTAAGGATGTAGGCCCAGCAGAACTGGAGTTTGATACGTTTCTAAAATGTTTCTGTGCTTAGAGACACCCATTCTTAAGCTTTTCTTGTTTAAAATTACTCAGTCAGTTTAGTGAGCTACGTAGCACGCAGTATACTAGGTTAGTAGATCCTGCTAGTTAGGTGGAATCTCCTTGTCCAAAAGCCTGCGAATACTAAAGCGTGCCTAGCATCGCTGGTAAGCGTCATTGAACATTTTTCTCTAACAAAAATTGTTCCTCTTGACATGATTTACCACCCTAGACGTTTGACGCTAAGACTTTGAAAACCCTTGTATAGCGAGAATTCTTCTTGAACTCTTTCCCAGTTTGGATTTTAAGAGTCAGTATCCCAATTTCTACTACTCAGAACCAGTTTATTCTTAGCACAGTATTTGCATTAGGATAAACAAAACCAAGTGATACGCCTACTGAATTCAAGTATCCTTGTAAGAGTAATGATTCTTCTTTATGCCAATAGGCCATATCGACTGAAATTATTAATATCTGTACTTGTTGTCTTTCCACGTCCCCTTCCGATTCTTTTTTTCCTTATATCTTCACTGCTCCTTCGATATATGAGTGTTTGCAATTATGAGTGTAGTGCAGTTAACGCAATGAAACAACTTTGAAGTGATCTTGTCTCTCTCACTTTTGCTAAGACCTCTTGTCTTTTATAGCTGCTGTATTTTGTATTCCTCGTCTGCCTCTGAACTTCTTTCCTGCAATATTTACCCTGCCTCTGTGATCTCGACTTCATTGAGATAGTTTTAAAGTTTCCTTCCTCTGTTGGATACCCTCCGAGTAGCGCTAAAGTTGCGTTAGCAAGTGTGGTTTATCGATTCCTTAGCATAGTTGTTAGTCGTTGCTGCATGTCGTAACAACTTAGAATGCGGAATTCCCGATCGGTTTGACGTACGCAAGCGTATCAAGCCAAGGATCTTCGTGTAAGTCTCTGCCCTTGTAAAATTTTAATGGGTATTTGAGAAACGTAGCCTTCTAATATCGCTAATTCTGCCATACGGTTTTGCATGTGTAGAAATATTTTGATCTATAATTACTTAAGAACTAAAGAAGGGTAGAAGATAACAAAAAGTACAAAAGCGCCTGGATTATATGTAATTAACTCAGAACTGTCAAGGTATGGTGGAGTAATTATAGAATTCAGAGTGTTTGGTCTCTGTTCCATGTGCTGGCGTACAGGTGAAGTACTAGAAGAACGGAATACGCTAAGTTATTTCTTGCTCAAAGAAGGAGGCAGAAGTAATACAGCTAATTACAGCGGAATCAGCAAAGTAATATCTTCAGCAAAGTAATTAATGAAAGGCTTCGAAACATCTCTGATTCAATTTTATTAGAACAGGAAGCAGTCTTGTGTAACGGAAAATCCTGTGCCGACGATGGTTTCACTCTGGAAAACATTATACAAAAAGACGTAACTTTAATTCGGAAACACATCTCTCATTTGTCGTCTATGAAAAAGTAGTTGACCGCATACACAGGAAAAAGCTCTGGGTAGTAATGGAGAAAAGAGGCTTCCCTAGGCACCAGATAAATTCTGCGTAAACTTATGTAAAAACACAAAATTAAGAACACTTACTGGCAAAGAGCTGACGGTGGAAACGAAGACAAACCAAAGAGTAAGGCAAGGCTGTAGAATGTCAAGACCATGGTTCAGCATCTACATTGACAACTGGGACAATATACCTCTACATATAAGAATCGGGACAGATAAATTTTTAAATAAGGTATTTTATGTCGACGACCGGGTAATGATACTAGGCAGTGAAGACAAGTTACAAATGGCGGAACATATCTTAAACAAGGTAAGCCCAAATTATAACCTAAAAATATATTAACAAAAAGAAAAAGAGTAACATAATCATCAGTGATATAATAATAGGACAGGTGATCTATTTCCTATAGGCCTACCTCAGATGTGACGTAACTTTTGAAGAAGTGAAAGACACAAATAAAAAAATTAACACCTATCAGCATATAGGCCTATGTGGCAGTATGTTAAAGGGTAAAACGAGAATAGAGGCGCAAATTAAATATGGTAATGTTGTGGCACTACCCACAGAACGTTACGGAGCAGAAAGTTGGACATTAAGACAACTTGAAACGTCAGAAATGAACTTACTTAGGTCACCGAAAGGTTTCACAAGAGAGAAAAAATAAGAAATAAAGAAAGAAGGAAAGAACAGTTGGTACAGCCAGTAAATGAAAAAGTAGTTCAACAAAAGCAGGACTGAAAAGAGCATGCAGTGCTTGTATCACCTCAGACAATCCTCCGACAAGCGATGGAATTCAATCCTACTTTTTTTTTTTTTTTAGGCCAGCAGAAGAAGAAGAATATTACTGAAGTTTCGCAATTTTATGGCGGATCCAGTCAAAAGATTGATTACGATACTTGTTCATTTTCGAACTGTTATAGTGTTTGCTTAATATCGATAACTTTATGCGGATATTTGCACGCGAACAGAAGTAATGTATGTTAGTATTAGCTTGCGGGCTCGTCACCTATCGGTGCTATTGTTTCCAGTTACTGCGAACTGCTCTCATAAATACAAATTCTGTAGCATTTTCGGCTCTAGAAATGGGGAGGGTAGGGAGCGACAGGGTACATTCAAATTGTCTTATCAGTGGAGCACCGTCACACGGTGCACGCCTATAAGCGAAGATTAACAATTAAACTTTGACCAGCATGGTCGTTTGACGTTTATTCCCAGTGCAATGTGTATGCATCCATATTTCACCTAAGTAGAGGGCAGCGGGCGAGCTACATAACCTTTAATGACCTTTAGTGTCGTATTACAGCCTTGCATGGCGTATTGAAAGCAACTATCGGCACGTGGCAAGGTCGTCGTGGTGGGTGGGGGGGGGGGGGGGGGTGGGGGGGGGGGGGGACAGAAAGGGAGGTGAAGGGGAGCTAGAGGGAGAAGTCGTCCAATGTGAGTCAAGCTCCATCCCACCTCCCTATTGTGCTTCCAAAATAGGAATCATTCAAGTTCTGTACTCTCCGGTGAGAGACCGTCTGACTATTTTTGTAACGAATTATTATTTCAAAGAAATATCAGAACGATCGTGGGGGCGTCCGGAACATACTGGGACGATGTTCGTGTTGCGCTTCGGAGGCGCTACCAGTGGGTGCTGTACCATATGAGCAGCCCCTTCACGTCGTGCACAGAGAGAGACGTTATAAAAAAATCCTATCCCGATAACCGAGATGTATAAATACGTGGTGGTGCAATTAAACTTATGCACATTTTAATTACATTGCCTGGAACCCATGTAATATTGCACATTTGTGGCGTCAAAACGTGTTTCGATTCCACATTGCCTCGTCGATCATCATCATTCCTAAAATGGACTGTATTTTTATTACTAGCACTGGAGCACGCTAGTGCAACGTTTTTCAACCTTTTTGCATACGCGACCCTTTTCCGAGTAAAAATATTATAGCGACCCACAGAACCACAATAAAACTGTCAGCGATTTCAAAGGCAACGTATCTAATTTTCTTTCTGTTGATACTATACTGCTCGAGAAATCAAGTGCAATGTGAAAAGAGGTCACAGTGCTCTGCGGACAGAGATGTAATTATACTCTTTGCCGCGGTAGAGGATGTGGATGTGAATGTAGAAGGGGTCAGCGAGGGCATAGTCGCACGTTTTCGGTCACTACGAGGGTGAGTCAAATGAAAACATTAAATTTGTAATAACAAATCGAAATTTCGCGCCGTTATCCCGTAAGTTGGTAAGCGTGCTACAAACAGCGTGCAGAATGGCCTGTAGGTGGCAGCATTGTGCAGATGCTACATACCATCGCGGTATCAGTATAAAGATGGCCGCCGCACTTGCGACTTGCACCAGGGAAGAACAGCGTTCTGTTATTCAAATGGTTCAAATGGCTCTGAGCACTATGGGACTTAACATCTATGGTCATCAGTCCCCTAGAACTTAGAACTACTTAAAGCTAACTAACCTAAGGACATCACACAACACCCAGTCATCACGAGGCAGAGAAAATCCCTGACCCCGCCAGGAATCGAACCCGGGAACCCGGGCGTGGGAAGCGAGAACGCTACCGCACGACCACGAGCTGCGGACGTTGTGTTATTCTGTTGTTGCGTCGTGAAGGTGTGAAACCTATTGAAATTCATCGACGGATGAAGGTTCAGTACGGTGATGCGTGTTTGTCACTCTAGCAAGTCTACAAATGGAGTAGGAAGTTCGTAAATGGTGTGAAGTCAGTGGAAGATGCTCCTCGTCCAGGTCAGGCACAATGAGTTGTGACTCCTCAGAACATTGCAGTAGTTGAAGCCATGGTGAAGGAAAACCGCCGAGTGACACTGAATGACATGGCAGCAAGTTTACAGATTAGTCATGGGTCAGCACACCACATTGTGCATGATGTGCTCCAGTTTCACAAAGTGTCTGCAAGATGTATGCCACGGCAGCTGACTCCTGAAATGAGAGAACGACGTGTTGATGCTTGTGAAGAACCTCTTCGGTGCTTTGAACGAGAAGGTGATGGCTTCCTTGCGGGAATCGTTACTGGTGACGAAACCTGGGTTCACTTCCACCAACCGGAAATGAAGAGAGCGAGCAAGGAATGGCGCCATTCCCCATCACCAAACCGAAGACGTTTTGAACAGAACCATCAGCAGGGAAGGTTATGCTGACTCTCTTTTGGGGCGAAAAAGGAGTCATTTTGGTGCATTACATGCCTACAGGGACCACTGTCAGCAGTGCATCATACACAGATCTCCTAAAAAATCATCTGCGTCCTGGAATCAAATCAAAGCGACGTGTATTGCAGTCAGCAGGTGTCCTTTTGCAATGTGACAATGCAAAGCCCCACACTGCCTGTACAACAGTTGCAACAATCACAGACCTGCATTTTGAGCGTCTCTCTCATCCACCATACTCACCAGACCTTACCCCAAGTGATTTCCATATGTCTGGACCACTCAAAAACGCAATGGTAGGAAAGAAGTTCCGTTCTGATGAAGAGGTACGCCACGTGGTGCATGAGTGGTTGCGTGGACTACCAAAATAATTTTTTTATAAAGGAATTTATGTACTTTGTAAGCGCTGGAGGAAATGCATTGAGCGTGAGGGAGATTATGTTGAAAAGTGCTACAGCTTTGTACCGCTTCTGCACAATAAATAATATTTGAAAAAATATTTAAGGTTTTCATTTGACTCACCATCGTACAATCAGTTTGTCAGAGTACGCCAGCAAGTGTGAATGTGATTATTGTCTTCGCGATTCGCGCCGAGCGAGCATAAAATGGTCATGTTTCTTAAAAGATCTGTGCAACCCTACACATCTGGTACAAGTCACAGTGGCGGAAGCGAATCAAAATTGAAAAAAAAAAAAAAATAGACTTTATGACGACAGTTATCTGAAGTATTGTTTTACTGTCATGAGCAATAAATCTCAATGTGTAATTTGTGGCGAAGTATTGTCATGTGTATGAAACCATCTAAGTTTCTGCATCACCTCTGAACTAAACATTCCAAGTAAACTGATAAACCGTTGGATTTTTTCGAAAGGAAACTGAAAACACTTAATCGGAAGCAAACTACTATGACTCAGGTAATAAAATAGTAATTTTATTTGCTGATTTAAAATAGTAATAATATTCACAATGAATGGATGACAGCCAAAACCAGTTGCAGGATAAAATTTTTTATTAAAATTCTTGACCAAGGTTTCGGTACATATAAATATACCTTCATCAGAAGTAAAACTTCTAAAATTACATCATGCAATGGAGAATAATAAAACAATTATGCCAAAGGCGTCGTCAATAATTAAGACATCATCTCCATTTGTACAACATGTGTAATGGGCACAGGGTCAAAGCGAACAGTTTAACACCATTACTTCGCCTATGAACTATTAATATTTCTGATTTTTATTCGTTTTTCTGATTCAACAATATTTTAGGTATACAGTATCATCGAGAAAGCGTTACTAGCTAGCTACCAATTCGCATTCCGAATCGTTAAAGCAGGGAAGCCGCATACAGATGCAGAGAATATTATATTGCCAGCAGCCCTGGATATGGTTCAAATTATGTTAGTTAAGCAACAGGCAAACGAGCTTAAAAGCATACCACTTTCTGATAATACCACACAAAGCAGAATGAACGATGTGGCCGCTGACATTCGATGATAGTTAGTCGAAAAATTAAAGAAGAATTACATTTTGCTTTGCAATTTGATGAATATACAGACTGTGCTCAATTTGTAGTACTTGTGCGCTTGGAAGCGGATGAAAGTATCATGGAAGACATTTTATTTTGCAAAACACTCCTTGCGAGCACCACTGGCCAGTGTTTGTTTGACATGTTTTTAGAAGCACTATCAACTACGAGATTCATTGGACAAAATGTATCGCCATTTTTAGCTTCGATGCTAAAGCTATGATTGGCAGTAAAAGTGGGCTCGTCGCGAAGTTAGAAGCAATTATGCCAAATTTTTCGTGGACACACTTCTTTCTTCATCTAGAAGCTCTGGCAGCCACGTTATGATGTGCTTAAAGAGGAGATCAAACTGCAAACTCTATTAAAGGTAAAGCATTGCAAACTCGACTGTTTCGGATCATTTGTGAAAACATGGGTTCGCTCCATCAATACCTCCTGTACCACACAGAGGCCAGGTGGCTTTCCAAAGGAAAGGTATTGACACGATTTCTGGAGCTAAAAGGTGAATTTTTAATGTTCCTACAAGATTCTAAATCTGGAGATGCAAATTCCTTTCGTGACACTGTTTGGATATTAAAATTAACAATTCTCGTGGATCTTTTTAACCACTTAAATATTTTATACAAGAGCATCCAAGGGAAAGAAGAAAACATTATAATAGCTACGGATAAAATGAAAGGATTCCTCGCAAAACTTACCTTGTGGTCAACGTTTTTACAAAAGATGATGTTTGAGTCTTTCCCTTGTATTCAGACGATTGTCGGAGAAATTGCGATGGACCAGTTCGTGGTACGAAGTTCTCACATTCCTTGCATGTTAAGTTACTTTCCAGAGGTGAACTCTGACACTGACAACGGCCATAGATGGATACTAAATCCATTTTTAGGTATGACAGTACAACTGGCTGATCTGGGCACGATGAGGAAAGAAACACTTATAGATTTAGCAGCTGACGGGATGCTTAAAATGGAATTTAATTCGCAAAATATTGACGTCTCCTGGATGAAGAGAAAAGAAGACTTTCCACAGCTGGCAGAGGAAGCTTTGAAATAAGTGCCATTCGCCACTTCCTACAGCTGGTAATTAGCATTCTCTTCAATGGTGAACATAAAAACTAAGACGAGAAATAGACTTCAACTAGAAAATGATTTGGTGACTTATGTCTCAAAAATAGAACCACGATTTGACAAATTATTAATAAATAAACAGGCACAGCCTTCTCATTGAAACTGTTGTATTTATTGTAGTCTAGGACGTATAGCCCTTGTTTACTTTCATCTGCCTAGGTGCCCGTGGCAGATGTCGCTTTTGTCGCCCTATGAATAAAAACTGTTCAAAACAATAAAATCCTAATAATTGTCAAGTACGATTTTTAATAACACAAATGAGAGACACTAGTCATCAGGCATAAAATTGCAGTTGTGCCGATAAAGCTCTGTGCATTTGCGTATAATCTCTGGAACGTACCATTATTGTTACTGACTTTACTCTTGACGGTATGGCTTAAGCTCTGCGGGAAAGAAATGACAATGAAATAACAGAAAATTCTGTACTTAGTGCCTTGTCTCAATGCTGCCAGTCCTAGCGAGCTATTGTTTGGTTCGAAGCTTGTTACTAAATGCTTTCTAGTAACCGTGGTGTCAAATCTCGCACCTGAGCTGTGTGAGTGTTGTTGCAGCCACTTTGTATCACATTTGAACGTATCACATTTGAACGTGAGCATCTTTCAAATGTGCTTTCATAAAATGTTCTCGTTCGGTGTGATGTTTTTATCGCAGCAGATGATTGGCACGTAAACGGAGTTGTCAGTAATACACAAGACGTTGCCACTGCACCGCCGTTCCAGCCCGGAAGTTGATGTCGTCCTTTCCCTGTCCCTGCAAACCTCTCAGAGGTGAATACCAGCTGTACAAGACTTAGTGACTCTCTCCGTCCTGGTTTCATTCCGCAGAAGTGGAAAGAGATCGATAGACATCATGTTGCTTCTCGCTGCTGCAAGTGTTTGGCTATTTGAACTCTTCAGCAGGTTTAAATTAAATTCTTATTCATTATTATAAATAAGTAACAGGTATGAACGTGAGCGAATTTGCAAGGTGCTTTCACAAAACCTTGTCACTTCCGTGTGACATTTAACCCATAGCAGATGATCGTCGTGTAACATACGTTACCAGCCATGCTGCAACTGCTTTCTCCGACGACCGCGACCTCCTGAGCAAGGTTTTGCGACCCCACAGGGGGTCGCGACCCACAGGGTGAAAAACACTGCTCTAGTGCAACCAGAGTGCTGAAGTAACGTAATTAAATATTCTCATGTTTCCCCAATATTCCCATAACTGGTCCGTACTGCGAATGACAAACGCCTCCGATATACAGGGCTATTACAAATGATTGAAGCGATTTCATAAATTCACTGTAGCTCCATTCATTGACATATGGTCACGACACGGTACAGATACGTAGAGAAACTCATAAAGTTTTGTTCGGCTGAAGCCGCACTTCAGGTTTCTGCCGCCAGAGCGCTCGAGAGCGCAGTGAGACAAAATGGCGACAGGAGCCGAGAAAGCGTATGTCGTGCTTGAAATGCACTCACATGAGTCAGTCATAACAGTACAACGACACTTCAGGACGAAGTTCAACAAAGATCCACCAACTGCTAACTCCATTCGGCGATGGTATGCGCAGTTTAAAGCTTCTGGATGCCTCTGTAAGGGGAAATCAACGGGGCGGCCTGCAGTGAGCGAACAAACGGTTGAACGCGTGCGGGCAAGTTTCACGCATAGTGATGTGGAAGATTCAGTGTTTAAACCTCCTCTACCAAGAAACGTGCCAGAACTGCGAGCTCGCATTAACAATGCTTTCGAACTCATTGATGGGGACACGCTGCGCCGAGTGTGGGAGGAACTTGATTATCGGCTTGATATCTGCCGAATCACTAAAGGGGCACATATCGAACATTTGTGAATGCCTAAAAGAACTTTTTGAGTTTTTGTATGCGTGTTCAAAGCATTGTGAAAATATCTCAAATAATAAAGTTATTGTAGAGCTGTGAAATCGCTTCAATCATTTGTAATAACCCTGTACTTAGGTACAAATCTGTGTACTGCACAGTACTTGCCCGTATGTCTATCGATTCTATGACAGAATGTAAGACAAACTGTTGGAGATGGCAAGCGAGAAAACAGCGTTTACGAGAAAAGCCGTGCTCACCCTGGCCAGAGCCATGCTGACTCCCTGCACACTGATGCTTACGTTTGAGTCCTAAGTCCCTGTACCAGTACTGGGGCTGAAATGATAAATCCTAGTACTAACAAGAGAAATCTTGCAGCGCACAGTCTAAACATCAATCCTGCAAAGTTTGGTATCCATATTGTACATACTTTTTTTCTGCCGTGGCTCAAGCAACGAGAGATTGATTATAAGACTCCTGTAGTACTCCTAAGAAACTCTGTCTTCAGCAGAAGACTGAAACTAAATATTTTTATTATCAACCTATTCTGTGAGTTCCTGCTACCATCTATTCCTCAGATCGAGGGTTCAAAGCAGTGGTGAGAATGCTCTCACACAACGAATGTGTGTATATTATGTGCCCCTTGCTACTCGTGGACAGTTGGGCTATATAGCAACTGGAATACTAAGGTGGGCACCGAAATTCACGAGTGCTGCGAGTATGTGCACAGCACGATGGCGTGCTGAAAAGTAGTGCCTCCGAATTTTTTATGTGAAAACTCTTAAGGTTTGTTAAATAAAATAAATATAACTAATATTCGACATCTTAATTGCTCATGTCTACATATTTGCAGCCCTCTGACGCTAGAGGGTTCCGTGTTGTAGCGTGTGACGTGCCGATGTGTAACGTAACTGTGTCGGTGTGTGAGAAACAGCATGCTGTAACCTAGCTTCGAATTGGAAGAGTTCTTTCACACACGGAGCACCCTATCCTTCAGCATGAAAGTGCTAGACCACACACGAACGCTGTAACATCTGCAACAATCCGACGACTTGGGATCAATGTCATCAGTCACCCTCCATATAGTCCCCACCTGGCCCCATGCGATTTGCATCTGTTTCCAAAACTTGAAGAACACCTTCGAAGCCTTCACTTTGATAGTGAAGAAGCGGTGTTATCGGAGGGGGGGGGGGGGGGAGTGTCTACAGTGACGCCATCAACAAGCAACTCTCTCATTGGGAGAAATGTATTCGTCGTCAAAGTGACTAATGTTGAGAAATAAATACAAGTATGCAGACATGAAGAAGACAGATATGGAATATGTTAATGACGTTTGTTTCATTTAGAAAGCTTTAGGTGTTTTCACTTACAAAATTCGGAGACTTTACTTTTCAGCACGCTCTTATATCGTCTCTACTTTAGGTAGAACACTGTTTGTACATAACGGTGAAAGGATCATCATGAAATGCTATCAGCAGAGATCAGTAAAGATGTAGAAGGTTGAAAGTAAATATTTAGCCATCAATTAATACTAATATTGTTATTAGTTATTTATAACTATCTTCCTTTATAGAATGGGATTTTCACTCTGCAGCGGAGCGTGCGCTGATATGAAACTTCCTGTTGGTAGATTCAAACTGTGCGCCGGACCGAGACTCGACCTCGGGACCTATGCCTTTCGCGTGCAAGCGCTCTACCATCTGACCTACCCAAGCACGACTCAGAGGCCGTCCTCACAACTTCAATTCTGCCAGTACCTCGTGTCCTACCTTCCAAAGGCAAAGGTCCCGAGTTCCAGTCTCGGTCCGGCACACAGTTTTAATCTGCCAGGAAGTTTCACCTCCCTTTCAATTTACAATTCGTTATTTTTTTAGTACAGTATCGTAGGACGCCCGAGTGGAGATGCTGGCAGAGGATACGCAAGTGCTCAATGTATCTTTGTTCTCACTACCTCAGCAGTAGGAGTGCGCAGACTACCTTCCACATTTATGGGACTCGCTGTCATTCAACTGCTCTGTAGCACCACTGGTGCTCTCAACTTGTTGAGCCTAAGCTAAGTCCCACAAGAGTACTGTTATTCGGCAACACATACGGTGTGCCTGCGACTGGTTCTAAACGCGTGAATCTGTGCCTGGCAGCTGACAATGATTGTGGAGCAGTTACAGAAGCAGAAAACGTTCAAAATGTTGATACTAGAGTGGGCCTATGTGCGTAGCACGATAGAATGCATAGAGAAGAAAATGACGTTGGATTTCGATCCATCCTATAAACGTTCATATGTTTGGACGTAAGGTTCCAGTAGTTGAAACTGTTCTCGAATTAACTTAAGGGGGCATGTGCATTTACCTAAAGCGTTCAAGTGTTCAGAATTTGTGTGGTTTAAACTGCGCAATAGAAATTGTGGTGGGGTGGATAACATGCTGACACCCATATATGAGAGCTGCATTCTATGACTCTGTAGAGTATTTCCATGTGAAAAGTGTTAAATACTGCAAGTGTCAAGCCTGTATGTAAAATCTGTTGATGCAGAATGAATGAATGCCTATGTACAGTATGTAATTGCACTTATAGGCTTAAATATGGTTCAGGCTGAATTCAAAGCATACAGAAAACAATTATTTGAAAAATATTGTAGAAAACTGAATGGCGTTTGATTAAAGAAAGAATATGGAAATGAATTCTTCTTCTTGTTGTTCCATCCTACGATTCAAATGCATCTAAAACATCCAGAAATTTGCGCTGAGAGGTTGGGAGGTGAAAAGATAGTCTCCCAGAGGCTACCAGCTCACGTAACAGGTAAGGAGCGCAGAGACGGATATCGTCCCGACCACGTGCTGTAATGGTGGGACACGCACTGCGCACTGCGAATAAGTTCAATAACTAGGTCCTGTTGTAAATAACTGACATCTATCTAACGTTCTTTATTGACAGTATTTTTTTTTCTTTTTTATGCACTTTAAAGACGCATATGTACTTTCGTTTATAAAAAAGGGGGCTCTGTATGCAGCAGTGAGTAAGTCTTATCATTCGTTTGCTGTTTGAACGCACGTCCAGATCTCACGTGCTCATATGACGGAGCACTTGTGTCGAGTAGGGAGGGCTCCAACATTATAATTCATGTAGGCATCTATCAAAGGAATGTATTCACAAGCGGCTTCATCAAGACTGGAAATACATAATGGGAGAGCATATAACAGTCCGCTGGCATTACCCAACAATCTGGAGGTATATAAGCAGGAATATTCTTCGGCAAATAACTGCAGTGCAGCAGAAAGGTATCAAGATGCATCAGCTGAGAGGGCATATCTTTTGTTATCGCCAAAGAGTCCTCTCCTGCCGCACAAGAAGCAGTGAGCACACTGAGGACAGAAACACATGATGGTGTTAGTTTACTCAGATTACCCTATAATCAAGAGAGGTACATGTTTACGTCTCTGCATAGTGGAATCAGGATATGCAGTGCTACAACAAGTGTTCACTTCACCACATTTTTTTTTTAAGACGATGAATTACTGCACTCGATGTATGAATTTACTGATGGGTGATACGGCGCGCGCCTCTATCCTGTGATCTTGTTCAGAGCGCGCACTGTAATCGATTATAGTTCGCTGTCCTGGTGCGGGTGGCGCTCCGGTGGCGATTTGCTATGACGTCGCTGGCGTGTGTTTGCGGTGGCCGGCGGAAAGCGAGAGGGTAGTCGGTTTCCGGGTATTGGACGGAACGTGAAGTTCGCTCTGCCTGACCTGCTAGTGACTAGCGCTAAGGTTGTTGTGCCTCGCGATATGAGCAGAGTGGTCTGGGGCGGAGGCGACTCGCCGCTGTGCTGGCCATGCGGTGGTGATTAACTGCAGTCGGCGTACTTGTTCTGCCTGCCTGTCTGATGTGGAGGTCCGGTGGGGTCCTGTGGTACTCTGTCCCCGGAGACAACTAGTTGCTGAATTTTGGAGTCCTCTGCCAGGTTAGGGTGTGGGCTCGGTTGGCTCTTCAGATTTTCCCCTGGAAGCTCCAGCAGCGGTTTCTGAACTTTTCTGATGTGGGACGGTGTTGTTGGAACTTTTAGCTGTGTGTGGCTCGTTACGATATTTGTTGGTACTAATTTATTTGCTCAACTGGAGTCCTGCCCGGAGTTGCGTTCATGTAATGTACATTGGGCATTCGATGTGTTAGGTAAAGTCTGCCTAAGAAGGGCGGTTTTGTACAGTGTATACATAGTGAATTACTGCTGCTTGGTATGTGTGGTCTTCTGGGACCTGAACATCACGGTTTCGTCAATTTGGTTGTGTAACAGCATTTAGTGGTATGTTCTGCATTTTTTACTGTGTAATTAACTTGCAGGAATAGTCGCGTTTGGTGTCGTTAAGGCACTGTGGTTTGACTATTCGTGTGCACTTGGCTTTTATTGTTTTGTTTCAAGAAGCGAGAATTGTTTATTGAGATTCGTGTGTGTTGGCTTCCGGCACTTATTAAGAGCGCCCGAGCTAACGGCGCCGTGGTTACCACGTGCTGTCGGGATGTTATACTGGATTTTTGAATTTTATCTTGTGTTGATATTATCTGTCGTGTGTTACAGAACATAACCAAGGTGCGTAAGTGATGGGCAGCTGAGGGAGGCATGTCGGGGAGCTCTCAGCGGTTTATTTCGGGGACCGTTCCTAGTGGGAAGGCTCCGAAGTGTTGAGAGGTCGCTCGTCTGTGATTGCGTTGGTAGTTGCCCTCGCCCTTTGGTTGTATCAAATTATTACTTTGTTATTATATTTATTGGTTGTGTGTTGCGCTTCTTTCATTTTATGGTGCCAAGCGCCATTATCTTTCTCAAAGTTTTTTTTTTGTATAAATCATTTTAAATTGTAATGCCAAGTTAACTTGTTATTGGATTTTGTCTTTTGGGTAAACTCTAAAAGCACTATTGTAAAAGGTTCTTGATTTTATGGTGGCAAGCCGCCGTTATTGTTTTTTAAAGCTCACTCTTTAACCATTTGTTAAGTTTTGTAAGTTATATGAATTTCTTGTTATTTAAAAGAGTTTAGTATTGGCAATTTGATAAATTGTGTACAGAGTTTGCTGTTTGGATATTACTGGGTGGAACTCCTTGCATTGTTGTCCTATAAGAATACACGATTCAATGGGTAAACAAATAATAAATAATATTTTAATACAAAATGGTCTTACTCCCCTAAATCCCCTCCTGTGGGTACTAGCTCTGTGAGTGAGGTGTAATAACTAATGCTTTATCAATGATGACTTTATACGCATCAGTCACATGAGTCTAGAGGGAGAGAGGGGATCAGGACAATGTGTTACTGTAGTTGCCCTTAAATACTCACCAGTCCCTCTAATTATTATGTTCGTTCTACACATAGCAAGACCTGAGAGTTTGTTTGGATCTTAATTCCCCTGAGAGGTAAGATGGATAGAAAAAACCGGTGCTTCTGCTGCTGTTGTTGTTCAATTGATTTACACATGCTAATTAGCTGATCATCGATCTACACATGAGGTACGCACCAGCTTTCAGTGCGATATAATAAGTTAATCGAGCTTTTAACAAACACCAGAAGCCTTTTCTTTTGCAAAAGAGTGTTTACTATTGTCTGCATGGGAACAGATGCAAGTTTCTTCACAATATGTTAAATAAAATAATGGTAATTCCTAAAAAATGATCTTACTGTATCTTAAACAGATCTCAGGAACACAGCACACAAGGAAAGCGGAGTTCCACATTTAACACCAACATGCCTAGATGGGATGAGATTTACTCCCACTTTTTCCTCGATGCGAATTTTACACAGGTAAGTAGCGCTGGAAACTGTCACAGTTACATGGCCCTCTAATACTGCTTTCAGAGGATGTGATGGAGGTTTAATATTAATCACATGGCTCGTGATAATTTTTGCATCCCTCTTCTGGCAAATGTCATCCACAAAATCTTTACCCTTTACATCGGTTACAAACAGGCCCTTGAAAAACCATACTACTTTTTCGATCCATGGATCATGTGTTTCTTCCCAGAATCTTAGCCCTCTTCCACAGCGGAAGCATGCATTTTGAGCTCCATCACCGATATATAAGAATTGAGCCTCACTTAGTTTGTCACGACACTGCTTAATAGCTAATGGTCAAACTTCAGAGGACGTCAACCTCAAATCATGGCTACTAAATCTGGGCTACCCCAATGTCTCATACATCAGATGATGAACTACACTGGGTTAGTGATCAGGGGTTGAATGTGGATATATCTCCATTCTTAGATGGACTCTCACAGGGACACTGGCTTTGTGAGAACGTGTGAGCCTCAATAGACGTGCAAAATAACTAATGCAACTAAACCCGTCACTAGTTTCTTTTTATACGTCACTAATCACTACAGGAGTTTGTGCATAGCATCGCAATACGATATTTCTTCTTTTCATAATGAATTTGTAATTGAAGTAAGTGGTACAGTCACAGTTTATATTATATCTCTCCATTAATGTTTCTGTTCTCTGCATCTTGTATCTATCAGTTTATATGTAAAGTAATATGACAGAGAAAGGATCCCGTGACCACTGGGGAGGGGGGAGGGGGTATTCAAGCAGACAAGCAAACTGACAGTGTGAATTCAAGTCACAATATACCCTCAGATCAATGACACGGGCCTACTGGATGTTCTGTACAATAACAACCCTCCAAAAACTTTGCAATCAGAACATTGGTACCAAAGCTTTCTAGGTGGGTCATAAATCATATTTCATGTTATCAACTCTTAAATAATAAACACCATACTAGGAAGGAGTGATGGAGGCTTTCAGCAGGTTTTTGTATTGAGCGCATGAGACAATCAAAGACCTTAACAGAGAGAGATGGATCATCTCCAGAGACAATGACAGACGTCACACGGACGCCGTGCCATGCGTTGACCCACCACTCCACCTCTGACAGACGAACTGTGAGCTGGCCTCCGCAGCTGCGGCCTTGGCTCGTGTTGGTGACATCAGATTCGCGCAGGCTGTAAGTTAGCAATGGTCTCCTCCTGCAACTTTAATGCTGTGCGCCGATGTGAAGCGAGAAGTCATTCCATGTAAAACCACATAATTTATTTCGAAATATTCTGCTGAGAAATACGAAAAAAAAATTGACTTATTTTCGTGAACAATACATTATGGGGGGATATCAATGAAAGTAACTAAACAGTATTCACATACACGCCGGAGGTCGACCAGCTCCTGTACCACGCACACATACTCACACATACGCACAGATACGCACACGCACACACACACACACACACACACACACACACACAATCACACACAGACAAACAACACACATATTTGGCCTCATGCACACGTGGCTGGAGCAGGTACTCTGCGTTATCTGGGGCATGTGCCGAAGTGTGAAACAAACGAGTAACACCGCATCTCTTGGTGGCTGCAAAAACCAGGCAAACAAAGTTATTCTCGTGAAATACATGAGATCAGATAGTATTCAGACATTAATAGACACAGGTTTTGATGTTACCTGTACTGTGATGGAAAGCTCTCCTTTTAGTCCGAAAAAGTGCCTAGATATCCACTGCGTAACAATATTACACTTGTAGAACAATGAGATATGTAGGGCAGGATCCGTATATTCGATCCCCACAACCCAAATTAGTCTAGTCTAATATTCTTGTATTTCACAGGAAACATTAAACATGATCAACAGCAAGGGACATATCTCACATTCCCAGTTCACGCTGTGCTGTGTGAAGTTTTAAGGTAGGAGAATGCCGTTTCCGCTTTAATGCTTTACCTCCAGTCAGAATTTTGTGCTGATAAAACATTAAAAAAACACCTCGACACCTGCTCCCCGTCTCACACACCTTGATCACCTCGCCAGACGGGCACACGGATAATTTTTGTATGCTAGTAAAACAAGAAAAACGCTTTGATGTCCATAGTTCCAGCTTTTTCTTCGTTGCATTGGTGTGTCGGAAGTATGTTTCATCACCCTATGGTGATGTGACGCTGTCAGAATTCATACACCTCTGATGTGCTATATGCACTTTTTGTAGCAATATCCACTTAGACGGACGCTCCAATTCTACATTTAAATTATAACTCCTTAATGTCAACGAGTTTCTTACATCTGGCAAAGTTTCGTTAATACTTACCTACCTACCACAGAATACTACTTGTGATATGTTGGTAATTGTAAGATTCAGTATCCGACGCCTGCCGTCGTACATTATTGAATCAAATACACCGATTTCATCAGTGTACGGTGTATTGCACTAGATTTGGTGGTGGAGTAGTGTCTGCGTGGGAAGCGATGTTGAAGGTAGAGTTATTGCAAGATTTACTTTGACATTTTTCCCTGGAATACCAAAATATACGTATGGGTTGGTTGTTGTAGTGTAGATCTCTGATAGTGTTATCATTATGGAATTTCAATGACGAAAAGCCTGTCTGGGAGCAATAATGACATAAACATTATTAGCGGTGCTTCCCATCCGTATTGTCTCATGATACCACAGAACGCACACTGCACCATTTTCTACAAAATAACGACTGTAAGGCTTTTACTCATAAAAGAACTTGGTTATTTATTCTTTCAGATGTCACAAATTTGTAAAATAAATATTGATTATTTAAACCCACCCTGTATATTGACGTTTATGACTTCGGTGGATGTTCTGTTGTGGAAATACACCTACGTTAGTTGAAGGCGATTCCACTCATCTGGGGTTAATATTACTTCAACTTCACTATGCCGCGGAGTTTTGATTACTACCAATGGATGAACCTGACTGTCAACAACATTACTTCCGTTGATATGGTTAATCTCAGAAAATTCTCACGTGACTGGGTGGGTGATTTAAAAGCAGCCTTTAGTATGGATTTAAGTGGGGAATTATCGTGTTTTTTTTTTGTTATTAAAGTAGAATTATTTTGTCCCCCCCTCCCCCCCCAAGCCGCTACAGTATATGTGCCGGCATGCACACCACGCCGTTATCTATGTCTCACGCCGCGCTTCACGTGTCAAGGTCGACACGTGCTCAACGCACATACACATACTCCAAAAAGTATTCGTTTATGTTTAAGGGTTCATAGATAATGGAAAACAGTCAGAATGAAGCACTGCGCGCACATAGAGATGTGAAAAAAAGAATACAATCAAGAAACACAGTTTTCCATTTACACAAACATAGTTCAACACTCGAAAGTAAAGATAGGCGGTTTAGGATGCAAAATAAGTATTCGTCTACAGTACTAAAATGACTCTCTGAACACAGAATATTGTGGTTAGTGGTTGGTAGGCCCTCCTTTCCTCACCTGCATTCTCACTGACGTGAATTTAACCAGAGGTTCTTTTGTTTGCATTGTAATTTTACGCCATTTCTCTGGTAGCTCGTTATTTAGGTAATTTCTATTTGATGTCTGATGATCTGTCATAGTTCTGTCGAGTACACTGCACAAGTTCTGTACTGGATTAATGTCTGGAGATTGTGGTGTCGGCATCCAGTGGGGAGTGTTATACAACAACCACAGCCATGTTATGGGTCATTACCTTATGTGAAAAGATAATCCTCAAAAATACCCATGTTAGTCTCGCGTCTGGATAGATATGTTTTTGGGATGTTTATGTAAAACTTATGTCCATAATAGCATCAATAAAACCAAAACCCTCCACACTATTTGCACTCATGTAGTCCCAGACAAGTACTGACCTCCTCCATGTTTATGTCAGGTTATTGTAATTCTCAGCTCAAGTTCACAATTCTTTTTGCTCCACACTGTTACTTACCCATTTGGCGTAAACAGCTCTAACAGACTCTAGTCAGTAAACGTGACCGTCCAGAAAACAGACCCATCTTATTTAGGTTCTCTTGCAAATGCAACCTGCTCCCTTCTGTTGATTTTACTGATGTGTTGTTTTCTAAGGGCTGTTCAACCTCCAAGCTCAGCTTCATAAAGTATGTTTTTTATACTCTGTGCTGAAACTAACTTTCTTGTAGGCATGTGAACTGCATTAGCAAATTCGGATTTTTATTTACTTCTCTAAGTAGCTGTCGCTTTTTCCATCTCGGAATCAGCTGCAAGAGGATGGCTTTGTAACTGGTTTCCGTAAGTTTTGTTCTGACCGTAACTGTATATAGTCTTCATGAACTGTATGACTACCACTGGTTTCTACCATTTCTTTGAAAGATTTTCATTTTGGAAAGAACCTGATGCAGGTTTCACTCACTACTTCCGAAGTTTCATGTCGTTTGCGACCTATATTACTTAAATTTCGTGTAATGGCTTTGGAAACATAGAGGGAACTATCGACTTCAGTGGATGAAACACAAGTGCATAAGCAAAGGGAGAAGGACGTGTGCAACTGAGGCAGCACACCCAGGGTCTTGTTTACTAGACAACTACTTGTTTAACATCAACTAGGACGTGACTTAAAAAATGTCGATTTATTTCCAAAGTGAGCAATATACAGGGTGTTACAAAAAGGTACGGCCAAACTTTCAGGAAACATTCCTCACACACAAAGAAAGAAAATATGTTATGTGGACATGTGTCCGGAAACGCTTACTTTCCATGTTAGAGTTCATTTTATTACTTCTCTTCAAATCACATTAATCATGGAATGGAAACACACAGCTACAGAACATACCAGCGTGACTTCAAACACTTTGTTACGGGAAATGTTCAAAATGTCCTCCGTTAGCGAGGATACATGTATCCACCCTCCGTCGCATGGAATCCCTGATGCGCTGATGCAGCCCTGGAGAATGGCGTATTGTATCACAGCCGTCCACAATACGAGCACGAAGAGTCTCTACATTTGGTACCGGGGATGCGTAGAGAAGAGCTTTCAAATGCCCCCATAAATGAAAGTCAGGAGGGTTGAGGTCAGGAGAGCGTGGAGGTCATGGAATTGGTCCGCCTCTACCAATCCATCGGTCACCGAATCTGTTGTTGAGAAGCGTACGAACACTTCGACTGAAATGTGCAGGAGCTCCATCGTGCATGAACCACATGTTGTGTCGTACTTGTAAAGGCACATGTTCGAGCAGCACAGATAGAGTATCCCGTATGAAATCATGATAACGTGCTCCATTGAGCGTAGGTGGAAGAACATGGGGCCCAATCAAGACATCACCAACAATGCCTGCCCAAACGTTCACAGAAAATCTGTGTTGATGACGTGATTGCACAATTGCGTGCGGATTCTCGTCAGCCCACACATGTAGATTGTGAAAATTTACAATTTGATCACGTTGGAATGAAGCCTCATCCGTAAAGAGAACATTTGCACTGAAATGAGGATTGACACATTGATGGATGAACCATTCGCAGAAGTGTACCCGTGGAGGCCAATCAGCTGCTGATAGTGCCTGCACGCGCTGTACATGGTACGGAAACAACTGGTTATCCCGTAGCACTCTCCATACAGTGACGTGGTCAACGTTATCTTGTACAGCAGCAACTTCTCTGACGCTGACATTAGGGTTATCGTCAACTGCACGGAGAATTGCCTCGTCCACTGCAGGTGTCCTCGTCGTTCTAGGTCTTCCCCAGTCGCGAGTCGTAGGCTGGAATGTTCCGTGCTCCCTAAGACGCCGATCAGTTGCTTCGAAGGTCTTCCTGTCGGGACACCTTCGTTCTGGAAATCTGTCTCGATACAAACGTACCGCGCCACGGCTATTGCCCCGTGCTAATCGATACATCAAATGGGCATCTGCCAACTCCGCATTTGTAAACATTGCACTGACTGCAAAACCAGGTTCGTGATGAACACTAACCTCTTGATGCTACGTACTGATGTGCTTGATGCTAGTACTGTAGAGCAATGAGTCGCATGTCAACACAAGCACCGAAGTCAACACTACCTTCCTTCAATTGGGCCAACTAGCGGTGAATCGAGGAAGTACAGTACATACTGACGAAACTAAAATGAGCTCTAACATGGAAATTAAGCGTTTCCGGACACATGTCCACATAACATATTTTCTTTATTTGTGTGTGAGGAATGTTTGGCCGTACCTTTTTGTAACATCCTGTATTAACTCAAATACCGTTTTAGTTGTGTGTGAATTCCTAAGGGACCAAACTGCTGAGGTCCGCGGTCCCTAGACTTACACACTGCTTAAACTAATTTACGCTGAGGACAAGACACACGCCCATGCCCGAGGGAGGAATCGAACCTCCGGCGGGAAGGGCCGCGCAATCCGTGACATGGCGCCTCAAACCGCACGGCCATTCTGCGCGGCCACTCCGCGCGGCTCGTTTTAGTTCTAAAGATAGATATTAATCGATATAATGAAAATAGTTATTATTCATTACTTAGCTACATATTTATTATTGTGGTTGTTATGATCTAAGCCCTAAGGTTGGACAAAAGTCATTGCATAACGATATGCACACCTACAGATGGTGGTTGTATGGCGCACGCGAGATATAAAATGGCGTTGCATTGGCATTTTAATGGCGGAGCTCTCATTTGTAATCAGGTGACTCACGTGGAGACGTGATTATAGTCGCAGGACGGGGATTAACAGGCTTTGAACACGGGATAGTATTTAGAGCTAGACGCATGCGACATTCCATATCGGAAGTCGTTAGGGAATTCAATACTCCGAGATCCACTGTGTCAAGAGTGTGCCGAGAATACCAGATTTCAGGTGTTACCTCTCACAGTGGACAACAGTGAACGATCGAGAGCAGCAGCGTTTGCTTCGAGATGAAAGTGCTGGAAGACAAGCAACACATGCGAGAATAACAGCAAAAATCAATGTGCTACAGTTGAGTGCATAGTTCCGCGTAGTCAGCGCGCACACAACTTTCCCACTAGAGCGCGCCTTGCTAAGCACAACAGCGCAGGCGCAGCGCTCGTCCGTCTCCGCACTACGAGATGGCGCTGTCTTAGAGACGGACCAAATTCTGCTTCCGCCGAACCGCGTATTTATATGTAACGCAGCCAATGAGATTGCTGCTAACGTAGAACCTTTTCTGCTCGCGGATCACACTCTCGCAGTGATACCTGAACGCGCGAGGTATTATAACAAGTGTACAGACCTCCGATTAGCCAGTCTCCAACAGTCTGCAGTCAAGTTTCAAGTCTGCGCCTAATAAGATTACCATATTCCTGTACATAGCCATGAAGAGAAATGTATAGACATTTTGTCAAGTATCAGAGATATGTGAGAATAAGATTAACGTACCAAGACCAAAGGAACTTCAGATTATCAATTGTAAACAGCAACCAGAATCAAGTTACGTAATGTCTATGCTTTTTATTATTTTAATAAATCTGTCTGAAAATTAATCAAGTTCTGTTTAAAGTTGGTCACCGTCAATCTGCTACTCTAAGCGTGCAAGTGGCATTTCTATCGTCTGACCTAACGGCAGAAGATAAACACGCCACGATAAGACCACGAGACATATTGCTGACACTCGCCTACTTCGTCGTTAGAGCGACAAGTCAAATAATCTGATGGTGTGTGTGCCGAAGGTCTTACAGTACGCACACCACAGGTACGTAAGACGAAAGGATCCGATAGGATATTGCGGCGTTAATGAGGACCGACGTGAGTGTGTTTGCTGATAGCAGCACCTCACTTGGGCTGTTAAGGATATTAGTTGGTCACTAGACAACTGGAAATCAGGACCTGGTCAGATGGGTTCCGATTTCAGTAAGAGCTGATGGTAGAGTTGGAGTGTGGTGCAGACCGCACAGAGCCATGTTGTCAACAAGGAACTGTGAAAGCTGATTGTGGTTCCATTATGGTGTGGGCTGTATTTACAGGGTGTTTAAAAAATGACCGGTATATTTGAAACGGCAATAAAAACTAAACGAGCAGCGATAGAAATACACCGTTTGTTGCAATATGCTTGGGACAACAGTACATTTTCAGGCAGACAAACTTTCGAAATTACAGTAGTTACAATTTTCAACAACAGATGGCGCTGCGGTCTGGAAAACTCTATAGTACGATATTTTCCACATATCCACCATGCGTAGCAATAATATGGCGTAGTCTCTGGATGAAATTACCCGAAACCTTTGACAACGTGTCTGGCTTAATGGCTTCACATGCAGATGAGATGTACTGCTTCGGCTGTTCAATTGTTTCTGGATTCTGGCGGTACACCTGGTCTTTCAAGTGTCCCCACAGAAAGAAGTCACAGGGGTTCATGTCTGGCGAATAGGGAGGCCAATCCACGCCGCCTCCTGTATGTTTCGGATAGCCCAAAGCAATCACACGATCATCGAAATATTCATTCAGGAAATTAAAGACGTCGGCCGTGCGATGTGGCCGGGCACCATCTTGCATAAACCACGAGGTGTTCGCAGTGTCGTCTAAGGCAGTTTGTACCGTCACAAATTCACGAAGAATGTCCAGATAGCGTGATGCAGTAATCGTTTCGGATCTGAAAAATGGACCAATGATTCCTTTGGAAGAAATGGCGGCCCAGACCAGTACTTTTTGAGGATGCAGGGACGATGGGACTGCAACATGGGGCTTTTCGGTTCCCCATATGCGCCAGTTCTGTTTATTGACGAAGCTGTCCAGGTAAAAATAAGCTTCGTCAGTAAACCAAATGCTGCCCACATGCATATCGCCGTCATCAATCCTGTGCACTACATCGTTAGCGAATGTCTCTCGTGCAGCAATGGTAGCGGCGCTGAGGGGTTGCCACGTTTGAATTTTGTATGGATAGAGGTGTAAACTCTGGCGCATGAGACGATACGTGGACGTTGGCGTCATTTGGACCGCAGCTGCAACACGGCGAACGGAAACCCGAGGCCGTTGTTGGATCACCTGCTGCACTAGCTGCGCGTTGCCCTCTGTGGTTGCCGTACGCGGTCGCCCTACCTTTCCAGCATCCGTCACGTTCCCAGTCCGTTGAAATTTTTCAAACAGATCCTTTATTGTATCGCTTTTCGGTCCTTTGGTTACATTAAACCTCCGTTGAAAACTTCGTCTTGTTGCAACAACACTGTGTTCTAGGCGGTGGAATTCCAACACCAGAAAAATCCTCTGTTCTAAGGAATAAACCATGTTGTCTACAGCACACTTGCACGTTGTGAACAGCACACGCTTACAGCAGAAAGACGACGTACAGAATGGCGCACCCACAGACTGCGTTGTCTTCTATATCTTTCACATCACTTGCAGCGCCATCTGTTGTTGAAAATTGTAACTACTGTAATTTAGAAAGTTTGTCCGCCTGAAAATGTACTGTTGTCCCAAGCACATTGCAACAAACGGTGTATTTCTATCGCTGCTCGAATAGTTTTTATTGCCGTTTCAAATATACCGGTCATTTTTGAAACACCCTGTACATGGAATGGATTGGATCTTCTAGTCGAACTGAGCCGATCATTGACTGATAACGGTGATGTTCGACTACCTGGGGTCAGTTTACAACCGTTCATGGACTTCATGTTCCCAAACAACGGTGCAAGTTTCACAGATGACAATGTGCCTTGTCACCACGCCGTAGATGTTCGCGATTGGTATGAAGAACGTTCTGGATAACTCCAGCGAATGGTTTCACCACCCAGATCGCCTGACAAGAAACGCATCGAACATTTATAGGGCGTAATGGAGAGATCAGTTCGTCCACAATATTCTGCACCGGCAATACATTCGCCGTTACGGACTGCTATAGAGGTAGCACGGCTGAATATTTCTGCAGGGGACTCTCCTCGACTTGGCTGAGTCAGTGCCGTGTGCCACTCACGCTGCTGGACTACGCAGGGCAAATGGAGGTTCGCCACAATATTAGGAAGTGTTCCACGCCTTCTGTCAGCTCAGTATACTTTTTGGAGTCACTGTACGTCTCGTCTCGTCTCGGCTAACATTGCGGAGTATACAGGTATGAATGTAATTTTATTGGAGGTGTTAGTCATTCGGAATACGACTTGGTTATGTGATTACAGATCCAAGATGCTACTCCAGGCGGGTGTAAAAATGAATGTGCGCAACGGAAAATAATAAACGCTAAAATGTTGATTTGGCCCTGTCTGACTACCCCCGAAGCAGGTCTTAGGATCTCTTACTGCTCTTTTTTTATATCTAAATTACAATCTAAACATAAATGAATGATGAAGGCAACTAATACTACTAAAAGACAAAAGTTGTTGTTCAATATATATTTATTGTAGATTAAAATGAACCCTTTAAGTACAATTGTTATTTCCTAATTAAAATTATTAATCAATTGCCCAACTCTGCCCCATATTATGACTGCGCAGTCTAAATCACTAAAGCAAAATGACTGACATCATCTACATACCAAACACTAGAAGACACTACTTTCAAGGGTGATCTACGGTGATGTGGAACCTCAGTAGAATAAACTAACGTGAACACAGCTGTTTAGCTTTATGGCCCTAACAAGCCGAAGCAATTTGCGATATCACCGTGTGTACTGCATCTCGTGCGTCGAAGTGATTGTTCTCGTAGTCGTCTGCGACGATGGAAGAACTCAAGCCACAAATAAACTCTTTCAAACACTAGAACGGCAGGAGGCGGTCCTCTGACTAAAATATTTTAATACTTTCTTCTCCTCTCTGTGTTCTACAGACGATAAATGCGAACGCCCAGCCACAAGGACGGAGTTCCGATAAAGTCTCAATATAAGTACAGGCAGAAGTAGTGCTCTCAATTACTGAACGCTGCATACTCAAGGATGACTTCCAACCTGGAGGTGAAGTCCAGAATGGTATAACTTCGCAACAGTACAGTGCCTAACTGTTATAACTATAAACTCTCCTGAAAGCAAAGACAGCAAGTTCGTCTGTACCAACAAAGCTGATACCAAGCGACCGTCACACACGGCCGCTCACAACGGAAGACCTCGTCTCTCCAAGTCTGTCTTCCCAACAAGGCTCGGCTCCCCATCCTCTTAACTCGGAAAATAGATCATATTCCCGAAACCACCGAATATTCTCCCTCTCTACAGATTATTCCGAACGCCGACCAACCATATTTTAGTCTTTTGTCGTCCAGCGTGGAAAGTTTGCGAGGAAAAACCTATGCTCGTAGAATGGTATGCTTCTGAGTTAAAATCCTTGGAAATAATCCAGCCTGCGTGGTTTCCGAGCTGCTGCTTCTTCGTTCCTCTCACCTGCGTCCAAGATTTGCAGAGTTTCCAGTTATCCTTCCGGTCCTGCTACAATTGCGCCCGGCCGTCACCCTATTGTGCTCGACGCCCGTCTAGCTTCTTCCTGTTTTTAAGCAGGACCAACACCTCTACAGGCCTCCCACCCAGAGCCTGAGTTCTGCCTGCCGTTTCATCTCCATTGGCGCTCCAACCTCTACTAGTATAGGCAATCATTCATTACGCCGTTCTGTTAATAAAGACACTTCATCAGCTTTCATGCAATAAGCGTTAACAATTACTTAAAAGGCGTACGTGGCAATATCAGCCTCCTTTAAATATACTACGTACAACCTATCAAATGATACCTAATTGTGGTTGTAGTTCACGGCAAAGTATGTGGATGAGTGCTTATAAGGTGCGAAATTATAACCACCTTATATAAAAAAAACATGAGAATATATAGTTACATTATTTCAGCACTTCGAAAGGCTGGACTACGGTATTCCAGTGCCAATAATAAATATACAGTGCATTTTAGGAATTATGTTCGGTGAGGCAACATGGAATGAAGATTCGATCTGTGGCTACAAATGTGCAGTATTCGGGGGGTTCCAGGAAACGTGGTAAAATGTGTGCATGTTTCGTTATAACTCCCATGTACTTATACATTTCGAAGATCGCGAGAAGTTTTTTATAATGTGTCTGTCTGCGTACAATGTGAAGTGGCCACTCATATGACACGGCAAGCGCTGGCAGCGTGTGTGGCGCGTGACAGGGACGTCGCCTCGGTCTGTTCGCAAGAATCGCGCCACAGTGCGCTTACAAGAAAATCATAACAGGTACGAAAATCACAACACGTGCGTGCCGCAATCGTGACATGACACACGAAGTCGTTGCTCTCCCAAAATTGTGCGCTGGTGGTGCGTCTGGGTGACGTCGCGTGACGTCGGTACGGGGCCGCCGTTGGCAGCTCGTCGCTTTACACTGGTGTGACTCCAACGTCTCGACGCCTCTTCAGTCGTTCAGATAATTTAAAAAAATGCATTACGAAATTGGTGAAAGGGATCTCTCACTGCCGAGCACGGAACTTGAATGATAAGATCAGTACGAGGGCGGGATGGAGCTCGATTCACACTGGACAACCTCCCACTCCCCTCCCCTCCCCCTCCACTCCTCCTCCTCTCCAGGATGACCTTGCCACGTGTCGATATTGACCTTCAATATGACCTGAAAAGTTGTAATAACACAGCAAAGGTCATTTAAATGTCATTTAGCGCTCGCCCATTGCCTCTTTACTCACCAAACTAAGTAAAAGATTTACTTTTTTTAACAAAAACTTAACTTTTTTTTAAATACACTGTCCCATTCGCAGATTATGACTTGTTTATTGCGGTACCTTTTAAAATCGCCGGCCGCGGTGGCCGTGCGGTTCTAGGCGCTGCAGTCCGGAACAGCGCCACTGCTACGGTCGCAGGTTCGAATACTGCCTCGGGCATGGATGTGTGTGATGTCGTTAGATTAGTTACGTTTAAGTTGTTCTAAGTTCTAGGGGACTGATGACCTAAGATGTTAAGTCCCATAGTGCTCAGAGCCATTTGAACCATTTTGAACCTTTTAAAATCAAATCACATGATCAAAACAATAATTCTCAACACATCACTACTAGTCTTGGAATTAATTACCATACGACAACGTTATTATGACTTATTTAAAGCACATCATATTGCGCTTACGGGTCTTGGACTAATTTATTCCGCCATTGGAGCTTTGGCGCTACACAGTCATCGAGCATAAGTAATCAATACCAATTCACAACACAGATACAAATTATAAGTAAAGGTACCCCTGTAGTTTGGAGTCTCCCTTTGTTAAAACTAACGTCTGCGACCACTGTTACAACTAAAGGAATTCGTACACTTATGCTATCTGTATGGAGATTGAAATGGAAAATACTGCCAGAGAATCCATATTTCTAGAAGTTACTAAAATTTGTGATTTTTTCCAAACTGTGTTCCTTTCTGTTGTCCATACATTGCTGCCGAAGAGTGTATGAAATCAAACAGGACTCCCACATCGTTTGGCATCGTGTCCCTCTTTCCTTAATTTGCATATTACCTACTTCCTCATCTTTCAAATTTTGTTTACGCATTCCTTCACCTCTTCCGGTCAGAAATGTCACTCCTTTCCACACTGCCAATAAATTTACGAACGTCAGCAAGAAGCTGTCAAGGCTGCCCGTGAAGGCATTTAATGCGATCCCTTTCCGTTATCGCACCCCAAGGTAACGGGGGCGTGCGCTCCTTTGAATTCGACCGGGGCTGTACCTACCTAGTCACGTGGACAAGTTAATTCCCTCAACGGCCTCGTCTACAGCTCGCTCTTTCGTCTGTTGACTGTGTGACTGTTTCATTCGTCACATTTGGGGTAACATACACCGCAGTTAACGTAATTTCCGATAGCCTACTAAAACATGCATTACAAGCCGGCCCTCTGAAATCATTCACTGAAATACAATGGGGTGCAAAACTTAACGGATGACAGTAGCTTTCAAATGATGTTTCACTGCCAAGTAATATAACTTTATGAAATCTGGACCACACATAGAAAGAACTGCTACAGTATAGCACAGTAGCTAAACGAAAGAAATAGGCAATGAGGTGAACAGAAATGATACTTTCATTATACTCAAGTCACGGCGATTCATGTTGGTCTCTAGGACATTACAAAAGGCGGAACATGGTATTTAATAGGGTGTGTGATCACAACGGACGGTAATGCTTGCTCCTACGCTGTACAGAGGTTTGCACTGAGGTGTCCCATTCCTTCATTACTGCTGCAGTCACCACAGACGCCTACTGCACCGGAAGCGCCGCAGACAGATCAGAGATGCGGGTTGCCGGTTCCGCTGCGAAGTCTCGCCGACGCAAGAGTGTTTACCAGCAACTGCCACAGTTGACAACAAACACGTAGGTGCATTAGAGAGCATCAAACGACAGCTGAGGAAGGGGGCGCGACGATTAACAAATTATTTCCTGGTGATCACGTGTGTGTAAATAGTCCCGGAAATATCCATCCTCCCGGGGCTAGGTATGCCGGCGCCCGGCCGTTCAGTGGGCAGTTCTAAACTCGCCGAGGGGGGGGGGGGGGGGGGGGGGGGAGATCGGTCGATCCAGAGGTGCGCCACCTCGATGATCTTCTCTTCCGCAACGATTATGATACATCGTTTCCGATGTGTTACGCTGGCTACCAGCTGCTAACAGCCGATGTGGATCTGTTGTAAGCGTATAGAGTCGAAGGCAACTCTGATTGTAGGAATTAGTTGTTATTTGCCTGATCCGCAGAAGGATTGCTGATTGTGCTACTGGTTCTTGCTCTGTAGATTTAGCAACTAGGGCGGTTGACAACTGCTGGATGTTAGCTGGTGTATGTGGATATACTAAAATGCGTCTGTCCAACGCATCATATAAGCACATGATGGGATGTAAAACTGGGGAACGGATAGGCCAGTCCATCCGCCGAATATCCTCTCGTTCCAAGAGCTCCTCCACCTGCGCAGTTCGGTGGGTTCGCGCACTGTCATCCATAAAAGTCAGGGCCGTGCAACCCTGGAATGACGCACTCTTGTGGAAGGAGTACAATGTGAAACTAATGTTCATCGGTGAGTGTAGCGTGTTCCAAGATTAGGAGGGCAGTACGCCCAATCAACATGAAGCCTCCTCACATCAAAGCACTTGTACCAGCAGAACGATTATGTTCGCCAATGCTGGACGTGCGTCGCACGGAGAGAGGTGGGAACATGTAACGCGCTCTGGAACGTTGTCGAATGTGATCGTTTTGGTGGTCCAGATGTTATGGAGTGTGGCGTACTGACCAAATCTTTGGACACTGTACACTCACAGGCCAACGTTATTGTGACACTGTACTTCTCCTCCTAGTGCACCTTTCCACGGGTGTATTCGACTGTGACTTCATTTTTATGGATGTCAGTGCGCTACTGCATCGAACTACAAGGTGGAGTAGAACTTTGAACTGTATAATATTCGGCCAATGGATTGGCCTGCCCGCTCCCACGACTTAAATCCCATCGAGCAGGTGTTTGATGCGTTGGGGGAGACGTATTGCAGCGCCTCCACCATCCAGCACCTGTCAACCGCACTGGTGGAGGAATGGGACGCGCTGCCACAAGAACTCCTTAACTAACTTGTGGTAGCGTGAGGTGACGTTCCAGAGGAAGCACTACTATCTTTGCTGATCAAAAACTGTATTGAGAACTATGTCCTGATTTTTCTAATGTCGAGGGGAACATTATGAATCGCTGTGTGTTATTTCTATTTTTCTCATTATGTATTTCTTTCAATTATCTTCTATATTATACCATAGCAGTTCTTTCTATGGATGGTCCAAGTTTCATCGAGCTTTGTTACTTGGCAGCGTTACATAATTCGAAAATCACTTTCGTAGTTAAATCTAGAACATCAGTGTACCATTAGTAGAATGAATTAAACTATAATAGTAAAACTTGATCCTACTGGAAAAAAAGATCTTTAAAATTCTGCAGCCGAAGAAGTTGTGCGAATAAATATTTGTTGATCTGTGTCCTGGATTTTTGTTGTAACGTGTTTTAAATACGGTAGCAAACAAACTTCTAAAGGTATGTTTAAAAATCGTTGAAACGTAATTTGAATAACTATTTCTTCGGACCGTGATGGGAACAATACTGTGGTACCCGTTTAGTTTTATTTACGGAGTGAACCCGAATCCTATCATCAAATTTGGGAGATTGTTCAGCAATAATTTCTATGTAATTTTTGGTGCAAGAGACGCAGAGATCTACCCGAGGCTCCATAGTTTGATTTATTACCCCCAATATAAATTCAGTGAATGCAATGTAATAGCGGTACAGAGAGTCTATTCTGAGCTGTCTCTGCAGCGACAATAACCACAACACAGTACTTCTGCATCCTACAAGAAACCAGATCTGTGTTTTGTGTTACACGTTTCGGTGACTGCATATCGCAGGCTTTTTCATTGTTGTTAAGGTATTTTTGTACAACCAAAGGTAACTTAAGTAGTAAACCAAATAAAGCATAATTTCATTTTAACTCTGTACCAAGTCACAGGATACCACGAGAACCTTATACTAAAATACTCGCAATATATCCTTGAATAACTTGTGAAATTTTGTCGGTGGAATTCGAGTTTATCTTCTGTCTCTATATTGGTAAAGTTGCAAAGACATTCCGGCTACTGATGACGTCACATTGATGATAATCCACTGAGCTGGTTATATTAGCAGGCAATGCACTTGTAGGCTTTCTGATACGGCGGATTCGTCACAGTGAAATTTCACAATGTATGTAAATTCCAGTCTACTCCTTCGTGAGTAGGTAAGTGAGAGGCATCAAGAGAAATTGGTAGTTATATTCCAGTGAGAGAACTGAAGGAAGGCTCGGCATCTCAACCCACTACCAAACAACATTCACAGTTTGTAAGTTTAAATATCATTTTGAAACTTTTCCGAACTGGCAATCAGTTTTCTTCTTACCTCATCAATTCATGGTGGTGGTGGTAAGTTCCTATGGGACCAAACTGCTGAGGTCTTCGGCCCCTAGGCTTACACACTACCTAATTTAAATTAAACTAACTTACGCTAAGGACAACACACACACCCATGCCCGAGAGAGAATTCTAACCTCCGACAGGGGCAGCCGCGCGAACCGTGTACATGTTTCAGTGCTGTTTCATTATTATCATCATCATCAGTGGGTTCCCTTTATTTTTCTGTCGAATAAATGGCAAAATATTGGCATGAGAATACATATACATGTGGAATTATTGTTATTTCAACAAAATATATTCGTTAATACTCATGTCGCTGTGTGTCATCAGCAGCACACCTACGTAATCCTACAGCACGTCATGCGCTATTAATAACGATTTCTATGCCGTACATTGCTTTAAACAGAACGAAAATTGGAGCTTAAAATGAAAGTATTGCAGGTTATTCTCACTTTGTTGATATCATTTATCTTACTGTCAGTTCTGGAGGAATCTGGAATCCCAAAGACGCCAAGAAGGCCGATCTGGGGAAAAAAAAATTTAACGCTTTTATTTGTAGACACCTGGGTTCTCCTAGCAGACAGTTAAAGCGCTTTACAAGAAAATTTGTTTGCCTTGAATAAGAGTTTAAAAACTTATCAAACGTTTATATGTCTGTACATGAATCAAAAGTAATGGTAATGGAAGGGAAACTTAAGAAGAGCGAAAATAATGATATCCGGTAAGGTAACAGGACAGATAAGTTGGTTTAGATATTTCGAGACACAAATGACAACATACAAATCTAATTCACATGTGGTGCAAAATATACAGAAATATGACGCTATAAATGGTTGTATAAGGAGATGTATTGGCATAATTATAAGGAAAGAGATAGCATTAAGACTATACAAAGTGGTGTCGAAGCCTTCTCCTATATGTGGCGGGGAAAACTGGTTTCTAAGAAGAGGAAAGGAACGCAGAGTAGAAGCTACTACGATGAGGTTTCTGAGGTCGCTTCTTTGACGAACATTAAGAGACGTAGCGGGGAGTGAAGACATAAGACAGCCACTAGGCATGAAAACAACAGTGACATAAGAGATGAGATAAAAAAAAATGGTATGACCACATCAAAAGAATGGCACTTTAGCGCCTGCCAGGATAAGCACTCCACGTCAACCAGACTGGAAGACGGGATATAGGACGGTCATTAAAGAGATGGAGAGAACACTTTTGTTAAACTGCCTTGGTTTCGGAAAGGACCAGCGCCCCCTTGTTGAATAGAAGAAGAAGAATATTGCTAGTATGTATCTGACGGTCAATAATATCTTCAGCGTGGGTGTGTCCGCAGCTCGTGGCCTAGAGGCTAGCGTTGCTGCCTCTGGATCACGGGGTACCGAGTTCGATTTCCGGCAGGATTGGGGATTTTCTGTGCCGCGGGACTGGGTGTTTGCGTTGTCCTCATCATTTCATCATTATCATTATTTGTGTGAGTGACTAGATTGGAATGTGAAAAGAAAATGGACTGTGTAAAAGTTTGGACTTTGTACGGCCGCTGATGAGCGCATAGTTGAGCGCCCCACAGACCAAACATCATCGTCATCTTCAGTGCGGATGCACACCAGGGTCTAACTCTTACGAGAATCGGAGAAATACGGCGAATAATGAGGATAGTGAGCAGGGTTGCACTACATGAATAGTATGTGCATACGTTGAGAATTTAAATCTGACGGGGGGTGTGCTAGTTGTCTAGTAAGCAGGAGGCTCGGGTTCGAATCCCGATTCGGTGCAAATTTTCAACTATTCACATTGATTTCAATCAATGTCCGCTTGAAGCCAACGTCTGTAACTCCTATGTGTATATATTTATTATATGTTTACCAGATTATTGAAGTTGTTTACGAAAAAAATTAACACTTTTGGTAGCAGTATAGAAACACAGGAAATGCCTCGCCACTTTCCTTCCAATCAACACGTAAGGAGAAAACAATCGCGGTCTGTAACTCGCCGGTACTTTCCCCAACCTGATGTGTACCCTCTGGCTGCCTGAAAGCCACCGCATGACTTCCTTTTATAAACCGTCAATTCCTGTATGAAAGCGCTTGCCGCGCGATAGAGCTTGGTCGCTGACTCGTGGAAGGAGAGGTGGCGGAAGTAAGCACGAGACTTCTTGGCCGGATGAACAGAACAAAGGAAGACGCTCTCGTATCTTTTCACCGAGCCCAGCTTCTTTTACGTCTCCTACTCAACGCGGTGCTGGCACAAAAGCGATACGCGCCAGGAAGGACGGTGTCACGGCCACGGTCAATACTCGCTTTGCTATATAGGGTCCCACGCGCGTATAACAGGCGGCCGTGAATTCTGGCCGTTCAGTGTCGGAAGCCCGTAGAGCTCCTTTTACGTCCGAGACCTACTTCTGTCGAAGGGCGCGCTCACAACGGAACATTCCCGAACATCATACTTTGCTTCCTTTTTTCTGGGGGAGGAATATTATTTATCCGCCGTCATAAACGCCAGAGCGTAAAAGTACTTTTACTCGCGACAGAGGGGCAGCATATTGCCGACAAAACACGGCGGGTCACATGAACAGTTTCGGCACGTGATGCCACTGTTGCGCGGCAGTGTTTGCGGAAATACGTTTACGGGCCAGAAAGGCTTACGGTGGCCACGGTATTGCTGTGAAATTTACGAAAACGGACTAGTGGACATGAGTATTGACCTCTCTGCTTCGGATTCCACAAGGAAAAAAAAAACGTTAGCAAGGAAGAACACATCCGACTATGTGGATGTATTTATTTATTTTAGGGTTTCGTAGCTCAGTCGGTAAGAACGAAACCATTACAGGATCACTTTGTTGACGCCTGTCTATTTGTCCGTCCGTCCGTCCGACTGTTAAGAACCATTGCATTTTATCCACTGTTGAACTCCGTGACTGTTCCTTTATAGGGTGTAGAAAAATTTCCGCTACCGTCACGATAAAAGATTATTTATTCTTCGAACGACCAGTTTCGGGCTTGTGCCCATCCTCAGGTGCTTTATACATTCATGTACATGTTTGTATTGCTGGAGATCACTGTATAGATACAAAGAAAATTATTTGCTGGTCACTAAACAGATACAAGTGGAACGATTGTAAGTGGCAAGGCAGCATATATGTGTACTTACAGAAAGTTGAAGCATCATTATTAAAATTACGTTCTGTCTCATCCCGAAGGGCTATCAGATCCAGGCTGGGACTCCGGGCAGGCCGGTTCATTTCAGGAATGTTATTGTCCGCGAACCACTGCTTCACAAACGATGCTGCATAACGTGCTACATCGTCATTCTGAGAGAAACATCATTGTCTGCAGACTGTTCCTCTTGTGCATGTTGTACACAGTACTGTGAAATGTATTCATATTCTTTCATTTTTAGAATTTTCTTAAGCGCAATAAGAGGACCATACCCAAGCGCGAAAACCGTTTTATATCATAACAGTACCGTCGCAGTATTTCACTTTTGGCACTAGACGTGATGATTGATATCGTTCCTCAGGCAATCGACAGTTTCGAACCATTCCATCTGATTGCCGCAGTATGTAGCGTGATTCATCACTCCCAATCATTCACTGCCAGTCATCCAGTGGCGTCACTCTTCGAACCACCTGAAGCGTCGCTTAGCGCTGATTTCAGAAATGTATGGTTCAGCCATTAGCCTCATTCTTTTTAACTCTCTACTCACAGTCACTGTTCTAGATGGTACTGCAGATAGCACTTTGGAACTCGCGACTATTCCTTCCGCTGATTTAAAGCTATGTTTTACTGGTACCCTTCCCAGTGCTCGCCGCTCCCTGTACGTCAGTAATTGGGGTCCGCCTGTTCTTGGTTTAGCTTTCGTTGTGTCTTCGCGTTTCAACTTCACAGTGACATCATCAACAGTCAACTTGGGCAGTTTTTGAAGGGTCGAAATACGCCTGATGGATTTGTTATTCGCATGACTTGGCGTGACCAGTCCACATTCTAGGTCATTGAAATCTCCTGACAGACCCATTCTATTGTTACTGAGTCTCCACTGACAGCGCAATACCCTCCGCCTCCTTATGCAGAGGCGCGTTTGTCTCTCGTCACATCTAGTGCTCAGTTCCGCGTTACTTAACAATACACCTAGTAGTACTGTGTGGGTCATTTTTGACCCACAATAGGAAACAACCGTTTACTCAAATTTCGGTGCCATGTTGACAGTATGTTCATGAAGACTCTAAAGTGTAACCAAAGGCTAATTTGGTCTCTAAAATGAATAGTACACTGTGAAATACAAATTTTCTGAAACAAACTTTTTTCTTTATTTTGAATTTTACAGAAGGAATTCCACAGTATTTCATCAATTAAAACACGTAAAACAATATGACAGTGCTTTTCTTTGTAAAAAGGTTTAAACACAATCAAAATATATTGCTTATGTGAGCACTGGTAGAATTTTTACTTTTACAGACAAATGAAGTACCGAGAATTTATGAAAGATTCTAAAACACCGCATGTGACTAAAATGCTTTGCGTGTTTTCTTGCTTATTGTAATCGAGGAACTAAAACATGAGAACAAAAAACTTCAGTATAAATATTTGGAAATACATAGGAACACAGATTTGACAGAGCTGCCTAAGCTAGGATGGTCTCACAGTTCAGACATTCAACATTAGTTTTTGCTTGCCAGCTTTTGCACACATATTTGTTGCACTTGAAGCACACGTTTGGTGTTTTATTCCCCTTTTTGTTCGCAGGAATCCGAATTTGATAACACCTTCTATTTCCATATTAGCCAGCACCAATATCGAGTTGCTGCAAGGGGAGATTGGCTCTTCTCATCAGTTTCTAGAGGACAGCATGTTCATCTGTTACTCTGAGAAAAAAGTCTCGGTGAGAGGTAAATAATTTAAAAATTGTGTGCGTATTGATCATGGCATATTGTGAAAGACATGCACACGCCATCGTTGGGTACCAACTGGGACACTGTCGGTCAACTATATCGATTCCACCCTTAGTTTTAGTATAAAACTTCACCGTTTCTGTAATATAGTTTTTTCTTTTTCCCTTGGTATGCTGTGTGAAGACTGTCGCCTGACTTGGAAGTATGTTGCATACAACGCGTTGTTTCCACTTCACGTCAAAGGAGGGACCTCTTTGAGTGATCTCCGAAGAGTGCCAGCTGAACTTGAGTTTGAGTGGATGTTTTGACAGCTGTTGACAGTTGTCCAAGGAGCACGAATACCTGTAATAATCGTTACGAAACCAGTTAAAAATGCTGCTTTATTTTGTAACACGAAGGTTATTCGATTGAAGAAGGTCTGAAGATGACGTTGTAACACCCCACCCGTCACTTATCTGGTTTTTGGCGTGTGTTCACCCCAGATAATTGACTAACAGATCAACAGAGAGTGCAAAACTGCCGCAATATCGGATAATGCAAAGAAAGTAATAAGGCCCTGTGACTCCTGATTGAACTGCAGTGGCAGTGTTGACATTAACTGATTCAGAATTGATCACTTTTAATTAAAAAGGGGTGCACATTGATGTTATATACAGCTATTGCACACCAGATGCAAATGTTGAACATAAAATTAATTAAGAAAGTGACTTGGGATTTCAACTACTTGATTGAAAACAGATGCAGTCGATTATCACAAATACATTTTAACTCACGACCTTCAATCATCACATTACATGACTCTCCTACCAGGCAGTGGTAATAAATTGCGTTTGCGTGGAGTAATGCTCGATAACTCAAAAGTAATTCCTATCGACTGACCCAGGCATAATGCGAAGTGCGAGAAGAGTTCTACAGTACACGGCCCATGAAACCCTCGTGGAAACTTTGCCGACGTGATCCAACAAATTAATCAGTGGCCGGAGCGGGCGCGATATCACCGAATACAGCGTGGCGGAGCGTCGTCGTTGTGCGGACGTTGGCCAACCTCGTGGTGCTGCAAGGCTGTGCTCGTCTATTCACTCCTAGCTATCTTGCTCAGTACTTAGCTCAACCAAAACTTTCTATCTCCAAGCTCAATCGCTCCATTTGCTAAGTCCTAAACTGCAGAGATGCTCACTCTTTCTCAGGTAAGCTGAGTAAAGAACGCCACGTCCGCACTCTAGGCAAGATGGGAATGGAAGACCTCTACTGAGACTTCTGCCAGTCTGCTCTTGGCCTCGGTTTCCCCTCCAGCAAAATCACTTACGCCAATTGCAGCACAAGTCGCGTTCATTATGCGTCGCTTCCCAGCGCCGACCAATGCCTCCTCTGGGAAGTGAACAAATTCCCACAAAATTTCCCTTCCTCCTTCTATTTAGCTCCCCCCAGGCCACCCATCAAGGTTAGCATCTGCACAAACACCAAGTTTTCCGGAATTCTGACTCCCAGGAGAGTACTTCAAATTCCTTCATCCTACGTTCCCATCGGAGGCCAGCGTATTTCATGCTGTGGCTCTTCACCTGATTTACTTCAGGCTCTGCGGACCGTGAATTCAGCGTGATGTTGCTATAGTCACGAACACGCATATTTTGACCTCTGTTGACTGCTCCACCATAGCTTTGCGCAGCTTTGTCGCATGTTTCACAGAAAACGGGACGACGGACATTTATCAACAGCTGTACAAGGTCTCCGTCTGTTTCCCGGTACACCAGCATGGAGTCGGGGTCAACCACCCACTCACTGTCACTCATATTAAGGCGGCTGGAGGCCGCACTGCGTTACCGCTTTCTCAGGAGTTTGAGCTGCCCTAAGCTGCCTATTGTCGCTTCCCTTCGCCATTCCCCAGCCTGCCACAGTCAACTCTAAATGCTTCCCTGGGGTAAACTAGCGTCCAGTAAATCGACTCCTTTCCACAAAGTTTTTCATGTCGTGTGAATTACTTTAAAACCATCACCCGACATTAATTATTCCAATACGTCCATACTATACCCCCTACAAGATGCATTGTGCCTTGTCAGTCATTTTTTGTTCAGCCCTACTGTTCTCTCAAGGTGAGTTAGGTGATCTTTAATGACTTGATGTAAGGGGCATAGCTCTGGCCATCTTACAACGTAGTGTATAGTCGAAACTGGTAGCATAAAAATAAAACCTAAATAACGGCGATTGGTATCGTTTTATGGGATAAAAAACCTGTATCAGTGGACCGTTACACCTTAAAGAAAGAGGACCTACTGCTCACAATTTAAAAACGAAGGCCTTTGTTTGGACACACCAACTTCTTGAAGTTACGATATATGCCACGTTCACGCAGCTACGAAGTCCTACTAAAGGCAGCATTTCATGGGGACGTGCTTCTGGTCGGTTTTACAGATGTGAGCCTGAAGAAGGGGGAGAAAAACTGGAATGGTTTTTCTAGCGCATATTGTATTTATTAGTTCTGGTATTATTAAAAACTTGACAGTTTGTTAATGAAATACCTCACCGGAGAAAGTGTGTAGTGTGATGGTATTCCTCCTTGTATTACTCTGTGGTGTCCAGTTGAGTGTAGTGTGATGATACGATGAGTAATACCCTGTAACATCGAGCAGTCTCCGCCACACAACACATGAATTGTAAGTAGGCATAAGTCTTGTAACGACGGTGAAAATAATAAGATCTTGTGTGTCGTGTTTTGTAATATGATACTGTAAGATTTTTTTTTCTGTCTTGTGTTTGACGGTTCGCGAATGGTGTTGAAACGATGGCCCGTTTCCAAAGAAGACCTCTCGAAGCGGCCCACCCGATCCTATTGTTAATAATGGAAACAAATTAATGTATTAGTTGTAAATTGTAATGAAATAAAATATGTAATCAGTTCACAAGCAGTTGAATTCTATTCACATAAGCTATTCACGTGTGATATGTGACTCACTTACTGATTAATATTATATTGTAATAAGGTAAGCTATTCATGTGTGATATGTGACTCACTTAGTGATTAATATTATATTGTAATAAGTTTATTCAGAGAAGAAAGTAAATGATTTTGAAGATGTTTGGAAATATGTTTATGGATGCATTTGAGGTGTCATTGACTTTGGAAAAGCAGTTGTATTTCAACTTTGTGAAATTCTATCAAATTTGAGGTTTCATTTATTACTCAGTTCAATATTAGGCCCGAAATAACGAGATCTCTGGGTTCTTGAGATTGCGTGATTGAGATGTGGGACGTTATTTAACGGCAGTTTGAACAAAAGTAACTGAGTGACGAAGTATTCGAAGATAAATGAAGTTCATATCTCTTCTGCAGTGATGAAAATAAAGCTAAAGCTTATTAATAATAAGCAACAATAACAGTTCCACCAAATGTTATTAAATTATGCTGAGTAAGATATTAATATGAAAAGCCATCGTGTTCACGAAAGAAATTTGATTGACGTTATTTAAAATCCGAAGCATTCATACAGATAGATAAGGCATATTAGTTGATTTTGTAAGTGGATTAAATATGGATTACTCCACAATTAGATACTGATGTACCAGTGATAATTTACGACGCATACTTGGCATCAGCATGAACTGAATATTATTCGTGCATTACTATATAAACAGCAGTCAACAAGACCGTGATACGACGATGAACTTGGTTCAAATGGCTCTGAGCCCTATGGGACTTCACTTCTGAGGTCATCAGTCCCCTAGAACTTAGAACTACTTAAAACTAACTACCCTAAGGACATCACACGCATCCATGCCCGAGGCAGGATTCGAACCTGCGACCTTAGCGGTCGAGCGGTTCCAGACTGTATCGCCTAGAACCGCTCGGCCACCCTGGCCGGCGACGATTAACTCACCGTAAATGTTACAAATTATATTAGTAACGAAAAGATTAAGCCCTCGACGATCGACCGTTAAAATTGAAACTTCCGATTGACTGAACAATATATTCGGAACTACTCGTACAGTGATGTGACACTGTGGTACGAATTTCACCTTATTGCAATAGAACATCGTACCTGACAGGTACCAAATTTCCTCTCCCGGTGAGAAGCAGAGAGCTCAGTAGTACTGGTTTACGAGAACACAATAGTTCGACAGTGTACCTTTCTGTCATCTACAGATGATACCTGTAGAATGAGCGTCTTTGCTACATGACGCCACTTTATAGGCTTATCGCTCCTCACCCCCCCCCCCCCTCAATACACGGCTGTACGGTGGGGTGGAGGGCGGGGGGGAGGAACCGATCGTCGATGCTGGAGCCCCACCCCGGTCCCTCAGCGCTTCTATGGGAGTCGCTCTCGCCAGCTTTTATAACTTCAGTTGGCTGAGCGCTAAGCCATGCCGCTATGGTCCTCTCGAATGTAACGATTCCATACTCGCATGACAGTCGTGGGTTCCCAGTCAACACGAGAAGCAATATCACGGAAAGATTAACCCCAGTCTAGATACGCCGTCATCCTGCCATTGTCGAATTCCGATTTGTGATGGCAAATGTACTTCTTCTTACACGAAGCGTCACATGATCTTCTCAGAAAAAACTGACCTTCAAATGCTCTTACTGAATCAGAACGTCGTTGCTTAATCTTTCTTTACATGGAGTGATTCAGTTTCCCCAACCGATGTCATTTCATGCAACCCGCACCACGTCTGCATCGGAAACGATATCAAGAAGGGCGAGAGCCACGTAATCGTTGTAAGTTCCCTCTCAGAGTTTTTGGCGTCTGTTAGCAAACGGACCCATACAGTAAACTATACAAGTGAGGATTGGGGATGAGTTATGTGGCATATGTTTGGATCAAGATAGTCACTATTTCTGCCATGCTTGTGCAAGTGTCTCCAATCTTTCTTTATGTATCTAGCGGTGTAGTCATACAGGTGTTCGACGCTCTGTACGTTTATTTCGTTTATAGTGCTTAATCTTTCGTAAATGGTTCGGAAACGTTGTGTTATAAAATGTGTTTCACCATAGAAAACAATGAAATTAACAGGAGCTATCAAAATGGGAAGCATGGAAGTACCAACGTTCTGGCATATAACCCAAAGAAAAGATTAATACATGACTGCCGTGCTAATTGCTTAACAGTTTCATAAACAAAATGTGTACAATACGTCTAATATACGTCATATACTGAACCAGTTATTGTGCATCATTTCGACGATGTGCATCATATCTCCAGAGTGAATTGGCCAACAACATTGTTCTGTCATGTGGGGTTGCATAAAACGATATTGGTAGGTGCAGCTGAATCATTTGTATACGAAACGAAGACACTGAGCAAAAGAATTAAAGGTATTTTTTGAAATCCAGTCATTTTCCGCTATTGCGACGAAAAAGTTTGGAATTTGACTTAGTGGAGCCGAGGAGCTTCCCATGTAATATTGAAAAAGCCTGGCGGGCGTCAAAGTCACCCTCGGGCTCGGAATGGCGTGAAAGAAACTAGTCCTTCCCCAGGAGAGTTCATTTACACACATTTCGCGGTCAGCAACGTTAGTATACCGTGTGTAGTGCAACAGAACGACGTTTTTGATAATGCTTGACGCGGACGATAAAGCCTTCTCTCAGGTCATCGGAGGCTGCAATCCAACTGAATGTGATAATTTGTATTTAGGCTGGAGCCACAGTCATGGGAAATTATTTCAATGATGCTGCCGCCATTTAGCTGTAATAATTTGTATTTCATAATTACATGATCCAGATAGCGGCCTTTGGCCGTTTTCAAGTACAAACGTATAAATAACGTTTACACTAGAAAACGATCTAAAGCCGAAATCTGTATTGCATAACAACAAAACAAAAATTATTACAGTCAAATGGCGTCATCCCACAGAAAGTGATCAGATGCCTTTGGAGCACTGTGCAACCGCACCTTTTGCTATCGTATATACTGTGGAACGACTAGAGACCGTCCAAAACTACTCGACAAGTTTGAAGGTGATCCGAGCAGCAAAGGTTCTTTGTGCTTTCTCACTTTTCCTTTCTCGCACACTCCCGTGGCGTGGTCATTGGTGCGACTCTGACAACTTACATGAGCATGAATAAAATGGCAAAAAGTTCCCCCTCCCCCCCTCCCCAAGACCCCTCAGTTCGAAAGAACTCTCGCTATTACTCACGCACCTTTGTTGACCACTTCAGAAATATGCCAATATAAAGGCAACCCTTGAATGATTCCTAGGTTTGCCTGTATAAAGGCAACCCTTGTACGATTCCTAGGTTTGCCTGTATAAAGGCAACCCTTGTACGATTCCTAGGGTTCGTCACGCAGGCCACACCTTCCGTTCCTGCTACATTGCTGTTCCAGATCTGCTTGTGGGCATGCGCAGTCTGAGAGGTGTGAAAGCGGCTGCTCTTAGCTCCGCTTCTCTACATCTACATCTACATCTACATCTACATGACTACTCTGCAATTCACATTTAAGTGCTTGGCAGAGGGTTCATCGAACCACAATCATACTATCTCTCTACCATTCCACTCCCGAACAGCGCGCGGGAAAAACGAACACCTAAACCTTTCTATTCGAGCTCTGATTTCTCTTATTTTATTTTGATGATCACTCCTACCTATGTAGGTTGGGCTCAACAAAATATTTTCGCATTCGGAAGAGAAAGTTGGTGACTGAAATTTCGTAAATAGATCTCGCCGCGACGAAAAACGTCTTTGCTTTAATGACTTCCATCCCAACTCGCGTATCATATCTGCCACACTCTCTCCCTTATTACGTGATAATACAAAACGAGCTGCCCTTTTTTGCACCCTTTCGATGTCCTCCGTCAATCCCACCTGGTAAGGATCCCACACCGCGCAGCAATATTCTAACAGAGGACGAACGAGTGTAGTGTAAGCTGTCTCTTTAGTGGACTTGTTGCATCTTCTAAGTGTCCTGCCAATGAAAGGCAACCTTTGGCTCGCCTTCCCCACAATATTATCTATGTGGTCTTTCCAACTGAAGTTGTTCGTAATTTTAACACCCAGGTACTTAGTTGAATTGACAGCCTTGAGAATTGTACTATTTATCGAGTAATCGAATTCCAGCCGATTTCTTTTGGAACTCATGTGGATCACCTCACACTTTTCGTGAACTGCCACCTGCCACACCATACAGCAATCTTTTCTAAATCGCTTTGCAACTGATACAGGTCTTCGGATGACCTTACTAGACGGTAAATTACAGCATCATCTGCGAACAACCTAAGAGAACTGCTCAGATTGTCACCCAGGTCATTTATATAGAACAGCAGAGGTCCCAGGACGCTTCCCTGGGGAACACCTGATATCACTTCAGTTTTACTCGATGATTTGCCGTCTATTACTACGAATTGCGACCTTCCTGACAGGAAATCACGAATCCAGTCGCACAACTGAGACGATACCCCATAGGCCCGCAGCTTGATTAGAAGTCGCTTGTGAGGAACGGTGTCAAAAGCTTTCCGGAAATCTAGAAATACGGAATCAACTTGAGATCCCCTGTCGATAGCGGCCATTACTTTGTGCGAATAAAGAGCTAGCTGCGTTGCACAAGAACGATGTTTTCTGGAACCATGCTGATTACTTATCAATAGATCGTTCCCTTCGAGGTGATTCATAATGTTTGAATACAGTATATTCTCCAAAACCGTACTGCAAACCGACGTCAATGATATAGGTCTGTAGTTCGATGGATTACTCCTACTACCCTTCTTAAACACTGGTGCGACCTGCGCAATTTTCCAATCTGTAGGTACAGATCTATCGGTGAGCGAGCGGTTGTATATGATTGCTAAGTAGGGAGCTATTGTATCAGCGTAATCTGAAAGGAACCTAATCGGTATACAATCTGGATCTGAAGACTTGTGACTAGTAACACTTTATCCGCTTTTTTAAATAAAATTATTTTGCGTTTGTTTCTGGTGGATTTGGAAGAAACGGTATTGAGCCTAGCTACAACGACCTTGTGATCACTAATCCCTGTATCAGTCATGATGCTCTCTATCAGCTCTGGATTGTTTGTGGCTAAGAGGTCAAGTGTTCATTCATTGTTGTGTCAATGTCGCACCGACTCCCCCCCTCCCCCCTTACCCTATGATCATACCGCAGGAGGGCGCAAAACAGGAGGAATGAGCAAGACTAAATGGTCTTTGCTGCTTCAGATCACATTCAAATTTCGTCGACTGATTTTGAACGGTCCCCGGTAGTTCCACCCTGGGCACGAGAGCAAAAATTGCAGTTGCACTACGCTCCGTAAGGCCACATCATATTCAACATGGTTCTTGGAGAAGGGGTGAATCATCCCGGGGTTGTCGGCAGTGACAAAAGTTGGTCTGATTCACACTGCACTGTAAACTGTTGATTTCGTCCACGCAATGTGTGCAAATGAACGTCCAACGGAAGGGGTGATGTAATTTCATTGACCGCCTTTATGCTACCTCCTGACGCGTTTTTGTGTCGATTCTGCGCGACGGCGTCTCTCAGCCACTCACAGGAAAATTGCGTGATTTCTACACTGCGTGTCGCAGAGAAGTCAGTAGAAGGGGTGAGACATGCTTAAGATGTTTGTGAAGACCTTCCCATCGTGTGACACGTCCGCGGTTGTGTTGGACAGTATTGTTATGAAATCTGGTGACAATGTGGCCTAATTAACCCAACTTACCCCTCGCACGGACTTCTGACCTCTGGCTTTGTTTCCTCATGTGTCGACACCTTGCTGCTTCATGCGTCACGGAGCCTGGGAGTGACGTCGTACAGTGCTAAGCGTCTGCATAATTGCAGTAGAAAAATTGTAGCAAATTTCACACTTCTGGGTGGCAACAAGAGAAAATGATGGGTTATCAAAGAAGTGACTCTTCAATTCTTTTGCGCATTGTGCTTCGCGCAGGTGCATATCCAAGCATTTGACACATTTCATGGCAATTTAACGTTTGGCACCTGAGATCTTCATGGTGTTGCAGTTTTACTGGCTAACAATGCAGTATCAAGATAGATAGCTGGGAGTAACAGAAAATATGGATAAAAACGTGTTAGTAGTAGAACACAAAAATGTATATTATACATAAAGGAGAAATGTTAGCAAAGTTCTTGACCGATTTACTTCAAATTTTTACACAGTACTGTACTAAATTTCAGACAGACGTAGGCTATATAGGGTGTAGCGGGCATAAGTAGACATGTTTTTATATGTTGTACCTTGATATGTACACACATCAGAGTGTTGATTACTTTTTCTCTGCATCTAACAGTCTTCAAAAACACGTCACAAACTATATGACTGTCATAACTGCACCATTCAGTGGACTACACCTGTCACTATAGACTAAACGTTTTCTGAAGTTTCTTAAACGTTTTCTGTCCATGCATCCACACTTCTACACCTGACGTGCTGCCCAGGGGAAACAAGCATTATTGGCACGCTCATGCCACATGTACTTGGAAGTACTACCCAACCTAAATGCAAGCAACTTCTAGCAGCTATAATTATTAGTCTGCAAATGACTTGAATACTGATGTAATGGTGTTCAGTACACCGTTTTCAGTTACCAGTAGAAACTGACATGGTCAATCAAAATGTAAAAACAGTTTTAAATCAAGGCCAAGGGAACACGGAATAGCTATCAAGGTTCTGGCCGAACATCTTTCACCCTTTAGCTTACATATTTTATTTAAAAAGACCCAAAATTTTTTAATGAGAAATCATCTCCGGTGTTTTAAGAAATATAGTAACAAGGCTTGAAGGATATAAATATAAAATACGTGGTATAAAATAAAGGCTTCAAGCGCTTGAGGAAGATTTACAATTACCCAATTCTTAAAAGAAGTGTCAACCGTTTTAGAAAAGGAAAAAAAAAAAATTTAAGAGACACCCCAAAAATGTGCTTTCAACTCAACTTTGCAAATGTGTATCACATCCTTTAAGATATTTAACTCTCAATGGATGCACCATGCTTAGCAAAATCTTACACTTTCTTCTCAGTGCAACAAGGAACAGGAAACGTTTTTTTATAAAAGTTAATAAGCATTTAAGAAAACAACCATTTAAGAAACACTCCCAAAAATGTGCCTTCAACCTGACTTTCCACATGTGTATAATTTCCTTTTAAAATATTTAAGTCTCTGTGGGTCCACCACACTTAATAAAGTCTTAAACTTCTTTCAGTTGAACAAGCAACAGGAAAATTCTTAAAGTATTAACCATTTAAGGGAAAAAATAATCACTAGAGAGATACCTCAAAAATTCGTTTTAACTCAACTTTGCTCTATGTAACTCTTGATTCGGTGAACCGTTTGCAGAACCGTCGTCCCCCGGGAGCCTGTCCACCCCGTCAGATCCCCAGTCTTCTGCAAGGCGCGGCCCTCACGCCGCAGAACCAGAACACACTAAGGCGTGTGTTGACTGTCGCTACCATACCACCATTCCAGAAGAAGTCTTAATAAATACAGACGGACGGGAATACAAGTCCGGTCGGAAATAGGGCACTGCCTTTGTGAAACCACAGTCAATATGGAAGCACAGGCCACAAGGAGCTCGAAAGGCAACAGGCAGAAACCAACATCTACATCTACATTTATACTCCGCAAGCCACCCAAAGGTGTGTGGCGGAGGGCACTTTACGTGCCACTGTCATTACCTCCCTTTTCTGTTCCAGTCGCGTATCGTTCGCGGGAAGAACGACTGTCTGAAAGCCTCCGTGCGCACATTCGTGATCTCCTCGGGACGTATAAGTAGGGGGAATCAATATATTCGATGCCTCATCCAGAAACGCACCCTCTCGAAACCTGGCGAGCAAGCTACACCGCGATGCAGAGCGCCTCTCTTGCAGAGTCTGCCACTTGAGTTTGCTAAACATCGCCGTAACGCTATCACGGTTACCAAATAACCCTGTGACGAAACGTGCCGCTCTTCTTTGGATCTTCTCTATCTCCTCCGTCAACCCGATCTGGTGCGGATCCCACACTGATGAGCAATACTCAAGTATAGGTCGAACGAGTGTTTTGTAAGCCACCTCCTTTGTTGATGGACTATATTTTCTAAGGACTCTCCCAATGAATCTCAACCTGGCACCCGCCTTACCAACAATTAATTTTATATGATCATTCCACTTCAAATCGTTCCGCACGCATACTCCCAGATATTTTACAGAAGTAAATGATACCAGTGTTTGTTCCCCTATCATGTAATCATACAATAAAGGATCCTTCTTTCTATGTATTCGCAATACATTACATTTGTCTATGTTAAGGGTCAGTTGCCACTCCCTGCACCAAGTGCCTATCCACTGCAGATCGTCCTGCATTTCGCTACAATTTTCTAATGCTGCAACTTCTCTGTATACTACAGCATCATCCGCGAAAAGCCGCATGGAACTTCCGACACTATCTACTAGGTTATTTATGTATAATGTGAAAAGCAATGGTCCCGTAACACTTCCCTGTGGCACGCCAGAGGTTACTTTAACGTCTGTAGACGTCTCTCCATTGAGAACAACATGCTGTGTTCTGTTTGCTAAAAACTCTTCACTCCAGCCACACAACTGGTCTGATAGTCCGTAGGCTCTTACTTTCTTTATCAGGCGACAGTGCGGAACTGTATCGAACGCCTTCCGGAAGTCAAGGAAAATGGCATCTACCTGGGAGCCTGTATCTAATATTTTCTGGGTCTCATGAACAAATAAAGCGAGTTGGGTCTCACACGATCGCTGTTTCCGGAATTCATGTTGATTCCTACAGAGTAGATTCTGTGTTTCCAAAAACGACATGATACTCGAGCAAAAAACATGTTCTAAAATTCTACAACAGATCGACGTCAGAGACATAGGTCTATAGTTTTGCGCATCTGCTCGACTACCCTTCTTGAAGACTGGGACAACCTGTGCTCTTTTCCTTACAGAGTCGAAAAGTTCGGGTCTGTTTGTTATGAGTAGGTCCGTTCCTCTAGAGACTTGCGGTACACGGCTGTTAGAAGGGGGGCAAGTTCTTTCGCGTACTCTGTGTAGAATCGAATTGGTATCACGTCAGGTCCAGTGGAGTTTCCTCTGTTGAGTGATTCCAGTTGCTCTTCTATTCCTTGGACACTTATTTCGATGTCAGCCATTTTTTCGTTTGTGCGAGGATTTAGAGAAGGAACTGCAGTGTCTGTGAAACAGCTTTGGAAAAAGGTGTTTAGTGTTTCAGCTTTACGCGTGTCATCCTCTGTTTCAATGCCATCATCATCCCGGAGTGTCTGGATATGCTGTTTCGAGCCCCTTGCTAATTTAACGTAAGACCAGAACTTCCTAGGATTTTCTGTCAAGTCGGTACATAGAATTTTACTTTCGAATTCACTGAATGCTTGACGCATAGCCCTCCTTACGCTAACTTTGACATCGTTTAGCTTCTGTTTGTCTGAGAGATTTTGGCTGCGTTTAAACTTGGAGTGAAGCTCTCTTTGCTTTCGCAGTAGTTTCCTAACTTTGTTGTTGAACCACGGTGGGTTTTTCCCGTCCCTCACAGTTTTACTCGGCACGTGCCTGTCTAAAACGCATTTTACGATTGCCTTGAACTTTTTCCATAAAGACTCAACATTGTCAGTGTCGGAACAGAAATTTTCGTTTTGATCTGTTAGGTAGTCTGAAATCTGCCTTGTATTACTCTTGCTAAACAGATAAACCTTCCTCCCTTTTTTTATATTCCTATTAACTTCCCACATTCAGGGATGCTGCAACGGCCTTATGATCACTGATTCCCTGTTATGTACTTACAGAGTCGAAAAGTTCGGGTCTGTTTGTTATGAGTAGGTCCAAGATGTTATCTCCACGAGTCGCTTCTCTGTTTAATTGCTCGAGGTAATTTTCGGATAGTGCACACAGTATAATCTCACTCGATGCTCTGTCCCTACCACCCGTCCTAAACATCTGAGTGTCTCAGTCTATATCTGGTAAATTGAAATCTCCACCTAAGACTATAACATGCTGAGAAAATTTATGTGAAATGTATTCCAAATTTTCTCTCAGTTGTTCTACCACTAATGCTGCTGAGTCGGGAGGTCGGTAAAAGGAGCCAATTATTAACCTAGCTCGGTTGTTGAGTGTAACCTCCACCCATAATAATTCACAGGAACTATCCACTTCTACTTCACTACAGGATAAACTACTACTAACAGCGACAAACACGCCACCACCGGTTGCATGCAATCTATCCTTTCTAAACACCGTCTGTGCCCTTGTAAAAATTTCGGCAGAATTTATCTCTGGCTTCAGCCAGCTTTCTGTACCTATAACGATTTCAGCTTCGGTGCTTTCTATCAGCGCTTGAAGTTCCGGTACTTTACCAATGCAGCTTCGACAGTTTACAATTACAATACCGATTGCTGCTTGGTCCCCGCATGTCCTGACTTTGCCACGAACCCTTTGAGGCTGTTGCCCTTTCTGTACTTGCCCAAGGCCATCTAACCTAAAAAACCGCCCAGTCCACGCCACACAACCCCTGCTACCCGTGTAGCCGCTTGTTGCATGTAGTGAACTCCTGACCTATCCAGCGGAACCCGAAACCCCACCACCCTATGGCGCAAGTCGAGGAATCTGCAGCCCACACGGTCGCAGAACCGTCTCAGCCTCTGATTCAGACCCTCCACTCGGCTCTGTACCAAAGGTCTGCAGTCAGTCCTGTCGACGATGCTGCAGATGGTGAGCTCTGCTTTCATCCCGCTAGCGAGACTGGCAGTCTTCACCAAATCAGATAGCCGCCGGAAGCCAGAGAGGATTTCCTCCGATCCATAGCGACACACATCATTGGTGCCGACATGAGCGACCAGCTGCAGATGGGTGCACCCTGTACCCTTCATGGCATCTGGAAGGACCCTTTCCACATCTGGAATGGCTCCCCCCGGTATGCACACGGAGTGCAACGACGCCCGCAACCATCACTTGGCCGCATAGAACCAAAACATAAGAATAACGTTACGGACACCCAGAACAACTCAGAGAGACGGAATGTTAATCCACAGCCGCTCAACTTAGGTCAACTCTGGAGAAGACAGCAGCTCACAGTTCAAGGGTGGGCTTTAAGGATAGACACCCATTACTTCGAAGATGTCATTAAGTATCTAGAATAGAGTACATAAATATCTACATTAACTGAATAAATACGAAACAGCTGCCAGCCACGTGACAGTATCCAGGCTCGTTCTTCTGAGGCAAACAACTAAGCCACCAGTCAGAGTTTTGTAGCCAGACTCAAAATTTGTGCAGCTATTCCGCCGAATAACAGAAGAAAGTCATTAAATAGTGGAAAAACGACGAGGACCGACGATGATGCCTTTCAGCCGAAAGCAAACGCCTGTGGGCCTCTCATTCCGGAAAGGGATCGGGCGTCCTCCTATCCGTTCTGACGGCCACGTCCCAATTCCCTCTTCCGGTTCCGTCCGGCCAGAGCCGCTCCACAAGACTGCCCTTCGTCGATGACTCCGTCTGCCGTAGTGCCGAAAGGGCCTTCTCGCGGCCAGCGTCACTGAAATCGAGCTGCCGCCGCGAGGCCAGCGCCTCCCCCAGAACAACAACGTCTCCGTAGCGAACACGAAGGACAAGCAGACCCGGGAATTCGAAGGAAACTGAACCGCACGCCTCAGAGATATCTGCTCTTATACTCATTACACCATTACACATTTTAAGCGACAATGTACAGGTTTTCTGTTAAACCTCTTGGCGAAAAGAAAAATGCTGCGTTGTTTCTCCTATATACGTTCTTTCTCCTTAGAATTTTAACCTAAAATTGTGTACACAAAACGTGTTGTATTGTTGTCTTCCTCATTGTTGGTTTTAACAAAAGACATGGAAGTTGTACTTGTGGCTTATCGCCTTATGATTAGGATACTATTACACAATCTGAAATGTTCGAAACTTGGTAATCCTACCCATTAACAGATTACAATTATGTGAAATATCATCATTGCAGCTACTGTCCACACAGACCCAGTAGCTGGACAGGTCTCTGTTTTACCCCACATACCAACGATCCCAGCCGACTTGCCCATTCATTTTAACCGACTTCAATTCCATGTCGTTTCGTTTGCAATAACAAAAAAAAAAAAAAAAAAAAAACGAGGTTTCGGTCAGAGAGAGAGGGACAAAGAAGAGGTGGACAGAGAGGAGGGCAATAAACAGAGGAGGCAGGAGGAGATACAGGGGGGAGGACAGAGGGGGAGGACAGAGGGAGGACAGAGGAAGAGGACAAAGAGAGGAATAGGAGGTGGATGGAAAGAGATGGAGATAGAGATCAGTGCGTACATCAAGCTCCAAAGGATATTTAGCAACTGCGAAGCGTTGCCGAGTTCGCAAGTTCGTGATATTTGCCAAACATTCACAGGAAAGAGGAAATAAGCTGTGGAACTATTAATCACGTAATTTGTCGCTTCAGAAACTTACTTTGTCGTAGTGAATGCTGTAGGTGTAACATATACGTCTACATCTACTTGATTACTGCGCTATTCACAATAAAGTGCATGGCAGAGAGTTCAATGGACCACCTTCAAGCTGTCTCTCTACCGTTCCACTTTCGAACGGCGCGCGGGAAAAACGAGCAGTTAAATTTTTCTGTGCGAGCCCGGACTTCTCTTATCTTGATGATCATTTCTCCATACGTAGGTGGTTGCCAACAGAATTTTTTCGCAATCGGAGAAGAAAACTGGTGATTGAAATTTCGTGAGAAGATCCCGTCACTACTAAAAACGCCTTTGTTTTAATGTTTGCCTCTCCAATTCACGTATCATGTCTGTGGCACTATCTCATCTATTTCACGATAATATAAAACGAGCTGCTCTTCTTTGTACTTTTTCGATGCCGTCCGTCAGTCCCCCCTTATACAGATCTCGCACCGCACACCAATACTCCAGAATAGGGCGGACAAGCGTGGTATAAGCAGTCTCTTTCGTAGACCTGTTGCACCTTATAAGTGTTCTGCCAATAAATCGTAGTCTTTGGTTTGCTCTACTCATAATATTATCTATGTGATAGTTCCAGTTTAGGTTATTTGTAATTCTAATCGCTAAGTATTTAGTTGAATTTACAGCCTTAAGATTTGTGTGACTTATCGCGAAATTGAAATTTGGCGGATGTCTTTTAGTACTCATGTGAATAAGTTCACATTTTTGTTTATTCAGCGTCCATTGCCACTTAAGTAAACACTAGCATGGTGCGATGCACTCTTGGAAGGAACTGCGACCTATAATCACAGAAACGCATGCAGCGCCGAATTTCGGAAACGATGAACCGCATCTATGGAAGAATCTTGGATTCCCGCTGTATGGACGCTACGTTGATGTGAACAGCACAAAGACGATGAGGGCGTTGTGGCTGCAACGTAATGAGCACCGAATGTGTTGAAGGCATAAGGCATCAGTGCCGGTTCATATAGGAAGCGCTGCCAGTGTAATTCCAAGCAGCACTATCGCCGAGATCTAAGTAGATGTAATAGCGGATTGGGTGAACTGAAAATGGGATGGAGTACCATAAGGAGGGTGCTGGATATATGTTGCACATTCTGTGGCAGATGTGTACAATTCAATCTATGCACCTTTCTACTACATTGCCTGACAGAAAAAGTGAAGTGTAGTGACTTGGCCAGACAGCCAAGCCACTGCAAGGTAGCCGAAAGGCACGCGTTTAGCTCACGCAGGCTGGCGTGAGGTCTGGAACATTACAAGGAAATGAGAACGTAGAAAACGGACGCAGTTGCTGTAATACTTAACTTTAATCCACAATTGGTGGACATCTCTCGTTACTGTACAAGCTTCACAATATTAATTATCAAATGCTATGGCGACTTGCTAGGTCGTAGCAAATGACGTAGCTGAAAGCTATGCTAACTATCGTCTCGGCAAATGAGAGCGTAATTTGTCAGTGAACCATCGCTAGCAAAGTCGGCTGTACAACTGGGGCGAGTGCTAGGAAGTCTCTCTAGACCTGCCGTGTGGTGGCGCTCGGTCTGCGATCACTGACAGTGGCGACACGCGGGTCCGACGTATACTAACGGACCGCGGCCGATTTAAAGGCTACCACCTAGCAAGTGTGGTGTCTGGCGGTGACACCACATGAAGCACCTAAGAGGGAAGCAGGAAACGAAATGAAACATCGGGGTTGACGGGATATGTGGAGTTACGGCAGTGACTGCAAAATCGTGTCAAACATACACAAAAATGTACGAGACCGATTACCAGTATGTCTTTACAGTTCCCCACCCCCTCCCCCAACCCCCTTGGTATGTATGCATGCACTGATCCAGTTGTGAAAGGTGCCATAAAGTCCTCTGGCAAGCTGGACCACAACTCTTTCAGCTAGTCGTTTGTAACCGATGTACTGGTGCCGTGACGGAGTTGACGTACGGCCTGGTCCCAAATTTATTGCATTTGTTCTAATAGGGGCAGATCTGGGGACCTTGCTGCTCAAGGTCGTACCTCAATACCACGCAGATAGATCGTAGACATATTTTCTGCTGAAAAATGCCAGCACGATACTGTCGCATGAGAGGTAAAACTTCAGGGTGCAGGTTGGTCCGTGACGTGCCGTTGTGGCGTCAGAATTCCCTCAGTCGCCACCAGCCGTAACCTGTAGATTAGATTAGATTAGATTTACTTTTATTCCAATTGATCCGTAGTGAGGAGGTCCTCCAGGATGTAGAACAAGTCAGAAAGACAACAATACCTGACAAATATTTTCAACTCAAACAAATAAGCTAATGTACCATTCCACGGGTCCCAAGCGGCATGGTCGTCATTTTTTAATGAACACTATGTGAAAGAATCTTTTTACAAATACTAATGCACTGAATTTAAAATAAAAAAGTTTTTATTTATTTATAAGATAATAAATATGTAATACAACTACTAAATACTTGAAACTTCCTGGCAGATTAAAACTGTGTGCCGGACCGAGACTCGGACTGGGAACCTTTGCCTTTCGCCGGCAAGTGCTCTACCAGCTGAGCCACCCAAGCACGACTCACGCCCCGTCCTCACAGCTTTACTTCTGCCAGTACCTCGTCTCCTACCTTTCATTCTAGATACTAAATACTTATTTACAATGAACACATTACTGCACTGAAATTGTGCTGAAGTATATATATATATATATATATATATATATATATATATATACACTCCTGGAAATGGAAAAAAGAACACATTGACACCGGTGTGTCAGACCCACCATACTTGCTCCTGACACTGCGAGAGGGCTGTACAAGCAATGATCACACGCACGGCACAGCGGACACACCAGGAACTGCGGTGTTGGCCGTCGAATGGCGCTAGCTGCGCAGCATTTGTGCACCGCCGCCGTCAGTGTCAGCCAGTCTGCCGTGGCATACGGAGCTCCATCGCAGTCTTTAACACTGTTAGCATACCGCGACAGCGTGGACGTGAACCGTATGTGCAGTTGACGGACTTTGAGCGAGGGCGTATAGTGGGCATGCGGGAGGCCGGGTGGACGTACCGCCAAATTGCTCAACACGTGGGGCGTGAGGTCTCCACAGTACATCGATGTTGTCGCCAGTGGTCGGCGGAAGGTGCACGTGCCCGTCGACCTGGGATCGGACCGCAGCGACGCACGGATGCACGCCAAGACCGTAGGATCCTACGCAGTGCCGTAGGGGACCGCACCGCCACTTCCCAGCAAATTAGGGACACTGTTGCTCCTGGGGTATCGGCGAGGACCATTCGCAACCGTCTCCATGAAGCTGGGCTACGGTCCCGCACACCGTTAGGCCGTCTTCCGCTCACGCCCCAACATCGTGCAGCCCGCCTCCAGTGGTGTCGCGACAGGCGTGAATGGAGGGACGAATGGAGACGTGTCGTCTTCAGCGATGAGAGTCGCTTCTGCCTTGGTGCCAATGGTGGTCGTATGCGTGTTTGGCGCCGTGCAGGTGAGCGCCACAATCAGGACTGCATACGACCGAGGCACACAGGGCCAACACCCGGCATCATGGTGTGGGGAGCGATCTCCTACACTGGCCGTACACCACTGGTGATCGTCGAGGGGACACTGAATAGTGCACGGTACATCCAAACCGTCATCGAACCCATCGTTCTACCATTCCTAGACCGGCAAGGGAACTTGCTGTTCTAACAGGACAATGCACGTCCGCATGTATCCCGTGCCACCCAACGTGCTCTAGAAGGTGTAAGTCAACTACCCTGGCCAGCAAGATCTCCGGATCTGTCCCCCATTGAGCATGTTTGGGACTGGATGAAGCGTCGTCTCACGCGGTCTGCACGTCCAGCACGAACGCTGGTCCAACTGAGGCGCCAGGTGGAAATGGCATGGCAAGCCGTTCCACAGGACTACATCCAGCATCTCTACGATCGTCTCCATGGGAGAATAGCAGCCTGCATTGGTGCGAAAGGTGGATATACACTGTACTAGTGCCGACATTGTGCATGCTCTGTTGCCTGTGTCTATGTGCCTGTGGTTCTGTCAGTGTGATCATGTGATGTATCTGACCCCAGGTATGTGTCAATAAAGTTTCCCCTTCCTGGGACAATGAATTCACGGTGTTGTTATTTCAATTTCCAGGAGTATATATATATATATATATATATATATATATATATATATATATATATATATATATATATCATTTGGTTCTATTGAGAAATTCATCAATGGAGTAGAAGGAGTTGGCCACCAATAAATCCTTTAGACTTCTCTTAAACAGAATTTCATTGGTTTTAAGCTTTTTATGGCTGCTGGCAAGTTATTGAAAATGTGCTCCTGGATAATGCACACCTTCTTGTACAAGACTTTAAATCCTTGTGAAGATTATTCTTGTTTCTAGAACTGATTCCGTGAATTGAGCTGTTGGTTTGAAAAAGTGATATATTTTAATGACAAATTTCATTAAGGAATAAGTATATTGGGAAGCGGTAGTTAGTATCCCTAGTTCCCTAAACAGGCTTCTGCAGGATGTTCTTGATTTCACACCACATATAATTCTTACTGCACGTTTTTGTGCCCGGAATACTTTAGCTTGGATTGCCCCAAAAAATGCCGGATGGCTTCCCACACCATGACGCCAGGAGTAACACCGCTGGGCCTGTCTGAAACACTGGAAGAGCCGGACGTCTCCCCAGGTCGCCGCCATACTCGCCGGCGATGGTCGTCCGGAGTAATGCAGAAGCGTGACTAGTCGTTGAACACCTTCAACGCCATTCATCAGTAATCCATCCTTCCCGGTCACGAATCCACTCATAATGCAGCCGTTTGTTTTGGCGTTAACTGCAGCCTACGCGTGGGAAGTAATTCCGTAGTCCGGCTGGTGTTAGTCTCCGAGCAATGGTGCGGGATAACACAGAATGTTGGAAGGAGGCCATTTACTTGTGTTCTCGGATTGAAGGCACAGATGTCAGGAGATGACAATGTGCTTGGAGCATAATACGGCGATCCTTCGTTGTAGTGGCCAGACGTCGGCCCGTGCAGACCAAAGAATTGAACGCCTTCAAGGACAAGGTCATTTCATTGACAAGTGAAGAGACGGATAGTTCTTCATTTTAGGAGTACATGAGAACAAGTTCAGACCAAGTATATTGAAGCGCCAAAGAAACTGATACAGCCATTCAAATCCAGAGTTGTATAAACAGGCAGAATATGGCGCTGCGGTCGGCAACGCCTATGTAAGACAAGCGTCTGGTGCAGTTGTTAAATCGGTTAACGATGCTAAAATGGCAGATTACCAAGATTTAAGTGAATTTGAACGTCGTGTTATAGTCGGCGCACGAGCGATGGGACACAGTATATCCGAGGTACCTATGAACTGGAGATTTTCCTGGACGACCATTTAACGAGTGTACCGCGAATACCAGGAATCCGGTAAAACGTCAAATCTCCGACATCACTGAGGCCGAAAAAGATCCTACAAGAACGGGACCAACGACGACTGAAGAGAATCGTTGAGCGTGTCGAGAAGTGCAACCCTTTCGCTAATTGCTGCAGATTTCAATGATGGGCCATCAACAAGTGGCTCTGAGCACTATGTGACTTAACTTCGGAGGTCATCAGTCCCATCAACAAGTGTCAGCGAGCGAACCAGTCAACGAAACGTCATCGATATGAGCTTTCGGAGCCGAAGGCCCATTCCTGCACCCTTCATGACTGCACAACACAAAGCATTATGTCTCACCTGGGTCCGTCAGCATCGAAATTAGACTGTTGATGACTGGAAACATGTTGCCTCGGACGAGTCTCGTTTCAAGCTGTATCGTGTGCAGGCATGGAGACAACTTCATGAATCCACGGACTGTGCGTGTCAACAAGGGTACTGTTCAAGCTGGTGGAGGCTCTGTAATGAATCGTGCTGATAAGTCCACATACGACTCTGACAGGTGAAACGTACGTAAGCATCCTGTCTGATCACCAGCACCCATTCATGACCATTGCACAGTCCGACGAACTTGGGCAATTCCAGCATGAAATGTGAGACCCCACACTTCCAGAACTGCTACAGCGTGGCTCCAGGGACATTCTTCTGAGTTTAAACACATTCTATGGCCACCAAACTGCCCATGCATGAAAATTATTGGGCATATCTGGGATGGCTTGCAACACGCTCTTCACAAGAATCCTCCACCCGTCGTACTCTTACGGATTTATGGACAACCCTGCAGGATTAATGGTGTCAGTTCCTACCAGCACTACTGCAGACATTAGTGTAGTCCATTCCACGTCGTGTTGCGGCACTTCTGCGTACTTGCGGGGGCCCTACACGATATTAGGCAGGTGATCCAGTTTCTTTGGCTCTTCCGTGTAAAACACCAATGTAACAGTAAAGGTCGCTCAGACAGTCGCATCAGTGCACACTGTACACCCTTCCTACCCCCTAACCCCCACCCTCTTTCTATGACTGCAGTCAAGCGTGTATTTTGACATCGAAACGACCACAAAGATGTCGAATGGCATACCGGTAGCTTATCGCATTCATCTTGCTCCTTTTGTACAGTTGAGCAATGGTTTTTGCTGGCCCTGGAGAACGAGAAAGTTCCCGATTCATCATGTCCCGTAAGTGTTAAAGTGGCAAGAGATCTGGGAATTTTGCTGGCCAAGACAGTTGTCGTACACCACGAAGAGCGCGTCGTGTCGCAGAAGCCAATGTGAACGTACATTGTCCTGTTGAAAAAGCACATCACCTCTCTGTCGAGAAAAAAGCAGTAGCGCGTGATCAGAACACGTGAAATGCAGCGGGCACTGGGATACTCTGTGGTGGATAAGCACCAAACGTGACCGCAAGCTGTAACTGATTGCCCCCCCCCCCCCCCCCCCCCCCCGCAACTATGAAGGTTGAGATGGGACTCGTGTGTCGTGGGCGAATGCACTCGTGAATAGGCAGCTCACCAGGGCTACGCAGAACGCGTGTACATTCATCGCCTGCACACATACAGACCCTAACCTTATCACTGAAGACAGTCGAGCGCCATTTCACCCTCCAGCCAACGTTTCACGACAGCAGAGTAGCCATGGCTGGTGGTGTCCTACTGACAGAAGCAGCCTGGCCAGAGGCACACGTGGGCTTAATCCTGCTGCAAGCAGACGCTTCCCACCTGCTCGGACAGTCCGACGATCTTGACATGCATCTGTATAAGCGGACGCCCAGAACTTGGTATACAGGTGTGAGAATGTTCCACGGACCGTTGTTGAAAGCAGCGACACCCCACAGATACCCGAAGCCAACACGTGCAGCAGTTTGTTGACGTGTCCATTAAGTTTCCCACAGGCGCACAACGAGAGCCCGTTTAAGTGGCTGAAGCTGTCCGACAGGAGTACGTTCTCGTCGGCGGAGCGTGGTCGTACTCTGTAATGAAAGTTACAGTCGCCGTTCACCCATGAACTTAGCAGAGGTACTGCTGTAAGTAGGCTGTTTAGGTTTTTTTATTGGTAACGCCACCTCTGTATGAAAATCACTGGCTGTGCTGTGTGCAGTCTGTGGCTGCTTTGCATTGTTGTAATACTCGCCATTGTAGTGTTAGGCAGCTGGCTGTGAACAGCGCATAGCGTTGCGCAGTTGGAGGTGAGCCGCCAGCAGTGGTGGATGTGGGGAGAGAGATGGCGGAGTTTTCAAATTTGTCATGAACTGCTATATTTATATATGATGATATCAAGGTAAATACATTGCTTGTTCTCTATTAATATCTTTCATTTGCTAACTATCCCTATCAGTAGTTAGTGCCTTCAGTAGTTTGAATCTTTTATTTAGCTGGCAGTAGTGGCGCTCGCTGTATTGCAGTAGCTTGAGCAGCGAAGATTTTTGTGAGGTAAGTGATTTGTGAAACGTATAGGTTAATGTTAGTCAGGGCCATTCTTTCGTAGGGATTTTTTTGAAAGTCAGATTGCGTTGCGCTAAAAAATATTGTGTGTCAGGTAATGTACAGTCGTGTATTATTGTTCAAAGGGGAAGTTTCACTGCCTGCAGAGTCACAACACAGGACACGCAGACGGGTCTCCTTCGCGCCGCCGGATGGCCGTTCACCGTGACAATCGAATCACAACACTGCACTCCCTCAATGTGCACATACTATACCCCGGTGTCATTCAACACAGTCCTTGATGGTGTTGCATTTTTTTCTAGCATTGTTATTAGGAGTACTCTTCTGCTTATGTGAAATCATGCAGAGAAAAAAATGTTGCATTCAGGTCACGCCTACGTTCTTACAAAAATACAACACTTCCATTGCGTAAATAATTATATTAATACTAGAACTGTGACGAACATCACGGAAAACGTATATGCGTTTTCTGTTCCACTCGTGGAGCCATCCTGATAATTATCTTTAATGTGTACATACCGAGCTGGAGCTAAGTTTTACAATGTAAACAGCTTCTATATCTTCCTACGATAACTCTAAGAGAATCTACCACAGAGCTCAGCTCTGATCATATGATTGTACGAGCTCGTGCCGTTAACCTCTGACGTATGATGTCCGATATTTGTCAGCTCTTCGAGCACAGAAAGAACATTGAGTCGTGGTAAATTTACTGTTTTGAAGAGCGCGCCGCAGCGCGTAGTGTGAAGCAGTCGCCCTCCGTTTCTGGCGGTGGCGCCGCTGCGGCAATCGCAGCTTTGGTGTCTTCCTCTGGTGGGAAAGGGGAAAAGTTGCCTGTTCACGCGCATTTAAGGGCGCTATGAGCTCGCCAGTCGAGGAGTCTGTCAGTCTCGGAGTCTGGTCAGTTGGTCAGCCGGGTCTGTGTGGGGCAGCAGTGTCTGTCTGTCGTCCGGAGTGCTAGTATGTGTTAGGCCGCCAGTCTGCTCGAGTTTGCTCAGGCAATGGGCATTGGCGGTTGGATCGATCGGTTGGTTGGTTGGTCGCGCACTGGGACACAAGACGACTTCGTCTTGAGCGAGGGGGAGTGGCTTCGCGGTCGACACGAGAGCAGCAGGAGTCAACCCACGACATCGGGCTGGCCGGTGCGCGCTGCGACGTCGTGAGACGAGAGATCGGCGCGCCTTCCAGCGTCCGTTGAAGCGGCTGCCAGCGGACGGTTCGGGAGAGCGTTTTGGGGGTGCTGCGCCAGATCTACGCCAGACATCGCAGTTTATTAGCAGTTAAGTGATTCGTGATATGTTGCTTCATTACTTGTTAAATTCTACTTGTTTTCTTGGCCAGTCTCTCGTCCCCAGCTTTCTCGTCTGCCTCTCGTCCGCATTTGTTAGGCAGTTAGTGTCTGTCTGTCTGACGTACGTTAATAACTGCCTCTGCACATGTTTGTCGGATGCGGTGTTAACGAATTTATTCCTTGAAGTGTAACGGCCGAATTCCTGAAGTATGTTTTATCTTGCCTATCATCTTGAGAGGCGGTGTATGTGTAATGTAGAGCATGTTTGTATATTTTATGTAAAATTGCATTTCATGGGTTCTTATTTAAATGGTCATTTCAGTATATAAAGTTGTCACCCTTCCATCGTAAGGTTTTTTTTTTTTTTTAAATCAAGTTGCACCTTCGGAGGAAAATTTAATTTTTCTAATGTTAGTGTTTTGTACCATTTCCATCCCTCCTACGGGGTGTAAAGTTTATGTACTTGTGTGAGTTGTTAAAATTTTTAGTTTAATGTAACCTGGTGTGTTGCAGATTTGCACCAGAGTAGTCTTTCAGAGGTTGTTGTGAGCGGTCGTGACTACAGCCGTGTTAAAAGGGGATCATAATTTTTAGTTTTTTTTAAAGAAAGGGTTCTAGGAATAAAATTTCCATTTGTTGAGAGTGATTTGTTTTCATCAGTTATCCACTGGCAACTACTTCCACGCTCACATAGTGTGATTAAATGTGTTAATGTTCTTGATGAATCGCTAGTAAATAAAGCAAATTCCTTAAGAAAAGGTTTTGAAAGGAAATCCACGGTTCAAACATACTATAGAATAAGCTATCTCTGAAACACTACTTGATAAGCAATTTTCGTTCGCCTACCTACTCCTTTCTGCAAAGCGATAATCTTTACGTAAGACAATTTCTATTGCAAAACATTAATACTCGCAGATACAGCAGACCGGGGAGAAACAAACACATCAGACTGATAATGTGGAAATGAAGTGTCCGCATCGAATTTGCGTGGAGTTGCCAATTTTCAGCTCCACCTGAAAGAGATGACAATACGTAAAGGTCAGATCAACAGTTAATCCCCAACAGACAACTGAATTAGGAAGTAAATACTGCAGTCCGCACAAATAAAACAACTGTGCCGAAACGAAGAACACAACATCAAAGTGTGTCAGGCAAATTATTCGTTTCACAATAGCGAGGCATCTGTTTGAGAACGAAAATGAGGTTGACGGGACGTAAACATTCGGCACAGAAATATAGCGATACGACAGTAAGCGAGTGAAATACCAGAGGATTAACTCTCTGATAAAAACTGTCAGTTTAAACTAGTTTCAATTGTTATTGTTAGGACTGTCCTTTGAATCATTAAACACCAAACGGAACTAAAATTCTCCATAATACTCTCTCCAGTGAGATAATTCTCTTCACAGCAGTCACTCGCGCAGATTATAAAGAAATTTTCATCACGAACGTACAGTATCCGGAGGGCTACATTCAAGCTACTCCGCATTGTATGCTGAAAAAATTTGGAAATTTGTGGTAAGGGCTGTGGGACTAAACTGCTGAGGTCATCGGTCCCTAGGCTTACACACTACTTAATCTAACTTACGCCAAGGACAACACACAACCATGCCCGATGGAGGACTCGAACCTCCGACGGGGGGAGCCGCTCGAACCGTGACAAGGCGCCCTAGACCGCACGGGTACCCTGCACTATATGCTGAAGTGAGGACGCTGTAGAGGGTAATCCATTCGTTAAATGGGGAAGCCGAGTGTAAATGTAGTGATGGTTTCAGTCTGTATGGATGATCCTACAGCTTTATATCTTTTCAGCGGTACATCGCGTTGCCTTCCAATCTAATGGATGATTACACAGGATCTTACGACATAATTAGAAAAACATGGTCTACAATCTACCGTACAGTGACGAAAATGAATTTCTACGACACAATGACAGTCCCAAATCTTACGATACCCTGTGAAAAACTGATGCTGAACTCTAACTACAGGAACAGAATTAATGCCACAGATGCTTATGACAGGAAACGTAGATGTAGCAACTTGGATCAAATCCCCAGCGAAGGCATCAGAAAAGAAGTGAAGAACTTATCATTACTATAAAAAAACAAGCAGGAAACCAGCAGAAATACACTACTGGCCATTAAAATTGCTGCACGACGAAGATGACGTGCTACAGACGCGAAATTTAACCGACAGGAAGAAGATGCTGTGATATCCAAATGATAAGGTTTTCAGAGCATTCACACAAGGATAGCGCCGGTGGCGACACCTACAAGGTGTTGACATGAGGAATGTTTCCAACCGATTTCTCATACACAAACAGCAGTTGACCGGCGTTGCTTGGTGAAACGTTGTTGTGATGCCTCGTGTAAGGAGGAGAAATGCGTACCATCACGTTTCCGACTTTGATAAATGTCGGATTGTAGATTATCGCAATTGCGGTTTATCGTATGGCAACATTGCTGCTCGCGTCGGTCGGGATCCAATGACTGTTAGCAGAATATGGAATCGGTGGGTTCAGGAGGGTAATACGGAACGCTGTGCTGGATCCCAACGGCCTCGTATCACTAGCAGTCGAGATGACAGGCATCTTATCCGCATGGCTGTAACGGATCGTGCAGGCACGTCTCGATCCCTGAGTCAACAGATGGGGACGTTTGCAAGACAACAACCATCTGCAAGAACAGTTCGACGACGTTTGCAGCAGCATGGACTATCACACTCGAAGACAATGGCTGCTGTTACCCTTGACGCTGCATCACAGACAGGAGCGCCTGCGATGGTATACTCAACGACGAAACTGGGTGCACGAATGGCAAAACGTCACTTTTTCGAATGAATCCAGGTTCTGTTTACAGGATCGTGATGGTCGCATCCGTGTGTGGCGACAGCGTGGTGAACGGACATTGGAAGCATGTATTCGTCATCACCATACTGGCGTATCACCCGGCGTGATGGTATGGGGTGCCATTGGTTACACGTCTCGGTCACCTCATGTTCGGTTTGACTGCACTTTGAAGAGTGGACGCTACATTTCAGATGTGTTACGACCCGTGGCTCTACCCTTCATTCAATCCCTGCGAAACCCTACATTTCATCAGGATAATGCACCACCGCATGTTTCAGGTCCTGTACGGGCCTTTCTGGATACAGAAAACGTTCGACTGCTGCCCGGGCAGCACATTCTCCAGCTCTCTCACCAACTGAAAACGTCTGGTCAATGGTGGCCGAGCAACTGACTCGTTACCATACGCCAGTCACTACTCTTGATGAACTGTGGTATCGTGTTGAAGCTGCATGGGCAGCTGTACCTGTACACGCCATCCAAGCTCTGTTTGGCTCAATGGCCAGGCGTATCAAGGCCATTATTACGGCCAGAGGTGGTTGTTCTGGGTACTGATTTCTCAGGATCTATGCACCCAAACTGCGTGAAAATGTAATCACACGTCAGTTCTAGTATAATATATTTGTCCAATGAATACCCGTTTATCATCTGCATTTCTTCTTGGTGTAGCAATTTTAATGGCCAGTAGTGTGGCTCTCCTAAGTTCTCTGAGGATTTCCTTTGCTGGGGATGCAACGGGAGCTGCGAAACGTTAAGCTACTGCATTACATAATTTATAATTTCAGTATAAGAAAATTTAAGGTAGTAAAACAGGTGAATTTTCTGATACGATGGTGGTGTTTGGAGTCCTATTTAGCATGAGCTTAATATGATGTGGCTTTGAGACAGCTGTGTGATGGAACAGGGATATGGAATGCATTGGAGAAGATGTTAAATGAACAAGGATGTGGGATGTCTATGTGAGAGGGAAGTAATAGGTGAGATGTATGTGTTAGAAGAAGATTCGGGTACCAGGTGGGCGAGGAAAGGTCTGAGAAAGAAAGCGAAGCACGCAGAAAGGGCGGAGGAAACGAACTTGAAGATTTCAGAGGTGTGCGATGTTATTCCAGTGATTACAAATCGAGTCAAACTGACAAAGAACGTGGCAGCACCAGGCCACTAATGAGTATGACGTTGTACCCCCGTGTGGGGTTCGGTGATTCATTTGAGAAGAGTGTCATAAAGCAATCGTATCCTCTGACGCAGGAAGCTGCCTCACAACTATTGCGTCTGGTCCCTGAGCTTCGTGGCGAGGTCGATACCTCGTACCCGGAGGACTTGATCACCATCTTTGGAAATCTGCGTAGCTAGCCCTCTCGGGTTCGATTCCTGGTGGGGTCAGGGATTTTCTCTGCCTCGTGATGACTGGGTGTTGTGTGATGTCCTTAGGTTAGTTAGGTTTAAGTAGTTCTAAGTTCTAGGGGACTGATGACCATAGATGTTAAGTCCCATAGTGCTCAGAGCCATTTCTAGCCCTCTCTGGCCGAGGAGCGGTAGAGACGTCAGTCGGGTAGAGGTTGGGGTGGAGACTTTGAGAGGACGGTGCACACTTACGTGTGGGACAGCGTGGGCTTCCTTGGCCGGTGTGTGCATGTTCCAGCAGCGGGCCCCGCCTACTGGCGCTACTGGCTTTGCGGCTTTCCAGCCGTTTGATGTGTAGTTTGAGCGGACATTTGCACGGCTTACTTCCCATGCTTGGTCCAATACAGAACTTGGGATCTGCTGTCGTCCGTTCTAATGGGGAGCGCTTTTTTTTCTTTTTTTTTTTTTACACTTGTGTGTGCTGCACCGGTTTAAGTAATTATTGCCTGCTTGGTGCTCAACTCTCCGTCATCCGTTCTGCAACCCCACTTTGGAAATGTACACTGCTGGCCACCGTAAATGCAACACGAAGAAAGACAAGAGGTAGCACAACAAAATTTATTTTGTACATAACATGTTGACCAAGTATCAAATGATTACGTTTACAGACGTCTGTGACATGTGGTTCCTGCCAGAATCAGTAGCCAGGGTAGCCGCCATTGTTGGAGATCACCGCTGCCACACGCCTCGGCATTGCGTCAAAGAGACGTTGGATGTGTTCCTGGGGTACAGCAGCCCAAGCAGCTTCCACACGTTGCCAAAGATCATCTGGTGTGACAGCTGGGGATGTAATCTGGGTCACTCGCTGAGCAACCATGGACCACATGTTTTCTATCGGCGAAAGATCCGGAGAGTGAGCCGGCCAGGGAAGCACTTCAATCTGGTTATTGACGAAGAACCTTTGGACAATGCGTGCCACGTGTGGTCGCGCATTATCCTGTTGAAATATGGCTGTGGCCGAGCCCTGAAGGTAAGGAAGGACAACTGGCTCCAGCACCTCGGATATGTAGCGCCGGCTATTTAAAGTACCGGCAATGCGTACTAGAGGCGTGCGAGAGTAATATCCAATACCGCCCCATACCATAATACCCGGTGCAAGACCAGTGTGGCGGTGCATAATGCAGCTGTCCAGTATCCTCTCTCCACGGTGTCTCCACACTCGAATCCGACCATCGTGGTGCTGCAGACAGAAGCGTGCCTCGTCAGTAAAGACAACGTCATTCCATTCTGCCGTCCACGTCCGTCTGTAATCACACCATTGGCGACGGAGACGTCTGTGGTTCTGCGTCAATGGTAGACGAAGCAATGGACGTCTTGCGGACAGACCACTCTGTTGTAAACGGCGTCGAATGGTACGCGCAGACACTGGATGATGCGTTACAGACGGAATGTGCTGTGCTATGGTTCGGGATGTCACTGAGCGATCCGTCACTGCCATGCGCACAATTTGCCTATCAGCACGTGCAGTGGTGCACCGAGGTGAATGCGATCGTCCACGTCGGTCCGTCGTACCCTCCTGCATCCAACGGTCACATATCCGCCTTACAGTTGTTTGGTTTCGTCCAACACGACTAGCGATTTCTCTGTATGATAATCCACAATCTCGGTAAGCCACTATCCTTCCTCTGTCGAACTCGGATACTTGATCAAACGATGTTCGCTGTTGTCTACAAGGCATAACTGATCGTCTTGTGAAACAACCACAAGGTAAACACACGTGCCGAACGTACACTCGTCGAAATCGCCAAGCCTTAAATGGCGCTATGAGGTGGCGCCACAGGCGCGCGTGATGTGCGTCTGCGCTGAAATTCTAATGAGTTGCATATCTCATCGCTGCAAACCCATGGCGTAAATTTCACTTGATTCGGATGCTTCCTTCAGGGTGTTGCATTTACGGTGGCCAGCAGTGTATATTTCTGAATTTCGTCACGTGTGTTCAGCCCTGTCCCTCGCAGGTAAACAGCTGGATTTATTATGGGTAATTCCTCTTAAACTAAATCGGCATATACCACAGGGAGACCAATTTAGCTTAAATCTGTTAGTGTTATTTGTTTTTAATTCTGTTAGAGGATCTTGCAACCTGTATGTTTTATTTTATTTTAAGTGTTCTGCTTTTGTTTATCAAGAAAGGAGCTCCCCTTGGTAACCGCAACAACCGTGGTGCGGAAGCATTAGTGATTTACAATTATTGTCTAGTTTTAGTTAATAATTGCCTGAGTAAGCCTTCGGACGTACTGAAATGCATGTTAGTTGTTGACGTGTTTATCTCAAATTCTCAAGCCGAGCATTTGTTCACGGTTGAGGTAACCGATACTAGGTGCGTTGCACGCTCGTAAGATATCTTTCATTGTTTGGTTGTTTGACGCGCATGATTAACATGAAATTGTTTGGAGATTAATGTTTGTGTTTTGGTTCTGTTAAATTTCTAGTGCCGGCTTTTGCTGGAGACTTGAGTGTTGTGTTTTTAGACATGAATCAATCAACTATATTTTTATCGCTACTGTATGTAAGAGTGGTTTTTTGAATGTTGTAGTTGAGGCAGTGTTAAGTTCACGCCTTGTCACCGCGGATCGGTTGACCGAGATCTGCAATGGAGTGTTATATACTGCCAGAGGGCTTGCACCTTGCTCTCACCCCAGTCCGGTTCCTCATAATTTATTCTGGTCTAAGGAACCTCTTTGAGTAAATTGATTTGTTGAAATTTTGGACGCATGAAGATATGTATTGCACTGTTTACTAATTGAAGATTTAATGCCTGAAATTAGTGAACTGCTTCTTGTAATACTCCCGGCAAGTAAAGCAAAATTTGGATTCTCACTGGGGGTTAAACTTTTCTAATGATGCACTGTTTTAATAGGAAACAAAAATTCTTGTAGCTAGCAAATGTTTATTGTCAGAAGAAAGGAACTTCTGAAAGTTGGCAATATATTGGTGTGCTGTATTGCAGTAATAAATTTGTGAAGATGTTGTTTTAAAGAACCAAATGATGTTCGTATTGTTACCCAGCCCTTCCATAATGACCCGTTGATTGTGTGCTGTCACTGATTAACGTCCTTGTTGAGGCCGTATCGTCCCGTACACTGACACTAGCATGCAACTAATGACCGAGATGTACCCACACAAGTTTTATCGGGGGGCAGGCCGGCCACAACAGTATCCCAGTATAGCCCGGACAGCCCATAGAGGCACGTACCGTGTGAGGACGAGCATTCTCCTGCTGAAATTTGGCTGCACCAAAAGCCGTATGAGAGATGGCACACGAGGACGGAAGGTGTCCGTGAGGTAACGTAGTGCTGTCAGAGATCCCTCAATCGCTACTAGTCGTGACGTCATATCATATCCGACGGCTCCCCACACGTTAGCGCCATGAGTGACATCGCTTTGAGTGTCCAACTCATTGGAAGAATGGGGACATCTCCACAGGTAAGAGTAATCGATGTATTTTAACACACTGGTAGTATAAGATCAAATTCCTTCTTTCTGTCATTTATAATTTTTGATCGTCTGGAATGCTTTTTGATAAAAGCACGCTATATCAGCTGGGTGCTACACATCCACTGTAATGTCACAAAGTCTGGGCAGCCATGTTTGACTGTGACGTTAATTTTTAGTCGTAAATTGCTGTCCTTACGATAATTCAGCTAATAGGATAATGCTTTTTTAAACCCGGCACGACCGAACTGGCCTACAGGTGTGGGGGATGGGGGAGGGGCCAGGGTAATCGGAAAGATGACCATTTTCGACCATGAATTACAGTAATGAAGATAAAGCAGCTGTGTTATGTTAGTGGGTCATAAACTATAGCGATTAAGATAACTGGGTCATAAATTAAGAACACAATGGTCTGTGTGTTTACATAAGGGCCTCAGTAAAGTCGTCCGTTTGTTCATACAAGGCGAACCGTGGTCCCTTTGTTAGTGAAGTGGTACAGACCCATTACTTATGAGTTGTATTGAGAGACTGTGTGCGAAAATGGCACTCCAGTCAGTAGCGTTATTTAGAGACAGTTTATCACAATGGCAGTCCAGTCAGTAACATCATTCTGACATACCTCTCTGGAGTGTGTGCTTAGGTGAACAGAATGGCCATTTAGTGTCCGTTCCCATGTTTCTGCACTTATGATGACGACTATGTTACTATATTACGAAATAATCGATATATCAAGTATTACACTGACTCCAGTGGGTTTATTAGTTCCCCGTAGGATGTTTGTGCAGTCAGACTCACCGATTTTTAACAGCACACAAAATACGCGCATGCCGTGAAAAGTGGATGGAACGTTTATGACTTACAAATGCGATAAAGATTGTACACACAACTGTTTTTAAAACTAGTAAATTTGTTGTTGAAATAGTAAATTAGAATAAAATATGGTTGCTAATATAATGAGGCAACAAATAGATCACAGCAGAATAACAATGTATGGGGAAATTCAGCTGTCCCTACCCATTGGTTTCATGCAACCTGAAATGCTTTCAAATACCAGGCATGAGATTTTCAGATTCTCTTGGTCGCTACACACCGACTATTAGTCCTACAGAAAAACTGAGTAGGACTGTTCGTAGGAAATTCGAGGTAGTTAAATTTGGTAGTGGGATAAGTTTTCGCTGAAGGTCACGATATTCGACTTATTGAAGGAAAACGTGCCTGAAAGTTATTTTTGTTCGTTTTTGTTGAATAATTCGAGAACTACGGCCACTAGCGAAAACGTTTTCCGGCACAAAATTAAGCTACATTAAATATCTTACCAAAAGGTCCTGTTCATTTTTTACGTAGGTATAACACTTTGCATGTAGCGAGTGACAAAAAATGAAAATCTCGCACTTGGTTTTTGAAGACATTGTAGGTGACATAAAACCCACAGGTAGGGCATTTGATTCACCCTGTACAGGTAATTCGTAACGAATAAATACACCATAAAACTATCGAAAAATGTGACTAGATAAAACATGGTCAGTGACTCTGATAATCACTGAAAATATGCTTGCTGTATGAATTAAGAAAAGCAACTGGAGAAATTCTCCTCAAGTTTACTCTTAATATTGTAATAGTAACAGCCAACACTATGTTTTCTAGAGTCTATCTTATCAGAAGGAAAACGTTGTTTCCATGATTTGGCAAATTTATTTACGTTTCAGAGAGTTAGTATTTCCTTTAGTCATTTAAATCGGCGTTGTTTACCTTTAATATGTTGCATATTGACTACCTTAGATACTAAAAATTGCAAGAAAAAATAAGTTACGTGAGGTTAATTATGTACAAAGCAATGTGTAGTTAAAACCTGACTTATAAGCTTTGTCTCCCTTAGGGAGTAGCAGTTCCACAGTATTTTACTAATAGATCAAAGCCTAGCACCTCATTTGGCTGTAAATGTGGCGTTATTTTAATTCCTATGACTTCATTATCAACGAGTCGCAGTTGCTAGAAGGAATACGTTGCTGAAACACTCTGTAGACATATAAATGGAACGATTGCACAGGCCCAGTCGTAGGTAAAGCAGGTAATAGACTTCGGTTTATTGGCAGAATATTTCAAGCAAACAAACAAACACCGTCCGAACAAGCCTTGAAGGCCAAAAGGTACCGATTGGCCGCCATTTCATCCTCAGTCCTTAGGCAGCACCGCATGTGGATATGGAGGGGCATGTGTTCACCACACCACACGCTTAATTTCGGCGATCTTATGGGAAACGAAGTTATCACTGCGGCAAGGCCGTTGGCTACTGGTAGAATATTAGGGAAATGTAATCATTCTAGAAAGAGGATTGCATACAAATGATTTGTGCGAACCATCCTAGAATATTGCTCAAGTGTGTGGGACATGTACCAACTACACTGAAGTGCCACAGACACTGGTACGGACATGGATATTCAAATACAGAGATACGTAAACAGGCATAATACGGCATTGCGGTCGGCAACGCCAGTATAAGAACACAAGCGTCTGGCGCAGTTGTTAGATCGACTTTGTACAGGTTATCAAGATTTAAGTGACTGTGAACGTGGTGTTATAGTCGGCACGCGAGCGATGGGACACAGCATATCCGGGATAGCAGTGAAGTGGGGGTTTTCCTGTGCGACCATACCACGAGTGTACCGTGAATATGAGGAATCTGGTAAAACATCGAATCCCTGACATCACTACGGCCGGAAAAAGAGATCCTGCAAGAACGGGACCAACGACGACTGAAGAGAATCATTCAACCTGACAGAAGTTCAACCCTTGCTCTAACTGCTGCAGGTTTCAATGCTGAGCCATCATCAACAAGTATCAGCGTGCGAATCATTCACCGAAACATCATCGATAAGGGATTTCGGAGCCGGAGGCCGACTGGCGTGCCTTTGATGACTGCGCGACACACCAACGTTGGGCTGTTGATGACTGTAAATGCATGTTGCCGAGTCTCATTTCAAACTGTATCGAGCGGATGGACGTGTACGGGTGTGGAGACAACCTCATGAATCCATGGACCCTGTGTGTCAGGACGGGACTGTTCAAGCTGATGGAGGCTCTGATGGTGTGGGGCGTGTGCAGTTGGAGTGGTATGGGACCCCTGATACGTCTAGATACGACTCTGACAGACGACACGTGCATAAGCATACTGTCTGATCACCTGCATCCATTCACGTCCATTGTGCATTCCGACGGACTTGGGCTATTCCAGCAGCATAATTTGACACACCACACGTCCAGAATTGCTACAGAGAAGCTCCAGAAACACTCTTCTGAGCTTAAACGCTTCCGCCGGCGACCAAACTCCCCAGACGTGAACATTATTGAGCGTATTGTGATGGCTTGCAACGTGCTGTTCAGAAGAGATCTCCACCGCCTCGTACTCTTACTAATATATGGACGCTCTGAGGGACTCATGGTGCCAATAGTCTTCAGCACTACGTCAGACATGCCACGTCGTGTAGCGACGCTTCTGCGTGCTCGCGGGGGCCCTACACGATATTAGGCAGATGTACCAGTTTCTTTGACTCTTCAGTATAGTAATAACAGGGTATTCTGAAAGTAAGCAGAAAAGGACAGCACGAAATGTCACAGTTTGACGCATGGGAGAGTGTCACAGAGATGCTGAAGATACTGAACTGGTAGACACTTGTAAATTATTCCGAGGAATCCTACTTGCAATGTTTAAAAACCGGCCTTAAGTGACGACTGAAGGGATATACTCAAACCCGCTACTCATCACCGGCGATGGCAAGATTAATGACGGCGCAGACAGGAGCATTTAAATAGTCACTCTTCCCACGGTCCGTCGGTGAATGGAAAGGAAAAATGCCGTAATACCTGGTGCAATGGCAAGTAAGTAATGCCATGGGCTCCATAGCTATTTGCAAAGCTTAGATGTAAATGTAGACTAACTTTCCTAGATCTTTGTATAATGTAGACAACTCGAAAAATAGCTTGTGTACTGAAAGATCGTTACCTTTTTACGTTTAGAGCAGTTCACAGTAACATTTCTCTGCAGTAAGAGATAGTTACCAATCCGGTATTTGTACGAATTCCTCTGGGGAATTTGAAAGGTGCCGAGAAAAGCTAGTATTGAACTGGGGTGCTGGAGTTGCTGCTCTTGTAGCCTAATTGGAATCGCGTTGTCTCCAAATGGTCGGTGACTGTGTTAGTCCCGGTAGCGCAAACAGTGTTAAATTTTCACAAACCACTCCGCGAATTTATTCTCTTTACAGCGAGTGTGAAACTCGGAATCGATTGCACAGGAATGCGTCACTTCTAGTGGCCGTTTCGTAAAGCCACTTTCCCGTACTCACATTTGTCTATAAACGCAGGTAATTCTGCAGTGTACCACTGCAAGGCATAGTAATAACTGATTATCCCTGAAATACGCAGAGTTTTCACTCTACAGATTCTTAATGTAAATTTACACAGCGACAGTAGTAACAACCGCACTAAGTACACTATGTGATCCAAAGTATCCGGACACATGGCTGAAAATCCCTGGAACTCAATATGGTGTTGGCCCACCCTGAGCCTTTATGACAGCTCTCGCAGGCATACGTTCAATCAGGTGCTGGAAGGTTTCTTGGGGAACGGAGTGCTGCACTGGGAAGAGGTCTGCCACGAAGTCGGCGTCCCAAAACATCCCAAAGGTGTTCTATAGGATTCAGGTCAGGATTCTGTGTAGGCCAGTCCATCGCAGGAATGCTATTGTCGTGTATCCACTTCGTCACAGGCTGTACATTATGAACAGGTGCTCGATCGTGTTGAAAGATGTAATCGCAGTCGCCATCCCCGAATCGCTCTTCAACAGTGGGAAGCAAGAAGGTGCTTAAAACATCACTGTAGGCCTGTATTGTGATATTGCCACGCAAAACAACAAGGAGTGCAAGCCCTCTCCATGAAAAACACGACTACACCAGACCATAACACCACCGCCTCCGAATTTTACTGTTGGTACTACACACGCTGGCAGATGACGTTCACTGGGCATTCGCAATACCCACGTCCTGCCATCTAATCGCCACATTGTGTACCGCGATTCATCTCTCCACACAACGTTTTTTCACTGTTCAGTCGTCGAATGTTTACGCTCCTTACACCAAGCGAGGCGTCGTTTGGCATTTACCGACGTGATGTGTGGCTTATGAGCAGCCGCTCGACCATGAAATCCAAGTTTTCTCACCTCCCGCCTAACTGTCATAGTACTTGCAGTGGATCCTGATGCAGTTTGGAATTCCTGTGTGATGGTCTGGATAGATGTCTGCCTATTACACATTACGACCCTCTTTAACTGTCGGCGGTCTCTGTCAGTCAACAAACAAGATCGGCCGGCACACTTTTATGCAGTACATGACCCTTCACGTTTCCACTTCACTATCAAATCGGAAACATTGGACCTAGGGATGTTTAGGAGTGTAGAAATCCCGCGTACAGACGTGTGACACAAGTGACAATCATCTGACCACGTTTGAAGTCCGTGAGTTCCGCGGAGCACCCGATTCTGCTCTCTCAAGATGTCTAATGACTACTGAGGTCGCTGATATGGAGTACCTGGCAGTAGGTGGCAGCACAATGCACCTAATAGGAAAAACGAATGTTTTTGGGGGTGTCCGGATACTTTTGATCACATAGTGTATCTCACGTTCTGATAATGTCACTGCGATCTACATTTCCATAGTATGGTCAAGAGTAGGTTCCTTTTCAGCAGTTATGTATGTATGACTCTTCATGACTTTTTAACAGGGAATGTCTCTGCGATCCTTGTAGTTTTCCAAGCCTTCCAGATAACTGAAGAGTGTTCCATATTGAAACTGGATGAACGTTGTCTCTATAATCAGCGTCTCGTCTTCGAATCACGTAATAATTTTCAAGAGGCACAAGAAACTACGGTGACAGTAATATTTCACCTGTGTTACGACAGGTATATTACGAAAAGGCAATCTGTGCAATGATAGAATATCCCATCGTACAACCGGTGGTGGAACTATTGATCGAACCTATTTCAGACTATACATTCATGACAACTTCCTCAGAACCAAAATATTTTTATGAAATGTTTATATTGCTTTTAGGATTCCATGGCTCAATCTGTAAAAACGAAATCCTTATAGGACTGCCTTGTTGTCCGTCTGTCTGGCTGTCTGGCCGACTGTTAAGAACCGTTTTTCTCAAGAAAGGATAGACGTATAAAGTTCAAATCCATGTCACATATTAAGGTCTGTGGTCCCGTGGCAGTGTAAAAATTGTAAGCTTCTAATACAATGCAATCAAAAGATACTATCATTTATGTGACATTTTATTACTCGAAAATTCATTCATTAAAACCTGTAGGGTGCTTCGCGTTGAATTGGAATGATGAAATTTGGCAAGAAGCAAGGATTCTAAGACGCCTTTTCCTGTGGAACAGATTGGCGTATCATGTTCAAATTTATGAGACATACTTGAATCTATGATCCCTTTGCGGTCTACAATAACTTAGGCTCCAAAGTCAGTGCAGTACAAAGATACAGTCATTTACGTCACACATTCTGATATTCACAAACTCACTCATCAAAACCTATAAGGTAGTTCCCATTGAAGCAGAATCAAAAAATTCGGCAAAGTGCGAAGATTCACGCTACAAGTAAAGTAAAATATCTGAAACTTGTTAAACGATAATTATGTCATATAAAAATACGTTTTGTCATCTCTACATATATTGCTTTCATCATACCTGAAAGGGATAATGGACAAACATTACTCCATGAAAACTGAAATGTAAGTTTTAGTCATGTTTAGTAAGTAAAGAAAAAATGTTTTATTAAATATTCTATCTCTACATCTATAAACTGAAGTCCCTTGTTCATCTCTTTTTGTATGTACTGGCTAGTCTGAGGATCTAGAAGTTTCGATACGGTCTTGGAAATCCCGGGACCGAAAGCTTGCTGGTATCCTTATCGATAACAGGCGAATATCATTGAGATTCGCGAGCCGAGGACGGGTAAACCATACAACATGTAGAAGTTTGCACCGGAACCCCAGTGCGCGAGTTCTGCTCGCAGTTGGACTTTATTAATATATTTCCCGACATGAAGCAAAATCATTGAAGGTTTCCACTTGTCATAGGTGCCGAGTTCCTCCTACTATCCGTAAGGGCATCTATAAAATGCAGATTGGAGTAAGTTTAGGGCAGAATCTTCTTGTTAATCATTACATTTTGCTGAAGTTACGTCTTATTTAGGAACGGTTGTTGCTTTGTTTTCTTTGTCGCACTTACCGTAAATCATTATTTTGAATAAAAGATCATTTCACATAAAGAAGTTAGTGCAACAGAATGCAGAGAAAATTCTGTGTAATACATGCATTTTTGGTTGGTGTTTCGGCAGCAAGTTAGTAGAGGTGATGACTCTCGTTCTTAAAATGTGCACAACGACTTTTCTCTGAACATGAACTACACCTAATAGTTTGCTGGAAACATGAAAACATTGATGGAAACAATTACCTCTTCCTGAATTGCTTAACGTTGGCTGCTTCAGCGTTTATGCTGACAGTTTCGTCTCGCAGCAACTCTTAAATGGTTGTTACAATTCCGGCTTACGAATTACTCTTCGAAACATAGAGAGTAGTGCTGAAAGCAACGCGGCCATCGAGGTCACCGGTCACGCGAGTGGCACAACGCCGTTTTTTCAGACGAGTCCTTGGTCTGTGTACAGCATCACAATGCACATATCCGTGTGTGGGTGCTCTTCGGAGAACAAACATTGCGAGAATGCATTCATCTTCATAAGGGTCCAGTACTTCGTGTAATGGCGTGGGATGCCTCTGCGTACGGAACTCCATCCCATCCGGTTCGCAGAGCCGCCAAGTTGGACAGCATCTGACATATTAAAGCTTGTAGCTGTAATCTATTTTGAAAGTCTCAGTGACGTCATCCATCAACAAGATGACGCAACACACATGTGGCTCGTGTTTTGTTTTATTTATTTATTGTCGTTTGATGTTAATCATTTAGCTAGAGAAGTAACTAAAGACAGACTTGGTACACAGTATTGTGTGTACAACACAGGCGTATTACATTACACTGACACAAACTAAACCTCACGGTACACTTTGCACATTGTACTTAGTCCATGTGTCACATCTTCCCATGCTGGATCCTTGATGTTCATGGAAAAAGAGGCCTATACTTGCGGTGGGGTGGGTCATATCTTCTCATCCCTATGTGATATTACAGTCTACTTGCCTCGGTAAATTTTTTGCTATCCGTCCCTTTCACACTGGTTAATAAATACTCTTTTAACCGATGAAAAACAGTGTTCAAGAAGCATCGCCTAAATACCAACCAAACAAAGGTCGCATGACTGAAGCTTGGAGGTAGAATCCTCAAGTTCGATCAAATTTCGGGCTTTCGTGTTACTGAATAACTCGCTTGAAAATGTTCTTAAGTTCGACTAAATAGGCTTCATTGCTTCCGAAACATTTTGTAAATGGCTATCAAGTCCGCATTTACTGTTACACTAGTATTGATGCAAGTTAATAACTGTTCTGAATACCAAGTTTCACAGGAAAGCATAAGTTTTCCAGTCCGGCCCGAATAATCTCCACATCCTATATAATGTCCCACAACTATTCGCGAGCTACTACATCAGCTCGTTCAGTAGGCTTCTTAGAAAAGAAGTGCTAGTCCAAAGGTTCCGAGATGTTCACGAAACGCACTAAGCTCATATGCAAAGACCTTCCAAACAAATTCTCTTAAAATTTTTGTAGACCACTATAAGTTCAAAACTAAAGTCACCACATAATTCAGATAAAAGTACCGATAGAGCGTAAGATTTGCTTCATCTTAACAAAAATTCGATTGCAGCGGTTCCACATTGATGTCTACAATAATACGGTTCACAAGCGACTCCGCTAGAGATACCGAACTGTAGCACAAAACAATACACAAACTGCTGGAAAAGCTTAATTCCTACTGAGTGATGCAGCCAATAAGAACAGCTCCAGGACTCAAATGCTCGCGGTAATCCCTGAGTCATCCAATAGAATCACATAAAGCAATTTATAAAAGACGTTCTGTATTTACGTAACCAAAATTAATTTAAATAAAACGAACAACAGCTTATCCCCAGAAATTAAATACTAAATTTTCTTCTGGCTGCATTTATACAAAAGCATGCACATTAGAAAATAAGTCAAGTGATTCATAATTACACATTAATTTTCCCACGCGTCTGTTTTACGTAAGTTTTCGATAAAATAAAACATCCACACTTTACGTATGTTCTCTATACACTCTCTCAATCTCTCAGTTACACACACAACTCAAACATAATTAAATAATAGTTTTCAAAGTGGGTAATATTACGTCAGTAGCTACCTTAATGAAATCAAAGAAAAATCTAGAAAATTAACTGCTTCTTTTAAGTTATAGTTTCCAATAAATATTATAAAGTAGCTAAGCCCCGGCTGTTTCGTTCGCGTAGATGATATGGGTTGCTCAGACTTCTTTTTGATTTCCTTTAATCGAATTTTCATGTTGTGTACAAAGCGAAACACCTATACATTTCGCGCTAATTAAGGCCATAGAAGTATGGTTTTTACCGAATGTACTCTTGATCAAAAACGATTCTGGAAGCTACCTTGAGGCCAATGTTTTTCTTATTAATCCCTTTTCCGTTCTTGTGGTGATATTTACATAGAAACTTTCATCCCCTAACACATATTGCTTTATAAATGAAATGTGAAATGCCAATTTTCGTAGATTTAACTTTAAAAATGTTTATTATAGCGAAACATTTTCTTAAAAATTTTCATCACTTGTTTCAACCACTTAGGGGTTAAATTTCCAGAAACAGTGACACACTTATTTTCAGTTCTAACAGAGAAGCCAAGTACAAATTTTCATACACTTAGCTTTGAAAATGCTTTCATAACGAAATAATTTCATAAAAAGTTGCATCCCCTATTTCTCTGCCTTAGGGGATTGAATTTCCAAAAACAATGAAACACCTATTTTTTAATTTCTAACAGAGAACTCAAATACAAATTTTAAATTTTCAGAGTACTTTTGTAGTTCTTTAATAATGATCTACTTAAAAAAAACTGTCACCCACTATTTAACCGCTTTAGTGGTTGAATTTTCCAATATGCTCAAACTCATAACTTCTTTTTTTTTATTTTTAACTGAGAAACCAAGTACCAATCTTCGTAGTTCTAGCTTCAAAATATATTTTCCAAAAGTCTTTCATACCTAAGTCACCTCCTTAGGAGTGGAATTTCGAACAACCTTTTCTTAAACGATGACTGCATTATGAGATTAAGACACTCTTTCAATTTCAAGTTTCTGTCCTTAGCAGTTTGGGATGGGCGATGATGAATCAGTGAATCCGTCTGACCTATTCCACCTAGGAGTTCAATTTCCAAAAACAATGGAAAATATATATATTTTTTTCTAACTGAGATTCCAAATATCAATTTCCAAAGATTAAGCTTTAAAAATGCTTTCGCAACATATTTTCATAAAGCATTTCATTCCTATTGTACCCATTAGGGGCTGAACTTCCAAAAAGAGTGAAATACGTATTATTTTATCTCTAACAGTGAAGCCAAATACAAATTTCCGTAGATTTAGCTTCAAAATTTTGCATAACGAAATAGCGATCAAAATTAAAGAAACAAACGGAAATTTTGCAAGTTGGAGTTTATTTTGCCACAAATCAGTATGAGCAGGTGACAGTAAAGTAGAAACAATGTAGAGAATACAGAAGGTAATCAACTGCAACATGCATAACTGTAGACAAAAATGTCCTTCGTTTTTTTCCAACTTAATGGATTTGCACACACAACCCGACAACTGGTTAGTGTGCTCTGTATCGGGTGTGATCACCTCTGGCACCACTGCAGGCCTGAAAACGGCGGGAAATGCTGTGAATGATGTCATCAATCTCGCGTTGAGGCAATAACGCCATTTTTTCCTGCAGAGCTGCTCACAAATCTGGGAGAACGGTTGATGGATACTGACGTGATGCAACCCGTCTCCCTAAGGCATCCCAGATATGCAGCATGGGATTCAAATCGGGAGAGCGAGCAGGCCACGTCATGCATGCAATATATTCCGTTTCAAAAAAAAATAAAAAAATAAATAAAATTCTACCACCCGTGGTCTATGAGGTCGAACATTATCGCCTATCAATACGAGGTGTGGGCCCACAGCAACTTGCAACAACCGCGCATGAGATCCCAAGCTCTCCTCACGGTACCTGACAGCAATTACACCTTGCTGATTCACCTGTACGCCGGCCGCTGTGGCCAAGCGGTTCTAGGCGCTTCAGTGCGGAACCGCGCTGCTGCTACGGTCGCATGTTCGAATCCTGCCTCGGGCACGGGTGTGGGTGATGTCCTTAGGTTAGTTAGGTTTATATAGTTCTAAGTCTAGGGCACTGATGATCTCAGATGTTAAGTCTCATAGTACTTAGAGCCATTTGATTCACATGTACAATTTCATGACGAGGTGTTCGAGTGGTCATCATAATCCCCGTCCACACCATTAGGGATTCTCTTTTATTCCAATCACTTTCCGCAATGTTTGGGTCCCGAAATCGTGTTCCATTTACCCTCCATATGCGAATCCGTCGAGAATCGCTCTCCAGACCAAATCGGGCCTCGTCTGTGAAAAGAGCATTGGCCCACTTTCGACCGTCCAGGTGGTGTGGTGACGGTTCCACGCTAGACGTTCCCTTCTGCGAAGAAAGGCCAGAGGTAATCAGGCGGCAGTCTCCAACAATAAAGGACAATCTACTGAAGTCTTCTGTAGACCGTTTGCCTCCATACAAGAGGTCCAGCGTATGCTACGAGGTCAGATACCAGTTGCAGTGCAGAAGTTAGGCGAAACCGTCGTGCCTTTACAGCCAAATAAAGGTCCATTCTTTCTGATGTCCTTATCCCTGGTCTCCGGGCTACAGTTTCGGTCTCTATAAACTGTCGCCACATCCGAGAAACAACAGAACGATTCTCATTAAGCCATCGGGCCACATCAGTTTGTGACTGTCCTGCTTCCATTCTTCCTGTAGCCCTGCAAACCAGAGAGTCTGTAGGCGTCTTCTCCGTGCCACACTGCACCGTCTGTGACTGTGTACACAGCGATTGCGGGTGCGAGACTACCTGCAAACACCAGCCCGCTTGATAGGTGCCCAGACGTCGTTGCTGGCGCGGTTGTTCGTTGACCGGAAAGCCATCTTCCGTGCATTTGTTGACAGTGTGTATGATAATATCGTGAATTAGAAGCAGGACTAGGAAATAGCAGTTTGTTACTCTAATTTTGGACACCAGTGTATTTTCACAAAAAAATCTTGTAGGGGGTTTAATTTCTAAAAGTAATGAAACCAGTATGCTTTTTATTTGTGACTGAGAAGCCAGATACCAGTTTTCGTAGACTTACCACTCAAAATACTTTAGCAGGGCTTCGACAACGATATACTAAAAAAGTCACCCACTGTTTCTTCCCAATGGGGGTTAAATTTGGAAAAATACTGAAACACGTATTTCTTTATTTCTGACCGAGAAATCAAATACCATTTTTCGTTGGTATAACTTTAAAATTGCCTTAATGGTGAGATACTTTCAAAAAAACCTTCATCCCCTATTTCATCCCCTTTGTGCTGGAATATCGAAACTTTTTTTTAACGACAACTACAGTACAAGATCAACACTCTCTGCAAATTTCAAGTTTCCATCCTTAGTGGTTTGGGCTGAACGGAGGTGAATCGGTGAGAGGATCAGTCAGTTGGGACACTGCATTTTATATGTAGAGATCAACGAATTGCAATCCCTAGATCGCTTTTTTAACACCAGAAAAATATTGAAGATATTGAGCTGAGGTTCTTACAGCGTAGTTGTAATATCAATACAAGTATTGTGGGGCAGCTGGTGGAATTAATTGTTGTTATTAAATGTTTTTGTTTTTCCCGGCCGATTAACCATAAGTGGGGTGGCGGGTGGAATAATTGTTATTTAAATGTTCCTATTATTTATGCTGTTGTTTGCCATTCTCAACACTGGCTCTCTAACTACAATATTGGCAACCAGAAAGTGATTAGCAAAACGTGAAGCCTGTAATTAGAATTCCTAGTGCCCACTTAATCTGAGAAATACACTTATAGCTACAGCTTATAGCTCTGAGGAATTAGGAGATTGTCTGGGATTCATAATCAAAAACGATTCTCTAAAAATGTTCACTATATTTTGAAAGTCACAGACCAAAAAGAATCCACACAATCCAACTACCAGAGCAGTTCGAAGTCTAATGCGCTGATGCAACTATAACTGTCCAAATTAAATGTTTAAGTGAATGCTCACCATAATTTGATGATAATGTTCATCAAACGTCACGCCAAATAATGGTAGAATGTCTGTCCCGCGACAGCACGTGAAAATACGACATACGCAAACTGAAGATAGATCATTAAAGTCATCCCAGAATTAACACTTCACTCGAAAACGGTTTCATGGTTACGCGTATCCCGAGTAACTTATTACGGCATCCGAGGCTGTTTATAGCAATGATGCCGACACGACGCGACTCCCGGCACAGGTGGTGTGCTAATCAGTGTCTGGAGAGAACTGGGGCCTTCCTTCCTCGCGCAGCGTTCTAATATAAAGCCGCGGTGCGGACGGCTAAGGGAACGCCTGATCAAATCCGCTCTCCCGACTAGCCACTGGGCTAGTAATGCACCACTTCAAGTTATCGAATAAATCATTGCTTCCTTTGCTGATGGCCAATGAAGCTCTCAATTTAAATGTGCAATCAGCACACAGGTAAGTAATCATAATAAAAGTCTGACATGGCTAAGTCAAATATTTCGGGCGAGAGAATTAATTTAATTACACTACAGGCAGTAGACGAACTCCGAACTTGCCTTTCGGAGATACGCTATCGCTATAGTTTTAAAGTTATTCAATTGAAACTTCTCACATCTTTATGATTATAGCGGATCTCCCTTCTACTTCAAATTTAAACATCCTAGCTTTATTTATTCGCCTACTTAACCTATCTTGCTTCCTTAATTTCTAAGACAAAAACAAAAAAATCATGAATTTCAACAAAATTTTTAATTTGTGAGTTCCAGAATACTGTTTCTACTAAATTATTATGAAAAAAGCAATCTAAATATAAATTTTTAAGCTCTTTTCTGTTGCGCCAAATTTCGAAAATGGTTAAAGTTATTGAACTGATATTCAACACATATTGATTTAGTATTACTCCTGACACGCTAGAAACGTTTCAGGTTATTTACTTGATTTTTAAAGTATTGCGCAACATTTATTACGTCAGAGCTAGTTATAGCGGACTAGGCTGGCACACAATGGAAAGACTGATGAGAATTTTATAAGGCGTGAGTAGGCTGCTTCCCTACAGTATGTATGAGGAATATGAAAAAGGTCGAATAAAATTTTAGGGCTCCTTCTTTAGATTCTTAGGGAGTGCATAACGAACGGCACGCTCGCGGTATGCGAGCACATTGCCGGCGCAGCCATCGGCAGCCGTGCCGATATGAGAACAGAAAGAAATTCTCACCTCCCGGCTACAAGGCAAGACACAATCACAGTAAGGTGTGAAGACTCGGAGCAATTTGCAGCGCTGCGAACCGACACAATCTGCTGTGGACAGCTGCCGAGACAGGTCCGTCACAGACGTAGTTTGGGGAATTCCTGCTCTGATCAAGCCCCTTAGAAACTCGCGCCTTTGTCTGACGGAATGCGGACCCCAAATTGCCACATGGTTGAACTCTGCAATCTGAGTTAGGTGCACTTCGCAGCACGGAGACGCCTGAGTGGTCCGTATTATCCTGACATACTTCGGCACGCCTTCACTCGCCAGCCACTACGATAGTCTGTGGCCCGGAGCTGAAGTACTGTCGAGGCCGACTGAGATATACGAGCCGTGTGGCGAACTTCACAGTACGTGGCACTGCAGGACATACGTGTTGCAACGACCACATCCAGGGGGGAACGAATTACTACTCCAGTCCAGTTTAATACTTCGTAGCTGCGCGTTGAAATACACTCACTCTCTCGATAAGTTAACGACAAAGTTAAGGACAACTAGTTTCGGTAATCTAAATTGCTATCTTCATATCTGAAGAGTACAATGTTTTTAAAAAATATTTAAACTGTCTAATATTCGATATTCGTTGTAACGAAAAAAAAAATCAAAATTACGTATTACATACTGTCTACTCACATCAGCCATTGTTCCAATCAGTTTAGTGCACTGGCATCTAGTCATAAACATACTTGGGAGCAAATGTAATCTAACTAATAGCAGTTGTGGAAAACACAATGTCACGATTATAAATAGAACATGCCAGAGGTGCGGATACCTTTTTGAAGAGGACACACCAGCATAACGTCTTATATCATACTTCCTATTTGTTGTAATCACTGAAATTCGTGTTAGAATGCATTTGGTTCAAGGGTACTGCTTGTTGTGTCTGTATTAACAGCTGATGGCACACTGACAAGCAGTTTTCTGGAGTACCACCAGATGCCAGCAGTGTCTTAGGAAGATAACATAGTAAATTTTTCGTGTTTGTGTAATATGTACAAAGACGACGTTGTTGTGGTCTTCAGTCCTGAGACTGGTTTGATGCAGCTCTCCATGCTACTCTATCCTGTGCAAGCTTCTTCATCTCCCAGTACATAATGCAACCTACATCCTTCGGAATCTGCTTAGTGTACTCATCTCTTGGTCTCCCTCTATGATTTTTACCCTCCACACTGCCCTCCAATGCTAAATTTGTGATCCCCTGATGCCTCAGAACATGTCCCACCAACCGATCCCTTCTTCTAGTCAAGTTGTGCCACAAACTCCTCTTCTCCCCAATCCTATTCAGTACCTCCTCATAAGTAATGTGATCTACCCATCTAATCTTCAGCATTCTTCTGTAGCACCACATTTCGAAAGCTTCTATTCTCTTCTTGTCCAAACTATTTATCGTCCATGTTTTACTTCAATACATGGCTACACTCCATACAAATACGTTCAGAAACGACTTGATGACCCTTAAATCTATACTCGATGTTAACAAATTTCTCTTCTTCAGAAATGCTTTCCTTGCCATTGCCAGTCTACATTTTATATCCTCTCTACTTCAGCCATCATCAGTTATTTTGATCCCCAAATAGCAAAACTCCTTTACTACTTTAAGTGTCTCATTTCCCAATCCAATTCCCTCAGCGCCCCCGACTTAATTCGACTACATTCCATTATCCTCGTTTTGATTTTCTTTATGTTCATGTTATATCCTCCTTTCAAGACACTGTCCATTCCGTTCAACTGCTCTTCCAAGTCCTTTGCTGTCTCTGACAGAATTACAATGTCATCGGCAAACCTCAAAGTTTTTAATTCTTCTCCACTGATTTTAATACCTACTCTGACTTTTTCTTTTGTTTCCTTTACTGCTTGCTCAATATACAGATTGAATAACATCGGGGAGAGGCTAAAACCCTGTCTCACTCCTTTCCCAACCACTGCTTCCCTTTCATGCCCCTGGACTCTTATAACTGTCATCAGGATTCTGTACAAATTGTAAATAACCTTTCGCTCCCTGTATTTTAGCCCTGCCACCTTTAGAATTTGAAAGAGAGTATTTCAGTCAACATTGTCAAAAGTTTTCTCTAAGTCTACAAATGCTAGAAACGTAGGTTTGCCTTTCCTTAATCTTTCTTCAAAGATAAGTCGTAAGGTTAGTATTGCCTCACGTGTTCCAATATTTCTACGTAATCCAAACTGATCTTCCCCGAGGTCGGCTTCTACCAGTTTTTCCATTCGTCTGTAAAGAATTCGCGTTAGTATTTTGCAGCTGTGACTTATTAAACTGATAGTTCGGTAATGTTCACATCTGTCAACACTTGCTTTCTTTGGGATTGGAATTATTATATTCTTCTTGAAGTCTGAGGGTATTTCGCCTGTTTCATACAGCTTGCTCACCAGATGGTAGAGTTTTGTCGTGACTGGCTCTCCCAAGGCCGTCAGTAGTTCTAATGGAATGTTGTCTACTCCCAGGGCCTTGTTTCGACTCAGGTCTTTCAGTGCTCTGTCAAACTCTTCGCGCAATACCATATCTCCCATTTCGTCTTCATCTACATTCTCTTCCATTTCCATTATATTGTCCTCAAGTACATCGCCCTTGTATAGACCCTCTATATACTCCTTCCATCTTTCTGCTTTCCCTTCATTGCTTAGAGCTGGGTTTCCATCTGTGCTCTTGATATTCATACAAGTGGCTCTCTTTTCTCCAAAGGTCTCTTTAATTTTCCTGTGGGCTGTATCTATCTAACCCCTAGTGAGATAAGCCTCTACATCCTTACATTTGTCCTCTAGCCATCCCTGCTCAGCCATTTTGCAGTTCTTGCCGATCTCATTTTTGAGGCGTTTGTATTGCTTTTGGATGCTTCATTTATTGCATTTTTATATTTTCTCCTTTCATCAATTAAATTCAATATTTCTTCTGTTAATGTACATTAATATACGTACGTTAATGTATATGTAATATATGTAATATACGTATAATATACGTAATAATGTAATATATGTACGTTAATGTACGTTAATATACAATTAAAATTAAAACAATTTGAGTACAGTTTCTTATATTAAAAGATAGGAAATGGCAGCACCAATCATCTGCTTGTGAATAAATTGTACATCTATTGCTTGGAAACATATTTTCCATAATTATTTTCATTCATACTACAGTTTCTCCCAAATATGTTTACAACTAGATGGCAGTACACTACAGTGAGCAGCACAATGGTTGAAGTATGTAGATGGTAATACACGCATATGGATAAAACTTTTCTTTTCGTTCTAAGAACATCTCAATATCGATTATTACAGTGTTCAAACATTTAAGAAGATTGCTCCACTTTTTAAGATCTGAATATGGGATTTAAAGTGCCAGTACTAGTTGTACACATATATGTATTTACTGCGATCTAGTGAGTTACATTTTTTTCAAATTCAGAGATGACTCTCCCGCTGACAATGACAGGTAACCATAAAGTTAAGGACATTATTGGGTATTTGCCGAATGTTTGCGATGTTTGTCGGGCAAGGGAACTAGTGTGACAGCACAAGTTCGTTTAGCGTGTGTGTTTGTGTGTGTGTGTGGGCGGGCGGGGGGGGGGGGGGGGGGAGGGGTCATGTTGCATGTTTCCTTTGGGCCCCGAGCGCCATGTAATGACGTATCCCGTATGGTCATCCAAGTTCAGTTCGCCTAGGAGTCCAGCCGGGCTAAACAAATTGTAGCTACGGATTTTGCAGTACAGAGTGATTTATTTCAGATAATTTACCTCCATAAATTTAAACACGTATTCTTCCCAGTTTACTGCGTGCGTGCTATAACCAAAATTTCACTCTTTGCAATTTTAATGGCCAGCTGTATGGCCGATGGAAATAGTCTACATCTATTTTATTTGTGAATTTCCAACAGTTTACGTATTTTAAGTTTACCCACCCATTTATATTTGATTTTTACGAGCTTTTACCACTGCAAATTCTGTCGAGGAGTCCTCATCGCCATTCCATATTGCACATGTGCTAGCTACAGACATTTTTTTTTGTTAGTTTGCTGATACTGAGTACGAAGGAGCGATCCGTATTTTCTTTCTTAGCAGAAGAAAAATTTCCTCGCCAAGATCACAATCCAACACTCTATTGTGGATAATCGGTTTTGGTAAACTATGTTACCATCATCAGATCTTCTTACAGATTATTATAAAAATCTTCTACCAGATGCACACAAAACCCTTCCATTAAATCTCCAAATGCACAACATATGATATGAATGATGTGTTGGCACGTCAAAAGCAAAAGTTAAATTTACTATGTACACAAATCGCCACAACATTGCATCCATATGATGAAAGTTCCTCTAATAAAAGAACTACCCACACAAGAGGTCACGTATCCAAGTAAAGAGGGAATTAGCACATTTCATCAAAATATAAAACTTATTAGATATAAGGTTAGTGAACTGCGTATACATAGTGACTCTGAGTTTATTTCACAATACAGAGGCTTCCTTTAACAGAACAGCACTACACACCGGAAGCAGCTACTAGGGTAGCAGAGTACGTGTGGCGTGCACACGGGGGTTTTTTAGGTTAGAGGGACCCCCCCTTGGGCGAAACGATAAAATACCTGACGGCTTACCAGAGAGGACATTATCATCGTTGATAAAGAACGTCCGTCCTCAGAGACCAAAAACAGGAAAAGTTAACGTAATATTGGTAAACTGCAGGAGTATCCAGGGCAAGGTTCCTGAATTAGTATCTCTTATTGAAGGAAATAGTGCGCATATAGTATTAGGAACGGAAAGTTGGTTAAAACCGGAAGTGAACAGTAACGAAATCCTAGACACAGAATGGAATATATACCGCAAGGATAGGATAAACGCCAATGGTGGAGGAGTATTTATAGCAGTAAAGAATTCAATAATATCCAGTGAAGTTATTAGCGAATGCGAATGTGAAATAATCTGGGTTAAGTTAAGTATCAAAGGTGGGTCAGATATGATAGTCGGATGCTTCTATAGACCACCTGCATCAGCAACCGTAGTAGTTGAGCGCCTCAGAGAGAACCTGCAGAACGTCGTGAAGAAGTTTCGTGATCATACTATTGTAATAGGGGGAGACTTCAATCTACCAGGTATAGAATGGGATAGTCACACAATCAAAACTGGAGCCAGGGACAGAGACTCTTGTGACATTATCCTGACTGCCTTGTCCGAGAATTACTTCGAGCAGATAGTTAGAGAACCAACTCGTGAAGCTAACGTTTTAGACCTCATAGCAACAAATAGACCGGAACTTTTCGACTCCGTGAATGTAGAAGAGGGTATCAGTGATCATAAGTCAGTGGTTGCATCAATGACTACAAGCGTAATAAGAAATGCCAAGAAAGGAAGGAAAATATATTTGCTTAACAAGAGTGATAGGGCACAAATCGCAGAATATCTGAGTGACCACCATCAAACGTTCATTTCTGAGGAAGAGGATGTGGAACAAAAATGGAAAAAATTCAGAAACATCGTCCAGTACGCCTTAGATAAGTTCGTACCGACTAAGGTCCAAAGCGAGGGGAAAGATCCACCGTGGTATAACAATCATGTACGAAAGGTACTACGGAAACAAAGAAAGCTTCATCATAGGTTTAAGAGTAGTCGAATCATAGCTGATAAGGAAAAGCTGAACGAAGCGAAAAAGAGCGTAAAGAGAGCAATGAGAGAAGCATTCAACGAATTCGAACATAAAACATTGGCAAACAATCTAAACAAGAACCCTAAAAAGTTTTGGTCATATGTAAAATCGGTAAGCGGATCTAAATCCCCTATTCAGTCACTCGTTGACCACGATGGCACCGAAACAGAGGACGACCGAAGAAAGGCAGAAATACTGAATTCAGTGTTCTGAAACTGTTTCACTGCGGAAAATCGTAACACGGTCCCTGACTTCAGCCGTCGCACGGACGCCAAAATGGAAAATATTGAAATAAACGATATCGGAATTGAAAAACAACTGCTATCACTTAGTAGCGGAAAAGCATCCGGACCAGACGAGATACCCTTAAGATTCTACAGTGATTATGCTAAAGAACTTGCCCCCTTTCTATCAGCAATTTATCGTAGATCGCTGGAAGAACGTAAAGTACCTAGCGACTGGAAGAAAGCGCAGGTCGTTCCCATTTTCAAGAAGGGTCATAAATCAGATGCGAATAATTATAGGCCTATTTCGCTTACGTCAATCTGTTGTAGAATAATGGAACATGTTTTGTGTTCTCGTATTATGACGTTCTTAGATAATACAAATCTCCTTCATCATAACCAACATGGATTCCGCAAACAGAGATCATGTGAAACTCAGCTCGCCCTATTTGCCCAAGAAATTCACAGTGCCGTAGACACTGGCGAGCAGATTGATGCCGTATTCCTGGACTACAGGAAGGCATTTGATACGGTTCGGCACTTACGTTTAGTGAAAAAAATACGAGCTTACGGAATATCGGACCTGGTTTGTGATTGGATTCAGGATTTCCTAGAAGAAAGAACACAACATGTCATTCTTAACGGTTCAAAATCTGCAGATGTAGAGGTAATTTCGGGAGTACCGCAGGGAAGCGTGATAGGACCTTTATTGTTTACAATATACATAAATGACTTAGTTGACAACATCGGTAGCTCCGTGAGGCTATTTGCAGATGACACGGTTGTCTACAAGAAAGTAGCAACATCAGAAGACTCGTACGTACTCCAGGAGGACCTGCAGAGGATTAATGCATGGTGCGACAGCTGGCAGCTTTCCCTAAACGTAGATAAATGTAATATAATGCGCATACATAGGGGCAGAAATCCATTCCAGTACGATTATGCCATAGGTGGTAAATCATTGGAAGCGGTAACGACCGTAAAATACTTAGGAGTTACTATCCGGAGCGATCTCAAGTGGAATGATCACATAAAACAAATAGTGGGAAAAGCAGGCGCCAGGTTGAGATTCATAGGAAGAATTCTAAGAAAATGTGACTCATCGACGAAAGAAGTAGCTTACAAAACGCTTGTTCGTCCGATTCTTGAGTATTGCTCATCAGTATGGGACCCTTACCAGGTTGGATTAATAGAAGAGATAGACATGATCCAGCGAAAAGCAGCGCGATTCGTCATGGGGACATTTAGTCAGCGCGAGAGCGTTACGGAGATGCTGAACAAGCTCCAGTGGCGGACACTTCAAGAAAGGCGTTACGCAATACGGAGAGGTTTATTATCGAAATTACGAGAGAGCACATTCCGGGAAGAGATGGGCAACATATTACTACCGCCCACATATATCTCGCGTAATGATCACAACGAAAAGATCCGAGAAATTAGATCAAATACGGAGACTTACAAGCAGTCGTTCTTCCCACGCACAATTCGTGAATGGAACAGGGAAGGGGGGATCAGATAGTGGTACAATAAGTACCCTCCGCCACACACCGTAAGGTGGCTCGCGGAGTATAGATGTAGATGTAGAATACAGATTTGATTCTTGAGTTTCTCCCGGCGTATTTGATAGTCAAAATATCCACGGGTGTGCTGCCGGTCTATAGTGTCCAACGGGCACAATATTTCGGCGATCATACATGTCGCCATCATCAGGTGAACTGACGGACTGAGCTCGTGTGAACGTGCCGGCACGGAGATCCGTACGCTATGGCTGCTCAGAGGGAACTGGGTTCGGTCGCGGCGGCGGCCGATTTAAATACCCTCCGCCCGCGGCGCGCTCCCTCCGCCGTCCGCGCCCCGCGCCACGGTCGCGCGGTGGAACAGATTGCGACGGCGCCTGAGATGACGTCGGAGTGATGGCTCTGTCCGCCGTGGTCGTCACAACTAGACGTTTGCTCGATTTACTCTTGATTAACCCGATCGCTGGTTCCTAAGCCTTGCTAAGATTATCGCCACAGTCACGGTTTATGAGGTCGTCATTGGTGCGAATTTCGATGGCCTCGTGCGTAGACGAAATCCAAGCCGATGAAGTCAAATATCAGCAGTAAAGAGAGGGCGGCCATTCGTGATCTGAGGGAGCGCTCTGAAATTGTTGTCTTACCGGCTGACAAAGGCAATGCTACAGTTGTTGTCTCCCATAAGGACTACATTGATAAGATGCAGAGCCTGCTAAATGACGATTCCTACCGGAAGATCAGCGTTGACCCTACAAAGAAGGTGGAGAACAAGACGAGGGCGCTTCTCAAGGACGCAGATTTACCGGAGGGTGACGCTAAGAAATTGTTACCCCAAGGTCCAGTACCGCCTAGACTATATGGACTCCCGAAGGTTCACAAAGAGGGGATACCATTACGCCCCATTGTCAGCAACATCAGGGCACCTACATATTTGTTGGCCAAATACCTGACGGGAATATTAAGTCCTTATGTGGGTAAATGCCCTCATCACATCCGTAATTCCGTGGATTTTGTTAAACGCCTTGACAGCTTCAGGTTGGATGAGTCAGATATCATGGTGAGTTTTGACGTCGTTTCCTTGTTTACGAGGGTACCCCTGCGAGAGTCACTAGAATTGATTAGTCAGAAGTTTGACGAGAAGACCACTGAACTTTTTAGGCATGTCTTGACTTCCACGTATTTTCTTTTTAATGGAGAATACTACGAACAAACGGAGGGAGTCGCCATGGGTAGCCCACTCTCACCGGTGGTAGCGAATTTGTACATGGAGAACTTCGAGGAGGAAGCCCTGTCGTCATCCGTATGGAAACCTACTTGCTTTTTCCGTTACGTGGACGACACGTTCGTCATCTGGCCACATGGTATGGATAAACTCCTTGACTTCCTTACACATCTAAACTCCATACACCCCAATATCAAATTCACTATGGAGACTGAAACGGAGGGTAAATTACCTTTCCTTGACGTCTTGGTCAAGAGAAGGGCTGACGGCACCCTAGGTCATGGGGTGTATCGGAAGACTACGCACACTGATCTGTATTTGCACGCAGACAGCTGCCACCACCCTTCACAGAGGAATGGGGTACTTAAAACTCTAGTACATAGGGCGCGCACTATCTCTGACGCAGAGTGTCTACCCCAGGAATTGGAACATCTGAGAACTGTATTTCGAAAAAATGGGTACTCAGAGTGGCAGATTCAACGTGCTCTCCGCCCAACCACTGCAGCACAACCTGTTGAGATGGATGAAGTCACGAGGGAGGAGGTAGGCACTGCATTTATTCCATACACAGGCGCACTCTCGGGGAAAATCGCTCGCATTCTGAAGAAACACCGGGTCGGAACTGTGTTTTGTCCTCCAAATAAAACTCGTGCACTGGTGGGGAGCGCCAAAGATGACCTCGGTTTGAGGAAGGCCGGCGTGTACCAGATTCCGTGTCAATGTGGCAAGTCGTATATTGGTCAGAAGATGCGTACCGTCGAGGATCGATGCCGTGAACACCAGAGGCACACTCGACTGATGTATCCGAGCAAGTCGGCGGTCGCTGAACATTGTTTGTCGGAAAATCACGCCATGGAGTATGACCGCACGAGGATTCTGGTTCAGACGTCGAGATACTGGGACAGCGTTGTTAGAGAGGCCATCGAAATTCGCACCAATGACGACCTCATAAACCGTGACTGTGGCTATAATCTTAGCAAGGCTTGGGAACCAGCGATCGGGTTAATCAAGAGTAAATCGAGCAAACGTATAGTTGTGACGACCACGGCGGACAGAGCCATCACTCCGACGTCATCTCAGACGCCGTCGCAATCTGTTCCACCGCGCGACCGTGGCGCGGGGCGCGGACGGCGGAGGGAGCGCGCCGCGGGCGGAGGGTATTTAAATCGGCCGCCGCCGTGACCGAACCCAGTTCCCTCTGAGCAGCCATAGCGTACGGATCTCCGTGCCGGCACGTTCACAGGAGCTCAGTCCGTCAGTTCACCTGATGATGGCGACATGTATGATCGCCGAAATATTGTGCCCGTTGGACACTATAGACCGGCAGCACACCCGTGGATATTTTGAGAATACAGATTAGTTGGCTGTTTTTCAAAGAATTCCTTGATGGGGGAGTGGGCATTTACGTAAAAACGGTGTTCCATTTGAGTCCATAGACGTTTCACGTTACTGCACTTAGCAGATATTTGAATGTTGTGCAGGGACAGTTGAATTAAGTGAAGCTAAACTTCTAATTGTTGTTGTTTACAGGTCCCCTAACTCTGACTTCAGAGCATTTCTGCTCAAGCTAGAGAGTGTTCTAGGTTTACTTTATAGGAAGTACCAAAAATTACTTATACGTGGTCACTTCGAAGTTAATTTTGTATGTGACTGTGCAAGAAGAAGGATGTTGGTAGATATCCTAAACTTATATGATCTGATGCAGACTGTGTTTCTACAACCAGGGTGCAGGGAAACAGTGGCACAGCCATAGGCAATATTTTTATTCGTTCTTCATTACTAGATGGGCTTTCTGTTAGTAAAAGGGTAAATGGTCTTTCAGACCATGATGCACAAATTTTTGGCACTAAAGGGCTTTTTTACTCAAACAAATCTCACATATAATTACAGATTATATAGGAAAGCTAATCCAACAGCAATACAGAGTTTTTTAAACCTCTTTAAGGAACAAGGATAGCTGGATGTTCATAGTGCCAATAACATAGATGACAAATATAATGCTTTCCTTAACACATTGATCATGCTCTTTGAGAGTTACTTTCCATTTGAACATTCTAAATGGGGTGCTAGTAGTAAAAGTTAGGCTGGGTGGCTGACTAGTGGGATAAGTATATCATGTAGAACAAAGCGGGAATCATATCAAAATGTTATAAGTAGTCACAATCAAGCTACAGTAGCCCATTACAAACAGTATTGTAAGATGGTTACAAATGTTATTAGGTAGATGAAGAGTATGTGGTACGCAAGTAGAATAACTAATTCACAGGATAAAATTAAAACCATGTGATCAGTTGTGAAGGATGTTTTATGGTCAGCAGCACAAGGTCGACGATATGAAGTCAGTTTGTAGTAAAAATATTTCTGTTGCTGATAAGTCAGATATAAGTACAGCATCTAACAATCGTTTTGTGAGCACTGCTGGTGAATTAAATAAAAATTTGTACAATGAATCATATAACTCTCTTGGAAAATGCCTTTCCGAGATTGATGTCTGAAATATTCCTCTGTGATACTGATGAAGAGGAGATTGAGTCAATAACTAAATCAATGAAGACTAAAAACTCTCGTGGATATTTAAGTACTGTCCTGCATATGTTAGCCCTGTACTTAGTCATATCCGTTATGTTTCCTTTGTGAATGGTCAGTTTCCTGTACGATTAATGCACTCAGTAGTAAAGCCAATTTATAAAAAGGGGGACAGTGATACTGTAGATAATTTTAGACCTATTTCTATGCCACCAGTGTTTGCTAAAGTTATTGAAAAGGCTGTGTATGTAAGGATGATTTATAATTTTATATCACATAATTTGCTCTCAAATGTACAGTTCGACTTAAGAAGTCGTTTAACAACTAAAAGTGCTATATTATCTTGTCACTATGAGGTATTGGATGGGTTAAACAAAAGGTTTCGAACGTCAGACATATTTTTTGATTTAACTAAGGCATTTTACAATTGGTTCATCTCTTACTTTAACAACAGACAGCAAAAAGTCATTATTCACAGTGTTGAGAATGGCTGTGATGTGGGGTCTGAGAGGGGTATGGTCAAGTGGGGAGTGCCCCAGGGATCAGGGTTGCGGCCACTCCTGTTCCTCATTTATATAAATAATATGCCCTCTAGTATTACAGGTAATTCAAAAACATATCTGTTTGCTGACGAGATTAGCTCGGTAGTAAAGGATGTTGTGTGCAGCATTGCCTCTGTTTCAAATAGTGCAGTTCATGATATAAGTTCACGGCTTGTAGAAAATAAACTAACGCTCAATCACAGTAAGATTCAGTTTTTACAGTTTCTGTTCTGGCGTAATGACAAGCGCCAGAATGAAGACGACGAACGCATGACCAGAGAAGGCGGTGAAACGACGTCGGTCATTGTTGGGTTGATTAGAGCCGCGCCACGACAGGAGAGACACCCGCAAGAAGTGAATGTAAGAGCCACTCGTGCCAACCTCGGCCGCGCGCTAGTGGAACATATTCACGGAGCATAGCACGTTCTAGGTGTGAGTGCTACGAATTGAGTATTGGTGATCCACAAACTGTGTGACAAACTTGCATGTCGCCCTTCGTTTGCGACACCTTTGTAAATACAATTTAAGTATTTTATAGAAATAAAACTACTATCGTTATTTCCTTGAATTGTTGTATAGCATTCCGAGAACGCTGCATACCTTAGACACCCTAAACGAGACGAGTGGGCGAGACCCAACAGTTTCTAACACACAATTCGACAAAACCCAACTTTTTATTTTACAGAATAGGCATATGATTAGTGAAACTAAACAGTTTATATTTCTAGGTGTTCAGATACATAGTAAACTGTCGTGGAGAGCCCACGTTCAGGATCTTGTTCAAGGACTTAATACTGCCATTTTTACTATTCGAACGCTATCAGAAGTGAGTGATCGTTCGACACGAAAATTAGTCTACTTTGCTTCTCTTCATTCGCTTATGGTATTGTATTTCAGGTAACTCTTCCCATTCTAAAAGGATATTTTTTGCTCAGAAATGGGCAGTTTGGGCAATACGGTTACTATAAACTGGATGTTCCTTCTGCAGTAATGCAGAAAGACTTGGCAGGAATGTAGCCACTGTACATGTTTGCTGGCAGCTGTGGTCACAGGAATGTACGGCCGCAAGAAGACTGGTTTCTGCACGGCCACGTAGCACTACCGAGAGGGAAGACGCTGGTGTTCTGCGTATGGCTCTGGCGCGTCCTACTGCATCTGCAGCAGGAGTTTCAGCAGCAGATGGCACCACAGTGACACGAAGAACTCTCAGAAATCGGTTACTCTAAGGACAGCTCTGAGCCAGACGCCCTGTAGCGTGCATTCCGCTGACCCCAAACCACCGGCATTTGCGATTTTAGTGGTGTCAAACGAGAGCTCACTGAAGGACAGCTTGGGGGTCTGTTGTGGTTTCTGTGAAAGCTGATCCTGCCTGAGTGTCAGTGATGGTCCTGCTGGTTACAAGAGGCCAACTGACGGCCTGGAGCCGACAATGGGCAGGCAGGCAGGCAGGCTGCCAGGTTCATAAACATTGAGTGAGTCTTAGAGCGCAATGCCCACTCAAAAACACAAGGCGTGGAATTCGGGTACCAATTATAAATATTAAGGACCCTTGGCTGATATCTTACACAGTTGAAATATAGAACATCTAAAAAGGTAAACACTTCATCTCTCTGGGTCACAAGAAGGCAAACAACAATGATAGCTGTTCAATGAATGAATTAGCTAAACTTGGTGGGCGGAAGTGACATACAAACAATACACAATATAATTATTACACATATGGCTAGTTTAATAAACAAATACGCCAGGTAAATAGCTTGAGGAAAAATTTTAACAGTATGTGTCGGCTTGCATACACAGTCAACCAAGCAACAGTACCCAGTAACGAAGCAAGTAGGAATCCAAATCCAAATACAATCCATGTTCATCATAAATCGCGAATACGTGTCCAGAAAATCAGCTAAACATAGCCTGGTACAAAAATTTAAACGGATGCCTTCACCGATAAAAGAATATTGGAGGAACAACCGCTACAGCTGGATCCGAAAGGATGCAGTTGGTCACATGTCAGTTACTAACAAAATTACTGCCTGTTGCAGGAAAGGGTTCACTTCAATCTGAACGATACAAGCATAGAACGGTTCTCTGTGAGGACTCGCTTTCTCCAGTGGTTGAGTAACGGACAGCTGAACTCTAACCATAATGATAGCGCCAATAACACTATACAGGCTAGGCCACTGCCTTCGAGCGATGATAGGTCCAATGGAGCGCTCACTCGTCCCAGTTAAAAATGGAGCTCCAACTCTCAATACTGCTGCCGGCAACACTCTTCTCTTCTGCTTGCCACACATGCCCCTATATCTCAGCCCGCTGTTGGTTAAGCGTCCTCTTGCACTCCGGAGTTTTCCAGTTTTCCAGCAGTGGAGCAGAGATACACACAGGGTAGATAACTATGGACAACTGAGCGGCAAGGATGTCGCATGCGCACGACACAATTGTGCTCACAATTACGTCTTCAGCTTTTCCCTAAGTCATTATTTCCCTGACTATCCTGATAGTTGCTAATATATATCTCTCCATTGGGTTTTAAACAATGCTAATCTTTTTGTTGGAAATAAATTTGACATTAAAGATCATAGTCTCATTAACAAAAGTAAAAACTTGTAATGCATCCTGATTATAGTCTTCCCTCTACAGACTAATTAGAATCTTGGTTCTGAAACTGTTTTTCATTTACTACAGGTATTTTAACACGTTTTTAGTAGTCGCTTTCTTGTCTATCTGTTTGCTTGGTACAATTTTGCAGCTGAATTTGACTTAACTTCCTGATGAGCTAAGGACTTGGAATGTTAAACATACCTCACACTAGTATGACAATGCATTACTCTCTCATTTCTTTGTCAGTCTGATTGGCAAAGAAGGGCGTAAAAGTTGATATGTAAGCTGCCCTACATGACTGACATGTTCTGCGGATAACATCACAATGTGTTTCAGGAGGTACATATGTGGACGGGCACAGCTGAGCAGCGAAAGCAGGGAGGAGGAGACGCTTAATAAGAGGGGGAGCAGGAGATGGACAGGTAAAGGTGGAAGGATGAGATGGACAAAGAGAAGAGGGCAATAGGGAACTGATAGATCGAGAGAGGGAGGAGGAAATACATAGAGAGAGGTGGAGGAAATGGACAGAGGTCAGAGGAGGACATGGACAGAATGAGGGGACAGGTAGAGATGGATAAATAGGAGCAGGAAGCAGAGGAGAGGGGGTGAGAAGGAGATGGTTGGAGAGGGGAGAGGAGGCGACAGAGAGTGGAATAAAAGGATAAAGGGAGAGGAAGGGGAGGTGATCAGAGGAAGGGGAAAGAGGAGACGGTCAAAAATATATGGGGGGGGGGGGGGGGGAGGGAGGAGGCGATCTACAAAGAGAAGGGGGAAGAGATGGACATAGAGAACAATCTGAAAATTTGTTATTATTAACTTTTAATAACAATGAAAATATTTGTAGGATTTGTAACGAAAAACGTTGGGTGCAAGTTATACGTAATTGAGGCATGAAGAGTTCACCTACTAACTCTTAGCTATCATATGTTCAAGGATCGCACAAATTCACTATCGAAAATTTTCGAAAAATATCTGTAAGGAATTAGGAATCTGTATAGTGCTAGGAGCAATTATTTTATGCTTCTTAGTCCGATTTAAAATCTTGTTACACAAAAAATTATTTTTATTTAAAATTATTTACGCTTTTTTAAATTTCCTTTTCTGTCACCAAGTCATTGTCTCCAAGTATACATAACACAAACAAAGGAAAAAGTGTCAGCAGCTAAACAAAGATGGGTAAGACATTTTCTGTTAACACATATCGTTCTTTGTTTCCCCAGTTTAATAATGTGCTGCTTTCTCTAGAAGTCATAGAATAGTTATACTGATACGTAAACTCATCACCAAACCCTCTTTGAATTCGAAATTTTTCGCACTCCTGATGAGGTCTAATCGTAATGAGAGAGATGAGATGCATATACATATATCAAAAAAAGTTTTGCATCATTCCCGTTCCCAGAACTCCAGAAGATAGACGGTTACTGTGGTTATTGTATCATAGACACAGTCCCTTTGACTGTTCAGTGACGTCACTACACCCTCCCAGAGATGTAAACAACCATGCATGAGAAGCGTCGATGGAGGGGGTCCGACAGCCGATAAGTTCCAGTCATTTCACCAGGAAGGAGGTACACGCCTCGTGTTTGCAGTTCAACCATGCCTAGACGGTGAACACCGCGGTTCGATAGCGTCCGCATTGTTACTTTGTACCAGGAAGGGCTCTCAACGAGGCAAGTGTCCAGGCGTCTCGAAGTGAACCAAAGCGATGTTGGTCGGACGTGGAGGAGATACAGAGAGACAGGAACTGTCGATGACATGCCTCTCTCAGGCCGCCCAAGTACTACTACTGCAGTGGATGAGCGCTACGTACGGATTATGGCTCGGACGAACCCTCACAGAACCGCCACCATGTTGAATAATGCTTTTCGTGCAGCCACAGGACGTCGTGTTACGACTCAAACTGTGCGCAATAGGCTGCAAGATACGCAGCTTTACTCCCGACATCTATGGCGGGGTCCTTCTTTGCAACCACGACACCGTGCAGCGCGGTACAGATGGGCCCAACAACATGCCGAATGGACCGCTCAGGATTGGCGTCACTTTCTCTTCACCGCTGAGTGTTGCATATTCCTTCAACCAGACAATCGTCGGAGACGTGTTTGGAGGCAACCCGGTCAGCCTGAACACCTTAGGCACACTGTCCAGCGAGTGCAGGAAGGTGGATTTTCCCTGCTGTTTTGGGGGTGGTATCATGTGGGGCCCTCGTACGCCGCTAGTGGTCATGAAAGGCGCCTTAACGGCTGTACGATTCGTGATTGCCATCCTCCGACTGATAGTGCAACCATATCGGCAGCGTACTGGCGAGGCATTCGTCTTCATGGACGACAATCGCGCCCCCATCGTGCACATCTCATGAATGGCTTTCTTCAGGACAACGACATAGATCGACTAGGGTGGCCAGCATGTTCTCCAGACATGACCCTATCGAACATGCCTGGGATAGATTGGAAAGGGTTGTTCGTGGACGACATGACCCACCAACAACTGTGAGAGATCTACGCCTAATCGCCGTTGAGGAGTGGGACAGGCTGGACCAACTGTGCCTTGGTGAACTTGTGGATGGTATGCCCAATGCAAGAGGATGTGCTCAAATGGGTCAAATGGCTCTAAGCACTATGGGACTTAACATCTGAGGTTATCAGTCACCTAAACTAACTACGTAAACCTAACTAGCCTATGAACATGACACACATCCATGCCCGAGGCAGGATTCAAACCTGGCACCATAGCAACAGCGCAGTTCTGGACTCAAGCGCCTAGAACCGCTCGGCCACAACAGCCGGCGAGGATGTGCTACTGCGTATTAGAGGTACCGGTGTGCACAGCAATCTGGACCACCAACTCTGAAGGTCTCGCTGTACGGTGGTACAATATGCAATGTGTGATTTTCAAGAGTAATACAAAGGGCGGAAATGATGCTGATGTTGATCTCTATTCCAATTTTCTGTACAGGTTCCGGAACTCCCGGAACCTTGGTGATGCAAAACTTTTTTGATGTGTGTATATATTCTGAAATATACTTACATTGACAGAATAAATTCATTGTTATTGTAGGCTTCTAGCATGGTGCCAGTTTGATTGAAACTGAGTCAAAGGCTTACTCGAAACTTTTGAATTCCAGTCTAAATGATTAGTCATTCTCATTGCTCTGTTCTAAAGGTTCAGTCATTACTTCCCAGTGGAACATTGGTTCATATATACATTTGATACCATATTGTGCCTGTATTCGAATCACAAACAAAATCTGGAACAGTGAAACCGATTAACGGTGCTAGTCCTTTACAAACATTATCTGGTCAAAAGTATCCACACACCAATCTGTAATGAGGAATTAATCGGTACAATTGGAATCATACAGCCAACCAGTTGCACGTCAAAAGTTTATTTAAACCTTTTCATAAGTTTAGACAGATATAGACCTGTCTTCCTCAGAAGAAGTAATAACACGTGTGACATAATGCGAAGAGAAACGAAGTCATAAGGTTTAGTAAATGATCTATGTAAATTCTATGGCATAACTATGAGGCAGGTGACTAAGTCTTGTGTTATTTAACACGCGTTATTATTTCTTCTGAAGATGCCAGGTTTATATCTGTCGAAACCTGGGTAAAGGTTTGAATAAACTTCTGGCATGCCACTGGTTGGCTATGTGATTTCCACTGTATCCATAACTCTACAGTTGCTGACGGCTGCCATGTTAACGATGTCTTATCATTAAATATGTTATAACCTCCCCACTATATTTGTCTCTGTCTGAAATTCAGCCCAACTTTACCTCCCACCCTATGAAAGCCTACGTATTACCAAACTGTTATCCAACTTACACTCGTATGATAACCTTTGACCAAACAGAACCTATTTTGAACTGAACTGTAACAGATCTGAATGCAGCTTGTCTTTGTATTAAAGGCACAACGGAAATGAAACAGTTATGTGCCCCTATTCAAAATTTCCACTTACCTCGCGTCTTGGCAACATTGCTGCAGATTTCTCGAAAGCGCCACAGCAAGAAGCAAGCAGGCAGCGGCTAAATTAGATTTCTGTTTCTAAATACATATTCAGTCTGTCGCATGTGGTAATGCGTAATGAAAAACGGAGGGGAGAGTAATTATTCTTCTGAAATGATAAGCCAAGACAATGATTTTGGAATGAAGTACACTATGTGATCAAAAGTATCCGGACACCTGGCTGAAAATGACTTAAACGTTCGTGGCGCCCTCCATCGCTAATGCTAGAGTTCAATATGATATGACCCGCCCTTAGCCTTGATGACATCTTCCACTCTCGCAGGCATACGTTCAGTGAGGTGTTGGAGGGTTTCTTGGAGAATGGCAGCCCATTCTTCTCGGAGTGCTGCACTAAGGAGAGGTATCAATGTCGGTCATGGGGCCTGGCACGAAGTCGGCGTCCCAAAACATCCCAAAGGACTCTGTGCAGGCCAGTCCATTACAAGGATGTTATTGTCGCTACCGGCAGTGCATTATGAACATGTGCTCGATCGTGTGGAAAGAAGCAGTCGCCATCCCTGAATTGCTCTTCAACAGAGCGAAGCAAGAAGGTGCTTAAAACACCAGCGTAGACCTGTGCTGTTATAGTGCTACGCAAAACAACAAGGAGTGCAAGCCTCCTCCGCGAAAAACACGACCGCACCATAACACCACTGTCGGCGAATTTTCCTGTCGGCCCTACACACGCTGGCAGATGACGTTCACCGAGTATTCGCCACATCTACACCCTTCCGTCGGATCGCCACATTGTGTACCGTGATTCGTCACTCCACAAAACGTTTTTCCACTGTTCAATCGACCAATGTTTACGCTCCTTACACCAAGCGAGGCGTCGTTTGGCATTTACCAGCGTTATGTGTGGCTCGACCATGAAATCCAAGTTTTTTCACCTCCCGCCTAACTGTCATAGTACTTGAAGTGGATCCTGATGCAGTTTGGAATTCCTGTGTGATGATCTGGATAGACGTCTGCCTATTACACATTACGACCCTCTTAAACTGTCGGCGGTCTCTATCAGTCAACAGATGAGGTCGGCCTGTACGCTTTTGTGCTGTACGTGTCTCTTCACGTTTCGACGTAACTATAACATCAGAAACAGAGGGCCTAGGGATGTTTAGGAGTGTGGTAATCTCGCATACAGACGTACGAGGTGCATTCAAGTTCTAAGGCCTCCGATTTTTTTTCTAATTAACTACTCACTCGAAATCGATGAAACTGGCGTTACTTCTCGAGGTAATCGCCCTGCAGACGTACACATTTTTCACAACGCTGACGCCATGATTCCATGGCAGCGGCGAAGGCTTCTTTAGGAGTCTGTTTTGACCACTGGAAAATCGCCGAGGCAATAGCAGCACGGCTGGTGAATGTGCGGCCATGGAGAGTGTCTTTCATTGTTGGAAAAAGCCAAAAGTCACTAGGAGCCAGGTCAGGTGAGTAGGGAGCATGAGGAATCACTTCAAAGTTGTTATCACGAAGAAACTGTTGCGTAACGTTAGCTCGATGTGCGGGTGCGTTGTCTTGGTGAAACAGCACACGCGCAGCCCTTCCCGGACGTTTTTGTTGCAGTGCAGGAAGAAATTTGTTCTTCAAAACATTTTCGTAGGATGCACCTGTTACCGTAGTGCCCTTTGGAACGCAATGGGTAAGGATTACGCCCTCGCTGTCCCAGAACATGGACATCATCATTTTTTCAGCACTGGCGGTTACGCGAAATTTTTTTGGTGGCGGTAAATCTGTGTGCTTCCATTGAGCTGACTGGCGCTTTGTTTCTGGATTGAAAAATGGCATCCACGTCTCATCCATTGTCACAACCGACGAAAAGAAAGTCCCGTTCATGCTGTCATTGCGCGTCAACATTGCTTGGCAACATGCCACACGGGCAGGCATGTGGTCATCCGTCAGCATTGGTGGCACCCACCTGGATGACACTTTTCGCATTTTCAGGCCGTCATGCAGGATTCTGTCCACAGAACCCACAGAAACGCCAGCTCTGGAGGGGATCTGTTCAACAGTCATTCGGCGATCCCCCAAAACAATTCTCTCCACTTTCTCGATCATGTCGTCAGACCGGCTTGTGCGAGCCCGAGGTTGTTTCGGTTTGTTGTCACACGATGTTCTGCCTTCACTAAACTGTCGCACCTACGAACGCACTTTCGACACATCCATAACTCCATCACCACATGTCTCCTTCAACTGTCGATGAATTTCAGTTGGTTTCACACCACGCAAATCCATAAAACGAATGATTGCACGCTGTTCAAGTAAGGAAAACGTCGCCATTTTAAGTATTTAAACAGTTCTCATTCTCGCTGCTGGCGGTAAAATTCCATCTACCTTACGGTGCTGCCATCTCTGGGACGTATCGACAATGAACGCGGCCTCATTTTAAAACAATGCGCATGTTTCTATCTCTTTCCAGTCTGGAGAAAAAAACATTGGAGGCCTTAGAACTTGAATGCACCTCGTATGGCACAAGTGACACGTGAATTCCGCGGAGCGCCCCATTCTGCTCTGCAACGATGTTTAATGGCTACTGAAGTCGCTGATATGGAGTACCTGTCAGTAGGTGACAGCAAAATGCACCTAATATGATAAACGTATGTTTTTCGGGGTGTCTGTATGCTTTTGATCACATAGTACATATATTGGAAAGACAGCGTAAGACTTCGCTTTATCTTCACATGCCACATTTTCTGAACAATACTATGCTTAACAGGATGAATAACAATTTAAGAAGTTTGCAATGTTAACAGAGAATTTTCATAAAATGAAGCAGCTTAACCAATCAATATATTAATCCATGATTCAGGGAAGTGGAGTTGTCGTTCTCTCAGCTCTGAGCTGTAAGCGTATTGTCATATCGCTGGCCTAGTTGTGGAGTATCTTTGCGGGCAGCCGCGCCTGTAGAGAGTCGAGCGCGGGACACGGAACTGTCATGTTGTGTTGTGGGTAGCTCTGCATGTGAGAGGCATTGTTAGTATGGAAGTTGGAGTGATGCTACAAGTGCTATTACAATAAAGTGATAAAATAAGAAAATGATTCAGAGGAAAGCGAATGAGAATAGGACATAAGTGTACAACCTTTGCTGAAATTGAAAAGGAATTTTTGCAACAATATTCGTCGAGACGGAAGTAAAATGAAGTGCGTAACAGTCTATACCAGGGTAGAAGGTTTGAGACAGGGTGTGACCAGAAATTAAAGAAATTTTTTCAAGATAATTATGGGAGGACCTTGTATTTAGATGAACCAGTGACGACAGAAGCAATAGTGTCCCTGACCATAAGTAAGCTACCTAATGGAAATCAGGAAAAGTTGCTAGCTATCCCTAAAGATGACCTGTTGTATGTGTCACAAGGAACAGGAGGAGGAAAAGATGATAGAAGAGTATCAGGGAACAATGAAACCAATACAAATACCCATTCAAGCCATGACAATAGATTTAGTGGACGACATTGGAATAATTATAATGACAGGAGACATTACGGTGGTTTCTGTGTCCATGGTGGTCACAGAAGCGACGGTGGCGGCTACGGAGATCAGAATTCAAGACACAATGCATCGGATGACCAGGTGCGAAGAGGCCGATGCTGCCAGCAGAGAGAAGTAAGCTTAATAATTAATAGATTATAGTAGGAAGCTAGAATTAAATTGAAATTTACTAAAGTGATACTGGTAGTGATTATCGTAGGAAGCTACAATTAGATTGAAATTTGCTAAAGTGATACTGATAGTGATTTTTGTTATGAACAATTTAAACCGAAAAGATGGGTGATTAATGAACTAAAGGAGAGACTAATAATTGCAACAGAACTATTTCAGAACGGAAGAGAATAAACTAAGAAAATGAAAAAAGTATTAGCAGTAACTAAAATTAAGTAATGGTTAGAGCTACAGACACAAAAAAATAGTGAAAAGTTAATACAGTTACAAAAACAATTAGTTGAAGGTACAAATATGGGTATAATTAAAAAATTAATAAAATTACAAGACTATATCTGAGTATTGGGGCTGTTACAATTGCAAATGGTGTTAAGTTTGCACTTTTGGCTCGAGTAGCTTCACTTAATACTATTCAGTTCTGTCATGTTTGTGACTGTCTTCTTTCCAGCTGCTGTCTTAATGATTACTCTGCCATCCTGAGTCCACACATTCTGAAGACCGAAATGGGATATGGCACTGTTTAAAATCTTTAGCCGTTCGTGTGTCAGATCTTCCCTTATTGTAAGCCCTGTCCTTGCTAACTTCTTCTTCTGGGTAAAGATCTCTGCCCTTTTTCGGTACGAGACAAATTTAATTATTATTGGACGAGGTTTGGTGGCACCTGGTAGTTTTCGTCCCACCCGATGGCTCCTGTCAATGTCTGCCTTGGTCACTTCAACGCCTAATTTTTCACGCGCAACCTCTATAAGCATGTTGTCCGTGTCTTCTCCCTTATTTTCTACTACTCCAAACAGTCGTAGACTATTTCGCCTTTGGTACTGTTCTAGTTCGTCAGTTGCGGCAGATAGTTTGACTTCCAACTCTCGTGCCTTTTTCTCGTATTCAGACACAGACTTTTTTAGTCCTGTAATTTCGGCAGTATTGGCCTCAACAGTTTCACGCATTTTGGCCAATAATGCTGCCGTTACAGTATCTGATATAGTGCCTGCTATCAGATCGAGATTGTTTTTATCGCGAAGCGCAGCGTTTACCTCAGAGGGACCAGCTCCGCTATACCGGGAGCCGCGGCCGCACCTTCCGCCAAGAGCAGACCCGCCGCACCTGCTGCTTCCCCGCTGCTGGACGCGCTGCTGTTCACTCTTCTGTTTACCATTTTCTCGAAGATATTGGCGGAGCACAGAAAAAAAATAGCACTACTGCACAGAACACTGTTGTTTTCACGATTTCCACTTGTACTAGACAACACTACCTGCGAGAACACCTTGGAATTCAACTAAATTTCGCCAGCCGAACTTAACACGTGTTACACTGCAGCCGCCATTATGGACCAATAACTTGAGAAAGACTAAACGAAATTTTGAGGACAAAAGATCCTGTACATACATCAAAAGGTGAGTCCGTAGAGGATGCAAAACCGAGGTTAAAGTAGATTAAAATTTGGTGAAATAGGACACGTAAGCGACTGGACTGCATACGCCATCTGACGGTCAAATTTTGGATTAATGTAAGCGCCAAAATCGATCGCCAATGAAAACTGGTGCAAAATGTTGAAATTCTGAGAGAAAAGGGGCAAGATGTAGAGAATGACGGGTTATATACAGCATCTACAAGAACCAAGAAGGAAAAATATGGGAGCAAGACCAAGAACGAAGTGCTCGGATTGAAAAAGGTGTAAAACAGGGATGTAGTCTTCCGCGCCTACTCTTCAGTCTATACACTGCAGAAGCAATGATAGAAATAAAAGAAAGGTTCAAGAGGGGGATTGAGGGAGCTGTAGAGGGTAAAAACTATGGCGTAAGAGAGAGAATAGACTATATACAGCAAATAACTGAGGACGCAGGTTGTAAGTGCTGTCTAGAACTAATGGGTTTCGCATAGTATGAGATTGTAAAGTCACAGACTATTAAAATAGTGTTTTAATGGTATAAAATTAATGTTTACTGTTAAATGAAGTATGTTAACAACAAGATATTAAGATTTCATATCAGCGCACACTCCACTGCAGAGTGAAAATCTCATTCTGCAAGATATTAACTGTTTGAATTAAAAACAGTCTTGGTTACAATTTATTCTTCGATTACAGACGCATTTGGCCTTTGTAGGGCCTCTTCACATTATCTATAGGGATAAAAAATAAAGAAAAATTAGGATATGGGCCGAGCATGCACGATTATAAATGTGAATAACGGTATGTTACTAGCCTTAACATCTTCCTTTTACAACTTCATAAACAGATCTGTGCTAGAATAAACGACGCGTCCTATATGCGGTCTCCTTTACAGATGAACCACACTTTCCTAAAATTCTCCAAATAAACCGAAGTTGACCATTCGTATTTCCTCTTACAGTCGTCACTTACTTATTCGTTGCATTTCATACCGTTACGCCCAGGTATTTAAACGACTTGACGGTGTCTACCAGTATACTATTGATTTAAATTTCCCTGGGTTGCTTAAATTATTACATGCAAATTCAGGGATTGTTCCTGCAGTACATTCACAGTATTCCCGTCCCGTCCTTATGAAACAACGCGAGGAGTAAGTATGTAAATATCTAAATACGAATTACACTTGTTTCTTGTTCAAAAGCTGTAAAACGGTGACAATGTTACTCCTACAGACCATCAGAATGTTAGGGTACAAGCGATCAACCAGAGTTCACTACACCTCCAAAACGCTAAATACCGAGACAAAGCTATTTTCTTTCATGATACAGGTGTATTTCTCTCTATGTGTTTACGCTCATGACCCGTTTCCTTTTATGATTTCGTGATCAGCTCTGATTAAAATACATTTATATCTGGTAATGACATAGGATTAATTTCTTTTGCTGAAGAGACGCTGCTTGATTGATTAAAATGGGAATTTTGAAGATGTAACACTCAGATGTTGTGGAATTCTTTTTAGCACTCACCTATATATTAAAAACCGTAATAATAATTTAACAATGCAAAAGGCGAGAAACCTCGCAGTGCATCCGTTTTCGAGATTACGTTAAATACCAAGTAAACGAATTAAATATTGAACAAAAGAGTCTCAATAGAACAGGTGAAGAAACAGATATCGAAAAAAAAAATGTTTGATGTAGAAAACTGATGATTCAGACGAGAATAGAAAGCGACACAACGATGCTGAATAACGTATGCACTACAGCAAAGCGGTCGAAAGGATTACGGTAGGAAAAAAAAACTCTTATTGGTACACTCCTGTTGAAGATACTTTATACTTGTCGCTTTTTGAGTCGTATTTCGACTTCCTTGAATTACGTGCTCACGCTAATGTCACTTTCCAATTTCGATATTACTCTGAAAATACAAAGGCCACGTGTCACACGCTCAGAGACTCATAACAGTCGCAAAGAAAGAAAAGCCACGGTTTGCGATGACGCAGACCATGCAACCGTGAAATACTGCCGCTCCTTTGGACGTTTTGTGCCACCTCCCTCGCGGCCAGGAACTGAGAAGTTCCTTTTGTGCGGACGTATGCATGTAAAGAGCGCTGTTTACACTTTTTGCATGAAAACTTTCGGTTACACTCGGCTAAAAACGCTGTCATGCGTTCCTCACATTCTGACATTTCCACAGTGGAGAAAACAGAGAATGTAAACAAAAACACAAATTTCGAAATAATAAAACGGAAGTACACTGGGCATGGGAAGTATAAAGTGTCGTATTAATTCTGCTAGAAGTCTCCACGTATTAGTGACCCATCTCCTTAATCGCAGTTATTAAATAGCTGTGATACTGGCTTTGGAGGCAGCTTATTCGAATCCTACTGGCGCAAAGAATTATCTGAATCATTAGCGGCAGTATTGTTCCTTGCGAATAGTGTAGCTAGCAGAACAAGATGTTTTTTGGGCGTGTCTTTACTTTACTCCGGTGAACGATTTGAGAATCACATGAAGGAAAGTGCACTAGAAAAATGGTTCAAATGGCTCTGAGCACTATGGGACTTCACTACTGAGGTCATCAGTCCCCTAGAACTTAGAACTACTTAAACCTAACTAACCTAAGGACATCACACACATCCATGCCGGAGGCAGGATTCGAACCTGCGACCGTAGCGGTCACGCGGTTCCAAACTGACGCGCTTAGAACCGCACGGCCACACCGGCCAGCAAAGTGCACTAGAGACTTGAGGTTGTGTTTTGGGCCGCGCTTGTAAATATTTTTAGTTCCATACATTTAAGTGCCGCATTGTGTTAAAGCTATTTGCAAGAGATTGTTAATTCTTCAGTTAGAAAGCCGCGCGAAGTGGCCGCGTGGTTTGAGGCGTAATGTCATGGACTGCGCGGCCCCTCCCACCGGAGGTTCGAGTCCTACCTCGGACATGTGTGTGTGTCTGTGTTGTTCTTAGCATAAGTTAGTTTAAGCAGTGTGTAAGTCTAGGGACCGATGACCTAAGCAGTTTGGTCCCTTAGAAATTCAGCCGGCCGCTGTGGCCGAGCGGTTCTAGGCGCTACAGTCTGGAACCACGTGACCGCTGCGGTCGCAGGTTCGAATCCTGCCTCGGGCATGGATGTGTCTGCTGTCCTTAGGTTAGTTAGGTTTAAGTAGTTCTAAGTTCCAGGAGACTGATGACCTTAGAAGTTAAGTCCTTTAACATTACGTGTGGTGTCTGTTTGTTCTCTATCGTGTCTCCCTACCACTTTCGCGCAACGACGCTCTGAGCGTGTTTTTTAGGGAATTGACTAGTTTGAACCTGGAGCCTGTTGCTGTTAAGGAGACGCCAGACCAAACATGACATGTAGAATTCAGAAGAGTTCAGTGAGACTAGCGATGATATAACCAAATACTTAATGATTTCAGCGTCAGCTCCACTGCACTCCCTGTAAAAGAATCTTAATACTAACTAAACTTAGTGGAAGGGGTTCAAGGCTTTCCTATTTTTAGTTAGCTGGTAAAATAACGTCGAAAAAGCTGTTAAGTTTACCATTGGAAATTTTATTCTACTCACAAAATATTGTTTATAAATTGCACTATTGATAAAAGGAAATGTTTTAATATAGGATGGTAAAAACCAACTGCGTTCAACAAAAATGTGAACGAATATTCCCTGAGTGGGTTTCCAAGTTTTACAATGGATCGAAGGATGACCTATGCCATATCACATCTATAATCTAGGTTTAAATTAAGTTTCACAAGAGAGAAAACTATCAAAATGATCTACAGTGACCCTCAATTATCTTTAATTACTTATCTAACTTGTCGTAAATTACAGTGGCTGATGTGGCTTCTCAATAACTATATAACAGAAAAATCATCGCGTTTCAGATTTTTACTTCAAGTGGCAAATGTGAACAACATGAGCTTTAATTGATGATCGACACTAGTATTACGTAAAAAGGGGTTTAACAGATGAGACTTCTGCAGTTCTGAGTGAAGCTTTATGCGCTGTTATGCGGCATCGCGTGCGTTCATTACCTTGTCAGTGTTCGTCAGGGGGCGGCGGCCGGCGCAGCTCCGCTCACCTCGCCGTCTCGGAAGCACCTCTTCTCCTAACTTCTCCTTACTACAATTTACCGAAGTTGGTTTAAAAAAACTATCTGGCTGTGTTTTCATCTGACCAATCAGGGTCTCAATGTTAACCTTAAGCTCCGCCTACAAAAATTCTGTCTATCCAAAGAGAAACGTTATACTTTTCGTGGTGGGGCAATGTTTTTAAAGTTTGCAACGTAACACAGACGCGAAAAAGTCTCACGCTAAAACTTGCAGCTGGTGTGGTCCTTTTAGCGTTATCGTAAGATCTATACTGTTCTTCTGGAGGGCTCTATCTTTTAACGTGGGCTGGGGGGTGGTCCTGACGTAACAGAGACGCGAAAAAGTCTCACGCTAAAACTTGCAGCTGGGGTGGTCCTAGTGGTTAGCTGGCGACGTGGGTGTCCAGTCCATCCCTTATCGTAGAGCCTTCTAGCTTAACACGGTTCTGCTCTCGGCTTCTGTTCTCGTTTCTCCCCTCAAAACTGCGTCTGTCTCACAGTGGGAAGGTATGACATGCATTTAGGCATTCTCGTGTTAGTCTGTGGTATTACATTTGCTCACTCGTTACTCATTTTACTTTGGCTAATTTAATGTCATGATTTATTCGGAGCTATGTGACATGCTACTGGATTTGCTTATCATGTCAGGGTTTCCAAGGAAGGTGTTGAATTTGCCTGACACCTTACATATCACCACCCTTCGAACTTAATTTTTGCACTGAATTTAGGCAATGATTGAATCGTTGTCTAAGTCAGTCAAAAATTATTCCTTTATCAAAATTTTGTGGCCTACTGTTCAGCTATGTTATTCTGGTACTATGCTAGTTTGTATTACTGATTTATATTTTTATCTTCTTCCACATTATTCTCAAAAATGACAAGAGAAGAATATTTTTATGCTATTATTAAGTTTTAATTATTTTCTTTCTTTATTTAAGTGTGAAGTTTGTTTTTTAAGAAGTTTGTTATCGAAAGTGAGGAGTCTTTCACATCGATTTTCTTAGAAATATATTTTTTTTTATAAATGTAGTAATTAAGTAAAATCTATTCCTAACACATTTTCTAAATATCATGTACAAGTAAAATGTTTTTGTTTCTAGACACTCATTTCAACATTGTTACACTAACAAATAAGAATTATTTCCAAGAATTGCTTTGACAAAGAAATATATATACACAAGTATTGAGATATTATCCTAACAAATGGTGCAAATGTAAAAAAAAAGGGAAAACATCCAACAAGATAATTTTTTATTCTTTGTTTTTGTAAGGAGAAGATAAGTAAAATATAGTTATTCTTTTATTTTTATGAGGAGAAAATAAGTGGCATATAGTTTTAGCGTTTATTATGCCTTACTTTTGTTCTTTATATACTGTCCATTTCAGACTTATTTTTATTGATAGTCTATTTTTTACTTTAGTCCATAGTCAATGATTGTTATTTTGTAGTTTATTAGCTGTCTGGTGTGCTTAACTTACTTAGTTTTTCACACGTTTCTTTTGTACAATTCCTACATCACGTAATTTGATTTCACACATTCACACAATCCCATGAATGTTTAAGCATGAGGTTGGCGAATGTTTTTGCATGAAGGTGGTGGACTTGAGCGAGTTGGATGTGGGCAAGTATTTGATGTACAGCTTTGTTCGTCGTTCCTTGTTGGCTTTGCAAGTGTGTGTTGCTGTTGTGGAGGTCCCATAATGGAATGGAGCTGTGAGTGCAGAATCTCGTGGTTTACTGGCTTTGTATGCATGAAAGTCATCGTTATGTGTCGCTGAAAGCGGTCGTTTTTCGTTGTAGTACTTCGCAGACGACTAGTTTACAATAGGATAGAGATTTGGGAAGGTATGTCGTCTATTGTTCAGCCATCTTCTTTCATGGTCTCAATCTTGCGAATCTTCAACTTCTGTTCTTCCTTCTTTTTCTCTGCTTCTTACTTGCTTCTTGGTTCTTCTCTGGGCAGGATATGGAAATATTTATTGATAACTAGTCGCTTTGAAGTTCTCCTCTTAGTAAAACTTTGATAAATTGTTTGGGTGTCCCATTTTTACGTTGTGGAAGTTTTCTTCAGTTTCGTGCATCAGCGTGCTGTTTAATAGCGGTAGTGTTACTTTTACACATATTTTTTGCCAGTGGTGGCTTGCCCAAGCCGTCTTCTCATCGGGCCATTTTTTGCTTGCCCTGCTGAGTCGGGGCGTTCAAAGTCACGGGGTTTACGAGCAGTGAAAGTCCACTGTTTGCTTGTCAGTCCCAAGACCCGCTTGGCTTTCCGTGTTCTGTCACAGCTGGGTTCCCCTTAGCGGGCAGATTTACGGCCCACTTCCGATACAAGGGCCCTCTGTTGGTCTCACTGTCCTTTCCTTTCTCTCGGCACTTCTGCCTTGTAGGAATCGTGTCTTGCTAATTACGTCCTTTCCTTTCTTGATACTTCTCTCGTTGCAACTAGTGGGTCACTGCATCTCGTCCTTGCTGGAGTTTTTACGATGGTTCTTACAAAAAGTTTTACTTATAATCATCTAACATATGTCTATTACCTACATTGTTTTACGCCTTCTTAAAAGCTTTACAAATTTCAGCGCCCTTTCCATGTTACAATTCTAAGATATTTTGAGTTTTAACGTCTACAAGAATCCTCAAATTCTTTTTTTATTTTTGTGTAGTGTCGTGGTGTATAGCATTTTAGTATTTCATGCTGTTAGACTATCTATGCTCTATCCCTTCACCTTAATCTATGGAAGTATTGGTGTTATTTTTGTTTTCGTTTTTATTGAAACTACTTTCTTTTCCCCACCTTCCTCTCTCTTCATTCTTCTTTCTCCTGACGATCTTATCTGCAACATAATCTTGAAATATAGTACTGATTATTTACCAGTAATAAAATTAATCTTCAAACCTTTTGGTATGGCTCAGATGGTGAAGTCCTAAGGTTTTGCCTGTTTTTGGGTTCATTAGTTCCACAGCATTATCATGAGCAATTCGGCTAATTATGACAGGTCCTTTGTATGCAGCGTAAAACTTATGTATTTTGTGTTTCTGTTTGCTGGAGAGATAGTGTGTTTTTACAAATACTTTCTGGCCTACTGAGAATGTTCCTTTAATTGCTGTTCTATCTCCTCTTTCTTTTCTTTTAATGGCTGCCTTTCTGATGTTGGAGAGTGCTGTTGCTATGACTTGTTTGTGCTGTCTACGTGGCACAATAGGAAATCTAACATTTTCTCTGGTTATGTTTGGGGGTTCAATATTTTTAAGTACAGTAACTGGAGGCAGTAGTGTAGTGATATGTGGCATTTCATTTATTACTTCTTGAAAATCTTTGAGGTATATATCCCAAGTGTTGTGTCTTTTGCCTGCATATAATCGGCATAAAGTGCCTATGTCCTTCATAGATCGTGCTGCTGGATTTACGCTAGGTTTGTACTTTGATATGTAGATGGGTTTTATTTTGTGTTGTTTTAACATGTTCTACCATTGCACTGATTTGCATTGTGGGCCATTATCCGAAATTATTCGTTCCACTCGACCTACTTGTCTGAGAAAATCTTGTCTAAATGCTTTACTTATAATAAGACCTGTTGCCAGTTTTAATGGTGTCAAGGTAACGTATTTAGAAGTAAGTTCCAAAACGACAAATATGAAAATATATCCAACTTTTGTGCGTGGGAGGGGCCCCATCAAATCTGTTGCAGCTATTTGTTTTAATCTTTTAGGGATTATTGGAAACATAGGTGGTTTGGTTTGGAAAGTGACGTGTTTAGCCCTCATACATTTTTTGAATTTGACTAATGCTGTTCTAATTCGTCTTTCCATATTAGGAAAATGGCTTGTTTGTTTTATTTTTAAAAAGCATTGGTCCAAAGTGGCCATTACTTAAATGTGTATACCATATGTACTTATTAATTAGTTCATCTGGGATATAAATTAACCATTCATTCGTTGCAACATTTCGTCTAAAAAATAAAACATTGTTTTTTACGAGATAGTACTGTCGAATGTCTGGAAAATCCTTACTTCTCCACTTGTGTTTGAGTCCTAGTATTTCGGGATCCTTGTCCTGTTCTTTGCCTATGTTTTTCAATGCTGTCGTAATGTAGTTTTCGAAAGGTACTTGTTTCATATAGTACATTGTAAACTGGTCTTCTGCTGCTTCCAAACCTATGTTATTGGATGCACCCTGTGGACATCGTGATAAAGCATCTGTTATACATTTGCTGGTCCTGGTATGTGTGTAATAGTGAAGTCAAATTCTTGTAGTATTAACATCCATCTGGCTAACCTCCCATGAGTTAGTTTGGCGGATAACAGAAATTCTAATGCTTTGTGGTCAGTGCATACTTTTGTTTTTCTTCCGAATAGGAAGTATCGAAAACGTTGGAAGCCCCATACAATGGCCAATGCTTCCAGCTCCGTGACTGAATAGTTTTTTTCGCTTTTTGTGAGTACCCGACTGGCAAATGCAATTGTTCTGTATGATCTTAGTCCTGCCTGTTCGTATTCTTGGAATAAAACAACTCCTAAACCTGTTTTCGCGCTATCAGTGGCCATACAAAAATTTTTGTGTTAGATCAGGATGTGCTAAAATCGGTGCTGTTGTTAGTGCGTTTTTCACTTTTAAAAATTCTTCATTGGCTTGTTGATCTCATACCCATGGCATGTTTTTTCCAGTCAATGCACATAGGCGTGGTGTTGCGAGAGAGTCGTTCCAAATAAATTTTTTATAGAATCCGGTGAGACCTAGAAATCCTCTGAGAGTTTTCTTATTATATGGAGTACAGAATTCTTTGACTGCCGTTATTTTTTCTGGGTTGGGCATTACCCCTTTCTCAGAAATTATGTGTCCTGGAAATTTGACCTCTCGCCTTCCAAATTTGGATTTTGTTATATTTACTGTCACCCCATGCTCTTTCATGATCTGTAAAAACTGATTTAATGTGTCGTTGTGATGTTCCCAAGAGGGTTCTGCTATAATCACATCATCAACATAACAAGTAATTTTTTGTAAAATTTCAGGACTGAGTATAGTATTATATCCCCTAATAAACGCTGATGATGATATGTGTAAACCAAATGGCAATCGTTTAAACTGGTAACATCTACCGAATACGATAAATGCTGTAAATTTTCTATATTCTGGTGCCAATTGTATTTTCCAGAAACTACTCCATAAATCAATTGATGAAAATATCTTAGCACCATGGAAGTTTTGTATCAATTCCTCTAATTTTTCTGGGCGATCTGTCTCAGTGATTACGATTGTGTTGATCTGTCTGGAATCAAGCACTAACCTGATGCTCCCATCTCGTTTTTGTACAATATGGAGCGGGCTGTTATATGTGGAGGTAGCTGGTTCAATAATATCGTCATCTAACATTTTAGATATCTCCTGGAATACTTTATTCCTGTAGCTTAATGGGATTGAATAGGGTGGCACTCTAAATGGTTTGTGCTGTTTTACTTAAAACTTGTACTGAAAGTGTTTAATACTGCCAGTCTTAGGTAAAAATGCCTCTGCTTTATCTCGTAAAATACCCTCTAATTCTCTTTTACTGTGTTCCGAAATACCTTGAACTTCTTGCAATTTTTCGTCGATTTCTTTATGGACTTCTAACATGAGTTGAGGCGATTCTCCCTTTTGTGCATACCATTCTAATTCTTCATCCTCTTTATCTCGCATCATTCTTAATTGTTTGTTTATAACTGGTATTTCTTCTAATTTTAGCTTTTGCTCAAAGAGAAGTGTGACATTCCAGAATGTTACGCTACCTTTCCACATATCTATTATCGCTTATCTCTCATTAAAAGAATCTGCACCTATAATCAAATCTACAGTTAGTTTAGGTATAATCACGAAGTTGGCTTGGATCTTTTGACCTTGACACGAAAGAGTTAACCTTGCTTGTCTCGTAACTTCCGCAGCATTGTTTCTAATAGGATCTCTTACTTTAATCTTACGCTGGCAATTCCTCATTGGCATTACACTGCATGAATAAATTTTCTGAGATCGCAGTCAGTTCACTTCCGCTATCAATTACAATATTGACTGGGATATGCTTTACCATGGCCTTCACAATCGGTTGAATTTGAAAGGGTTGGTTCTGTTCTTCTTCTTCTTGCATCAACTAATCCTCCACCGAATCATACATGAGTCTTTTAAGGAATTTTCCTTGTGAATTCGAACTTTCTGTAGGATGAGCTTCGACTGCTACTTCTCTTTTATTTCCTCTTCTCTGTTTCTTCCGTCATTAACGCTTTCTTCAACATCCTCTACTTTTTCCTCATCCTCGTCTATCTTCTCCTTCTTCGTCGCTACTTCCACATAATCGCTTCTAAATGCTCTAATTATCGCTTCATAACTTCCTTCACTATATACGTTGGGTTGTGTGCCCACTCGTAGCTGATTTCCAACTTCTGTCGACTGCGCACTATCCTCATTGAATTCGCTTTCCCTGGTTTCCATCTCAAATAGCTCTGCAGTACACATTACTTCTTTCTTTCCTCCTACATTCGTTGTGCATGCCTCTGGTAATTCATCTTCCTCGTCAGTATTCTCCCAATTAATTTCGTCCCAACACGATATTGTTATTTTAGTGTCTTCGTTTTCATCTGGTCCCTGCGGATTTGTTTCTTCCTTCTTCTCTTCTCGTGATAAGATTTTTACTTCTCTGTTCAAGGTGCTGCAATTTTCCTGGATCGGTGCGTCATTCTCTTTGGCATGAGCGCTTAGCTGTCTATTCGAACGTTTATCGGAGTTTGGTGGTCTTACCTCCACCTCTTCTATCTGTATTCTCTTTTCTTGTTCAGCTTGTTAATAGTGGTTTCTTTGTTGATAATTTGTCGGTCTATTGGTTCTCCAGTACCCGTTCCGGTTGTCGTTATTCCCTCTGTAATAGTTGCCGTTCCTGGGTGAATTGTAGTTATTGCCATATTCTCTTCTAAATCCATAACCGGTTCTTTCTTGAAATCTATTGTCGTTTCCTGGTGCGAAGTTATCACATGGTTCGTAATTATTATTTCTTCGTACTGTGTCTTGTGGATTCCACTGCTTTTTGCTTTCGTTTTCACGTGCGCTTCGTCTTTTTCTTGCGTCATCTTCCGAAAATATGAACTCTAGTTCCCTTAGAATACCTTTAAATGCTTCGACGTCATTGCCTCCGCGACATACTAATGATTTCTGGTATTTTAATGGTAGCTTCATCGCGCATAATTTAATCAACTCTCCGTCACTGTATGGTACATCTAAGCATTGATTTTTCTTTGCCATTAATTCGAAAAATTTCACGGGACTCTTTTCTCCTGAATTTTCAAAATATGGGTTCTGTGCCGGCCGGTGTGGCCGTGCGGTTAAAGACGCTTCAGTCTGGAACCGCGTGACCGCTACGGTTGCAGTTTCGAATCCTGCCTCGGGCATGGATGTGTGTGATGTCCTTAGGTTAGTTAGGTTTAATTAGTTCTAAGTTCTAGGCGACTGATGACCTCAGAAGTTAAGTCGCATAGTGCTCAGAGCCATTTGAACATTTGGGATCTGTAATAAATCGTACTTCACTCTGTTCTGTGCATCGCTGGACCAATATCGTGAGAGAAACTTCTCTCTGAAATCTTCGTACGATCGTCATGTCGCTGCAACATTTTGCATGGTTTCTGCGACTGTTCCTGACATGTGTGCACATATAAAGTCTAATTTGTGTGCTAGCGTCCAGTGTTCTGGTAATCCTACTCGGAATTGATCATTAAAAGTTCGTGGATGTAATGAGTTTCCTTGTCGAAAGTGTTGAAATTTTCTGACTGTGAGGAAATGATCGTTGTCGTACTTCGCCATAGTTCCATATGAAATTCGCGATTCTTCGCCACTTTTGTTTCTGATCATTTCTCCCGTCGTGTTTTCCGGATGTGGTATATCCATTGGATATTGTCCACTGTAACTTTCGCTTACCCTTGCGCAGTATCGTTGGAGTGGTACGCAATAATTATCTTCCATCGGATGTGAACGTGTAGCTGAATGCATTGCACTGTACTCTTCGCGACCTGGCTTTCCATTGTCAGGTATTGGTTCGGTATCTTGTCTGGCTAACCTTGCTGCTTCATTGCACGATCCAAACTGTCTTGAAACATACATTTGTGGTTTCGCATGTGTTTGTGATGACGTTTGTTCATCAAGAATTTCGAAACGTGTTTGTTGCTGTGCAGGCTGTCTGATTTCACGTATGTTACTTTCCGCCTGTGACTGGAATCGCAAATGCGTCATATCTTCGTTAATTGCTTGTTTTTCCGGTGCTGTTACAGATATGGATGTGGTTGCAGACTCTGTGCTTGTTCGATCCTGTTCACTACGCTCTTCAATAGTTTGCAACAATTCTGTTCGCAATTTATGAAATTGTCGCTTCGTTTGCGCTTTTATTTTGACTATGCGGTTATCATATCTTTTCAGCGTTGCTTTTGTGATACGTTTGTGTAACACACTGTTTTCAACAATTTCACGCGCTGTACCTGCCGCTTGTCTAGTAATTTCGTTTATCTGTTTCTCTAGTTTCTTGACTTCTCCCTGGGTGTTGTTACGTAATGTTTTGATCTCGTCCTGAATGTCATTACGCAATGTTTGTACGTCGGCTTGTACCTTGTCAATGTCTGTTCTCAACTGATTGTGACCTGTTATTAAGTTTCCTATCACTTATCGAGATTATTTTGCCTCGTCTTCAATATGACTTAGGTGTAACTGATTTTTTTTGTTTTGTTCTTTAATCTCACGCATTTGTCTCGTGATTTCTGCAATTTGGTTCGTCGTTTCTGCATTCTGAATTTTAATTTGGCTCGCAGTTTCTTTATTTTGTCTTGTCATGGTTTACGTCATTAATTGTAATAATTCTGCCAGATTGGTGGGTCCTATTGCGTTTTCTTCCGACGTCCTACGCTCTGTGTTTTCGCCCAAGTGTTGGTTTGCAACCGATTGCATTGAACTGTGCGGTGACACGTTTCTGCTCGAATTCCTTGTACTCTGTGGTGAGGGAGCTCTGATTACTTGTACTATGGGTTCTACGTATTCAAGACGCAAGTTAGAATCCTCATCGCCTGTCTCTCTACTTTCCTGCTCCTCTGTCGTATGCTGACTTACGTTTTCTATGCCTTGACGTACATTATCCTCGTTATGGTGCGTTATATGTCCTATTTCTCGCGATACTGCATCGCCTGTTGTACTGTCCTCTGTTCTCTGTCCATTCTCATGCTGGGTCTCTACCTCAATTCGGTCAAGGTCTCGATCTGCCATTGCTAATCTTTCCGAATCCTTTATTTTATGTTTTAAAAGCAATTCACGCGCCCTACTTTGCGTCAACATGCGCTCATACGATCTCACGCGTTTCATAAACTTTTTGTTCACACGACTTGACACTACCAAGACTGACAATCCATTCACTTACTTGTTGGGTCAGAACCAACTTGTCAACGATGTATCCGCCACCTGTGCGCTTGCATTGGAGAGAAAACTTAATTCTAACAATATTAAAATTCATAACTTAATTATGCTGTTGTCTCTGCTAGAATGTCTATCTATTGAATACTTTATTACTATCTATCGCTGCAGCTACTGTTTTCGACTATTTATATCGTTCAAAAAAATTTTTTTTACTATGAACATTTTTAACAGGATATTTTTCTGACCTAGTTAGGTATGTGGTCGACCTTCAATCATGGTATTTTACCATCCTGGCAGGGTCGCCATTTTTTAACATTATGTGTGGTGTCTGTTTGTTCTATATCGTGTGTCCCTACCACTTTCGCGCAACGACGCTCTGAGCGTGCTTTTTAGGGAATTGACTAGTTTGAACCTGGGACCTGTTGCTGGTAAGGAGACGCCAGACCACACATGACATGTAGAATTCAGAAGAGTTCAGTGAGACTAGCGATGATATAACCAAATACTTAATGATTTCAGCGTCAGCTCCACTGCACTCCCTGTAAAAGAATCTTAATACTAACTAAATTTAGTGGAGGGGGTTCAAGGCTTTCCTATTTTTAGTTAGCTGGTAAAATAACGTCGAAAAAGCAGTTAAGTTTACCATTGGAAATTTTATTCTACTCACAAAACATTGTTTATAAATTGCACTATTGATAAAAGGAAATGTTTTAATATAGGATGGTAAAGACCAACTGCGTTCAACAAAAATGTGAACGAATATTCCCTGAGTGGGTTTCCAAGTTCTACAATGGATCGAAGGATGACCTATGCCATATCACATCTATAATCTAGGTTTAAATTAAGTTTCACAAGAGAGAAAACTATCGAAATGGTCTACAGTGACCCTCAATTATCTTTAATTACTTATCTAACTTGTCGTAAATTACAGTGGCTGATGTGGCTTCTCAATAACTATATAACAGAAAAATCATCGCGTTTCAGATTTTTACTTCAAGTGGCAAATGTGAACACCATGAGCTTTAATTGACGATCGACACTAGTACTACGCAAAAAGGGGGTGTAACAGATGAGACTTCTGCAGTTCTGAGTGAAGCTTTATGCGCTGTTATGTGGCATCGCGTGCGTTCATTACCTTGTCGGTGTTCGTCAGGGGGCGACAGGCAGCACAGCTCCGCTCACCTCGCCGTCTCAGAAGCAACTCTTCTCCTAACTTCTCCTTACTACTATTTACCGAAGTTGGTATAAAAAAAACTATCTGGCTGTGTTTTCATCTGACCAATCAGGGTCTCAATGTTAACCTTAAGCTCCACCTACAAAAATTCTGTCTATCCAAAGAGAAACGTTATACTTTTCGTGGTGTGGCAATGTTTTTAAGGTTTGCAACGTAACAGAGACGCGAAAAAGTCTCACGCTAAAACTTGCAGCTGGTGTGGTCCTTTTAGCGTTATCGTAAGATCTATACTGTTCTTCTGGAGGGCTCTATCTTTTAACATGGGCTGGGGGGTGGTCCTGACGTAACAGAGACGCGAAAAAGTCTCACGCTAAAACTTGCAGCTGGGGTGGTCCTAGTGGTTAGCTGGCGACGTGGGTGTCCAGTCCATCCCTTATCGTAGGGCCTTCTAGCTTAACACGGTTCTGCTCTCGGCTTCTGTTCTCGTTTCTCCCCTCGAAACTGCGTCTGTCTCACGGTGGGAAGGTATGACATGCATTTAGGCATTCTTGTGTTAGTCTGTGGTATTCCATTTGCTCACTCGTTACTCGTATTACTTTGGTTAATTTAATGTCATGATTTATTCGGAGCTATGTGACATACTACTGGATTTGCTTATGTCAGGGTTTTCATGGAAGGTGTTGGATTTGCCTGACACCTTACAGTCCCATAGTGCTCAGAGCCTTAGAAATTCACACACATTTTTTCAGTTACAGAATTTTATGGTGAGTAAAATTCTATACACTCTGGGTGGCCAAGTCATTCACTCAGATTGTCCAGAATGTACTTCAAACCAATCGTGAGGATTTGCGGCTCAGTGTCATGGCACATTGTCATCCATAAAAATTCCATCGATGAATGGCTGTGAATGGTGTGCAAGCCGAATATAACCATTTCCAGTCAGTGATGGGTCTGGTTGAACTAGAGCACCGAGTCCATTCCTTGTAAACCCAGCTCACAACATTATGGAGCCATCAGCAGCTCGCACAGTGCCTTGTTGATAACTTGGGTCCATGGCTTGCTGGCGTCTGCGCTACACTCGAACCCTATCATCAGCCCTTACCAACTGAAATCGGGACTAATCTGATAGTAAAGCGGTCTAGGGTCTAGAGTCCAACCGATATAGTCAGTCATGAGCCCAGGAGTCGCACTGCAGGCGATTTCATGCTGTTACTAAATGCACTTGCGTCGGTCAACTGCTGCCACAGCACATTAAGGCCAAATTTCGCAACACTGTCCTTATAGGTACGTTCGTCGTACGTCCCACATCGATTTATGAGGTTATTTCACGCACTGTTACACTATGTGATCAACAACATTCGGCCCCCAACTGTTTTCATATTAGGTCCATTGTGCTGCCACCTACTGCCACGTACTCCGTATCAGCGACCTCAGTAGTCATTAGACATTGTGAGAGAGCAGAATGGGGCACTCCGCGGAACTCACGCGCTTCGAATGTGGTCAGGTGATTGGGTGTCTCTTGTGTCATACGCCTGTACGCGAGATTTCCACACTCCTAAATATCCCTAGGTCCACTGGTTCCGATGTGATAGTGAAGTGGAAACGTGTAGGGACACGTACAGCACAAAAGCGTACAGGTCGACCTCGTCTGTTGACTGACAGAGGCTGCCGACAGTTATAAAGGGTCGTAATGTGTAATAGGCAGACATGTATCCAGACCATCACACAGGAATTCCAAACTGCCTCAGCATCCAATGCAAGTACTATGACAGTTAGGTGGGAGGTGAGAAAACTTGGATATCATGGTCGCGCGGCTGCTCATAAGCCACAACGTCGGGTGCAGTGACGAATCACGGTACACAATATGGCGATCCGATGGAATGGTGTAGGTATGGCGAATGCCCGGTGAACGTCAACTGCCAGCTTGTGTAGTGCCAACAGTAAAATTCGGAGGCGGTGGTGTTATGGTGCGGTCGTATTTTTCATGGAGGGGGCTTCTTGCTGTTTTGCGTGGCACTATCAAAGCACTGGCCTACGATGATGTTTTAAGCACCTTCTTGCTTCCCACAATTGAAGGGCGATTCGGCATCTTTCAACACGATCGAGTACCTATTCACTATTCACAGCCTGTGGTGGAGTGGTTACACGACAATAACATCACTGTAATGGACTGATCTGCACAGAGTACTGTCCTGAATCCTAGAGAACACCTTTGGGATGTTTTGGAACGCCGTGCCAGACCTCACCGACCGAAATTGAGACCTCCCTTCAGTGCAGCACTCCATGAAGAATTGGCTGTCATTCCCCAAGAAACCCTCCAGCACCTCACTGAACGTATGCCTGCGAGAGTGGAAGCTGTCGTCAAGGCTAAGGGTGCGCCAACATCATATTGAATTCCAGCATTACCGATGGAGGGTGCCGCGAACTTGTAAGTCATTTTCAGCCAGGTGTCCGGATACTTTTGGTCACATAGTGTTACTCTGACAATTCTACGCAAACGCCGCCGATCTCGGTCACTAAGGAAAGGCCGTCGGTTACGGCCTTGTCCGTGGTGATAGGGAATGCCTGAAATTTAGTGTCCTCGGCTCTGTCTTGACACTGTGGTTCTCGGAATATTGAATTCTGTAACAATTTCCGAAATGGAAGGTCCTATGCGTCTTGCTCTAAATACCAGTCCGCGTTCAGTCTGTTAATTTCTCGTCGTGCGGCTATAATCACGCCGATATCTTTCCATATGGATCACCAGAGCACAAATGGCGGCCAGTGCCCTGCCTTTTCATATCTTGTGCAGGCGATGCTACCGCCATTATCTATAGAGATAACAAAAATAAGCAAAAATCAGGGTATGGTCCTAGTATGCACGATTCTAAATGTGAAAATGGAATTGTTACTAACCTTAAAAGTTTCCTTTTACGACATTTTAAAAAGTATAAAATGCCATAAAACGTCTCTGTACTAGACTACACCACGCGTCAAAATAGATAAATCCGCAGAGGCCTAATCAGAAACAACTGGTGCGATATCGTGTAACGGGAGGACACAGTTCTAAATAAATAATGAAACTGAACGAAACATACCTTAATAAAGCCGTAGCAAGAGGCCATAATAGTGCGACGGTGTACTCATACAGAAGTGTACACACGTTAACAGAATACACAGCCGACCGGGGTGGCCGAGCGGTTCTAGGCGCTACAGTCTGGAACCGCGCTACCACTACGGTGGCAGGTTCGAATCCTGCCTCGGGCATGGATGTGTGTGATGTCCTTAGGTTAGTTAGGTTCAAGTGGTTCTAAGTTGTAGGGGAATGATGACCTCAGAAGTAAAGTCTCATAGTGCTCAGAGCCATTTGAACCAGAATACACAGAGGCGCCGCCGCAGGCTCAGGACAGGGGCGTCAAGCGGGAACACAGGCGGAGCGACGGAATGAGACCTGAGGACACACACATAGGTGGCGATCAAAGCAGTTGCGTGACATTCAGCACATTTAATGTTTGCAAAAAGCATCCAAAATGGATGAATCGCTATAATAAAATTAAGAGGTTACATTAAATCAAAACATAGTTGGACATAAAGGGAAACTTTGCGAGTACATCATTGCTCCATTCTGGCCCGCTGATGCGACGTTATTAAGATACTTTTCGTTCAGCTTGATTATCTGTTTAACTTATTATCACGCCGTTCCACGCTATTATCTTAGTTGTTTTTTACTAGGTTTCTGCGATTTATCTGTTTTGACGCGTTCTTTAATGTAACACAGACCTGTTTTATCCTTTTTAAAATGTAAAATGAAAATCTGAATGTTACTAACAATTCCTTATTCGTATTTGGAATCGTGCATGCTGTCGCCAGACTAATTTTTGCTTATTTTTTGCATCCTTGTCGATGATATGAAGGTGCCCCACAAAGGCGAAGCGTGATGTTAAAAAATAATGAATTGCAACAAAGACTGGTTTTAATTCAAATATTCAACATACAGTTGTTGTACCAGGCAGCCTAATGGAGTGAAAGATAATTTACTAAAATGTGCAGTGTGTGTACCACGACATGCATCTCTGGCTGCGGAGTGTGTAGACATGCTGTAGGGTGTTCCTTTAGGCGAAGTGCATTGTTAACATTACATTGAATACAGGTAGAAGTTATTATTAATAGTAACGCAAGAAACCCATTTGGAAAGAATCTACACAACTCGTTGCACACTGTTCTACACTGCTAGAGGGGACATTCATTCTGTCATCCTGTACGGCAGTTGTGGCGTTCTTTCGAGGAAGGCAACTTCGCCCATAACAAGCGATGCTCGCTTTCCAGTTTAAACACAAATAGTACCTCCGCAGCATTTCCTGTCCATTTCTGATATGTGACTAAACAAAATAATCTCACTGATGCTCTCTGTGTGTAGGATATTTAATGTAGTTCAATTTTGTACTGAGAAACATTTTCGCTAGAAGCCGCAGTACGAGTTACTCAAGAAAATGGTAAAAAGTGACCTTTAAACGACCCACGCCCCTTGCTCTCGCTTATACCCCAACGATAGGGATTATTAGTGTGTTGTTCAGGACACTCCCCCCTACCACTGAACAAAAATTTGCGACTACAGTTTTTTTTCTCCTATTTTTCTTTCATTGACTGAACAACTTGATCTACAATAGATTATAGTAAATACATTACGGACAAATCGAGTAACACTTTGTCAAGTCAATGTTTATCGAATACTTGATTTTGGTCGAGGCACTTTGAGAGAAAGGCATTCTAGAAAGCATTACACAGAATTTTTAGACAACTACTGTTTTTCCTGGGGAAATACGATCTTGTGGAGTAACTTCTCCATCATGTGACAGCCATTTATTGCTTGATAACATTTGTATTCCGCTATGAATTTCAGTTATCTCAACACGAAGAGAATGCGACTTATGACATTTGTACATTCTTTGTCAGTGTGTGTGTCGAGGCGTTATTCTCAGCACCTTCTGCAGTCAAAGCACATTCGTAGGTATTTTATCATTCTTTAAAAATTTACAGATATCATGTTGGCGATTGAGATGTGTGTCGTGTGTGGCTTTACAAAAACTGAAAAATCGGTTGCAGTAACTGCCTCCTGAATCTCTCGCTTTTGCAACCTTTGATCCTTATTTGTTTATCGATACAAAAACGAAAATGTGCCCTAACCATAACATGAAAACATTAAAATGATTCAAGCAGGAATCGATCAAACCCTGAAATCATCAACAATGGGTTCGAACAGTTTGTTTCTGATAAAAAAGACCATTTTAGCAGATTTGGCGAGATTGATGAGTAGCTCGCGACAGATTCTTTGCAAGGGGCGTGAAAATGAAGATTCCATCTACGTAGACATAGGAAATAAACTGGAAATTGCAAATGATCTTCAGAACGGGGCATCAAGCTCATCTGGACTACAATAAATTATTTAGATGAAACGAAAGCAGTAGGAGTATATTGTTGAGGTTGTAGCCGATTGTCAGAGTAAATTTTTAGGGCATAAAAAACACAGTAAAGAGCAAGAATTACTAAATAATCCGTTTTCTCATCATATTTGCACCACAAACATTGTACGTAGTAGTATTAAAGATTGAATAATGAAGGTTATTGATATAAACGTAACAAACAAGTTGAAATTAGCGACTTCATTATAATATTTTTTGAGATGAACCGTAAATGAATTTTTAATGTGATTGTTTTCTTTGTTCCGAATCATAGGACCCATGGCCACGGCTTCTTCTCTTCCTATGGAGCCCAAATTACGAACAATTCACTCTTTTGTCCAACAGAACCAAAGAAAAAAATCAAAATTCGAAAAATAAGGGCTACCCAGAAACCGAAAATCCATTGATATGTGTGTACCTAAGGAACAATATTGAATAACGATATATGGGCTGATTGTAAACCACAAAAGACGGAAGTTTTAAGGGTGTTATTATTAACGTCCGTGTTCATCAGGTACATTTTAGTGATGTGAGATAAAGTATGTGTTGAGGCTAACCTGTGATGATTCAATATATATCGCTGGTGTGATTGTCGATTGTTTCATGTTTATTTACTCTGTCGTTATCTCGAAAATATTCGTAATTAATTCTGTTACTTGAGTCTCTGTTTTGTTGAAGTATAATAATGAGTAAAAGTAAAGTTATTAGAAATCCTCTGAAGGCTTTTAAGAAAAGGAGAAATGTTGGAAAGCCAAAGGTATGTGTTATTACTGTAAACAAAAAAGACGATAACCAAGTGATTGAACCTAACCTCTCAAGTACAGCTGCCCATAGCAGTCAAAGTGGGAAAGAAAATACTTCACAGAAGAAGCTTGGTTCAATGAGTGAAAACTATGAATGTTTTATGGGCGAATCGGATGTGAATGAAATATTTGATATGTCGGTTCTCAAAGGAATTTTTTCAAACTGTGTAAGATGTATTCATTGTAGTGAAGTTGGTCTGGAACTCTCCATATAAAGCACGTAGGACTTGCTAGTGAAATACAACTGAAATGTGATAAGTGTTCATACATGACCACCTCTTGGAACAGTGTTGCAGTAACTGCAACTGAAGAAAATGGTAGCAAAATCTACGAACACAACAACGAGCGATGCTTGCTTTAGACAAGGAACGCCTTCGGGCTGCAGACAGGGCTGTAAAGAGTCTAGAAATACAAGCAAGAGTAAACAGGAGGAGGAACAGGAGGAAGCTGGAGGAGGAGTTTGCAGAGGATGAAGATAATCCATCCTATGGACCTGGAATGCACTAAAAAGTTAATCCAATCTTTGTCGCTCGATTCCCAAAACTTTTATTTTCTCATACTAATTACATGTTTTCTAAGGATCTTCCAAACATATTTGTTTCAAACTTTCAGTAAATGTTATACAGTACCTTCTGCATAATGTAACACAGCCTTTTTCCAAAAAACTATATATTTTTGAATATATAAATAAAAAATTGCAAAAAAATGTCTTGAATTTTCATTTCAATTGAAAAAAAATCATCTTTAATAACTGAACTAAAATTTTGTAAAATCCCTGTGTTAAGTTGTAGCCCATATTCCAATAAATAATCTGTAAAAAGTTCAACTTCCTACCTCAAATACTTTGTGAGGAAAGATGTAATTTATAAGCGTTATTTTAACATTGCAAGTATAGGGCGCTCCGGAGCCCCTTAAGGAGAAGCAGAAATGAAGTTAGCGACAATCGTAACATCAGAATTGGGGACCAAGCTGTAGAAGTGAAGGAATTTTATTTGTTTGGGAGCAAAATACAGCATTACGTACAAAGCTAACAAGAATACGCAAATACGTTTTTGTAGTTGGATGGAAGGAGATCCAAATTTTCGGGTTTTATAGGCAAGAACTTCGTAATGCTAAAATTCGGAGAATATCAACTCAAAAGCATGGACCCTATGAAAATACCTTGGGAGGTATTTGTTAAAAGATATCTTGTTGCACGCCACGAGTTGCAAGTTGTCTATGCGCCGAAGTTAATTGTTTTTACATGCAGCTCATGGTGTGCAATAGGATATCTCTTAACAAACAGTTGCAAGCTGCCGAGCGTCAGGCATACGGCCTTTAAACGTTGCGAAACAGCTGTAGGGGGCACATGTAACTAGGTTTGCGGCGGTTCCAACGGGAATGCATCCATTAAGAACTTAAGATGGGTAGCGGCCAGAGCTTTTAACGGAGCAATTATCTTCCACGCTCGTAAGAGGATATTAGCATCAACCCATCTCCATTTAACAGCTTGTTATTCGATCTGTCACTTCTGATCATTTATGTCTACGTCGAGGGAGACCGGTCCGGATACCACATTTGCATTCCGGAGGACGGAGATTCAAGGCCACACTCAAAAGTCTGGATATACGTTTCCTATCGTTTCACTAAATTAAGGAAATGCCGAGAAGGTTGCTACGAAATGTTCATTGCTAGATCGCGTCGTCGATAGGGCCATAAAATCTAATTTTCTTTCCTCCTGTCCCTACCACGTATGTATAAAACAGTTTCTTTTTGTCGATGACGTTTTTTTTCGTTATATTCTTCAAGACCGAGAAAATTAAACCCACACGGATCCACTGATACTGTAGAGCCACAGCTGAATACGCAAGAATCCATATACATTATAAAAATGTTCGTATGTGTGTGTGTGTGTGTGTGTGTGTGTGTGTGTGTGTGTGTGTGTTTGTCCCACATCTCCTCCTAAACCACTGGACGGATTTCAAACAAACGTGGTACATATATCCGTTACTATCAAACACCCGCTGTACGGGTAAGAACCACCTCGTTTCATAGTTAAGGAGGTATGACGTCATAAACGAGATGCTCGAAAAACCGTCGTTTAAATGTACTACTTCTTTCCCATTAACTGTATTCGCAACATATTGTGCAAACGGTATCCGTATACGTCGCAGAGTGTACTAAAGAAATGTATCATTTCACAACACGAGTTCAGAAGCTAATGCTTCACAAACACTAAGATACAAGAAAAATTGCCGCATCATGCACGAAGTTTTAATACTTTTATTCATTACTACTAAGGCACTCCTATAATCGAGTCAACTTAAGGAAATCCCTGACGACTTGAAGCGATTTTGACAGCTTTCAACTAACTTCCAAGCGCAAATGTCTGTAGGCGGAAACAATAGCCGTCTATAGAGCTATGAAGAAGCGTTGCCATAGAGACGTTTACAAAATGACGGTGTAGACATGCGAAGGACTTGCGCCCACCGAACAGAAACTGTCCGGGATATTACACTACAATCACAGTTTATTTTTGTACTAGTTTCTAACAGAAAATTGGCAAAACAAAAACCATTCCCAGTTTGTCAGCTAGTTATTTCATAAAGTAGCTAGCAAAATACAAAGCGACGTAAAGTGGAGTCTTGCACTTCCCAGTACCGACAGAGACTGACGAATTCTTAACTGTTTCTGCTGCTGGCCCGTAACGTAATTATACAATAAATTGCCCAAGGTGATTAAGAGATTATTATAACGAGCTTAGTTAAATAGGCAGTTAAAAGTACCTCTTAAGCAATGCGTTCTATAAAGTGAGGGAATGTTTAGGGGGCAGAGAGCAGGCGTTTGCTAAAAAGGTGACTTAGACCTATATCTATTCTACACTAATAATAAATCTGTAAAACATCAGTATCTGTGTGTTGGCCTTTGAACAAGCTAACACAAATTTTTTGTGGGATTTTCGTAAGTAACTATACCATAACTTGGGTCACTTTATAGGCTTCAGTTGATCAAAATCCGATCACGTTATTTAAATATTTATTAAAACTTTGTTGGCTGTCTGTCTGAATATGCTAATCTCCAAAATTACTAGACCGATTTTTATGCTGTTTTCACTGGTATCTTCAGTGTAGGAATGTACGGGCCATATTTCATCAAAAATATAGTCATAGATATTATAAATAAGCAACATGTATGTATGTATATACAACATCTCCTCTGAAACCACTGGACAGATTTCCATCAAACTAGGTATACAGATCACTTACAGTGTGAGTACAATCGCTGTGGGAATAAGAAACACCTATCAAAGGGGTAAGGGTGGTGGTGAAAAAGAAGTATAGGCAAGACATGCGAATACCTTCATTATATTCATGTAGTGTTTATCCTAACTAGCCTCCCTTCTTGGAAGTAAGTGGGTGGTAACCACATAGGTCCTTAATAAAATCTAACGTTACTTTCACTTACTTGCGTCGGGCTTCTTCTGCTTTCTTCTTTGCTGTCGGCCTCCCTTGGCCATTTCTTGCTTCTTTTCCACCCCAACAGCATTAGGTTTCGAGGTCTAAGAGTTACTTTCACTTACTTGCGTCGGGCTTCTTCTGCTTTCTTCTTTGCTGTCGGCCTCCCTTGGCCAACTTTTGCTTCTTTTCCACCCCAACAGCATTGGGTTTCGAGGTCTAAGAGTTACTTTCACTTACTTGCGTCGGGCTTCTTCTGCTTTCTTCTTTGCTGTCGGCCTCCCTTGGCCAACTCTTGCTTCTTTTCCACCCCAACAGCATTAGGTTTCGAGGTCTAATAGTTACTTTCACTTACTTGCGTCGGGCTTCTTCTGCTTTCTTCTTTGCTGACGGCCTCCCTTGGCCAACTCTTGCTTCTTTTCCACCCCAACAGCATTAGGTTTCGAGGTCTAAGAGTTACTTTCACTTACTTGCGTCGGGCTTCTTCTGCTTTCTTCATTGCTGTCGGGCTCCCTTGGCCAACTCTTGCTTCTTTTCCACCCCAACAGCATTAGGTTTCGAGGTCTAAGAGTTACTTTCACTTACGTGCATTGGGCTTCTTCTGCTTTCTTCTTTGCTGTCGGCCTCCATTGGCCAACTCTTGCTTCTTTTCCACCCCAACAGCATTAGGTTTCGAGGTCTAAGAGTTACTTTCACTTACGTGCATTGGGCTTCTTCTGCTTTCTTCTTTGCTGTCGGCCTCCCTTGGCCAACTCTTGCTTCTTTTCCATCCCAACAGCATTAGGTTTCGAGGTCTAAGAGTGTCCATCATTTTCATTTTCTACCTCTGATGTTCAAAGGTTCTCAAACGATCCATTGAAACTTGATGAATGAATTAGACCTTGAGGAATTCATGGCAGCTCTGCCAATAAACCCTATTCCCACGTCCAAGAAGACGTTAGTCTTGCAACCTCTGCTCAATGCATGGCGCACAGTGTCTGTACGTTACGTAGTCAATGGGAAAGGATGAAAGGCGAGTTTTCCGAACCAGAACATATCGACTAAGGGAGATAGCCTCGAAAAAAAAAAATCCTTGTGCTTCTAGAAAGGGGATTGAGCAGATAGCTGGTAATCGAGTCTCGGAAAAACATTGCTCTTGATACCCGAAGGAGTCTCAGAGACAGGGCGGGATCAAAGGTCTACGACAAAGCTGTGGAAAAGAACAAACGAAAATAGGTCAATGGATATATCAAAGTAGTAACCTGGAATGTCAGAGGAATAACCTAGAAAGAGAGAGAACTAGCAAATATACTAAAAGACGTTGTAGCCTTCCAACAGATAAAGTCCGTATCCTCGCAATAAAATGGTGACTTATATATGACCTTTCAACAGAAATCTCGTAAAACAACCTTTCAATAATTAACTGACTGAATCTAAACTAGTAAATCTCGACGTCAGCAGTGCTGCGTCATGGCCCTGAAAAATCATTCTGAATAAACTGAAAATTCTTACCTCAAAGATGTCGCCGGATAACCCGTATATATCTGCTCCTGTAAGAAATTTTTCTGGCACAGCCCAGTGCAATGTTATGTATGAAAAATAACTGATTTTCTTTACGATAATCGGCATGACTATGGATAGGAGAAATTAGTAAAAACTTTAAATTCAGATGAATGACTGTCAAAAGTTATCTTTATAAGAAAGATTATTATTGAAAGATTTTTTGAAAACATTTACATGGGACTTTGGTATAACAATAGTACAAAAATCAGTTGTAGCAATTAAAATATGCTCGCACCAATAAAGAACAATAATACACTACTGGCCACTAAAATTGCTACACCACGAAGATGACGTGCTACAGACGCGAAATTTAACCGACAGGAAGAAGATGCTGTGATATGCAAGTGATTAGCTTTTCAGAGCATTCACACACGGTTGGCGCCGGTGGCGGACACCTACAACGTGCTGACATGAGGAAAGTTTCCAACCGATTTCTCATACACAAACAGCAATTCACCGGCGTTGCCTGGTGAATCGTTTTTGTGTTGTTTCGTGTAAAGAGGAGAAATGCGTACCATCACGTCTCCGACTTTGATAAAGGTCGGATGTAGCGTATCGCGATTGCGTTGCTGCTCGCGTTGGTCGAGATCCAATGACTGTTAGCAGAATATGGAGTCGGTGGGTTCAGGAGGGTAATACGGAAAGCCGTGCTGGATCCCAACGGTCACCTCTTGTTCGCATTCACGGCACTTTGAGCAGTGGACGTTACATTTCACATGTATTGCGACCCGTGGCTCCACCCTTCATTCGATCCTTGCTAAACCCTATGTTTCAGCAGGATAATGCACGACCGCATGTTGCAGCTCCTGTACGGGTCTTTCTGGATACAGAAACGTTCGACTGCTGCCCTGGCCAGCACATTCTCCAGATCTCTCACCAATTGAAAACGTGTGGTCAATGGTTTCCGAGCAACTGGCTCGTCACAATACGCCAGTCTTGATGAACTGTTGTATCGTGTTGAAGCTGCATGGGCAGCTGTACTTGTACACGCCATCCAAGCTCTGTTTGACTCAATGCCCAGGCGTATCAAGGCCGTTATTACGGCCAGAGTTGGTTGTTCTGGGTACTGATTTCTCAGGATCTATGCACCCAGATTGCGTGAAAATGTAATCACATGTCAGTTCTAGTATAATATATTTGTCCAATGAATACCCGTTTATCATGTGCATTTCTTCTTGGTGTAGCAATTTTAATGGCCAATATTGTATTTTGCTTTTACCTTATACTACATTGCTCAGGCACCGCCATCGTTCTCCGCGACCGGCCTTGGTAATTCCATACAGGACACAAGCGCTCTCTGTGAGCTATACAACTCGACAACTGCTCTCTACGAGCGACCTGACCCAACGGCCCGACTGCGAGCTACTACGACTACTACTGCTGGCGATTCTATTCAAAAATGGTTCAAATGGCTCTGAGCACTATGGGACTTAACATCTGTGGTCATCAGTCCCCTGGAACGTAGAACTACCTAAACCTAACTAACCTAAGGACATCACACACATCCATGCCCGAGGCAGGATTCGAACCTGCGACCGTAGCGGTCACGCGGTTCCAGACTGAAGCCCCTAGAACCGCACGGCCAGGCGATTCTGTTGTAGCGTACCTATCGCAGGCAGCGCGTGAGCAGTCCATCGAAGTTACACCTGCTTGAGTGAGCTAGCAACAAATTCCTTAGTCATGGACCTCTTACAACGTGAACATCGATACTGTAGCAATCAAAGAAACGAAAATAGAAATAGCAGGAAATAAAAATGTACATGATTACATAATATTATATACTGGAGTCGAATACAATAAAAGAGCGAGTAAAGATGTGGCATTACTCATGCATAAGAGATGGGAAACACACATCAAATATCACACACACTTAAGTGAAAGAATACTCACAGGCTGAAATTGAAAAGAGTCAACGCCACCATTACAAGCGTGTATGCACCAGAAGAAGGAAAAAGGATGAGTATAGAACTTTCTATGAAGAACTGCAAAAGACTCTGAATAAATACAGTGCTACATATCAGATTATTTCAATGTCAAAATAGGAAATAGCCCTATAACGAGTATTATAGGGACTTTTGGAGAAGCCGTATGTAATGGAAAAATACCAAGAAATTTTGCCACTTACAGTTTTCTATAATGAACAGACTCACTACTTGATAAAAGAGATAAGCATAAGAATGCTTTGGCCAGTAGAGACCTTAGATCAATAACTGACTACATTTTTTAGTAAATGAAAAGCTAGCGGGACAGGTAAGGAATATAAGAGTTTATAGAGGACAAGATATAGGATTACATCATTTTTTACTAATCTCCAGAAAATATCTTCTTGCGGAATGGAAGAAAGTGACAAAACAAATAAGTAACCAGAAAGTTTCATGCGTTTATAAAGTATACTTGTTTGAAGAGGACAGCGTCAAATATTTTTATTAAAGAAGAATAAATAAAGAACTAGCGACTTGCATGCTAAAGATAGTAAAGAAGATGAATGTCAAAATTTGAAGAATGTGATATATAGAATAGCAGGAGAAGCTCTCGAGGAAAAGAAAAAATAACGAGAAGAAATGACGTAAAAGTTGGAATTAGGCTATAAGAAAAGATGTAAGAGAAACAGGATGCATATATGAAGAACTCAAGCAACTCCCTCTCTGAAAAGACGGAATCCTATAGGGAGAGAAGAAATATTACTAAGTGTGTTGTAAGAAAGGTACACTAAGAACACTGGGATATCTTTATTTCCAATATCGAGAATGATGTTCATGGGAGACAGAAAATGGCCTATAAGGTTTTGCAAACTTTGAACGCAACAGCAAAATAGAAGATGCAAATAAACAATACTGAAGATGAACAAAGAGTATAACAATATAGCGTCAGAAACATAGATGACAAGAGGTTATATGAAGTGCAGTCTGACGAAATATAATGTGCCTTCACTTCAGAAAATAAAAGCGACATCAAGAGATGGTATTAATGCTGAATTGCTAAAATATGGAAGAATGATGCTAATTTTGCGACTGTTACATCTCTTAAACGATTGTTGGAAGACCAAGAGTATCCCCAAAGACTGGGAGATTGCTTGAGTGGTATCAGTTTTTAAACAAAGAGTCAAAAGCCCATGCAGTAACTACAAAGGAATATATTTATTAGAATCAGCATACAAGATATATGCTAAGATTTCAAACACCAGACTTAGAAACATAACGCAAGTGGTACCGCGTGAGGAACAAATGGGTTTTAGGAAAGGACGCTGTACGATACATCCATTTTTAATTTTACAACAGATAATACAAAAACAGATAGATATAATAAAAAAACACACATTGCTTTCGTCTGTTTTAAAAAGCCTTTGACAGTGCCGATAGAAACAAACTTTAGAAGAAAATGACGAATAGTGGATATCCGAAACATCTAATAAATGTGATAAAAAGTTTACATCAGAACACGACTATCACTCTAGATCTCAATGGAAAAAATGAGAAATAAGGTACCAACTAACAAAGGAGTATGGCAAAGCTGTTATATCTCCTTAACTTTGCTTAACATTTACCTGCATGAAATAATGCATTTATGGAAAACAGAATTTCAAAAATATGTATAGCTAGACAGGAGGACTTAGTATATGCTAACGATGCAGTGATTCTAAAGAAGAGGACTTTCAGACAGGAATTTACTTACTGAAACAAATTAGAGACAAATTTGGCACAGAGATATCAGCAGTATAAGACTAAGGCAATGGTCTTCATGGAGAAGGATGTCCGCCCCGATAGCTGAGTGGTCAGCGAGACGCATTGCCGTCCTACATTGCCGTCCTACGGGCCCGGGTTCGATTGCTGGCTAGGTCGGAGATTTTCTCCGTTCAGGGACTGGGTGTTGTGTTGTCTTCATCATCACTTCATCCCCATCCGGCGCGCAGGTCGCCCAATGTTGTGTCGAATGTAGTAAGACCTGCACCAAGGCGGCCGGACCTGCACAGCAAGGGGCCTCCCGGCCAATGACGCCAAACGCTCATTTCCATCTCCATGGGGAAAGAACACATTAAAACGGAAATAGTGCTAGTTCAAAAGATTTTAGAGCAAGTAAACCACTCCAGTTACCTAGAATGTGAGGTAACATATGGCTACAGCGAAGATATTTAAGCTCGGTAAATTTAGCCGGGTATGAGGAACAATTAACAGAAACCTTAAAAACAAAATTAGGGAAGATACTCCAATTAAATTCTACAAAACAGCTGCAGTCCCCACATTGCTCTATGGTAACGAGACCTGGGTTATTAGCAAAAAGCAAGTATTCAGGCACAAGAAATGGAGTTCATGACAGGAGTTAAAGGTTTCACAACAGAAGACAGACTGAGAATCAAGATATCGGAGAAGAACTACAATTTTTAATCTAAATGACACAATTCCAGAGTACAGAAGAAAATGAAACGAGCACCTAGAAACAAAGTACAGTGACAGACTCCCCTTAAAGGGTAGAAGTTATGAGCGACAAGGAAGAAGAGAGAGAGACAGCAAGCCCCCAGTAACGACTGATACAACAAAATGCAATTCCACATCATATTTGAAGAGAAGAAGAAGTATTTGAGAACGAGAGCACTTAGTGACTTGTAACAAACTTTACACACAATTTCAAAATCTCTGTCACTCAACAGATGAAGGCGGCCTGTAGGCTTTTGTGCTGTACGTGTCTCTTCGCGTTTCCACTTCACTATCACATGGGAAACAGTGTACCTAGGGATGTTTAGGGGTGTGGAAATCTCTCGTACAGACGTATGACACAAGTGACACCCAATCACCTGACCACGTTCGAAGTCCGTGAGTTCCGCGGAGTGTCCCATTCTGCTCTCTCACGATATGACTACTGAAGTCGCTGATATGGAGTACCTGGCAGTAGGTGGCAGCACAGTGCACCTAATACGAAAAAATGTATGTTTTTGGTTGTGTCCGGATACTTTTGATCACATAGGGTAGAAAGGAAAGTGGAGAACATAGACGGAGAGAGGGGTGGATAGCCGGTGGACAGATAGAGAGGGGTAGGAGGAGATGAATTGAAAATGAGGAATGGAGGAGATGGACAGAGGGAAGGGGGAGAAGGAGATCGACAGAGTGGTGGAGAGGAGGAGCTGAATAAAGAAAGGGAAGAGAAGGAGATGATCAAGGCGAGGAGAGGAGAATACAGAAAGGAAAGTGGAGAGAGAGAGAGAGAGAGATAGAGAGAGAGATAGAGAGAGAGGGAGTAGCAGGGGCATGACGAGATGACGAGATAAACGGAGAACAGAGAATGGAGGGAAGGGGGAGGACGAGATGGAAAGAGTGGGGGACAGAGGAGAGGGGCAAATAGAGAGAGAAAGAGGAGGTTGACTAAGAGAAGTGAAACAAAAAGCAGTCCGTCCAACATCAGGTATTCAATACTAAATAATAATAACAGTAGCATCTCTCATAGAATGAAGGCTTTCACGGCAGGTGTTGTCATCACTTAACACTTCCGGGCTGAGATGATGTGGTCCGGACATAAGACTCTCTCCTGACGTTTCGCCTTCCACTGCGGAAGGCATCCTCCGAGGACAATCGGCTAACTGTCAATTCATACGAAAGTTTTCGCCAACAAATTTTTTTCTTTTCCGGAAAGCCTTGTTCTCAAACCTCTGCAATCAGTCAAACTTAAACACGTTCCCATTTTGCGGGGTCAGTGTCTCACTATTGAGGGATGCTGATTCTATTCTTCCGACAAGCAAATGGGCAACTGGGGACCAAATATCGTCACCATAGTCCTTACGTTAGCTGATAGTGTATCTACTGTTACTCTAGGACATAATGGGTGTGTAGTTAGAAAAGAATGAACTGCGTAGCATTAGTCTTTCACATTATTAGATTACCTCTCTGCAAAGTGTCACTTGGATAAACTGACTGAAGTAATATTGTTTTAAACAGATTGGTCTCGTATCTGGAAAGCTGGAGCCGATAATCCTGATCCGGTCATCCTATATCTACGTCGAAATACATACTCCGCAAGCCACCGTAAGGTGCGAGGCAGATGGTAGCCCCTACCACTTGTAGTCATTTCCCTTCCTGTTCAAAGTGCACATAAGGAAAGGGACAACAGACTATCAATATGAGTCCTAAATTCTCGTTTCTTATTTTCGTGGTGCTTATGCGAAATGGATGTTAGCAGCAGCAGAATGGTTCTAAAGTTAGCTTTAAATTCTCAAAATTTTCTCAGTAGTGTTCCTCGGAAAGAGCATCGCATTCTCTGCAGTGGTTCCCGTTGGAGCTCCCGAAGCATCTCCGTAATTCTTGGCCATTGTTTGACTCTTTACTTTTTTGAGCCATCAATCTTCAATCTGGTTTGATGCGGCCCGCCACGAATTCCTCTCCTGTGCCAAACTCCTCATCTCGGAGTAGCACTTGCAACCTACGTCCTCAGTTATTTGCTGATTGTATTCCAGTCTCTGCCTTCCTCTACAATTCTTACTTACTACAGCTCTCTCTAGTACAATGGAAGTTATTTCCTAATGCCTTAACTGATGTATCATGCTGTCCTACTCCTTTTCAGCATTTTCCATGTATTCCTTTCCTCGCCGATTCTGCGGAGAACGCCCTCATTCCTTGCCTTAAGAGCCCACATAATTTTCAACAATCGTCTGTAGCACCACATCTCAAATGCTTCGAGTCTCTTCTTTTTCGGTTTTCCCACAGTCCGCTTTTCATTACCATACAATACTGTGCTCCGAAAGTACATTATCAGAGATTTCTCCCTCAAATTAAAGTCTATGTTTGATACTACTTTCTCTTGGCCAGGAACGCCCTTTTTGTCAGTACAAGACTGCTTTTGATGTCACCATAGCTACCTCCGTCGTGGGTTACTTTGATGCCTGAATAGCAGGATTCCTTAACTTCATCTACTTCGTTATCACAAATCCTGATGTTTAGTTTCTCACTGTTCTCAATTCTGATATTTCTCATTACTTTCGTCTTCCTTCGATTTTCTCAGATCGTGTAATCCTTCTTTGCTTCCACCAAGGATAGCAATGTCACCAGCGAATCTTATCGTTGATATCAATTCACCTTGAATTTTAATTCCGCTCCTGAATCTTTCTTTTATTTCCGTCAATGCTCCTTCGATGTGTCGATGAAAAGACTACTTCCCTTTCTTACTCCCTAATTAACCAGAGCACATCGTACTTGGTCTTCCACTCTTATTATTATCCCATTTTTCTTGCACATATTGCATATTACCCATCTTTCCCTACAGCTTACCCATGCTTTTCTCAGAATTTCGAACATCTTGCACCATTTTACATTGTGAACTCTATTTCCTTAGTCTTGCTTCCATTGCCAACGGTAATGTCAGAATTGCCCCTCTGGTTCCTTAACCTTTCCTAAAAACAAACTGATCGTCATCTAACACATCCACAGTGCTCTTTCGCATTCTTCTGTATATTATTTTTGTCAGCAACTTGGACGCATGAGCTGTTAAGCTGATTGTGCGATAATTCTCGCACTTGTCGGCTCCTGCAATCTTCGGAATTACGTGTATGATGATTTTCCGAAAGTTGGATGGTATACCGTCAGATTCATACATTCTTCACACTAGCGTGAAAAGTCGCTTCGTTGTCACTTCCCCCAACGATTTTAGAAACTCTGATCGAATGTTATCTTTCCCTTCTGTCTTATTTGATTTTTAGTTTTATTTTAAATTCGGATCCTCTATATGTTCTTTATTGAGTCCTGTTTATTTTATCAGTCATCAGACAACTCCTTCCCCTCACAGAGGTCTTCAATGAATTCTTTCAAACTGTCTGTTTTCTCCTCTGCACTTAATATTGGTATTCATATTGTATTCTTAAGGTTACCGCCCTTGCTTTTAGTTTCAACGAAGGTTGTTTTTTCCTGTATAGTGAGTGAGCCCTTCCGACAATAATTTTGTTTTCGATTTCTTCATATTTTACATGCAGCCATTTCGCCTAAGCCTTCCCGCACTTCCTATTTATTTCATTCCTAAGCATCTTGTAGTTCTGTATACATGGATTTCCCTGAACATTTATGTACTTTCTTCTTTCATCTTTCAACTGAAGTATTTCTTTTGTTATCCTTTGGTTTCTTCTCAGTTGCCTTCTGTGTACAGACGGTTTTCCTTCCAACTTCTGTAACTGGCCTTTTCAGAGATGCCCATTGGTCTTCAGCTGAACTTCCTATTGAGCTATTCCATATCAGAGTGTCTATAATCTTCCCACATCTCCCAGCTTTTTCCAAGTATACCTCCTCCTATAGTGATTCTTCACCAGAGTATTCGCTATTGCTAACTGAAATTTATTGCAGAAATCAATTAATCTTTCTCCTCTTTCATTCCCAGTACCATACCCATGTTCTCCCGTAACCCTTTCTTCTTCTCCTTCCCTTACAACTGCATTCCATCCCCCCGTGATTATTGGATGTTCATCTCTATTTACGTACTGATTTACCCATTCAATATCCTCATACACTTTCTCGATCTCTTCATCTTTGGCTTACGATATCGGCATGTATACCTGAACTATCGTTATTGGTACTGGCTTCCTGTTGATACTGATGAAAACAGCCTATCACTGAACTGCTCACAGTAACTGACTACCTTCCCTACCTTCTTATTCATAACGAATCCTACTCCCTTTACACCGCTTTCTGCTTCTATTAATATTACTCTGCACTCATCTGACCATAAATCCTTGTTTTTTTTGTTTTTTTTTGCATTTCACTTCACTAATACCCAATTTATCTAGACTGAGCCTTAGCGTATCCTTTTTCAGAATTTTCTAGCTTCCCTACCACGTTCAAACTTCTGAAATTCCACGTCCCGATTCGTACAACGTTACCCTGTCGTTGGTTATTCAATCTTTTTCTGATGGTCACCTCGCACCCCGGAGATCCGAATGGAGGATTATTCCGGAATCTGTTACCAATGAAGAGACCGTCATGTCACTTTTTCAATTACAGGTCACATGTCCTGTGGAGACACATAATGCGTCTTGAATGCTGTACTTTTCTTTGCCTTCTGCATCCTCATGCCGTTGTCATTGCTGTTTCTTCTGCCTTTAGGGGCAGTTTCCCATTTCAAGGGCAAGAGACTGGTTTGAACCTCTGTCCGCTCCTCTGTCCCCTTTAACAAGCCAGTTGGCTGATTTCTTATGCTGGAAGTCTTCAGCCTTCACTGACGATGATTTTTACTCAAATTGTAAGCGGTGAGGGGTTGGTGGGTTCGAACCGAGGACCAAGTATGTTTTAATTACCAGCCAAAGATTGTACCCCTAGACCATTTACCGGTAACAAATACTTCGATGTCGTCCTTTAATTCGACCTGGTGCGAATCCCAAACACTAGAGCAGTAGTCATAAATAGGTCGCATTAGAATCCAATATGCGGTCTCCTTTACAAATGAACCACTCTTTCCTAAAATTCTCCAAATAAATCAAAGTTGATCATTCGCCTTTCCTGCTACAGTACGCATTTGCTCGTTCAATTTCGTATCTTTTGCAATTTTGCGCCCAGGTATTTAAACGAAGTGACCTTGACAAGCAGGACACTACTGATTTAGATTTTCCTGGTTTCCTTAAATGACTTCATGTAAATTCCATGATGATTTCTGCTATACGTTCACGGCACAATTTCTGTCGCGTCCTTGTTAAACATGGGCAATAAGTATGGAAATGTTTATAAATATGAATTACACTTTTTTTCTTGTTCGTAAATTGTAAAAAGGCGACAATTCAAATACTGTTCTAAACGTGATCCATGAATGAATAAAGCTACTATCACTACAGTCCATCAGAGTGCTAGAGTACTTGTGAACAACCAGAGTTGACCATACCTCCAACACACGAGACGTACACAGAGGCACGAGTATCTTCTTCCATGATGCAGGCATATTTCTCCCCCTGCGTTTACGATCATGAGTTATTTTCTTTTCTGCATTCGTGATCAACTCCTAAATCATCTCTATGAGTTATATAACTCTCACCAAAATACATTTGTATATGGTAATTCGACAAGATTAATTTCCTTTATTGAATACACTCTGCTTGATTGATTAAAACTGGAATTTTAAAGACGTAACACTCATATTTTGTGGAGTGCACTTCAGTACCCACCTTTATATTAAGAATGTAATAATAATTTATCAATGACAGAAGCCAAAAATTATGAGTGGAAGAACCTCGCAGTGCCACAGTTTTCGTGATTCTGCTAAACACCAAGTAAACTAATTAAATGTCAAAAAACAGGGTCTTAATGAGATAGATGAAGATATGGACACGGAAAATATATATTTAATGTAAAGTATTGATGATGGTGATTGAGACATGAACAGAAAGCAACACTTGCCACACGCTCAGAGACGTATAACTCTCGCCAGAAAGAAAACCCATAGTTTGCGGGGGAGCAGACCACGCAACCGTGTAATATTGCCGCTCCTTCGGGCATTCTGCCGTATCCCTCGCAGTCAGAAACCGTGATGTTTCGTTTTTGCGGACGAGTAGACTGTTTACCCTTTCTGCATAAAAACTTTCCGTGAAACTCGGCTGGAAATACTTTGACGAGTTCCTCGCATTTTGACATTTACACAGTGGAGAAAACAGACTAGCTTGTTCGGGACAGTTGGCGATGATACAGCGAATGCTGTCGAAGTAATGAGACAGAAGTAAAGTAGGCGTAGGAATCATGAAGTGTCTTATTAAATGTGGGGAAGTCTCCACGTGTTAGTGACCATCTCCTTGATCGCAGTCATTATATAACAGCGATACTGGGCACTACGGCAGACATTTCGAACCCTGTTGGTAGAAAAACATCAACAAAAGCAAAACGAGGATAATGGAATGTAGTCGAATTAAGTCGGGTGATGTTGAGGGTATTAGATTAGGAAATGAGACACTTAAAGTAGTAAAGGAGTTTTGGTACTTGGGGAGCAAAATAACTGATGATGGTCGAAGTAGAGAGGATATAAAATGTAGACTGGCAATGGCAAGGAAAGCGTTTCTGAAGAAGAGAAATTTGTTAACTTCGAGTATAGATTTAAGTGTCAGGAAGTAGTTTATGAAAGTATTTGTATGGAGTGTAGCCATGTATGGAAGTGAAACATGGACGGTAAATAGTTTGGACAAGAAGAGAATAGAAGCTTTCGAAATGTGGTGCTACAGAAGAATGCTGAAAATTAGATGGGTAGATCACATAACTAATGAGGAAGTATTGAATAGGATTGGGGAGAAGAGAAGCTTGTGGCACAACTTGACCAGTAGAAGGGATCGGTTGGTAGGACATGTTCTGAGGCATCAAGGGATCACCAATTTAGTATTGGAGGGCAGCGTGGAGGGTAAAAATCGTAGAGGGAGACCAAGAGATGAATACACTAAGCAGATTCAGAAGGATGTAGGTTGCAGTACGTACTGGGAGATGAAGAAGCTTGCACAGGATAGAGTAGCATGGAGAGCTGCGTCAAACCAGTCTCAGGACTGAAGACCACAACAACAACATTGGTATAAAGAATTATGTGAACTGTTGGGGAAAGTATTGTTACTTGCGGACAGTGTACCAAGTAAAATGCCACGTTTCTCGTTCGTTATTTCAGTCCAGTGAACGATTTTACAATCATATGACTGTTTATAAGCAGTTTCCGGTATTTTCTTTTGGTTTTGTTGTGGTGAGACATGAGGTTGCGTTTTGTGCAGCGTTTGTAAATATTTTTAGTTCTACACATTTAACTGCCGTATAGTATTTTAATGGTGTTTGGAAGATATTATTAGTACTTGAGTTACAGAATTTTATGGTGAGTAAAATTCTATATACGAGGGTGAGTCAACCTTAAATATTTTTTTAAATATTATTTATTGCGCAGAAGTGGTACAAAGCTGTATCATTTTTCAACATAATTTCCCCCACGCTCAATGTAAGTCCTCTAGTGCTTACAAAGTGCATAAAATCCTTTAGAAAAAAATTATTTTGGTAGTCCGCACAACCATTCATGCACCGCGTGGCGTACCTCTTCATCAGAACGAAACTTCTTTCCTCCCATTGCGTCTTTGAGTGGCCCAAACATATGGAAATCATTTGGGGCAAGGTCTGGTGAGTACGGTGGATGAGGAAAACACTCAAAATGCAGGTCTGTGATTGTTGCAACTGTCGTACGGGCAGTGTGGAGCCTTGCATTGCCATGTTGCAAAAGGACACCTGCTGACAGCAATCCACGTCGCTTTGATTTGATTGCAGGCCGCAGATGATTTTTTAGGAGATCTGTGTATGATGCACTGGTGACAGTGGTCCCTCTAAGCATGTAATGCTCCAAAATGACGCCTTTTTCGTCCCAAAAGAGAGTCAGCGTAACCTTCCCTGCTGATGGTTCTGTTAGAAACGTCTTTGGTTTTGGTGATGAGGAATGGCGCCATTCCTTGCTCTCTCTCTTTGTTTCCGGTTGGTGGAACTGAACCCAGGTTTCGTCCCCAGTAACGATTCTTGCAAGGAAGCCATCACCTTCTCGCTCAAAACGCCGAAGAAGCTCTTCACAAGCATCAACACGTCGTTCTCTTATTTCAGGAGTCAGCTGCCGTGACACCCATCTTGCAGACACTCTCTGAAACTGGAGCACATCATGCACAATGTGGTATTCTGACCCACGACTAATCTGTAAGCACGCTGCAATGTCATTCAGTGCCACTCGGCGGCTTTCCTTCACTATGGCTTCAACTGCTGCAATGATCTGTGGAGTCACACAACTCGTTGAGCCTGACCTGGACGAGGAGCATCTTCCACTGAAGTCACACCATTTGCGAACTTCCTACTCCATTCGTAGACTTGCTGCTGTCACAAACATGCATCACCATACTGAAACTTCATTTGTCGATAAATTTCAATAGGTTTCACACCTTCTACGCAAAAACCGAATAACAGAACGCTGTTCTTCCCTGGTGCAAGTGGGGCGGCCATCTTTATACTGATACTGCGGCGATATGAGTGCATCTGCACTATACTGCCACCTACAGGCCATTCTGCACGCTGTTTGTAGCACGCTTACCAACTTACAGGATAATGGCCCGAAATTTCGATTTGTTGTTACAAATTTGTTTTCATTTTACTTACCCTCGTGTTCTTAAAACTAGTCATATAACTTGTGGACGGTTAAGCCTTACTTCATTGATCGTGAACCATCTTGCACCTGGAAACTGAAGAAGGCAGAAAGAGGCCTTTTACCACAGAACATTGATGTTTGAAATTGAACTAAGTTTTTTTTAGCGCCCTGACAGTCTTAATCTGTATTTTTTAAAATAAAATATGTCTTCAGAATGAGATTTTCACTCTGCAGCGGAGTGTGCGCTGATATGAAACTTTTCTGGCAGATTAAAACTGTGTGCCGGACCGAGACTCGAACTCGGGGCCTTTGCCTTTCGCGGGCAAGGTCCCGTGTTCGAGTCTCGTTCCGGCACACAATCTGCCAGAAGAGTTTCGGAAATTTGTCTTAGTTTTCATTAACTTCAACTTCTCCTTTCGGAGGCCGTACAGTCCACAATCGATACGCCAATCACGTAAAATCACCAAGAAAACTGAGGCAATCTTCCCACCGGCGCACCGGTTTGAAGACACCCGTCTGCCAAAACGCTGTGTACCGCTGCGTGAAGAAACCCGTAACGGCCTGCTGCACATCCTCGTCCGACAGGAATCGTCGCCCTTTCGAAGGCGTTTTTAAGGAACGAAGGCAGGGCAATCGCACAGGGAGAGATGAGGACTCTAGGGCAGGTGCTCGACTGTCTCCTACCTGAGTTGTTTCAAGTTCTGCGCTACATTTGCGATGTGAAGACGTGCGTCATCATGAAATAGCAGCACGACCCCCAACGGTGCTGTTCGAGATACATGCTGCCCCAAACACATTCTTCGTTCTTCAGTGAATGTTCACCGGTGTTTGTCCTTCGGCGGCCAAAAAAAGAAATACAGCACGTTTTTCCTGATTGGAAGCATTAGCTAATAACATCGGCAAAGGTCACGTTTGCGCATTAAACGCACTGACGTCAAGAAAACAGGAATGATACATGTAGGTGCTTATATACCAGGAATGGCGTCGCGCTATGTTGCATATACGCTGCAGCAACTCCCTCAAATGGAAACTTCGTGATAGACACTCACAGAACAGTAGCAATGTAACAGGTAGACTGTAAAATACTGTACTGACAGAATTATCCAGTCGCAATACTTTTAAATTTTGACGCAGTCTTTATTGCACTACTGGCCATTAGAATTGGTACACCACGAAGATTACGTGCTACAGTCGCGAAATTTAACCGACAGGAAGAAGATGCTGTGACATGCAAATGATTAGCTTTTCAGAGCATTCACACAAGGTTGGCGTCGGTGGTGACAATTACAACGTGCCAACATGAGGAACGTTTCCAACCGATTTCTCACACACAAACAGCAACTGACCGGCGTTGCCTGGAGAAACCTTGTTGTGATGCCTCGTGTAAGGAGGAGAAATGCGTACCATCACGTTTCCGACTTTGATAAAGGTCGGATTATAGCCTATCGCGATTGCGTTTTATCGTATCGCGACATTGCTGCTCGCGTTGGTCGAGATCCAATAACTGTTAGCCAGAATATGGAATCGGTGGTTCAGGAGGGTAATACGGAACGCTATGCTGGATGCCAACGGCCTCGTATCACTAGCAGTCGAGATGACAGGCATCTTATCCGCATGGCTGTAACGGATCGTGCAGCCACTTCTTGATCCCTGAGTCAACAGATGGGGACGTTTGCAAGGCAGCAACCATCTGCACGAACACTTCGACGACGTTTGCAGCAGCATGGACTATCAGCTCGGAGACCATGGCTGCTGTTACCCTTGACGCTGTATCACAGACAGGAGCGCCTGCGATGTTGTACTCGAAGACGAACCTGGGTGCACGAATGGCAAAACGTCATTTTTTCGGATGAATCCAGGTTCTGTTTACAGCATCAACAGCATCATGATGGTCGCATCCGTGTTTGGCGACATCGCGGTGAACGCACATTGGAAGCGTGTATTCGTCATCGCCATACTGGCGTATCACCCGGCGTGATGGCATGGGGTGCCATTGGTTACACGTCTCGGTCACCTCTTGTTCGCATTGACGGCACTTTGAACTGGACGTTACATTTCAGATGTGCTACGACCCGTGGATCTACCCTTCATTCGATCCCTGCAAAACTCTACATTTCAGCAGGATAATGCACGAACGCATGTTGCAGGTCCTGTAGGGGCCTTTCTGGATACAGAAAACGTTCGACTACTGCCCTGGCCAGCACATTCTCCAGATCTCTCACCAACTGAAAACGTCTGGCCAGTGGTGGCCGAGCAACTGTCTCGTCACAATACGCCAGTCACTATTCTTGATGAACTGTGGTATCGTGTTGATGCTTCATGGGCAGCTGTAGCTGTACACGCCATCCCAGCTCTGTTTGACTCAATGCCCAAGCGTATCAAGGCCGTTATTAAGGCCAGAGGTGGTTGTTCTGGGTACTGCTTTCTCAGGATCTATGCAACGAAACTGCGTGAAAATGTAATCACATGTCAGTTCTAGTATAATATATTCGTCCAATGAATACTCGTTTATCATCTGCATTCCTTCTTGATGTAGCAATTGTAATTGGCAGTAGTGTAGTAGTTACGTGAGCACATTTTACCATGGAACATGTTTTCGCATTTAGTAAAACCTGACTTTTCTGGAGTAATTTTTGTAATGACAGGAAAGGACTGCAGATAACGAGAAGTGACAGCTAACATTTAGAAATGGAGTAAGGGAATGTATTAAATTTGTGTAAAAGAACTGGTTTGAGGCGTGAGTTTGGAAAGTGTTCCGAGGTAAAATACCCTCCATATCAGTGCCTCTTGACAAAAATAAGCTTCGTGAGAGATGGGTGAACATCTTGCGATTATATAGCGTCTCCCAGTGTATTTGTTGATCACACAGTCCATTGGTGTGCTGGCTGTTCATAGTGTCAAACGCGCATAGTATTTCGGCGGTCAGACATGTCGCGCTGTTGTCAAGTGCACTAATTTAAACTCCCTCCTTCCCCCGGGAGTCGCTCGCTAAGCGGTCCACCACATCCTACACCCGTGGGCGTGCGTCAGCGGGCGCCGGGCACGGAAGCGAGGCGAGGCGTCGGCGTCGGCGTCTGTCGTAATCTAGATGTAGGAACTCGCTCCGGCCTTGCCTGTCTCATCGTTGTGGAAGCTACACTGGTTCTAACTAAGAAGAGATTCAGCAAACTTGGATCTTCTGGCGGCCATGCCAGACAGAGCAACTCTACCCGTGCTACTACAGATGCCTAAGCCTCGTTCCCATGGTCACCGACGCTCACCCTCGGTAGCGTACTGGTTATGGGACGGGATGTAAGTCACCCGCCGCCAGCTTCAGGTGTTCAGTTCGTCAGAGCATCTGAACATGGCGACATGTCTGATCGAGGAAATATTTTGCCCGTTGGATAGTATGAACCGGCAGTATATCTCAGGACACTTTTATTGGCAAACGTCTTGGTAGAACATTAAAGGAAATGTGTGTGTAAGTGTAACTACGTAATTGGGTGCCTCTAGTATAATGATCCATTACACTATGCTTTTAATTGTGTTCAGCTGTTCTGCACAATTACGAATTCACATATCAGCTAAAGCTGCATTCCACTAGAAATTTGTGAAATACGGCAGCTTTGTGACCACCTTCAGCCGCTTCATATGTGGCTCACACCGCAACAGCGCAAAATACTGAGCAGGTCGCACTGGTGCCCTCGACTGCAAGTGCTGTTGCCCGTTCTCGATAGCTTCGCACCACTGGAACAGCCGATTTAAAACTGTCATTTTGTTCTTCTCTGGCCTCCCAAAATTGCAAAAAGATTTTCAATCGTCTTCTATCGATTTATACTTTTGCTTCTAACAGTGAAAAAAATATCATTTCTAACAGGTCCTTTTATCAGACGGGCCAAGAGCTTCAGGATATTATGATTACGTTGCAACTGTGTCAAAATCGGGTTTCATCTTTTCGGATTCATATGAATGTGAAGTTACGGTTTCTAAGCCAGCCTCCCACGCTCTATAATGCGCTTTCGAACACTTTGTAGGCTTTCCACATTGGAAAAGTAACAGAATATGTGCTGGGAGTAACCCGAAAAAAAAAAAAAACGAAGCTAGTGAGAATTGGCAGAAATGAGAGCAGCGAGAAACTTACCAATAGGATTGATGATTACAAAGTATATGGAGTTAAGGAATGCTGCTACCTAGGCAATATAATAACCAATGACGGACGCACCAAGGAGGACATCAACAGCAGACTATCACAGGCGAAAAGTGCTTTCCTGGCCAAGAGAAATCTACTAGTATCAAACATTGGCCTTAATTCCAAGAAGAAATTTCTGAGAATGTATGTTTTTGGCACAGCATTGTATGATAGTGAAACATGGACTGTGGGAGACCGAAACAGAGGAGAATCGAAGCATTTGAGATGTGGTGCTAGAGAACAATGTCGAAAATTACGCGGACTGATAAGATAAGGAATGAGGGCACTCCTGTGGGATAATTCCTGCCCCTTGCCAGCACTTCAAGACAAATATCCACGTACTCATCACACTCATCGCTGCTCCAACACGTTCTAAAGTCCCAGGCGTGTACGGAAAGCATTAACAGCCTCTCATAATGCGTTCATAAATTTTTTAAATATCACCACACAGGAAAATCCAACGGGTTTAAGTCGGGGGACGTGGGAAGCCACGGTACTGGCGAGCCACGACGGATGTCGTACGATGATCACATCGTGCATCCGTTTCTTTGCTCAGTATGCTTTGCTCTGCTTAACTCACAGTGCAAAATATTTCAAAAAATTGTGCTGGCAGCAAACAATAACAAACAGGTGGGGCTAATGGCACCTTGGAACCCGTAAAATTTTTCAGATACTGCAGATGCAAATTTGCCATCAAAAATTTTGATCAAAAACTGATCAACTTTTTAAGAACGTTTGCAGGACGGTTGCTAAAGCTCTTCAAAGATTTTCCAAAACAACATTTCATATGATAGTGACCCTTTGAGGGGTAAAACTAATGATCAAATGTGGAGACAAGCAAGTGTAGTTAACATTACACATGATTTGAAAGGTAATAGTGCCAAATCTAATATCGGTGATGATAATGCGCTAGGGTGCATCATGCACTGAGGTGACAAAAGTAATGGGATAATTCCTAATACCGTGTCGGAACTCGGCAGTGGGTGGCATGGACTCAACAAGTCGTTGCAAGTCCCCTTCAGAAATACTAAGCCATGCTTCCTCTACAGTTGGCCATAATTGCAAAAGTCTTACCGGTACTGGATTTTGTGCAAGAAGTGTTCCATAAATATTCGATTGGATGTATGTCGGACGATCTGGGTGCCCAAATAATTAGCTCGAATCGTCCAGAATGTTCTTCAAACCGGTCGCGACCAACTGTGGCCCAGTGACACGGGATATTGTCATCCGTAAAAATTCCATCATTGAATGGCTACAAATGGCCTCTAAGTAGCCGAATACAACCGCATCCACTCAATGACCGGTTCAGTTGGACCATGTAGAGACAGCCCACACCATTATGGAGCTATCACCAGCTTACGCAGCGCCATGTTCACAACTTGTGTCCACGGATTCGTGAAGTTTGTGCTACACTCGAATTCTACCGTCAGCTCTTACCAACTGAAATCGGAATTCATCTGACCAGCATAATGTTTACCAGTCGTGTAGGGCTCCACCGACACGGTCACGAGCCCGGGAGACACACTGCAGGCGACATCGTGATGTTGGGGAAGTCACTCGCATCGGTCGACTGCTGTCAAAGCACAAAAAGCTAAATTTTGCCGCACCTGTTCTCGCCCGACAGTGCATTGCCCGTGGTGAGAAGTAATGGCTGAAATTTGGTATTCTCGGCACATTCGACACTATGGATCTTGAAATATTGAATTCACTAACGATTTCCGAAGTGGGATGTCCAATACGTCTAGCTCCAACCACCATTCCGCGTTCAGAGGCTCTTAATTCCTGTCTTGCGTCCATAAACACGTCGGGAACATTTTCACGCGTGAGTACAAATGACAGTTCCGCCAGTGTACTGCCATTTTATACTTTGTATACGCGATACTACCGCCTTCTGTATGTATGCACATTCCTATCCACTGACTGCTGTCAGCCTTAGGAGTTAACATCTATTTAAAATTGAAAAATCTGTTACTTGGTGCTGTTATTTCCTAGGTTCGCTTAGTAATTTTGAGGATAGTTATGCGCGTCGTAGCTCATCCCCATGTAAAGGCTGTTTTCACCTCGAAAGTTGTTCTGTACAATGCAGTTCTTTAGCGAGAAGAGTCTTTTTGAAGATCGTCCCCTCCCCCCCCCCCCCTTTTCCCCTCTTGACAGGTCCCCGGACTCGCACACGTCAAGTGAACATTCGCGCGCCAGAGATCATCGCCATCGGTTCTGTGTGTGTCCCGTCATGTTCGTGCTTCAGTGTTTTCACCAACCCACGCTCCATCGTTCACGTGTGTTCTCTCAGTCGTCACTGTTCGTGTACAGTGCTGACGGTTTTTTATCTTTTACTCCATCTGTGAACGGCTCCGTGTTTTTTAATTAATGTGTCTACAGTTTTTTGTCCACCGTTATGTTATGTTTTTCTGTGTCTTCATTGTTTCTCTTTGTCCTGACTGTGGCTGAAGAGCGGCGTAATATTGCCGCTGCCAGCCATCTTTTGTATAAGCTATCAAAATTCGACGCTGCTGTCGTTCCGTCCATTTAGAAATCTTATCACTGTTTGAAACTCACATATGGCTTGCCTTTCAATTTTGTTTGTTTCACATAAAGTTTTTGTGTGCCATACGCGAAGAAGCGTACCGCGAACAGTGATGTTGGCAGGGTTTATCTACGCACAAAAATCAGATTGACCTATACGATTATGTGAGGAATTCATCTGGGAAGAGTAACACAGGCCAACGAAAAAATTTTTTTGTAAAACTTTTTTGGTTTGATATCTGATCTTTATAGACTTTTATGAACTGAATCCAAATGTAGCCTTAGTCTTTTTGTATCACCCATAGTTTTCGAGCAATATGCTTTTTATTTATAGTATAAAAATCCTATGCTATACGCTTTGTAGCCCGCATCTCGTGGTCGTGCGGTAGCGTTCTCGCTTCCCACGCCCGGGTTCCCGGGTTCGATTCCCGGCGGGGTCAGGGATTTTCTCTGCCTCGTGATGGCTGGGTGTTGTGTGCTGTCTTTAGGTTAGTTAGGTTCAAGTAGTTCTAAGTTCTAGGGAACTGATGACCATAGATGTTAAATCCCATAGTGCTCAGAGCCATTTGAACCATTTGAACCCTTTGTATTTAAAGTAAGCTACTTAAAACAATGATATGTATTTTATAGAGATTTCACTTGTCGGCTGGAATTGGTTTGTATTTTCTTTCTCTTTTTTCATTGAGATTCTAATGTAGCTTTTGCTACGATGAGTCGCTTGCTGGACTTCTCGGTGAAGTGACCAACAGTAGTCCCCCATCATGTTGGTGTTCCAGCGGCCTTGGCAGCGTTTTTCCATCACTTTAATGTCCTAGTGAACACGCTCTCCTTGCTCCTCACTAACATCTCCCGTATTTTCCGGGAAGTAATCAAGGCGACTGTTCAAAAAGTGAACTTTCAGGCTCATTAAACATCCTAAAGCTTTAAACTTCTTTAACATTGTAGCTACAATATAAACATATTCTGTGTCTTTTTCATGTCCTAAGAACTTTTTAACGACTCGATTGAATGATACCAGCGCTTCTTTCTCATTTGACGTCATTGTGGAATCATAGTTAACATCAAACATCAATTTTCTATTGGCAGATATACTTCAGCTTTTTCTGTCGTTAAACCTAGATCCCTAACCAAATCGGTAAGCTCGGTCTCAGTAAACAATTTGGGCTCTAGGCTTTCTGTATTACAATGGAATTCACCATCATCTGCTTCATCTAAATCAGATTGTACATCAGAAAATACTTCTGTTAGAATACAATTTAAATCACTTGGTGGTTCAAGATCCAGCAAATCTACACCATGCCCTACTGGTCGGATGGCGGTCGGAACGTAAGGATAGCTTCTTGTTATGACCAGTAATATCAACACTGCAAAAGTAGCAATCATCGGAATGATTTATTGGCTCCACCCATACGATAGGAACAGCAAATCTAAAGGCTTTTTTCTCCTTTTTGGATCATTTTTCCAGATCTTCAACACACACATAGCATACATTATGCGGCGCCCAAGATTTATCTTGATCACCAAGTTTAGATCCAAAAGTATGATGGATAAACCTTTTTCACAATGTCTGTAATGTTTCTTTGGTGTTTTTTAATCACAAATTCATCACAAATATAACAAAAACTATCAGCACAGTTTTTAGAACCACGATTAGACATTATACTGAGCACATGTACGGGAAACGGGAAAGTGAGGTTAAGCTGACAGTAAACGAAACACCACCTGTTAACACAAAAATGGAATCGACCTTTTTTGTCAACAAATGTTTTTCAGCAGTGCTACCTACGTCATCTATATTCATTACACCTCCTTTTTAAATTATTTTAGCTATATAAAAGCTGTTAAATTCTTTAGAAATCGCTTAATTTAATAACTTTCACTGTAAAATGTGAAGAAATGGTGAGTGATGCAGTTTTTTATGTATCATATTTGGATTTCCCACCCTAAAAACATAAAAATAAGATATTTTCAGCAAAAAAGTTTTTCCATCGTTGGCCTGTGATAATTAGACAAAAATTTCTTGTTTTATGCCAAGAGGCATCACGGTCTGTTTTCTATTAAAAACACACATCTTTATCTAATCATAAGCCTCACATTATGAAATTCAACAAATAAGCTTAAACAAATGAGCATCTCTCAGTGTAGACATGTATGTTTCGTATCTGTAAAATGTCATGGTACATCTTTAAAAAAATATTTGAGTGAAACTGGTAGCAAGTTGCCGTTCCTAAGTAGTAAGCTTACACATTTTATGCCATATAAGTTCTGTTTATGATAAAATAGCGGTGGACCTTTCATATTACTGGAAGAGACAACACGGGCCTACATAGGAAGATCAGTAGTACTGTGCACAAACGGGAAAGCGTGTTAGGCATTTTCATTTAGGTAGAAATGTCACCTATCGCGTGTCTCGTCTGCGGTAATGGTTTATTGTCGAGAAAAGTCTCAAGTTACACCAAACTGTACGATTAATCTTAGGTCTCCCTTACCCTGACCAGACATATCAGTCTGATGGAGAAATGAGAGGGCGTAGGATCTGCAATTTTTTTTTCTCTATTGTGATTTTGACAGCTTATACAAAAGATGGGCTGGCAGCGGCAATATTACGCCGCTCTTCAGCCACAGTCAGGACAAAGAGAAACAATGAAGACACAGAAAAACACAACATAACGGCGGACAAAAAACTGTAGGCACGTTAATTAAAAAACACGGAGCCGTTCACAGGTGGAGTAAAAGATAAAAAACCGTCAGCACTGTACACGAACAGTGACGACCGAGAGAACACACGTGAACGGTGGAGCGTGGGTTGGTGAAAACACTGAAGCACCAACATGACGGCACACACACAGAACCGATGGCGATGATCTCTGGCGCGCGAATGTTCACTTGACGTGTGCGAGTCCGGGGACCTGTCAAGAGGGGAAAAGGGGGGGGGGGGAGGGGACGATCTGCAAAAAGACTCTTCTCGCTAAAGAACTGCATTGTACAGAACAACTTTCGAGGTGAAAACAGCCTTTAAATGGGGATGAGCTACGACGCCCATAACTATCCTCAAAATTACTAAGCGAACCTAGGAAATAACAGCACCAAGTAACAGATTTTTCAATTTTAAATAGATGTTAACTCCAAAGGCTGACAGCAGTCAGTGGATAGCGATGTGCATACATACAGACGACGGTAGTATCGCGTATACAAAGTATAAAATGGCAGTACACTGGCGGAACTGTCATTTGTACTCAGGCGTGAAAGGTGCAGGGCAAGATAATGGTTCATGAGTGGACGAGACTGTACATTTCAGAACATGTGAATGATCACGATGTATTGTGCATTTCACAACAGGCAAAGACAGCGACTAGAAACAATAGACATATCACGATGTACTTTTGGGTAATTCCCGGTTTAATTAAAAAGTAACCCTTTGTTTGCTATCATAGAATCTGTGGTCCGATAATTATTTCATCTGATGAAATGTTGCGGAAAGAATGATGCCCATTATCAATACTAAATACTGTTCTTGCTGTTTGTATAGTTATAGCCATTTTAACGTAGCGTCACAATTAACCTTGTGAACATCCTTCGGAAAGAGACGAATCATAACCTTGCGTTACACCACCAACATTTTATGAACGTTTAAACTTATGACATATTTTTAATGCTAGTATCAGTAAATATGTTTTTGTAATCAGTATGAACTGTAAGCGGAAGAATTAGGTGAACACACGTTCAACTCGATATCATTAGAGATGGAGCGCTAAGTACCTTGTCCCAGAGAGGCGTGGTTTCCTCAAAGCAGTCTTTCCTGAATTAGTCTTAACAGGTTTTGTAACAATATTTATATCTGACAAGCCTGAGAGTCCAGATAAATTGAACCTAGAGTCAAAAAATTAATAGAAAATAGGTTTGAAGGAGTTTCTAGAGAGTTTTACACGAGCGTGTAATTTTTCGCGATGCATTAATAATTGCTGTTGGGGAAGCATTGCTTACATTGTAATTTTCTTTCATGTAAAATGACCATTATAGCTGAATACTGTGCTTAAATATTGGTCACAGGATTTAGCTTTATAATTCGCAATGAATGAATAGTCTTTGTTGTGTAACGGTTTCCTAGTTACTGGTATACTTCAACACTCGGTCTATATAGCACTTGTACACGAATTTAGTTGCTTGTAATCTCATATGCCAGTAGCTGATTTCTGTTGATTTGCAAAGCATTAACACTACCAAGTGCATCAGTAAGTAACTTGACTTTCTTTTTGTATTTTAGTGCTCAAATTTTCATTTGGGTAGCATGTTTAGTCGGTCACATGAATACGAAATAAATTGAGTTAATGTTAATAAGCCTTTGCAAAATATCATTTCATTTTCTCTCTCGGTATGTGGATACAGGGTGTAATGGATATAAGCACAAATATTTCTGTTGGTGACTGAGAACAGTGTACTGAACCATATTACGTCAGTGTTTACGTCATTTGCATATTAATAATTGTAGCTATTACGAGAAGTATGTTTATAGGTATGTTAGAACTTCTAAGTACATGTGACATGTGGCAAGAGCAAACTATTAACAGCTGTTTTCCACTGGGCACCAGGTCAGGTATCGACACTTGGGAACGTGAAAGCAAAAGGGTTCATCCATACTGTTACGTCTGCCACAGGCGGCCCCTGCCAGGCAGACTACACTCAAGACACCCCTGCGTACCATATAACATACACAAGCACTTTCAGGCGCAACCAAGAGGGAAACAATTCTTCAAAATAAACAGAACTTGCTAGACTAATGCGAACATTTTTCTGCAGAGATCGCCTCACAGACAGAGGGAAGTTGGAGTACTGCGCCGACCTCCGCCGGCTTTATAAGGCCAGCGCAGCAGCAGTACAGCCAGTTCCTCGCCGGGCTAGGACCAGCTCCGACGGACCTCACCGACGCTCTTGATGAATAGTCGTCTACATATTATTTGTTTTCTTTGTGTGTATATAGTGATTGTTCGAAAAGTGTAGTTCAGTTTTCAATAAACGACATTATACTGAGTGTTCTATAATACTGAGTATTCTTGACATACTGACAGGCGTAGTTCGCTTGGTGGTGCAGCACGATTGTGCGGAAAAAAATCAGGTGTTAAAGTTTGTCACGTATTTATGGGAAAACTGTTAGACGCAGAGAAAAAATAAGCAACGCACTGTTGTGTGTACATATTAAGTTACCACATATAAGAAAATCTACACTTACATGAATGTATGTATTATTGTTACACATCCCCTCCTAAACCACTGGACCGATTTGAACAAAACTTGGCACACATATCACTTACTGTCTGGAAATAATAACAATGGGGATAAAAACCACCTCCATTTAAAGGGGTGGGTGTTGGGGTGAAAAGGCAGTTTAGCCCACGAGGTGCGAATACCCATACTTTAAGTCTCCAAGAATTTGAGAATGAGAGCACTTAGAAACTTTACACATAATTTTAAACCTTTAAGAGACTTTTTGTCGCTGGCGATCGCCATAATGATGAAAGGAAAGAAGTACATCGCTTACTACTTTTCGCTGTTCATGAAATAAAACTATACGACGTTTCAATTTATTACTTATTTACTGCTAATTGTATTCACGATACACTTCTCAGACAGTATTCACATATACCACTGAATGTACAACAAAAATTATATTATTATAAGACAAGCAGTTCTGGAGACATGAGGTCATAAACACTGACATACGTGAAAAATTGTTGCATTATGAAAGACGTTTAAATTCATTATTTACTTGCTACTAACTTTATTCGCCGCAAGTTTCGGTGACAATATCCACAATTGCCGCTGAATTTGCCTACAAAAATATATTACTGTATGACATAGTTCACGAGATACGGCGTTAAATACGCAGATGCGTGAAAAACTGCGAAATTGTATATTACGTGTTAATTTATTACTTCTTTACTACTAACTCTGTTCACAATATATATCACAGACACTATCCACAAACTTCGCCGAATGAACCTACAAAATTATATCATTGTGTAGCTTGTAGGTCATAGGATACAACGTCATAAAATTGAGCTGCGTGAACATGAAACTGCAGGGTGAAACTTGCTAGAGACCAGGTGAAACATGTGTACAAATACAAGTGAAAGATGTTAAATATATGTGAAATATAGTTTAAATGTGCGTACGTGGGCAAAGCTGCAGAGAGGGGTTGAGGGGAAAGAGGAAGAGAGGAGGGAGAATGACAGAGAAAGGAGAGAGGATGAGATTAACAGGGAGAGGGTGAGGAGGAGATGAATAAAGAGAGGGGAGAGTTAGAGATGGACAGGGAGAGAGAGAGGGGCAGGAGAGGGTGGACAGAGACTGGGGAGATGGAAGTGGTGGACAGAGAGAGGGGGCAGAGGGAGATGGACTAATAGAAGATTGGAATAAATACATATCCATGCAATGCTAGGTACTCACCTAGTATATATTTAAGACTAGGACACAGATCTGCATGAGACAAATTGACTGATACAACTCTTTTGTAGACCTGAGAAGGAATTACACAGCAATACCGATTACACGCTTTTTCGTGCAACCTTTGGCGCTGTTTGAACGGCGCAATTGGCAGGCGTTTTCACCACCCTCCAAGATTCCTAGCACCGTTGAGGTGACATTCTGTCGTTGCAAATATAGCGGCAAAGAGCGTGACTGGAAGCCAAAAAGCCGTGGGATCTAATCTTGGTCGGACTGTAGAATATTTCAATTTCCCTTTAACCTAGCTTTCACCTCTCACTAATTTGACAATTCACTAGGAACGACACGTGGTTCTGATTCCACGTTAAACAGAATGTCCCCTTTCCTTTGTAGGGTTACTAAGGTGGTTTAGGGATACATGAGTTGCCGAAGTTGCGTCCAAGACTTGCACCAGGCCGCTGAGACACACAAAATACTTGTTAGTTTCTGTTTTTGGTCATTCTTTTTCCCTTCGGTGCGGATATATGCTGAGATAACGCACACGAGGTCTTGTGATTTTGTTTCCTGTTAATTATAATTTCCAGGCGTATCTTTCTACTGCTGTTAGTCTTTCATTATGTTCTCCACTATATTTACATGTTTCCTTCGCTTTCTAAGATTTGTCACTGCCGTTTTTATTTTTTAGCTATTGCAGATACACGAGAGAATTAATAAGAGACAATCGAGTTGGTTTTCGTACTTGAAATTATGGGATTTCAGCCTGAAAAAACAGTTACATGAATGCATGAAATGTATTCGTAGGTGCGAAAGCAACCGTCAACAGTGTAATGGAAAGACGACAGTGAAAATTTGGACTGGACTGGGACTCGAACCTGGATTTCCCACTTTACCCAAGCGGTCGCCTTAACCGCTTTTATTAAAAATGTAATTTAAAGGTGGATGGTGGAGGAAGGTAAGGAAAGGGAAGAAAATAATGATATTAGATGTGTCACTGCTTGGGGGGTGGGGGGGGGGGGGAGGCTTGCGGCAACGTGAGCAGAGGTCGCAACCCGAGTCCCGTTCCGCCCTCAGAGCTACCATGATCAATGTGTTGCAAAAGCCCGTGCTATGGCATGGCCAGCCGGGATGGCCGAGCGGTTCTAGGCGCTACATTCTGGAACCGCGCGACCGCTACGGTAACAGGTTAGAATCCTGCCTCGGGCATGGATGTGTGTGATGTCCTTAGGTTAGTTAGGTTTAAGTAATTCTAATTTCTAGGGGACTGATGACCTCAGAAGTTAAGTCCCATAGTGCTCAGAGCCATTTGCACCATTTGCTATGGCATACCTCATAATACAGAGGTGTAGGTAAATGAAAGCCGATTCTCGTCGGCTACCAAGCAGGAAGAAAAACAAAAGATGTCGTCTCGTTACGACGTGAGGACGCTCCACAGTCTTAGTCGCTGCGGAATTATCGATGCACTTCTTTTCGTATCTCTGTGGTGGTCGCTGCTAGTTCGATCTTAAGAAAAGAAATTTGCTCATGGTTAAACTTCTCCTGTCATGAATAATCCAGCTGCGAGGTGGGTTATGGGACGCGCTCTGGGGAAAATTTCGGAAGCACTGCTGGTGCTTGGGGTTGTGCACGATCGCACAGTGTCGTCCATTTAACTAGTGCCAAAAATCGAGGACCGTCTTCTCAACGTCACCAAACAAGTAGTGGTTGGCATGACCGCTTATTCATATCGCAGAATTCGTTTTTATCCCCCGGAAATACACGTCATACGGAAAGAGGAGCGATCGTCTAATTGTATTGTCGGAAGTCAACCGTATGAGGAAAGCCAACCAAATGGCAAACATCATTCGCCGTTCCACAGACAAGGCGATGATCATATGCATATGTGTCCATCACTTCGTAGTGACACAAAATGGAGATCCCGCCAAGTGAGTCTGACGTAGGCGAAACTGGTACACCTGCTTCCCGTGAATCGTTACGTATCAAGCGGGCTGAAGTTCCATATCGAGACCGAAGGCGCTCATAGCCTGCCACACAACACGCCAATCTATGTGGGGGTACTTCCTTTCGATTACGATCGACGCCAACGCAGTTGCAGGTTGTTGTGTATCTCCCCCGCCGATGTCAAGCGTGTCGGCAATAGTGCAGTGCGAATGTAGCTTAGTCGGCCGCTGGTAATGGAGTGGCGGTCCTCTACCGTGAAGGTACACCAGACGTATGGTTACTACCATCAGGAGAGTCAGCATCTGTATCTGGTTGACGTCGTGAACGATCTACCTTCTTCGTAGATGCAGTCATGCACCTCTTTATGGGACGGAACATTGCGTTGGTAGCGGGATGGGATTTCAACTGCACCAGACTGCCCAAGGACCAGTTACCGCTTCACTCACTGCACGCAGAACCTTCCATAGGTGTCAATAACCTCCAGCTTGTGGACTCTGTAACATTATGTGATTGCCCTACCATTTCAAATTATTCGCTAACCGAGCAGTCCCTCGGCAACAGCTACAGTTAGCAAATAAAGTTGAGGGAATGTAAAAAACGAACGTCCTGTGGCGTGACGTATTTATTGTGGAAGCGCCGTCAGAGATGCAGTGAAGCTATCGACTTTGAAAGCCGCTGCGCGAAAGGCGGACAAATGAAGAACATTTTTACACATTCTTTTGATGTGCGACATATTCTCGATGAACAGTCACTCACTTTTCTGTCTCTTGTAATTTGTGTGTTGCGAAAGTATTATTATTGTTTAAAAAATATTATTTTAGTGTAATGTGAAAGGGCCATATTGCATAGCAGTAGTTTGTGTGAGAAGCTAGATTGTGCGACGTGTATCTGGAAATGTCGAAGGATGTAAGTTCGTTATGTACTGATTGTCATAAATTCAAAGTTAAATGGACTAATTATTTAGTATAGAACCTATGTCTCACTACTTCATCACCATACGTATTTAACTTTCTTCTATGTTTCTGCAAAGTTTGATGGTAAACAGTCACGAATTGTTTCGTCGAAATCGGACGGAAGTTGAATACGGCGAAATATTTTCTCCGCACCTTTTCTACTGGTAAATGCATGATTAACTTCGGTCCCTTAGGAAATTCATGTTGAGCTATTGAAAAACAATTAGCCTATATTTTCAATAGTGATTTACCCTCCTCTGCAAAGTAACTTCCGACTGGTCAGACGATTCAACAAGAAACAGCCGCTCTCAGTCGGCGTAAAATTTCTGACCAGTAAAGATATTCAAAACCACTACAATAACTAGTTATGTCTATTTGCCTAAATTACAATATATATCATTATGTGCTTCTCTTTGCAAATATATTTCCACCGCCGATTATAGCTGTATGTTAATGCATAAAAGCAAACATATTGTTATAATTGGTGCTCGAACAGGGACACGAATCAAAAAAACTCGTGTACTGCTCAGAGTAATAAAAATTTATTGGTAAGATACGCATTGTGGAATTTTTCATAAAGAATTGTAGCAAATCTTGTGCTTTTGATTGTTACATGCATCAAACAGCATCCAATAAAATTTCCATCTAGCGAACAAACGAGATAAGTCAATCAGAGAAAATTACAGAAAAGAGATTTTTTGAAATAGAATTTGCGCGAAAATCTTGTTGCATCGCCGAAGGCAGCCATCAGCAACGTAAGTTAAAATTTTGTCAGCCGTAGCCAAGCTTCCTTAGTTTCGGCCGTCATTAATCAATTTGTGATGATCTTTAGCAGCTGCAGTAGAAAATTTGGTTCAAATCCAGTAATTTACATTAAGTAGACTGGCCATTTATTTAACAATTGCTTAAATTCCATTGTTGTGTATTGTATATCAGTTGTTTTAAATGTCCGTTGCCTGTTCACGAAGCTGCCCAGTATTAGTTTCCTTTTATTTTGATCCGTGTGCAGCCATACTTTCTTTATGGTCCAGAATAGTCACTTGCTCTCGTACAAATCCAGAAATTCCGATCTTGTGACGTAGTAGTGACAACCGACTCGCTACTAATAAATTACATCTCTGTCGACAGCTGACGGCCGTAGTTCAAACGAGTTTCGTTGACTTACTTTATGTAAATAAGTGAGCTATGGCAGACGATAAAATGTCTAGATTCAAATGAACAGAATGAAACGACTGAAGTGTCGCGTCGCTTACGATCCCGCAGTAAGGCTGAGACACCAACTGAAACAACTGTGGAAAGTGAAGTAGGAAATATTATGGACTTTGGTGCCTCACACCATAATGTTACTGAATTAGACAATGTCAGCACAGTTTCTGCCACTATAGTTCAATTCTTTTATCTTGGCGGCTCGCGCATGCCCGCCCAGACGCGGGAGATTGCTGCGTTGCCGGTTGCAAACGACGCACGCGCCAATAGAAGCAGCGCCATAGAATAGTATAGTTCGCAAACTTACGTTTATGGGGGAGCGCGCAGTTCATGAAGTAAAGCCACCACGGCTCCATTAACCCTTTCGCTGCTACAGAGACGTGCTCTCCGCATTCCGCGCAGTGCGCGATTTTGTCACTGCACTGCTCGCCTGTGCAGACACATCGTGTTCCGACTGCTTTGACAGTCCTATCATTCGAATCCACAAAAACTATTTGGCCCAAAAATTAGATTTTTAGACATCTTCTTGACTGATACCTTCCCCCCATAAATGACTTAATTTTGTTTCGATGTTCAACGCAGTTATTATGCAGCATTAAATATAGTAAACCATTGCACGAAATTTTGAAGAGTTTGCAGAGGTAAAAGTCCATAGAGCATACTTTCCGTATGGTCGATTTTAGTTGTCACAATGTTGAGAATGAAATGTGGACAAGATACCTAAATTTCATATAAAATTTACTCTATAACAATATCTCATTTAAGTACCACATAGGTGTCGTATGTAATATTGAGAAATACTTCGTCTTTCGCGACTGTAACAAAAGTTTTATTTACACTGAGCACGTTTGGCTTTATTTTAAATAAAGAGACAAAGCACTAGAAATTTCAAAAAATTGCATTCAAACGAATATAATTCGTGAAGTAACGCACTTCGATATTGTTTTGAAATAATGAAAATATTACGCTCTGCACAAGGTTTGAACTCATAACCTTCTGCATAGAAGTCCATAACCTTTACCGTTACGCTATCGCAACTCGTCTGACTGCAGAACCCCATGAGGACTCTAACACGTCACGCAAAATACTGACAAACACAGTTGGTATGACTATGAATTACTCACGCTTCGCCGAAGTACAATAGGAAATAAACAATTATCGCTGTTCTTTATTGCAAAAATGCGGTTAGTGAGAATGATACAAACACCTTTCCTTGCTATCGCCTGAATTAGGAGTCTTATTGCTTGTTTGGTTTAATTAATTAATAGAATATGAAGCAATTGCTATAAAGAATGCTTTTTCCAAACTTTCTATAAAAGAATGTCTGCTATCAAGACATTGCTTTTGTTCTATTACTTTATTTATGACTGAACGTTTCTAAAACTGAAGTCACTCGTCCATGCTCTGCTCTACAGTTGAGATCTGGCAACGTCGTTCTCTGTTCATTGGCTGACTGTGTTTTGTGACGTCAGATGCGCAGAACGAACCTAAACTCGGCCGCCAACATAAATGACGCGCACTTTAGTACTCGTAGCCATATATAGGTTACAAGGGAGGCAGGCGAAAGTAAATCAGAGGTAGTGGCAAACGATGAATTCAAACATCTACTGAATCAAATAAGTCAAATGATGCAGGACGGAAATCACCAAATGAAAGAGGAAAATCGCCAAATGGTGAATTCCATTAAAAATGATTTAAAAGAAGAAAATCGCCAAATGATGAATTCCATTAAAATGATTTAAAAGAAGAAAATCACCAAATGGTGAATTCCATTCAAAAGAATTTGAAAGACGAAAATCGTCAAATGAAAGAAGATTTGATGGAGGAAAATAGACAAATTTTAGGCTCGCTTGAAGATAAACTTTCCACAGTAAACGAAGAAATAAAAACTGTTAGAAAAGACGTAGCCAACGAAGTAGCAAATCAAGTTAAGGATGCAGTTTCTCAAATGTGAAGTGGAATAATTTCCGAATGACACTTTAGCTACCATGCAAAGGGAGACAGCTGACATCCGCGACATAACCAAGAATCTTGACTCCTCTGTAACCACAGTTAATCATCGATTAGTCAGAGTAACTACGCAGGTAGAAAAACTAACCGAGGGAAAGTCAAATTTAATTCTGGAAACTGAAACAAAAGTAAAAGTGAGGCTAGATAGTCATGAGAGAGAATTTAGAGAAAAATATGAGAACTGGATTGCTGGAAAGGACAAATTTGTCGAAAATAAAATTAACAAAGACCTATTAGTGTGAAAGCAACCACTTGTAGTATCTTGGCAGCTCCTGGAAGCTCCGGAGACATTGTAATGCCTCAACTCGCTAGCATTAGGCGCACCCTTCAGCGAGAAATACCAAATTGGAAGCGAGGGGTAACGGAACAACTAGATAACTTGAAGGCACAAGTGACTAGTAGTTCCCGAATACAGGGACCGAATTATCCTACCTCTTTAGCCTCAGAGGAAGAAGATGAATTATTTCGGCAATTCCGAATACTTGTTGTATCTAATGAACACACTTCACCACCACTTATTTCAGTTAGTCACCGAAACCAAGAATATTACTCAGTAGTACAATTGATGAAGGAAGAAAGCGTGATAAAACATCGTGTTTTAACACCTTTAACCCGGAAAAACGAAATACACACGCAATTGTTTTTCTTCGAGGATTCTCTGGCATTTTTCCAAAATCGTGGACCGATAGACAGCGTATCCAATTTGTTACCGGATATACGGGTGGCGAATCGGCAAAATGGAGAACCGAAATGGTTGACAAGTGTCGAACATATTAGGAGTTTGAACATTGTTTCCTCAGCAAATTTTGGAGCGAAGGTGTTCAGAAGCGCCTTCGTAAAGAAGTTTATGACACAGAACAATATGACCCCAGGAATAGTAGCCTGAGGAAGTACTTCGAAAAATATCTTGTCAAAATCCGGTATTGGGATACCCCTATTGATAGTAAAGATGTAATGGTGATCCTCAAGTCTAAATTACCCATATCAATTCATGAAAAGCTGATAGCCATACCAGATGATGATCCAGGTACCTTACTGTCGATATTAGATTCCCTAGACCTGATTTACGAGGACATGAGAGCTAAAAAACCGCGGAACACTCCACACAATTCTTGGCCACAACATTAAGAGAGTAACGGCTATGAAAAGCCAGGGAACGGTTACAAAAATAGTAACGATTGGCAAAACTGAAATAAAGGCAATGGGTATCCGCACAAAAGGAATAGACATAATGAACACAATCGATTCAATCCCATGTATAACACGACTAGTAACCAGTACTGCAATCAACCGTACAAGCAGAAGTTTGGAAATGGTTTCAGTCGAAAGGGTTGGCAACAGCAGAACGGATCGCACAGCGAACATTCAGATTACGGGCAGCAACAGACAGCTCATAACGTCCACTCATACCAACACAGCTCTGCGTCTAGTGAAAATCAAGCGCAAGGAATGTATAGAAACACACAGTTTAACGGCAAGTCATAGTGTGAAGGTGGATTTCATCGCAACAATTCCGGAAATCATAATGGTAATAAAAATCATCAGACCCCGCGAAGACAGTATAAACTCCCTATATTTTTCGCGAGCATGGAAGACAGTAAAACATATTGGACAGCAGAACAAACGCAACAACACTTTGACACGAGGTTTGCACATAATAGTAATTTTGTTCCTCATTGTTCTCATAATGTCAGATTGGTCGAACTTCCTAGTAATGAAGGCCAATCAAAGCCACGCAAACAGGAAAACTAATTTCAGCATCTGAAAGCTCCCTAAGTGATGCTGTGAGGCAGAATGGGGGCGACCACTTCGACAAAGAGAGTAACCATGACGTACTTGTACTGAGATACAATGACAGAATTGACAAGAGAGGAGAATTATTACAAGAGAAAGAGACGACTGACGGTGACGAAGCGCTACATGACCAACTGCAAGCTATGGCAGAATTTACTATAGCAGGAGTTTTGACTACTGTAATCTTAGATACAGGTGTAAATATTAATGCTATGTCCTTATGTTTCTATAAACAAATTAGTACATTAATTACAATTCCAACATTACCCGTCAAAGGATGTTCAATAACAGGAGATATCGGTTCCCAGACGCAAAAGTTCAGTATACAAGCTTAGGTACCATTGGAGATTCAATCAGTACCCATTAAATGTATTTTCCTCGTTGTCAAGAATCTGGCAGTGCCATGTCTTATGGGAATGGATTTTCTAAGACGATATAGAGCTCGAATAGACCTTCATACTGGCATTTGCACACTGTTAGTACAGCAGACAGAAGTAGCACTGGAGTTAGTGAAAGAAAAAGTAAAAAACTTTATTACCTGTAATAGCATTAGATACAAAGGATAGGCATAAGACCTCTTTGTCGTAATCATTTCAATTTTTTCTACGGTAACTGTGATACATTTAATGATACAATAACAGTCAGTGACTTACCCTCTCCGCAGGAAATAACCAATAAGACCTCTGAATCAACAGAGTTATCCGAACCTCAGCGACAGGATTTATTCAGTTTGTTGTCACAATATATCGAAGTGTTTTCCAAACGACATGGTATTATAAAGGACTATGAATATACCATGTCGGACGCCATACCCCATACCGTATTCAAGAAGGGAAGCAGTTCGCAATTAAATTAAGAAGATGCTGAGCTGGAAAGTCATAGAGTATTCTCAAAAATTGTTCAAATGGCTCTGAGCACTATGGGACCTAACATCTGAGGTCATCAGTCCCCTAGAACTTAGAACTACTTAAGCGTAACTAACCTAAGGACATCACACACATCCATGCCCGAGGCATGATTCGAACCTGCCACCGTAGCGGTCGTGCGGTTCCAGATTGTAGCGCCTAGAACCGCTCGGTCACCCCGGCCGGCATAGAGTATTCTAATTAGCCATGTAGTATCCCCTTATTGACGATTTTCATACAGGATGACACAGTGCGACTCGTACTTGAGGCGCGAAACATAAATAAAATTAATGTACCACTACGAACGAGACCTGAAGCGATTGAAGAACACCTGCAAAGATTTTATGGAATTAAATATTTGAGTATCATTGATTTGAAGAGGTCATATTGGCAATTGAGACTAAATCCTAACTCACGAAGGTATATGGCATTTATCTTCGCCGGCAGATCTTATCAATTTCGGGTCATGTCTTTTGGATTGAATGTTAGTTCTGGAGTATTCATCTCTGCCCAAGATCATGTTATAGGTCCAGATCCTCTTGATGTAGTCACTCTCTACGTTGGTGATCTTTTAATTGCTACTAAAACCTGGGAAGGCCACGTTGAACTAATACAGAAAGTGTTTCAGCGATTCCTGGAATACGGAGTCACTGCCAACTTGCAAAAGTCACACTTTGGCCGAGCCGAAATCAAATTCTTAGGACACGTCATTTCATCTGACGGAATCCGTCCTGATCCGGCTAAGCTAAGAGCAATTAAAATTTTCTTAACCCATCTTCAAAACGACCACTTAAAGGTCTTACCAAAGCAAGTGATGAACAATCCTCATTTATTGAAATTGTTAAAGAAAAATACTCAGCGGAATTGGACTGACGACTGTCAAAAGGTATTCCTCGATATCAGAGAAGCTTCGTTAAATAGCAACATTCTTCATCATCTAGATATAGAAAAGGAATTTTGTGTGTCATCTGTCGCAAGTTTTCAGGGATTAGGCGCATGTCCCTTCCAGATCCATGAAGCCAATGGAAAACAAGAAATCAGAGTAATTAGTTTTGCTAGTAGGGTTCTTACAGAAACTGGGCGATCCTACTCCATTTCTGAATTGGAAGCTCTTGCAGCAGTTTGTGCTTTCAAGAGATTCAACTACTACATCAATGGCAAGTAAATCAAAGTTTATTCTGATCATCGCGCTCTTAGTTTTCTTCTGACGTGTAAACTCCTACATTCTCGCTTAAAGAGATGGTGTCTTTTCTTGCAGGAATATGATTTCTAAATAATCCATGTAAAAGGCAAAGATAACGTTATTGCAGATGCTCTATTTCGCATGCCTGGAGGCTCTTTCGGAACAAATGTCAAATTACAGAGTTCTCTCGATGAAGGATCCAACACATCCCAAATATTTTCTTGATCTTTGTAACCAGATTGTCCAATTGCAGGAAACTGATCCAAAATGGAGAGGTGTGAAACATATCCTCGAAACTAATCCTACCCATCGCATGTGCAAATATTACAAATTGCATAATCAAGTTCTTTTCCATATTGTCATCAGAAAATTGGCTAGTATGCATTACGCAGGAATATGTAGAACACTTACTCTGGTATACAACTATTTGATGGGGACACTTTGGTCCAGTAAAGTGTAAGTGTAAAATAGCAAAGTACTACTACATCCATAACCTTCATAGCAGAATTCACAAGCTCTTGAAACACTGTGTCATTTGTCAAAAGGTAAAACCTTTTAATCTTTCGAATATACTGGCTTTGAATCCAATTATCACAGAGAAACCTAGACAAATCCTAGGCATAGATTTGGCAGGACCACTCCCACGACGTCGTGGAGGACTAAGGCACCTTGTAGCTGACATCGATCTATTTACCAAACATTTGAGATGGTACGCTATGAGATCTACAAACACTCAGCCAATCATCAATCGTTTAGAACGTGACTACTTTCGAAGATTCGTAAGACCTCAATCAATTCTCTCAGACAATGAGTCTAACTTTGTTTGCAGAAGATGGAGACTTTTCCTTGCTCGTCATCAAATTAGGCAAATCCTTATCTCAAAATTGAGGCCCCAGTCGAACCCGACTAAACTAGTCTTCAATGAGTTTAATCGTTTCATTCGTACATATGTATCAAATCAGCAGACTCGCTGGGTTGACTTTGTGTCACCTTTCGAGGAAATTGTGAATAATCTACTGCACCTGTCTACTGATTTCACTTTGAGTGAGTTGATGTCTTCTGACCAAGAGAAAAATGAATGTGTCAGTTCAATCCCTAAGTGTAGGAACACAAGCACTAGTTTAGACGCCAGAATAAGACAAGCTCTAATATCATTGACCACCCAAGCCAGTTTATGCAAGAAGGCGTATGACAAACATATTAATAAGGTGTTAACTTATAAAGTAGGCGAAAGCGTCTCGCTAAAAACACACTTTAAACCATCGTTGCTCTCACGCAAAAATCAAAAATGGCAAAGTCTTTTTGAGGGCCTTACGAGATCCTTCGTATACCGCACACAGGTTGTTATCTGATTTCTGATCCCGCAAATGGAAAAATAAAAGGATTAGACCATCACTCTGATCTTAAAAAGTATCATGCTACAAAGTAAGCCAAGAGAAAGGTTTATAATGGCAAGAGAATGTTAGCCACTAGTAACTAAGTGAAAACTGACCTGACTTCGTTAAAAAATTCTTAGGCTAAACTACACGACAGTGAGCCTGTGTTGCTATACAGCAGAGAATTTAAAATATGTTATCTTAAGCCATAATGTAAGTACAGACAAGCTGATGAAATATTCGTGTTTAACAAAGAAGGTGATCGACTCCGAGATCTCTAGTTTTAAGATTTAGTTTTAAGCGTATAATATTTATGAGAGAGAAATGAAATATAAAGCGAATGATGTGCCTAACAAGCCGGCTTCTGCGATATGAAATGGTAAAGAAATGAAAACAAAACGTAGTATGTAAGAATTTTCCTTTTTTTAAGTTCAAGGAGCAATGATACAAAAAGGGAATTGGTCGCTTGGCAATTAATGGTTCATGATGCCGCTAAAAAGGAAAATAAGTAACTAGTTTCTAAGCCAGCGATGTATAGATTAAGTTCTAATGTACATAGAAATCTGGAACAAGTTCATCTCTGCATTAAAATAACGTAATGCTTACGAAGCATGTGAGTTACTTGTATGCAGGTCAGATACATTTAATGCCATAAGTGAAATAAAATACCATGCATAAGAGCGTAAGTGACAAGGAGAAAGCGATGATGACTTAAGGTCATATACAGAGGTCAATGCAGCGCAACGCAACCAGGCGTCAAAGTGGGAATAAAATGACAATGAAACCGCCAGTAAAACAAAGCAGGTAGTTCTTAGTTACAACCCGTACTCAGACGAACGACGGAGAGAAAAATTAATTTCTAAGTCATAAGGAACAAGGAGTTGTTTGCTATATTTCTTCTTCTATGTACTATTATATCTACGTCTTTCTTCTGAATTTGTGTAAATATCCTAACCCATCTAAACCCGTCCCGTAGACTTGACGTCACAGATTGCGGTTGACGTGGAAGGCCGGTTTGGCAAACGATTTTCAAAAGGAAACGCGTGTACGAAACCGGAAAAAGCTAGTTTTGAAATGTCTTTACTTTTTCTTTTAAAGTCAATCCGAGACGCGAACTGCGATCGCGATGAGGAATTTGCATATTTTCTTGAATGGTGTTTTGTTCTCATGTGAGAGGGCGATCAACTAGTAAAAAGGAAATTTGTGTCGAAATGACAGTGATAACTTAAGTGAATCTAATGAATAGAAAGAACGATTCAAATGAATCCAAAAAAATAATTTCTAACAAATCGGAGAAACTAATGCTTTGTGACTGTGAGTTGAAAGCGTAATTAGTCGTGGAGAAAGATGATGAACAATGTAAAGAGAAATGTTAAGGTGGTTACCGACAAAGCAAAAGAACTGAAATGGACATCATAATCAAAGCTCTCCCTCCGCACCAGCTCAGCAAACCACAAAATACCACAATACCATCGATGCATCGTGTTCACTGAACCGTACGCGGGAAAGCTTCAAAGTGAGACAAACTATTTGATTATAAACTGTAAATAAAAAAAATTGTGTACATAGCAGTGTATAAGTGAAGGCTTAAAATGCTGTGGGAGTCTGCCACAGACACGAAGCAATACGTCGTTGTTATGAATATGCGATAATTTCATTCACGATGACAATAGTAAGTGTTAAACATGCAGATATGCCGACGGATAGTGAGACTCCGGTGATGTTATTAAGTGCACTGCACCGGAAACCAAGTGTCAGTGTTAGCTGCTTTGCAAAGACCTTAAAATCTTTAAAATCATCTGGAAAATATGGAGGCAGGGATGGTTTCAACTGAGTCTCTATCCCTGGTAATCGTCGTCCCTCCGCATTAGCTCAGCAAACCACAAAATACCGCAACACCATCGACGCAACGTGTTTACTGAACAGTACGCGGGAAAGCTGAAATACCGCGTGGAGGCTAGTGAGCTCCTGGAGTTGCGATTCAGCACTAACAATCGACGCAACAAACGCGTTAAATTTAAAATGATGTACCAGCACAGCACTCCCGCTGTAGTTCAACGAAACGGACTTTCCTTGAAAGCCGCTCCCAAAATAAAAGACTCTTATATGGGTTCACAACATATCACATACTGAAATGCGAACAGCCGAACCCCACGCTAATAGTGACAAAGTCAGATTCTTATGAATCCCAAGTCCTAAAATTATATTTAAGCTTAGTTCTTAAACTATATATTTTTTGTTACATGTAACGTGTGTACCTACCGTGCGAGCGAGAGTCGCCTATCAGAGGTGATGAAAAGTTTTCTTCTCGGAGAACACAAAGTAGCGATCCAACTTCTCATGGGATACCTTCATCTGGAGAAGAATCAATTTAACTTATCTGTCAAATGCACAAATAATGAATGCGTAAAAGTCATGCCAACTAGTTAGCAATGGAAGATGGACACGTGTGAGGAATTTCATGTCTGAGAATTATATGCGTATAAAAAGTTGAATGTCTATGTGTTTTCTTTCAGGAGCAAAGAGCTTATGAGCTCTGGACAATAACTTGAGGCCACAAAGATGGTCCTTATGATCTCTGTAAAATGAGTATAATGAGCATAATGTACGAGGGCAGTTCAATAAGTAATGCAACACATTTTTTTTCTCGGCCAATTTTGGTTGAAAAAACCGGAAATTTCTTGTGGAATATTTTCAAACATTCCCGCTTCGTCTCGTATAGTTTCATTGACTTCCGACAGGTGGCAGCGCTGTACAGAGCTGTTAAAATGGCGTCTGTAACGGATGTGCGTTGCAAACAATGGGCAGTGATCGAGTTTCTTTTGGCGGAAAACCAGGGCATCTCAGATATTCATAGGCGCTTGCAGAATGTCTACGGTGATCTGGCAGTGGACAAAAGCACGGTGAGTCGTTGGGCAAAGCGTGTGTCATCATCGCCGCAAGGTCAAGCAAAACTGTCTGATCTCCCGCGTGCGGGCCGGCTGTGCACAGCTGTGACTCCTGCAATGGCGGAGCGTGCGAACACACTCGTTCGAGATGATCGACGGATCACCATCAAACAACTCAGTGCTCAGCTTGACATCTCTGTTGGTAGTGCTGTCACAATTGTTCACCAGTCGGGATATTCAAAGGTTTGTTCCCGCTGGGTCCCTCGTTGTCTAACCGAACGCCATAAAGAGCAAAGGAGAACCATCTGTGCGGAATTGCTTGCTCGTCATGTGGCTGAGGGTGACAATTTCTTGTCAAAGATTGTTACAGGCGATGAAACATGGGTTCATCACTTCGAACCTGAAACAAAACGGCAATCAATGGAGTGGCGCCACACCCACTCCCCTACCAAGAAAAAGTTTAAAGCCATACCCCCAACCGGTAAAGTCATGGTTACAGTCTTCTGGGACGCTGAAGGGGTTATTCTGTTCGATGTCCTTCCCCATGGTCAAACGATCAACTCTGAAGTGTATTGTGCTACTCTTCAGAAATTGAAGAAACGACTTCAGCGTGTTCGTAGGCACAAAAATCTGAACGAACTTCTCCTTCTTCATGACAACGCAAGACCTCACACAAGTCTTCGCACCTGAGAGGAGCTCACAAAACTTCAGTGGACTGTTCTTCCTCATGCACCCTACAGCCCCGATCTCGCACCGTCGGATTTCCATATGTTTGGCCCAATGAAGGACGCAATCCGTGGGAGGCACTATGCAGATGATGAAGAAGTTATTGATACAGTACGACGTTGGCTCCGACATCGACCAGTGGAATGGTACCGTGCAGGCAGACAAGCCCTCATTTCAAGGTGGCGTAAGGCCGTAGCATTGAATGGAGATTACGTTGAAAAATAGTGTTGTGTAGCTAAAAGATTGGGGAATAACCTGGTGTATTTCAATGCTGAATAAAACAACCCCTGTTTCAGAAAAAAAATGTGTTGCATTACTTATTGAACTGCCCTCGTATAATCTCCATTGTAAACTTTGTAGATTTACTGTCTTAGTTTTTAAATTTTTCCTGTGTATCTTTACCTTAAGAATTGTCTTTTGTCTCAGAATGAGAGATCACCATATTTGTGTAATCCTAATAATCAAATGACAGAAATACTATGTTTAATCCATGTAAATCCGTAAAGTAGTCAATCCCATATTGTTAAAGGCGACATGCGAATCTTGGTAATTTCCTTGATTTCCAAGATTCCCATTATGTGATTGCGCTACCATTTTAAATCATTCACTAATCGAGCAGTCGCTCGGCAACAGCTACACTTAGCAAATAACGTTGCGAGAATGTAAAAAACGAACGTCCTGTGACGTGACGTGTTTATTGTAGAAGCGCCGTCAGAGATGTAGTGAGCTATCGACTGAAAGCCGCTGCGCGAAAGGCGAACAAAAGAACACTTTTACACATTCTTTTGATGTACGAGATATTCTCGATGAACAATTACTCACTCTTCTGTCTCTTGTAATTTGAGTCGGATACGCATGTCTTGCCACCGTATTATTTTGTTTAAAAATATTATTTTAGTGTAATGTGAAAGTGCCATATTGCATAGCAGCAGATTTATGTGAGAAGCTATATTGTGCGACGTGTGTCTGGAAATATCGTATGATGTAAGTTCGTTATCTATTGATTGTCATAAATTCAAAGTTAAATCGAACTTGTATGTGGACTAATTATTTAGTATAGAACCTATATCTCACTACTTCATGACAATACGTGTTTAATTTTCTTTTATGTTTCTGCAAAGTTATGATGGTTCACAGTCACGAATTGTTTCGTCGAAATCGGACGGAAGTTGCATACAGTGAAATATTTTCTCCGCACCTTATTCTACTAGTAAATGCATGATAAACTGCGGTCCCTTAGGAAATTCACGTTGAGCTATCCAAAAACAATTATGTTTTCAATAGTCATTTACCCTCCTCTGCAAAGCAACTTCTAACTGATCAGACGATTCAAAAAGAAACAGCCGCACACAGTCGGCGTAAAATACCTGATCAGTAAAGATATTCAAAACCACCACAATAACTACTTATGTCTATTGGCCTAATATACAATATATATCATTAAGTGAGTTTCTCTGCAAATATATTGTAACCTCCCCACAAAATTCATTCACATTTAGTGTAACCTCAAAACAGAAAAATTCCTAAACTTCTCAACAGTAAAAATTATAATTATGCCGTTCGCATTCAGTGTAACGACCAAACAAAAAAAACAAAAAAATAAATTCAGTAACCTGGTAATAATACAATGTAACTATCCTCTGAATTAAATTGTCGCTCACTTATAACTTTTCAATAATTGACTGTGAATTTAACCTGGTAAATTTTGGACGTCAGCAGTGCTGTGTCATTGCCCTGAAAGATCATTCTGAATAAAAAAAAGAAAAATTCTTACCTCAATGAAGTCGCCGGATAACGCATATATATCTGCTCTTACAATAAATTTTTCTGACACAGCCCTGTGCGATGTTGGCCGATAGATTTGTCATTTATGAAAGGAAACAACTGATTTTTCTTTTGCAATAATCGGGATGATCATGGATTGGAGAAATTAGTAAATTATTTAAATCGAAATGAATGATTGTTAAAAGTTATTTTTTATGAGAAACATTATTATTAGAACATTTTTAAAACATTTACATGGGACTTGAGATAACAATACTACATATGCGCGAGGCTGCTTTTTTACCTTATACAATAATGCTCAGGCTCCAGCATCGCTACACCACGACCGGCCCAGCCAACACGATACACCAGACTGCTCGCTAGCAACAACTTACTGCTACAGCTACACAGTTCCTACTGCAGTCAACACTGCTCTCTGGTCTGAGATTCTCTTATACCTTACATATCGCAGGCAGCGCGTGAGCAATACATCGAAATTACATCTGCTCGGACCTCTTACATAACCCTCCACTGGGGGGGAGGGGGGGGGGGGGCAAAAATTTGGCAGCAATGGTGAGTCAATTGGACTTGCCATGAGCAACAAATTTTTCTAAAATCTATTTAGTTACTAAGTCTACAGTCACAGAGTATATACATTATTGATAACTGCAGAAAATATTAAGTAATGAAATAGGGTGCACACGCACTGAGTACAGAATATATCAAGAAATGACAAAAAGTATACGCAATGAGTACAAAAGATATTAACAAATGACAAAGTGCACACGCACTATATACGTCTTTAGCATTTTTACATAACATATCATGAAGTGGAATAAAGTGCACACGCACTGAATACAAAATATATTAACAAATGACATAAAGTGCACATGCACTGTATAAGTCTTCAGTATTTTTACACAACATATCATGAAGTGAAATAAAGTGCACATGCACTGAATACAAAATATATTAACAAATGACATAAAGTGCACATGCACTATATAAGTCTTTAGTATTTTTAGGACAACTGATCTTATTAACAAATGAAATAAACTGCACATGCACTGTAAAAGTCTTTAGCATTTTACAAGAACTGATTACCCTAAAAATGAAATAAAGTGCACACGCACTGTAGAAGTCTTTAGCATATTTACAACATATCATGGAGTGAAATAAAGTGCACTCACACTGTAGAAGTCTTTAGCATATTTAGGACGACTGATCATATTAACAAATGAAATGAAGTGCACACACACTGTAAAAGTATTTAGCATATTTCAAGAACTAGGAAAGGAATGGGAAGGATTGCATCATGGTTGTAGCATAGTAGGTTGCATGTAGTTGCACCGAAAGTCCATATCTTTCTACAGAAGCACAACACCAAGTGAGACAATCTGAAGTTCTCTTCCCTGAAGTATTTATCAGTGTAGCCAAGACCCTGAAATGTTGTATTAATATTCAATGTTGTCATTTTGGTAGTACATTAGGTACACCAAACAGTAGGACCATAGTAACATCTCCATTGTCCAAGGTGGTGGACAGCATGATGTGTCAACACCACATTCTTGTAGAATCCATAACCTTTCACCAACGTAGAATTAGTGCAAAAACCAAATATAGTGCTCCATGATCATGAGGATGGACACAACAAACGGATATTGCAGTAATTTCTGGTAATTAGGTCAGAAGGTGAAGGACAGTAAGTCTTATGCTAGTCATCATTGAGAATTACACTAGTCTATCAAACGATTTGAGTAATTGTTGGCACTCATTGCCTAGTTACTAAACATTTCTGTACTATGTATGGAGTATTACAGAACATTATTCATAAGTCATCTGATTACAGTACATATTGGCACTCATTGGCTAGTTACAAACCATTTTTATGCATTATTCAGAAGTCATCATTCAAAGCAAGAGTTAATTAATGGCATAGCATTTATACATAAGTCATCATATTACAGTAAACAGTGGCATTCATTAGCCAGTTACTAAACATGTAGCAAGTATTGAATATTACAAAACACTATTCATAACTCATCTGGTTGTGGTAATTATTGGCACACATTGGCCAGTTACAAAGTATTCATATAGTTTTACAAAACATTATTCAGTATTATTCAGAAGTCATCATTCAAAACAAGAGTTAATTATTGGCATAGCATTTATAGAGTATAACAAAAATATTATTTGTAGAAATTATTGGCATAGCATTTATGAATTATTACAAAACATCATTCAGTATTACTCAGAACTCACCATTCAAGTGACATAGGACATATTTAAAAAGTAACCCACTGTAACTATTACTCAAGGTCTGTGGTCCAATAATACATAGATATAATGGAGTCAATACATCTGAGAAATTTACATTATATTTAGAACTAGAAATATATCTTAAACTGGTGTGGCATTATTTAGTCATATACTGGTAATAGCTGGGACTGGTAATAATTTTTTTTTTTTTTGCTAGCAATGCATTGCGTTGGGATTGATAATTAATTGCTGGGGCATGAAAATATTTGCTTTTGACTTATTGCTGGAAATAAGGATTAATAACGTCATTCGTTATGAGACAGCTGTAGCAAGGTTATGAAATTAGTAGAGTATATGTGATCACATTCATGAATGACACACAAATGGGTAAAAAAATGCAAGTACTAGAACAGGTTTAATGACTAACTGCTTATAGCACATTAATTTCATGAATAGCTTCTCCTGGAAAAAATACAAAATGGATTATTGAGCTGAAAGAAGAAACGCATATTACGCTGAAAAGTAGTGAACTTCGAATTAACAGGTAATGAAACGTGTACTCAATATGTATGTACTCCAGCTGTCCTTTCCAAAACACTCAGTCATTATACCATGCAACATAAGACATACTGTCAAAACGAACTGCAACTAATACTTAAATAACTACATAGCATCTCTTAACTAATATTAAATATATAAACGTCACCATTATCATCATCTGCAAAAAAACTTCATTATTCATATTACCATAACTTCATCACTATCATCACCTGCAAAGAAAAACCTCATTATTCATATTAGCATATTCTTCATATAATTATTCAACATCATTTATTATCATCTGCAAAAAAGGACACCTCATTATTCATTATTCATATTATCATTTACTTCATACAACTATTCATACTGTAGAGTTTCTTATTTCTAGCGTATTTCATCACTAAAACTAAGATGTGTAGTTGTGTCTGACAGCCTGCATCAATCACCTCGTATTCTGAAAGAAAAATAATTTGTCATGACTGCTATCATACGATGTGTATAGTATATTATGGTTAATGCTTGTTAATTCTGATCCATTTACTCTTCATGACAAGATATTGCATTTTCTTTCGTTCATTCCGATGGTAAAATTTCCATTTCAGAGTAAACCACTATGGTTTGTTTAATTTATTTCTTTTACACATTATTGCTTTCTGAAAATGATGAATAAGGATTAATAACTTGCATTTAAATCATATACTCATTAGATAAAAATTTGTTTCTAGTGATACAACCAAGCATACAGCATAGCATGACAGAAAACGTATTAGGTCAAAAACATAGACAGTTTTCAAGTGCAAAAAATTACACACAGTATCATAATGTAGTGGCAAAAAGTGTAGAATAGTCAAGATATTGAGATATCATAAGAAAAAATGTCAAAGACAACTGGTGTTTCTTATATCTTAAAGATTACATGGTGCACACAGATAAAAATTCTACTTTCGATAGGAAAACAATCATACATAAACAAAAAAATGGAAAATGTGCACCGTCTGATATATAACGACAAGAAAATCGATCTGCTAACCTTACCTTGCGGGGTACTTGCCAAGAAAAAATATGATAATCATCAGTAAGTAGTCACATAGAATTGCATAAGTGGTCATAAAATGTGTAAGTTTATCTGGAAAAATGTGCACGGTCTGACGTGTAACGACAAGAAAAGCGACCTGCTAACCTAACCTTGCCGGGCACTTGCCAGGAAAAAATATGATAATCATCAGTAAGCTTTCATATAAATATAATTGCATAAGTGGTCATATAAAATTCAGGAAATGGCATTACAGTGTGATAAATCATAAAGTATATTCATTCAATAAAGGGTTTAATATTGGAGACATGGTGATTGCCTTCGCTTTTTCTGGTTCTCAAAGTTTCGACGTGTACTACATTGGGGTGAGGAATGCTGCGAATTCGATATGGACCTGCGTCTAAAACTCAAATTTACTGCATCTACTCTTTCTTCTGTTGCATAAATAGTGTGTACGTACTAATATCTTCTGTCCAACGTGAAAATCACGGCGTGTACAAACCTGTTTTTCCTGTCTTCTCCGGCGCTCTGCGGCACGTTTGATGTTGTTGAGCGCAATGTCAATTATTTCATGGTGGCGTAGTCGACGAGATGTAGGAAAAGGTACTAGTTCTTTAATTTTGTTGGGTGGTTCAACATTTTTCAATATAACAGTCGGAGATAGCATAGTAGATTCATTTGGTATTGAGTTAATTACATTCTGGAATGAGAGTATGTGTGTGTCCCAATCAATATGTTTTTTATGGCAGTACATTCTACATAGTTTAGCAATTTCTTTCATTAATCGTTCACAAGGGTTCGAAGAAGCCTGATACTTGGATATATAGATCGGAGAAATGTTTCTAGCTCGTAACATACGTGTCCATATAGCAGATCGAAACTGTGGTCCATTGTCGGAAATTACTTTGAATACATGCCCTACATGAAATAAAAAATGTTTCACAAATGCATTCGAAACAAATTTAGCAGTAGCTTTGCGTAACGCAGTGAAAGTAACAGATTTCGAAGTGAGTTCAACAGCGACAGAGATGTAGCAAAAACCTCTATTAGTTCTGGGAATCCGATCAAAAATGTCTACAGCGGCCATGTGTCTCAATTTAATGGGTACAATGGGATGTAACGGAGGAATATGTGAAGTCGTGTCTGATTTAGCTTTCTGGCAGATTTTACATGACGCTAAAACTCGTCGAATACGTTTCTCCATGTTAGCAAAATAACAGTTCTATCTCAGTATAAGAAAACATTTTCTGGCTCCATAATGTGCATAACTTAAATGAGTATATCAAATTAATTTGTTAACAAGCTCGTCAGAAATGCATAGTAACCAATTGTTGCTGTTAGGGTGAGAGCGGCTAAACAGAATGTTATTGGGTACAGTGTAATGGTTTCTGATGGTAACTTTATTCCTATCTTGCCAAAGGTGTTTAATTTCTTTCCATACGTTGACTTTGCTCTGCTCCTGTGCTATGTCTCGTAATGATGACGAAATAAAATTTTCAAATGCAACTTGTTGAATATACATGACGCTAAAATTTGCTTGGCAGAAGTTGGTTGCGATGTCTTGCTGAGTGTTGCTGAGAGGACGGGGTAGTGCGTCTGCTACAATATTTTGTGTACCGGGAATGTGAACAATTGTAAAATTAAATTCCTGTAAAAAAAGTTTCCATCTGCTTAATCTGTCATGTGTAAATTTAACGGAAAGTAAAAACTGTATAGCTCTATGATCTGTGTAAACGGTAGTATGTCTTCCATAAAGAAAATGCCTAAATCCCGTAAATGCCCATACAACACATAATGTTTCAAGTTTTGTAACAGAATAATTGCGTTCAGCAGGTGACAGAATGCGACTCGCAAAGGCGATGTTTTTAATTACTGTAGTACAGTCTTCTTCAATTTCCTGAAAAATGTGTACGCCTAAAGCGATGTTAGAACTGTCGGTGGCAATGGAAAATTTCTAGTAAGATCTGGGTGTGATAAAAGAGGTGCGTTCAACAAAGCTTGTTTTAGATTGACAAATTAAGAATGTGCTTGGCTATCCCATGACCAAATAGTGTTTTTACCCGTCAACTGGCATAATCTAGGGGTAATGAATAAATTTACGGAAAAAGTTAATTAATCCCAGAAAGCTGCATAATTGTTTCTTCGTCGTAGGAACAGTAATGTCACGTAAAACGTGAAGTTTTTCCGGGTCAGACGCAATGCCTTCTGCTGAAATTACATGTACAAGAAATTTTATGGAAGTTTTACCAAAGTGCGATTTGCTAAGATTAACTGTGAGTCCTTGTGCACGAAAAGTTTGTAACAGTTGTTCAAGAATCAAATTGTGTTCAGACCAGTTAGCTTCTGCAATAAGAATGTCGTCTACATACATTGTGATTCTGTCTTTAAGTTCTGTCGGAAGTATAGTATTCAAACCGCGAATAAATGCTGCTGAAGAAATTGTTGAACCGAACGGTAATTTACAAGATTGATAACAGTCACCAAAACAGAGAAAAGCTGTGTACTTTCTGCAGTTCGGATGGAGCTGAATTTGCCAAAATTCCCGATTTTAAATCTAATGTGGAATAAACAGCAGTACCATGAAATTTCTGTGTAAGTTCTTCTAGTGTCTGTGGGTGATCTGTTTCATTAATAATAATGTCGTTGATGTGACACGAATCAAGTACGAGGCGAAGTGAGCCATCCTTTTTCTTAACAATATGGAGCGGGTTTATGTATGGACTAATCGCCGGTTCAATAATACCTTGGTCAAGCATAGCTTGCAATTCTTTCGTAACTTGTTCTCTGTGAATATATGGAATGGGATAATGTTTAGCTTTAAATGTGTCGTGCTGTTTAACTTGACATTCATACATAAAACCGGACATAGTACCAGGGATGTTGTTAAAAACAGGAGCTTGCTGTAAAAGAATATTGCGTAGCTCTGTATGTTCGTCGTCTGTATTTGCACTGCTTTGTTTTACTTTATCAGAAATCATTTGCATAACGTCATAGTCAGCTTCGTCTGGTGTATTGTAGTTGTGAACATACGTATCTGTGAACAATGTCAAATGACAGTCTATGTAACGCGATGTAGAAATGACCTCTGTTCGATTAATTGTTTGTTCTTAGAAAAAAGAGTGCTGAAATTCTAATGCCAGTTGTACATTTTCATCCCTTAACATTAAATAGGAATTTTGAAAGTCAGTAATTGCGTCGTGTTGTACCAAAAAATTCGTACCTAGAATAACGTCTGTTGTCAATAAGGGAACAATCCAAAAATTTGAGTGAAACGTATGACCTGCAATAGAAAACGATAAGTGTGTCTGTAATTTTACATCTACTCCTTTACTAGATACTGCTCCTTTTACTTTAGTTTTGCCTAATGGAAACGTAGGATAAGAATTCTCTTTGTCACATTCGTTGAAAGTTTCTTCATTTATAACTGACATAGGTGATCCAGAATCGATTACTGCTGAAAATTTGGATGATCCAATCTTTACTTCAATGACAGGGTGGGAAATGGTTTTTTGAATAACAGTTTTTTTATGCAAAAGAGTGTCTCGGATGTCGTCAAAAGTAATAACATTTTCGTGAACAAGATTCTGTCTGTCAAAAGTATTGCTTACGTTGCTGGAAGATGCAACCTGTACTGTATCTAGTCAAATTCTTTCTGCCGTGCTGTTATTTGCGGGGGGATGCTCTGGCATTTCCACTATTTGTACTGTTCTGTTATTCCTTCCTGACGTATTAGGTTCCGGATGATACCGACTGTCTGGTTCATTCATGATAATCTGTTGTTGCGGATGATTCTGCTGCTGGTAAGACCGACTGTTACGCTGAAAACTGTGCTCATTACTTTTACGTCTGTCATAATAATTATTGCTATACGGCGCGTTGCGATACGAGTTGAAATGATGTGTCTTCTGTACGTAGTGATTTCCTTGTTGCAGTGGATTACTATTTGATGGAGCCGACGCTATACGTGTAGGCGGCGAAACATTAAAGCTTGGTTGACCTTGCGGACTACATTGTTGGTTAGGTATGCTAACCGGCTGGTTTTGATGCTGTCTCGGAGAAAAGCCTCTATTGTTACCAAAATGTGTTTGCGACTGCTGAAAATTTTGTACATACTGATGATTAAAATTTTGTCTGTTATTAAAATTACGCTGGTAGTTCTGGAGTGTGTAATGAAAATTGTAACATTCGGTAAAACTTGTCATATCGGGTTTTCTTTACACATTTCTAATCATAGATAGATCGATAGTTGAAGAGTTGTTTTGACAGATATAAAGGATAGTAAAAGAGAAGGCAGCAGTGCAGAAAACTAAAGATGAAATAGCACTACTACGGCTCGGGGCCCTGTGCACGCTACGGCACATATTCATTGAAGTGTAATGAATCCCCTGAGGTCTCTTACGCGCTGAAAATAAATTTTAGTTTTTGTGTTACAGGCAATGCTGTGAAAATTCAAAAACAAATTGTTGTATCCAGTTCAATTCTAGTTTCTGCGTTACAGGCCAAGCTGGTGGAAATACAAAAGCAAATTGTCGTATCCAGTCAAAAGAGTGAATCTGTGTTCTGTCGTTCTTAAATACCTTAAATTTTCTCACGGATATAAAGTGCTTATTATTAAAATTATCGTCTCGGAATGTCTGAACAGGTTCAGGATTGTATGCTAATCTGTTTGTCTGTGACTGTTCGGAATCTAAGTCACGTACTCTCTGTAAATTACCTAAATTACACTGGCTGTGTGAGTCTGACAAATGTTCGGAGAGTGGCGTATGCTGTGATGTGTTAAAGGCTGAAATATTTTTCATCTCCGCCACTTCTTGCTGTAAAGATGACAATTTTCTACGTAATGTATGGTGAAGTATCGTCCGATTTGGTGTCATTATTAATTTCGATAACATCAATACGACTGGCCAATTCATCATATTTTTCAGTCAGTGCTTTTACCTGGTCATCGTTTTTAGTATCACAAGCATTAATTTGTTTTTGTATTTTACGTGTGGTTTTGTTCAATTTCTTAACGTCTGCTTTGATGGCATCGGGATCCTGTATTAGTTCCAACTTTTCAAATCTGATGGTCATTGTCTGAAAGTCTAATGTGTGTGTGTCTGTTTTTGTTTTAAGATCGGAGATTTCATCATGCAATTCGGTGTCCAACTGTTTGATTTCGTCTGATACTGTAGCTATATTGTTGTCTACGTATGTTTTTGCTTTCGTAAACAATTTACGCTTATCTTCCTGTCTCTGTGCAGTAATTGCTTTACTTTATTCTGTTCCTGTATAAATTTACTGTAACGCGTTTCACTGTTTTGTACGTGGTGATTAAAACGTTCGTCAATTTGGCTGTTCTGTTGGTCAAATTTCGCGTCTACTTTCGCATCCAGCGTGCGTGAAAGTTCTGCTGACATTAGTTTAAACTCGTCGCATAACTGTGTTGCGTTTTCAAAACATTGTTTAGCGACTGCACTAATTTCATCTCTAAGTAATTTTGTTGTGGCTGCATGTGTATTACTTAATTCTTGTGCCACAGATCTAATTTCTTCACTACTGTTCCTAGCATAAGCCTTAATTTCCTCACGTAATTGTTCTTTAGTATCATGACATTGCGTGGCAACGGCTGTAATCTGTTCACTAAGTTGTTTGTTCTGTTCATTAAGTTGTTTGAAATTGTTGTCTTGTTTTTCATTAAGTTGTAGCAATACTGCCATAACCTGATCCATGCCAAAATCAGCTGCTGTATTCTCTGTGCTGTGTGATGATGTATCTGTATGTGCCACGTTTTGTATAACCATTTGGTCATTCTGTGATTCTTGAAAAGGTTTGCCAATCGGATGTGCACTGTTGATCACTACATCGGAATCAAATAAATCTGACGTATTCTAACTACATTGTTCATCTTCGTGAGAAAAATTTATCTGTTCACAATTCAAATTTTGCAAACCGGGTGTGTCAAACTGGGCAGCGTTCATTGTATCGGAACGTGCCGTGTCATCAATCGTTCCATTTACTGTGGACATAATTGAATTTGTTTGTTCATCATTAGGATCAAAACCATTACTAGTGGTCGCTACGCACTGATTATCAGTAATTAGAGGATTATCGCTATTACACTGAGTGTTGCAAGTATTGTCGGTCAAATTATTCGAGTCGTCATTGCACATCGCGATGTACTGTTAACAGTTTCTCGCGGCATTTTCTCAAATCAAAATTAAGCACAAAATCAATCAAAGTCAAAGCAAAAATGGAACAAACACAATTACAACAAAGAGCAATAAACTGCCGATGACCTGTGAAAGAAAGAGTGACAAATTATTAAATGCGTTGCGCCAGATGCAAACTACATTTAAGTAAATAAGAGCAGATATATAATTGACTACTTCTCAGAAATTCACGAAGAAATAAGATCCTGGCCGGTTGTCGACAAGTGTAACCTCCCCACAACGTTCATTCACATTTAGTGTAACCACAAAACAGAAAAATTCCTAAACTTCTCAACAGTAAAAATTATAATTATGTCTTTCACATTCAGTGTAACAACCAAACAAAAAAAATAAATTCAGTAACCTGGTAATAACACAATGTAACTAACCTCTCAATTAAATTGTCGCTCACTTGTAACTTTTTCAATAATTGACTGTGAATTTAACCTGGTAAATTTTGGACGTCAGCAGTGCTGCGTCATGGCCCTGAAAGATCATTCTGAATAAAAAAAAGAAAAATTCTTACCTCAATGAAGTCGCCGGATAACGCATATATATCTGCTCTTACAATAAATTTTTCTGGCACAGCCCTGTGCAATGCTGGCCGATAGATTTGTCATTTATGAAAGGAAACAACTGATTTTTCTTTTGCAATAATCGGGATGATCATGGATTGGAGAAATTAGTAAATTATTTAAATCGAAATGTTATGATTGTTAAAAGCTATTTTTTATGAGAAAGATTATTATTAGGACATTTTTAAAACATTTACATGGGACCTGAGATAACAATACTACATATGCGCGAGGCTGCTTTTTACCTTATACAATAATGCTCAGGCTCCAGCATCGCTGCACCACGACCGGCCCAGCCAACACGATACACCAGACCAGACTGCTCGCTAGCAACAACTTACTGCTACAGCTACACAGTTCCTACTGCAGTCAACACTGTTCTCTGGTCTGAGATTCTCTTATACCTTACATTTGGCAGGCAGCGCGTGAGCAATACATCGAAATTACATCTGCTCGGACGTCTTACAATATTTCCAACTCCGATTATAGCTGTATGTTAATGCACAAAAATAAACATATTGTTATAACTCATGGAAATACATTCATGTCGATTGGTCTGGCTTTACATATTATACTAGACATTCATCCACCTGCTCTCTCTCTCTCCATCATAAGGGGGACGAGAGCTGAGGAAGTGTGGCCCATAGTTTTTTCCAACCATGCAGCCGTCAGAGGGTATGGCACAGCCGTGGTCCATGGAAGTTGATGTGTCCCACCTCACTTCTGCAGCTCATAGAGGGCACGTGGAACTCCTGTACTCGCCGGCGCGGCGCCTACCAGTCTCCCCTTTCGTGGTGGTTACTCTGTACCAAGCTGCCCTCCGGAAGATCTTGATTGGCCGTGGTAGAGACATGACGGCATGGATGCGACATTCCACGGACATCTGTTATGGCATTCTACGGAGATGTTCCACACTGCTGCACTCACCTGCACAGCTGGAATTGATCCACGTTATCATGACGGACGATGAATGCCATTCATGTCCACTACATTAGGCTGTACTCTTAGCATCGCCATCCTCCGGAGATGATTTTAGAGGTCTCTCAGCTCACTTTTGGTACGATCCCCTTGTTGAGGCAACAGATTTGATTGACGATCTAACAGAGGCGGTGACTCTTGAAGGAATACAGACGGAGCCGCTCATAAGTCGCCAGGAGCCGACGGACTCCTTCTGAGGCTACCGGGCTTTCCAGCAAGTGTTGGCACCAGCCTGGACGGACGTCTGCCGCGATCTACTCTCTCCCACGGTACGGCTTCCTGGACTCTTCCTCAAAAAAGACTGATCGTACCCATACGTAAACCTCGAGGTAGATCCAGCATTTGAGATTATCGCCCCTTGACCTTACTCAATGGTAGCATGAAGATTTTCACTTCACTGCTGGTGGTGCATTCAAGCGGATGGTCAGTATCTCATTTCATAGGACAAGACATCATTACGAGGCAATCAGAGCATCCGCACTGCACTCTGTCGCGATATGACTACGCTTGCCAAGGCTCGCCAAATGTTTGGGGTCTTGGCCTCCCTCGTCTTTTACCAGGTCTGTGATAGGGCTGACCACGCGTTTCTTGCTTTTATGGCGGTACTGCGACGAATGGGTACTCTGACACCATCGTAGAGATGGTGATGCGTCATTTTTGTGACGCGACATCTAGGGTGTTGCAAATCGGCCGTTTCGTGCCGCCGATCCTGATCCAGCTGTCAGTGAGGCAGGGCTGTCATTTCTCAACGGTATTGTACACCTTCGGTTTGGAACCGCTGTTCTGGGGCCTCCGAGTAAGCCTGGCGTGAATGACACTTGGCAGACACACTTTTTGCTGCACTGTGTATGCCGACGATCTGATACTCCTCCTTTTTGGTGGCGAAATGTCTGCGCAACACTGACGTGGGTACCAACCTACGCCGCCGCATCGGGCAATTGACTCGAAGTCCAAAACTTGCATGTTCTTTCTATGGGTAAGGTGCTGCCCGAGTGGTTGCTTCGGCCCGTCTGTGAGTCGGAGATACGTTACGTTGCTTGGGCACTGATTTCTCAACTGACCTGCGGCGCGGGATAGCCATCAACTGCAGGCATCTGTTTAACCAGATCGGAGCAGGGATAACTGATCACCGTCTTAGGACTCTCGGACGCGATATGCCAACGTCCATTTTGGCGTCGCGAACTGCGCAGACACTTCCAATCCCACCTCTTTGGCTTGCAGTATGCTGGCAGCTTTGGGATCACTAGTATGGGCATAATTTTAAGTTCCGCTACGAATCCTTCACCCTCCTGAGGGTCCGGGAGGGTTGGGCCTTTCTCATTTTCAGGACAGACCGAAAGCCCTATTCGTAAGCTCTCACATGTCTTACAAGCCTGCTGCTGGAGGCCTTAGCACCGATCTCTCTCGCTCTACTGGTGCGCTTATCGGACATCCTAGAGCCCAGAGCCACACCTCTTGTGTCAGGGAGATACTCAACGTCGTCGGCAGGCATACCTTCGTGGAGGAGGTGCTTGTGAGTCGTGTAACCGCATGGTCCTATGAAATCACGACATGCACCTCCTGATGGAGGGGAATGTCAATGTCCACTGCGTTCAGCATGTCGTGGAGCATTGCCATTTGTTCGGTGCAGCGTTTGCGGCTGCCAGAGGCAGCCCTATCAAAGGCCGATGCAGCAGCGGTCACCATGATGGGATGGTGCTGAACACAGTCGAGGGGTCATCCCTGCCATGAGCGTGCTCTGATTCTTTCTTGTTGTCCCCCCAAGAGTCAGATAAAGTTGGATCGTGCGGCAGGCACAGGTAATGTAGTCATTGCGGAATAGTGACAGGAAAGAGGGGCTGCGTACGAAATCTGTGCACATCTCCTCATTTATCACAGACGACGCTGCTAGTAATTGAAAAGTGGATCCCTATGATGTTGAAAGATGCAATCGCCATCCCCAAATTGCTCTTTAACAGTGCGAAGCAAGAAGGTGCTTAAAACATCAGTGTAGGCCTGTGCTCTAATACTGCCTCCAAAATAACAAGGGGTGCAAACTTCCTCCATGAAAAACACGACCACACCATAACACGACAACCTCCGAATTTTACTGTTGGCACAACACACGCTGGCAGATGACGTTCACCGGACATTAGCCATACCCACACCCTGCCACCTGATTGCCACATTATGTACCGTGATTCGTCACTCCACACAACGTTTTTTCACTATTGAATCGCCCAATGTTTACGCTCCTTACACCAAGCGAGGCGTCTTTTGCCATTTACCGGAGTGATGTGTGGCTTATGAGCAGCCACTCGACCGTGATATCCAAGTTTTCTCACCTCCCGCCTAACTGTCATAGTACTTGCAGTGGATCCTCATGCAATTTGGAATTCCTGTGTGATGGTCTGCATAGATGTCTGCATATTACACATTACCACCTTCTTCAACAGTCGGCAGCCTCTGTCAGTCAACAGACGAGGTCGGCCTGTACACTTTTGTGCTGTACGTGTCCCTTCTCGTTTCCACTTCACTCTCACATCGGAAACAGTGGACCTAGGGTTGTTTAGGAGTGTGGAAATCTTGCGTAAAGACGTGTGACACAAGAGACACCCAATCACCTGACCACGTTCGAAGTCCGTGAGTTCCGCGGAGCGCCCCATTCTTCTCTCTCACGATGTCTAATGACTACTGAGGTCGCTGATATGGAGTACCTGGCAGTAGGTGGCAGCACACTGCACATCATATGAAAACCGTATGTTTTTGGTGGTGTCCGGACACTTTGGATCACTGAGTGTATGTCGTCGTTCCTGTGTCACAACCTGCACTCGTACAAACATTGTGTAACGTGTAGTGGAGGACATTTTAAATGAAAGACGTTACGTGGTATCGACGGAGAAGTACGATATTGTATTACCTGTGTTGGTAAGAAGAACGATGCAATGTCGTAATTATATGAATAATATACAGGGTAATCAAAAAGTCAGTATAAATTTGAAAACTGTATAAATCATGGAATAATGTAGATAGAGAACTACAAATTGACACACATGCTTGGAATGACATGGTGTTTTATTAGAACCAAAAAAATACAAAAGTTCAAAAAGTCCTACAGCTGGCGCTTCATTTGATCAGAATAGCAATAATTAGCGTAACAAAGTAAGACAAAGCAAAGATGATGTTCTTTACAGGAAATGCTCAATATGTCCACCATCATTCCTCAACAATAGCTGGAGTCGAGAAATAATGTTGTGAACAGCACTGTAAGGCTTGTCCGGAGTTATGGTGAGGCATTGACGTCGGATGTTGTCTTTCAGCATCCCTAGAGATGTCGGTCAATCACAATACATTAGCGACTTTAGGTAACCCCAAAGCCAATAACCGCCCGGACTGAGGTCTGGGGACCTGGGAGGCCAAGCATGACGAAAGTGGCGGCTGAGCACACGATCATCACCAAACGACGCACGCAAGAGATCTTTCACGCATCTAGCAATATGGGGTGGAGCGCCATCCTGCATAAACATCGTACGTTCCAGCAGGTGTTTATCAGCCAGGCTGGGGATGATGCGATTCTGTAACATATCGGCGTACCTCTCACCCGTCACGGTTGCAGTTTTGCTGTCCGGCGCGATCTATTGGACATTTTGTGAACTTTTTTTTTTTTTGTTCTAATAAAACCCCATTCATTTCAAGCATATGTGCCAATTTTTACCTCTTTATCTACATTATTCTGTGGTTTATTAAGTTTTCCCTCCCCCCATGAACCATGGACCTTGCCGTTGGTGGGGAGGCTTGCGTGCCTCAGCGATACAGATAGCTGTACCGTAGGTACAACCACAATGGAGGGGTATCTGTTGAGAGGCCAGACAAACGTGTGGTTCCTGAAGAGGGGCAGCAGCCTTTTCAGTAGTTGCAAGAGCAACAGTCTGGATGATTGACTGATCTGGCCTTGTAACAATAACCAAAACGGCCTTGCTGTGCTGGTACTGCGAACAACTGAAAGCAAGAGGAAACTACGGCCGTAATTTTTCCCGAGGGCATGCAGCTTTTACTGTATGATTAAATGATGATGACGTCCTCTTGGGTAAAATATTCCGGAGGTAAAGTAGGCCCCCATTCGGATCTCCGGGCAGGGACTACTCAAGAGGATGTCGTTATCAGCAGAAAGAAAACTGGCGTTCTATGGATCGGAGCGTGGAATGTCAGATCCCTTAATCGGGCAGGTAAGTTAGAAAATTTAAAAAGGGAAATGGATAGGTTAAAATTAGATATAGTGGGAATTAGTGAAGTTCGGTGGCAGGAGGAACAAGACTTCTGGTCAGGTGACTACAGGGTTAGAAACACAAAGTCAAATAGGGGTAATGCAGGAGTAGGTTTAATAATGAATAGGAAAATAGGAATGCGGGTAAGCTACTACTAACAGAATAGTGAACGCATTATTGTGGCCAAGATAGACACGAAGCCCATGCCTACTACAGTAGTACAAGTTTATATGCCAACTAGCTCTGCAGATGACGAAGAAATTGAAGAAATGTATGATGAAATAAAAGAAATTATTCAGATAGTGAAGGGAGACGAAAATTTAATAGTCATGAGTGAGTGGAAATCGAGTGTAGGAAAAGGGAGAGAAGGAAACGTAGTAGGTGAATATGGATTGGGGCTAAGAAATGAAAGAGGAAGCCACCTGGTAGAATTTTGCACAGAGCACAACTTAATCATAGCTAACACTTGGTTTAAGAATCATGATAGAAGGTTGTATACATGGAAGAACCTTGAAGATACTAAAAGGTATCAGATAGATTATATAATGGTAAGACAGAGATTTAGGAACCAGGTTTTAAATTGTAAGACATTTCCAGGGGCAGATGTGGACTCTGACCACAATCTATTGGTAATGACCTGTAGATTAAAACTGAAGAAACTGCAAAAAGGTGGGAATTTAAGGAGATGGGACCTGGATAAACTGAAAGAACCAGAGGTTGTACAGAGTTTCAGGGAGAGCATAAGGGAACAATTGACAGGAATGGGGGAAAGAAATACAGTAGAAGAAGAATGGGTAGCTTTGTAGGATGAAGTAGCGAAGGCAGCAGAGGATCAAGTAGGTAAAAAGACGAGGGCTAGTAGAAATCCTTGGGTAACAGAAGAAATATTGAATTGAATTGATGAAAGGAGAAAATATAAAAATGCAGTAAATAAAGCAGACAAAAAGGAGTACAAACGTCTCAAAAATGAGGTCGACAGGAAGTGCAAAATGGCTAAGCAGGGATGGCTAGAGGACAAATGTAAGGATGTAGAGGCTTATCTCACTAGTGGTAAGATACACTCCTGGAAATGGAAAAAAGAACACATTGACACCGGTGTGTCAGACCCACCATACTTGCTCCGGACACTGCGAGATGGCTGTACAAGCAATGATCACACGCACGGCACAGCGGACACACCAGGAACCGCGGTGTTGGCCGTCGAATGGCGCTAGCTGCGCAGCATTTGTGCACCGCCGCCGTCAGTGTCAGCCAGTTTGCCGTGGCATACGGAGCTCCATCGCAGTCTTTAACACTGGTAGCATGCCGCGACAGCGTGGACGTGAACCGTATGTGCAGTTGACGGACTTTGAGCGAGGGCGTATAGTGGGCATGCGGGAGGCCGGGTGGACGTACCGCCGAATTGCTCAACACGTGGGGCGTGAGGTCTCCACACTACATCGATGTTGTCGCCAGTGGTCGGGCGGAAGGTGCACGTGCCCGTCGACCTGGGACCGGACCGCAGCGACGCACGGATGCACGCCAAGACCGCAGGATCCTACGCAGTGCCGTAGGGGACCGCACCGCCACTTCCCAGCAAATTAGGGACACTGTTGCTCCTGGGGTATCGGCGAGGACCATTCGCAACCGTCTCCATGAAGCTGGGCTACGGTCCCGCACACCGTTAGGCCGTCTTCCGCTCACGCCCCAACATCGTGCTGCCCGCCTCCAGTGGTGTCGCGACAGGCGTGAATGGAGGGACGAATGGAGACGTGTCGTCTTCAGCGATGAGAGTCGCTTCTGCCTTGGTGCCAATGATGGTCGTATGCGTGTTTGGCGCCGTGCAGGTGAGCGCCACAATCAGGACTGCATACGACCGAGGCACACAGGGCCAACACCCGGCTTCATGGTGTGGGGAGCGATCTCCTACACTGGCCGTACACCACTGGTGATCGTCGAGGGGACACTGAATAGTGCACGGTACATCCAAACCGTCATCGAACCCATCTTTCTACCATTCCTAGACCGGCAAGGGAACTTGCTGTTCCAACAGGACAATGCACGTCCGCATGTATCCCGTGCCACCCAACGTGCTCTAGAAGGTGTAAGTCAACTACCCTGGCCAGCAAGATCTCCGGATCTGTCCCCCATTGAGCATGTTTGGGACTGGATGAAGCGTCGTCTGACGCGGTCTGCACGTCCAGCACGAACGCTGGTCCAGCTGAGGCGCCAGGTGGAAATGGCATGGCAAGCCGTTCCACAGGACTACATCCAGCATCTCTACGATCGTCTCCATGGGAGAATAGCAGCCTGCATTGCTGTGAAAGGTGGATATACACTGTACTAGTGCCGACATTGTGCATGCTCTGTTGCCTGTGTCTATGTGCCTGTGGTTCTGTCAGTGTGATCATGTGATGTATCTGACCCCAGGAATGTGTCAATAAAGTTTCCCCTTCCTGGGACAATGAATTCACGGTGTTCTTATTTCAATTTCCAGGAGTGTAGATACTGCCTACAGGAAAATTAAAGAGACTTTGGGAGATAAGAGAACCACTTGTATGAACATCAAGAGCTCAGATGGAAACCCAGTTCTAAGGAAAGAAGGGAAAGCAGAAAGGTGGAAGGAGTATATAGAGGGTCTATAGAAGGGCGATGCACTTGAGGACAATATTATGGAAATGGAAGAGGATGTAGATGAAGATGAAATGTGAGATACGATACTGCTTGAAGAGTTTGACAGAGCACTGAAAGACCTGAGTCGAAACAAGGCCCCCGGAGTAGACAACATTCCATTGGAACTACTGACGGCCTTGGGAGAGCCAGTCCTGACAAAACTCTACCATCTGGTGAGCAAGATGTATGAGACAGGCGAAATACCCTCAGCCTTCAAGAAGAATATAATAATTCCAATCCCAAGAAAGCAGGTGTTGACAGATGTGAAAATTACCGTACAGTCAGTTTAATAAGCCACAGTTGCAAAATACTAACACGAGTTCTTTACAGACGAATGGAAAAACTAGTCGAAGCCGACCTCGGGGAAGATCAGTTTGGATTCCGTAGAAATACTGGAACACGTGAGGCAATACTGACCTTACGACTTATCTTAGAAGAAAGATTAAGGAAAGGCAAACCTACGTTTCTAGCATTTGTAGACTCAGAGAAAGCTTTTGACAATGTTGACTGGAATATACCGTTTCAAATTCTGAAAGTGGCAGGGGTAAAATACAGGGAGCGAAAGACTATTTACAATTTGTACAGAAACCAGATGGTAGTTATAAGAGTCGAGGGACAAGAAAGGGAAGCAGTGGTTGGGAAGGGAGTAAGACAGGGTTGTAGCCTCTCCCCGATGTTATTCAATCAGTATATTGGGCAAGCAGTAAAGGAAACAAGAGAAAAATTCGGAGTAGGTATTAAAATCCATGGAGAAGAAATAAAAATGTTGAGGTTCGCCAATGACATTGTAATTCTGTCAGAGACAGCAAAGGACTTGGAAGAGCAGTTGAACGGAATGGATGGTGTCTTGAAGGGAGGATATAAGACGAACATCAACAAAAGCAAAACGAGGATAATGGAATGTAGTCGAATTAAGTCGGGTATGTTGAGGGTATTAGATTAGGAAATGTGACACTTAAAGTAGTAAAGGAGTTTTGCTATTTGGGGAGCAAAATAACTGATGATGGTCGAAGTAGAGAGGATATCAAATGTAGACTGGCAATGGCAAGGAAAGCATTTCTGAAGAAGAGAAATTTGTTAACATCGAGTATAGATTTAAGTGTCAGGAAGTCATTTCTGAAAGTATTTGTATGGAGTGTAGCCATGTATGGAAGTGAAACATGGACGGTAAATAGTTTGGACATGATGAAAATAGAAGCTTTCGAAATGTGGTGCTACAGAAGAATGCTGAAGATTAGATGGGTAGATCACATAACTAATGAGGAAGTATTGAATAGGATTGGGGAGAAGAGAAGTTTGTGGCACAACCTGACCAGAAGAAGGGATCGGTTGGTAGGACATGTTCTGAGACATTAAGGGATCACCAATTTAGTATTGGAGGGCAGCGTGGAGGGTAAAGATCGTAGGGGGAGACCAAGAGATGAATACACTAAGCAGATTCAGAAGGATGCAGGTTGCAGTAGGCACTGTGAGATGAAGAAGCTTGCACAGGATAGAGTAGCATGGAGAGCGGCATCAAACCAGTCTCAGGACTGAAGACCACAACAACAACAACATTATGTTTTCAAATTTATACTGACTTTTTGATCACCCAGTATAATGGCTCATGTGCTTGATCATAGAACCAAACAAAATACGGATGACATCAAAGAATCAAGGCTAATACTAGCACACACATTTAAGTTACTGACCAATAATGCACGATAATTTTGGGAAACCTAGTTGTTGTTGTGGTCTTCAGTCAGAAAACTGGTATGCTGCAGCTCTCGAAGTCAGTCTATCCTGTGCAAATGTCGTTGTCTTTGCATAATTCCGTATCCTTCCTCTGAAACTGCTGATTGTATTTCATTGAACTGGAATTCCTCTACTATTTTTACCAACCACACATCCCTCCATTACAAAATTGACAATTCCTTGATGTTTCAGGATATGACCTATTAACATATTCCTTCTTTTAGTCGGGCTGTTCCATAAATTTTGTTTTTCGTCTATTCGGTTCAAAGTTTCCTCATTAGATGTGCGATCAGCGCATGTAATCTACAACATTCTTATGGTGCACTGCGTTCAAAGAGCTTCTCTTCATGTGCGAATTATTTACCGTCAACTTTCCTCTACCGTGCAAGGCCACACTTCAGGCAAATACCTTCAAAAAGACTTCCTAACATTCGGATTTGTATTCGATATTGAAATTTTGTCTTTGAGCGAAAAGCTTTTCTGGCTATTGTCAGTCAGTCTGCATTTTATTTCGTCTCAACTTCATTGATCATCAATTAGTTAGCTGCCCAGAAAACATAACTCTTCTCGTTCTTTTAATGTCTCATAATCTAATTTCCTTAGAAACTGATTTAACTACTTTCTATTGCCAGTATTTTACTTTTTGTTGATATTCCCCTTATAGCCTTTTTCAAGACACTATCTCCATCTTCAGCTGCTCTTCCAAGTCTTTTACCGTCTTTGACTGAAGTATAACGTCGTAGGCATACCTTAGAGACGTAATTGCTTCTTTATCAGCATCAGTTCTCTGTTCAAATGCTCTTTGATTTCATTTAATGCTTGTCCAATGTACGGATCGAATAACATCTGTTAGCAACGAAGGGTTTCTAGCAGGTCATTCCCGTTTTCAAGAAAGACAGATGCACACATCTAAAGGCCTTTAACACTGCCTTCAGTCTGTTATAGACTTATGGAAGACGTATTATGACGTTTTTGGCGAACGAGAATCTCTTTTACGAGAATCAACATTTATTCTGGAGCCAGAGGTCTTGGTGAACCCGTCCGTCCATGAGTTCAAGAGCGCCTTAACCATCTATGCTCATGTTGAAGGCGCGTTCTTGGATTTGTGGTAGGCATTTGATACATTTCCGCGCTGTCACATGGAGAATCGTACCAGATTTCTGGCTGCTTTCTGGACTGCAGATGGAAGAGGTCGCTCGTACTGGAACGAAATCGTCAGATGTAGAGGCAGTTCAGGAGTACCGCAAAGAAGTGTGACAGGCCCGTTAACGTTTAGGGTAAGGTGGGGTATAATCAGACGTGAGAGTGAAACCGGCAACCCTCATGTTTCTTTTTACGAATTGGTAACAAATGGCTCTGAGCACTATGCGACTTAACTTCTGAGGTCATCAGTCGCCTAGAACTTAGAACTAATTAAACTTAACTAACCTAAGGACATCACACACATCCATGCCCTAGGCAGGATTCGAACCTGCGACCGTAGCGGTCACGCGGTTCCAGACTGAAGCGCCTAGAACCGCACGGCCACACCTGCCGGCAATTGGTAACACTGTTTTTTGACCGTTAGATCATGAAAACAGTCGGGAACTTCAGCAGTGCCATGAGGCTTGGTAACGTCAGACGAGTTGTTGTTGAACAAAATATTTTGTTAGTTTTTTGTGGTTTTATATCTTACTCTGTGATACATTTTGTTTTAATAAGGAACCTATACCGTCGTATTTCAACTTTAAATTAATAATATAATTACTAATCATTTTAACATGCCTTATGAACATATGCCATGTTAAATGAGTCTTCACCTTCTTCCTTCTGCAGTAGGAGTTTTACAGAGAATGGACTGTTGGGGGGAAACCGGGTACCAGTAATGGGGTAAAACCGGAGATACATGATATTACCCCATGACTTCAGTACACAGAGCTTACATGTTTGACGTAAGGAGTATATGCTTTAACGGTACCCTGTTTTTGTGAGCACGTTTTAATAACCACATTTTAATAATTGCTTGTGCTCTTCGAACCACGCCAGTACATTGCGAGTGGTGTGGCATTTCTATTGTCGTGCTGGTATGTTCCATCTTATTGAGGGTAAACAAACTGCATTTATGGGTGCTCGTGGTCCCCAAGGAGAGATGCGTACTTGAGTTTCAGTCCAGAATGACGAGATCACCCAAGGAATGCCTTCCGCCTGGTCCCTTCTGACGATTGTTGCAGGGTGACTGCTTTCCGACGTTTCACTCCGTACACTCCAATTGCCATCTGTCCGACGGAGCAAAAAACCTGAGTCATCTCAAAGGGCCACCTGTCGCCGCTCTGTGAACGTCCAACTGAGGTCTTGGCGTGCAAATTCCAGGCACCGTCGCCGGTGAAAAGCAGTCAGCATGGGTGCACTACCTATGGCACTCTGCAGCCTTTGTTCACCCCTGTCACCTATGGACCGTGGCACACCACAGTTGCCTCGGCGACATTTTTGGATAGTGCTAGTTTGGCATGCACGGTATACTTTAACGCCGGCGGCAAACGAAAAATTTAAAAACGTAGCGTTTTGGAAACGCTTCCACCCTTGTCGCAAAAGCCAATGATTACGGCCTTTTGGACGTTAGATAAATCGTTCCGTTTCTGGATTTATACAGCGACTGCACGGTGTTCAGTGTCCCCCAACACGTTTTATATACACACATCAAAAAATGTTTTGCATCACCCCGATTCCCAGAACTCCTGAAGCCAGATTGTGGATATCGTATCACAGACACAGTCCCTTTGACTGTTCAGAGTTGTTACTAAACCCACCAATAGATGTAAACAACTATGCATGAGCAGCGCCTATTAGACGGAGGGGGTCCGACAGCCGATCAGTTCCAGTCATCCCACGAGGAAGGAGGTACACGGCTCGTGTTGTCTGTAATTCAACCATGCCTAGACGGCCAGTACCACAGTTCGATGGCGTCCGCATTGTTACTTTGTGCCAGGAAGGGCTCTCAACAAGGGAAGTGTCCAGGTGTCTCGGGGGAACCAAAGCGATGTTGTTCGGATATGTAGGTGACACAGGAACTGTCGATGAAATGCCTCGCTCTGGCCGTCCAGGGGCTACTACTGCAAAGGATGACCGCTACCTACGGATTATGGCTTGGTGGAACCACGACAGCAACGCCCCCATGTTGAATAATGCTTTTCGTGCAGCCACATTACTCAAACTGTGCGCAATAGGCTGCATGATGCGCAACTTCACTTCCGAAGTCCATGGTGAGGTCAATCTTTGCAACCACGACAGCATGCAGTGCGGTACAGATGGGCCCGATTGGACCGCTCAGGATTGGCATCACGTTCTCTTCACCAATCACTGTCGCTTATGCCTTCAACCGGACAATCGTCAAAGACCTGTTTGGAGCAACCCGGTCAGGCTGAACGCCTTAGACACACTGTCCAGCGAGTGCAGCGAGGTTGAGGTTCCCTGCTGTTTTGGGGTGGCGTTATGTGTGGCCGACGTACGCCCCTGGTGGTCATGGAAGGTGCCGTGGCCGGCCGCTGTGGACGAGCAGTTCTAGGCGCTACAGTCTGGAACCGCGTAACCGCTACGGTCGCAGGTTCGAATCCTGCCTCGGGCATGGATGTGTGTGATGTACTTAGGTTAGTTAGGTTTAATTAGTTCTAAGTTCTAGGGGACTGATGACCTCTGAAGTTAAGTTCCATAGTGCTCAGAGCCATTTGAACCATTTTGAAGGCGCCGTAATGGCTGTACGATACGTGAATGCCATCCTCCGACCGATATGCAACCATATCGGCAGCGTATTGGCGAGGCATTCGTCTTCATGGATGACAATTCGCGTCCCCATCGTGCACGTCTTGTGAATGACTTCCTTCAGGATAATGACATCGGTTGGCTAGAGTGGCCAGCATGTTCTCCAGACGTGAACCCTATCTAATAAGCCTGGATAGATTAAAAAGGGCTGTCTATGGAGACCAACCACCACTCTGAGGGATCTACACCGAATCACCGTTGATGAGTGGGATAGTCTGGACCAACAGTGCCTTGATGAACTTGTGGATAATATGCCACAACGAATACAGGCATGCATCAATGCAAGAGGACGTGGTACTGGACCACCACGTCTGGAGGTCTCTCTGTATTGTGGTGAAACATGCAATGTGTGGTTTTCATGAGCAATAAAAAGGGCGCAATGATGTTTATGTTGATCTCTATTCTAATGTTCTGTACAGGTCCCGAAACTCTCTGAACCAAGGCGATGCAAAACTTTTTTTGATGTGTGTAGCCTCCACAGACAGCGCTGTTACTTTCCATATGTGAATGGTTATTGCACCTTGACGTCAAACTCAGCGATGGCACATTAATATGATTGGACTCTGTTATTGATGCAACGTGCGTTCCATTCACCTTCCGACAGACAGTCTCCCGTGAAACGTTTTGCATCATATCTGTTCCAGACAGCCGGCCGGTGTGGCCGAGCGGCACTAGGCGCTACAGTCTGGAACCGCGCGACCGCTACGGTCGCAGGTAGGAATCCTGCCTCGGGCATGGATGTGTGTGATGTCCTTACGTTAGTTAGGTTTAAGTAGCTCTAAGTCTAGGGGACTGATGACCTCAGATGTTAAGTCCCATAGTGCTCAGAGCAATTTGAACCATTTGTTCCAGACATTTTCGTCAATTGTAGTGATCCCAAAATTTTGCCTCCGCTGACCATGGAACTGTTTTACCTTGAACTGACATTGTATTAACCCAAACGCACCCTTAAACGGTTCTGTTTTTGAAGATACTTGACAGATCAGTAAATTTATTATTGCATTTCCTCTCCTACAGGCACTGTGTTCCATGAAACTGAGTTGACGTCGGCGTATTCAGTGACGGTTGCGTGCTGAACACTGAAAAGGTAAGCCAGGTTGCAAAACATTTGGCTATGCTTGTTTCTTTCTTTTCTCTCTATCATCAGTGAGACATTGTTATCAAATGAAATACTCTCGCTTAATGGGATCAAATGGTTTGTTTGGTCGCTTCATATTTCCATATTAATCGGGCCGTGTCAATTCAACACATCGGAAAAAATGTCTCCCAAGATACGTGGAACAGATAAATTCGTGTGCATAACTGCTCAATATTTAACACAGTACATGATACATAACATGATTAGTGATGTAGCTGACATCTGCTGATAGTAACAGCCATGATAGCAATTACACGCAGTGACGCAGTAAAGAGTGATGGCCATTGGTGTGTTCAGCACAACGCACTGAAATAATGTACAGCGGCGAATTTCAGCACGTATCGAATTTTCGTCAGTGGAACGTGTTGGCGGTTCACACATGATTTGCTTCTTTCATTTTTAAATCCAGGGTTGAAAAAGTCACTAACACCGAAATGATTTGTTTGTAGAATAGATGAATAATTAATATTAAACAACTGTGTTTGTATGACGGGTGTGGCACGCAGCAAGTGTTCAACGTCCGTGGTTCCTGTGGGAGGCGCTGGGTGGCTGACTTTTATGCAACTGGGTTTGCAGGCACGCTTTGTGCGTAAATGTAGGTTTGTATGCCGCAAACAACGTGATAAAAACACGGTTTCCTAATTAATAAAATACTGTTTCTTCGTACTTTTCACTAAGATGTATGTTTACTTCTTTTTAAGACTACTTTTACAAAGCGCAAGGTACTATTGGTTACGTTTCGGAAATTCATACATTTGAGAAAGAACTATTATGGGCATTATAAAACATAAAAACTAACCAACAGAGAAAGGCTGTTATCACAAAAAAGTTCTTGGGAACTATCGGGTAATATTCTTAGAAACAATCAGCAATGTTATTTATTCTATCGGGAGGGCGTTCCGAGGCTTGCGTCAGCTTCAAGTGGAAGATTGTAGTTACGTGACTAGGAAATAGGCGGTGGGGATTTTGTGGTTTTCTTCGATGTGTTTGCGACTGTGTCGTATTATGTTGCTATGCGTAATGATATTATGCAAGACAGGCGACGCCCTTTCCAATACGAAGGCAGTAAAATCCAAATCAACAGCAACCCCAGTCATGTAAATACGACCGTGTGCGTGAAGATGAGTAAGTGGAAACTGCCAAAAGAGGTATGCACAATAAAATTAATAATGGAGAGTCCATGCAGTATTTCAGAAAATTTTGCACTAGGGCTGTTATTAGATGTATTCACCTGTTTGCGAGCGCGATTTCGGATTTTGTACCACTGTCAAGTAATATCTTTACCAATGCAAATTACTAAAAAAAATTTAATTTTAGAGTTGAACTCTGTTCTCAAAAGTTTTTAAACCAAATTATATTTGTATTGAAGTGTACTACTTCCTTTCTTACAGTGAAACAGATTAATATACAGGCTGTTTCACAATTCATGTTACACACTTCTAGAGATTGTAGAGGGGACTCAGCAGATCAAGTCTTACTTAGGAACGCCGTATCGGGAAACGATTCGTTCCATGTTACAAGGAGAACAACAGCTACTCAGTCAAGCGCTAGATATTTGTCACGCAGTTCGGCTATTACGGCAGCCTGCACACATTCACGACTGATACGACGCCTCGATGTCATGTTACACCTTCTGTTTCCAGCTGCCCTGTTTTCATGCTTCCTGGTGATGCGTCCGTTGACACGGTGACTAACACTGCAGTAACAGGATGCCTGAGTACATGTTCGCAGAGTGAAGCCCGCGGTAATGGAAGCCCAACGTCTGTACCACGAGTACTTTCCAAATTCTGTGACTCCATCTCAACCTATGTTTGACAGAGTAGAGCAACGGCTGAGGGAATGTGGGAAATTCACAAGCGATAGAGCAAACCGTAGTGCTCCAGGACGGCCGTGCACTGTCGTGCTCGAAGAGGAAGTCTTTCATCTAGCTGAAGAGTGCTGGAGCCATTACACGCGACTTGCATGTGTTCCACTCGTCTGTCTGGCGTGACCTTCATGAACAGAAACTACACCCGTGTCACCCTCAGGAGGTACACGCCATGCTCCCTGCAGATTTTGTGCCACATGTCAATATCTGTACTTGGTTTTTACACAGCAGTGTGGATTTTCCTCAGTTTCCAAGGAGAATTTTGCTCACCGACGAAGCGCATTTAAAACAATGCAGGTGTTCTGAGCGCTAAAAATAGCCATATTTGACATCAAAAACCCCAAAAAATTGCTCTAAGCACTATGGGACTTAACATCTCAGGTAATCAGTTCCCTAGACTTAGAGCTACTTAAACTTAACTAACCTAAGGACATCACACACATCCATGCCCGAGGCAGGATTCGAATCTGCGACCGTAGCAGCAGCGCGGTTCCGGACTGAAGCGCCTAGAACCGCTCGGCCGCAGCTGTCGGCAAGAAAACAAAAACAACCCAAAAGCCTCGTGTACATGAAGATTTCAACAAACCTTCAATGTCTGCTCAGGTATCTGCGATAGTCGTGTGATTAGGCGGTACATCCTTCCTCCCTACCTGACAGGTGCCGCCGGCCGAAGTGCCCGTGCGGTTCTAGGCGCTGCAGTCTGGAACCGCGAGACCGCTACGGTCGCAGGTTCGAATCCTGCCTCGGGCATGGATGTTTGTGATGTCCTTAGGTTAGTTAGGTTTAAGTAGTTCTAAGTTATAGGGGACTAATGACCTCAGAAGTTGAGTCCCATAGTGCTCAGAGCCATTTGAACCATTTGACAGGTGCCACGTGCTTGATATTCCTGAAAAAAGATCTGGCGAAGTTTTTGGAAGATGTGCCATTGGACAATCGGCACGAATTGATGTTCCAGTATGATGGTGCGGCAGTACATTTTTCAGGTTGTGTCCGAAACCATCTGAACGGACCGGGGGCTCGGTCGAGGTGGACCATATCGTTGCCGACCAGATCTCCAGATTTAACCCCTTTGATCTTCTTCTTGTGGGGCCACATGAAGAGTCTTGTTTACGAGACCCCTGTCCGGTCTGAGGAAGACCTGGTTGCAAGGATCATGGCTGCGGAAGAAGTGATACACCTCGCATGTTGAAGAGAGTTTATATGAGCTTACTGTGTACATTCACTGTGTGCATCGCACTTGATGGTCGTCATCGAACGGATGTTGTAATGCCACAGTGAATAGGAGTCAAATCTGCACATCTTGTTTTCCTTTTAACATGGAAATGAACCGTTTCCAGTCATAGGTTCCTCTGCAAAACTCGATCTACTAAGTCCCCTCTACAACGTCTACAAATGTATAGCACGAATTGTGAATCACCTTGTATGAGGTTTCGCAGGAGGAGTGGTCAGTATTCCGGAATGTGACTGTCTTCACCATTCAGATAGCCGCAAGGTAGTGTCATAGGGCCTCTGCTGTTCCTGATTTACATAAATGATCTAGGTGATAATCTGAGCAGCCCCCTTAGATTGTTTGCAGATGATGCTGTAATTTACCGTCCAGTAAAATCATCAGACGATCAATTACAGTTACAAAATGATCTAGAGAGAATTTCTGTATGGTCGAAAACTGGCAATTGGCACTAAACAAAGAAAAGTGCGAGGTCATCCACATAGGTACTAAAAGAAATCCGATAAATTTTGGGTATACGATAAATCGCACAAATCTAAGGACTGTCAATTCGACTAAATACCTAGGAATTACGATTACGAGCAACTTAAATTGGAAAGACCACATAGATAATATTGTGGGGAAGGCGAAACAAAGATTGCGCTTTGTTGGCAGAACACTTACAAGATGCGAAAAACCCACTAAAGAGACAGCCTACATTACACTTGTCCGTCCTCGGCTGGAATATTGCTGCGGAGTGTGGGATCCTAACCAGGTAGGACTGACTGAGGACATCGAAAAAGACAAAAGAAGGACAGCCCGTTTCGTGTTATCGAGCAATAGGGGTGAGAGTGTCACTGATATGATACGCGAGTTGGGGTGGCAGTCACTGAAAAAGGCGGTTTTCTTTGCGGCGAGATCGATTTACAAAATTTCAATCAGCAGCTTTCTCTTCCGAATGCGAAAATATTTTGCTGACACCCACCTACGTAGGGAGAAATGATCAATATAACAAAATAAGAGAAGTCAGAGCTCTAACGGAAAGATTTAGGTATTCATTTTCCCCATGCGGCATTAGAGAGTGGAATGGTAGAGAAATAGTATGAAAATGGTTCGATGAACCCTCTGCCAGGCACTTAAGTGTGAATTGCATAGTAACCATGTAGATGTAGATGATGTAGAACCACTAAACATGGTGTCTAAAATGCATACCTTAAGAGCTGTGAGCCTTCGATACTGTGAAATAAATATCTTCTGAAGCAAGCTCTTTGGATTCATATTAGGACTAATATAAGGAAAAATTGTATTGTAAACATGGGTTCTAAATTGCATATCTTAAGTGCTAAGCTTCATCTTAGATACTATGAAACAAATCTCATTTACTGCAAGCTCTTTTGATTTCCATATTTTGACAGGACGAAAACAAGAAAAAAATTGACGAGTAAATATTAAACATGGCTTCTGAAATAGATACCTTAAAACCAATTATCACTTGTTCTGTAGAAAGGATGTATTTCACATTAGAGAACTGCACAACTGCTCATAGCTCGAAGTATGCATTTCATCATTTACTGAACATTTCTTTCTTGCTTTGGTTCATATTACCGCCTCTCAAAATATGGAAAACAAAGAAAAAAGAGCATCGAAGAACCACCTGTGGGAAACTGCTTTGGCGTTACGAGGCTGGTCGTGGCAAGTTTTCGCCAAACAGCGCCACAGTCGACGAAACATGGGTTAATCACTTCGATCCGGAAACAAGACGGCAATCCGTGCAGTGGCGCTACACCATGTATCCTCCGAAGCAAAAGTTCAAAGCCACACATTCATCCGGTAAAATCATGACAACGATCTTAAGAGACTCTGAAGGGATTATTCAGCTTTACGCCCACCCTCGTGGTGCAGCCATCAACTCTAAAGTGTATTGTGCAACCCTCAAGGAATTGAAGAAACGACTTCAGAGACTTCATAAAAATGCAAAAGAACTTCTCTTTCTCCATGATACAGCAAGGCCTCATACACCAGAGAGCAGCTCACAAAACTTCAGCCGGCCGGGGTGGCCGAGCGGTTCTAGGCGTTACAGTCTGGAACCGCGCGACAGCTACGGTCGTAGGTTCGAACCCTGCCTCGGGCATGGATGTGTGTGATGTCCTTAGGTTAGTTAGGTTTAAGTAGTTCTAAGTTCTAGGGGACTGATGACCTCAGAAGTTAAGTCCCATAGTGCTCAGAGCCATTTGATTTGAACAAAACTTCATTGGACTGTCCTTCCTCATCCACCCTTCAGCCCGGATCTCACACCTTTCCACATCCGTTTGGCCGAATGAAGGATACACTCCGTTGGAAGCAGTACGTGGATGAGGCAGAGAAAACTGATGCACCAACACGTTGCCTCCGGCGTCGACCAGTAAAGCGGTACTACACCCGCATACAGACTGTACCAGTAAAGCGGTGAGAGACCACAGAACGGAGATCGTGTTGAAAATAGGATTTTGTACCCAAAATAGTGGGAAATGATTTGGTGTACTGGAATCCTGAATAAAAACCAACCTGCCTTCAGATCGAAATTGCATTTGTTACTGAACGCCCCTTGTATTTCATATTCTGTTATGCTGTGTGAGAACGGTCTGTATCCATGAAATGCAACTGATCTTTTAGCAAAGGCGAGTGATTTACAGAGTCTGGCTGGTGTTTCTTAATACCCTTTGGCAAAGAAATTTCTCAAAAGGTAGCACGTGGCAGCAACTTGCAGCAAGAACTATGAGCTTTAGCAGGAAACGGCCAACTGAAGTGACTGCGTTCTGTTCTGAAGGTTGATTGGCCATGAGATCTGTAACAATAATTTCGTGGAGCGCTTTACGTAGTTCACGAGAAAGGGTATTAGTGGGCAGTTCTGACGATGACAGGGCGAGAGTCGTGGTCCTTGTGGGGCGGAACTGATGTTTTAAAAATGTTACTCTCATGAGGTCTGGACTGGATAATCCTCAGTGATCAGGAGCGTTGTTTACCCGCTTCTTTTTCTGAGAAAAAAGTGAACTCTTCCAAGGTGGTTCAAACGGCTCTGAGCAGTATGGAACTTAACTGCTGAGGTCATCAGTCCCCTAGAACTTAGAACTACTTAAACCTAACTAACCTAAGGACATGACACACATCCATGCCCGAGGCAGGGTTCGAACCTGCGACCGTAGCGATCGCGCGGTTCCAGACTGCAGCGCCTAGAACCATTCTGCCACCCTATTCGGGTTCTTGCAAGGTGGACAGCGGTCTCATGTCTGAACGTGGATATTCAGATGGCCGTGCGGTTCTAGGCGCTACACTCTGGAACCGCGAGACCGCTACGGTCGTAGGTTCGAATCCTGCCTCGGGCATGGATGTGTGTGATGTCCTTAGTTTAGTTGGGTTTAAGTAGTTCTAAGTTCTAGGGGACTAATGACCTCAGCAGTTGAGTCCCATAGTGCTCAGAGCCATTTGAACCATTTGATATTCAGATAATTGGGGTTACTGTTTGATAAGAACGAGGCGGGTGAGGCAACGTATTATCAAAGACAACAAATTCGATTTCTTCCAGTGCAGACTTACGTTGTTTTTGGACGTGTCATTCTCCCTTTTCAGTTTTAGAGTGTTATCCGGTTATATTTGCGGAGGAGATGCTGTAAATCGGTTGGTGACGATGCTCGTTTCCCAATACAGGGATCGATGTAAATAGCTCGCCTATATGTGTCTGGCTTCTTTATTATCTGATTAAATGTTTAGTGTCAGAAGGACATGTGTGTAAGTAGGTCTCAGTAGGACGAGGAAGAACAGAATTGGCTACGGTTGTAGATCCGTCGGCGGGCGACCGAGTTCTACGAAACAGGAGTTGATCGTCTCGTCACCCAGTGGGATAAATGTCTTAGCAGCTGTGGTAATTACTTTTGAACGGAACCATTCCATAGTCGCTTTGTGGAGAGTGTTCTGTTTTCATTTGACTGCTCGTCGTACATTCATAAAAATACTACACAAATATTTCGATTTTTAATCGGTAAAACTCACTGGAATGTCCTGTAAGACGAAGGTTGTAATAGGAATGATTGTACATTAATACTGTTGTAATAGGGATGACTGTACATTAATACTTACTTGATGTGTGTAGCTCTGCTACTCTCAAGAATACAGTAATTGGTTTCATGAAACAACTGCTTTAGTAATAAAGACCTGACATTGCATAAGAACTCATTTCCACATCCCATTATATTGCCAGTTCGTGCAGATGGCCCTTATGTGATTTCATTTCAGTGATTACAAAATCAAGTCTAAATGCGTCTACTGAGATTGCAGCTACTTAAAACGCGTGCTTCACCCTTCATTGCTTCGGTTCTATCTGTTTTAGCATACATCAAAACAGACAAGTATAAGAAAAAGTAATGAAAAGAGGTACTGTATAACGCTAATACACAGCGATCAAGATAATTAAAAAGCAAGCACATATCTTGACAGGGTATGTGCATGGAAGGATATAAAGAATATCCTTCTGGAACGATATGATTTCTATTATGTAAGAAACTATCAGCCACGATTGCGGTAATGAAACCAACCTTTACCTAGGTTTCGGCCAAAATAATTAATGCTTCTTCGGAAGATATACCCGAATCTTTAATTTGTCTAAGAGGGCATGTTCTAGAAATAAAACTAAAACGTCCTGAATAGGCGTAGTCATAGGCTGTTTTAGTTTTATTTCTAGACCATGCTCTCTTAGACAAATTAAAGATTCAGGTATATCTTCTGAAGAAGGCTCTATTATTTGGGCTGAAATCTAAGGAAAGGTTGGTTTCATTACCGCAATCGAGGCTGATAGTTTCTTATATATTAGATTGTCACGATTGCTGACTTGGCTGCGATGTTGAAAGTACAAAAAAAAAAAAAAGGTATGATTTCTTATTTTCCTTTAGTACACACATTTCGTGCCCACTTTGAGGTGACCAGATTTGTGGGTATAAGAATCTAACATTCAGACACATGTGGGTATCATTACTGCAAATGTCCATTACGTAAACCGTAAATCCAACAACGTACCAAAACTTAGAATACATGGATCTATAGGGAGAAAAGCAATGGGTTGAGAACTGGGCCTTGGGGGACTTGGCGCTTCTGTGCATTTTTCCTTGTAGAACGCACGCCAACTCATCAGAGCATTGTCTTTATTTGTCTGGTTCCAAGCGTGTAGGTAATTACCCACTGGGGTATTAAAATGAAATAGTCTGTAGGGTAAAAATAAAATGATTTAATTGTGGTTCAGCCTCGAAGTTAAATTATTTGTAAGTTATAATCACTTCTTTTATTCGAGTATTTCCATTAACGTTTATCAGATAAGTAGAAATCACATAAAACTTCCAAATACGATTATTAGCAAATGCTACAATACAGTGGAAATCACTGCTTATGAAAAAAAAATGTATGCACAACGTTATTTGAACTTCATATCAACTTACTGCTACTGGCCAGCTGCTTGGTTCGGCGTGCCCAGTGGTTAATACTTGTGGGAGTTTACTGGCCATTACAATCAAAATAACAGATAATTATTTCTTTTCCGGGGTGTTATGCCTCCAGGGATTCTCTGAAAAAATACATTTGACCTCATCTTACAAGACTCAGTGGCGTATATCTTGACAACTCTAAATAAGATTAGTAATTTTATTTGGAAACTGGAGCTTTATCAACGCAAAGCTTGAGGATGTTTCGATGTAGCCACAACTAATAATGAGTAGCCATGCAAATGATGGAAAATGCTGATTCAGGAAATAATTAAGACTGCACTTCTTATACGTTAAATAATTTTAGTAACTATTTTTCTGATTTGGAGAATCGATAAGAAAATGCCATGATACAGACAACTTGTTTGAGCATGAAGGAATATTTTCAGACAGTGAAACTCAAATCATAGTACAATCTTTACATTCGCATTAAAAATGTGTTCTGATGGAACATTTTGGTAAAAGAGTAATGGCGATTGTCGATTATTTTCGAAATAGTGTCACACCTTAATAAACTGAAAATAGATTTTCCGGTATGGCAGCAATGAAAACGAAAGCGAGGAGCTGAATGAATTTTGGAGCATGATTTGCAGTGTGCATTGACTGAGACCAAATAGAATACAAAAAAGATTATTGAAAATATGTGGTACCATTCGTCTCCATGAAACAATGTTTTTTGATTGAAACACATGTGAATTTTCTCGGTTTGAACGTTAACTAAATATTATATATCTTTTCCCTTTTAGGAAACGGAAATACCCAATTCAATTGGTTTAGTAACAGGGAGTTCATGTAAATGCTGTACGCTGCTGGGGGCGTGGCTGACACCTACTGTTGTTCAGAGCTAATGAATGGTCTATGGGGTGGCGTTAGGTGGTTCCGTCTTTTGAAACGCACTTACCTCCTTAAGTTTCCTTAGAACCACGCCCAGTCCTGAAGGGAGATATATAATCTGATTAAGGCTGAAAAACACTTTTTAAATGACAGCTTGGACGCTCTGTATAAGTTAGATAGCATAAAACTTCCTGTTTCCAGCTGCAAAGACGGTTACTTATATCACGTCTGAATAAAACAAGTTCATGTCCAAAATTTCTGTGATAGATTTCTATTTTGACAATGAACGTATACTGATACCAAGTCCACCCCGAGACACTGCTCTTGACATAATAATAGTTTGCAGTATCACATTCACACATACAGCACATTATCACATGACTAGTGAGGATAAATGTAGAAGTTCGCGATGTGACGTCTAGAGAACCTCAACTTTATTAGTCAGTAAACAGTTTGAAAGTTCGTATGATGGTTTCAGTTTTGATATACTCGCTCAGTAGTTCACGGTTCACCAATATTCTAAATGTCAACTGCATAGCACCCCACGTGGAATTCTTGAAGAGATTGAAAGAAAGTGACGGAGGTCTATGAAATTGTTAAAACATCCGGAATTTTCCGAAACACTCTACTTCTCAGGGACAGCAACAGCGACTGACAACATTTTAACAAAACTACTCGACCATCGAAACATAGGCCGTCACGCTACTAAAGCTGAATTATCAGCTTTTCATGGAAAACAGCCTAATTTCCCTACTTGACCAATCCACAAATCCGAATTTATTATGATTGTTTTCAGAACTGAGCGTTTTTGAAAAGCAGATAAAATGAAAACGGTCTCATCTTTACTAATATTGAGGACAGAATTATATATCCAGAATATTTAAACTGGCTGGTTTGTATAAAGAATATCACATGACGTATGTGCCTCACTTCTCGATTACACAATATTATTCACACCCTCATTTTTAATGAAGTAGGAACGTATCTGCAATTATGCATGTGCATTAAAAAAATACACACCCCAGGTCACACACAAGATGTCGCGAAATCACACCCATATCCCACGGTTCCCCATTGAAACTTGCCAATCATCGTTTGCTGTTGTCGCCATCAGTGGGATGGGATAGGAACAGTTCAAATTTCTTTATTTAAAACAAGAAAAATTCAGAAAAGTATCTCCCGTGGTCCACTCAGCACCCAGCGCCATCTAGCCACAGCTTGCTGTTGCCACTACTCGTAACAGCTGTGGTCCTCTTGCTGCAAATCCAATTACGCTACTGAAGGCACCCATCGTTCAAATTATCGAAAATCCTCTTACGGTAGTCCTCACGTAACATTCGGACCATAATGTGGCCCTTGTCTGCTGGCAGAACTACTGGCTCTTTTCCCTTCACAGATTTCTCAGTGCCACTCCTTCTTCCTTGGGAATGATGCATGTAGCCAGACAGATGTCAGCACCATGAATAAAATCGAGAAGAAAATTAAGAAAATTCTCACTGGGTCAGGCTTGCCACTCAACATCATTAAAGATCTTCAAACACGAAACTTCCTAAGATACATAAGGAAAAAGTATTCCTCTAAGACCCACTGTTAGTAATGTAGGCACATCTACATACCATCCGGCAAAATATCTGAAACGTATTCCCAGCGAGTATAGGGAAAGTGCGTACACCACATCTACAGCTCTCCAGATTTTGTACACCTCCTTAGTTAACTGCGGCTCTAGCATACAGATGTTATGGTCAATTTCGATGTTATCTCCCTTATTACAGGAGTACCACTCACTGTTTCCTTGGAACTAATCGCGGAAAATTTCGAAGTTTTAAGGACGCTCTGACAGCAACTTACTTCCTGTTCGAAGGAAAACATAATGAACAAACCAATGGCGAAGCGATGGGCAGTCCGTTATTAACTGTCGTGACGAAGCATTAGCAAATGCAGTAGAATCTGTCCAGTTGAAACCAAAGTGTTTCTTTCGGTACATTTGTAGTGTGGCCAAATGCAGTGGAAAAGCTCCATGGCTTTCTGGAACGCCTGAACTCCATCCATTAAAATATAAAATTCTCGATGGAACTTGAGAAAGAAAGCTAACTACTGTTTTCCTTGACGCGTTAGTTAAGGGAAGAACGAATACGAACGGGTCACAGTGTGTATGGAAAACCTACGCACACAGACCTCTATATGCGCCGAGCTACCACCATCCGCCACAAACAAATTCGCTGCTAAGGACTTTGGTCTATAGAGATAGAACACATTCGGAACAAGGAAAGTCTCGCCGAAGAACTACAATACCGGGTACTCAGATCATCTAACTGAACGGGCAGTGTAATGAAAATAAAAAATGCCTGAGAAAGAGGTTGAGACCGAGACCGAGGAAGATAAGCCAAAGATCGGTTTTCTATCTTCTGCTGGCACAATATCCCTACAGAAACATGGCGTACAGAGTGTTTCACTCCCTTCAACTAAGATAAAACGTGTTCTTTGTAACGTTAAAGACTATCCAGGTCTCTGAAAGCCTGGGGCGCATCCCACCCCATGCGAATATGGAGTGTCTTTCATAAGTCAGATTATGGAGAAGTCGAGGAGGGATAAGAGACGTACCCGGCTGAAACAACCAAGGAGATACGCTGTCTCCGAGCATTGTATCGAATGTAAGCATGAAACGAAATACGATGAGGCCAGTATCGTGGTGCAAACGCCAAGTTCCTGGGACAGCAGAATTAAGGAGTCAGTCGAAATTAAGATGTCAGAAACCTGATAAACAGGGTCGCTGGGTTCATTTTAAATAACTCTTGGGGTCGGGCACTCAGTTTATTACAAACTCACCAGCGGTGGACTCGCATTCGGTAGGACGACGGTTCAAACCAGCGGCCGGCCATCCCGATTTAGGTTTCCCGTGATTTCCCTAAATCGCTTCAGACAAATGCCGGGATGGTTCCTTTGAAAGTGCACAGCCGATTTCCTTCCCCATCAGTCCCTAATCCGATTGGTCACATGACCTCGCCGTTTGGTCCCCTCTCTCAAATCAGCTAACCAATCAAACTCACCAGCCGTCACATTCACCAGAGCTAGAAAACGCCGAGAGTTTCCGGTTCACGGAATATCTGTACGAGCTCTGGAAACCAAAGAGCGTCAAAGGACGTGGTGGGCACTGGCAACAGAACTGGCCGTAGATAGCGTCATGGGACCAACAACAGAACACAGTCTGGTTGGAGACCAGTAAGCGAGCACAAATAACAGCAAATCTCACAGCACCTGAAGAATATTGCTCGACTGGTCGTCGAATATTGTCCATAAAAGTGAAAAAACAAATTGTCCGACCACCCGGAAGCACGCTATTAATCAGGCTCACGAAGACGACGTGTGAGATCAGAATACTATTGCAAGAAATGCTAAGACTGTTATCGTAAATCAGCTCCAATTGTAGAATAAAGATATACAACAAATGTATATGGAAAATAACATGTCCTGGAATGAATGAAATTATTGGTAAACATGCTATCGATTTTTAACTAAGGACCTTGATATGCATCCATACGAAATTTTGCGTCTTCTGCAGCTAAAGAGCATATTACCCGATAATAGCATACAAAACAGCCGCTGTGTTGTATTTAACAGCGTTGTGAAATTTATCTATTGCGGTAACAAGAACATACCAAAGCTCACTGGTATACAACTAAAACTTCCAGACAATCAGGAACGACAAAAAGTTATTAACTACGTTCTGCCTGCCTACAGTTTTAACTACACTCCTGGAAATTGAAATAAGAACACCGTGAATTCATTGTCCCAGGAAGGGGAAACTTTATTGACTCATTCCTGGGGTCAGATACATCACATGATCACACTGACAGAACCACAGGCACATAGACACAGGCAACAGAGCATGCACAATGTCGGCACTAGTACAGTGTATATCCACCTTTCGCAGCAATGCAGGCTGCTATTCTCCCATGGAGACGATCGTAGAGATGCTGGATGTAGTCCTGTGGAACGGCTTGCCATGCCATTTCCACCTGGCGCCTCAGTTGGACCAGCGTTCGTGCTGGACGTGCAGACCGCGTGAGACGACGCTTCATCCAGTCCCAAACATGCTCAATGGGGGACAGATCCGGAGATCTTGCTGGCCAGGGTAGTTGACTTACACCTTCTAGAGCACGTTGGGTGGCACGGGATACATGCGGACGTGCATTGTCCTGTTGGAACAGCAAGTTCCCTTGCCGGTCTAGGAATAGTAGAACGATGGGTTCGATGACGGTTTGGATGTACCGTGCACTATTCAGTGTCTCCTCGACGATCACCAGTGGTGTACGGCCAGTGTAGGAGATCGCTCCCCACACCATGATGCCGGGTGTTGGCCCTGTGTGGCTCGGTCGTATGCAGTCCTGATTGTGGCGCTCATCTGCACGGCGCCAAACACGCATACGACCATCATTGGCACCAATGCAGAAGCGACTCTCATCGCTGAAGACGACACGTCTCCATTCGTCCCTCCATTCACGCCTGTCGCGACACCACTGGAGGCGGGCTGCACGATGTTGGGGCGTGAGTGGAAGACGGCCTAACGGTGTGCGGGACCGTAGCCCAGCTTCATGGAGACGGTTGCGAATGGTCCTCGCCGATACCCCAGGAGCAACAGTGTCCCTAATTTGCTGGGAAGTGGCGGTGCGGTCCCCTACGGCACTGCGTAGGATCCTACGGTCTTGGCGTGCATCCGTGCGTCGCTGCGGTTCGGTCCCAGGTCGACGGGCACGTGCACCTTCCGCCGACCACTGGCGACAACATCGATGTACTGTGGAGACCTCACGGCCCACGTGTTGAGCAATTCGGCGGTACGTCCACCCGGCCTCCCGCATGCCCACTATACGCCCTCGCTCAAAGTCCGTCAACTGCACATACGGTTCACGTCCACGCTGTCGCGGCATGCTACCAGTGTTAAAGATTGCCGATGGAGCTCCGTATGCCACGGCAAACTGGCTGACACTGACGGCGGCGGTGCACAAATGCTGCGCAGCTAGCGCCATTCGACGGCCAACACCGCGGTTCCTGGTGTGTCCGCTGTGCCGTGCGTGTGATCATTGCTTGTACAGCCCTCTCGCAGTGTCCGGAGCAAGTATGGTGGGTCTGACACACCGATGTCAATGCGTTCTTTTTTCCATTTCCAGGAGTGTATCTACCTATAAACTACGAGCACATTGTTAACACAGACTGCAATAAAGACAATGTAAGAATTATACATTCACCACAATACCATAAATATAGATATTATCGAATTATGATTGGTCCCCACAAACAATGTTACTACACAGTCATTAGGAAAAGGAAACAATGTTTCAAATGGACTTAACTCCATTCACAGCAGTGAACGTTTTGTGGGTACACAAAAGAAAGGTGGATATGGAAGGGAACGAGGTCAAAAAACGAAAATTGGAGTATATTGCGAAAAGAATGAAGTAATATAAATATAATGCAAGAATACAAACTGTTACTGGGAAACAGCACGCCATTTTCGATGTGCGGGCAAGGTTTACATATTACGTTAGAGACAGTGTTTGGAAAAATTGGCTGTGACTGGTGAATGCAGGACAGCAGCATTTATTGAAAATATCAACGGAAAATGGCTATATGTTGGAGTATTCGTACAAATCAACAGATATGAGGTGTTTAATACATTAAAGGATACTCGAAAAATTTATTTATAAGCAACCATTCGTATGTGGAATCGTGTAAAGAAGATGGGTGAATTGTATCTAAAAGTGGTGGACTGGAGGCTGTGCACCTAATAGTTGGAAGCACTAGAAGGCTGATCACAGACGATGGAGTTGACTATAATAAGAAGTTAGCAACGCCAGAACAATGTAACGAATTGTAGGTCATCAGTGGCTGGTGCAGGGGCTGTCAGTTGATACTGAACGCAAATAAACGTAATGTAGAGCGTATAAATAGGCGGAGAGATTCATTACATTCTACTACATTATTGGTGATAGATCAAAGACGGTCACAACATCCGTAAAAATGTGTGGAAGTAGTTACCTAAACCTGGGAAACCCGTGCACCAATAGTGCAGATAAACACTAATAAATATATGTAGATCGAGGCTGACTGACAGAGCAAGCTGAAATGAATGCCTTGTAATAGTCTAATAAATGTTTAACTCAGGCACGTCATTACTAATGGGATTGAAGTAAGGACTTTGGCCAAAACAACGGCCTGCAGTATAAGCCAAATCAGCTTACAGCAAGAACATCTTGCAGCGGAATCACAGGGGTTTTCACGAACCGCGACGGAAATTTTACCACACACAGGAAATGCTGCTCGCCGTTATTCCCACGAGACGGCTAGGAGAATGAAGGTCGATGTCTGTGGTCACGTCCACCAACAAAGGCAGCAGGAAACAAGCCTAGTCGAACTCCAGACTACAGTCCATTGTCGTACAGGCTGAAGGGACGGTCGGCTCTAACTCCTAAAGGTAAACATCCACGAGCCAAACACGACGAGCAGACCTCTGTGGCCAGAAATGTCAGACCGCGGTTCAGAACGACTCCTTCCTAGTCATTCAGTCCTCAGCAGACTGACTTAAAGCGTGAGCTATGCGTGTGTGTGCTTATATCACGTCCGAGCTGCTGCAAGATTTTCACGTGCTGAGGCACCAGAGAAGCCATAACTACGTAACAAATCAGAAAGATGTTTCACAAGCAATGGTATCGATCGATATGTACGTGTGCACAGCTCATTTCTCCCCACCTTAACACATCGTGTGCTGATGACGTGGGCCAGACACAGGGATTTAAGTTAAGACCTGTGGTTCGGCCCTCTAATTACCGGAGCTAATTTTGAGCTAACTTAAATGTCCCCTGAACTGTCTCTTAGTGACTCTGTCCTGAATAAGGACACTGACTGGGAAGAACACCTCGGTCTCGTATGGCCCCACAAAGCGAGGGAGCATATTAATAGTAACTTTCTGGCCAGCCTTACTCAGAGCACAAAAATTTTTCTTTTGTCTTTAAAAAGAAAAGCAACACCACAGCCTTTAGCGAGGCAGGGCACATGCTGCTATTATACCACCCGGCCTCTCTCTGTTGTGCAAGGTGAATATTCCAGAATGAGATTTTCACTCTGCAGCGGAGTGTGCGCTGATATGAAACTTCCTGGCAGATTAAAACTGTGTGCCCGACCGAGAATCGAACTCGGGACCTTTGCCTTTCGCGGGCAAGTGCTCTACCAACTGAGCTACCGAAGCACAACTCACGCCCTCTCTCACAGCTTTACTTCTGCCAGTATCTCGTCTCCTACCTTCCAAACCTTACAGAAGCTATCCTGCGAACTGACAGAAGTAAAGCTGTGAGACCGGGCGTGAGTCGTGCTTCGGTAGCTCAGTTGGTAGAGCACTTGCCCGCGAAAGGCAAAGGTCCCGAGTTCGAGTCTCGGTCGGGCACACAGTTTTAATCTGCCAGGAAGTTTCAAGGTGAATATTGTTCCTAGCAGTATCCCAGTTGCTCTTGATGACCTTTGTATTAATATCCTCAGAAAGAGAGTCATTTATTGACCAGAGATTTGATATTGGCGAGTTAAGCAGAAAAGAAAATATCAGCTTGGTGGGTGTAGTTGTGTTAAATGTGAAACAAGCCAGTAAATGTACTGATCCCACATCGGCTGAGGTTGGCGTGAAAAATCGTCAGAGCTAATTTCAAGCTAAATAATATATTCCGAGATTGACAGGTGTGAGTAATACGGTGCAGTCGTGAAGTGGGAAATCGCACTATTGAAACAAAAATCTCTTGAATCCCCTGGACCAGAAGGTCGGCGCATTATTGATCACTTAAATATTAGGGGTCTCATACACCGAAAATATTTTGGGCAATTGCCAAACAGTAAGCTTGGTTGTCATAGATTTACTTAGAACCAAACAATAGCCCTCCCCTCCTCCATCAGCCACCATAAATATGAAATGGTTACTATGATAGTATGGGGCAGCTGCAAGGAGTCTATAAAATCTAACCCACAAGATTCTCTGTCCTAATGGACTGCAGATTGCCCCAGTAGGTTTAGCCATTTTGCGTTTTCTTGGCATAGGCTGACTAGCTTCCGTAAGTCGGCATTCAAATTTAGCCAAGTTAAATGCTCTTTAATCCTCTTACGATTTTGTAAGTACCGAAATGTCCATCTCACAGAGGTTGGTGAAAGTATTTAATAACCGCTGGAATTAGTTTCTTCGGAAAACAAATCTTGCTCCTTCCATCATAAAGGCTGTGGCAACGTAAGAGGTCTTTATTGAGGTGATAACCTAGCATCCGTTGACAGTCTCCAAGCTGTTGCTTGATGTTACTTAACAGAGCATTCTCTTATTGTATCTCCTCTAAGTTACCGAACAGGCAAGGAACCTCTCGAAAAACCGCAGTAACGCGTACGGATTTCAGGATAATTTGTGGGGGCCGAACAGTTTCCGAGTCACTGACTGAGAGTATCAGTGACTTTGATATCTCCGCTCTGATATTCTTCACTTGAAACACTTGGGCACGGATAGCAGAAATTTCAACAATCCAGTAAACAATCCTACCAATTTTACACGGCTCGGCCAATAGCCATGTCAAAGCCTAGGTACCAACTTCGAGCCAGAATAGTTTGTGCTCAAGGTAGATCTTATATGTCTGAAGCCCGAACAAGACAGCCATTGTCTCAGGCTCATAAACAGAGTAACTTAACTTCGGTGGTGACAAGGAGCTGGAAGTGTTGGTGGCTGGCTTCCGTTCTCCCACACATGGGTGCTGTCCTTGGACTGGAGGAAACAGTTTGCAAGATAAATTCGTGGTCGAAATCAGGTACAGCTAAGACAGATGCGGTAGTCAAGGCCATTTTCAAGGCGTCGAATACGGATTGCTGGGTGTTGGTTCACTGAAATTTTTCACCTTTTCGGCGCACCTGGTTTACAGATGCGGCCAATTGGGCAATATTAGCGACAAATTTTCGACAGAAATTCACCATTCCTATAAACCTAGTTACCCCTTTCTTGTTCGATGGCAGAATGAAGTGATAGTTTTGGTATTATTATGATCGATCTTAGTTCCATCGGCTGACATAATGTGTCCCAAAAAGGAAACGTCCGAGGGTATCACCCTTGGAGCCCAGCTCATATAAATGGCGCAAGAGTTCGCATAAATGATCAAGTTGTTCAACCAAGGTCTTACTGTATGTTATAACATAATGTAAATAACAGTAAAAAGATTTAAGTTTGAGCTTCCCATAATAATCATTCCAACAAACACAACAATATAAACGACCTGGTCTTACGCAAAAAGATACGCGATTACATTCAAACAGACTCCAGTCGGAACAAAATACAGTGAGGGGTTTTGACTCCGGCCAGTGGCACCTGATAATAGGTCTCACTAAGATCTAGCGTTTTAAAGTACCGAGCTTCTGAAAACCAGGTAAAACAGTTATGGAGATCCGGTAACAGTGCAAGTTCTAATACTACCTTTTGATTCAGGGAGTAGTAATCAACCACTGGCCAATAACTCTCACCACTGGGCTTAGGAGTATCAAAAATAGGCGATGCGCACAGAGACAATGATGAGCTAATCACACCAACCACAAAAAGCTGATTAATTTTATGCAACTCCTCCATTTTAGGAGGAGAGAAGCAATAAGGGGATTAGTGGACTGGTATTTGATTGGTGACCTGAATTTTCTACTGAATTATTAAATTGTTGGTAAGTAAGTTGCAAAATTTGCGAAGTACGCCGGGCGGGGTGGCCGAGCGGTTCTAGGCGCTACAGTCTGGAACCGCGCGACCGTTACGGTCGCAGGTTAAAGTCCTGCCTCGGGCATGGGTGTGTGTGTGATGTCCTTAGGTTAGTTAGGTTTAAATAGTTCTGAGTTCTACGGGACTGATGACCTCAGAAGTTAAGTCCCATAGTGCTCAGAGCCATTTTACCATTTTTTTGCGAAGTACTTCCAGCAATTGCTAACCCTCATTTTCACTCAGATAAGCGACATTAAAAGGGGCAGATTACTCGTATATAATTATGGTCACACAGAAATTTTTTTTTATTCTGCTGAAACTTAAAAAGGAAATCTCTACTTGCCTCATCTAGAATACATCCTGTGTTCTTCAAAAAATCGCAACCATAAAATGCATCGGTCAATAGACCCTTGACAACAGTAAGTTTTATCAGCCACGACAAGCCACGAATCTCTATATTAATAAGGATTCCGCCCAATGTAGCCAACAACTCGTCAAGGATCACACTTTTCTTGATTATCTGTTGTAAAGTTTACAAATATGAAGATTCTTGGTGTACCATTGATTATAAAAAAAGAGATGTCACTACCCTAGTCGAGTATGAAATATTGGCTCATGGTTTCAGATGGCACAGACAGATGGTAAACTTGAGCTGGAACGCCTTTTCCCTATTACTCTCCCTGGTCGGCCCCCGGCACTTGTCACCACGAGCTGCTACAAGATGTTGTCAGTTCCATTTTACTTGTCTCAAGGTACCGGACTGTCCCGCAATGAATGACCTCACTGATTACACCGAAAGTATGATCTGCTATCAGATACCACCTTTTTTGATTTAATACAACGAAACGTGTTTTTAGTTACAAAGGTTTACGAATGCCGCGCGTTTCATCACCAAAACAGAAATTATGTATACTCGCCTGTAACACATGTAGCTCTGCAACACTATAAGGTTCATTAGTGAACTGAATATGTAACCTATCCTCTGTACACATGCTTTTTAGAATGTTGTTTACTGCCTCTATTTCGGTAACCCTAATGCAAAGAGCCAACATGGCTACCCTAACCCCTCAATAAGTTGAGAAGTGGCCCACTATGATTCTGAACACGATAGCAGTGTTGGCTGGGCAACTCATTCTTAATTCCACTTGAGAAATTTTCCTCTAGCATGTTTCTATGTACGTCTACCATCAACTCACCCTTATCAAGGGCCTCAGCTACAATTGTGAACAATTTACAACGGGTTAATGGATAAATAATTTGAAACACGTTCGAATTTGCAATTTGTAGAACTTCAGCCTGATTTTTCCACGTGAATGATTAGCCATAAAAAATATGCATTCTTACTATTCGTGTCTGTTGATAACTTACCAATCCTCTGTATTACTTGTAAAAGTCGTTACGTAATTTGTTAAACTGTTTCCATCTTCCATCACAATACCTACCCGAGGCTCCAACCCATCACCACGAGCATCTGGTTGAGAAGAGAACCGTTAGTTTGGTCTCACCCAGAGTCATCTTTCTGAACCATGATGAAATGTCACGGTTGGTTGTCTGCGTTTCCTCCTTGTCTGTAGCGCGTTCCTTTTGAAATTCCCGCTTCGCTCTCTGCTGTTTCCTGACCCTAGCTGGCCAGAGGGCGCCGAGGCGTTGCCGCGGCCGGCTGCCTGCCGTGTGTGTATACGGAACAGCGGTCGGGAGGAGGGACTCTTGACTGCGGACGCCTGGGAGCGTACAGGAGGCCACGCCGTTTGTTGATGGTTTGGCGTGACCCGTGTCAGGTGTGATGCGTCGTTAAAGCCGTGATAGCAGCCAGTGATACTGTCTTGGTCGCAGGTGGATCTAAGGGGATGAGGCCTCGTTGTCCATTCAAACTCCTATCCTACGGATGTCGCCGGACTTAAAGTAAGACGTTTTCACCATTATTTGCGTCATTTGCAAGCATCTGGCGATTCTGGCGTCTGCAGTAATTCGGCGAAGATTATTCGTTTCGTCGGTGTGTAAATGACTGAACAAGGAGCATTTTATTTAATGTTCACCTTATGCTCGTATTTTGCGTGTGCTGCTTGAGAGTGTAAACGTGACTCTCACCTTGGTCTGCTGAGTTTGAGCGCATCGTCAAATACTGAATCCAAGTAGTGACTTTCAATTAATTAGCTGGATTGTTTCTTTCCTCGTCACGACGCGTGTTAAATGGCAAAGTAGAATTGTAGACCTTTACTTGCTACCTCATTTGCATGGCATCAGTAACAAAGCCTAACCCGTTAACTTATTAAGGCTCGTTGTAAACAAAGGTATTTAAGGATGTTGTTTTAAAATATTACCTGAAATGTGCCAATGATTTATGTTGCGCTAGTTGATTCTGGGGTATGAACGGAAGTGTTGGCACGTCTGCCGTGTAAGGGAAGCCTGCTAGTTTTGATTACCTTCTGACCAGGGTCCTCGCTCGACGCTTCTCTTTAAATACGCCGCTAACCTGGTTAGCGAATGTTGTGGCTATTTTAAAGTGATCACTGCCCAATAGCCCAACACAGTTTGTCGGCAGTCAGAAGCCGTGTATGTGTTATTTATTCCTAATTCTTGTCAATCTATAAGCATGCTATTCTTAATTTGCTACTGTAGCTAGCCATTATGTTGCCATTTTTTAGATGTTTAGATGGAGTGCGGCTCCTATGAGTATAGATTTGTCAATTTCCAATTTATTGTTTTTCCACGAGTTTTTAATTGTGCTTATGGGTGTATATGTATTTATATATATATGGGTGGAATCGAAATTTGTTTTATTCCTACTGAGCTGTACTTAATATCATATTGTAAGGAAAGGAACTTATTGGGGGTTAACTGTCGCCGTAAGGTATTGTGGGCGGTGCACTTTCCTGTTATTCATTTTAATGTTCTAGTCAATGCATAAACTTGCTAATTATGTTCTCTTTACATGAAGTGTGCCTACCTTGATGTTACAAGTGACTCTTTCATCAGCAGTCCTTTAACGCGTCCACCCGCATATTTATATTTATGGGAGAACTTAATGAATGTTCCCTTGTTGAACTTTAACTAAAGTGCAGAAAACTGAATCAGATGTTTATTATTGTTCTAGTGCTATTATCTGTCAAGTGTAACACGCGACATTTTCTTGTGTCTGCTATCAAATGTTACAATAAATGTAAACTGCAGCGAAGCGATGCGCTATTTCAGTTGTTCCCGTGATTTCCTATCTCCGCATTGGTTAATTTAAACTCATAATATTTAATTGTTTAAATATTGGAGGGCGGTGCGTGTGTCCCACTTTCCAACTCTGCAAACTGGCATGAAGCCGTAAATGAAAGCTTTACGGGATGGCTCTTCAATAGGAGAGTTTTGTCTTTTAATCGGTTTTTATAATACTTAAATGCTGAACGTGATTATACATTTGGCTCACACGTACTTGAATCGTAAAGACTTGAAACGATGAAATCACGCAACCTTGGAGTAATTCTACAGTTTGCCTGCACATCAGACAGCAAACTACTGTACGCAGCTCAAGCATCACCGACCTCACCAACTGTGTCAGCCGTGATGCTGAGCCAGTGGTCCAACGCACCACGTAGCCATTGACTTAACATAACCTCTAATACGTAAACAACGCATCCCAAGCTCATACTGGAGCTGGTGCTTATTCAGGTGCAATATTCCCAGCACCAGCACAATTTTTTCAGTCCATGGCCTGTTCCGAACTTATAGTCACCTGCAATCATTAAAACAAGCAGTGCACCTTGACATGGCAAAACGTCCTTCCCTACTAGTACACAGGATCAAAACCCTGTTCCGATATCTCAACCATGCTCAGCTACCAATGAAATGGCAGGGAGCTAGGGTCTAATAGGAATGTGGTGCAGAGCATACAGAAAATAATCTTTTTGTGGTGTCACCGCCAGACACCACACTTGCTAGGTGGTAGATTAAATCTGCCGCGGTCCATTTAGTACATGTCGGACCCGCGTGTCGCCACTGTGTAATCGCAGACCTAGCGCCACCACAAGGCAGGTCTCGTGATACGAACAAGCACTCGCCCCAGTTGTACGGACGACCTCGCTAGCGACTAGATGTACGAAGCCTTTCTCTCTCATTAGCCGAGAGACAGAATAGCCTTCAGCTAAGTTAATGGCTACGAACTAGCAAGGCGCCATTAGCCTTACAGTGATTGTAATTAAAGTCTCCTGTGTATAGTCAAGAGCGATGTACCACAATGATTGATTAAAGATAAGTATTAATCCAGCTACGTACTTTTCTTCATAGCATTAATTACGTAGCCTGTTCCAGACTTGACGCCCGTCGGCGTGTGTGTACGCGTGCCTTTCTTTCAATTGGCTACCTCAAGTGGCGTAACAGTCTTGTTACGTCACTACACTTTTAGACGTATTTATTTATCAGAGACGACAAATCTAACATTAATTAGCACTGTGCATGTGGCGTAAGAAGTATTCTAAAGGGTATATACTGTGGCTACAAAAAGTCACGAGATAGCGATATGCACATATACAGATCGCGGTAGTATCGCGTACATGAGCTATAAAAGGGCAGTGCGTTGCAGGTGTGTCATTTGTACCCAGATGAGTCATGTGAAAAGGTTTCCGATATGATTATGCCTGCATGACGGGAGTTAACAGACTTTGAACGTGGAATGGTGGTTGTAGCTAGACGCATGGGACATTTCGGAAATCTTTAAGGAATTCAGTATTCCGAGATCCACAGGGTCAAGGGTGTGTCGAGAATACTAAATTTCAGGCATCATCTCTCACCACGGACAACGCAGGGGCTGACGGCCTTCCCTTAATAAACGAGAACAGCAGTGTTTACATATAGTTGTCAGTGTTGACAAACAAGCAACACTGCGTGAAACATCCGAAGAATTCAGCGTGGGACGTACGACTAACGTACCCGTTAGGACAGAGCGGCGAAATTCGACGTTAGTTGGCTAAGGCAGCAGACGACCGACGCTAGTGCGTTTGCTAACAGCAAGGCATCGTGTGCACCGCCTCTCCCGCTCGGACCCTAGACGACTAGGGAACTGTGACCTGGTCAGGTAAGTCCCAATTTCAGTCGGTAAGAGTTGATGGTAGGGCTCGAATATGGCGCAGACCCACTAAGCCATAGACTAAAATTGTCACCAAGGTACTGTGCAAGCTGACAGTGGCTCCATAATGTTGCGGGCTGTGTTTACATGGAATGGATAGGGTCCTCTGGTCCAATTAAACCGATTACTGACTGGAAATGGCTATGTTCGGCTACCTGGGGACCATTTGCGGATATTCATGATGCTCCCAAACGATGGTGCGCTACCTCACTTGACCAATATTGTTCACGACTGGTTTGAAGAACATTCTGGGCTTTTCGAGCGAATGATTTGGCTACCGAGATCGCCCGACATGAATCCCATCGAACAGTTATGGGACATAATCTAGAGGTCAGTTCGTGAACAACTTGTGCACTGGCAACACTTTCGAAATTATGGACGGCCACAGGTAGGGATGGATCAATATTTCTGCATGGGTCTTCCAACGACTTTTCGAATCCATGCCACGTCCAGTTGTTGCACTACACTGGACAAAAGGATGCCTAATCAGATATTAGGAGGAATACCATGACTTTTGTAACTTCATTGTATACAACTAAACATATACATGGTTGTGCAACAATCGTAGTTATTTACACATTGACGACAAAAAAAAAAAAAAAGAAACAAGACAAAGTAATTGAAGAAATGTACGTTCAGATAAAGTATCTCCAAAACTGAGCCACTGCTAGGGAATTGCCAATGGTAGTGGGTAAGCAATACTTATTCACCACGGAGCCTAAAATTTAAATTACAGTTTCTATAATAGTACAACTCTTTGAACTCTATAACATTAGAAATCGCCTTATAGGAATTTAATGGTACATCACTTGATTCTACTAGTAGATTTAGGCTTATTGATTTGAAAATATTATCTAATATTACATCAACTGCCTATGTTCACACTGGTGCATAAGCTTTGAAGTTATATGACAAAGGAGACAGAACTGGTATAGTGCGTAAAATACATTTAATTTGCGACAACTGTCATTCAGACAAACTTCAGCATCCAGCAATCGGAGATATGAAGGAAATATGCGATTACTTTGTAGTAATAGCAAATAATTACTATTATGTAATTATGGTAAATAATTACTATAGTGTACAGTAATTAGAGGTTCCAGACTGTTTTGTGGGATTATGAACATGATACAACTCAGTGCTAGGTTTATCAGTGGAAAAAGAATCTCTACGTGCTCTTCAAAAACGAAGTGGCAGATAATGTAAAATAGTCTGCATATGAAGCTGTGAAGGTTAATAATGATATGAAGGCAGAAGCAGTAATACACCAGACACAGATTTGTGTGTCATATGTGGTGGAACATGAATGACGTGTGGCCATGCATCGCTGTATGGGGAATGTCTATAATTAGTATTCATACTGGAAAAATTCTGGACATTTAGGTAATAAATAAATATTGTGGTAACTGTTCACTCAGTAATAAGTCTGATGATGAAGATGAAGAAAATAGCTGGAAACCTGAACACAGGGAAATGTGCTGTACAAATTATTCCAGTTCTGGTGGTGGAATGGAACCTTCAGGTATGCAGCTTACGTAGAATCGAAGAGTGGAAACGTATGGTGTCAGATACACACATACCTAGCTCAAGGAGACTCCAGAGTATCCAAAAGTGTTTTGAAAAGTAAATCTTATGATCCTAGTTAAGCTATACAAAAGTTAGAATGTTGGTGATGTGCAAAACCGAATGAAGGGCAGAGTTTTAAAATTAAAACGTAAATTAAAGTGTAAGAAAATTGAGTATGTGTAACACGGCCGCTAGAATTTACAACAAAAATGTTGAATTATTGAAAATATGACTGTGAAGATATTGGACTACTCAACACCGAGTTATAGCAAAATTATTCCACTTCTGTGATCACTCACTGACAACTGGTGAATTGAATGAAACAAAACAACTATTACAACTGGAAGATTGAAATGGAGTAGCTAAGGATGTGTTACACAGCGTCACTGGGTTAAATAATAATACGATAACGTAATAACTATAACGACCATTCGCACTGTCACGCATGCAAATTAAAATACTATTCATAGACTAATCAAAAAATTACTCATACAAATAAATAGTGCATTTACTAAAGTGAATTATTTGCAACAATGAATGAATCAGAACGCTGCTAATGAAATGTTATACTTGCGTGCCAAAATAATTTGTAATGAAGTAGTGTGAAAACAGTTAATAAAAGGAAATCAGTTGTTTACTCAGTTTTTAATCCCTTTAGTTTCAGAATGTAAACGCAAAATATTGCTGAGAAACCGCGCTTTACAAGTAACAAATCGTTTAGCTAGATTGTTGCTGTGATGTGACCTTTCAGTAGCAGATAAATAATTTCCGCATCATTCCTCGTTCCTTTTACTGCCAAGTTACGATAATTATTCCATAGTGGTTGATGTCTTCTTTCTGTAACTCCAGATGTAGTCACGTTATAAATATTCCTCAGTAAGTACTTCATCGGTCATCACATTGTGCTCACAGCCGCCTACGGAGCACACGCCACTGCCACAACCAGCAGACGGTTACAAGCTACTACTCTCAAGGTTGTTTGAAAAAGAAAGACTCTGCCTGACTAGTTCAGCTCTCATACAAGTGCGCTAAATGTGTTATAGACTTTGTTTCTTGTTAACGCACATTCTGCTGTTCAGTATAGTTGAACTTTTGAAATAATTGATTATATACATAGTATAAGCAGCAAATACTGAAGTGTTCAGATAGAAATGACAATTTATGCAAACAGTGTCTTATACTACTAATAGATGGCTACAGAACGGTGGCGCACACTTTGAAATATTCCAGATTGTATTGTCGTTGTTGTGGTGGTCTTCAGTCCTGAGACTGGTTTGATGCAGCTCTCCATGCTACTCTATCCTGTGCAAGCTTCGTCATCTCCCAGTACCTACTGCAACCTACATCCTTCTGAATCTGCTTAGTGTATTCATCTCTTGGTCTCCCTCTACAATTTTTACCTGCCGCGCTGCCCTCCAATGCTAAATTTGTGATCCCTTGATGCCTCAAAACATGTCCTACCAACCGATCCCTTCTTCTAGTCAAGTTGTGCCACAAACTTCTCTTCTCCCCAATCCTATTCAATACATCCTCATTAGTTACGTGATCTACCCACCTTATCTTCAGCATTCTCCTGTAGCACCACATTTCGAAAGCTTCTATTCTCTTCTTGTCCAAACTATTTATCGTCCATGTTTCACTTCCATACATGGCTACACTCCACACAAATACTTTCAGAAACGACTTCCTGACACTTAAATCTATACTCGATGTTAATACAGATTGTATTATGGACTGAAATTAATAGTCACAACTAAAAATTATGCTGTGCTTCTATGTTTCGCATGTGAGTGACTCTAAGCGTAAGTTACTGTCTTGACATAACTATGTCATTACAGATGGAAAGCCTCTAGATGGTGCTAACTGGCTCACAACCAAAGAAATCCAGTCTTTGCATGTGTACAGCAGCCATAAGGGGCTACAATAAGAATGTGAAGAAAACGCAGAAAGCTGTGTGGTCTATTTATTTTCATAAAATATCTATATATGACAAACCTATAACCAATTCGTGTGAAATGTTATGTTGCAAATTCAAGAAAGCTGAGCCTGATGGCACCGGTTATTCACGTAAGCACAGTTTACCCGAGGTTGTGTTAAATAGAATAAAACTAATTTTTAGATGTTCAGCATATCCAGAACATCTGCAGAAAGAATGCATAAAAAATACGAAATCCTAATGAAAGTTACAATTCTCCGGTATAGAAACGATTTGTTTCCATAACTAATGTTGAAATTGCGGCATATGATGCTTCTTTAGTTTTTAGCTGTGGTAATCTTGGCAGACTACGAACTCTATAGAGGCTAGTATTTGATATAGGAGCTGTCGCACTGTCGATATTGAAGGAAGTCGATGACACGAGAATTGTTTCTCAGTTTGAAAATTAGATTTACAAAAAAAGACAATCAAACAAAAGACTCAAATGTTTTTCAAATGTTTTTTATTCCAGTCTTTGATGCCAATATGGCCTTAGCACTTTAGGACATGGTGTAAAAAAGATCTGAGGATGGTCATTACGGACTGAAACCAGCCATCGTCTAAAGAATTGAGATTGTGATCAAAGACTGGAATAAAAAACATTTGACAGTGTTGGATCACTGTTTGTATAACGCGACTATGTCGCAGTTGGTAAAACAAAAGGCTGCTTGAGGATGAAAAGGAGTACGCATATGATTTGTGCTAGTTTACCCAAATGAGGTTAAGACCTATACAAACACGTCAGGTCTTTCATTCGGGTTTCCTACAGCTTGCATTGTGGAAATTTTATGTACCTTTTCCTCTTAAACCATTGACGTCTGTGTACTTAAATTTGGCATGCAACTAGTCAATATCGCAGTGACTCACTGATTGGGAGTACTTTTCATTAATACAATAGTAAGGCATTTATGCAAGAGAAAAGCCCTACAATTTGGTCCATTTTTCTTCACAGATGTTTGGAAAACTATAAAAATTCCAGCAAAACAAGATATCAAAATTTTATTCCACCTATATTTATAATAATGGCATATCAAATTTCGTACAAAAATTTTGTTGTTTCCAGAAAAGGAACATTTGCACTAGAATTTAATGTAAAAAATTTTAGATGCCGGAACGCATTTATTCAATCGTCTTCTCCTCCCCCCACGCCTCCCCACCCCCGTTAGCCATAAAATCATAAGTGTCGATTTTTGAAAACTTGCTATAAAATTTACAACGAGAAACAAATTTTTTGCAAAATATTATTATGCAATTCAGGTTTTTAAAACATAATTTCTTATAATCACAAGATTTAATACAAACAGCAAGTGTTACTGTCTGTCCATTAGTAGAGTCATTTCGCTCCCAAGTTCTGCTCGATCCATATCGGCACAAGTCGTAGTCTTCGTGACTATGACGTCATGTTTTCAACTGCTGCCAGTCCCAAACATTAAACAATTACGTAGTAGGTGCTCGGTGAAGCGGAAGTTTTACGTGTGCATTCGTATTCTTGGGTTTTCAGGAACTTCACCATGAATTTTCTGGAAACTTAATGTTTAGATCTGAAATATGTAATTAACTAATATGTTATTCTAGTTATATAGTAGCTCGCCACATGTCCCTGCCCTCTCATCACGACGGGCACCCATTGTCAAGTCACTGGTACCGGGGCAGCTGCAAATTACGGTTTCGTTGTGATTTAATACACGTGTACTATTTTAAATCTCTGTTACTGACTTGTTCCAATGAATTCAAATAAAATTCCCTACAAACAGTTTCGGACAAAATTTAAGCCCTGATATGTACCTACCTTGCTGAAAATATTTCAGTTGCTTATAATTAAAAACGTATTACGTCTATAAGCATGAAAACTAGTGTGTGTGAGTGTGAGTGTGTGTCTGTGTGCATAAATTTCTTAACAACTGCGCTAGATTTAGTTCCGTTATCTTGAAAACTTTGGACTTTGTGAGTATTTTTCAAAGTACTGGAATTTCGCATACATCACCCTTTAAGTCCAGTATTTTTTTTTCTCACTTCAGCGTTCGTATCTCATTTGTAATGAAATATCGGAACTTCTGAAAAAGTGAGAAACAGAACGTTAATTACCAGAGATATATCTTCATCTTAAAACAACAGCACTCTCTTTTTCCTTCACGTTTTATTCGTTTGGGTAAATATTGTTTCAATGGACACGTGTATCATTCGTATTTGTCTTACCTGATGCGCGTAGCCTTGTTATGCATGACGGAACTTGTAAATACAAATTTCAGAGTTTTGCATTGGCCGTATCGCTGTTTAGTTTACACATCACCGTTAACGATGCGTTCTTTCCACGCATCCTCTACCAGTGCCGACGTGGACAAGTGCTAAAATAATACAAAGTGCTAAAATAATGCAATGTACTAAAATAATACAAATATCTAGGTTTCAAAACGCTGCTTCATTATTAAGAGCTAACACCAACGAGAAAAGGAGTACAGGAAGGGGAAGCTGTAGTTGAAACGGGAGTGAGGGACGCTTGTATCCTACCCTTAATGTTTTTGAATCTGTGCGTTGAGCAAGCATTAAAGGAAACTCGGGAGACGTGGAAAGAAATTTAAAAAAAAAAGACTTTGAAGACACTGTAATTCTGTCAGAGAGGCGAAAAGGATTGGGAAGATCAGCGGAGTGCAATGAATAGTGTCCTGAATAGATATTATGAGATGAATATCAGCAAAAGTAAAAAAAGGGGAATGGCTTATATTCGAATTCAGTCATGCGAAGCCAAGGGAATCAGAATAGAAAATAGATGCTAAAAGCAGTATATAAGTTTGTGGAGGAAATTAACTGACGATGGACGAAATGTGTAGGATACAAAATTCAGTCTGGAAATAAAAGAAAAACGTTTCTGAAAAGGAAAATGTATTAACACACAATAGACATTTAAATGCCAGGAAATGTTATCTGAAAGAAGGAATTGGTTGATAGGACGCATCCTGAGGCATAATGAATCATCAGTTTGGATATACAGAGAATTGGGGGTGGGGGGGAGGGATAAAAATTGTAGAGGGAGATCAAGGCTTGACAACATTAAGTAGGTAGCAAAAATGCAAGGATGAATAGGCTAGTACAGAAAAAAAATAGGTTGAAGAAAAGAAATTTGCTAACGTCGAATTTAGAATGAAGTGTCAGATAGTGTCAGAGTGTAAGAGCCTACGGAACATCAGACCAGCTGTGTGGCTGGACTGAAGAGTTTTTAGCAAACAGAACACAGCATGTTGTTCTCAATGGAGAGACGTCTACAGACGTTAAAGTAACCTCTGGCGTGCGACAGGGGATTGTTATGGGACCATTGCTTTTCACAATATATATAAATGACCTAGGAGATAGTGTCGGAAGTTCCATGCGGCTTTTCGCGGATGATGCTGTAGTATACAGAGAAGTTGCAGCATTAGAAAATTGCAGCGAAATGCAGGAAGATCTGCAGCGGATAGGCACTTGGTGCAGGGAGTGGCAACTGACTCTTAACATAGACAAATGTAATATATTTCGAATACATAGAAAGAAGGATCCTTTATTGTGTGATTATATGATAGCGGATCAAACACTGGTAGCAGTTACTTCTGTAAAATATCTGGGAGTATGCGTACGGAACGATTTGAAGTGGAATGATCATATAAAATTAATTGTTGGTAAGGCGGGTACCAGGCTGAGATTCATTGGGAGAGTCCTTAGAAAATGTAGTCCATCAACAAAGGAGGTGGCTTACAAAACACTCGTTCGGCCTATACTCGAATATTGCTTATCAGTGTGGGATCCGTACCAGGTCGGGTTGACAGAGGAGATGGAGAAGATCCAAAGAAGAGCGGCGCGTTTCGTCACAGGGTTATTTGGTAACCGTGATAGCGTTACGGAGATGTTCAACAAACTCAAGTGGCAGACTCTGCAAGAGAGGCGCTCTGCATCGCGGCGTAGCTTGCTGTCCAGGTTTCGAGAGGGTGCGTTTCTGGATGAGGTATCGAATATATTGCTTCCCCCTACTTATACCTCCCAAGGAGATCACGGATGTAAAATTAGAGAGATTCGAGCGCGCACGGTGGCTTTCCGGCAGTCGTTCTTCCCGCGAACCATACGCAACTGGAACAGGAAAGGGAGGTAATGACAGTGGCACGTAAAGTGCCCTCCGCCACAAACCGTCGAGTGGCTTGCGGAATATAAATGTAGATGTAGATGTAGAAAGTCTTTTCTGAAATTATTTGTGTGGAGTGTAGCCATGTATGGCAGTGAAACATGGACGATAACTAATTTATACAAGAAGAGAATAGAAGCTCTCGAAAAGTGGTGCTACAGAAGAATGCTGATGATTAGATGGGTAGATCATGTAACTAATGAGGAGGTACTGAACAGAATTGGGGTGAAGACGAATTTGTGGCACGAGTCGACTAGAAGAAGGGATCAGTTAGTTGGACACGTTGTGGGGCATCAACTGATGACCAATTCAGTGTTGGAGGGAAGCGTGGAGGATAAAAATCGTAGAGGGGGCCACGAGATGAATACGCTAAGCAGATTAAGAAGGATATATGTTGCAGTAGTTACTCGGAGATGAAGAGTCTTGCACAGGATAGAGTAGCATCCAGTTCTCAATCGGGGAGAGATCTGGCGACCTTTCTGGGGCGGTAGGGTTTGCGAGGCAAGAATACAAGCGAAAGAAAGTCTTGTCATGTGTGGAAGGTTATTATATTGGTAAATTGTAAGCCCAGGATGGCTTGCCATGAAGAGTGCTGTGGAGGTGCCGCAGATGACAACAAAAAGGGTATTGCTACGAAATTAAATCAGATCATCACTCCTCGCTGTCGGACCGTTTGGCGGTGACAGTGTGGTACTTCACCACTGTCTGTGGCATCTGCAGACACGTGGTCGCCCTGGAATCTCGTTGGCTGAAGAAGAATTGTTTTCAGCGACAAGTCCCGCTTCCAGTTGCGCCCCGATGATCAACGAAAACGTCCCTGGAGACGTTCGCCTTCAGTGGTGGGAATCTACCTGATCATCACCCGCCATACGGCCCGACAGTCATGAGTGATGATCTAGGATGCCATTTCTTTTCACAGCAGAAACCCTTTGGTTGTTGTCTGCGTCATACTTACAGCACAGCCGTACGTCAACGATATTCTGTGCCCCGTTTCCTTGCCCTTCATAGCAAGCCTCCCTGGGCTTACATTCCAGCACGATAACGCCCTTTGTGCATGGCGAGAGCTTCTATTGCTTGTCTTCGTGCTTCCAAAAGCCCATCTTGGCCAGCAAGATCGCCACATCTCTCTCCAAATGAGGATGTCTAGGGAGTTTTGGGCAGGACCCTCCAACCAGCTCGCGATTTCGATTAACAGACGGGCCAGTTTTGGAACGATACCCTTACCCGAGAACATCAAAGAGCTCTGTCGATCATGACAAGCCTAATAACTGCTTGCATAAGACCCAGAAGTGGCCCAACGTGTTACCAACTTGCTCAGTTAGTGAAGCTCTTAATATTGAATTTTTCTGAAATTGTAATCATTTGTTCATCTGTAAATGTACATCAACTCTATCGATTTCCGTCCCATTCGCATAATTTCTTCTTGGTGCGTCTTTTATCCTTAGTGTGTGCATCATAGGCTGATCGTGAGGCGGGTGTGTCGAAACTCTATGAAGTAGACACGATCGCGGGAAGAAATCGTGAACGAAAAGCAGTAGTGAGCGAAATATCTTAGCTATTGGGTGGGGTAGCGGCAACATATCCTACAATGAAAGGTTAATGCGAAAAATTTGGCGTTATAACTCTAAAACAGGGTGCCTGAACAACCTTTTACCTAACGTTATGTGAATCCGCACCAGTCTAGCAAAGTCCAAAGCTTTAAGCACAAGAAACAAGACGGTAACCGGACACGTAGTGTTCAGATGAAAGATATTGTCAGTGAATGACAACTCGAAGAAATTAGTAAAGGAAACAACGACAAGCCAGGTATACTCTCGCTGGACGACGGAGTTTGGGTTATGCACATAGTTCCGTGTGTCATTATTTTAAACTTGAGCTGGTTTTGTAATATTACCAAAAATAATTAATTTGTATGCTATTGAGCGTACTGTTACGCTGAAAAGAGCAATGCACATCGGGAATTATGTGCTCATCTCAGGTGACCCAGTATATCCTATTCTACAAATTTCGTTCGTTATCTTTAACAGCATTATTCAAGATTATATACCAACCCACACAACAACTTAAATACGAGCATCTTCTGATGTCCACTGGGATATGTCACGGTACAGATTTGAAGGTTAACCATCAGTGATGATTTCGTGCACCACGCGTCGAACCATTTGACACCCTTTTAAGAAAGTAAAGCACATGGCCACCTCTTCCTGTGTTGTTATCATTGCCGCATTATCCATTTGCTTTGCTCCATAATGTGTAGTCAAGTCTAAGGATCCAGGTGCGCTAACATGTCTATATGTAACAGGTCAGTGACACAAGGGAGCAAGAGTTGATTTCCTTTTCGCCTCCTAATGTGTTATGGAATATTTTTCGAATTCTTCGCTAAGGTATGGTTTCTTGATGTCCCCCCCCCCCCCCCCCCCGTTCTTCCACCCCTCACCCTCGCCCACAAATGTTTACAAATGATTTCTTGAAGTTTCGAAAGTCCGCAGATGAGGTAGTTCAAGAACACATTTAATAAATAGTTCCACTCATGTTGTTAGACTTTTTTTCTTTTTCTTCTTATTCGTTTTTATTTCTTTTTCCGTTTGGGTCATCTGAGGACCACGCGCTAATTTCAATGCTTCCTCCATTGTCCTTCTTCCTCCAGTATTCCTCTGACTATGTATCCTTTTTCACTTCTCAGACCATTTTGACCCTGTCTTCTTCTCCCTCCTGCCTTGAAACCCTTCCATTTTTAACACTTTCTTCTTAAAAATCTCTCTTTCTGTTGCATCTTTTTCACTTATGTTGCTTCTTCCAAAATCATTCTAACTTCTCGAATCCAGGCTGTTACTGACTTCTTATCCCAAAGATTCTGTTTGGTTAACCTGTTTCAGTTCATTCCGTATAAATGTCCAAAAAGTAGCTGTCGTCTCCTCTGTAGCGTTTTAGTTACGTTTTCTATGTTGCGATATACGTCTTCAATACTTCTTAATTTCCACACCTCTGTATTATTTCTTAGCGGACCGAATATTTTTCGAATGTTTCTTCTTTCTAGGACTTCAAGTTTGTGTAATTTGTAATTCAGTACTAATCACTCACTTACGTAAAGACGTTCTGGTTTTACTACTATGTCGTAGTGGTGTATTTTCAAATTTTTATGCAGAGACCTTTTGTTGTAAATGTTCTTGGCGCACCATATGCTTTCTCCATTTTACGTACTCTTTCTTCTACAGTGAATATTTCTGGGACATTTTCTTGAAGCATTTCTCCCAAATATTTAAATTTTTTAACCTTCTTTGTGTGTACAATATCTATTACTAAGTTTTTTGAGAATTTTTATGTTTGCCGTAAATTCTGTTTTTTTTTCGACAGAAATTCTTAAACGTGCTTTGTTGGCTCTTTCTTCTAAGAGATTGGTTTACAGTTCTACATTTGTTAAGTTTTCAGAAAGAATGTCAAAATTATCCGCAAATGCTAGGATATTTTTGTTATTTATTATATTGTGAGGCATTCAGTCCCATTAACAGATGCTACATGTGTCGTTAGGTCTGATGGATAAAAAGCGGTTTTGGTATATCCCACTGGACATACAGAAATCCGCATAGTACTAACAAGTCGGGTAATACATAGCATGCCGCTCAGGTAATAGTTTACTTTAATAGAACCAGTGGAGATAGTTGGATCAGTCGTCCGGATAAAAGCAAAATGGCCTACTCGCTCACCAGACTTAACACCTCTATACTTTCATGTGTGGAGGAGTTCCCAGTACGACGTTTGCAAGTGACTTCCGAGGACACGAAATGACATACAGCACTGTCCATTGCTGCAATGCGTTCAGGTGAAATCATGGTTCAGTATTCTTTGTCTGGAATGGCATTATAGCTTTTATCAGTGCTCAAGGTCAACAATTTGAACTCTTGACATGACAATCACATTAATAAAAACACGAACCGCACCTGAGTTTATTGTGTTTTAGCTAGTGTGGTAATGAGTTCTAGTTTTGGACTTCGTTTCTTCCCTTGCGCGTTGAATAAAGCTTCGTGCAGGTTCGCTTTTATAGCATGAGAAGGCGGAAACTTGGTGGGAGAAGTTGCAGAGAGCGCCGCATTGCAGGAAAACACTCCGTGTTATTTCTGCCGTCAGTTCTGTGCACCAACAGTGTAATGTTGACAAAGGGCTTATATATGAATAGATGCTTCACAGTTTACTCTGTCAGTAAAAGATTTCGTCTTTCCTGGTATTATTAAAACATCCACGTTCAATCTTCTGTCACGAAAATAATCGTGAAGAAGTTTCTGTAGATGCTGCAGAATAATACTTAAGAATCAAACTCAAATCATCCTGTTATTGCATTGTATTAGTAATAAGAGCTCCGCAAATAAAGTTCAACATGAAACTTCCTGACAGATTAAAACTGTGTGCCGGACCAAGACTCGAACTCGGGACCTTTGCCTTTCGCGGGTAAGTGCTCTACCAACTGAGCTACCCAAGCACGACTCACGCCCCGCACTCACAGCTTTACTTCTGCCAGTACCTCGAACAAGGTTCCCAGGAGAGCTTCTGTAAAGTTTGGAAGGCAGGAGACGAGGTACTGGCAGAAGTAAAGCTGTGAGTGCGGGGCGTGAGTCGTGCTTGGGTAGCTCAGTTGGTAGAGCACTTGCCCGCGAAAGGCAAAGGTCCCGAGTTCGAGTCTCGGTCCGGCACACAGCTTTAATCTGCCAGGAAGTTTCGCACACTCCGCTGCAGAGTGAAAATATCATTCTGGGAAGTTCAATATAACATTATGCATTCTGGTCAAGGGTATGACAAAGATTAAGAACACCATTGTTAGTTGTCAAGATCGCACAACAATTTTATAATTGACTTTGGATTCCCTGGTGAACGCACAATCACGTCGGAGTCGCTATGGCCCTCGGTCCGCAGTAACTGGTGGCCAGATATTCGCGCCTCTACACGCCCCCACAATGCGTCTCCATTGCCCACACTAACCACTACATGAAAGAGAAAATTATACCTGCTTCTGCAGTAACAAGTACACGTACAGTTCCAACAATAAAGACAATGCATAGGCAGATCCTTCAATAAATTCAATACAAATAAAAGAGTGAACCACACATTTAGGTGGCTACGCCGATGCGATGGTCTCCGGATAAATTTGGGACACTACAAGTTAAGCGTTTGCTTGGAGTTCACATAATAATGCAGACGATTATGGTTTGCAATGGCAACGGCCTTGCCACAGTGGATACAACTGTTCCCATCAGATCACCAAAGTTAAGCGCAGTGGGGCGTGGTCGGCACTTGGTTGGGTGACTATCCGGGCCGCCATGCGCTGTTGCCATTTTTCGGGGTGCACTCAGCCTCGTGGTGCCAATTGAGGAGCTACTCGTCCGAATAGTAGCGGCTCCGGTCAAAGAGAACCATCGTAACGACCGGGAGAGCGGTGTGCTGACCACACGCCCATCCTATCCGCATCCTCCACTGAGGATGACACGGCGGTCGGATGGTCCCAATGAGCCACTTTTGGCCTGAAGACGAACTGCTTTTTATGGCTTGCAATGCTGTTACCTTGTTATGGTTCCATACACGTTAGGTTGTGAAAGTCCTCTTCAAGGGCTCATTGCAGTGCCACAGGAAAAGGTATACAGCGTGTAGCTGGTACAAGTACACATATTTTTATATGTGGTATCCTAATATGTACCCACATCTGTGCTAATTGTCGAACAGTCTTACTGCAAAAACGTCACGAACTTTACGACCTGACGTTTTCTGCAGGGTTGTAACTGCACCACTTATGTGGGCTACGTCTGTCAGTATAGCTTAATCGATTTGCGTCCACCTGTGTACACTTCAAGATCTGACCTGTGTCCAGGGGAAAATAAGCATGAACGGCTTGAGACACATATGAGTACTTGGTGGTACTAACCAACCTAAAAAAAGACGACTTGCAGTAGCTGTAATTATTAGTCTACAAACTACGTGAATACACATTCCTCAGTCATCAATAGAAATATCTACAGTTATATCGGTTACACCCCGTATAGTTATGCAAGAAACGAGACTGCTGTTATAATTTGGCATCTACAAGCTTTAAAAATTAAATCTGTCTGTCAGAAAGTTTACTACATTTTACGCTACAGCTGAATGAAAACAATGGTTCAAATGGCTCTGAGCACTATGGGACTTAACATCTATGGTCATCAGTCCTCTAGAACTTAGAACTACTTAAACCTAACTAACCTAAGGACATCACACAACACCCAGCCATCACGAGGCAGAGAAAATCCCTGACCCCGCCGGGAATCGAACCCGGGAACCCGGGCGTGGGAAGCGAGAACGCTACCGCACGACCACGAGATGCGGGCTGAATGAAAATTGCACGGTATACAGGGCGATATTAAAAAAAGTAGGCATTCCTTAATTCAATAGATGGTACTACCAGCCAAAACAAGAAGAAACGTCCAGTGAACGTTGTCTGTAAAGTGCACATCTTAAGAGCCATGCGCACTTACTCATCTTCGTTACTGTGAAACACGTCTCTTCTACTGCCAACTCTTTGCTATTACGAGCGACGAACAGAAATCAGCAAACAAATGAGTAAACAAATGGGAGCACACTGTTCTGTTACTATGAAATAGCAGCGCTTCTAATGTAATCTACTTGCTGATACATACGACAGGCACTTGTGAGTCATCGCTAAAAGAGCATGTGAATACGGTGTCAGTTCATAGCTTATATGGATGGATGGTGACTGTTCTTTCAGACGTGTCCGAAAGAGGAGACATCACGGTTTCATATATCTGATATGCTTCAATGGGCAACGAATCGATAAGCATCAGTGCGGATGCACATTTATGTTAAGACCTCCAGCGGGAATCTAAAATTAGGACATGGACGGGGACTGCAGATAGGTGGTAGCGACAGGTGAGTGTCCGAGTCGGCCGAGAAACACGCCGAGATAGCCTGCTTATTTGTGATTAACACTGTGGCTGAGTGGTGCAGTGGCCAACGCGGTTGCCTAGTCGGCAGGAGATCCCTGATTCGAGTGCCAAGCCGCCCAGTGTAGTCGCGCGGTCTGGGCGCCTTGTCACGGTCCGCGCGGTTCCCCCTATCGGGGGTTAGAGTCTTCACTCGGACATGGGTGTGTGTTGTCCTTAGCCTAAGTTAGTTTAAGTTTGATTAGGTTGCGTGGTCCCACAGGAACTTACCACAAAAATTCGCGTCCCAGTCTGACACATACACTCCTGGAAATTGAAATAAGAACACCGTGAATTCATTGTCCCAGGAAGGGGAAACTTTATTGACACATTCCTGGGGTCAGATACATCACATGATCACACTGACAGAACCACAGGCACATAGACACAGGCAACAGAGCATGCACAATGTCGGCACTAGTACAGTGTATATCCACCTTTCGCAGCAATGCAGGCTGCTATTCTCCCATGGAGACGATCGTAGAGATGGTGGATGTAGTCCTGTGGAACGGCTTGCCATGCCATTTCCACCTGGCGCCTCAGTTGGACCAGCGTTCGTGCTGGACGTGCAGACCGCGTGAGACGACGCTTCATCCAGTCCCAAACATGCTCAATGGGGGACAGATCCGGAGAGCTTGCTGGCCAGGGTAGTTGACTTACACCTTCTAGAGCACGTTGGGTGGCACGGGATACATGCGGACGTGCATTGTCCTGTTGGAACAGCAAGTTCCCTTGCCGGTCTAGGAATGGTAGAACGATGGGTTCGATGACGGTTTGGATGTACCGTGCACTATTCAGTGTCCCCTCGACGATCACCAGTGGTGTACGGCCAGTGTAGGAGATCGCTCCCCACACCATGATGCCGGGTGTTGGCCCTGTGTGCCTCGGTCGTATGCAGTCCTGATTGTGGCGCTCACCTGCACGGCGCCAAACACGCATACGACCATCATTGGCACCAAGGCAGAAGCGACTCTCATCGCTGAAGACGACACGTCTCCATTCGTCCCTCCATTCACGCCTGTCGCGACACCACTGGAGGCGGGCTGCACGATGTTGGGGCGTGAGCGGAAGACGGCCTAACGGTGTGCGGGACCGTAGCCCAGCTTCATGGAGACGGTTGCGAATGGTCCTCGCCGATACCCCAGGAGCAACAGTGTCCCTAATTTGCTGGGAAGTGGCGGTGCGGTCCCCTACGGCACTGCGTAGGATCCTACGGTCTTGGCGTGCATCCGTGCGTCGCTGCGGTCCGGTCCCAGGTCGACGGCACGTGCACCTTCCGCCGACCACTGGTGACAACATCGATGTACTGTGGAGACCTCACGCCCCACGTGTTGAGCAATTCGGCGGTACGTCCACCCGGCCTCCCGCATGCCCACTATACGCCCTCGCTCAATGTCCGTCAACTGCACATACGGTTCACGTCCACGCTGTCGCGGCATGCTGCCAGTGTTAAAGACTGCGATGGAGCTCCGTATGCCACGGCAAACTGGCTGACACTGACGGCGGCGGTGCACAAATGCTGCGCAGCTAGCGCCATTCGACGGCCAACACCGCGGTTCCTGGTGTGTCCGCTGTGCTGTGCGTGTGATCATTGCTTGTACAGCCCTCTCGCAGTGTCCGGAGCAAGTATGGTGGGTCTGACACACCGGTGTCAATGTGTTCTTTTTTCCATTTCCAGGACTGCATATTCACTCGTCACTGCAAGCAGTACTGCGCGTCCACGTAGGCGCCTTGATTGAACTTCGCACCCATTCCGAGGACGCCACCTGTTCTGGACATAATTAGCTCCGTCGAACAAGGCATCCTAAAACTTCCCAGGGAATCAGCCGAGGAGATCCGGCGGGAGACTTCCGTGCTCTGACACGGGCTCAAGTGCCTAAGAACAATCTGACAGCTGCAGAGAGGTCACTGGTTCGATCCCTACGAGAAGATCCTGATATTGTGATTTTGCCGGCGGATAAGGAAAATGCGACTGTTATCCTCTCCACGTCGATGTATCTGAGCAAGATGCACCAGCTTCTGGACGACTCTGCATATCGCACTCTAAATAAGGACCCCACAGCAAAAATTGAGCGGAAAACTTTGGAGCTCCTCAAAACAGCACGATCTCCGATTTGGTTGCTAAGAGACTACGTACACAGGTGCCCGTACCTCCCAGGCTGTATGGATTGCCCAAAATTCACAAGGATAATGTGCCACTGCGGCCTATTGTGAGTAATATCGGGGCACCAACGTATAATCTCGCGAAACATCTGGCAGCGCAATTGAGCCCTTTAGTAGGAAAGTGTGAGCATCATATCCGTAACTCACAAGACTTTATTCGTCGGCTCGAGAACTTACGACTCGCACCATCAGATATACTCGTGAGTTTTGACGTAGTCTCACTTTTTACTCGAGTACCACTGCAGGAATCGTTGTTGCTCATTAGCGAGAAGCTGGATGGGGAACTTTTAGAGTTATTCCAACATGTGCTCACCTCGACATACTTTTTATTTAATGGACAATACTTTGAACAGACTGACGGCGTCGCAATGGGTAGTCCCCAGTCACCCATTGTGGCTAATCTTTTCATGGAAGACTTCGAGGAGAGAGCGCTCCAGACGTCGGATTTGAAACCTACGTGTTTTTGGCGATATGTGGACGATACCTTTGTTATCTGGCCTTACGGCATTGCATCGCTGAATGTTTTTCTTGGGCATCTTAACTCGCTTCATCCCAACATCAAGTTCACGATGGAGATGGAGAAAAACGGCGAACTTCCATTTCTGGACGTGTTGGTACGGAGAAAAGAAGATGGCACGTTAGGTCACTCAGTGTACCGTAAACCAACACACACGGACTTATACTTACAGGCCACCAGCTGTCACCATCCTTCGCAACGAAGTGGCGTACTGAGGACGTTGGTCCACAGAGCACGAGCCATATCAGACTCAGACAGCTTATCCAATGAGCTACTGCATCTGCGTACCATTTTCCAACAAAATGGATACTCCGAACGGGAGATTCGCCGTGCCTTACAACCGAAGCGGGTTACCCAACGTGAGGAAGTGGAAGAAGGCGAAGAACAAAGGGGAATGGTCATCATGCCATACATCGGCGGTGTCTCTTCAAAAATAGGAAGACTATTGAAGAGACATAAAGTTAAATGTGTTTTTCGTCCGCCAGCAAAAGTCAGAGCTCTCTTGGGCTCATCTAAGGACAGCCTTGGCCTAAGAAGACCCGGTGTTTACGAGATTCCTTGTAGCTGCGGCATGTCGTACATCGGACAAACTTGTCGCACTGTAGAAGAGAGATGCACTGAACACCGACGCTACACTCGCCTGGAGCAACCAGAAAAGTCTGCAGTGGCCGAGCATTGTCTCAGTACAGGCCATTCTATGAATTACCTACATACAAAAATTCTCGCATCGACGAGTTCGTACTGGGACAGTGTTATTAAGGAAGCAGTGGAAATACGTAGCTCGACGAATCTTGTAAACAGAGACACGGGCTTTCAGCTTAGATCAGCATGGGATCCAGCACTGGCCATATTGAAGTCGCTTCGAGCAGAGAGGAATACTTTTGGTCATAAGACGGACGACGATTCGCCAGCAACATAAATATTCTGTTGACAACGGGAGGATAATCAAGGCGCCTACGTGGACGCGCAGTACTGCTTGCGGCTTCCGACAGAGGTCGCTGGGGCTGCCGATGGCAGCGCAGAGCAGCGGCGGCAGCCTCCGCGCGTGCGCCGAAGTATTTGGTTCTTCATCCTGTAGGTGGCGTTACTGTCCTTCCAGCTATCAGTTGATATCGTCGCTATTGGCCATCGAATTTGGCGCCTCCACGCATGCGCACTTCCTGCCTAAAACTGGCATAAATGGGGAGCCCTGGTCCTGCCTTAGCAGTGTGTTCGTCGCACCTGAAGATGTCGGCCAGTTGCGCTGACGAGATATTGTGGAGTTTTCACTATGACATCCGACGTCTCGCCCGAGAAACATATATACAACATGTCCGTCGGGAAAGCCTCAAGCAACACGGTTCTTGCGATATTTACCCGTTGGATTTTTTGATTGCTGCGACAGATGAAATTTTTGGTTTATGCAAGCACCATTAATGGAACGCATCGCAAACGCCTTCCAGTGTATCTCTGACCAACATGGGGTTCTTCAAGAAATGAGTGAATCTGTGAGATACTGAACTGTGTTAACTGGACTTTATTAGTGCTACTCGCTACGGCCATCATCTGGTATGATCGCTTACGTGATTTTCATACCAGACAGTGGCTTACAGCCGAAAGCAGCAGCACTAATGGAATCGAGTTAATGCAGCTGGATGTCATGAGTTTTCTGCGACATATATCTGAGACCTGTACTGAGGGAAAGGCAGGATTCTGCGTGGACGGGGCCTTAATCAGTTACCGTTGGTTGCTCAGTTTATTTAAGTACGTACACTTTATTTTCAAACAATTGCAAATAAAGTTGACAATAAGGAACAATTGTCAAATTTGACTGTTAAGACACAATGTCTAATTTAAAAAAAATTGTTAAGGAAGCTGCACTCACGGCTGAAGGCCTTATTGATCAGAAATTCAAATTATTTGTCAGCTGAAGGCCCCAGTAGTAATAACTCAAAAAACAATTTGACAGCTGAATGCCTGGATAGCAAATTCATAAGAACCAGTTAAATTTCTCCAAGAGTTACTAAAATATTTTTAAAAAAAGACAATCATCAAAATTTCACTATTAAGAGACAATATCTAATTAAAATTTCTTAAGACAAGTTACACTCACAGCTGAAGGCCTTTTTAAACTATTTGTCGGCTGAAGGCCCAAAAAGTAATAATTAAAAATTAAAATTAAATTATTTAAAAAAAACCAATCGCAATCCAACCAAATCAAGAGAAAAGTGGGCCACAGATTGTGCTCAAAGGATCAACCTGGGAAAGTCGCTTAACTTCGTAAACGATGAGACAGGTAGCCAAGAGTTGTATTCACTTAACCGGGTGGAAACTCAAACTAGTGACAGTTTAAACGCAGACCAACATTCTTGCAAAATCTACTTAACGTCTGATAACCAATACAACGATGGAATTACCCAGGCGAGGCGGAACCGGCGGACAGCACTGCGTCTTCAGAATCCGGTGTTCAGAAAATCCAGAAGCAGAAGGAACCACTATGACCAAAGCAGTCCAAAAGACACAAAATGATCGAACCACAATCAAGGAGGCTGTCGAACTGCACGCCTCACCGGACAGCAGCGGCAAGGCGGCGAAAGGTACACTGCCGCGAAAATACGCTAACCTCCAGGGCAGGTAACTGGGGGGTTAGCGGCCACTAGGCAGGAAAATACCGCTGGTTGAAATCCACCAATAATAACACAAGGAATTCAATGATTAATGATTAATTATAAGAAGTCGAGGACGGCCAATTAATTTCGCCAACTCCAAACACTCCACTCGTTGCTCTTCGTCTCAGCGACACTGCGAGCAGCAACGATCGGGAAAACGGCGTGATCTCAAAATAGTGGGGGTTTCACTACTGGGTTAATGTTCACTCAACTCAAGCGTCCTGGGTTCAGTGGACAACGAGGCTGTGGCCCTCGCAACTACACCACCTCGATCCGGCAATGCCTGCATGCTGCCGGATCTCACTGCAAACCAAGCTACCTGACACACTCCGACCTGGAAAACACTTGACGTCCCTCCAAAGATATTACCACTGTACTATATATCGATAACCGCTGCTGCTGCCACTCGCGAACAGACAACGCTAGGAAACGTAGTGGCACCAGTAAACACAAGAGGAAAACGAGACGCCACTATCCCTATTACACGATGAGAATCTACCAACGGCACCAACACGAGCTGCAACACGGCTCAATATCGACTGCTGAAAATTGCCTGAAGAAAAAACCCTCTGGTTCTCTAATACGTCAGACACCGTACTCAGTACTTCCTTTAGTGATGACTAACAAATTCAGCACTATGTAATGCTATGTAGATTAATTTAGAAGTTCTGGTGTTTTACAGTAACAAAGTTATACATTCCCATTTGTTTACTAATTTGGTTACTGAATTCTATAGGTCGTTTATAAAAGCAAAGAGCTTGCAGTAAGAAGATACGTGTTTCCCAGCAGCAAAGATGATAAAGTTCTCATAGCTCTCAATGTATGCAATTTTGAGACCATGTTTACTGGAATTTTTATCCTGTTTGGATCCGTATTACCCTCTCTCAAAGTACTGGACACTTTTTACTAACTCCCGATATTTACTCATTCTGGATGTATTTTGATTGGCTTGTCTTAGTTGCCTCACCAACATTTTACTGGTTTCACACGCTTGCAGTTTTTACTTGGAGTGTACGGTTAGATCGGTTTTACCACCACCCGAAAATATTAAAAAGAATTTTCATCATTTCAGTAATATTCTGCTGGGCGTGTAGCCACTTCGTGCGTGATAGAACTACCTGCGGCATCGACAGTGTCTACGTCGACCGCACGCGGTGTTTCGTGTGCCGTTCGCATCTCCACAGAAGAGACATTTAAATTGGTCGCCGTGAGCCGCTGCTGTATAGGATGGTCAGAAACAGTTTGGAAAGCTTGTAAGCGAGTTAGAAAGTAGGTTGCACTGAGAAATGGTTGTAAAAAAAAAAATACTTGGCGCCGTTTCCGAGTTAGTCAGCAGTGGCATTGGCTAATTAGGCCGAGCAAAATTCAAGCAGGCCGCCGAATACGATTAGTGCCAGTTGTGCCCAAAGCGCAAGAGACTGCTCAGTCTTTGGCTCTGGTGCGACCTTACTTCGGTCCCATGTCTAATTTTTGTATCACTCTCGTGTTCGGTTTTAGAACACCAAACGAAGAACACGTTTGGCGATATCGTCTCCAGCGGTCCGTTTGAATTTACGCGCGCAACGGCCTGATTGGATAACGTCAGTGCCAATTAACTCGGAAACTGCGCAACGTATCGAATTTTTTTCTTAACAATTATTTCTCAGTACAATGTACCCTGAAAGACCTCTCCACACTCCACCGACAGGAGCTACACACGCCAGGAGTGGACGCCGAATTCGGATCACCTCGCTGCCTGCAACTGTCGTGGACTGCCCGTCTTTCTAATCCGCCGCTCTCACAGCTCCGCCTCATATTATCCTCAGATTACTCTCAAATCACGCCGAGCTTAAGAAAGATTCGCAGTGAGATACTACGAACCTAGCACTACGCTATTGGTACTGTGACTGCCAGTGGATATTGGAAGGCAATATTAGTGGAACAGAAAGAGAGACTACGGAGATACTGAAGAAGACAAAATTATATGCTTCGTACTGTATATGTTGTAAATAAATATATGTACGCTTTAATCATTCTTTAGTATTTGATGCGTTTTATTATTGAAAATTAGTGGGCGTCCTCGCATACTACATTTTTACCTAGTGACATGATCAGGTGGGAGGCATATGGGAGGCATATCAGATGCTTACATATACGAAGTATTCGTTTTTATTGCTTGTTATCAGCCAATCTGGTGTCAGCTATCATCGTGATGCAGTGGAGTTGGAGATGGCTGTTTCGCACCACTTTCACTTCCCCAGAGTATGCTTCACCATTTTTTGTGAATCACAACTACTATTGTACTATAATCTATGGGTTCCCGTTCTCACCAGTTTCAGCATCGATACTAGCTATTTCGCAAACTCTTTGCTGTGCCAGTACGAAGACTTTGGTGAATCGTTTTCCTCTCGTCCCGTAGCAATCGTTCTCGGGTTGCGAGTCATGCGGCTTTCTTGTCGGAGAGAGTTAGCCATTACTGTTCTACTACTATTTCCATGCTGGTCTGTTCTGTTGCGTTTTCTGAGTAGCAGAGAGACTCAAGGTTACGCGGTGTTGAGAAGGACCTTGTTTTTGTATAATGGAGACACATGCTGTTGAACAGACATTACCATGTACAAGGGATGTGGTAAAATTAATCCAGTTTACCTTCTGTGATGACGTTCAGTTTTGCGAGTAAGGCTAGCTAGAGAATGCCTACGACGTCGGGTCCCATGACTTCGCACAGTGAAACAGAAGCGGATAGGTTGCCAATTCAAAATTGCTTGGAAGAAAGTTGTATATTACATATTTCGCTTTGTGTTAAGATAGATTAACGCTGTTACATCTCCTGAAGGTTAAAGATTAATTTTCTCAGACTTTTGTAATTACGTGGCCAACGGCCTTCCCGTAGTGATAACAACGGTTCCCGTCAGATCACCGGAGTTAAGCGCTGTCGGACTTGGCTAACACTTGGACGGGTCACTGTCCAGTCTACCGAGCTTTGTTGACAACCAGGGTGCACCTAGCCCTTGTGAGGGCAATTAAGCAGCTAGTTGATTGGGAAGTAGTGGTTCGGTCATGAAAACTGACATACGGCAGGGAGAGCCGTGTGCTGGCTGCATGCCCCTCAATATACACATCCGCGACACCTGTGGGCTGAGGATAACACGGTGGTCGGTCGGTACCGTTGGGCTTTCAAGGCCTGTTTGGACCGAGATTAGTTTGTAATCACGTATTTCATGAAGCATGTTACGACTGCTTGTGAACCCAGTACTTGGAATCAGATTGAAAAATTCGTTACTGAATACTTTTGACAATTTAATGTTGGCTCTACTCAGTTATAACCAGTTCACTTTACTGAGGAGCCCGTTATACTTTGTATACAATCGATCTGAGTGTACGATACTTTCCTGTTTGCCGACCATCTTGTTATTCCGTTTCACGTAAAGTAGCTGCTGAAGTGGGAGTCAGTTTGATGATAGAATTTGTGGTTACTGAGCCATGCTTAAGACGCAAAGGTAATAAACAGAAATTCTGTGTATGCAAGTTAGGTACATGAACTGAATGAGGTAAGGCTACGTATGCTGTACTACCGGATATTGTTATGAGACATGTAGTTGTGCTGCCTCACTGGACTGTTACTATAACATGCACAGCAGAAAGTTAGTATTTTGTTAAATGCTCATTCCATTAGTTCACAATTTTCGACATTTCATATTCATTAGAATAGAGTTGGGCAGACTGCCTCGTTGCACTGCGGGACGCTACAAGCGAGAGGCTAACACGCGTCCGCATTACTCAGTGTCACAGTACTCATTTATATACTGCATGCAATATTAAGATGTGCTGGCCTGAATCCTATACAGTATGGAAGTCTGTGCTGCATGATTGTTTTACATACCTTTTCGAGTCAGATCACATTGCTAACTTTATACTCATGGGATTACATATTTCTCCTCCATATCTTGAAAATAGAGATGATTTACGGATGCGGGGATCGGGGAGTGGAAGCGAGCGAACTCACTCTCAGTAGAAAGAATTCGCAGCTGTGTTTAAGACGAACAGTTTACATGAGGCAGACGCTGGTAACATCAGAACATTTAGTTATGCACTTAAGCATCTGTAAAATATTTGTTAAATTGAGTGAAGATGTCAATAATTAATTAAAGGTGCCAGTAATGTGGCATCAACAAAACTATTAGAAACGTCAATGAATAGACCAAAGATCAGTATAGTTTAAGACCACAAAAACAAATAAAAATTACTTAATAGAGCGCGCTACAAGAACTAAAATAGCCAAGTGCGCGAATGAGAATGAACAATCTCAATAACGAAAGAGTTCCGATAGCAAGATTTCGAACATAACACGTAGTTTCTTTGCAATACCAAAAGGCAGGCGGTAAAAGACAAACAACGTCAAGACCTGATTCTAGAAAATTTCGTTCAGAAGCTGGTATGAACATATTTACATTCGGCACAGGTCCCAGAAAGCCGACCCACCGGCTACAGGTACAAAAGAACAATTAGGCTTTAGAACTGTCTAAAAAATCCAATACTACTAAACGTGCTCCTACATCTTAACACAATTACAAAAGAAGATAGGAAGGTAAGAACATAAATGGATTTATCACATATTTGTTCTGGTACTCAAATAAGTACCTGTCCCCTTTAGCCCAGTCCCACACGTTGAAAACAAGTGCCAGCTCAGGCGGTCCACCGCAAGGTGTTTTACGGCAACACCCCGTCCAGACAAATTTAAATAATCCACACAAGCTAACGCTGGTGCTTCCACTAAGATATTAAATAAAAGGAACACATAAATGCGTCCTACGGTCGCAGGTTCGAATCCTGCCTCGGGCGTGGATGTGTGTGATGTCCTTACGTTCGCTAGGTTTAAGTAGTTCTAAGTTCTCGGGGACTGATGACCTCAGAAGTTAAGTCCCATAGTGCTCAGAGCCATTTGAACCATAAATACGTCATTTTGGCTAGCAGTGCATCCTAATTTGTCAGCGGCCAATAGAGTAACAGAAATGAAAATGGTATAGTTCAGCCGAGCTCCACGAGCATCATAAAGATTAACTGACGAAGGTCATACATCACTTGCCCTTGGCTCAACAAAACCCCTTCAAAATTAAGTACAGCAGACGGGAGCTCAACCACCAATTCCGGGCCGGCCGCTGTGACCGAGCTGTTCTAGGCTCTTCTGTCCGGAACCCCATGCCTCGGGCATGGATGTGTGTGATGTCCTTAGGTTAGTTAGGTTTAAGTAGTTCTAAGTTCTAGGCGACTGATGACCTCAGATGTTAAGTCCCATTTGAACCATTTGAACCAATTCCGGTTGTATGATAACAATGACAGCCACAATGCACTTGTGGAAGAGATAGGCCCCGGATTATTCAAATCAGCAATGGAAAGGCCACAAAGTACCCCACGACTTTGTAAACGGTCGAGTCACATTGTGACCACTGCTAATTTCGACGTCAGCTTGTAATGACCGTTCACAGGTAGCAGATGGCAGCAGTAGTGGAGGGTATATAAAGATTGTCAGCGCGACGGGGAAAGCAGTGCAGTCGTTGTCGTAATGTGGAAACGGAGCGATTTTTCTGCCATCCGAAAGGGCGGAAGTGTGGAAGCATTAGAGGCAAAGCTTGGTTTGTGAAGTGTTCGCGTGCTGCCATGTTCACAGTATGCTGTGCATGACAAAATGGTGCTATCCAAAACGGGTCCTGAGACAACTATGGTGCACTGAGACAGTCGTGCTGCACCATGGGCCATAGATGACAGAGCTGACCAAAGGCTGAGGAGATGCGAACGGCCGAGTACACGTGCTATTGCTGAGCGATTGACCGCCCAGACAAGGAGCTATTAACAGTATCTCCCTCAACGACCGTTCAGGAAACGTTGCTACGTACAGGCATTCCATCACAACAGCCACCTGGTTCATTAATCTCTGACTTCGCTGGAATGTGCAGCCCAGCAGCTCAACTGAGTGTCCAGTAAATAGCGAAAGGCGACCTTTTCTGTTGAGTAACGTTTTGTCTTCCATCGGCCAGATGACCGTTGTCGTGTACGGCCTGAAACGTCTCAAAGCAAAGACCCTGCAACAATCGTCGGAAGGGTCCAGGCTGGAGGCGATATCGTCATGGTTTGGGGAATGTTTTCGTGGGCTTCCCCGACTGATCTCATCATCCTCGACGGCACGATGGATCAACACAAGTATGCATCTGGCCATGGGGACTATGTCCACTGCTACAAGCAGTTTCTTTTTTCTCGGCCCTATGACATCTACTACCAGCGCGACAATGCAAGTGTCACACAGCTTTCAGTGTACGTACGTGGTTCGAGGAGCACCAATATGAGTTTACTGTAGTCCCATAGCCACCGAACTCCCCGTATTTAAACACAGCACTGAAACTGTGGGTCCACCTCGATCCGTGGATCCTCAACCGAGAGACTAAGTCGGACATGTCCGAAAGAACAGATACCATCTTCGTATAGATAAGGTTTACCGGCAAATGATCTTCTTCAATGCCGATGCACTCAAATTGGTCCAACTCTTACCGGAATCAGTGGATTGACTGCCGCTAGTAATCAGTATAGTGGGCAGTGGCACTACAAATGTAGCGTGTGGACAGTAAGTTGGAAATGTGGGTCCCACGGGGAGCGTGCCAGAGATAGAACCCTGGAGTCGCACTTTCCTCTGTGTCCTCGATGCTCAGTCGGATGGAGCGTGTGCCATGTAAGCAGGAGATCCCGAGTTCGAGTCCCGGTCAGGAGACACATTTTCAACTCTCCCCACTGATATTTATCAACGCCTGTAAGCAGTTAATGGTCTGGATTTCATTGTAATTTCGTCACTGACTCTCTTCCTGCACAAATCGCATCGGTACGTGCTGCGAATGTGGGTATTTAGGCTTCTGACAGCTGGTCACATTAATATGACTGCACAGTGTTTGTGACTTCCTATCACATACCCACCCTCAAACAGGAAAACCTGGTGTTTTTCCAAGTTGGCAGTATTCACCGTGCTGGGTAAACGTGAAGTACTGGCCGCTCGTACCAAATTGCCCAATGTGTACGGCTTGCGCACCTCTCTCCATACCGTACTTGCGCATGGTCTTAGTACTGGATGAGGCAGATGTCGCGTCCTTCTTATTACTGGCTCGTGCAGATGTCCCATCCTCTCGTAGCGTGCCACACACATACACACTGCATGGGGGCTTAATTACATAGAATGCAAATAATTTTAATTTTTTAGTAGCTGACTGTCCGGCTACGAAGTCTTGTAAACGGTTGGCTCTGATTAGTATTTGTACGCAATCTGACTGCATAGAACAACAACAAAGAATGAAACGAAATTTCCGTTAACACAATTAATTAATTAAGTCCCCAGCAACTATGAAAGCTACGAAACAACAAGGCACAAGTGTCGCTGTTCTGTGTGTGTAAGTGTGATTCAACGTACACATCTGGCACGGTTCTTCCTCAATACGACAAGATATTTTAAATACCATTTATACTGAAGCAATTTAAAAAATAAACAAATACTATAATTACACATAGAAACCAGAAATGCAGTCTAATACAAGAACACGAGCCAGATACTTTGTTGACTGAACTTGTGACCAAGAGGCATTATTGTTTAAGGCATTGAAATAATAAAAAAAGGAATTTTTTACCTTCATATATATTGACGAAAAGCACACTCTGATCATTACAGCATCCCCAATCCAACAACATCTGGTGTCTAGCCCAACAAAACAATATGACAACATCTGAACAAGCACTCTCCATGGGAACTTCTCAACAACGACTCACCACTGCTACATCTCAACAAGCGCTGCCTGCTGCTACTTCTCAATAAGCACTCTCCACTACCACATCTCAACAAGCACTGCCTACTGCTACATCTCAACAAGCACTCTCCACCACGACTTCTCGATAAGCACTGTCCACTACCACATCTCAACAAGCAATGCCAGTGGAGGCGGCCGAATAATACTGTTTGGCGCAATCTCTGGCGCTGTGACTCAGTGTAGCCACCTTTCAACACCCATATTGAGCTGTTTAAGCGTTAACCTGCCTGTTATCCGAGTGTTCTCTGTTACCTGCGCATAGTTTGCGTGCTGACCTGCAATAACTGGTTGCCGAGACGACGAGGTATGGTACAACTCCTCGCGGTTCTCGTCGATAGGCCGCTCATCTGTTTGGACGGCCGGCTAAATTGTGAGCGTCTGCCTAGCTAAAATATAGGATTATTTAAATCATATGGTCCCGCCGCACTTGTCTTCATGTTCCACCACCGCCGGTTTAGTATGTTGACAAAGCGGTATATATCGCTTGTGATTCGCAGTAAGTGTGTTGTTATTGGTGTAGTAGTCTTGACTGGTCTATCACTAACGTTACACCAGTGATTTTCCGTCACTGTTCCTCCTGAGTGCTCTAGAACTTATACTTCTTTGCCATAGCTTTCTTTGTGGCACCCTTGCTGTAGCCATTATACTTGAGCTTCGTTCCTAGTTTGCGTTGTAGTGATGAGACATGGCGTTCAGGTATCCGTTCGCGCTTATTGGCTTCTTGTGTCTAAGTTTCCTGTCGCGTATTCTATAGATCACCATGCCCAGAAAAGGATGTAAACCGCATCTTTTTAAATTCCGACCGTGTCCTATCAATAAATCCCTTCAAATAAGACTTCCTAATATTTAACTATTATTCGATGTTAATACATTTCCCTTTTAAGAAAAGTTTTGCTTGTTATTTCCAGACTGAATTTTACATCTTACGTATTTGTCATGTTGTTGGTTTATACGTTACTGGAAACTGCTTAGTTTGTGTTCTCATTCTGACGAAATGATGAATATTTCATCCACAGACCGGAACCAGCATTTAGGGCGCATGCGACAGGAGAGCAGTGTTTTGTCTTCAAAACTTTACATGACACGTCAGAAACTGCAACAGCCGGGAGCTAATTACGACGCCGTTTGTTTTCGAAACTTGCCTTTCCACTTGAAGGAAATGAGCGTTAGGTACAGCAGCATGGGGACACATTAAGCGGCGCTGTGCGCTCCCGTAGAATATTCGCTGGGTCCTGTAATGCTGCGTTAGTGAACAAGCATTTGATATGGCAGCTCACCGCTAAGTCTGTGGCTGAAACGGAAGGGACTTTTAAGTGCTCGAAGAAATCGAAAAAGCCCCGACAATGCGACCGTGTTCGTCGCACAAGGTGTCACAGTTTGTTCGTAATTTTGACGCGCTTACAAAAGCAGAAGAATTTCGTTGAAATAGACTCAGGCTGCGAAAATCGTTTCCATTGTTGAGAATGTCTGTTAATGAAAAATAAGTACACAAAAATCGAATTTATAAACCAGATGCACAAAAAATACAATAACATCATTCAAATTCATTCTTTACACACACACACACACACACACACACACACACACACACACACACACACACACACACACACACACAGGGCCGCGCGGAGTGGCCGCGCGGTTTGAGGCGCCATGTTACGGACTGCGCGCCCCCTCCCGCCGGAGTTTCGAGTCCTCGGGTATGGGTGTGTGTGTTGTTCTTAGCATAACTTAGTTTAAATAGTATACCAGTTTTCGTCGTAAATATGGCATGTATATTATGCACGTACTGTGTTTCATGTCGACCATCACTGAAAGCAATGTCTTCATTCTGTAGCAATTTGCAAGCAGTGTACATACTGGGATTTGGAAGTGATTAGCATTTCAGCACAACCGCATAGTCCAGACAGCAATAACGCCATCTACGTTCTGTATGAGAGGATAGATTTCGCATCGGGCTTCTGATTCAGTAATTCCACCTAAATGACGTTAGTTTGTGGGAAGATCGTGTTATGCTTCGTGAAAGAAGAAAAAACGCTTACCAGCATTTGCAGTAATTCACAGCTGCAGAATTGTTGCCAATCGACCCCTATGGTATCTCTTTCCGTACTGTTTCTCTTCGCGTCGTTGGGGATACCTCGACCGTCATCCGAATGTGGAATCGATGGATTCAGGAAGACCACAATCAACGAGCTGCACAACCTTCACGGCCTCATCCGTCTATTGCCCAAGTGGATGGACATATTGGCCGCTTGGCCGCGCAGGCTCGTACGGAGAAGTCAGACACCCAGACTCAGGAAGTGGGCTTGGCTGCAGCAAGACAAGTGGCGACACGGGCAGTGTGGTGACGTCTGGAGCACCACTGACTGTCAGCAAGGCGAACCTTGGACGGCGATGCAGACGGGACATTCATCCTCTACAGAGGCAGCGGCGCTGGCACGCCCCCAGCGCTCTCCAGCGGCCGTTGCCGGCTTTGTCTGTCTGCTTCTTTACGAGAATGGACGCACGAAAAACAGCTGCGTAAACTCTATTAGCGATTGTCGAAGAAGAGCGGAGAAAATCACGAAGAAGATTCCGGACTCGTCGATGGCTTGAACTGTGAACTGCTGGTAGAGGAACATTACGTAATGCTGTCAAAAATCTGAGACAGATACTAGTGGATGTTACTCGTTAACTCAACTGCACCTTTAAGGTGTGTTATCTAATGTCACTTCGCGAATGCGTAATATCTGTACTGTCGATGTTGCATTAATTACCAACACTCTGAAATGACGTTCTCCAACAATGGTTCAAATGGCTCTGAGCACTATGGGCCTTAACTTCTGAAGTCATCAGTCCCCTAGAACTTAGGACTACTTAAACCGAACTAACCTAAGGACATCACACACATCCATGCCCGAGGCACGATTCGAACCTGCGACCGTAGCGGTTGCACGGTTCCAGACTATAGCGCCTAGAACCTCTCGGCCACCCCGGCCGGCGACGTTCTTCATCATCACCTAGATATCAATATCGAGTTTCGTTTCGTAATTTGATTCGGAAGGAAGAGGACATTTTTTCGAAGTTGGTCACTATCACTGAGGAAGATATTTACCGCCAAGCTACAACCATGAACCCGTCCATACCCAGAGATGCAGGTATATCAGAATTGTGGAAAAATGAATTTGGGAGGAAGTGTACACGAACCTGCCACTTTTCTCTTTATTGCTCAGAGCTCACGACGCTATCAGCTACGCTACAGATTCAAAAGCAGCAATTCAGCCTCCGTATATGACATACGACTGTTTCTACAAAGGACGTTATTTGATATTTCAATGTGCACATTGTACCAAAAAGACGGGCTATGGATACGAGGATAATCTCAAAAATAAGGTGTCCTATTTTTTTATAAGTACAGGACTCTGTGTGGCAGTTGGTCACGCTGTTATAAAGAGTGCTTCACGTGCTGTGTGTAAACATGCGCACGCCGCGCTGAAGCGCGCAGTCTTGGATTGTCAGCCGTTGAGATTGGAGCTCCCGTTGGATGTTACCGCCAAGTGCGAATTGCGCGCAGTTATTCAGTTTCAGAGCGCAAAGGGCACTGCGCTGATTGAAATCCATCGCCAATTGACGGGAGTGTACGGTGAGTCGTGCATGAATGTCAAACATTTTCGTAAGTGATGTAGAGAGTTTGCTGCTGGTCCGACCGAAATTCACGACGAAGAAAGGAGCGGGAGACCGTCAATTTCTGAGGAGACAGTGTTGAAGGTTGGGCACAGCATGCGTGAAGATCGGCAGAACACCCTGGATGATCTCTGCACGTTGGTTCCTGAGGTTTCCAGAAGCACCGCTCACAGAGTTTTAACGGAAACATTGAACTACCGGAAGGTGTGCGCAAGATGGGTGCCACGCATGCTGACTGAGGACCACATGCGGCAACGAGTTGATGCTTCCCCCGAATTTCTTCACAGCCTTGCAGGCGAACAGAGCAACTTTCTGGACTCAATTGTCACGTGTGACGAAACCTGGGCATAGCACTTTACTTGTACACCTGAGATCAAGCAACAATCACGCCAGTGGCGGCATGGCGGTGAGCTCGTATGACTTGGGCACACAAGGACTGCCATAGCGTCTACAAAAATGCATCGACAGAAATGGTGATAATGTCGAAAAATAGCTAAATGTTCAAGCTGTAAACTGATGTAAATCATTGTAGGAATAAACAGGTCTATGTACTTATAAAAAAAAATAGCAGACCTTACTTTTGGGATTACCCTCGTAGATCATCATTGTGCCGTAGCATTAAAACGGAATACTCTTATCGCACAAAAGTTACAACATAAAAAACATCAACTACGGGAAGCCGTTACCTACCGATTTGTAGTTTTCTGTCATTTTATTGTAACAAACCGCAAGTAAAGCGACGCATTTTCGAGAGATCGTCAATTTGGTGACGCTTTGAAACAGCTTTTATTCGTAGCACGTACTGTATGAGAAGAAAAGGACGGCTCAAGTGCCAAAACACATATTCTTTCCAGTCGAGTCCTTGTTCTGCTTACGGCTTCACAATGGATGTGTGTGGAGACTTCAAGCAGACCGATAGATTCCCAGTTGCATTTGTCATCAACATACAGGGAGGAGGACGATGGTTCAAATCCATGTCCGGCCATCCTGATTTAGGTTTTCCGTGATTTCCCTAAATCGCTTCAGGCAAATCCCGGGATGGTTCCTTAGAAAGAGCACGGCCGACTTGCTTCCCTATTCTTCCATAATCCGATGGCACCGATCACCTCGTTGTTTGGTGCCCTCACCACCCATATCAACCAACCAACCAACGTACAGGGACAAGCACTCGGCATGATGGATTGCTGTGTCACTGAGCATCAACGCACTGACCTCTGGTTCATATAGCCTGCAAACTGGACAGCAGCCGTTACATTTCTGATGGTGCGTGTGCCCTATTTTCGAGGTCTACCTGACATTATTTTTAAACAAGATAAGCCAGCACGCGCTCCCGACCTTCCACCCACCGAAAACATCTGGTTTTGTGTTGCCCTTAGACACTATTAATCGCTAGCCACTGCGATTAATGAGTTCTGGCGTAGTGTCGAAGTAATAAGGTGTGACGTAGCCACATCTGTCATCCGAGCTCAGTTCAACTCGGGGGTCCGCATTCTTATAACTGCTGTTGCTGCTACAGCTGGCAGCCCTTTTTACTGAATTTCACATCCTGTTTACCCCCAAGTCATACAAATTTCAAATTTAAGCACGTATTTCTCTCACTACAATGCATACACACGCTAAGAAAAATTTCGTTGTTTCCTCTCGCACCTGGTGTTAGAATTTTCGTGACCAACATTGTAATACTGATGAATAATAAATAAATACGCTCTAAGAAAAAAAAAGAAAAAGTGCTACGAAGGAATTATCCGAAAAGGACGGAGATCGATATATGTGATGTAAATATACAGGTAAACAAATGATTACATTTTCAGAAAAACTGGATTATTTATCGAAGAGAAAGAGCTTCACAATTTGAGCAAGCCAATAACCCGTTGGTCTACTTCTGTCCCTTATTCAAGCACTTATTCGGCTCGGCATTGATTAACTTGATGGATGTCCTACAGAGGGATATCTTGTCAGTTCTATCCAATTGGCATGTTAGATCATAAAATCCCAAGATGGTTGGATGTTCCTGCCCATGATGGTCCGATTGTTCAAAATCTTAAACATGGTCACAAAACAGCAACTGTGTAAATCCGAAGAGGTTGAAAAAGCAGCCAACTAGTTGCAAATAAAGCTTTATTGGCTCTTGACCTACGCTTCGGTATTTCTAAAAGTATCTTCTCCAGAAGTAGAAGTAAGACGGCCCACTACTTCAAGGATGTGTTTTTACAAATATCGAAACCTAGATCAAGGGATAATAAACTTTTATTTGCAGTTGGTGGGCTGATTTTTCAATCTCTTCAGGTCCATAAGTTCTCTATCGGGGAGAAATCTTACGATCTTGTCAGCCAAGGTAGGATCTGGCAAGCAAGAAGACACGAAGAAACTCTCACCCTGTGTAGGCGGACAGTGTCTAGCTGAACTGTAAGCCCAGGGCAGCTTGCCATGAAGGTTGACAAGTCATATTGCTATTCCATTGCTGCCAGGGGGTCACCAGACACGTCTTCGGGCTTGAATCTCATTTACTGGAGTGGAAATGTCTTCAGTGACGAGTGTCGCTTCGAACTGAGCCCTGATGACCAGCGAACACCAGCGAACTGAACCCTGATGACAGCGGCGGGATACCAACCGGAGTGTCACCAGCCATATGCTCCAATAGCCACAGGTGATGGTCTGGGTTGAGATTCCTTGTCACAGCAGGGCCCCTTCGGTTGTCGTCCGCCGCACCCTTATACCATACGATACATCTACGATATTCTACGCCTCGTTTTGTTTCCCTTCATGATAAGTTATTCTGACCTTACACTTCAGCAAGATAATACCCTCGCGCATACGGCAAGAGTTGGTACTGCTTGTCTTCGTGTTTTCCAACCCTATCTTGGCCGGCAAGTTCGCCAGAGATCTCCCCAACAGAAAACGTTTGGACCATTATGGAGAGGGCCCTCCAACCACCTCGGGATTTTGACGATCTAAAGTGCCAATTGGACATATTCCATTAGCTCTATCAAACAATGCTAAGCCGAATAATTGCTTGCAAAAGGGCTGCGGGTGGACCAACACGTTATTAACTTACTTAACTTGTGAAGTATTTTTCTGAAATTGTAATGGTTTGTTTGTCTGTACGAGTACGCCACAGCTACCGATTTATGTCCGATTGCGGATGTATTTTAAACTGAGTTTCACCCTGAAAATTCAAGTTGCACCGAGTAACGAAAAACTGAAATTCGTCACTTACATCAACTTCTGTGATCAAGTAAATGGTATATCGTAAAGTATAGTGACATGCGTACAATTAGATTAACATATATTATTAAATTACTCGCAGGTTAACAGGTAACAGAATATCTTCTAATACACAGTTGATGACAACAGTCAGTGATTCAAGTTTACGAATAAGTTACATGTAGTTAATCACATTGAAATTCTAAGAATAGTAAGTTTATTTATTTATTTTGTAATATAGCTTACCTTATTTCAGTTTACTTGTGCTCGTTCGTTATTGCTGAGGACACAAGTGAGGTCATGAACCATGAGCCTATAGAGTTTCTTTGGTAAAGTTTAAAGAGAGCAAACACCTAAAGCATCTCCTAAGTTGCAATTCGGAAGTTACGTTTTCGACAAAAGTGGAAGACAAATAAAATGTGGTTCGGATGCAAATTCTTTGGCTGGAACTCTGCCTCTGACTCAAACACCAGTGCTAAAGGCATATAAGGAATGTAAAGACATACAATTACAGTAAATCTGCGTTACCTTTCATTTGTCAGGGTATCTTTTTAACACTTAGTACTTTTTTCTCAAATGGTTGGTGGTCCCACTACTTGCAATATTTTGTACTAAAAGTAACAGTTTTATTACCCATTTCGCAAAGTAAACTTGTAATGTTAAATTAACCATATCAGTCTTTACTTCTTATTAACACCTGATTTCTTCTTGACACAGTGTAAAGTTACTCAGAGCATTAGATATAGCAAAAATACAATGTTTTTTGACACTGGTGTAAAGTTAAAATGAATTACAATACAGTGGCATTTTGGACCAATATTAAAACAGGAATTTTACTGCAAATAGTGCATAATTAGCGTATATTTCCACTTTCCCAAGTAATCGGCAACTATACCTGTAAAAAGTTATCATGTCTCCGTAACTTATTTTGTGTGCAATATTTTTCAAAAATGGAAAAATATGGTACGAAGTTACCCTAGCCGACTGTATATTAACGCAATGGGGAACCATGAAAAGGTGGTGTAAATTATAGAGACATTTTCTGTCTAATTTTGTATCGATTTTCTGTTTGTTTGTTATCGACTTCTGTGGCACACACGATTCAACGGAAAATGGAAATGAGGCTAACACGTCACCAGAGATATTTAAACTTCTCACAAGAGGTTCTCGTGAAAAACAAAACACATTAGGGGCCTCTGGAAATTGAAAATTCAGCTGAAATTTATCATAATGCTGTTAATGAAAATAAAGAATGCATATTTCCACATTGATAATATTGTATTTATTATCACTGATCAAATAACGGAGTGGAATAAAAAGTTGTAGTGCCTTTTACGTGAAATTTTACGAAATTATTTTGTTTTGCAGTGGTAAATGGGATGAACTGTGAACGGGATATTGGTTCACTGGTGAAAAGTAGTTTGAAAAAGTAATGAAATAAAATTGTCGAATATATGAGACCAGAATAATGAATATTGGAGATGAGTTTCTCTCAGTCAATTCAAATAAAAATTAAAATTTATCAGTGAGTTACCGTTATCTAAAGCTGCAAACAGAATCAACGAAACATATAATTAATAGCTTTCTGGCAAGCATATAATGCACGCATTTATAAAAATAACAAGGTGGAAGTAAAACGGAAAAGAGTAATTTACAACATCCACAAAATGGAACAGTTTGACCTGCAGATCAACGAGACGAAAGAAGTGAACACATACACTAATGAATACAACTGCGAACAGGAAGGATTTGCATTAAGAGTAAACGAAGGAAAGAAAAAGGACAAACTGAGCATATTTGAAATGCAGTTAGTTGAAAGGATAGTAGATACGAATAGAACAAAGTGAAGAAGCATTAACTGTAATATAATTGCGCTCTATTTGATGAACAGCGTGATAGCTAGAAACCTGTAATGGAAAGTAAAAATTGCCTATATAAATGTCATTTGGAAGTGCCATCTTATTGTGTTGATCCATAAAGAGATTATATTATTTAACATTTATGAATTTTAAATAATTGTATACACTCTACAACTAAAACTGTCTATAATATGTATTAGGTTCCTCTAAAATATCCCTTCCACTGACGGCCGTTCACAGAAGGCTTACTGTTAATAGAACTGAGAATATTCATCCATAAAGTTGGTGGTATGTTTGGTCGAAATTCAGGATATGGTGTACAGGGTGACAATTATTGAACTAAATGAAATAAAAACGCCCTAACTTCTAAACGGTTTGCGTTGGGACGTTTAAAGCGCACTATTGGCCACGGGGATGTTATGGGAATTAGTAAGCGCATGCATGGTTTGGTTTAGCGACGAATCCCACTTTCATTTGGATGGATTCGTCACTAACCAACATTGGCGAATTTGAGGGGCTGAGAATGCCTCAATGGGTGACTGTATGGTGTGCGAAGTCCAGTCACGGAATAATCAGTGCGGTATTCCCTGATGGCACGGCCCCTACCGTACGGTACGTGAAGCTTTTGGAAGATGATTTCATCCCCATTATACAAAGTGACCCTGATTTCGACAAAATGTGGTTCGTGCTAGACGGAGCTCAACCACTTCGAAGCAGGAGAATGTTTGATGTCCTGGAGCAGCACTTTGGGGACCGCATTCTGGCTTTGGGGTACCCAGATGCCGCTGACATTGGCCTCGATTGGCGGCCATTTTCTCGGGATCTGAACAAATGCGACTCATTTTTGTGGGGCTATACTAAAGACATTAGTCAGGAAGAATCAGTACGCAAAGAAGTGGAATACGAAAGTATTAAGGAATGGCGAGGTACGCTTGAATTTCTCTAAGGCTATAGATTCAGCAATAAGGAATAGCTCAGTAGGCAGTACAGTTGAAGAGAATGGACATCTCTAAGAAGGGCCATCACAGAACTTGGGAAGGAAAACATAGGTACAAAGACGGTAGCCGTGAAGAAACCATGGATAGCACAAGAAATACTTCAATTGATTGATGAAAGAGGAAGTACAAAAATGTACCATGAAACTCAGGAAAACCGAAATACAAGTTGTTGAGGAATGAAATAAATAGGAAGTGCAAGGAAGCTAAGACGAAATGGCTGCAGGAAAAATGTGAAGACATCGAAGAAGAAGTGATTGTCGGAAGGACAGACTCAGCATACAGGAAAATCCAAACAACCTTAGGTGACATTAAAAGCAAGAATGGCAACATCAACAGAGTAACGGGAATTCCACTGTCAAATGTAGAGGAGAGAGCGGATAGGTGGAAAGAATACACTGAAAGCCTCTATGAGGGGGAACATTTTTCTGATGTGATAGAAGAAGAAGCAGGAGTCGATTTAGAAGAGATAGGAGATCCAGTATTAGAATCAGAATTTAAAACAACCTTGGAAGACTTAAGGACAAATAATGCAGAGGGGATAGATAACATTCCATCAGAATTACTAAAATCATTGTTGGAAGTGGCAACAAAACGACTATTCACGTTGGTGTGTAGAATGTATGAGTCTGGCGAAGTACCATCTGACTTTCGGAAAAGCATCATCCACACAATTCCGAAGACGGCAAGAGCTGACAAATACGAGAATTATCGCACAATCAGCTTAACAGCTCATGCATCCAAGCTGCTTACAAGAATAATATACAGAAGAATGGAAAAGAAAATTGAGGAAGCTCTAGATGACGATCAATTTGGCTTTAGGAAAGGTAAAGGCACGAGAGAGGCAATTCTGTCGTTGCGGTTAATAATGGAAGCAAGACTAAAGAAAATTCAAGACACTTTCATAGGATCTGTTGACATGTAAAAAGCGTTCGACAACGTAAAATAGTGCAAGATGTTCGAAATTCTGAGAAAAATAGGGGTACGCTAAAGGGAGAAACGGGTCATATACAATATGTACAACAGCCAAGAGGGAATAATAAGAGTGGACGACCAAGAACCAAGTGTATGACATGAGTGTAGCCTGTCGCCCCTATTGTTCAATCAGTACATCGAGGAAGAAATGATGGAAATGAAAGAAAGCTTCAGGAGTGGAATTAAAATACAAGGTGAAAGGATATCAATGATACGATTCGCTGATGACATTGCTATCCTGAGCGAAAGAGAAAAAGAATTACATGATCTGCCGAACGGAATGAACAGAGTAATGAGTACATAGATAGGACTGAGAGTAAATCGAAGAACGACGAAGGTAATGAGAAGTAGTAGAAATGAGAACAGCGTGAAATTTAACATCAGGATTGATGGTCACTAAGTAGATGAAGTTAAGGAATTCTGCTACCTAGGCAGTAAAATGTCCAATGACTGACGGAGCAAGGAGGACATCAAAAACAGACTAGCTAAGGCAAAAAAGGCATTCCTGGCCAAGAGAAGTCTACTAATATCAAATATCGGCCTTAATTTGAGGAAGAAATTTCTGAGAATGTACGCCTTGATTACAGCACTGTATGGTAGTGAAACATGGACTGTGGGAAAACCGGAACAGAAGAGAACTGAAGCATTTGAGATGTGGTGCTACAGACTATTGTTGAAAATTAGTTGGACTGATAAGGTAAGGAACGAGGGGGTTCTACGCAGAATCGGAGGAAAGGGGAAAACACTGATAAGGAGAAGGGACAGGATGATAGGACATCTGTTAAGACGTGAGGGAATGACTTCCATGACACTAGAGGCAGCAACAGAGGGCAAAAGCTGTAGAGGAAGACAGAACTTGGAATATATCCAGCAAATAACTGAGAACGTAGGTTGCAATTGTTACTCTGAGATGAAGAGGTTAGCACAGGAGAAGAATTCGTGGCGAGCCGCATCGAACCAGTCAGAAGACTGATGACAAAAAAAGACTGAAGACAGGGTGTACATCAATAACCGCAAATCCATTTCTGAGCTAAAAACAGACATCCAGGTAGTCATCAACAGCATTGATTTCTGATACTTCAGCGGGTCAACAGAATTTTGTTATTCAAATTAACGCAAATGATGGCAGGCTTATCGAACAAGTCATAACCTAAATCCGAATATCTGTAGTGACGTTACATGTGGATTAAAGTATGTGCTCGCCGTAGCTTGTTAATAATTTATTTTTTTCATATAGTTCAATAATTGTCATCCTGTAAAATTTTCGCATTTATAGCAGGCTTCTTCATTTCTTCATCTTCTCCTTTGTTTGCATTTGAACTAGGATGATAATATTATGAAAAACAGATTTCGAATAGACCAAGCATATATTACCGTGAATTATTTCTCAAACAGCAAAGAAATAACTGAAATTTCATAGCAATTTGTGAGCAGCGGCAGTTTATTAAATAAAATATTTGTACGAATATGTTGAAACAAAACACCCTACAATATGGTCAGCAAGCGACACAGTACCAGCCTTGGAAATTCGAAGCTCTATTGTAATTACACTACTGGTCATTAAAATTGCTACATCAAGAAGAAATGCAGATGATAAACGGGTATTCATTAGACAAATATATTATATTAGAACTGAGATGTGATTACATTTTCACGCAATTTGGGTGCATAGATCCTGAGAAATCAGTACCCGGAACAACCACCTCTGGCCTTAATGACGGCCTTGATACGGCTGGGCATTGAGTCAAACAGAGCTTGGATGGCGTGTACAGGAACAGCTGCCCATGCAGCTTCAACACGATACCACAGTTCATCAAGATTAGTGACTGGCGTATTGTGACGAGCCAGTTGCTCGGCCATCATTGACCAGACATTTTCAGTTGGTGAGAGATCTGGAGAATGTGCTGGCCAGGGCAGCAGTCGAAGATTTTCTGTATCCAGAAAGGCCCGTACAGGACCTGCAACATGCGGTCGTGCGCCGGCCGCGGTGGCCGATCGGTTCTAGGCGCCCCAGTCTGGAACCGCGCTGCTGCTACGGTCGCAGGTTCGAATCCTGCCTCGTGCATGGATGTGTGTGATGTCCTTAGGTTTAAGTAGTTCTAAGGGTAGGGGACTAATGATCTCAGATGTTGAGTCCCGTAGTGCTCAGAGCCATACGGTCGTGCATTATCCTGCTGAAATGTAGGGTTTCACAGGGATCGAATGAAGGGTAGAGCCACGGGTCGTAACACATCTGAAATGTAGCGTTCACTGTTCAAAGTGCCGTCAATGCGAACAAGAGGTGACCGAGACGTGTAACCAATGCCCCCCCCCCCCCCATACCATCACGCCAGGTGATACGCCAGTATGGCGATGACGAATACACGCTTCCCATCTGCGTTCACCGCGATGTTGCCAAACACGGATGCGACCATCATGATGCTGTGAACAGAACCTGGGTTCATCCGAAAAAATGACGTTTTGCCATTCGTGCACCCAGGTTCGTCGTTGAGTACACAATCGCAGGCGCTCCTGTCTTTGATGCAGCGTCAAGGGTAACCGCAGCCATGGTCTCCGAGTTGATAGTTCATGCATGCTGCTGCAAACATCGTCCGACTGTTCGCTCTGATGGTTGTTGTCTTGCAAACGTCCCTATCTGTTGACTCAGGGATCGAGACGTGGCTGCACGATCCGCTACAGCCATGCGGATAAGATGCCTGTCATCTCGACTGCTAGTGATACGAGGCCGTTGGGATCCAGCACGGCGTTCCGTATTACTCTCCTGCACCCATCGATTCCATATTGTGCTAACAGTCATTGGATCTCGACCAACGCGAGCAGCAATGTCGCGATACCATAAACCGCAATCGCGATAGGCTACAATCCGACCTCTATCAAAGTCGGAAACATGATGGTACGCATTTATCCTCCTTACACGAGGCATCACAACAACGTTTCACCAAGCAACGCCGGTCAACTACTTGTAACCTCCCCCTCACTTATCGACCTTAATGACAGTGAAAAATTAAACCGCGTGTACCTAATGGAAATTTGGGAAAAGAAATCGTCACCGAAGTTAATCTGTCGGTAAAGAGGGAGGAAAGGGTTACATCTAAATGAAAGGAAAATGCAAATGAAACTGGTGGAAATTAATTTTGAAAAGGGGTAAAGTTAATAAAGAAAGTAAATGTGCGGCCGTTACGTTAACAATTAACTAGCGGTAATTAGATACTTGAGATTTGGGGGAAATCACGGTCGCCAGTCCTAAGGACAATTACTATAGTAACTGAAAAAGAAAGGTTATTACACATATAATTAACACTAGAAGCGTGGCAACTGAAGGTTGACACGTGTAGTGTGAAAACTGAAAGTTTGTCAGAAGTAATAAATTTCGCTAGACCCTGACTTAATTTAGCAAAAGAATTAATAAAACCGGAAAATCGAAAGTTAATTTAGTGACTGAAGTTAATAGTGAGCTTTCTTTCTGAAGCACATCGAAATTCAGTAAAATACAGTTAGTCTTGGACTACCTCAACAATCGTTTCAAAAGCTACTTGAATCTACGCAATTTAGAAATAAGAGATTTAACTTTGAACTTGAATTAAATGATTCTGAACAATTAACAATAGTAAAATGTAGTACGTACCAAGCTGAGCTGCAGTCACAGGTAAGCTAAAATACGGTAACAAAGCTCGCACTCTTAATTCGTGCTTGTGTAATCTGAATATTGTAGCCAGCTCTGAGACTTTAACTGAACTTTGAAATTAAAGCAGTGAAATGGAATTATGCTGGCGTTTGAATTTCAACGACACTCGGGTTCATTTCGGAAAAGGAAGGGACCCTGCTTGGCAATGCAATTGGGACAATGAGCAACAAAGGTTCATGCTAAGTTGCTGTAATTTTGCGAGGCAAATGGAACAAGATTAAAAGCTGAGGTCTGCCATACAGTTCTAAAACTTTACGTGCTTCCAGTCTTCCTTGTTGGTTGATTGAAGGTTCGAAGCCGTCGATCGAGGAGGTGGCGACAGTCACTCATTGTCGGCCGTCGCTGTTGCAGAAGCTGGATGTTGGCGCGCCTTCTTCTCGACACGGTCACCAGGCGAAACGGGCTCTTGATGTGCGCCAGCTAATGCTTCCCGTCCGCGACACCATGTCGGAAACTATCATCGCGAGTCGAGCGCAATTACATGCTGCCAAACCCCGAAAGCGCGGCAACTCGCGGGAGCGTCACACAACACCTGCTCCACCCGCTACTCCCGCCAGACTCCCACTCTGCCCGCGCTCCACGCGGCAGAGTTAACACTACCACAGATCCTACACACTTTGATTCTTCACACGACCCATCGATGTAATCGTTCGATAGCAGTTTTCCCTAGGCAAGACCCAGCGTAAAAATACAAATACTCTTTACACAACAAACCAATTATACATCGACATAAGTGCATAAATATATATATACATATATATATATATATATATATATATATATATATATATATATATATATATATATACAAAAGTAAAACAATTACAATATATAAAGAGACAGAAATGTCATATCTTGAGGTAACAAAACAAGGAAAAAAAATAATAGTACAATAGATGGAAATATGGGTATATGCATTTCCGGCGTTACACGTGCCCCACATTGTCTGAGGATGTTCGTGTAACGTAAACAGACTCAGAAAATGTCCCAAAAAAGAAACAGCGGAAATGCATATGCTCAAAACATCAACAAAATTTAGCATTCGTCTAATTAATCATAAATCAATTTTTAGACCATAATAACTGAGTGGAGACACTCCTAATCTTATTCCACTCTGTCATCTTGCACAAAATAAAACAGGTTGACAACATATTAAGATTCATAGAAGATATAGAAAATGGTTTAGCTAATCCAAAATCGTCAAAATCCGTAACACTATCATGAAATGGAATACTATTTACAAAATTAATCAGAGTACATGGTCATAAAAACAGGTAGATCAAAATACGCAAATTAATTGTTAATTACATAGAATACACATTTTATATAACCTTTTCGTAATTAATACGCTTGCCATGAGAGTCCACTTAATGCTAAACAAGAAAATAACACACATCAGATCGAAAAAAAACATAAATATTGACAGTAGAATTCTTTCAGCTGTCCAGGAAGAAAAACAATTCCGCCTTCCGTACTCGCAAGTACAAAGAATGCCGACAGCGGCACAAGAGCCAACAGCGGCACAAGAGCCGACAGCGGCTCGCCTCGCCAGTATTGTTGCGCCCGCGTGTGCGGCACGCTTGATCTCACTCGCCCTTGTGACGGCGTTTCCAGAACGTCCGTTTCACTGAAATCTTTAGGAAAAACTCACTCCCGAGTAATCTCAAGGAGTCCCTTAATACTATCACAGTGGATAACTCAACACTGTCCATCATCACACGCATGTACTAGCCTGAAACTTAAAACAGCGTCTAAGTACATCGGCAATGACTAGTAAATCACATATTTATGGAATCTTACAGCTATTTACAAAATCATATTTACATTCCTTAATCTACCGTCACTCAGCTGAAACTTAAACTAGCAGCTTGGATTTTTAAATTGATTAATATTCAGTAACTTTTAAATCATTTAATCAACATAAATTACTTATTAATTACAACTTCTTTAATGACCTCTAGGTCAGGCAAAAGCATCGCCACATGGCACATCCTTAAATCTTACACTCTATATCTACATACTGTACAAATTACCCTATCTGTGGTACTAATCAATCCTTGGTTGGTACAATTTCAGGTCTACAATGGTCCATTATAAACAAACTTAAATTTGGAGATTTCATTGTCTATCTCGCTCGATTTCTCATGAGCTTTTACAAGTACTAAGTCTCCGATTGCAAACTTAGCAAAACGCACTTTAGCGTCATTACGACGTATGCGAGCATCGGCTTTTAGCTTCATTACTTCTCGCAAACGATCGTTTTTCACACCAATACTAATGTCAATCCGTGGAGGGAATTTGATTATCTCTTCCATTTCACTTTCTACACTTTTGTCAATGCCAAACTTCCTCACATTACGGTAGTTCAAATTCATACCTACATCAATACCATTCGGCCAGTTAACAATGTGTATAGGCTGGTATTGCCTATGCACACCGTCTCCTGCCTCGTCAAAGCTAACTACTATCGTTTTATCTAGTGACATACATGTCAAAGTTTTGCTTTCGCAGTTAATCACTGCACGGTACTTTAATAGCCAATCTAACCCGATAATTACTTCCGTAGTTAAGTCTGGCACGACGACAAACTCTTGCTCAAATCGTGCCCCACATATCTCGAAGTTGACAAAAATCTGTTTTGTGACCGGTTTACTGGCCTTCCCAGTAACACCGATAATTTTCACTCCTGTTACTGGCATAACTACGATGCCGGGTCTGTCTTTCAGTAACTCAAATATTTTCCCAGATACAGCACTCAATTCTGCACCGGTGTCAATCAACACGTTTAGTTGTAGGTCGTGCATATTAACAGACACTACTATCTGTCTACACTTGTCCTCGACTGTTTCATTATTTTCCCACAGTAAATCCTCGTCTATATCCAGGTCATTCCAGAAAAAACCATCCGGCTTTGATCCAAAATCCGGTTTATCTGGCGGCTTTTTCAGCCTCTGTTCACATACAGTTTTAATTTCAACACGTTTGTCCTGAGGCATAGTCTGTAGCGTCGCCTCCAATACCGAAACCTTTTCCTGTAACTCGTCAACTAGCGAGTGTTGCTTTGCTATCAATTCACTAATTGTCACCTTCGTTGATTCCTCTTTAGCCAGAGTGATCTCATCTGCCAATCTACCTGGAGAAATGTGCCCAGTAGTATCTGCAATTACTTCCTCTAGATCTGCGCAACCCACACTGTTATCGTCTGACCGTATAACGTCAGCTCTAACCTCATACACACTGTAATCTACGTGGTTTTCTACCAATCGTGTCCGGCCATCACTAAAATTTTCGTAATCTTTCTCCTTAATACTTTCGCAATGTTTAAACTGGAGGTTTGCGTCGGATGGGTCGGCTACTTCTACCACTGAAACTTTCGGTAAAGTCTGCCGGTTAGGGCCAGAACTTTCCGTTACTACTTCAACATCCAACTCTTGCGGGACGAAACACGACGCATCTTGCTCGTGCTCCCCATTAACATCAACTATTTCTAGTAAAGTCTGCCGGTTAGGGCCAGAACTTTCCATCACTTCACAATCACTATCTTCCTGCGCGACGAGACGCGGCAAATCCTGCCCGTGCTCCCCATAAACACTTCTCCCGTACAGGCCCCTATAATCTCTTAGTTCGTCGTATAAGCGACCGAACTGCCTTAACCAGACCTCATCCCTCTCTGCATCCCCTCGCTCGATGACGGACGTTTTATCCGACATCTCATCTTCTTTCAACACTTGCGAATCATTCTTAAACTCAATCTCCAGTTCCGCTGTGGGTATTACAGCTGCCACTTTATAGTCGATTTCCGGAACACTACTTAAATTGTTCTCACTGACAGTGAATGTATTTTCTACTGCCGTGTCTACAGCTGATCTACTACTTGTGGGCGCACTCCTTTCTCCTAATACTGGCACACTCTCCCGCCGTTGATTATTCCATACGGAATTTTCATAACGACGACACCTGGGTTTTCTCCTGTTATTGGGCCGCCAAAATTTCTCCACGCCCGGTCGGCCCCTCACCGGCGCGGCTAATGGTTTCCCTGTCTCGTCCCAGCAGATACGCTCCCCGGATACTGCTGAGGCGGCTGGTCACACCCTCTGGCGTTATTACTATTCTGCGCAGCCCGTATCATGCTAGTATGATACTGGTTTCCGTCATTCCGGTTATTATTTGCATTGTACCGATTGTCATTACGGCCCGAACCATTATTGTTATTGCTGCCAAGATTGCGGTATGCATTATTCCCATAGTTATCGTTGTTGTGGTTCCTGTTGTTGTTACCACGGCCTCCACCACTGTCGCGATTATTGCGCCAATTGTCCTCGTCCTCAACTCTTTCCAGGAAATCATTGATTGTCCTGTAATTGCTTCCTACGTAGCGTTTTGTATCATCTGGAAGCTTCTTGTAGAGTTCCCAGACTATTTCGGATTCCGTGCGGCGATCACGCAAATATTCCAACTTGCGGATCCAGCCCTCACAAAACTCCTTCATCGAAACGCGCGAATTCGCATCGAAAGGCCTCGATACGACAAATTCGCGCCAGACACCTTGCTGTTTCTGCTCTGACCAGTATTCAGCCAGAAACAAATTTTTAAACTCGTCAAAAGTCAGGTTCGTAATGTTGAGGTTTAAGCCCCAACGCTTGGCATCACCAGCCAACACATCAATAACCGCATTAATTTTTCTCTCATTAGTCCATGATCTGGGTAAAACTCTTTCACAATTTTTAATGAAATCCGTCGGGTGTATACCGCCTTTTTTCAAGGGGTCGAACCGCTCCTCTTTCGTCAACAACTCCGAACTATGTGCACAGATTGGCACATAGCTCTGTTTTTCGTCAAGTTTCCTTTCTAATTCCGACACCCTCGTAATCACTTGGCAAGTGGTTGTCGCAAGCGTTTCCACTTCCCTCTTTTTCTCTTCGCAGGTATTAGCCTGCTTCGTCACTTTGGTATCTACTTCGGATACTAAAGCCTTTAAAGTTTCCACCTTCTGATGATCCTCTTTTCTCACTAATTGAATTTGTTCCGTCACCTTATTCTCGATGATCGGAGCAACTGCGTCTCCTACACTTTTCTCGATTCTGCTAATTTCGGAATCAAAACGAGTATTTATGCTCGCAATTTCCGCCTGAACGCCTATCATTTCCTGTTTAAGATTACCGATTTCGGTATTAATTACAACAATATCTTCTTTGATTTTATCAACTTTTGTGTTAACAACTCCAACATTGTTGATAACAAAGTTAATAGCTTTGTTCTGATTGTCTAGCATCCGTTCAAATTTTTCAGACTGAGCTTCTTGCTTGGCAGCCTGAGCTTCTTGTTTGGCAGCCTGATCTTCTTGCTTGGCCGATTGACTCTTGATTTCGTTAATCAGAACATTCAATAAATCAGTTAAATTCCCGGAAACTACCGGTTTTACTTCCGTAGCGGCTTCCTCTTTAATTGTCCCCCCGTATTCGTCATCAAGGGATTCAGATTTGATTTTCACTTCTGATTCCGAAACATTTTCTAAACTTTGGAATTCCATTTCTGCTCTTTGTTGTGTTTCGGCGGTCGCGTCTTTCATGCTAGCCGCCTGCCCCTGAACAATGGGTACCGCGGCGCGCGTTTCCCACTGTTCGACCGATTGTTCCGTATCCAAGTCTACCAAATCTTGGCAATTGTTGCCTTCACTCATTTTAATAATTTTCAATATAACTGCCAAATCTCAAATATAATTAGGATTACTCCCACTACTTATTCTCGCTGACGTAACGGCCTGTACGTAACCAGTACTTTGTTACGAGATTTGCAACATACAAAATTCGTGTCCAGAACAGCCTCAAATCCGAAGATTGTCCTGTCACCAGGTCGCCACGTGTAACCTCCCCCTCACTTATCGACCTTAATGACAGTGAAAAATTAAACCGCGTGTACCTAATGGAAATTTGGGAAAAGAAATCGTCACCGAAGTTAATCTGTCGGTAAAGAGGGAGGAAAGGGTTACATCTAAATGAAAGGAAAATGCAAATGAAACTGGTGGAAATTAATTTTGAAAAGGGGTAAAGTTAATAAAGAAAGTAAATGTGCGGCCGTTACGTTAACAATTAACTAGCGGTAATTAGATACTTGAGATTTGGGGGAAATCACGGTCGCCAGTCCTAAGGACAATTACTATAGTAACTGAAAAAGAAAGGTTATTACACATATAATTAACACTAGAAGCGTGGCAACTGAAGGTTGACACGTGTAGTGTGAAAACTGAAAGTTTGTCAGAAGTAATAAATTTCGCTAGACCCTGACTTAATTTAGCAAAAGAATTAATAAAACCGGAAAATCGAAAGTTAATTTAGTGACTGAAGTTAATAGTGAGCTTTCTTTCTGAAGCACATCGAAATTCAGTAAAATACAGTTAGTCTTGGACTACCTCAACAATCGTTTCAAAAGCTACTTGAATCTACGCAATTTAGAAATAAGAGATTTAACTTTGAACTTGAATTAAATGATTCTGAACAATTAACAATAGTAAAATGTAGTACGTACCAAGCTGAGCTGCAGTCACAGGTAAGCTAAAATACGGTAACAAAGCTCGCACTCTTAATTCGTGCTTGTGTAATCTGAATATTGTAGCCAGCTCTGAGACTTTAACTGAACTTTGAAATTAAAGCAGTGAAATGGAATTATGCTGGCGTTTGAATTTCAACGACACTCGGGTTCATTTCGGAAAAGGAAGGGACCCTGCTTGGCAATGCAATTGGGACAATGAGCAACAAAGGTTCATGCTAAGTTGCTGTAATTTTGCGAGGCAAATGGAACAAGATTAAAAGCTGAGGTCTGCCATACAGTTCTAAAACTTTACGTGCTTCCAGTCTTCCTTGTTGGTTGATTGAAGGTTCGAAGCCGTCGATCGAGGAGGTGGCGACAGTCACTCATTGTCGGCCGTCGCTGTTGCAGAAGCTGGATGTTGGCGCGCCTTCTTCTCGACACGGTCACCAGGCGAAACGGGCTCTTGATGTGCGCCAGCTAATGCTTCCCGTCCGCGACACCATGTCGGAAACTATCATCGCGAGTCGAGCGCAATTACATGCTGCCAAACCCCGAAAGCGCGGCAACTCGCGGGAGCGTCACACAACACCTGCTCCACCCGCTACTCCCGCCAGACTCCCACTCTGCCCGCGCTCCACGCGGCAGAGTTAACACTACCACAGATCCTACACACTTTGATTCTTCACACGACCCATCGATGTAATCGTTCGATAGCAGTTTTCCCTAGGCAAGACCCAGCGTAAAAATACAAATACTCTTTACACAACAAACCAATTATACATCGACATAAGTGCATAAATATATATATACATATATATATATATATATATATATATATATATATATATATATACAAAAGTAAAACAATTACAATATATAAAGAGACAGAAATGTCATATCTTGAGGTAACAAAACAAGGAAAAAAAATAATAGTACAATAGATGGAAATATGGGTATATGCATTTCCGGCGTTACATACTATTTGTGTATGAGAAAGCGGTTGGAAACTTTCCTCATGTCAGCACGTTGTAGGTGTCTTCACCGGCGCCTACCTTGTTTGAATTCTCTGAAAAGCTAATCATTTGCATATCACAGGATCTTCTTTCCGTCGGTTTAATTTCGCGTTTGGAGCACGTCATCCTCGTGGTGCAGTAGTTTTAATGGCCAGTAGTGTATCTGATGTAAACATTCATTTTTATGATTTTATTTCGCATTAAAAATCTTAAATTTTGAACATTGCATTAAAAATCGAAAAATCTTTAAGAAGGTCGTCTAATTGGTCTACGAGATGCTGGATGTTTATTTTGCAATACTGCAGAAAGACTTGGAAGGCATGCAGGGATTGGACACGATTGCTGGCAGCGGTGTTTACGAAAATGTGCGGTCGGAAGAAGACCGAGCTGTGGACGGCAACGTTGCGCTATCAAGAGGGAAGATCACCTAATCAGCGTATAGCTCTGGCGCATCGTACATCATCTGCAGCAGCAATCTGAGCAGCCGTTGGAACCGCTGTGACCCAACGAACTGCTACAAATCGGTTACTTCAAGGTCAACTCCAAGCCTGGTTTTGTAGCTTGCATTCCACCGACTCATTACCATGGCCGTTTGGGGCTCCAGTTGTGTCAAAGCTAGAGGTCATTGTTGGAGGGGAGGATGGAGATCTGGTGGAAACTGCTTCCGCCTCGCTGCCAGTGACGGCCGTGTGTTGGTCGGAAGGAGGCCAGTTGAGGGCCAGCAACCAGCCTGTCTGCGTGCTGGATACAATGGACCTACATCTGGAGTTATGGTCCGGAGTGCGATTTCGCATGACAGCAGGAGCACTCTCGTGGTTAGCCCACGCTGCCTCACTGCAAAATAGTACGGCCATCTGGTGATTCGATCTGCTGTGCTCCCATTCATGGAGCACTCCAGGAGGTGTTTTCGAACGGTGTATCGCTCATTTAACATACCGCTGTTGTAACCCAGTATGCTCTACAGAATGTCGACATGTTGCCTTGGCCTCCTCGACCACCATATCGAGCACATATGGGACACCGTCGGACGATAACTCCAGCGTCATCGACAAATAGCAGTAACTATCCCTGTAGTGGCCGACCAAGTGAAACAAGCATAGAATTCCATCCCACAAACTGACATCTGGCACCTGTACGACACAATGCATAGACGTCTGCATGCTTGCTTTCACCATTCTGACGGTCACATTGGTTATTAATGAACCAGCATTTCATGTCTGCAATAGCTTATTTCCCGCTTACATTAATCCGTGGTCTTGCAGCGTTACTCACTAAAACACGTTGCCTTGGCAAACGTATCCCCAAAATTGCATTAAATAATTGCTTTTTGGTGTGCGAATTTTTTGCGTGATTGTAAAGGGTGATTCAAAAAGAATACGACAACTTTAAAAATGTGTATTTAATGAAAGAAACATAATATAACCTTCTGTTATACATCATTACAAAGAGTATTTAGAAAGGTTTTTTTTCACTCAAAAACAAGTTCAGAGATGTTCAACATGGCCCCCTCCAGACACACGAGTAATATCAACCCGATACTCCAACTCGTTCCACACTCTCTGTAGCATATCAGGCGTAACAGTTTGGATAGCTGCTGTTATTTCTCGTTTCAAATCATCAACGGTGGCTGGGAGAGGTGGCCGAAACACCATATCCTTAACATACCCCCGTAAGAAAAAATCGCAGGGGGTAAGATCAGGGCTTCTTGGAGGCCAGTGATGAAGTGCTCTGTCACGGGCTGCCTGGCGGCCGATCCATCGTCTCGGGTAGTTGACGTTCAGGTAGTTACGGACAGATAAGTGCCAATGTGGTGGCGCTCCATCCTGCTGAAATATGAATTGGTTCAAATGGTTCAAATGGCTCTGAGCACTATGGGACTCAACTGCTGAGGTCATTAGTCCCCAAGAACTTAGAACTAGTTAAACCTAACTAACCTAAGGACATCACAAACATCCATGCCCGAGGCAGGATTCGAACCTGCGACCGTAGCGGTCTTGCGGTTCCAGACTGCAGCGCCTTTAACCGCACGGCCACTTCGGCCGGCAAATATGAATTGTTGTGCTTCTTGTTCGAGCTGAGGGAACAGCCAATTCTCTAACATCTTCAGATACTGTAGTCCAGTTACAGTAGCACCTTCGAAGAAAAAGGGACCAAAAACTTTATTGACTAAAATGGCGAACAAATGTACAACTAAATGAAAGTTTATAGCTCCGTTAATTCGCCGACAGATAGTGCTTAGCTCTGCCTTTTGTCGTTGCAGAGTTTTAAATTCCTAAAGTTGTGGTATTCTTTTGTTTTTTAAAGAAATATGATCAAGAGACTGAAGGTTGTTAGTAATAAATAATTATGTAGCGCAGTTGCAGGCCATGAACCATGCTCGAGAAAGAGAGAGAGACAGAGAGAGAGAGAGAGAGGGAGAGAGAGGTAGGCATATCGAGGGAGATATGGGAGGACAGGGTGAAAGTGTCATATACAGCAGTGATGCAATAAGTAAAAGTTAACTTGAAGAGGGAGAAGGGAGATTGTAGGGTACCGAATGTCTTTTGGATTGTGCGTCGATGAGGAAATTCTCGTACGATTGAAAAATTTCACGTTCCTCTCAGCACGTTGGGCGGTGTCATATCGTACTCTCTACGTTACAACGAGTAGACTCTGGTGAGGGGTAAATCCTATTTCGTGTAGTTTGTATTTTTATTAATCTTTTGGTGGATTATCCTATCTGCTGATATCGTGCATTCGAGATGATCAGCTGGGTTCGGATATTTGCTAAATTCCTTTTCCTGGCGTTTCAGTTATTTTCAATTTCAACCTTACTTATGTATTGAAATGGATATCATCTTACTTATTGGATTTCTGTAAAGTGAGTTTTGTGCATAACTTAACTCTTCGAAAAATGTGTAGAGCTGTTTGATGGCAACTGATTCAGCTTGCGTCAATTGGCGCTTCGCTCCTTTTGGGCTCTGTATCGTCGACTTCGTAGGCTCTAAGGCTTCTCTGAAGTTGTTGAGGGTAATGAAACGCGTTTCTCAGAAAGATGGCACTACATTTTGCTCTGATGTTTACAAGTAGTACTCCTGTTTCATGCAACATCATAATGTGGGGAATTTTAAATGGTTCACCCTTCTGAAGAAAGCAGCTAACAGCCACTTCCATTCTACGTGATGTTGCGACTGGAACTGGAAATACGTAAACTAGATACTGTAACTCACCCCTACATAAAACGTTGCTTACATCAGCGAAATAGAAAAACGCGTAAGACTGCTTTAAATTCATAAAAACTGATATTATATTAGTATTTAAAAGTCTTCAGGTCGTTTCAGTGAAAATACAACTCTGTCTTTTAAATAAAACTTTCTCACAGTGCATAGTCTGTTAACGGATTTCCTAAATTAATTATCTTCTATTTCTTCTAGTTCGGTCCAAGCTGAAGTTACTGAATAATATCTGTTGTGTGTGGCTGCGTTAAGAAGGCGTTGAAATGCGTAAAGAAATCTAGAAAAGTCGCCTATATAAATATCGGACTTCGAAAGGTACTAACAAATACAGCAAATTCATGCTTGCATGTATTTAAACTACGATCGGTCGAGAATGCCGACCGATCGTTCAAACTTCAACACGAAGTGTCTGCTAGTACAATAACTGAGGCCAAACCCATTGGTTACAAATAATTTCAATTTGAAACATAGCTCGAGGTGATAAAATCACTTGAATAAAAAACGAGATTCTTTTTATGATAATGTTATTGGAATAAAGAAGCTCACACTTACAGAACAATTACATGTATCACGTCGAAGCGTCTATAAGAAAGAGAGAGAGACAGAGAGAGATAAGTCAATTATCAACCATCGTTTTATAATCATTGCATGAAAAACAAACTCGACACAGTGATACACATTACACAATAGTTTCATTGAATTACGGTTACAGTTCTTGACAAATGACAATATTATCTTAGACACTTTGCAGATACTGTTCACCATCATTTGACACAAGTAATTGCAAACAACGGCTTAAAATACTAAACTCGTTAAAATCAGCAAAATTATCGTCATGATACTCTGCTATGGGCAGCATCCAATATGTTTAAAATAGCTCTCTTATAGCTCCCAGCCTCAAATTTGCAGCTGACTGCGCTAGCTCTTCGCAGGAGTTTTCTGAAACGCGGATCTAGCATTTTAATAGTGTCGAGGTTCATATCCAGCTAAAGTGCTTTTTGCTCTGTGTATATAAGTCCACATTTTCGAGTGTTTATTGTTACGTTAGAGGCTATTCAGCAGCAATCAACTAGCTCCTGTATCGTTCTGTATCTTCCTTTACTGCTACTCATAGATTGACATCACGCACATAAATGCACACTGCCCTCCTAGATACTGCGTCCCACAAGTCTTCCGCTGAATAACTGCAAGCAAGTGTCCCATTGAGCAAGCGTATAAAGTTATTGACAACAGGCGCCCTGTCTAACCAAGCGGATTGTTTTGATCGGTTTGCTTTTGATGCCATTGATTTGAGGGTTTGTGCGTTACCTTAAAAAATCTACACATAAACCCATCTGTATCATAGTGTTAATTAGATAGCGATAATTCACAGAACCAAATGTTTTGTGAAAATCAGTCGATAGAATTCCTGATTCGACTTTAACAGCACCTAAAACTGATGCCTTTTGGTGACGTTGGTTAGAGAATGAACGACAGATCGTCCGCTATCGAAACAGGTCAACAAGTTTCTTTCCTCCCACAATTATGCCTCTTTAGGGATCATGACTCTTAATATACAACACAACCGTGCTATCTAATGTTTTAATACTCTAAATAGTAATTGACTGTTTTTTCTGTAAATTTTAAAATATCATTTGTAACTGAAAATGGCATAGGCTCTTTGTAATTAATGAATATGTTGGATAAGTCTACCTTTTATGCATAATCAATGTCGACAAGGAACCAATCAGGAATGTTAGGTAAAGTTTGCATCGTTTGTCAAAGGGTAAAGTAAAATTCTAAATTCGGGTGTGACTGTTGCCAGGTGACGTCAGAGGAAGTGCGCAGCACTGCAGTGTGTAGTGTAGAGTGGCAGGGTAGGTCCATGTGAGACCAGTTTAGAAATTGGGAGACACAGAACAGTGTGGGTAGTGTGAGCAGATGTACAAGGGTCCGGACACATCGTGATCGTGCCCCGTGACTGGTCATTGCTGATTGAAGTGTGTCCGTAACGTATGGACAACGAAGATATCGTCACAAACTCTCCGATGAACTGTAAGATTGTTATTTCCGTTCAAACTAAAAATATTGTGAGGCACACCCAGTGATTTCAAATGAACTAATTTCTAAATAATAATTGTTTGATGTTACAAGTTTAGTTCCCGTCTCATCATTCACGTGCGTCATTGTGACCTTGACTAGGGCCCTGCACTTTTCCTGCTATAGAAAATCCGCGGTATCGTTTATTAACAAAAGACATAAATGAAATGAGAAATTACTGTTAGTTCTGATTTCGTGCTGAAAATTATCATTAATGACACCTCAGCGTGTTAGCTATTCTGTCACACAATAATCAGAAACAATGCTCCTTATTACAACGTAACTGAAGTTGTAATAAAATAAATTTAATTGAAGGGTTACTGGGAAACTGCTATTCTAATTACAACAATATAAACGTTACATATTTCAGTTTTTGTTGTTTATCAACTGTGTTATTTTTCTGGTGGCTTAAGTGATTCGTACTCTAGCGTTACAATAATGTTGAAGGTTAATCATTATTTAGTCATTCAAATGACTTCAAAATTAGTTAAGATAGGAAATTTCAATGTGTTTCACTTACAGTTTCCACGCTTTCTCACATGTAAGTAAATGTTACGTAATTCATGATATAATAGAAGGTTTTCGCCAGTGAGTCTTTTAGTAACGAGCATTTACTTATTATTCGAACTTAACAATTTAAAGCAACATTTTCTCACTGTTGTGTGTGTGTGAACCTCCTGTTGTCACTCGTTTACTTAAAGAAACACGTCATTATTAGTGTTATGGTTATCGTTTTAGTAACCAACACCCATTGCCCATTGGCTTGTCAATCTTTTGATTATTTACAAATTATTTAATTTTATTTTGCTGTTGACTATTCGATATATCGTGGTACACCATTTCGTTTCGTACTTTACTGTGTGTGTGAATGCACTGTTTTACATTCATTATTCAAAATCCAAGTAAGCAGGGAGTATACGACGTTATTTGCAGGAACAACTTGTTGTATACTTCTTCCTACTAGTTAGTTTAGCATTCCGGAAATGACTGCCTTAAACATTTTCTTGTTATGATTAGGTTCACGTGGTCACGGCCAATAATTTCGCAATAACTGATAAGTCAAGGGGGACGTTATAAGTCCTTGAATTACAGCAGGAACATAGCTCGTTTGTTTCGTCTCATCACACATTTCCGTTTCTGAATTTTTCACCAGTTCCCAATATTTCGCAATAAAGTTCTACAGGCGTTTCTTGGGACTCTTTGTAATGACATTAAACACTAATTTATCGTTCAGAAATGTATTTTTCTGTTCTCAAAAATGTGTATCAATTTTTCGGCTTCGTTTCGATATGCCCGTTCTTTTGTGTATATTATCGACCTATGTTCTTCACATAACTAATGAGGAAGTATTGAATGGGATTGGGGAGAAGAGAAGTTTGTGGCACGACTTGACTAGAAGAAGAGATCGGGTGGTAGGACATGTTCTGAGGCATCAAGGGATCACCAGTTTAGTATTGGAGGGCAGCGTGAAGGGTAAAAATCTTAGAGGGAAACCAAGAGATGAATACAGTAAGCAGATTCAGAAGGATGTAGGTTGCAGTACGTACTGGGAGATGAAGAAGCTTGCACAGGATAGAGTAGCATGGAGAGCTGCATCAAACCAGTCTCAGGACTGAAGACCACAACAACAACAACATGTTCTTCCATTGTTGCCAATATTTCTCGCTGCGTCCTGATAGTTTTTCCACCAGCTGTTTCAATTTAAATTTGGAATGTTAATTTTCTCTTCGCATTACAACTTTCTTAGACTTGGTAGTAGATCATACGCCTTCTCCGGGCAATTCACACCTGTGTTGGAAGGGCAACGCGACATGAAATTTAGTCCATATAAAGGAAGAACCTTTTCTTAAATCCTTTGGATTAAACTCAGATCACAGTTTCCATCAGCTGATAAAATTAGAGACATAATGAAGGCAATCACGTGTGTATTACTTTTATATTAAGCAACTACACAAACATGATATGCAAATGCTCGAACAGTGCACGGGTATACTGCCGGTTCATAGTGTCCAACGGGCACAATATTTCGGCGATCAGACGACCTGAGCTCCTGAGGGCGGGAGGCCGATTTAAATCCCCTCCCCCCGCGGGCCGCTCTCTACGCCGTCCGCGAAGACGTGGGCGTCCGAATCTGTCGTAGCGTCGATGTGCTCGCTACGTCCTCCCTGGTCGTCAGTTCGTACTTCTTGCTGAGGGTCTTCTTAATTACATTCAATGCCGGGTCCCAAGCCTTGCTGAGATTGTAGCCGCAATCTCGGTTGATAAGATCTTCCCTGGTGCGAATTTCGATAGCCCTGGTGCGAATTTCGATAGCCTGCCTCTCTTGCTTACTCCCATGAGTGTTCAGGGAATGTTTCGCTGTTGCTGAATTCCATATGGTATGATAATAGTTTCAGCCATTGTGAACCTCGAGTTACAGAAATGCGCCTCTTCTTCTTCCAGTGAATTTAAACATTCGTTCGTCCTTTATGTAACATGTCCGCCTCCATTGCGGTTCGGTGTACATCCATCATATCTCCTTATGCTGCTCTAAACAGTTAGTGACCGAGTACCTAACACTTTCGCAAAACCGTTGTTATGAAGATCGTATGTGGCTTTCACATGAATGAATGGTACATGTTGACTGTATCCAGGATTTGTTGCAGATCCCCAAACTGTTCCACACAGGTGTTATTCTCTCCAACAGTTGCTTCCACCATGGCACTTTCCTTCGTCACCTCGGAAGCTGACGTATCAGGCACCCACACTCACTGTCCCTTCCTCTCACGCCTAACCGCTCTACTCAGTTCTACTATCGATCTCACCGCAATAATGATGCATCACTGTTGATGACGTCATGTATAATACAACATTGTGCGCACTTTGGTCCATCTTAAATCCCCAAATTTCTCTAATTTACGTGGTATTCCTACCTATCTCATCACGACCCTTTCTCCCTTAGGATACATTACAAGCTTTACAGACACTAAACTACTAAGAGACCTCACAAAACTTCCATATTTAAACTATACATAAGATTCTCCTTATTATACTCTTCATAACCTTACATCTGTTTTAACGGATCAACATCTATCCCCATTCTATATGCACTATTAGCATAAAGGTTATGGTTTCCTGATCTTCATCACGATGGATAGTAAGAGGAAAATTGATGGTGATGAAGGTTAGTGTGTTAGTGTTATTTTTCTTTTGTTCTAACAACGGGTACATCATATTCTCATAAAAACTTCGCGCCTTGACTCCAACTACAGCGTCTTTCTCTCTGCAATCTCTTCTTTTAGACATAACCTGTAACAGAACTTCAAAATACAATATATCTCTACTTCTTGTTTCCTTTTTAAAACTTTCTCCACTATCCAATTCCATTGTTTTAGAGCGTGTACTTTCCTTAGTTGTAGTTATCCCTACCTCCGTCTTCTAAACAGTAAACTTTTATTTTACTTTCTCCCCCTATCTTACTCTTCGTTATTGAAATTATCCCTGTGTTAAACTCACATCCCTCTGTTACATCCTTCCACGAAACATGTTTCTCGCTTTCCTTAATAATTCAATTCTCCCTCTTAATTCTTACCTCCTAACAATCTTTTATATTTATTTACCTCATATCTCCATTTTAATATCAACTTGTGGTACCTACCACAAATCATAAATGCTTCTCATTTTCCCCCAAAATATCTTCTCCAGTAAACGTTCACCATCCGCTATGGAACAAAAAACAAATGAATATCTCCTTCTTACCTAATTCTTTACTTCCTTCCTAATTCTTGGCTTCTTTTCGTCCAGAGAAATCAACCTCTTTCTACTTTACACTACATTTTAAGAGAGAATCTACTACTATTTCGTGAAACTATCCACATACTGATCTCTATCTTTCTCCTTGCTTTGTACTCTTTCCCCAGACTACATTTCGTTTGCAGAGGAGTTACTTTAGTTTTTACTTTACTGCTCTTTCTTCACAACTATCCTTTTGACCTACTGAGAAAGCTCACTTATTTATTTTAATGGGATAAGTACAAATAAATTTTTTTTCATATGCCTTTTCTAAGCTTCCCTACTCTTAGATTTCTAGATTTTGCTCTTATTGGAATCTGCATATTTGAAAAAACTAATTTTTCTTGTGGAGTTAATATTTGTTATTTTACCCTTTATACAGTTTCAAGTGACTCACATGGTGCAAGCCCAATGCTTTTCTTGTTTTTGGTTTAATCAGATCGACTGCGTTATCATTAACCACTTTACCCACTTCCAATGGCCCTTTGTATACCGAGAAGGACTTGTGGCTTTGATGCTTTCTCTTGCTAGAGAGATGGTGGGTTTTTACAAGTACCTTTTGTCCTAGCGAAAGCACTCTTGGGGTTGCCGCTTTCTGTGCTCGGTTCTTTCTATTTAACACCGCAGCCTTCAAATTGCTCAGCGCCAGTTTTACTAGATGTTGATGTTGTACTCTGGATACTGGTGGAAATTTAATTACTTCCCAGATAAGTCCCTGTCCTATATACAGGGTGGTCCATTGATCGTGACCGGGCCAAATATCTCACGAAATAAGCGTCAGACGAAAAAACTACAAAGAACGAAGCTTGTCTAGCTTGAAGGGGGAAACCAGGTGGCGCTATGGTTGGCCGCTAGATGGCACTGCCATAGGTCAAACGATTATCATCTGCGTTTTTTAAAATAGGAACCCCCATTTTTTTATTACATATTCGTGTAGTACGTAAAGCAATATGAATGTTTAGTTGGACTACTTTTTTCGCTTTGTGATACATGTCATGCTGTAATAGTTACAAACATGTGGCTCACAATTTTAGACGAACAATTGGTAACAGGTAGGTTTTTTAAATTAAAATACAGAACGTAGGTAGGTTTGAACATTTTATTTCGGTTGTTCCAATGTGATACATGTACCTTTGTGAACTTATCATTTCTGAGAACGCATGCTGCTACAGCGTGATAACCTGTAAATAGCACATTACTGCAATAAATACTCAAAACGATGTCTGTCAACCTCAACGAATTTGGCAACACGTGTAACGCCATTCCTCTCAACAGCGAGTAGTTCGCCTTCCGTAATGTTCGCACATGTACTGACAATGCGCTGACGCGTGTTGTCAGGCGTTGTCGGTGGATCACGATACCAAATATCCTTCAACTTTCCCCACAGAAAGAAATCCGGGGACGTCAAATCCGGTGAACGCACGGGCCATGGTACGGTGCTTCGACGATCAATCCACCTGTCATGAAATATACTATTCACTACCGTTTCAACCGCACGCGAGCTATGTGCCGCACATCCATCATGTTGGAAGTACGTCGCCATTCTGTCATGCAGTGAAACATCTTGTAGTAACATCGGTAGAACATTACGTAGGAAATCAGCATACATTGCACCATTTAGATTGCCATCGATAAAATGGGGTCCAATTATCCTTCCTCCCATAATGCCGCACCATACATTAACCCGCCAAGGTCGCTGTTGTTCCACTTGTCGCAGCCATCGTGCATTTTCCGTTGCCCAATAGTGCATATTATGCCGGTTTACGTTACCGCTGTTGGTGAATGATGCTTCGTCGCTAAATAGAACGCGTGCAAAAAATGTGTCATCGGCCCGTAATTTCTCTTGTGCCCAGTGGTAGAACTGTACACGACGTTCAGAGTCGTCGCCATGTAATTCCTGGTGCATAGAAATATGGTACGGGTGCAATCGATGTTGATGTAGCATTTTCAACACCGACATTTTTGAGAGCCCCGATTCTCGCGCAATTTGTCTGCTACTGATGTGCTGATTAGCCGCGACAGCAGGTAAAACACCTACTTGGGCACCATCATTTGTTGCAGGCCGTGATTGATGTTTCACATGTGGCTGAACACTACCTGTTTCCTTAAATAACGTAACTATCCGGCGAACGGTCCGGACACTTGGGTGATGTCGTCCAGGATACCGAGCAGCATACATAGCACACGCCCGTTGGGCATTTTGATCACAATAGCCATATATCAACACGATATCGACCTTTTCCGCAATTGGTAAACGGTCCTTTTTAACACGGGTAATGTATCACGAAGCAAATACCGTCCGCACTGGCGGAATGTTACGTGATACCACGTACTTCTACGTTTGTGACTATTACAGCGCCATCTATCACAAAGCGAAAAAAGAGGTCCAACTAAAACATTCATATTTCTTTACGTACTACCCGAATATGTAATAAAAATGGGAGTTCTTATTTAAAAAAGGGCCAACCACAGCGCCGTCTGGTTTCCCCCTTCAAGCTAGACGAGTTTCGTTCTTTGTATTTTTTTCGTTTGATGCTTATTTCGTGAGATATTTGGCCCGGTCACTATCAATGGACCACCCTGTATATTATTTGACTTGGTATCAATACTGGTGTTGCCAAAGGTGGATTATCCTTTTGGCATACCATTTACCTTTCGGTTTCGCATAAATAAACTACATCCTTACAATTTATCCCTCGCATAAATAAACTACATCCTTCACCTTCCAATAAACTACATCTTGCACTTGCCAGTGATAACATTTTCATAATTGCCAATTCAATATGTCCAATAGTTAAATATTTTGGTATTGAGTACTGAAAGTAATTGAACATGATTTTGTGTATTACTTGACCCCTAATAAATTATATATAGAATGAAAAAGGGAACAGCTGTTTTGCCTTTCTAGAATACATCCCGAACTTTCACTTTTATTAATTCATGCACCTCATATTAGCTACCGTACAGGGCCAGATTCGTATTTCTATCGAATGTCTGTTTAACACCCTGGGCTTGAGGAGACAGTTCAGATGCATTACCCATTTGTGCGTATATCTTACAACCGTAGTTTCCAGGACCAAAGCCATTATTGTTATTCCACGGCTCACCAAAACCGTAGTTATTGTTTGCCGTCTGTGAGTTGCCAAAACCATAGCTGTTATTGTCCCATGGGCGATTACTATTCTTCCCAAAACGATTACCTTTCCCAACATTATTATTGCCATTGTAAGCATTATTAAAGGCGAATTGGTTGCTATTATTCCCCCGACCATTGGCTTCTCTCACTGCACGTTGTTTCTTTGCATCATCTTCACTGAAGATGAATACGAGTTCTCTTAATATCCCTTTAAATGCCTGTATATTATCTCCTGCTCTGCCAACCAACCATTGCTTATAATAAAAGGGTAACTTCATTGTGCACATACGTATCAGTTCCTCATCTTTGTAAGGACTGTCTATACACTGATTCTTTTTCATCATTTCTTCAAAAAATTTAACTGGCTTCTTTTCTCTCGAATTTTCAAATGACTCTATCTGAAAAAATTCATATTTTATCCTATTTTGGGTTTTCATGGACCAGTATCGCTCCAAGAATGCAGACTTAAATTGTTCATACGACTGACAGTTTGCAGCGGCTCTTTGCACTGTTTCCGCTATTGCGCTTTCCATACAATCACAAATGAAATCAAGTTTATGGCTAAGCGGCCAATGTTCTGGTAAACCGATTTGGAATTGATGTATAAACGTGCGGGGATGCAAGCCGTTCCCGCTTTCTTTGTAATGTTGGAATTTTCTGACTGTCAAAAAATGATCGTTATCAAATTTTTCTATTGCACCATATGGCGTTTATGATTTCGCAACTTTTATGTTCCCTGCAAGTGCGTTATGTTTTCGTCCTACCACATTTGGATCCAGAGATGACATATCTGAGCGCCATCTAGCTTCGCATCTATGCAGTGGTGCGCAGCCGGCCGCGGTGGCCGTGCGGTTCTAGGCGCTGCAGTCCGGAGCCGCGAGACTGCTACGGTCGCAGGTTCGAATCCTGCTTCGGGTATGGATGTGTGTGATGTCCTTTGGTTAGTTAGGTTTAAGTAGTTCTAAGTTCTAGGGGACTGATGACCTGAAATGTTACGTCCCATAGTGCTCAGAGCCATTTGAACCATTTGAACTAGTGGTGCGCACTTATCTAAACCGTACCGTACCTCGTGTATCAGACTGAAACATACGTTTAAATTTCCATTTACTGGATCAGTGTTTTGTCTTCGTGCTTGCTTCATATTGACCTGCGGTATATGGTCTGTTGTACTGTAATTCGTAAACTAAGAATTTGGTACATGTGTCGCTGTAAACGGTACTACTATCGTGTCATTAGCGTACGCTCGGAGGGTCGGCTGCCGATTTGTGGGTATGCTTGCAGTTACCACGTCACGCACCATTGTCTGTTGTGAACGCACATTACTTGCTTCGCTCAACTGCCTCTTATCATTTGCTTCTGTTTCGGCTCGGAAAATAGTGATGCGACATTTGTGGACCTACAAGTGTTTCCGCAACTGACAAGGAAGATTGCATAACGGACTTGTTTACCTCTGGAGTTTTTTCCAGCATTATGTCAGATGATACCACCGATTCCGTCGCCTCACTACTGCTTTCTGTATGGTTCTCTATACACTGCTTCATTTCTGTTCGATCTGTTCCTACTGCTGCTGACTTTTCGAGACGATGTTTGCGACGCGTGTATCGAATCTTTTTAAGGCGGCTCGCGCGACACATTTTCTGACATTGAGTTCTTCAACGATCTGTTGCGCCTTACCAGACGCCTTATGTGCTAAGTTATCAACTCTTTGATATTAGACACTGCATCCTGCATCTGTTCAATGTCAGTATGCATCTTTTTCTGGTCAGCCATCAGCGATTGAATTAGTTCGCGCGAGTCTATCGTCTCTTTCCGGATTTCAATAAATTGTTCATTAACTTCCGTTCGCACCTTCTGCTGATCTTTGCGGACTTTTTCGAACACAGCATTCATTGGTTTCAAATTTGAGACCATTTAAAGCAGAATTTGTGGTCGATAACCCTGCATTCGTTTTGTTTTTGAATTCATCGTTTCTGTTTTTAAACTCGCCGTTTCAGCTTTTAAGTTTGCTAACCGTGCATTTGTTTCTGTTTTGAAGTCTGCTAACCCTGCATTTGTTTGCTTGACAACAATAGTGAGTTGCTTCAATATTGCAAACACACTGTCAGACTCTTCGCCGTCGCCATCCGGCACCATTTGGTGTAAATTTTCCGTTCGCGTCTTTCTTGTGACGTCTCACCGACTTCTGTGGATAGTGCTGACGCACTTACTTACATTCTTTCCGTAGGAAATTGTCCGCTTTGATTCAGAATTACAACATTTGGTTCGACGCGCCAAAGTTGCTCGTCCTCTGATTCTCCTTCTGACCCACTAGATCTGTCATCTGTTCGGATTTGCGCGGTCTCCGACTGTGATACCAATCGCGAAACTGCATTGTCACTTCGGTTTCGTGACTTTCACTCGATACATTTTGTTGTATGTCAATTTCTATCCTATAAAGATCTTCAGTTTGCCCTACACGCCATCTCAGACCGTCCAACTAACCTCTTTCTCGATTTGCACGAGCCTGAGCTCTAGACAACATGACGTTATATGACCTGACACATCTCCAAAATATCATACAAAGTCTCATATGCTATTACCACATCTTTAGCAACGCCATTCACTGTTTGTGGATATTCAAACCAACTAGGCAATGCTGTGAATAACTTCGCCCACACCAGCAAGGTCATGCACAAGCTACTTTTACCTAGAACACAAAACTTTTTCTATACACTATAATAATACAATTTCTACTCTGTGGATCATACATTTACAGTAATCTGGTCACTATGCAGATACATACATTGGGTATCTTTGTCACTTTTTGTTTTTCAAGAAGATTTTATTCTTATTACCAAATTTTAATTAGACTTTCTAATTTGACTGATTGCCATCCAGACAGACCAACTGCCATCCTGGCAGGGTCGCCATTATCTGACAATCCATTCTTTTTGACGTTAGTAAGACATCAGCAAAAACACACTGTGAGTGTGTAAGCGTCTATGGAATAAATGAGGTTAGGAATCGACCCCTCTTCTAAGACAGAGCACATCAGTGTTTAGACACACACAAATTGTTTTTAATTCAGGATTATTGTCAAAGTAATGCATCAATTTACATAGTTGTAACACGACAATGTTAGGACAGTAGTCAACATAACACATTATGTCCTGTTTAATCGAAATAACACTGAACACAACGATATCAAATTGTAACCAGAAGGTTCTCTACAAAATTATTCTTATGACTACACCGTGATGTTAGCCAATATTACGACAAATCATCCGATTTCGGTTCTAAGTTCAGTATTCAAATGGTTCAAATGGCTCTGAGCACTATGGGACTTAACTTCTGGGGTCATCAGTCCCCTAGAACTTAGAACTGCTTAAACCTAACTAATCTAAGGGCATCACACACATTCATGCCTGAGGCAGGATTCGAACCTGCGACCGTAGCGGTCGCGCGGTTCCTGAGTACAGTATTCCATTCTACGTATTTAGGATGACAATCAAGTCTATACAGGATGGTTATTTTTTGTGACAAGCTGAGCAAAAGATTATTCAAGGTTGCTAGCGTTCACAGTGGGTGCAAGCTGGTGGACCTACAAGTTACACCTCTGCTAGCGGTATTTACCTTAGCTATGATGAGCTGTCAGCTGCATGGCTGCTCTCGTCCTCTGAAAAATCCTATAAAAGCTAAGCTAAATCTTTACTGATTCTATCAGCGGAAACTGTCCTTTGTTTCTCCTTAGGAGAAAACATGTAGTAATCCCTAGTCTTGAAAAAGGGCGATATACACGTGCATAAATGGAGCAGTGTGCATATTACAATGCCCTCTCAGTTCTCGGAATAACAATTAACTACGTGGCTGTTTCGTTTCTCCGCTGTTGGAGCTCAAAGACTCTTCAACTGATATGTAACTGAATGTCAGCCGAAGTGAGCACAGTGTTCACAGAAAATTCGTCTTTTTGGCGTTGTACAGAGTGTGATGTGGCCTGTTCTGCACTTGACGCTGGTTCAGAGTAGACTCATTAAAGTTTTCGGTCTTGTGTTTCTCGTAGCTAACTGTCCCCCACTTGAGTCCTTTCATTATTCACATCACGCCTTTTTCCAACCAATAGGAGCGTTCCTTTCATCTCGTGGAAACTGCCTTCTCCAATCGCAAAGGGCCTAATTTCAAACTAAGTCGAAATTTCGGCACATTACTCCTTCCTAGTTCATTTGAGCCAATCGGACATTTTGTGCCCGCTCCAGACGCCTAAAGGTTACACGTGTACATTACGAGTGTACCACGAGCATTTCACGCGATCAACTGCATTTCTGGTCTGATTGTATCCATCTGGAAATTCCCCAACGCAGTTTTCCAAAACATTTCTCCACAGCATGCAGTGCAGGGCCACTACCTGCTCTCCTTGATGTGTGGGCCAGCGTGTTCACTGTCCCTGTCGCAACAGGTGCCCAACTCCTTTGTTCCATTGTACTTGGGCCGTGATGGCATAACTCTTGTCTGACCCCAAACTAAAACGTGTCCTCCACCAGCATTTTTCACTTTTTGCTCATTGACATGCAGGATTTAGGGTCAGTGTGTCAATACCGTCGAACTGTCATCCCTTTGCATTGCATACTATACATTTTACTTGGCAAATCTGATCATTATCGATGAAATATGCCAGGTGACATATTCACCTCCTTGTTACAATGTATAAAATCTCTCAAGTGAGGTGCAAATTGACATTTATTCAATCTGTCACCTTACAAATATGTTTAAATGATTAACACTGGAAGATCGCATTTTAATATGAGAGATAAGTCACTGAATACATGAAATGCTGATTCATTAATAAAGGGTGTAACCACCAGAATATTGAATGAAGACATACAAACGTGCGCCCATTATGTTGTGCTGGCGCAGGACATCGATTTGTGGGATAGGGTTTCTTGCCTATTGCACTTGTTTGGTCAATAATACAAGGGCAGTTATTGTTCTATGTGGATGACACTGGAGTTATCATCGGAAGATGTTCCATATTGCTCAACTGGAGATAGATCTGATGATTGAGTAGACCAAGGTGTATCGACACTCTGTAGAGCATGCTGGGTTACAACAGTGGTATGTGGGCGAGCGTTATCCTGTTGGGAAACACCCCCTGGAATGCTATTCGTGAATGGTAATCCAACATATCGAATAATCATCAGATTAAAGTTAAAATCTTCTGGGATGGTAGGTCACGTCATATTTCGTTCAAAAATAATCGACGTTTCGAGTCCTCTGTTGCAAATCTTCTTCAAGAAGTACAATGTCCACTATTGCTAGAAGACCCCGGTAGAGGGGTAGAAACGTTCATTTTTGTAAAAGGATATATGGTGCAGTCTAACAACCTGGAAGATTTTAACTTAAGTGAGAATGGCCTAGAAATCATGTAGACTTACATAATCATCCGATTACGGTATGATTTTGCAGTCAGGGTTTCTAGGATAACCACGAGAACGTCCTTGCTATCAAATGAAATTGCACCCTAGCCATAAATGCAGGTGGAAGTCCAGTGTGTCTACAATGAAGACAGATTAGTTGCAGGCGCTCAGCTGCCTCCTTCCAACCAACTTGTTCTCATCATTGGCATCGAAGAAGCAGAAACAGATGTCTACATCTACATCAAAATCTATGTAATTACTCTGCGATTCACCATTAAGTGTCTGGCAGAGGGTTTAATGAACCACCTTCATGCTCTCTCTCTACCGTTCCACTCTCAAACGGCATGCAGGAAAAACGAGAACTTAAATTTTCCCGTGCAAGCCCTGATTTCTCTTATTTTATCGTGATGATCATTCCTCCCTACGTAGGTGGGTGCCAACAGAATGTTTTCACAGTCCGAGGAGAAAACTGCTCATTGAAATTTCATGAGAAGATTCCGTCGCAACGAAAAACGCCTTTGTTTTAATGATGGCCACTCCAATTCACGTATCATGTCTGTGACACTATCTCCCCTATTTCGCGATAATACAAAACGAGCTGCCCTTCTTTGTACTTTTTCGATGTCATCCGTCAGTCCCACCTGATGCGGATCCCACACCGCACAGCAGTACTCCAGAATAGGGAGGACAAGCATAGTGTAAGCAGTCTCTTTGGTAGGCCTGTTGCACCTTCTAACTGTTCTGCCAATGAATTGCATTCATTGGTTTGCTCTACCCACAATATTATCTATGTGATCGTTCCAATTCAGATCATTAGAAAACACAACAGACCTCCACCCTGCTCTCCATTAATGGGCTGTGCCAGTCCAGAGCCTAGTTTTCTTGGGACATTAAATCCTCATGACGACCACTGTCAGCAGCCATTTATACAGCTACATTCTTGTTAAGTCTTTCTGTCGTATTAGAGAAGCAACATCCAGCTTCTCGTAGTCCTCAGACTGAGTGAGGTGTAGATAATGTTGACTTTGTCTCCTTAAAGTTATTCTTGACTAACATCACACCAATCTCAAAAGTAACTGAAACTCACGACACGTATTTAAGACAAACTTGATTTGCATCTTCTAGTGGCGCTACTATGAAACGTCCCCTTTGAACAATTATACATGACTGTGCTTAAACTGACACACAATATTTTGTTAGCGCAACGCAATCTGACTTTCAAAATTCCCTACAAAGGAATGGCCCTGACTAACATTAAACAATACCTTTCACAAATCACTTACCTCACAAAAATCTTCGCTGCTCAAGCTACTGCAATACAGCGAGCGCCACTACTGCCAGCTAAATAAAAGATTCAAACTATGGAAGGCACTAACTACTGATAGGGATAGTTAGCAAATGAAAGATATTAATAGAGAACAAACAATGTATTTACCTTGATATCATCATATATAAATATAGCAGTTCATGACAAATTTCAAAACTCCACCATCTCTCTCCCCACATCCACCACTGCTGGCGGCTCACCTCCAACTGCGCAACGCTACGCGCTGTTCACATCCAGCTGCCGCTGCCCAACACTACAATGGCGAGTATTACAACAATGCAAAGCAGCCACAGACTGCACACAGCACAGCCAGTGATTTTCATACAGAGGTGGCGTTACCAATAAAAAAACCTAAACAGCCTACTTACATAGCCCCCATGCTCCCCACAAAAAATTTTACAAATTGGATTGGGCAGTGGCCAATACAGATTTGAAAAAATTTTTCATAATTATAATAACAAAGAAATCAAATGCACACACTTATTGATACAATGTTGGTCAAAAGCTAAAAATTTCTCACAGTCCATAAAGACAGTCCTGATTCATCACAGTAAAATTGCAGTGTTTTTCTCAAAGTCTGAGCAGTAAAAGAAAATGCACACAGAAGCAGTGGATTACCATGTAGTCTTGAAGAAGTAGTGTTATCCTGCCAACGGAAAGACAGTGCTGACTCTTGACATGCTGACAGGTAATGGGCCACAACAGAGCAAACCCACAGCAGAGTCAGTCGAAATTTTGAAGAGTATTGGTAGGTAGGTCATCACAGAGCAGACCCACTGTAGTCCTGGTAGAGATTGTGGTATTGGTGGGTCATCAAAGGTGCAGACCCACTGCAGTCCTTGTAGAAATAATGGTATTGGTGAGTCATCAAAGGTGTAGACCCACTGTAGTCCTTGTAGAGAAAGCTAGCAGCCATCTGTTGCGATCTGTTGCGACTGTGCAGGTGCACAATCACCATCGAAGAGTCTTGCGAATAATATAGCAAGTCCATAACCACCACTTGTGCATTCACAAAGTTTTTGGAAGTGTCCTGAGAACCAGCAATGCTGTTATCCAGTCCCTTGCTGAATTATTAACACACGTGCAAACACTAACAGTCCCTACTTCTCACATATTGTCCACATACTATGACCAACAGAAACGTGTGCAGTGAAATGTAACTAACAAGTTAATAATATCATGAACTGGTGACAATTACAATTTTATAACATAAGAATACAATAACAAAGGTACAAAATACATCATTAAAAACATAACAATACAGATAACATTTGTAGTACACGCTTTACAAAAGAATCGAACTAACATATACATCAGTGGAATTATGACATGAGTACATGCATAAAAGATCACAATATCTTTTGAAACATCAACTTCACACATGAGCATTAAACAGAATAAATAATGTGTAAGCATATTTATAAGGTAAATAACATATTATTAATGCCAATTATATTTGAGGATAACAGTATTCCTCATCATAGTGAATGTAGCTTAATATTAAAAGAAGAAAAAATTCTATGAAACTACACAGAGACAGGAAGAAAACAAATACATGAGGGTACACAAACATATAGTGGGATAACACCAATAGGAAAGGACAGGGTTCGTTTTCAGTGTAACATGTGGTACTGCAGTCCAACCTAAAACTTCATATATCTTTCCTCTTATTTCATCCTTTGTTTCCACCAAAAAAATTCTATCTAAGCATGCTTTCTGTATTTATATGTTCACACATTTCTTACCTCAACATTTATTTCCAAGAAAATTCTACCTAAACCTGTTTTCTGTACTTTTTTTTGTATAACTTCTGAATGCATTTCTTCCTATTCATCGCAACTCATTCTCTTAGAGGCTACCCCCTCTTAAGCTAACTTAAATCTACTGAGCTCAGATGCTAAACTAAGGGACGAGGCAATGCAGCAGCACATAAAACAATTAATATAAACAGCAATGAAAAAAAATGGAAAATCGCAAAGCAAGCTACAGTAAATCTAAATTACCAAGCAATTCAACATTACAACTAATATGAGGCAATGCGCAGCAAACAAAAAAATAAATCTGGCTTAGCAGAGTAACACAAATTAAAGTTCAGTAGCACTATGCCTGGCAAACAGCAGTAACTTATACGTAAACATGACATAGCTCAAGCAGAAAAAATATTACAGTAAAAACAACAATGCAGATAAGGGAAATGTATATTCACATCTTAATGTCTATGTAATTAAAGTGGTGCACCACAACAACTTATTGTAAAAAAAAATATTACCATGTACTTGAAAAGAAAATTATGTGTCCAGTTACTGTTACTAGTCCCTTCTTATTGTTCTTTCCTTTCCAAGTGCTCCTTTTTTTTAAAGAGTGTGGATTACAAAATTATCATTTAATAGATCTGTTGACAGAAAGTGTTCACATTAGCAAATGCATCTAAGTTTATTTTATAAAACTAATGCTGTAACACAGCTGGAAAACAGGTATCAAATGAAATAAGCAATTACACAAACCAAAGCATAAAAATATCATTCAATAGTCATGTGACATTTCATAAGTCAGTAGCTCTCAACTCTCGTAGAAAGACACTTGTCATTATCAGGTTTGCAGACGTAAGAATATTTCTGAGGATAATGGCCTCCCCTTTTTTTTTTTCCTACCTGTGCCGCTGAAAGGCTAATGGCTTTTTTTCGGGCGGCTGTCGCCCAGGTGGGTGCCCGCGCCGCATTACGTGCAGGTGGTCACTTAACTTTCTTACGGAAATATTTACGACAGCAGTTTCCGCTACAGTGACAGTCTCACATAAAAATATTTCACAGGTCAAGAATTAGCGTTGCAAATCTGTAGAAACAAAATCCTATAAATATAACAGTGTCCAAAAAATTTTCGCCAGCATTGTGATACATTCACTCATATACACACATTTCATAACTCTTAAAGCACGATTCTTGGTTTCCAACATACTTCTTATTCCTCATATACGGTAGCATCATCTTATTGATCATAAACATATCTCAACAGCATAGTACACATCGTCGTCATAATAATATCATAACATCTCAGTCAATTCTCAAAATCGTCGTAGCTTCCTCCAATAATTTCAAAACCTAAAAAAAATTCTCTGCTCATTTCAATAGTGTCATCTACCTCAAACGTACTTTAAAAATCATGATCTCATACCAAATACATCATTCAAAGCTCTCATAGTATCACAATGGGTCCGAAAAATATGAGCATTTCTCAAAGTACAGACAAAATACAATTTCATAAGTGTGAAGTTATCCAACTATGTAATTGCGTAAACATCTGTCACTGATGTAATAAAAAAAAGTTTATCTCTCAGTTACATGATCAGATAGCTGTGTAATTTGTGTGTTAGAGAAATATGGTACCGATGTGTAAAGTTGTATAAGCAAATACCATATTAGCTAGGGTTCCTTGTGGTACACAAAGTAAGCGTGTACCCCCCTGAGGATTAATGTAATTATACCCTCAGGTGTTACAGATTACAGCAATGGAATGAAATGTATCACGGAAAACTTTCTTTGTAATTCAAAAATCTTTAAAAATAAATGTTTTAAGTACACAATTAATCACTCAAATACGTGTACTGTAGCGCTAAATGTGCGTCTTGTTGCAACATAATCTGTGTGGAAGTGTCGTAGTTATCGTCCTCCGAAAGCTAAGTTCTGCAGAAGTCAATGTACTTACCTCATAATACACAAAAGTGAAATGCTTTGCATACAAATGTCTTAGTTATTACGCTTATTGCCGTGATGAGGAAAGTACTGTGCTGTAACGTATTGTTGTGCTACGGAAAAGGCGGTCTCATTGTAGCTATACCACAAAAGTTACTACTAAAACCTGTTTTACTTTCCAGAATAAAACAGAAAACTGTGCAGATATAAAACAGAAACACTGCAAAAGCAACATTGTAAATTGTCACTCATTAGTAGCGTCGTGATAAAATCGTGTAGCTGTCACATAAACTAACCACTGTGCCATCTGGTATCTCACTGAAAGTACTTTAAATCCAGAATATATTTTCAAGTAAACCAAAATGTTGCATTAAAATCTCATTGGCAGTTCTGGTAAATGTTCTAAGTATGTAAGCCTTATAGTCGTTCCATAATCGTGCAACTAACAAGCAAGAATGTACACACACAATAACACTGTGACGTCTGTTCACTATAACAATGCATTCGTCATTTCTGTTTCAATAAGTTCTCTTGGTTCTTGACTGGATATTTAACTTCAAACATTGTTGCATGTTAACAGATTCTAAGTCTGACAAAGCATACTAGAAATGTGAAAAGTTTTATACCAAAGACTAAGTTAAAAAGCAGATTATCTCTCAATAAATGGTTTTACATGTGAAATGTGGTGTAAACCTTTACTCTTCCTAGTATGCAGAGTTTCAACTTCAACGCAATTATCATGTGGTATACGTCGGATTCTGTATGTTCCATTGTAAACTAGAAAGAATTTGTGACTCAAGTGTTTCTTCTTATGTGACAATGAGCTTTAATGAGAACTTTCTGACCAATATATAATTTCTTTGCATTTGCTTTACCGTGTAGTTCTCTCCTTTTGTCTGCTGCAGATTTTATATTTTTAAGAGCCAAATCAATTATGTCTTTGTGTCGAAGTTTACGTGTATTCGGGAAAGGTACAAGCTCTCTGATTCTGTTCGGTGGTTCTTCATTCTTCAGTACAAGAGTAGGTGGTAAAGCAGTGGAATCATGAGGCATTTCATTCAGCACGTTTTGAAATAAGTGTAAATATCTGTCCCAATGCTGATGCTTTCTGTGACAATAAAGTCTGCAAAGCTTATTGATTTCTTTCATAATCCGTTCGGAGGGGTTACAATGTGGTGAGTACAATGAAATAAAAACAGGTTTGATTTTATGGTTGCGAAGCATGCGTGACCAAACAGCAGATCTGAATTGCGGTCCGTTATCTGAAATGACTTTACTAACGTGTCCAACTTCACGTACGAAATTTTTATCAAAGGCGTTGGATACAGACCGTCCAGTGGCTTTACGTAACGGAGTGAAAGAAACAAATTTTGAAGTAAGTTCAACAGCGACTAGAACGTACGAAAATCCATTGGATGTTCTGACAAGCGGTCCCAAGAGATCAACAGCAGCAAATTCTTTTAATTTAGAAGGAATGATAGGAAACAACGGAGCACGATGTGAGACAGTAGATGGTTTCGCCTTTTGACAAAGTTTACAAATAGACAAGACTCTTCGAATTCTTTTTTCCATATTGTTAAAATAACAAGTCGTTCGAAGAATATGATAACATTTTCGTGAACCAAAATGTGCGGAGTTGAAATGAATGTACCAAATGAGCTTATTAACAAAATCGTCAGGAATGCAAAGTACCCATAGCTTGTCATCAACAGTGCAGCGTTTGAACAGTATGTTGTTTCTAACCAGATAATAATGCCGAATCTGTGTGTGTGTCTTTTCATGCCATTTGCTCTTGATGTCTTTCCAAATCGGATCTTTATCTTGTTCATGAGCAATGTCCTTTAAAGATGTGGTGATGAAGTTTTCAAAGGCGACTTTCTGAATGTAAAGAATACTGAAATTTTTCTCGAGGTTGCCTTCTGTGGTACTTTTCTCAAGCCCAGCCGGTGCGCGTGACAGTGCGTCCGCAACAATGTTCTCCTTACCGGGAATGTAGACTATTGTGAAGCGGAATTCTTGCAGAAACAATGCCCAACGTTTTAACCTGTCATGATTTAATTTTGAAGACATAAGAAATTGTAATGCACGATGATCACTGTATACTTTTACGTGCTTACCAGAAAGAAAGAAACGGAATTTGTTAAATGCCCAAACGATAGCTAAAGCTTCTAATTCAGTAACGGAATAATTTTTTTCAGATTTTGTTAGCACTCGGCTAGCAAAAGCAATGGTTTTCTGAACAGTAGCGTCATTTTCTGTGGCTTCTTGAAATAAATGGGCACCAAGACCGACTTTAGAAGAATCCGTGCTAAGGCAGAAATCTTGTGACAGATCTGGATGAGCTAAGATTGGCGCGTGAAGTAACGCTTCTTTCAAAGAATTAAATTCCAACTGTGCTTGTTCGTCCCAGTTCCAAATAGTATTTTTTCCAGTGAGAGAACAAAGTTTTGGTGTAACAAGAATTTGCATATTCAGAAACGACGGTAAAAATTTACGAGACCTAGAAAACTGCGGACTTGTCTTTTTGTGGATGGAACTGGAATGGCTCTGATTGCTTCTAACTTTTCAAGATCCGGCTGAATGCCTTCAGAAGAAATAATATGTCCCAAAAACCTCACCTTTGACCTACCGAATTCAGACTTTTCCAAGTTAACTGTAATTCCAGATTCTGCAAAAATACGTAACAAACTGTTTAGGATGCGATTATGTAGTTCCCATGAAGCTTCTGCTATTAGAATATCGTCCACATATAAGGTGATGTGACGTTTTAAGAACTCAGGTAATATGGAATTTAGCCCGCGAATGAATGCTGCTGAAGAAATGTTCAAACCAAAGGGAAGTTTCCGAAACTGATAACAAACGCCGAAACAAAGGAAAGCTGTGTATTTTCTACATTCTGGATGAAGTTCGATCTGATAAAAGCTGGATCTGAGATCAATGGAAGACAACACTTTTACACCATTAAAATTTTGAAGAAGTTCTTCTAACGTTTGCGGCCTGTCTGTTTCATGAATAATGATCGTATTGATTTGTCTCGAATCTAAGACAAGCCTGATCGATCCATTTTTCTTCTCAACAACATGTACTGGATTGTTGTATGAGCTTACTGCAGGCTCAATGATGCCCTCGTCGAGCATAGATTGTATTTCTGTTCTAACACGGTCCCTATAATGTGCTGAAATTACATATGGTCTAACACAAAATTTAGTATGCTCACGAACACGAAATTGGTATTGAAATCCCTTGATTGTTCCTGTTTTATGAGTAAAAACTGAGGAATGTGCTTGTAAAATCTCAAAAAGGTCCTGCCTATCAGTGTCATTACAATTCTCAATTGTTTGAATTTTATTCTGAATTAACTTATTAGTGTCAAATGCGCCGTCGATATCATCCCTGTCAGTACTTGCAGAGTGATTGTTAGTGTCTAGTTCCGTAGAAAAGTCCGAACTGTTGTCTAACAGAAGGTAAAGCCGATTAATTTCCTCGTCATGGTTTGAGAGCCAATCTTCAAATTTCAAAGCTATTGACTTACCTTCTTTCTCTAAACTTATTTCAGCATCGTGAAACTTTAAGATTGCTTTGAATTCATTCAAAAAGTCTACTCCCAATATAGTTTCCGTCGACAATAATGGAACAAGAAGAAAGTTCGTAGAGAAGCTGTGGCTTTGACAAAAGAATTCTAAGTTGGTTTGTTGGCGTACATCTACACTTTTTCCAAAGATTGCACCTTGTAATTTAATCTTACGTAACGGAAGTGTGGGGCAATCGTTCGATTTGTTGCATTTGCTAAAGGCTGTTTCACTAATTACTGAGATGGGACTGCCAGAGTCAAGTACTGCCGTAAATTTTACGTCATTTACAGTAATGTGAATCACAGGATATGCAATGTTGTTAAGTTTTACGTCGTGTTCCTGGAGTAAGATGTCCCTAATGTCTTCCATTTTTACGTAATTACTAGCTACGGCTGCTGCGTCATCAGTTTCATAAGTACGTTTTGTTGCTGCCAGCGGTGTGAGTCATTGCCTATTGTCTCTTTGTTGGCGCGCGTCGTTATTGGGATTTGGAGACCTAACTTCTACAAATTCACTGTGACGAGAGGGCCCTGCTCTGTTTGAATCCCGTCAGTTCTGATGCAATTCAGGTCTGTCGTTACGATCATATCGTCTGTCGTCATGTCGGTAGATTCCATAGTTTCTTTCTTGTCGGTCACATGGTGGAGAATTTCTCCCTGAATCGTAACTGCGCGCTGGTCCGTTGCGTCTAAAGTTATTCTGTCTCCCTTGATAGTATTTATTTTGGTTCCCATACTGTCTGTTTCTCTTATTGTCTCTGTGATAGTCATTACCACGGAGAGGTGATCTTTCCCTGTAGTTATTACTACTCTGCCAACGGTTGTCATACGGGTGGTGTCTGTTTTGGTCGCGATTTGTGTTGTGAGAATAGCCTTGTCGTGTCAAGTTATTACTTCTTTCATCGCGGAATTGCGACGGATGTGACCTGTAATTGTTGTGTTCCTGGTTTCGAGTTCCGCGATTGTCAGTGTCAATTTCTAATTCTTGTAAGAGTCCCTGAAATGCTTCAATGTCGTCTTTGCAACGTCCTGCCAAAATAATATGTCGTAAATGTTCAGGCAGTTTGATTAAGCAAATGCGGATGAGTTCTGAGGGGCTGTATGGGTTTGAAAGATACTGATTCTTATGCAACATGTCTTCAAAATATTTCATAAGACTGGAAAATTCAGATTGTTCGAAACGTTTCATCATTATGATGCTATGTTTTACTCGGTCTTGTGTGGCTTGAGACCAATATGCTGAGAGGAAGGCATGGTAAAACTCTCCTTCACTGTGGCAATCGTGAATGACCGATCGCATTCTTACAGCTGGTTCATTCTCTAAGTAGCCACACATAAATTCTAATCTGTGCTCTAATGACCAGCTGGGAGGAAAACAATGAGAGAATTGATGGAGCCACGCTTGTGGATGAATGTCGTTGCCAGAATTCTTAAATGTTTTGAATTTACGTGTAGTAATGAACAGCTTATAGTCTAAATCATCGTGTCGGCGAGTAGCATATCGGTCATTGTTACGTCGTGTCGGCGCTTCCATTTCAAAATTCGGTGCACCTTGCCAATTTCTTTTATAACTTCCGAAATGCGCTGTGTTATTATTTTGTGGCTGTTCCGTATTTCTATGTCCCTCTTCCCGTATTGGAGCGCGAGTGTCCTCTGAAATACGTAATTCTTGTATTACCTGTGTCAGCTGATCTTGTACTTCCCGGATTTCTCTTTGGTGTTGCGTATTAATTTGATTCAGATTTTGTTTCAGTTTCCTAATTTGTTTGCACTCTTCTGTGTCATTAATGACTACCGGTTTTGTGTCATTCAGATTATCATCTACCTTCGTAGATAAATTAGTGAACTGATCCGAAAGTTCGGCTACTTTCTCCGATAGTGTACTTATTTCCTCAGTGTGTTTTTCTGAACCAAGTTTCAGAGTATCTACTGTGTCCTTTAAGTTTTCCTGAGTTTTTGCAAGTTGCGTAACCGAATCGGTAGATGCAACTGAGTCAAATTTAGCTTGCAAGGTCGCATGATTTTCATGAACAATAATTTGCAGTTCTTTTATGGCTGCTTCGTGATTCTGTAATGCATTTTCATGCCGCGAAAAAATAGGTTGAAAATGCTCACAAATTTGTGTTTTTACGTCGTTACAGACTTTTTGACATTTCGATTCAATGTTATGTAACTCAGTAGTTAAATCTCCACGTGTTTGTTCAAGCGTATGTTCCACTGAGTCTAACTTTTGAAGCTTTTCTTCCATTGCGTCTAACTTTTGAAGATTTTGTTCCATTGTGTCTAACTGTTGCTGTGTTTGTCTCTGGTGTTGTTCCATTGTGTCTAACTTTTGAAGCTTTTGTCCCATTTGTCTCTGATTTTGTTCCATTTGTTGCATTAATTGTAATACCAATGCACTGGTGTCTGAAACATGTTCCTCATTGCTTTTCGGCAGTGAATTTGCACCAGCAACATTCACATTTTGACAAGCGGAAAATGTGTTTTGACTCATTTGAGAAAACGGTGAGAACCCAAAACCTGAGTCTACAGTATTTGCAAAATTGTGTCCCGTCATTCCCGATTCCTGAGGCGAGCTGTTGCCGACCGATCGCTCGATAATGCGTCCCTCTTCACTAATTGTTTCACTGTCCACGCCATTGTTTGCCGCCCGCTCCATTTCCCTATGCACAGTTACCAAATTACTACTTTGAATGTCTGTTAATTCATTACTCTGCGGCACTAACACACTGCTTTCGTCTTCACTGTCATTTCTCAGTTTACTTTGGAGCCTAGTATTACGTTTTTCACACGCCATTATTGTCACAATATTTCACACGACAACACAGAAAAGCACAATTTGAAGAGCAAAAATAAGAGAACACATTAACATAACACTGAAAAAATATCTAGTTAATTGCACGCGCTGCTGAGAAATACTTGGTGTAAAACTGCATGCATGCTACAACTGTTTTACTGTACCACAATGAAAGACTGCAACTACAAAGGAGATTCTCTCTACAATTACGCGCTAGCAATAAACAAAGGCTACACTAATTACACAAACTACAAGAAAAAAAATCAGAAGACTCCAGTGAGGTATCCTAGGCCAAGGGTCGACATATGAAACGTCCCCTTTGAACAATTATACATGACTGTGCTTAAACTGACACACAATATTTTGTTAGCGCAACGCAATCTGACTTTCAAAATTCCCTACAAAAGAATGGCCCTGACTAACATTAAACAATACCTTTCACAAATCACTTACCTCACAAAAATCTTCGCTGCTCAAGCTACTGCAATACAGCGAGCGCCACTACTGCCAGCTAAATAAAAGATTCAAACTATGGAAGGCACTAACTACTGATAGGGATAGTTAGCAAATGAAAGATATTAATAGAGAACAAACAATGTATTTACCTTGATATCATCATATATAAATATAGCAGTTCATGACAAATTTCAAAACTCCGCCATCTCTCTCCCCACATCCACCACTGCTGGCGGCTCAATCCACCACTGCTGGCGGCTCACCTCCAACTGTGCAACGCTACGCGCTGTTCACATCCAGCTGCCGCTGCCCAACACTACAATGGCGAGTATTACAACAATGCAAAGCAGCCACAGACTGCACACAGCACAGCCAGTGATTTTCATACAGAGGTGGCGTTACCAATAAAAAACCTAAACAGCCTACTTACAACTAACGCCACTCTTAATGGCTCTGAGCACTATGCGACTTAACTTCTGAGGTCATCAGTCGCCTAGAACTTAGAACTAATTAAACCTAAGGACATCACACACATCCATGCCCGAGGCAGGATTCGAACCTGCGACCGTAGCGGTCATGCGGTTCCAGACTGAAGCGCCTTTAACCGCACGGCCACACCGGCCGGCTAACGCCACTCTTATGCTGCTGGTGCGAAATCTGAATAGACATCATCTATCAGATGAAGAAACACACTTACCAACTTTCGTTTATACTGCACAACTCCTTCTTGGTGTTTCGGTTTTGCTCCGTCAGCATATTTGGTTGTTCTTCTGTTCTATCAGTCAGGCAGCAGTAGCTGAGCGAGACAGGCGCAGCAACAAGAAAGTAACCGCTTTTGGGACATTTACGAGTTCCTAACCAGGAGCGAATTTTATTATATCATCTGTGTGCTTTAATAGTTTAGTTTCTTGAGTTTCTGTTTGTAAATTTAACATCTAATAGCCACAGTTCTCGCGTTTTTGTTTGTGTCGGAAAGTAAACCGATTTTGTGACATATTACAAGTTCCTAATCAGGGGGCAAATTATTTAGTTTCACCTGATTGCTTCGGTAGTTAGGATTTTGAAAATCTGCATATTACTAGACACAGTTCGTGCGTTTTCGGCAGGGCCTACAGTAGACTTGCGCAGCACGTGCCGATAATCCGTTTGTGTGCATAGTCTAGTTTTCCACAGTCTGTAGTATGGACAGGGACTGCAATTGTTGTGTGCGGATACGAACCGAGTTGGTGACACTTTGCTCTCAGCCTCAGGCTGTGATGGCTTCGGTTACACTGCTTGAGGCTGCAGTGGATGGGCACCACTGTTGTGGGCCTGCCGTGGGGATCCAACGGACTTCCAGCACGTCAGACTCGACCGATCGGTGTTCACCGGTGGCCAACCCAGTTACTGCTCGCACTGAGGCTGACCCCTGACCTGTGGTCGAGGGGGAGGTCGCCCTGGGGCGAAGCAGGCGGCGAAAGATTTCCCAGACGGCCGCACCTAAGGCCTCCCCGGTTTGTCAGACAAACAGGTTCCAGGTGCTGTCTGTGGCTGACACTGTCGCTGAGCCAGATGCTGTCGCCTGTCCTGTTTCAGAGGAAACCACTCAGCCTGCAAGATCCGGGAAATCACAGAGGGTGGGATTATTGGTAGTTGGGAGCTCCAACATTAGGCGCGTTATGGGGACCCTTAGGGACTTGGCTGAAAAGAAGGGGAAGAAAGCCAATGTGCACTCCAGGTGCATACCAGGTAGAGTCATTCCAGATGTGGAAAGGGACCTCCCGGATGCCATGAAGAGCACAGGGTGCAGCCAGCTGCAGGTGGTTGCTCACGTCGGTACCAATGATGTGTGTCACTTTGGATCAGAAGAGATTCTGTGCTTTCTAGCGGCTAACAGAAGTGCTGAAGACTGCCAGTCTTGCTTGCAAGATGAAAGCAGAGCTGACCATTTGCAGCATAGTCGACAGGACCGACTGCGGACTTCTGGTACAGAGCCGAGTGGATGGTCTGAATCAGAGGCTCAGGCGGTTCTGCGACCGAGTAGGCTGCAGATTCCTCGACAAAATGTGGTTGGGTTTCGGGTTCTGCTGAATAGGTCAGGTGTCCACTACAGGCAGCAGGCGGCTACACGGGTAGCAGGGGCTGTGTGGCGTGGACCGGGCGGTTTTTTAGGTTAGAGGGTCTTCAGTCACAAAGAGTGCAGGCTGAACACAGGAAGAACGTAGATACAGGAACCATTGGTACAACAATTGTAAATTGTAGTACCTGTGTTGGGAGAGTACCAGAGCTCCAAGCGATAGCAGAAAGCACTGATGCTCAAATAGTTATAGGCACTGAAAGCTGGCTAAAGCCGGATATAAGCTCAGCCGAAATTTTTGCGAAGAACCTAACGGTGTTCCAAAAGCATAGGCTAAAACATGGTTAGCGGTGGTGTGTTTGTTGCTGTTAGAAGTAGTTGTCGCGAAATTGAAGTAGATACTTTCTGTGAGTTAGTATGGGCAGAGGCCATTGTTGGAAACAGGAATAAAATAATAATTGGATCCTTTTACCGACCTCCCAATTCAGATGATACAGCTGCTGAAAGGTTCAAAGAAAACTTGAGTTTGATTTCAAACACGTACCTGACTCATACGATAATAGCTGGTGGCGACTTTAATATACCCTCGACATGTTGGCGAAAATACATGTTTAATTCCAGAGGTACGCATAAAATATCATCCGAAATTGTGCTAAACGTATTCTCTGAAAATTATTTCGAGCAGTTAGTTCATCCGAAATTGTGCTAAACGCATTCTCTGAAAATTATTTCCAGCAGTTATTTCATTAGCCCTTGCCAAAAATAAACGTTTGTGAAAACACACCTGACCTCTTAGCAATAAATAATCCTGAGTTAATAACGTGCATCAAAACTGATTCAGGGATTAGTGAACACAGGGTTGTCGTAGCGAGACTGAATATTGTAATCCCAAAATTCTCGAAAAATAAGCGAAAAATATACCTATTCAAAAAAGCAGATAAAAATTCACTTGACGCCTTCCTGAGAGACAATCTCCACTCATTCCAAATTAATAATACAAATGTATACCGGATGTGGCTTAAATTCAAAGAAATAGTACATACAGCAATTGAGAGATTTATATCAAATAAATTGGTACACAAAACGGGTTTGAACACTGTTGCAGAAACAACGAAAGAGACATGCCAAATTTAAAAAGGCACAAAATCCCCAAGATTGGCGATCTTTTACAGAAGCTCGAAATTTAGCGCGGACGTCAATGTGAGATGCTTAGAACAGTTTCCACAACGAAACTTTGTCTCGAAATCTGGCAGAAAATCCAAAGAGATTCTGGTCGCATGTGAAGTATGTTAGCGGCAAGAAACAATCATTGGCTTCTCTGCGCGATAGCAATGGAGGTAATATCGAAGACAGTGCGCCAGAGCAGAGCTACTAAACACAGCCTTCCGAAATGCCTTCACAAAAGAAGATGAAGTAAATATTCCAGAATTCGAATCGAGGACAACTGCCAACAATAGTAACGTAGCAGTAAATATCCTCGGAGCAGTGAAGCAACTTAAATCACTTAATAAAAGCAAGTCTTCTGGTCCAGTCTGTATACCAGATAGGTTCCTTTCGGAGTATGCTGATGCATTAGCTCCATGCTCAACAATCATATACAACCGTTCGCTCGGCGATAGATCTATACCCAAAGAATGGAAAGTTGCACAGGTCACACCAATATTAAAGAAAGGTAAGAGGTGTGTTCCACTAAATTACAGGTCCCTCTCGTTAACATCGAAATGCAGCAGGATTTTGGAATATATTTTGTGTACGAACATTATGAAATGCCTCGGAGGAAACGGTCTATTGACACAAAGTCAACATGGCTCTAGAAAACATCGTTCCTGTGAAACACAACTAGCTCTTTATTCAGATGAAGTGTTGAGTGATATTGACAAGGGTTTTCAGATCGATTCCGTATTTCTGGATTTCAGGAAGGCTTTTGACACTGTACCACACAAGCGACTCGTAGTGAAATTGCGTGCTTATGGAATATCGCCTCAGTTATGTGACTGGATCCGTGATTGCCTGCCACAGAGGTCACAGTTCGAAGTAATTGACGGAACGCCATCGAGTAAAACAGAAGTGATTTCTGGCGTTCCTCATGGCAGTGTTATAGGCCCTTTGCTGTTCCTTATCTATGTAAACGATTTGGGAGTCAAACTGAGCAGCCGTCTTCGGTTGCTTGCAGATGAGACTGTCGTTTATCGACTAATAAAGTCATCAGAAGATCAAAACAAACTGCAAAACGATTTCGAAAATACACTCCTGGAAATTGAAATAAGAACACCGTGAATTCATTGTCCCAGGAAGGGGAAACTTTATTGACACATTCCTGGGGTCAGATACATCACATGATCACACTGACAGAACCACAGGCACATAGACACAGGCAACAGAGCATGCACAATGTCGGCACTAGTGCAGTGTATATCCACCTTTCGCAGCAATGCAGGCTGCTATTCTCCCATGGAGACGATCGTAGAGATGCTGGATGTAGTCCTGTGGAACGGCTTGCCATGCCATTTCCACCTGGCGCCTCAGTTGGACCAGCGTTCGTGCTGGACGTGCAGACCGCGTGAGACAACGCTTCATCCAGTCCCAAACATGCTCAATGGGGGACAGATCCGGAGATCTTGCTGGCCAGGGTAGTTGACTTATACCTTCTAGAGCACGTTGGGTGGCACGGGATACATGCGGACGTGCATTGTCCTGTTGGAACAGCAAGTTCCCTTGCCGGTCTAGGAATGGTAGAACGATGGGTTCGATGACGGTTTGGATGTACCGTGCACTATTCAGTGTCCCCTCGACGATCACCAGTGGTGTACGGCCAGTGTAGGGGATCGCTCCCCACACCATGATGCCGAGTGTTGGCCCTGTGTGCCTCGGTCGTATGCAGTCCTGATTGTGGCGCTCACCTGCACGGCGCCAAACACGCATACGACCATCATTGGCACCAAGGCAGAAGCGACTCTCATCGCTGAAGACGACACGTCTCCATTCGTCCCTCCATTCACGCCTGTCGCGACACCACTGGAGGCGGGCTGCACGATGTTGGGGCGTGAGCGGAAGACGGCCTAACGGTGTGCGGGACCGTAGCCCAGCTTCATGGAGACGGTTGCGAATGGTCCTCGCCGATACCCCAGGAGCAACACTGTCCCTAATTTGCTGGGAAGTGGCGGTGCGGTCCCCTACGGCACTGTGTAGGATCCTACGGTCTTGGCGTGCATCCGTGCGTCGCTGCGGTCCGGTCCCAGGTCGACGGGCACGTGCACCTTCCGCCGACCACTGGCGACAACATCGATGTACTGTGGAGACCTCACGCCCCACGTGTTGAGCAATTCGGCGGTACGTCCACCCGGCCTCCCGCATTCCCACTATACGCCCTCACTCAAAGTCCGTCAACTGCACATACGGTTCACGTCCACGCTGTCGCGGCATGCTACCAGTGTTAAAGACTGCGATGGAGCTCCGTATGCCACGCCAAACTGGCTGACACTGACGGCGGCGGTGCACAAATGCTGCGCAGCTAGCGCGATTCGACGGCCAACACCGCGGTTCCTGGTGTGTCCACTGTGCCGTGTGTGTGATCATTGCTTGTACAGCCCTCTCGCAGTGTCCGGAGCAAGTATGGTGGGTCTGACACACCGGTGTCAATGTGTTCTTTTTTCCATTTCCAGGAGTGTATATCTGAATGGTATGAAAAGTGGCAGTTGACCGTAAATAATGGAAAGTGTGAGGTCATCCACATGAGTGCTAAAAGGAACTCGTTTAACTTCGGTTACACGATAAATCAGTCTAATCACAAAGCCATAAATTCAACTACATACCTAGTAATTACAATTACGAACAACTTGAATTGGAAGGAGCACATAGAAAATATTGTGGGGAAGGCTAACCAAAGGCTGCGTTTTATTGGCAGGACACTTGGAAAATGTAACAGACCTACTAAGTAGACTGCCTACCCTACGCTTGTCCGTCCTCTTTTAGAATACAGCTGCGCGGTGTGGGATCCTTACCAGATAGGACTGACGGAGTTCATCGAAGAAGTTCAAAGAAGGGCAGCACGTTTTGTGTTATCGCGAAATATGGGAGAGAGCGTTACAGAAATGATACAGGATTTGGACTGGACATTATTAAAAGAAAGGCGTTTTATGTTGCGGCGGAACCTTCTCAGAAAATTCCAGTCACCAAGTTTCTCCTCCGCATGCAAAAATATTTTGTTGACACAGACCTACATAGGGAGGAACGATCACAAAGATAAAATAAGGGAAATCAGATTTCTTACGGAAAGATATAGGTGTTCATTCTTTCCGCGCGCTGTGCGAGATTTGTATAATAGAGAATTGAGAAGGTGGTTCGATGAACCCTATGGCAGGCACTTAAATGTGATATGCAGAGTATCAATGTAGATGTAGATATCAATTTTCCTTTGTGACTGGACTATTTCTGCTCATAATTCAGTACTGTGTATTAGTGGCTGCCAAAATGAGAAAATCTGCATCCAATTTAAAATGTAGTAGTGAATGAACCTCTATCAAATTACACTTCATCTCTTTATTGTTTTGTAGACATCCCACCTGTTCCAGTGTCTTCGTACAACAATTTTCAGCAGAAAGAGCTGCTGTAAAAGAATATGTCTGTCGCTGTCACAGTCGTGGTGACAGTAGAGACTCTCTGGTGATATTATCTGCGAGAAGAAAAAGAAGCAGCTATTAGAGCAAGATAAGGTTTAAAAGGAAGTAAGTACAAGAAAAGTCAGCTTCTAGAATAATATGTTCTCTGGCTCTCATTTAGTGCCTATTTCTTTTTTAATTATTGAAAAAATTTAACCATTTTCTCTTTATTTTCTTAATACCTTTCGAATCTATATTTATAACGCTTTTTTTGTTGTATGATTTCCTCATGATGTGGATCAGAAATTATTTTGTGCTGTGTTTCATTCGCATATTCTAGTGGTATGCGTTGGCGGCTTTCTGAGGTCAGCTTCGCGCAGTATATCCACCATTGCGTTATATTTGCCCTCCACCGTACGACTTATCTCACTTTATACGTGCATTGTAGCTCTAATTTTATTAACGTTTATGATCTGTTTCAGTTAATTGTGTAAATTGTATAATAGTAACAGATAGATGGCAAACAGTTGTCGGGCAGTAATAATGGTAGACATCACTAGATTTTGTAGTAGGTATAGTTTTTGTTACTATCGGAAGTAATTATGGTGAGGGAAGTAGTGTTGTATGTAATTGTGTGTACAGTATAATTAGTTACTGACGCATAGGAAAAAATGGTTGGTGATAGTAATAATTCTTACAAGAATAATGTAGAGTAATAAATGCTTTCGTGCTCGTTATTTAACGGCGATGTGTTTAGTTTTCACAAATTTCGACCGCTATAAATGTTCTGAGGACGTGGATTTATTTTACAGAGGTGAGCACTGCGATCCGAGAAACATAGTTTCCAAGCTACTGTTACTGTCCATTTAGACAGTATGGTCTGGTACACGTCAATGTGTTCTGTTATATTTGCTGATTGATCTGTTATCGAATGTCTATCAGGGGTTGCTGACGTGACGTACCTCCCTGGTATCCCTTATAAACTGGTATTTCACTTTTATATCAACATTCCCTGGCTTTGTGAGGATCCTATACGCTCCCACATTAGAGTATTTGCTATATTTGTGATTTTTGGATCTTATTGCGTGGCGTAACTACAGAGTACATCTTACTACTGTAGTAGCGATGGGGAGGTGGGTAGAGTATGTCGTTGTGTCGGGTTGCCGCGCTCGCTAATGTATTTTAATTCTACTTATTCACACCGTGTTCTAGCGGTCTTAAATTTTCGGTGATAAGTGATTAATGTCATTTTGTGGCATACGGAAAGCGGAGTTTAGCTAAATTTGTTTTGAAATGAGCTATAACTTCCATAACAAATTGTACAGTGCGCGATCCACCAGTAACCGTTATCAATTGAACATTTCATTGTACGTTTCCGAAAGGTTACCAGCAAAAAATATACATCACGAGATCTTTGAGGTGAAGAACAACGAGGCAAAATCGTTTAATACAGGCGCCACATCTTAATTTAGAGCAGGGGTCTCCAAACTACGACCCGCGAGGGCCGGGAAACCAGCCCGCATTAGCTGGCCGGACACCCCGGTACCCGGCCCGCCAAATATTTGAGGTGGCACCTACACTGCCAACAGTTGAGTTTCGAGGTCTATCGCGACCAATACACGGCGACATGGGCTCTGCTACTTGCTACAAGACGACATAACTAAACTTATTGTTGCGCCGCTTGAAATAACAATGCGTTGACATACTCTACCTCTGTTACGTCTTGCAGTAATAGTGTTGCTGACAATGATTTGGAGATTTCGTTAACTTTGCAGGACGCTTTCGTGAAGAATTTGCAGTGAGATACTTTTTGGCGGTGAAATTCGCCAGAATAAAATACGCCAGAATTTCGGTCAGGTACGTCCAGCAATCAAAATTATGTAATTAAATAAAAATCGTTGTTCGTTTCAATACTAGCTGTTCCCACAACCTTAGATTTTTGCGATTTCATCTTTCCCTTAGCCTTTCATTACGGTGATCATGGAGTGCTAGGGTGCTTTAATCCCACTAGGTAGATCTTGGCCCTTATGACTTCGTGGGGGAGTCAATGTGGCCCGCGGACTAAAAAGTTTGGAGACCCCTGATTTAGAGTTTTACGTCCAAGGATTGCGAATGGTGGAGAAAAGATCGCAATTTGTGTACAGCAAATACATGTTGGTGACTACACGACGAGAAAGGACGTCGTATCCTGCAACAATCTTTGTTCCTGAACCCCGATTGCCTGAACTTGAAATTGTTAGCGGCGCCTCGATTTTTCAAGCAATGTTAGACAGGAAAAGGTATAGACAGTGTGCTATTGTTTTGAATATAAACTGCCTGTGCAGTTTACGTATTTGAATAATGGTCAAAATAAAAGTGAGAATTGTGACCTAATTAAGAGGAGAGCAGAACGATCAGGATTGTTTTGAGACCGATGTTACTAATGAACTGGAACTAATTAACAGAACTCAAATTCTGTAAGCAATCGAAAGTTCGAATTTGAATCGCCAGTCGTGGGTTGGATACTACTGATTTTGGTTATGCACTGAGGGACAGTTGGGCAATGCAATTTGTACAAAAACTGATGCGCAGATTTTAAAGCAAATAATCAAAATTAGAATAAAAAATTAGACGATACTAAGTAAGAATTGAAGACATATATGAACAAAATTAGACAATCATGAACACAAAATCATGTCAGATAATCGGCTGTTGAGTCAAGAATTGAAGCCAGATAATCAATAGTTGAATGTATATTCGATAAAAATGTTGGATCAAAAGTAACAGAGGTTCGTAGTGGCATGCAAGAGTTATTCAAGCACTGGAGAAACGAACTTATAAGAGTGACGAAATCGAATATTCTGATCACTTTCAGGACAGTAACCAACACGATGAATAGGAAGAATCCGAGGTGGTTGAAGGTCAGTCTCAAATAGTCTCACAGTAACAAGAATTTCATAAGTGTATTGAAACGAGTGCAGTAATTCATGATGCACATTTTGACATTCTAAGCTCACGTCACAAAAAGAATTCAGATGCCAAGTTGACTTCTGATGTACGACTACAGTGTTACGACCTTGACGAGCTGGATCCATTCGTCAACTCCAAACATTGCTGAAATGCTGACCCGTATCGAAGTTAGGTAGGAGGTAGTACTGATCTTTTAATTCAAGGAAGCCACAATGATAGATGTTACTCCGACGAAATAATCGACAAATTTGCTACCAACGGATAATTTAAAGATTAACGTTCACAAATTCTGAATGAAGGAGAAAAGATCGACATTTGTACACAGCAAATACTTATACGAGGGTCATTCCATAAGTCATGGTAAATATGGAATATCTTGCGACAATGTGGCAACAGGGGAATTCCACCATGCCATTGAACTGGTGAGGCGGTATGTATCTCAATGCCAATATAAAACTGAGTTCAAATACAGGACGTTACGGCAAAGGTTGAAATGAAAACACGTATTGGAACTCTGTGTAAATTTATTGTGCACGAATTCAAATGGAATAAAAATGAATCAAAATCAAGTACTGTCCTACGAAGCAATCGCGTCCACACAACATTGTCGACGATGGAGAAGGCGTCGAATGCCATTGGCATTGCCATCATTGTATGCCATCTGTCGCCGAAATGCCATGAGGATGTCCGCCCTGTTTTCAAAGTTCCTCCCACGCAATGGTTTTCTCAGTCGAGGAATGGGGTCGAAGTTGCATGGAATAAGGTCTGTTCAGTAGTGCGGGTGCGGGAGGATCCAAAATTGTATCGCAGCAAGCTCGCACTCAGCGTTTCAGGCGCTCGTACAGAGTCATCTTCGCATGCGGTCGCGATTTGTCGGTTGATTTCGGCACTATTTTCCGCGTACTTTCGAATATACTTACTGCGATTAAGGTGATACCACAATATACCATAGCTGCGATGACTTGTGGGGGTGCCCTTCGTATATGTATTTACTGAGTACAAATATCGATCGATTCTCCCCCATTCGGAATTCGTGAACGTAAAACTTTAAATTGTCCGTTGGTAGCTAATTTGTCGATTCTCAGGTCGGGGTAATATTTATTATTGTAGTTCCCTTTTATTAACAGATCAGTGCCTCTCGTGACGTGTAGTGGTCAATTCTGCATTGCATAGGGGTGTCCAGATAATTTGGATTAGCCAGTGTAATTACGACTGTCATGGAAATCAGACAGAGATGGCTGGTCATGGAGGCGAGTGAATGTGTTACAGATAGACAAAGGAAGATATTTGTTAGTTTCCAAGAGAGAAATAGACACAGTGACGTAATGGAAGGTGTGTAGACATAAGGAGAAAAAATAGAGAAGGAACGTGGAGGCAGCTAAAGATCATATTGCTTGGAAATATCGGAGGAAAACTTCATCCAACAGCAGATATCAAATGTCTCATGATGGCTACATACCTTCTACACTGAAAGTTCGGATAACACTGGCCAACCGGAAACCACAAGCAGTTAATCAGGGTTAATACGAGGTGCATTCAAGTTCTAAGGCCTCCGATTTTTTTTTCTACGGACTGGAAAGAGATAGAAACATGCGCATTGTTTTAAAATGAGGCCGCGGTCATTGTCAATATGTCCCAGAGATGGCAGCACCGTACGGCAGATGGAATTTTACCGCCAGCAGCGAGAATGAGAACTGTTTTAAATATTTAAAATGGCGACGTTTTCCTTACTTGAACAGCGTGCAATCATTCGTTTTCTGAATTTGCGTGGTGTGAAACCAATTGAAATTCATCGACAGTTGAAGGAGACATGTGGTGATGGAGTTATGGATGTGTCGAAAGTGCGATCGTGGGTGCGACAGTTTAATGAAGGCAGAACATATGTGACAACAAACCGAAACAACTTCCAGCTCGCACAAGCCGGTCTGACGACATGATCGAGAAAGTGGAGAGAATTGTTTTGGGGGATCGCCGAATGACTGTTGAACAGATCGCCTCCAGAGATGGCATTTCTGTGGGTTCTGCGCACACAATCCTGCATGACGACCTGAAAATGCGAAAAGTGTCATCCAGGTGGGTGCCACGAATGCTGACGGACGACCACATGGCTGCTCGTGTGGCATGTTGCCAAGCAATGTTGACGCGCAACGACAGCATGAATGGGATTTTCTTTCCGTCGGTTGTGACAATGGATGAGACGTGGATGCCATTTTTCAATCCAGAAACAAAGCGCCAGTCAGCTCAATGGAAGCACACAGATTCACCGCCACCAAAAAAATTTCGGGTAACCGCCAGTGCTGAAAAAATGATGGTGTCCATGTTCTGGGACAGCGAGGGCGTAATCCTTACCCATTGCGTTCCAAAGGGCACTACGGTAACAGGTGCATCCTACGAAAATGTTTTGAAGAACAAATTCCTTCCTGCACTGCAACAATAACGTCCGGGAAGGACTGCGCGTGTGCTGTTTCACCAAGACAACGCACCCGCACATCGAGCTAACGTTACGCAACAGTTTCTTCGTGATAACAACTTTAAAGTGATTCCTCATGCTCCCTACTCACCTGACCTGGCTCCTAGTGACTTTTGGCTTTTTCCAACAATGAAAGACACTCTCCGTGGCCGCACATTCACCAGCCGTGCTGCTATTGCCTCAGCGATTATCCAGTGGTCAAAACAGACTTCTAAAGAAGCCTTCGCCGCTGCCATGGAATCATGACGTTAGCGTTGTGAAAAATGTGTACGTCTGCAGGGCGATTACGTCGAGAAGTAACGCCAGTTTCATCGATTTCGGGTGAGTAGTTAATTAGAAAAAAGGAATCGGAGGCCTCAGAACTTGAAAGCACCTCGTAATGATGCTTCTGCCGAAGCCTTCACAACGGTGATGAGGTTAATTATTTGTTTCACTGTTACTGTTGTGTAACTAGCTGCCTCGTGCACTGATAGAAATGGAAAGTGTTACATCAGGAACACCTTGATGGAATGTTAAGAAGTTGATACTCCAGTATGCGTGTGCCTGTGCGGGTTGGTGTTTAAAGTCTCATACTCAGACGAGCCTGATTGTAATATTTTCGGTATACAGAAAATGGAATTCCTTCAGTTGTAAGATGTGAACATATGTTTGTTACTATGTACGAATATAATACTACATGTGTCGGATAAAAAGTAGTGACGGTACTGGACATATTGACAGTCGTTCACTGTATTACGTGCCCCCCATCTGAGACACCTCCCCACACACGGATGGAAGGCGTCGTCCATCTCTGTCGATGTCTTACAAGGTCCGCCGCATGGCATGGATGATGTCTCCTCGTCCGTGGTAGCGCGTGCCACGAAGAGGTTCCCTTACTGCAGTGAACAGGAAAGAATCACGCAGACTCAAATCGGGTGAATTCGGTGGATGATCTAGTACCTCTCACCCGCACGTCCGCAGGAACTCCTGTACAGGTTTCAATGTGTGGCATCGTACACATTCGTGAAGGATTGTGGGATGCAGTGCCAGAAGGTGCCGTCACTTCGATCTCAGTAAAGGACGAATGTGATAGTAGGCTGCAGTGACTCTCTGCTCCTGCGGTCAGAGGGTTAGTCCAGGAAGGGCAGACCATCACTGCCGCCTACTACGCAAGTTCTTGCGACTTTACCTTCATCCTGCATTGAGCAGTAAGCGACTTCACAGTCTAGCATTACCTCGCACCATCCTTCATGAATGCCGTGATGCCACACGGCGAAACACGTGCAGGAGGTTCTGCTTACCTGTGGGCGGGAGATACTGGAACATAGGCCATATTCACCCAATATGAGTCCGTGCGATTACGACCTCTTCAACAAAATGATGTCTTCGTGGCACTCGCTACCGCACAAGAGACGACATCGTCTGTGCCATAGGGCGGATCCTAGGGAAAGGTGAGCGAGATGCGGAGCCATTATACAGAGGGCATATAATATAGTGTCAATAAAATCCGTGTGAATTATAACAGTATTGGCAATACTTTTTATCCAGACCACAGGCATGTCTAACGTTATTGGAATTTATCATGTGCAAATAACAACAGTGCAGCTTACTGCCATCTTTCTGGCATTGATGGCCGGGTCGTTGGCATAACAGACTTGGGTGCATCATACCGACACATTGAACAGATCGTTGCCTGTAATGAAATGACTGCGGAACGAGTGGTGACGATATTGACTCAAGACAACAGAGTGGCAAGATTTGTTAGTGTGCGTCATCCCAGAAGGTATACACCATGAGAAGATCGTAGGATTTTGGACTGGAAGTGACGACAAGGCAGAAGACAAAAGCTGATACCCCGCCAGAGGTTACAATGAGAGTTATACCACGAACCATTGGGACCGGGAAGGTGAGTAGATATCTCGATTTACCAAGTATCGGTTGTTGCTGATACCATAGCACGGACAACGAATACTTGAGCCAGAGTAAGCTAGTACATTGAGGGATATTCTACGGTGTGCAATGATGACCCACGTTTCAGGTTGTCGCCGCCAGCCTCCCGGCTAAAGGTCACATGAACCAGCGATTCTTGAGACCAATACCTCTAGAAGTACTGGAATCATGGTGTGGAGAGATATTTTATATGAATGCAGGACTGATCTGATTATTGTTATGGGAGGCTGAATGCTCACCAGTATGTGGCATTAAAGGTAAATTCTATTGTCATACCCTTCATCACCAGGGAACAAAATGGCACATTACAGTAGGATAATGCAACCTAACACTTCAGCTCACACCCCAGACACCTTGAGGAATGCACAGATACTTGAATCGTCTGCCGAGTTCCGTAATTTGCCATCCATATAGCATAACTGAGATGTGGCGGGAAAGTGGATACTTTCATACCAGCCTCCAACGACTAACATGAACTGACATTGCATATGTTTCAATGTGTTGTATTTCAGGCTAAAATGTATAAAAAGAAATTAATTTATCACAGTCGATATGTGCTACCCGTATGTACAGTTAAAATCAATTTTCTTTTAGATATACTTGAAATTACGAAGTATCTGGCATACTTAAAATTCATTGTACAATGTAATTTTAATCATTAAATTTACTTCTGCATGCATTTACGAAATAATGATATAACTTAGCGAAGATTCTTCTTTTGTCAAGAAAGTTTGTAAGCTCTTTTGTTTTGTAAACACTTCGGAATGCGTTAGTACCGCAGAATGAGTTAGTAGTAGTGGCCATGCTTCTGATGGAATCGGACGTGTTTTTATGATTGGCAATAACAATGTAATTTGTCGTGGTATAGAAGTGGAAATTGTAAAGACGGTGTGATGCTGAAAAAAAAGTGACAAGAAAATAAAATTCAAGAGTAAGTAAGGCATCAGTTACCGTGTCAACTGGAACACACAAAGTTCAAAAAAATTCAGCTTCAAGAATCTACCCCTAGACGGACTGCAGCCAACAAAGAGAAAATGAAGATAAGTAAAAACTAGTTTTTTGGTATATATTACGCCTCCCGAAGCTTTCTACACTTTTGAAGAGACTGAAAAATTTAATGGTGATGTGTGGGAGGATAAAGATTACAAGTTGGAGCTAGACGCATAGAATATTCTATTTCGGAAATCGTTAGGGAATTTAATATTCCGAGAACCACGATGTTAAGAGAGTGTTGAGAAAAAGCACATTTCCAAATTTCAGGGATTACCTCTCATCACGGACAATGCAGTAGCAGACGGCCTTCACTTAACGACCGACAGCAGTGGCGTTTGCGTAGAGTTGTCAGTGCTAATAGACAAGCTACACTGCGTGAAATAACAGGAGAAATCAGTGTGGGACGTATGACAAGCGTAGCCGTTACGACAGTGCTGCAAAATTTGACGTCAACGGGCTATAGCAACAAATAACAGACGCGAGTTGCTAACGGCACGACATCGCCTGCAGTACCTGTCCTGAGCTCGTGACCGCATCGGTTGAATCCTAGACGACTGGAAAACGGTGGCCTGGTCAGACGAGTTCCAATTTCAGTTGGTAAGAGCGGATGGTAGAGATCGAGTCTGGCAAAGAGCCCACGGCACTGTGCAAGCTGGTAGCGGCTCCATAATGGTGTAGGCTGGAATGGACTGGAGCTCTGGTCCAAATGAACCGATCATTGACTGAAAATGGTTGCTTTCGGCTACTTGGATGACATTTTCAGCCATTCATGAACTTCAAGTTCCCAAACAACAATGGAATTTTTTTGGCTGATAGTGCCGGCCGAAGTGGCTGTGCGGTTCTAGGCGCTGCAGTCTGGAACCGCGTGACCACTACGGTCGCAGGTTCGAATCCTGCCTCGGACATGGATGTGTGTGGTGTCCTTAGGTTAGTTAGGTTTAAGTGGTTCTAAGTTATAGGGGACTAATGACCTCAGGAGTTGTGTCCCATAGTGCTCAGAGCCATTTGAACCATTTTTTTTTTTTTGATGACAATGCGCAATGTAACTGGGCCATAACTGTTCGCGATTGGTTTGAAGAACATTCCGGACAGTTCGAGCAAATGATTCGGCCACCAAGATCACCCGACATGAATCCCATCGACCATTTGTGGGACATATTCGAGAGTTCAGTTGTACATAAAACCCCGTACTGGCAGCACTTCCGCAATTATGGTCGGCTCTAGGGGCGGCATGGTTCAGTATTTCTGCAGGGGTCTTCCAACGAGTTTTCGAGTACATGTCACGTCGAGTTGCTGCACTACGCTGGGCAAAAGGGTTCCAACACGATATTAGAAGGTATCCCCTTTCGAGACCTCACTGTGTGATTCTAAGTCACAGTTCATACAAGAATGGATTCATGTCCAGGGGTGTTCACATCTCATGCTGACGATGATAGTGGATGTCAATTTCGAATGGAATGAAAGTTTAAACAGTCGTGCATGGAAGTAATATGTTCCAAATAGCCGCACTTGAAAAAATTTTACGGAGGTCATATCACCGAGTCTACAGATCACAGAGATAAAGAAGCAAGTGCTTTCGATAGCCCTTCGCCTAGCGATCATTTGTATACATGTCGGAAGAAGGGGAATACTATGGCTACCCTACACTACAGGGTCAAAATTTACTTATGACGGACTTCCTCCAGCCCAAGCAACTTGAGCGAATAATTGATTTATTTGCGAGGTCTAGCGTGCGCCTTGGGTGACTTATAAAAGCACCATTTGTTCGCAGCGGTTCCTGAGTAAACCCAAAAAACCATGATTGTGGGGATGGACACTTCTATTCAGCGCAAATCGCCAACCGAAATATTTACCAAGTGTTCCTAAGATGATATTCTCGGAGATCTTCGAAACTTTTTCGATATTATTATCCGTTACCGAGTTACACAGGCTCAAAATTACCCTGCTGACATAGAAACCAGCAGAAACCTTTTTTATCCGCTTTTGCATCGTGGGATGCAATTATCTAACTAACCGTAGCAGATCACTAAAATTTTAACTGTACGTTCTTCAGACATTTATCTGGAAAAAAACTTTTTTATCTCCTTTTGCGTTGTGGGCTGCAATTACCTAAATAACTAACCGTATCAGATCACTGAAAGTTTAACTGTACATTCTTCAGACATTTATCTAGTAATTAATTTACAGTTTTCGATAATCAGTATCCGCTATCAAGATACACCAGAAAAACCATTACTTTCGTGCACCAGAAGTACCAATTGTGGGGACACTTTTCTAATATCTGTTCATGGCAAATCGTCGAAAGTTTAATTATATGTTTCCAAAACAATGTTCTCACGGACCCTTGAAACATTTTCGATGTTATTATTCGTTACTGATATCCAGAGGTTCAAGCTGTCGTACTTACTCTCGTAAAATATGCAGGTAATATCCTTTGTGAAGCGTAAATGACGTTTTAACGACCTAGTGAATGCATTACAATGGTTCTCCTATTATCCGAAAGGGTTCTGATGTCATCAAACTATGTTTTTAAACGGCATTTTTTCACCAATAAAACTCCGTCTCCGCTTATAACCACGCCTACACAAATATGTCCAAAGTGGTACTGCAGTAACAAAAAAACTGGCTAAAAGTTCTTAATATGGCGGAAAAAGTTCTTAAAATGACTGCCAAAAATAATGTAAAACAGAGAGGACTGCAAGTTCGGTAAAATATTTCTAAAAACATTTTCACCAATTTTAAGGTACAAGTCATAAGCCGGGCGTTTTCAATGAATTGCGATCAATGAGAAAAGTACCAGAAAAAACGTAAATCAAAGGGATTCTTGTTAACCTTATATTGTTGTTGTTGTTTTTGTTGTTGTGGTCTTCAGTCCTGAGACTGGTTTGATGCAGCTCTCCATGCTGCTCTATCCTGTGCAAGCTTCTTCATCTCCCAGTACCTACTGCAACCTACATCCTTCTGAATCTGTTTAGTGTATTCATCTCTTGGTCTCCTTCGACGATTTTTACCCTCCACACTGCCCTCCAGTACTAAATTGGTGATTCTTTGACGCCTCAGAATATGTCATTCCAACCGATCCCTTCTTCTAGTTAAGTTTTGCCACAAACTCCTCTTCTCCCCAACTTTATTCAATACCTCCTCATTAGTTATGTGATCTACGCACCTAATCTTCTGCATTCTTCTGTAGCACCACATTTCGAAAGCTTCTATTCTTGTCTAAACTGTTTATCGCCCATGTTCCACTTCCATACATGGCTACACTCCATACAAATGCTTACAGAAACGACTTCCTGACACTTAAATCTATACTCAATGTTAACAAATTTCTCTTCTTCAGAAATTCTTTCCTTGCCATTGCCAGTCTAAATTTTATACACTCTCTACTTCGACCATCATCATTTATTTTGCTCCTCGAATAGCAAAACTCCTTTACTACTTTAAGTGTCTCTTTCCTAATCTAATTCCCTCAGCTTCACCCGACTTAATTCGACTACATTCCATTATCCCCGTTTTGCTTTTGTTGATGTTCATCTTATATCCTCCTTTCAAGACACTATCCATTCCGTTCAACTATTCTTACAAGTCCTTTGCTGTCCCTGACAGAATTACAATGTCATCTGCGAACCTCAAAGTTTTTATTTCTTCTCCATGGATTTTAATACCTACTCCGAATTTTTCTTTTGTTTCCTTCACTGCTTGCTCAATATACAGATTGAATAACATCGGGGAGAGGCTACAACCCTGTCTCAGTCCCTTCCCAACCACTGCTTCCCTTTCATGTCCCTCGACTCTTACAACTGCCATCTGGTTTCTGTACAAATTGTAAATAGCCTTTCGCTCCCTGTATTTTACCCCTGCCAGAATTTGAAAGAGAGTATATTCCAGTCAATATTGTCAAAAGCTTTCTCTAAGTGTACAAGTGCCAGAAACGTCGGCTTGCCTTTCCTATAATGCATACATTTTTGTTGTTAAAATGTGTCAAAATACGAGGTGTCGAAGTATATAACTACACTATCGAATCTTTACTGTCCTATAGAAATCGTTTTATGTAAGCAGCATACTGTGGTGTATCAGGCAAAGGTAGGAACAACCGGGAAAGTGCACCTATCGTAGCATAAAAAAGATGAATATATCACTCTTTTTTTCTTGACGGAAAGTGGGGAAGCCGCTACTTCAGTCTTCATTATGCTTTCCTCACCAAAAATTTTGGCATTCGAACATATTCGAGCTATGTTGTACTGAAAGAGAGTAGCACAGAGACATGACGGTGGTAGAGAGAAGAGACAGTGCCAGTGGGAGAAAGAGTGGCAGTGAAAGAGACAGAGAGACGGAGGAAAACAATAGCAGTGACAGCCGAAGAGGGAAGATATTGATGGTCAGTGAGAGAGAGTGGCAGTTAAAGAGAAAGGTGAATGGAGACAGAATCAGTGTGAACAAAACGGAGAGGAGATAGCGGTAATGAAAAAATGTACATGAGTGGAGCCATACGTCGGTTTGGGGGAGGGGGGGGGGGGGGGGAAGGAGTCTGGACCCTCTAAGACCGGCGAAATTCAACGATTAAGTATGGAAGAAGGTGCATTTTGGACCAAAATTTTAAACAAGGGGTACAGGGGAAAATATAAGATGGAGCACTAGAATTTTTGAGCTGCCACGGTGTGGTGGGGACAGTGGCAGTGGGAAAGAAAGACAAAAGGAGACACCCTAGCTGAGAGAGTTGACAGTGGCAGTGGTATACACTGCAAATCAATGCGAGAGAAAGGAGGCAGTGAGGACAGACATATGTACGTAATGGCAGTGCGAGGGAGATTCTGAATTCGAAGATGTAACTATAAACAAAGACTGGGTAAAGGGATGTGGAATGTTCTCACTTAAAAGAGAGCGAATACTTTCGCATGATAAATTTTTAGTGAAGAAGGCGGGAGGAGGCTTGAGGTGGTTGGTTGTTCACTTTCATGTCAGTCACTTTTTAAAAGAGGAACATATTCGCCTTTTTTTGTACTCGACAGTAGAATTTTTCCTTTGGTCACCAAATACTTACTCGTACTACGCTGTGAAAATATCACTGTGGTGCGCCATAGGTAACACTTTCTATTGCCATCAGTGTAAATTTCTATCTAGATGTTGTCTTTTTGCATTGCAGTTATTGTGTCCTGTTGTTGAACCCAGCAGAAACTTGCCTTTATCGATAAGTTCTCCTGTATTCAGGCCCTTAATTTGACTTGTATTCTTAGGCAAATCAGTGTTTGATTTTGACATTTGTAAATTCGACAGATTATTGGCGTTCAAGCTACAATTAATTATTTTTAATCGTGTGAATACGCCGACATTCGTAGCAAACGTCACCGTCCGTGGTTTTACATTGTCACCTTGAATATGGTAACGACGTCTGTTACTACACAATTGCAGACAGCAGTCTCAGTCAATCAGTACCTCACCGTTCCTGCAGACAACGATGATAACAAAACGCCAGAGTTGTGCTAGCGCTATGGAAACAGTTGTAGACTGCGGGCGTCCTCTCTTACCGCGGAGAATGGCGAGGGACAAGTCAACGGTGAGAGCACGAGAGGCCGCTAACGACGTCAGATGACGCGCCGTGCTACGCGGGTAGCCTTACAAAAGGCGCCCTAATTGCGGGGCAGCCACGAGGCAGGCAGCGGTCGGGTGCGATTTAATTCAGACTCCACCCCCCACCCTTCTATTCATCCTTTCTCTCGTGTGTGACGATGGACAGCCCTCTCCTCGCGTAAAGGACATGTTGACGGGGTAAAGCGGAACACGTCCCAACCGCTGACCGTCATGAATTACTCCTCTGCGTTCTATGAGATTTCTTCATCGTGCCGGAACGGTTCAAATCACCCTGAAGAGCGGGAGAAGTTTAAGCAGCTGTTCACGGGTATACTCTCGTCGACTGTTCAAGCTTTCGCTTTGTCTTTAGAAATCGAATGAATAATGAAAATATCATAATTAAGAAATTATGCAGAGCAAACTCCGTTCAGCGATCACATTTTCTGACGTTGTTCAGTATTTTGATACGACGGATTTGTGGTCCCCGTATCTCGCTTCCGAATAATTGGATTTCGTTTGAGTTCTTACCCTAGTTTATCTTTGTATCTGCATTGTACCGAAACCATCTGCTAGAAATGTCAGTGGCATGTGCTGTCTTGACCAAACAAATTTCGGTCGTCGATTAATTCATCGCACGATATTTCGACAGGGCACCTGCCATCGAAAACCGACGACGACTTGCTGCGTTGCATAATGTACAACGCGCTGCGATAGTTCCAACCTTGGTCAAAATCGAGTTGACAGACGGACCACACTTCCAGGCGGCAGAGCCCTCACTGAAGTAACGGTGGAACTCAGCTGTCAGATGGTTCAAATGGCTCTGAGCACTGTGGGACTTGACTTCTGAGGTCATCAGTTCCCTAGAACTTAGAACTACTTAAACCTAACTAACCTAAGGACATCACATACATCCATGCCCGAGGCAGGATTCGAACCTGCGACCGTAGCAGTTGCGCGGTTCCAGACTGTAGCGCCTAGAACCGCTCGGCCACTTCGGCCGGCAGGAACTCAGCTGTCCTCTGCGTTACCGCTCGCCGCTGCCGTTGGTGTACTCTGACGTCTTCCAGTAGAACAAATGGTGGAGATATTGGAGTTCCATGCACTGTCCAATTGGTAGCCGTTATCATGGTTCAACAGCTTTCCTGCCAGGCGCATTTCCACTGATTCTTTAGTAATGGTGTCCCAAAAAGATATCGTTGCGGTCATAATTCTCTCATACTCTTTTGTGTGACCGGTGGAAATATACACTCCTGCAAATGGAAAAAAGAACACATTGACACCGGTGTGTCAGACCCACCATACTTGCTCCGGACACTGCGAGAGGGCTGTACAAGCAATGATCACACGCACGGCACAGCGGACACACCAGGAACCGCGGTGTTGGCCGTCGAATGGCGCTAGCTGCGCAGCATTTGTGCACCGCCGCCGTCAGTGTCAGCCAGTTTGCCGTGGCATACGGAGCTCCATCGCAGTCTTTAACACTGGTAGCATGCCGCGACAGCGTGGACGTGAACCGTATGTGCAGTAGACGGACTTTGAGCGAGGGCATACAGTGGGCATGCGGGAGGCCAGGTGGACGTACCGCCGAATTGCTCAACACGTGGGGCGTGAGGTCTCCACAGTACATCGATGTTGTCGCCAGTGGTCGGCGGAAGGTGCACGTGCCCGTCGACCTGGGACCGGACCGTAGCGACGCACGGATGCACGCCAAGACCGTAGGATCCTACGCAGTGCCGTAGGGGACCGCACCGCCACTTCCCAGCAAATTAGGGATACTGTTGCTCCTGGGGTATCGGCGAGGACCATTCGCTACCGTCTCCATGAAGCTGGGCTACGGTCCCGCACACCGTTAGGCCGTCTTCCGCTCACGCCCCAACATCGTGCAGCCCGCCTCCAGTGGTGTCGCGACAGGCGTGAATGGAGAGACGAATGGAGACGTGTCGTCTTCAGCGATGAGAGTCGCTTCTGGCTTGGTGCCAATGATGGTCGTATGCGTGTTTGGCGCCGTGCAAGTGAGCGCCACAATCAGGACTGCATACGACAGAGGCACACAGGGCCAACACCCGGCATCATGGTGTGGGGAGCGATCTCCTACACTGGCCGTACACCACTGGTGATCGTCGAGGGGACACTGAATAGTGCACGGTACATCCAAACCGTCATCGAACCCATCGATCTACCATTCCTAGACCGGCAAGGGAACTTGCTGTTCCAACAGGACAGTGCACGTCCGCATGTATCCCGTGCCACCCAACGTGCTCTAGAAGGTGTAAGTCAACTACCCTGGCCAGCAAGATCTCCGGATCTGTCCCCCATTGAGCATGTTTGGGACTGGATGAAGCGTCGTCTCACGTGGTCTGCACGTCCAGCACGAACGCTGGTCCAACTGAGGCGCCAGGTGGAAATGGCATGGCAAGCCGTTCCACAGGACTACATCCAGCATCTCTACGATCGTCTCCATGGTAGAATAGCAGCCTGCATTGCTGCGAAAGGTGGATATACACTGTACTAGTGCCGACATTGTGCATGCTCTGTTGCCTGTGTCTATGTGCCTGTGGTTCTGTCAGTGTGATCATGTGATGTATCTGACCCCAGGAGTGTGTCAATAAAGTTTCCCCTTCCTGGGACAATGAATTCACGGTGTTCTTATTTCAATTTCCAGGAGTGTAGTTGGGCAATAGCGCACTTGCTTGGTTGCAAAAGGCGAGTGCAATGTTAATGTTGAATTCCCCAGAAAGTTATCATACCTTCGTCTAACCAAGACGTCGAAGACAGATAGAAAACCATCTTTCTCTATCTCCATAAGTGACTCTACATATAAGAGGATTGATTCAACCCTACAGGATATGTGCAGTGGAAAACCTCTGCATACGCCCTGTAGGGTTGTAACCACTCCTCGTACAGGTAGAGTAACTTATGGAAATAGAGAAATGGTTTTATATCCATCTTGGAAGTCTTGGTTAGATGAAGGAATGGTGGCCCTCTGGAGCATTCAGTTTATCGTGAGCGCACTCCTACTGATTTGTATTTGCAAGCGTCAAGTCGTCATCACTCGTCGTAAACCATGAGGGTGCTTAAAACACTCGTACACAGAGCTAACAATGTACCCGATCTAGATAATTTGCCTAATGAATTCGCCCACCTAAAGACAGTTCTCGGAGAAAATAGATATTCCACTCAGCAGATTAACAGGCCACTATCAGTTAAAAACAAAGAATAAGGAAGCGAATAACGAGAAAACGTCGGCAAAATCTCTAGCTTTCCTTCATTATGTGGACAACATATGGTTTAAAATAAAAAGAACCCTCTGTAAATCTGAGGTAAAAGTGATTTTCCGTCCACAGTCTAAGACTGCAGATCTTTTGGAATCAGTGAAGGACGACTTGTTATTGCGGGAGGCCGAAATTTACAAAAAAAAAAAAAAAAAAAAAAAGGCTCTGAGCACTATGGGACTCAACTGCTGTGATCATCAGTTCCCTAGAACTTAGAACTACTTAAACATAACCAACCTAAGGACATCACACACATCCATGCCCGAGGCAGGATTCGAACCTGCGACCGTAGCGGTCGCACGGTTCCAGACTGTAGTGGAATTTACAAAATACCTTGTCAATGTGGTATGGGTTATTGAGGACAGTGCACACGCACTGTGAAAGAATGCTGCACTGAACATTAACTTTGCACCGGCCTTTTGGAACCAAGCAAGTCCACTATTGCAGAAATTAGATTCTGACCACACCAACATCTTTGTAGGACTTTATTATTAAAGAATCCGCGGAAATGCGCCTTGGAAAAAGCTGATAAACCGAGACAGACCTACCAGTTGGAGAGTGCATAGAAGCCCATCATTTTCACGACTCGTTCTAATCTATGACGACAGAGTGCACCAACTGCCTCTGACAGCGGTAATGTAAAGAATAACTGAGTTCCCTGGTTCCACCAGCGAGATCGCTGGCTCCCGGAAGTGTGGTCCGCGTGTCAGTCAACTTGATATTTGACGCATGTGCGGAATACTCGTACCGCGCTGTATAATGCGGAACGGAGCAAGTCTTCGTCTAGGTCATGATACAAAAGTCACTCTGTTCAACAACACATACACAAACATACAACACATACGCTCATCAAACACACACAGTATATTAATTTCTGCTTGAGACAACATCGTCAACGATGGATGATGTCCCGGAAATAAAGTAATATGGTTCCAGTCCTCCGGTTTTCGAGAGGATTCCCTTGGTTGTAAGGCGCACGCCGGAACTGGTAAGCCACTCCCATTTGTTCCCAATTGCAATCCACCATTTGCCCCACTATCAGCTTCTCTGATGACTGGCTGAAGAACACCGCTACTCTTCATGGGTGGTCTCGGACAGTCCACTCCACTCCTAGAAGTGGGGACGCAGCCGAGTGCGCAGTGGCGCAGAAGATCGACAGTGGAGTGCGCGTCGACCCAGCTCCCTCTGCTGTGCAGGAGTCGGTCGTCACCGATTGGTGGAGCTTGTCCCTCCCTCCACCGGCGCCATCGGCAGCTCCACGTACGACGACCAGGGCAAAGGCGGGAGGACCTTCGAGAGTGACAACCCCGGCGTCGTCAACGGCGATGGCAACCATTTTTGAGAAGCCGACGACACAACTACGTACGGCAGTCAGTGGCGCCTGTGACGACACTTCTCACCAACGCCACAAAAACAGCATTGACGAAGGAGCATGCAACAGCGCGGACGTGTAGACAACAGAGCCACTACCCACGGTTTCGTCGCTCCAAGCCTCTCCATGGCGGAGTACAACACTATGCTATCCCAACAACGACAGCAGAATGGACTTCACAGCAAAGGATAGGAGCGGCTCCGGCGCCATGCACCGAAGGGAACTATGCGGTTCCACGTCGAAACCATATTCTGGGCCAATCCCTAGTCCTTACAAGAGCAGCTGCAGGAGAAATTGTTCCTTGACTACAATCTCCGATCAGTCACGATGTAAGGAGTGGAGATAGACAAACAGTTCTCTGACGACGATATAACATGCTTCCGGGAAGAAGCTGACTATTTTAGTACTGTCCAGTATAAGAAGCACCACAGGAAGATGGCAGAGAAACTGCAGACGACGTGTTGATGAGTTAGAGATGGTAAACAGCTACCAAGCGATTGAGCCGCCAGAGGCTCCGCCCAGAGACGCCCAAGAAGCAGAAGGATCAGCAGCGACTGAAAGACAAGAAACAAAACACCTCAGACTACCTGATGTACCACCGGTGACCATTTACCATAAACAGGATTGCCTTTAACTGAATAAGACGCTCAGCTCGCTTCTAGACGGTTGTCTTAAAGTCGTATATTAGCGGTGCAGAATAAAATACCATTTCGATACATTCGCGACCAGCAACAAGCAATGTCCTTTTTCGACAACCACGACATCCATTTTCTCACTCAGCAATCTCCGGAGGATAAGGAGCTCAAAATAGTCATTAAACGACCTTGAGAACGTATTCCTGAGAAAGAAGTGTTCGAAGCCCTTCGAGAAAATGGCTGAAATGTCGCCGATGAACACCAGTACCACAAGAGAGACGAGAAAACAAAGACACTCGTCCCGCAATAGGTGTATTGCGTACCGCTACTGAAAGGAAAGGATAACCATAAGATCTACTAGATGAAGTATCTCGTCTACACGAGAGCGCGTGTGGAAACCTATTTCCCCAAGAACGGACAATTACAGTGCATAATATGCCGACAGTGGGAACACACGGCTTGTTACTGCCTGACATGGAGATATGTCCGTGTGGTGTCCATCATAAATCACTGGACTGCGAGGTCCCGAAAACAGAAAACCCTAAAAGCACCAATTGAGGAAAAGACCATGCCGCAACGTAACGCGGGCGCTAAACATGCCAAGCGTCCCTGAGGAAGTACAAAGTGAAGCCCGTTCTTCGGCCACTGCGACAGCAGACTTTTACTAAAAATACCAGGCAGGAGGAGCAACACCACAACGTACAGAGACAAGCCTCAACAGTGACCGAAATGGCGAAACCGCACCGGGCTGCACAAATGACAACACCAGCCCGGCTCGACTCGCGAGCGCAACAGCGTTCACGGACTTCGCCGACTTGGCGTCCCCACGCCTTCCGCGACCCTCCAGAGAACCAATGACGTCAGTCAAGAACCCCATCACACCAGCCATGACGGACATCATCTCACAACTGACCTCACTGGAACAACAATCGACCACCATTAACTGGTAGAGAATCTTATCAAAGCATTCGTATCGCTCTAGAATAGGCCACAGACGCCCCACAACGACCTTAAGATTTGCATATGGAACTCAAATTCTGTCAAATCGAGGAAAACAGAAACAAAAGCCTCCTGACGTGTCAGAGGATTGAAGTTGGGTTCATTTCGGTGTCGCGTGTAAAGATCGGCACTGTTCCGCAAACGGAACAGGCACGTGTACCGTACAGATCGGGTCGGTCAAAAAGGAAATGGGGCTGCCGTCCTAGTCAAAACCGAAATTCGTCGTCAAGAGGAACAACTGAGGCTACGACAGCTGGAAGGTACGGCAATCTTCATGACCATCGCCATAGGAAAAACCACGTGTGTTGCCGCATACTTCAGTCCAAGAAAGCCTTATTACCTAAAGATCCAAGCGACCTCTTCAACCTTTTAGACCGTTTCGATAGGGTACTACTGGGAGGCGACCTTAACAGCAAGGACACTGCTTGGAACACGAAAAAAAGAATCCAGAGGGTCAACAGTTATGGCCAAGAAGAGGGTATAACATTACTCTGACCAGTCCGAGAGACCCTTCGAGAGTGCCACCTTTTTTTGACCAGCAAGCAGAAGTCGTTGATACAGCAGTTTTTAAAAATTTCAGCGTCAGCCTACAGCTTTGGGTGATCAATGAATTTCTAATCAGATCACCAGCCGGTGATAGGAATACCGGAGGGGGCACGCATTCCAATGCCGCAAAACGTCCAGCCTACACAAGACGTCTCATCGAGGACTGCCATCGACCCAGCGGTACAGACGTTAAAGGCCAAAATCCAAACCGCGAAACGCTAGTCAAAAACACGAATTTTTTTAACCAGACCTCAACTTTGAGGCGTTTGCCCCATGTCTTCAAGCAATCAAAACACAACAGAATTATTTACAGAGACGGTGCATCCGCTTTAGGAATGAGGAAAGAAGACTGATTTATCAGTTGAACAAGTATTTCCATAAATGTGTCACTGGATGGCGTCAGGAAGAGTGGAAGACCGAGATGTCCGACTTCTTGCTTCGAACGCGGTATGAGTAGCAAGTTGTGAAGAACCCGTGTCATCAAGAACCACCAAAAAGTGCAGTACATGGTGGTCTGACATATGAACCACTGGCACAAGATGACGAACTCCTACTACGAAGAGCAGTTCTACATCTACATCTACATTTATACTCCGCAAGCCACCCAACGGTGTGTGGCGGAGGGCACTTTACGAGCCAGTGTCATTACCTCCTTTTCCTGTTCCAGTCGCGTATGGTTCGCGGGAAGAACGACTGTCTGAAAGCCTCCGTGCGCGCTCTAATCTCTCTAATTTTACATTCGTGATCTCCTCGGGAGGTATAAGTAGGGGGAAGCAATATATTCGATATCTCACCCAGAAACGCACCCTCTCGAAACCTGGCGAGCAATCTACACCGCGATGCAGAGCGCCTCTCTTGCAGAGTCTGCCACTTGAGTTTATTAAACATCTCCGTAACGCTATCACGGTTACCAAATAACCCTGTGACGAAACACGCCGCTCTTCTTTGGATCTTCTCTATCTCCTCCGTCAAACCGATCTGGTACGGATCCCACGCTGATGAGCAATACTCAAGTTTAGGTCCAACGAGTGTTTTGTAAGCCACCTCCTTTGTTGATGGACTACATTTTCTAAGCACTCTCCCAATGAATCTCAACCTGGTACCCGCCTTACCAACAATTAATTTTATATGATCATTCCACTTCAAATCGTTCCGCACGCATACTCCCAGATATTTTACAGAAGTAACTGCTACCAGTGTTTATTCCGCTATCATATAATCATACAATAAATGATCCTTCTTTCTATGTATTCGCAATACATTACATTTGTCTATGTTAAGGGACAGTTGCCACTCCCTGCACCAAGTGCCTATCCGCTGCAGATCTTCCTGCATTTCGCTACAATTTTCTAATGCTGCAACTTCTCTGTATACTACAGCATCATCCGCGAAAAGCCGCATGGAACTTCCGACACTATCTACTAGGTCATTTATATATATTGTGAAAAGCAGTGGTCCCATAACACACACCTGTGGCACGCCAGAGGTTACTATAACGTCTGTAGACGTCTCTCCATTGATAACAACATGCTGTGTTCTGTTTGCTAAAAACTCTTCAATCCAGCCACACAGCTGGTCTGATATTCCGTAGGCTCTTACTTTGTTTACCAGGCGACAGTGCGGAACTGTATCGAACGCCTTCCGGAAGTCAGGAAAAATAGCATATACCTGGGAGCCTGTATCTAATATTTTCTGGGTCTAATGAACAAATAAAGCGAGTTGGGTCTCACACGATCGCTGTTTCCGGAATCCATGTTGATTCCTACATAGTAGATTCTGGGTTTCCAACAACGACATGATACTCGAGCAAAAAACATGTTCTAAAATTCTACAACAGATCGACGTCAGAGATATAGGTCTATAGTTTTGCGCATCTGCTCGACGACCCTTCTTGAAAACTGGGACTACCTGTGCTCTTTTCCAATCGTTTGGAACCCTCCGTTCCTCTATAGACTTGCGGTACACGGCTGTTAGAAGGGGGGCAAGTTCTTTCACGTACTCTGTGTAGAATCGAATTGGTATCCCGTCAGGTCCAGTGGACTTTCCTCTATTGAGTGATTCCAGTTGCTTTTCTATTCCGTGGACACTTATTTCGATGTCAGCCATTTTTTCGTTTGTGCGAGGATTTAGAGAAGGAACTGCAGTGCGGTCTTCCTCTGTGAAACAGCTTTGGAAAAAGGTGTTTAGTATTTCAGCTTTACGCGTGTCATCCTCTGTTTCAATGCCATCATCATCCCGGAGTGTCTGGATATGCTGTTTCGAGCCACTTACTGATTTAACGTAAGACCAGAACTTCCTAGGATTTTCTGTCAAGTCGGTACATAGAATTTTACTTTCGAATTCACTGAACGCATAACGTGTGACGAGGGCCTCCCGTCGGGTAGACCGCTCGCCTGGTGCAAGTCTTTCGATATTACGCCACTTCGGCGACTTGCGCGTCGATGGGGATGAAATGATGACGATTAGGACAACACAACACCCAGTCCCTCATCGGAGAAAATCTCCGACTCAGCCGGAAATCGAACCCAGGCCCTTAGGATTAACAGTCTGTCGCGCTGACCACTCAGCTACAGGGCTGTAGTTTACCATTCAGTCGAAAATTAAACAACTTATCCGTAAAACGGCCAATAGCTCGCCGGGATACATCTTCTTCACCAATGAAGACTTGAAACATCTTCTCACGAAGCTATTGGCACTAATCACAAGAATTATCAACAGTTGTTTTACTATGGATACTTCCCAGAGGCGTGGAAACCAGGGAGGACCTCTTACTTAGCAACAATTACCGTTCAATCAGTCTTCTAACAATGCGGGGGAAGCCCCTTGAACAAGTTTTACTCAAGAGTATACATTTTGGCTGGGGACAACGTGATCCGATCGGAACAGTCCGGTTTCCAAAAAGTGAACTCTCCTCCAAACTTCTGCTCCATGCCGAAAGCATACATGAAACTTTAATAAAGGATAAAGCAGTATGCAACATTCATTATAATTTCCATTTGATGTAGAGAATCCACCAATCACATCTTTGCATGGCACCAATTGAGGAAAAGACCACGCGGCAACGAAGCGCGCGCGCGAAACGTGACAAGCGTTCCTGAGGAGGTACAAAGTGAAGCCCGCTCTTCGGTCACCACGACAGAAGGCTTTTACCAAAAGTACCAGGCAGGAGGAGCAACACCACAACGAACAGAGACAAGCCCCAATAGTGGCCGAAATGGCGAAACCGCACCAGGTTACACAAGTGACAACAACAGCCCTGAACTTTATGTATGTGATCTAGCGCTAAATTTATGTCTTGCTGACTACAGTTATTGTTGCCAACATCAAAATCGACCACCCTGTCACTGTTTCTTTGGTTACAAATTACCTGTATGAAATATAAATTGGATAGTTAGCAAAGGTTATTGAGAAAATCCCCAAGTTATGTCTCTGATATAAGTTTTATTAATTTAGGACTTTGGAAATTTTACTCTTAAGCCCTCAAGCATTCAATATTGCTCCGTTGTGCCTCGAGTTCTTTTTACCGATAGTGTTGACCGTCTGTTAACAGTGATGCACACCAATACGGACAGGTTTATTGGTGAAGAGTTGACCGATATGCAGCTCTCGTATGTGTACGCAGAATGTAATGCAAGAGCAGCACAACGACGTTATGCTCAAGTGTTCCCCCAGGGGCGGAAACCACATCACAGTACCATTGCATCTGAAAAATTTGCAACTCTTTTTTTGTAAACGTGTCCGTCCTTCTGTGCATCACTGTTAACGAGTAACTGACACTACCGATAAAACAAATCCGAGACACAACCGAACAGTACTGAATCCACCTTTGAGGGCGAAGAGTAGTTTACCCGTGTGTGGCTCGTGTTTCTGCCATGTCTTATTTAACATCCTGTTTTTGCCGTACTGCCGCCTCGTTATGTTAGTTTCAATTACAGGGCTATTACAAATGATTGAAGCGATTTCATAAATTCACTGTAGCTCCATTCATTGACATATGGTCACGACAAACTACAGATACGTAGAAAAACTCATAAAGTTTTGTTTGGCTGAAGCCGCACTTCAGGTTTCCGCCGCCAGAGCGCTTGAGAGCGCAGTGAGACAAAATGGCGACAGGAGCCGAGAAAGCGTATGTCGTGCTTGAAATGCACTCACATCAGTCAGTCATAACAGTGCAACGACACTTCAGGACGAAGTTCAACAAAGATCCACCAACTGCTAACTCCATTCGGCGATGGGATTCGCAGTTTAAAGCTTCTGGATGCCTCTGTAAGAGGAAATCAACGGGTCGGCCTGCAGTGAGCGAAGAAATGGTTGAACGCGTGCGGGCAAGTTTCACGCGTAGCCCGCGGAAGTCGACGAATAAAGCAAGCAGGGAGCTAAACGTACCACAGCCGACGGTTTGGAAAATCTTACGGAAAAGTCTAAAGCAGAAGCCTTACCGTTTACAATTGCTACAAGCCCTGACACCTGATGACGAACTCAAACGCTTTGAATTTTCGGCACGGTTGCAACAGCTCATGGAAGAGGATGTGTTCAGTGCGAAACTTGTTTTCAGTGATGAAGCAACATTTTTTCTTAATGGTGAAGTGAACAGACACAATGTGCGAATCTGGGCGGTAAAGAATCCTCACGCATTCGTGCAGCAAATTCGCAATTCACCAAAAGTTAACGTGTTTTGTGCAATCTCACGGTTTAAAGTTTACGGCCCATTTTTCTTCTGCGGGAAAAACGTTACAGGACACGTGTATCTGGACATGCTGGAAAATTGGCTCATGCCACAACTGGAGACCGACAGCGCCGACTTCATCTTTCAACAGGATGGTGCTCCACCGCACTTCCATCATGATGTTCGGCATTTCTTAAACAGGAGATTGGAAAACCGATGGATCGGTCGTGGTGGAGATCATGATCAGCAATTCATGTCATGGCCTCCACGCTCTCCTGACTTAACCCCATGCGATTTCTTTCTGTGGGGTTATGTGAAAGATTCAGTGTTCAAACCTCCTCTACCAAGAAACGTTCCAGAACTGCGAGCTCGCATCAACGATGCTTTCGAATTCATTGATGGGGACATGCTGCGCCGAGTGTGGGAGGAACTTGATTATCGGCTTGATGTCTGCCGAATCACTAAAGGGGCACATATCGAACATTTGTGAATGACTAAAAAAACTTTTTGAGTTTTTGTATGTGTGTGCAAAGCATTGTGAAAATATCTCAGACAATAAAGTTATTGTAGAGCTGTGAGATCGCTTCAATCATTTGTAATAACCCTGTACTTGTGTCACTGCAGTTGCTGCTTTGCCTGCCCGTCAGAGGCAGCAGCGGCGCTTCGATATAAGACCTGCCGTATCATCTTTGCTGGACTGCTATTACTTCCCGGTCGTCGTGTGTCGACTAGTTATTTGGAACGTTCCCACAGTTAGTTCGGACCTGGTAGTGTTTGCGTTGGCACGCGGCAGCAGTGAGGTCCGGGCTGCCATGACTCCCTCGGCGCTTGCCGACACACGTGATCGGACTGGGGGCGAGTTTGGTTGGTCGTCGGTCGGTCGTCTGCCGGACGACGTGTATTTGGCCGGCGATCGCTTACGGGTTGGCTGTGTGTGCCGACTCGTGATTCGTCACTGTTATTGTACAGTCGCGGCCGTTAGCATTGTCTAGTTCTTCGTGCAAGTGTTCGTGCAATGTGTGTAGATTGTGTGATTTTTGACTAACAAGTTATTTTAAATGTTGTCGGCGTACTGGCTCTCAGGAGTCGGTCGGTTGGCGTGGTGCAGCGAGGAATTCTCGGCGGGGCGTAGTTCCCATTGCTACGAGGTCCGTGGCTCACCGACCCTGGACACGAAAGTTGAGTTTTGATTTAACCTACCAGTAAATGAAAACTGTTCACAATGTGTCGTTTGGAGTTCGTTGTCGACTGTTGGGATATTCCCGCGAGCAATAAAGTGGTTTTCAAGTTGGAAAAGTCTAGCCACCCTCCAGTTGAGTTTCACTGTATTTGGTTATTTGAATTGAAGTGCACCAGCGGAATATTCTGACTTGTGGCCGTTAACATTCCGGTTACCTGCCCTGGCCGCTGACGAAGATTTCAGGCAGTGTAGTTTCCTCGTCGTGTTGTTGCTGTCCAGCATGGTGTGTAGTTTGACAGCTCCGTGTATGATTGGTTGTGGGCACCAGTATCTTCTACGTTGTTGAGCTGAGCTCCCTTTGTGCCCTGGTCGGGTAGGAAGTGCAAGTCATCTTGTCGGTGGGTCCCCTGACTGTCGGTCGGTTGGGTTGTCGTCGGATCGTGAAAGGTTGGCCCGATGCCTGTCTCACCTAAGCGACCGTTAGTGTTTCAATTACAGGCCGACCCTCGAACATCTGGGCGCCCTTGGGTGTACTGACTTATTTTTCAAATTTGTTCTTGTTGTTGGTGCTTGTATGGCTTCTAGCCGGTTTTGTGTTTTAAATCAGAGTTGTTTTACTCTTAAGGTCTTCAGCCTGGTTTAAAGTACTGTTACACATCAGATCTTCGGCATTTTAAAATTTTTTTGAATTTTTAACCCTTCGGCCTTTAGCCGGCTTGAGTTGCAGTTGTTTGTTCTTAAGGGCTTTGACCTAAATTAAAAAACTGTTTCACGTAACGACTTTGGTATTAGTATGAAGGCTTTCACGACCGGATGACATATCTTCTGGTAAACCTTGCGGGATGTAAGGTCGTGTTCCATGAAACTCTTCAGCTCCTAACGTTTCGTCCAGCGAAGCACTGGACGAAACGTTAGGAGCTGAAGAGTTTCATGGACCACGACCTTACATCCCGCAAGGTTTACCAGAAGACTTTGGTATTTTTTAAAAAAAAATAGTGTTTTGGAGTTTTAAGTTATTCGCCTTCAGCCGTCTTTAAATTAAGTCTAAAGGATTAAAGCTGTGTGTTTAAAAATTTTTTGGGCTCTTGTAATGTGAGCCGTGGTAAAAATTGCTGTTTTGAAGAGCGGGCCGCAGCGCGTAGTGTAAAGCAGTCGCCCTCCGTTTCTGGCGGTGGCGCCGCTGTAGCAATCGCAGCTTTGGTGTCTCCCTCTGGTGGGAAAGGGGAAAGGTTGGCTGTTCACGTGCATTTAAGGGGTGCTATGAGCTCGCCAGTCGGGCAGTGTGTGTCAGTCTCTCGTCCGCATTTGTTAGGCAGTTAGTGTCTGTCTGTCGTTCGGAGTGCTAGTATGTCTGTCGTTCGGATCAACCTTTAAAGCCGGCAAAATGAGAGTCTTTCCACTCCGCTAGTAAGAGAACTCAGCGAGTGGTCGCCCAGTCGGGGCTTAGTTCCTGCATCTGAGTCTGCGCATTAGGCCGCCAGTCTGCCCGAGTTTGCTCAGGCAATGGTCATTGGCGGTTGGATCGATCGGTTGGTCGGTCGCGCACTGAGACACAAGATGACTTGTCCGTCTTGAGCGTCGGCGCATGTGAGTCCAGTGGGCCGTGGCGTATAACGAGGGGTAGTGACTTCGGGGTCGGCACGAGAGCAACAGGGCTAAATCCCACGACATCAGTCTGGCCGGTGCGAGCTGCGACGCCGTGAGACGGGAGATCGGCGCGCCTTCCTGCGTCCGTTGAAGCGGCTGGCAGCGGACGGTTCGGGAGAGCGATCTGGGGGTGCTGCGCCAGGTCTTCCAGAGAAATCGCAGTTTATTAGAAGTTAAGTGATTGGTGATATATTGTTTGATTTACTCTTGTTAAATTCTACTTGTTTTCTTGGTGTGGTCGTCAGCCGTTTTGCTTTGGGGTCGTCCCACCATTCTTCTCCATTTGCCCACCCGCGGAAAGGTGGTTGTTTATGAATTGGGTGGTCCGTTTTTCCCTTGTGGAGTAGGGGCAGGTTAGAGCAACCTACGGTTCGGGTTCTTCGGTGATCTCCCTATCAATCTACCGTACGTTAGTAGCTGCCTCTGTCATGTTTGTCGGATTTGGTGTGTTAACGAATTTATTGCCTGGAGTGTAACGGCTTAATACCTGAAATATGTTTTGATCTTTGGAAACTTTAATATTATTGTATATGATCTTGAGAGACGGTATAAGTATACTGTAGAGCATTTTAACAATTGTTTGGCCAACCTTGTAGGATTTTGTATAAGATTGCATTTCATGGCCTTTTATTTAAATTATCATTTTAGTATATAAAGTTGCCACCCTTTCACCGTGAGACTTTTCTTAGAAGTTAAAATCAAGTTGCAGCTTCGGTGGCAAGGTTAATATTTTAATTGTTAGGGTTTTGTACCATTTCCATCCCTCCTATGGGGGGTGCATAGTTTGTGTGCTTGAGTAAATTGTTAAAACTCTTAATTTAAAGTTATTTGGTGTGGTGCAGATTTACACCAGTGAAGTCTTTCAGAGGCTGTTATGAGCAGTCGTAACTACGGCCGTGTCAAAAGGGAGCAGCAAGGTTCTCTGCCCGAAAGCTCATACAGTCAAAACTTGTTTCTCTCTGCCTCTGAATAAATTGTAACTTCTATATTTAGAGGGTGCTTTCTCATTATAATTTTAAACCTGCTTCTTTTAAAAAATGCTTTTAGGCACTATTAAAGTGAATAATATTCGCATTTGTTAAAAGGAATTTGGTTATGATTTCATCAGTTACTCCCTGGCAACTACTTCCATGCTTACATACTGTGATTAAATGTGTTAATGATCTTGATGAATGGCTAGTAAATAAAATAAACTCTTTTAAGAATATTCTTTGAAAATAAATCACGGTTCATAATGTTTGATCAAGTAATAAAGTTGAATGTTCGAGTGTAACTGACAGCCCCTTATTTTGGCCCCTGTATACAATTTATTCTATCTGTCCTGTCCTGAAGGTTAAGCATGGCATACCAGTAGTCGGGTAATGCTGAGGGAATTAGATTAGGAAATGAGACACTTAAAGTAGTACAGGAGTTTTGCTATTTGGGGAGCAAAATAATTGATGACGGTCGAAGTACAGAGGATATAAAGTGTAGACTTGCAATGGCAAGGAAAGCGTTTCTGAAGAAGAGAAATATGTTAACATCGAGTATAGATTTAATTATCAGGAAGCCATTTCTGAAAGTATTTGTATGGAGTGTAGCCATGTATGGAAGTCAAACATGGACGATAAATAGTTTGGACAAGAAGAGAATAGAAGCGATCGAAATGTGGTGCTACAGAAGAACGCTGAAGATTAGATGGGTAGATCACATAACTAATGAGGAGGTACTGAATAGGATTGGGGAGAAGATGAGTTTGTGGCACAGCTTGACAAGAAGAAGGGATCGGTTGGTAGGACATGTTCTGAGGCATGAAGGGATCACCAATTTAGTACTGGAGGGCAGCGTGGAGGGTAAAAATCGTAGAGGGAGACCAAGAGATGAATACACTAAGCAGATTCAGAAGGATGTAGGTTGCAGTAGGTACTGGGAGATGAAGCAGCTTGCACAGGGTAGAGTAGCATGGAGAGCTGCATCAAACCAGTCTCTGGACTGAAGACCACAACAACAACAACCAGTAGTATGGGAGTGTTCTTGGATCTCGAGAAAGCTTATGATAAAAAATGGTGTGAGAAATTAATTGTGAAGCTACATCAAGACACCATCAAACGATTGTTACGTAAAACTGTTTGATAATTTCCTTCAGGATTGGAAACTGAGTGTACTTACCGACGAAACGAGCTTTGACTAGAAACGATTCCATGCCGGTTTCCCATAGCGATCTGTAATCTGGCCAATACTTTTCAATTTGTATGTCAACGACACTTACAAACGTGTCAGCCTCTATGTTGACGATACTGCGTTTTTAATACGAGAAAGAAAATTAGATCAAGGGGTTACCAGACTGCAGTAACAGCTGGATCTAAAGGAGTGATGGGCACTAATATACATGATTACCATCAACCCAAATAAAAAATTGCCCATTATTTTCACAAGACGCCGACGGGTCATCCGTACGAGGCTCCTTCATTCCTGTTGGTAAAACACCTTGGCGTTTACCTGGGCACCCTTCAACTCTCACCTCGCCGAAAAGAAAAAAGCCGGAATAAGCTTGTGGAGACCTCTCGTTCCCTTCTTCAAGGGTAAGGATCTGAATGTTGATACCACATCGAGCCACGGTGGAGCCCACTGCTCTAAGGGGCGACCTCCTCGGCCACAACATGCGACACGAATTTCAAGCAGCTCCAAGTCTTACAAAGCAAATGTCTCCGATGGGCCTTAACAGCATACTGGAGGATAAGGACAACGGAGCTCCAGATGCACTGCACGAAAAATATCAGCGACTAAAACTGCGGGGAAAGGCCCAAAAGCTGTTTGACGAGATCAACGCTCTACGTCACACTACTCACCAGTTAGCGACAGTGCGCCCAATTCTTCCCGAACGGTACCACAGATACAGGTACCACGCTCCATCCTAGCATACGACGAAGTGGCGCTTGCAGCCATTAAATAACCACAATTCAATTAGGTCTCACAGTAAAAGAAAAGTACGCCCACCATCGCTACTGGAAAGAGGACGTGTGTCCAACGCCTGTAAACAAAGAGCAATAATACAGTCAGAAACCTCCTCTTACCTAACTCAGAGGCAACAAAATCGCCAAAGGAGATAAGGCTCCACCTCCACTACACACGTAATTAAAAAAGTCACTGTCATTCTTCGATGACTCACGTGAAAATGATTGGCAGGTACCCAGCCGAAATATCGTGCAATCAAACAAACGACGACCGGCTGCAAACCCGAAATTCATTCTAACATTCAATTCCCCGGGAAAATGTTAAAATTCAGATGCGCTGTCTTCCTTCTGTGGAAACAAACTTGTTCCTTTTGATCACAATAACTTTTTTTGTCATCAGTCTACTGACTGGTTTGATGCGGCCCGCCACGAATTCCTTTCCTGTGCTAAACTCTTCATCTCAGAGTAGCACTTGCAACCTACGTCCTCAATTATTTGCTTGATGTATTCCAATCTCTGTCTTCCTCTACAGTTTTTGCCCTCTACAGCTCCCTCTAGCACCATGGAAGTCATTCCCTCATGTCTTAGCAGATGACCTATCATCCTGTCCGTTCTCTCAGTGTTTTCCACATAGTCCTTTCCTCTCCGATTCTGCGTAGAACCTCCTCATTCCTTACCATATCAGTCCACCTAATTTTCAACATTCTTCTATAGCACCACTTCTCAAATGCTTCGATTCTCTTCTGTTCCGGTTTTCCCACAGTCGATGTTTCACTACCATACAATACTGTACTCCAACCGTACATCCTCAGAAATTTCTTCCTCAAATTAAAGCCGGTATTTGATATTCGTAGACTTCTCTTGGCCAGAAATGCCTTTTTTGCCATAGCGAGTCTGCTTTTGATGTCCTCCTTGCTCCGTCCGTCATTGGTTATTTTACCGCCTAGGTAGCAGAATTCCTTAACTTCATTGACTTCGTGACCATCAATCCTGATGTTAAGTTTCTCGCTGTTCTCATTTCAACTAATTCTCATTACCTTCGTCTTTCTCCGATTTATTCTCAAACCATACTGTGTACTCATTAGACTGTTCATTCCGTTCAGCAGATCATTTAATTCTTCTTCACTTTCACTCAGGATAGCAATGTCATCAGCGAATCATATCATTGATATCCTTTCACCTTGTATTTTAATTCCACTCCTGAACCTTTCTTTTATTTCCATCATTGCTTCCTCGATGTACAGATTGAATAGTAGGGGCGAAAGGCTACAGCCTTGTCTTACACCCTTCTTAATACGAGCACTTCGTTCTTGATCGTCCACTCTTATTATTCCCTCTTGGTTGTTGTACATATTGTATATGACCCGTCTCTCCCTATAGCTTACCCCTACTTTTTTCAGAATCTCGAACAGCTTGCACCATTTTATATTGTCGAACGCTTTTTCCAGGTCGACAAATCCTATGAAAGTGTCTTGATTTTTCTTTAGCCTTGCTTCCATTATTAGCCGTAACGTCAGAATTGCCTCTCTCGTCCCTTTACTTTTCCTAAAGCCAAACTGATCGTCACCTAGCGCATTCTCAATTTTCTTTTCCATTCTTGTGTATATTATTCTTTGAAGCAGCTTCGATGCATGAGCTTTTAAGCTGATTGTGCGATAATTCTCGCACTTGTAAGCTCTTGCCGTCTTCGGAATTGTGTGGATGATGCTTTTCCGAAAGTCAGATGGTATATCGCCAGACTCATATATTCTACACAACAACGTGAATAGTCGTTTTGTGCCACTTCCCCCAATGATTTTAGAAATTCTGATGGAATGTTATCTATCCCTTCTGCCTTATTTGACCGTAAGTCCTCCAAAGCTCTTTTAAATTCCGATTCTAATACTGGATCCCCTATCCCCTATCTTTTCTGAAATTAATAATTGCCGTACAACTCTTCGCCCTCAAATATGGATTCGATACTGTTCGGTTCTGTCTCGGACTTGTTTTCCCGGTAGTGTCCGTTTCTCGTTAACAATGTTGTACAGCAGGATGGACACGTTTACAGAAGAAGACTTTCAAAATTTGCAGATGCAGTCGTACTGCGACGTGGCTTCCGCCCCTGTGGGAACACTTCAGCATAACGCTGTTGTCCTGTTCTGTGCAGACATACAAGAGCTGCATATCGGACAACTCTTCACCAATAAACCTCTCCGTATTGCTGTGCATCACTGTTAACAGACGGTCAACATATCGGTAAAACTAACTCGAGGCAGAACGGAGCGACACTGAATGCTTGAGGGCCTTAAGAGTAAAATATCCAAAGCCCGAAATTTATAAATCTTATATCAAAGACATAATTTGACGATTTTCCCAATAAGCTTTGCGAACTATATCATACAGTTATATATCATACAGGTAAAAATGGAAATGATCGTATGGCATTGTTGGCTGGGAGGCCCCATTCGGGGAAGTTGGGCCGATTTGTAACCACAGAAATTGTGACAGGATGGTCGATTCTGAAGTTGTAAACTATAATTTACAGTCAGCGGGACACAAATTTAGCGCTGGATCACATAAATTAAGTGATATCCTGTTCTGCAAAGAAGTGATTAGTGTATTCTCTATACCAAATGGAAATTAGAGTGGTTATAATAAGCGTTGCATACTGCTTTATTGTCAATACTGGATATAATAGGAAACAAATCAGATTTTTTCTTTCCGGTACAGTTATAAGAAAACAAATATAAATAGCATAAACACATTTCCATTGGATAAATACAAATCTTACAAACATTCCATTGCGAACACTACAGCTTGTTCTCACTGTCACCCTGCATAACACGTTGTGTAGTAACCGTCTGGCCCTGCTCGTAGTTGAGGACACTGTTGGCGAATGTGGTTAAGAATACTCCTTACGAAATTTTACAGATACATCTAAGGGATATTCTCCCGTTCCTCCACAGCGGTCTCTATGATGCCCTGCAAGGTCTCTAGTGGGACAGGACGATTGCAAACCTTTGGTTTCAGTACAGCCGATGCAGTCTCAGTACAGGCGAGATTTGGAGAATATAAAATCCATTCCTTCTAACTGATTCTGTGCTTTTCTAGGGAGGTCTCCACAAGATCGTGACGACGAGGGCGTCGTCCACCAGCGTGAATCGTACTCCAATACGTTCACCAAATGGAGCCACAAGGCATACAAGGATGTCTTCCCGACACTTCAAACCACACATCCTCGCACGTGTTGGTACAATACGTGTCCTGCGGCCACACGTCATTCCGCTCCCAAACGTGGCTGAACCGCCTTCATAAGGGTGGCCGTCTGCGAAACAGTTGAGGTGAATTCTCTCATGTGATGGTTCCAATTCAAAGATATAGTAGCAACAGCAATTGAGAGATTCATACCTCATAAATTGGTAAGAGATGGAACTGATCCTCCATGGTACACAAAACAGGTCCGAACGCTGTTGCAGAGACAACGGAAAATGCATGCGAAGTTCAGAAGAACGCGAAATCCCGAAGATTGGCTAAAATTTACAGACGCGCGAAATTTGGCATGGACTTCAATGCGAGATGCCTTTAATAGGTTCCACAACGAAAAATTGTCTGGTAATTTGGTAGAAAATCCGAAGAAATTCTGGTCGTACGTAAACTACACAAGCGGCAAGGCGCAGTCAATACCTTCGCTGCGCAGTGCCGATGGTACTGTTACCGACGACTGTGCCGCTAAAGCGGAGTTATTGAACGCAGTTTTCCGAAATTCCTTCACCAGGGAAGACGAATGGAATATTCCAGAAATTGAAACACGAACAGCTGCTAGCATGAGTTTCTTAGAAGTAGATACCTTAGGGGTTGCGAAGCAACTAAAATCTCTTGATACGGGCAAGTCTTCAGGTCCAGTTTATATACCGATTAGGTTCCTTTCAGATTACGCTGATACAATAGCTCCCTACTTAGCAATCATATACAACCGCTCGGTCACCGATGGAGCTGTACCTACAGATTGGAAAATTGCGCAGGTCGCACGAGTGTTTAAGAAGGGTACTAGGAGTAATCCATCGAACTACAGACCTATATCATCGACGTCGGTTTGCAGTAGCGTTTTGGAGCATATACTGTATTCAAACATTATGAATCACCTCGAAGGGGACGATCTATTGATACGTAATCAGCATGGTTTCAGAAAACATCGTTCTTGTGCAACGCTCTTTATTCGCACGAAGTAATGGCCGCTATCTACAGGGTATCTCAAGTTGATTCCGTATTTCTAGATTTCCGGAAAGCTTTTGACACCGTTCCTCACAAGCGACTTCTAATCAAGCTGCGGGCGTATGGGGTATCGTCTCAGTTGTGCGACTGGATTCGTGATTTCCTGTCAGGAAGGTCGCAGTTCGTAGTAATAGACGGCAAATCATCTAATAAAACTGAAATGATATCAGGTGTTCCCCAGGGAAGCGTCTTGGGACCTCTGCTGTTCCTGACAATCTGAGCAGTTCTTAGGTTGATCGCAGATGATGCTATAATTTACCGTCTAGTAAGGTCATCCGAAGACCAGTATCAGTTGCAAAGCGATTTAGAAAAGATTGCTGTATGATGTGGCAGGTGGCAGTTGACGCTAAATAACGAAAAGTGTGAGGTGATCCACATGAGTTCCAAAAGAAATCCGTTGGAATTCGATTACTTGATAAATAGTACAATTCTCAAGGCTGTCAATTCAACTAAGTACCTGGGTGTTAAAATTACGAACAACTTCAGTTGGAAAGACCACACAGATAATATTGTGGGGAAGGCGAGCCAAAGGTTGCGTTTCATTGGCAGGACACTTAGAAGATGCAACAAGTCCACTAGTGAGACAGCTGACACTACACTCGTTCGTCCTCTGTTACAATATTGCTGCGCGGCGTGGGATCCTTACCAGGTGGGATTGACGGGAGACATCGAAAGGGTGCAAAAAAGGGCAGCTCGTTTTGTATTATCACGTAATAGGGGAGAGAGCGTGGCAGATATGATACGTGAGTTGGGATGGAAGTCATTAAAGCAAAGACGTTTTTCGGCGCGGCGAGATCTATTTACGAAATTTCAGTCACCAACTTTCTCTTCCGAATGCGAAAATATTTTGTTGAGCCCAACCTACATGGGTAGGAATGATCATCAAAATAAGAGAAATCAGAGCTCGAACAGAAAGATTCAGGTGTTCGTTTTTCCCGCGCGCTGTTCGGGAGTGGAATGGTAGAGAGATAGTATGATTGTGGTTCAATGAACCCTCTGCCAAGCACTTAAATGTGAATTGCAGAGTAATCATGTAGATGTAGATGTAGATCTTTTTCCTTTGCGTTTATTTATGTCTTTCTTAAAATCATTGTTAACTGTTACGTGCTGATCGTCAGGTAGTTAGCTAGTTGCAAGGCGTTTGATGTTTTTCAGGTCATTTTCTTGTCCAGCTTCTGTAATATTTTCTCTGGTCTGAGTGTAATGTGGCTACTACACGAAGTAAAGGTTCAACCTCCCGATAACAGACCGTCGGTCGGGTTTAAGATAATATTGGATGGTTACATACCTACCCTGCCCGTTTGATTGTTATGAAGTGAGACGTTTTTCGGTGCAACCATCGGTGCTGATGCGTCTGTGGAAGAGTTCACATGGCTCTCGCTGTCTTACGTGATAGCCTTTTCTCTCACCTCAAATAAGTGATTACTTTGGACGCTTTCTTAAACTAAGAGTTGCAGCTCCTGTGAGTACAAAGCAAATGAATTTGATATTATGCGCATAGTATATCGTGGCAGTCGGCCGCGATCCTAAATAAACGAGAAAGACTGCCCGAGGGGAGAGGGACGATGTGGGGTAACAACTCCCTCGTCCTACGTCCGCGTCATTTGTTCCCACGAAAGCAGAAATGACACAATGGCCATAAAGGTCGCTCTGATTTCTTTTGTTATGGAGAAATTCGAATCCCTTTATGCACCAGGATTGGTCTCTTCACTCGTTTAAAAATAAAGAAAAAACAAGCAGTCTACAACACAAAGGCCGGCTGCGGCCGAGTGGTTCTAGGTGCTTCAATCTGGAACCGCGCTGCTGTTACGGTCGCAGGTTCAAATCCTGCCTCGGGCATGGATGTGTGTGATGTCCTTAGGTTGGTTAGGTTTAAGTAGTTCTAAGTATAGGGGACTGATGACCTCAGATGTTAAGCCCCATAGTACTTAGAGCCATTTTTACAACACAAAGCAAATTGGAGTACATAAAGAATTTGGTAGTGGCTACAGCGCAATTTTTTGTTGCGGCTGGCAGTGGTGGATCAGGCCCGACCTCTAGCGGAATCTTATACAACCGTCGTTCAAAACACCTCCCACCTAAAACTGCCACGGTATAGTGTCCCCACAATAGCTGCTCTAGTGTATATCAGTGTTCAATGTAATATGCAGGTGTTCTATTACAAACGATTTAACAGTTCCTCTAGGAACTGAACGTCTCAGATTGGTTGTAATATCTTGCTTTTTCGATAACCTAAATTCATTTCCATTTAGCAGATGGCAGTTTCTTTTCCTTCCCCCACCAGCATAACAACTTTTTTGGGGGATGAGAGTCTCAAGCTGATTGCATGGTCTTTCTTTCCTAATTATCGATTACTCTTGAGTAACCAGTACTTTTTATATGTTTTCCAATGGTATATGAGAGAATCACTAGAAGCTTGTTAACAACGGGTACTTCGTCACGATGGATAACCTGCAGGTTAACTGACTGTGCATTAAATCGTGAAAAAGGCTGAAATTATCTAACGAGACAAAATTAGTTTTGCTAAAAGGTAACGGTAAGAGAGACTTTTTATCAGTCACATTAGAATGTATACGATGCACGTATTGCTAAGTGCTACTTTTCACGAATTTGATGCAGTTTACTTGGTTTAAATTTTAACAGAACCTACTTCTTCGATGACAAGTTGTCAGCACCTCTGCAATATTCACATAGTAAGCAATCTGATGTATTAGATTCCAATGTGCTGTGAGAGTACAAATCCTGCTTTGCTGACAATGCTGTAAGGAAGATCATGTCCTATTACTCTCCTTCATTGTCTGTCTTTCTGTTCATGGTATGGATGTAACACTGATGAGAGGTTACAAAGAATATCTTTGCGTCTGCTTTGTTTTGAGCGTGGGTGCAACCGAAACGCTGGAAGGCTATACCGTCACGTATCTAGTCTCTCCCGAACAGCACGAAAGTTGTCACGAGGCTAGTCTGTTTGACAAACGGAACACAGTCAACGACGTTCTATCCTTTTATTGCGTAGGACCTTTTCAAGAGATCTGAAATTATCTGTGAGGACTGGCCGATAGTGTAGTCTTTTCTCTTCCTTTCGTAGCTGAAAAGTCTTCGAATAGCATAATTCGAAATAGATCCGTGATGAAGTGCGACATGATGAAGTGTGACATATTCTCGTTGGTGTGACTTTGGATTACACATGTATCGTATCTGTATTGCTGACTGTGAATGCAATCTTGCGTCTAGGAATCAGATTTTCTTTTCTCTCATTCTCATGTCAATGAGGGCAGCACTGTTTTCTTTCCATGAGGTACGCTGCGAAGTTTCGGATATGAATATTTGATGACGTCGACATCAATGCGACCTCCCTTTAAATATGGAAACCTGTGCGTCCGCTTACGGCCCCAAACCCAGCAGAAGGCACAAAAACTCACTGTGGTCACAGATTGATGTAAAAAATATTTTCCGGATACAAAGCGTGCTGCCGTCGTATATTTGTGGTGAAAATATTTCCTGGCGAGGTGTGGGATTTGTGAACAGTTCCGGAAAGACAATTTTTTTTTTCACATTTGGTTCTATCATAAAAACTTTTTTACATTCGGCTTCATGGCCGCTATGAAGGTCTTAAGATTTAAACGACAATTCTTTACGAGCTGTAACTTTTAAGGATTTTGAAATTAGTTATTAAATTTGCTGGGTGGAACACAAGAACATGTGTAGAACATGAAACTGTTTATAAAAAATTCCTAAAACCGCCTTTACCAAAAATTAACAATAAAAGATAATTATCACAATCAAAACTCAATAGCCGAAGGAAAGTAAGTACTAAACGATAAAACATCAGAGTACAATGAAACCGTATTTGCCACGATAGAAAAACTGTATAAATAACCTGCACGCCAAAACTGCATATGATCAATCTCTAAAATTAAATATTGCTCTCCGCATATTCCACACCATTACTCTGCCTGAATATCCACAGTTCCCTCTCTCCCATCTCCCTGTCTCTCTCTCTCTCTCTCTCTCTCTCTCTCTCTCTCTCTCTCTCTCTCTCCCTGTCTTACACACACAAAACACAAACGACAACAATACTTCGAGTCCGCAAGCCACATCCCGAACAGACCTGCCACGGAAGAAATGAACATCATACAGCAATAACAACATGTAAAGTTGGCAGAAAGTCTGTGCTTGGCGAAAAAATCTTAGGAAATGCATGTCTAATGACAGCAGCGAAAGAAATAAGCGTGTTGCTTCGAAACAAAGGGAAAAACGCCACAATATATAAAAAAAGAAAATTGTAAGTAACACGTTAAATGATCCGATGTATGGCGATACTCAGCAGGAAATGCGTAATAAAGAGAAAATAAGAGTTTTGCTGTTTGCAGATGACAAGCTGTGAATTGAGTAATAGAAATAAAGCTGCTAGCATAAACAACCAGTAGCTTCATGCATACATCCACTATGTATTTAGAAATTTACTGCAAAACTAGAACCTTTAGACATACCGTAAATGAACGACTTACAATGCCTCAACTCACTGATACATGTCTCAGCGTTGTACTGTATGCAAGCTAATGTAAAATATTTGACAATAATCGCTCATTTTACAAATTAAATTTTTTGTACCAAAAGTTTCTTTTGAGGTTAACGTGAACAATAAATTTACAGAAAGAAACACGCTAGAGACAGCACAAAAACTACTGTAAAGAAATCACAAAACGGTGTTTTGCATAAAGTGGAATTCCTCTCCAATTTTTCTTAGCAAACACGGAAATAAGAAGAACTGCAACATTCACAGGACGACCATGATAAGAATAAACGGAACTTTGAAATTACTAAACACAGCAAAGATGTTAATCGAAGTACTCGACGATGTGAAACAAACGATAAACGGATGCAAAGTGAGCTTTTTGATCATTTCTTGATTTCATATTTTTCAGGACATTATGGAGGAAAGTGATTTTTTTGTTACAGGTATAATATTTGTTTAATTGAGGAACAAACTGCTTAAACGATACATAAGAGAGTATTCATTGTCATCTGATACTTTAGATGCTCCAGTTATCCCGAAACTCAGATGGCATTTACAAAAAAAGTACAGCAATGAGTCACCAAACATGCCCATCATAAAGTGTCTGTAGTTATCCCAGGAAAAAGGAATGTGGCGGAAGTAATCAAAAGTGGTTGACTGAAAATCCTGTCACCAGAAAAGGTGGTTTGCAAGCTGCATTTTATTTGAGTTTCACTAAATCTACATGACGTAAATATAGCTGATCTGTTCTCTCCGTTGAAGTGCCCACTCACGATTTGTGGAAATGTTTACAGATGCGTCCATTCAGAATTCGTGTTGTTAATGAGTTGTCATCTGAAGACAGGAAACAAGTGTAGCTTGCTGGCAGTGGTTCATGTCATCTATAACACCAGATGAAGAAGAACATTTTGATTATTTTCGCTCTGACGAAGCTTGATTCCTTATTGACTGGTATGTAAAATTACACATTTGGCCACTGGAAAATCCATATCAGCCTGTACCACGCACAAAACGTCGCTGTTTCGAATGTAAGGTCACGTGCGCAGATACTTTTTACATTTTCATGTGAAAGTCAGCAGTGTGCACCACACAAAAATAGCGCAAGATTTAGTTGCCACTGCATTTGACGACCGGCTACAATCGGAGTGAATTCAGCAGGACAATTGTACGACTCAAACAGCCAAATACACTGTAATATATATCTTACGGAATAACAGAAAATTCACGCCACCCCTGGATTTTGTTAGTTATTACGTAAAGGTGCAGAGAAATCGATAGCGCGAAATATGAATCCCTGCTAGTACTGACATGACGCGTTGGTCAGTACAAAATAATACAAAAGCAATTATGGCCATTTTGAATTCTCACTCGTAGTGGTAGAGTGCAGTATTTTTATAGCAAAGATATTTGTACGATTTGCAGAAGCGAAAATAATTGTATGTTAAATCACAATAGCGTGTACAATGTTCTTATACATTCCTTCAAGTTCAAAAAAATACGTCAATGAAAAGAACTGCTGCTTTTAAAGAATTTCAGGGTGATTATGAGAAAAGTGGTACTCCTTACCTAGAATGGCAGTTACAATCCTACGCTCAAATTAAACGCTGCAGAAAACGAACCTGCAGCCTCATTTTTCGATACAGTAATATTCAGAACTTTTAATTTTTTGCTAGGCACCAGATGGGTCAGGCGAGTATAATGTCAGTTATTTTATCTGTAATACGTATCCCACACTGTAACACCAAGGGATTCTTGGATCGCTGTTTTCACGAACGGGGGGACTGTAAAGGGTTTGTAGCTAATTAAGTCTTCTGATTTATTCCTTCCGTACGTTTTATTGTGAGTCCTGCTTACAAAACTCACCCTCATATTATTCCCCGATAGCAGAAAGAAACTGAACAGTGCGTTTCAAGAACATGTTACGTCGTTTTCAATGTGAGTTCTATTACGGTGACCACTTTCAACTTCTTCTATAATTTTGTTATAATGTTGTTTTAGTGCTTGCACACCTTGTATCAGGCAATTTGTGGAATGAAGAAATCATGATATCTGAATGTGCTTTCGTGACTCCCCAGCACTCTTCATTTCAAAACCTGCTTGAACTGAGTGAAAACAAAAGCTGTATCTTTTGTCACTAGTGCAGTTTCGCTCTCGATATATCAAAACTGTCTTTCTCTTGTCCTACAGGAATGAAAATTTTCGTCTTATTACTAACATTCATCCACCTTTCCACGTACCAACATATTTTTCTCTTTTTCTCTCGTCTTAATTGATTTTGTTGTCATTATGCCTTCCTCTGTCTTTCCATTATTATCTCTCACTCTTCTGCTGACCAGTTAGCATATTTTCCAGTTCTTATTATTTCGAAACTGCTGCCAACTTTTTCTTCGTGATATCATTAGACATTACAATGTTACTGTGACTGAAACTATTGCAATAACCATGTTCACTACCATATTCGTTTTTCTGATAACGTTTTGAATCTTCTTACTGACTAATAGCTTCAGTCGCTCTCCTTCTATGACCTATGCTATTGTTTCCTTTCTCCAGAAATACAGGAATGTTTATATCGTTAGGCAGTTCTCATTGGCTCAATAGAGTTGTCCAAAGAAGATTAGTTATCGCTTAGCCATTACTTTTAATATTTTCTCTGTATTTTGGTAGATGTTCTTATCACTTCTAATTTCCCAATCATCTGTAATTTGTATTACAGCCATTATTTTTATGATAATATTCGTTTCATTGGTAGGACACTTAGAAAATGTAACAGATCTAATAAGCAGACTGCCTACACTACGCTTGTCCGTCCTCTTTTAGCATACTGCTGCGCGGTGTGGGATCCTTACCAGATAGGTCTGACGGAGTACATCGAGAAGGGCAGCACGTTTTGTATTATCGCAAAATAGGGGAGAGAGTGTCACTGAAGTGATAAAGGATTTGGGATGGACATCATTAAAACAAAGGCGTTTGTCGTTGTGGAGGAATCTTCTCAGGAAATTCCAATCACAAACTTTCTCCTCCAAAGGCAAAAATATTTTGTTGACACCGACCTATAGGGAGAAACGATCACCATGGTAAAATAATGAAAATCAGAGCTCGCGCGGATAGATATAGGTGTTTGGTCTTTCCGCATGCTATACGAGATTGGAATAATAAAGAATTGTGAAAGTGGTTCGATGAACCCTCTGCCAGGCACTTAAATGTGATTTGCAGAGTATCCTTGTAGATGTAGATGTTTCATGTTTATAGAATAAGAATCACACCTCAATGGATGGACAAATTAGACTTATTGTATATTTTTGTGTAAATAATGTTATTTCACACAGGAGTTGGTAGTGGTAATTTTCTATGTGCTTCTCAAGTAGTTATATTATTAATTTGAATTTTGTGCACATAGTACCTTGCATTTCTGATTTATGAACACAAAACATATTTTTGTAGATTTTAAGTATTCATGTAATATTTTGGTGGTGGTGGTGGTGTGTTGGGGCTTTATGGGCGCTCAACATCGAGGTCATCAGCGCCCTGACACACATTAAAAGGAACGAATGTGGACAGACCTAAGAAAACTAAAGCACACACTCAAAGAAAGCAGGAAAGAAGGAAAATGCTACATACGAAAGTATAACCTAAGGAAAGGGGAAACATAGCAACAAGAATGTCACAGGAAATTGTTATTGGCTGGCCACTTACATAAAATATGGGCGAGCTTGTCACACAGTGAGCAAATTAAAATCCTCTCCCTAAAATCTTTGTAAAAACAACTGACAGGGCAGAGAACTTTAAAACTTAAACCACATTCGTCCGAGTGTTGCCTAAAAGAGATGGCAGGTCCGCTGGCAAGTCAGCCGCGACCCGCTGGTCAGAAAATAAAACGCAATCCAATAAAACGTGGCGCACAGTGACCTGGACGCCACAAGCACCACAAATTGGTGGGTCCTCTCGCCGGAGCAGGAAGCCATGCGTCATAGGGCTGTGGCCTATTCGAAGCCGAGTGAGGAGAACCTCGTCCCGTCGATGGGGCTGAAAGGAAGTACACCACACACGCGTTGTGGGCTTGACTATACGGAGCTTATTGTCAGCCACTTCCAGCCACTCATCCTCCCACCGACGCATGACCCGTGAGCTCAACAGCGAGGTGAGTGCGTGCAGGGGGATAGCACACTGAGATACTTGTGGGGCGAGACACGCCTCCTTGGCTGCGAGATCTGCCCTTTCATTCCCAGCAATGCCGACATGCCCCGGAACCCAGCAGAAAGCTACAACCTTCCCCAGTCGCTGTAGTCGGAGGAGGGCATCCTGGATAGTCTGGACAATTTTGTCTGCCGAATGCAAACGTTGCAATGAGTGAAGGGCACTGAGTGAATCGGAACAGACAAGAAATTTAGGAGAGGAAGAATGTCTCATGTGCTCCAGTGCCCGCAAGATCGCAAACAATTCTGCATCAAAGATAGTAAAAGTCTGAGGCAGTCGGACCTGGAGGACACGATATGGAAAAACAACTGAGCAACCAACAGAATCCCCTTGTTTCGACCCATCCGTAAAAACAGTTACATAGTCGTGGTGCTCAGATAAGATGGCAGAAAATGCTGCATTAAAAACGGTGGCAGGAGTGCAATCTCTCTTGTACTGCAATAAATCTAAAACCACTCCGGGCCTCTTCAGTAACCAGGGTGGCAGGCGGATTTGGGGTTGTTCAGACTCCACACCGAGGGACTCTAGTACACGTTGCACACGGATCCCAAACGGCAACGTAGCCCGGGGTCGGCGGGAAAAAAGGCGGTCCAGAGGTGGATGGGCAACAAGACGTTGAGCAGGCGAGCTGGGAGCTGCAAGAAACTTACAAGCCTGGCGCACCAGCAGGAGCTGCCGCCGGATGGTAAGTGGGGGTTCGCCAGACTCAGCACAGAGGCTGGGTACGGGACTGGTCCGATAAGCATCCGTGGCCAGTCGAATCCCACCCAGCATGGTGGACAGCGTCAAGGATCCGCAAACAAGATGGCCTCGCTGACCCATACACTGTGCACCCATAGTCCAGCTGTGAACGCACAAAAGCCCAAAAAGTATGTTGACAAATGTGCCCAATAATTATGTGAAATAGCATAAGTTTAATAAAATTTTCATTATCACTAGAAACGTGAAATCTAAACGATAAAATTCAATATCGCGTGACTTACTAGAGTTTTATAATCTCTCAGTTTAAGAGTAGTCACATATGGATGACTTTCTTTTGATTTTTTGTGTGAGGGTTTGTGTCATTGTAATGTCGTTATTAGACAGAATTTGGGAAATGGGTTAGTAGCTTCATTGTGATTCAGTAAAGATGAAACTTCTCCATGCCACTGAATATTCTCCCGCAAGAGAGTACCCTTTGGCAGAATGTGAGACAAGTGTGTGAGCTGAAAAATATTTTAAGAGCAGAGATTGCAATATCTTTATGATAGATTACACTGTGATCATATTTTTGCATGTTTCCGTTTTGAAGAGTCAGTCCGTTTATCGTAGCCTGAATCCAGATGCGATTCAGGAGCAGTCCAATTTAAAACGAGTATGAAGCTAGAGACTTAACAGTGTGAACTCGGCTTACGCAAGAACATATGTGTAACTCGTGAGTAACAAAATGCGAAAGACAAGTATGAACCAGACTAAGATGCTCAATTGTTCGTCGTGGATCCAATTGACAAACCTTGTGCCAGTATGTGAACTCAGTCTCTTAGGTCTTATATGTGATCAGTAAGCCTGAACGCAGAACACTAATGAGTAAGTATCGTGGATCACTCACCAGAATCTGCACACACAAGAACGGCATCTGTAATTGAGCCTAACCTAGCAGGTCTGCCTGCTGACAGACTATGTTCTCACTACGGAAGCTGCATGAGTACGTTCTCGCTTGTGGGAATATAAATCTATGAAAATAGAACAGGGTTATGTGTTACGCTTGGATGCTCAATGACTGAATTAGTGGACTCAGGAACAGTTTTAAAAATTATGTGAGTGATACTTGGACTGCTTTCTTCTTGTGGAACCAACTGTCAAAGCACGAGTAATAACACAACTTTGAACAATTTAGCAAAATTGACACTGTTTGAAATGCGTTGGCTTCTCGTTCCTGAATTTCACCGGATTTTAGTATTAGCATAAAGTACGGAGTGATAGTTTTATTCTGTGCTCTGTTTGAATGAAGGCTTAACCCGATGTCTATCATAAAGTTTTTGTTTTAAATTTTTTCTTACGCATTAATTCGAGTGTTTCATGAAACCCATCATGAACCTTAGTGGATGACGCCTGATAAGGGAAGTAAGGTCTATATCGTTTGAAGACGTCGCAGCCCTTCACTGACACAAAAGATCTGCATCGACATTCCTTGCGAGCGTCGCGACGACGCTGTATCAACAATCAACAACTGATGTACAACATCCGAATTCCGTAAAATAATTTCCGCATCCCTCAGTTAACGCTAATAACAGTTTTTGTGGAAGACTCTGATGTATTGTATTAATTCGTTCTGACTGAAATCAAACTACGTACGACACATCAAAACAGTAAAAAACTTTTCTTGGCGTTCATTTCATGCTAATAAAATCATAATACAAGTCGTAACTTTTGTTTGGAAAGCAAAGAAAACAAGAATACGTGTTTATGTAAATGAATCTCAATCTCAAAAATTTGTTATGCAAACTTAAAATGCACAGGGGCATAATTCCTACTTGATAATGCTTACAGATAGAGAAACAAAAATCAACTTTTTTCAGTCATTTCAATCTTATTCATATCAGTCTGTGGGTGTATAAAAGTTCTGACTTAAGGTTCATCTTCTCCACACGGCCTTTTCCCTGATTTTCATTAGGCATTGTCCAAACGGAAGAACACAATTGATGATAATCCAAGGAATGCAAAATTTTTTTCTTTAAGTTCTACCTTGAGAGCAGCCATAGGATTACTTATAAGTTAACAAAGCTAAGCCTACGCACTAAAGAAAATACAAGAAACCATAATACGAGCAAACACATGCATAAGTACAGCAATCATAGGATTATAATCTCATGAAAAATTTTAGCAGTAATTATCAGTTCATAACAACTAAACTGTTCTGATAAATTGTAGATCCCAGTATTGAAGGGAAGGAGAGGCACACGGAAGTCACTCGCAATCGCATCAGGTTTTATTATGCTTGCAAATGTAGATTTCGGCTATAAATTACAGGTGTATAGGGCGGAGAACACGTTAATGTCACCACATGATTTTACAGGCTTACAGGCAGGAGGACACGTTCATGCCACCATATATATCTTTACGGCTGTATAAGCAGAAAGACACAACTGCCTCATTGTCCTCCTGCCTATACACCTGTAAAAACACATGGCGACATCAACCGCCGCGAGTCTATTGAATTGTAAATAAATTGCACTGAGGATGGCTGAAACCGGGCAGTCAGGGGAAGGCAGGATTCGGCTACGATTGTGGACGGGGCCGTAATTAGTTACTGTTGGTTCCCTTTTGCAATTACACACATTTATTTTAAAATGGTAATTCCAGACTCAGCAATAAATAAATATATCACACGTTATTAATGAAGGAATAAACAACTGTGTAATTAATAGTGCCTTCAGTGCGTTACAATTTACCAAATGAGCATAAAATACAGACACAGCAAATAATGTTTTAAAAACAAGCCAATGTGATCCCAGTTAGCATTTTAAGGCAAGTAATCACCGTCTCGGCTGAAGGCCTTTAACGCCAACAACGGCAATTATAAAAAAATTTAACAAACATACTGTGAAACAGAATTGCAATAGCAAGGTCATTTTAAAAAGACAGGCAACTGATCACCAAACAGGTGAGACAAAATGATGGTAAACGTGGGAGCACAACCATTTAAACCTGCTGTACCGCCAAGAATGGCGATTATATAAAAATTTAGGAACATACAATAAAGCAGCGAATACAATAATAAAACACAACGGCCAGTCACAGATGGTGCACCAGGAATCGACCGCTGAGTAAGTCCGGCGCTTTCGCGAGCGATGAGATAGGCAGCCTGGAGTTCCATTCACTTCACAAGGTGGTATCTCAGACTAGTGGCAGTCTAACGAAAGACTAATGATAATCTTGCTGGGGCTACCTGACGTCCAATGAACCAAATGCAAAGATGTAACTATGCGCCACAGCCAGAACTGGCGGTCTGGTCTCCGCCCGCAGAATACTGTGCTTAGAGCGCCCAGAAGGAGAAAGGAATCACTACCATCAAAGTAGAAAAATCGCTAACCTACCTACAATCAAGAAAGCCATCAAAACTGCACGAGGCGAGGAAATGTACTCTGTAGTTACATACGCTAATCCCCAGGTCAGGTAACTGGGCTGTTAGTGGCCACGAGGCAGGAAAAATACTGCAGGTTGAACTTAACAAATAGTAACAAACTGAACGGAATAAACAGTAATTAGAAGTCCTGGAAAGCTAATCAGACCCGCCTACCCCAAGCACTCCACTCGCTGCTCTTCGCCTCGGCAACACCACGAGTAGCAACACGAACCCAAGTCACTGGAGAATCGCAAGATCTCACAATGGTGGAGGTTTCTCTACTTGAATCCTAATTCACTCAACTTAAAACTTGCAGGATCTGGTTTACGACGTGTTCGTGCACCCTTGTGACCACAGACCTTCGATCCAGCAGTCCATGCTCGCCGCCAGTGATCGCGGCGTGTTCTCACACTGAGCGGACCTGGCTCCTCCTGAGTCCCCCAACTGAACTGCACACAGACCCGCCCGGGCAGAACAAAGGCATCGCCCCACAGATAGGGCCACAGTTACTACATATTGGTGACTACCGCTGCTGCCACTAGTGGACAGGCAACGCTTGTGAAACCAAGTGGTGTCAGTCAACACGAGAAGGAGACAAACAACTGCAACCATCTGAACTAAACGCAGATTATGGTATTAGCGATCATAAAGCGGTTACTGCATCGATGATTTCAGCCGTAAATAGAAATATTCAAAAATGTAGGAAGATTTTTCTGTTTAGCAAAAGTGACAAAAAGCAGATTTCAGAGTACCTGATGGCTCAACACAAAAGTTTTGTCTCAAGTACAGATGGTGTTGAGGATCAGTGGACAAAGTTCAAAACCATCGTACAATATGTGTTAGATGAGTATGTGCCAAGCATGATCGTAAGAAATGGAAAAGAGCCACCGTGGTACAACAACCGAGTTAGAAAACTGCTGCCGAAGCAAAGGGAACTTCACAGCAAACATAATCATAGCCAAAGCCTTGCAGACAAACAAAAATTACGCGAAGCGAAATGTAGTGTGAGGAGGGCTATGCGAGAGGCGTTCAATGAATTCGAAAGTAAAGTTCTATGTACTGACTTGGCAGAAAATCCTAAGAAATTAGGGTCTTATGTCAAAGCGGTAGGTGGATCAAAACAAAATGTCCAGACACTCTGTGACCAAAATGGTAATGAAACAGAGAATGACAGACTAAAGGCCGAAATAATAAATGTCTTTTTCCAAAGCTGTTTCACAGAGGAAGACTGCACTGTAGTTCCTTCTCTAGATTGTCGCACAGATGACAAAATGGTAGATATCGAAATAGACGACAGAGGGATAGAGAAACAATTAAAATCACTCAAAAGAGGAAAGGCCGCTGGACCTGATGGGATACCAGTTCGAATTTACACAGAGTACGCGAAGGAACTTGCCCCCCTTCTTGCAGCGGTGTACCGTAGGTCTCTAGAAGAGCGTAGCGTTCCAAAGGATTGGAAAAGGGCGCAGGTCATCCCCGTTTTCAAGAAGGGGCGTCGAACAGATGTGCAGAACTATAGACCTGTACCTCTAACACCTATCAGTTGTAGAATTTTGGAACACGTATTATGCTCGAGTATAATGACTTTTCTGGAGACTAGAAATCTACTCTGTAGGAATCAGCATGGGTTTCGAAAAAAGACGGTCGTGTGAAACCCAGCTCGCGTTATTCGTCCACAAGACTCAGAGGGCCATAGACACGGGTTCCCAGGTAGATGCCGTGTTTCTTGACTTCCGCAAGGCGTTCGGTACAGTTGACCACAGTCGTTTAATGAACAAAGTAAGAGCATATGGACTATCAGACCAATTGTGTGATTCGATTGAAGAGTTCCTAGATAACAGAACGCAGCATGTCATTCTCAATGGAGAGAAGTCTTCCGAAGTAAGAGTGATTTCAGGTGTGCCGCAGGGGAGTGTAATAGGACCGTTGCTATTCACAATATACATAAATGACCTTGTGGATGACATCGGAAGTTCACTGAGGCTTTTTGCGGATGGTGCTGTGGTATATCGAGAGGTTGTAACAATGGAAAATTCTACTGAAATGCAGGAGGATCTGCAGCGAATTGACGCATGGTGCAGGGAATGGCAATTGAATCTCAATGTAGACAAGTGTAATGTGCTGCGAATACATAGAAAGAAACATCCCTCATCATTTGGCTACAATATAGCAGGTTAGCAACTGGAAGCAGTTAATTCCATAAATTATCTGGGAGTACGCATTAAGAGTGATTTAAAATGGAATGATCATATAAAGTTGATCGTCGGTAAAGCAAATGCCAGACTGAGATTCATTGGAAGAATCCTAAGGAAATGCAATCCGAAAACAAAGGAAGTAGGTTACAGTACGCTTGTTCGCCCACTGCTTGAATACTGCTCAGCAGTGTGGGATCTGTACCAGATAGGGTTGATAGAAGAGAGAGAAAAGATCCAACGGAGAGCAGCGCGCTTCGTTACAGGATCATTTAGTAATCGCGAAAGCGTTAAGGAGATGACAGATAAACTCCAGTGGAAGACTCTGCAGGAGAGACGCTCAGTAGCTCGGTACGGGCTTTTGTTGAAGTTTCGAGAACATACCTTCACCGAGGAGTCAAGCAGTATATTGCTCCCTCCTACGTATATCTCGCGAAGAGACCGTGAGGATAAAATCCGAGAGATCAGAGCCTACACGGAGGCATACCGACAATCCTTCTTTCCACGAACAATACGAGACTGGAACAGAAGGGAGAACCGATAGAGGTACTCAAGGTACCCTCCGCCACACACCGTCAGGTGGCTTGCGGAGTATGGATGTAGATGTAGATGTAGTCTGACCTCCAACAGTGGGTGGAAACCTACAAACAGCACCAATGTGAGCCGCAGCATGGCTCAATGGCTATTTATATTGTAAATCTAGATCTACAAGAATAATAAAAACTAATGGGATTCCGAGTGACTCCAGTATGCCTCTCCTTTCATAGAATTTATGGTCGCTATGCACTACGGTTCCTGATGGAATCAAAACTGATCACAGTATTTGTATACACGTATACTTGAAAATAAAATTCAACATCAAATTGTTATTCTTAACTGAAAGGACAAAATTTAATGCGAAGGATATCTAATTTTTCAGAAATGTGGTATCCTTAATTAGAATGATCTCTACATCTGCAATGATAGCAACATTATTTACAAGTAAAGATTTCTAATACCATTGGGAGCTCTATAGTGTACCTAGACGATTCGCCATGTTCAGCTATGTAATACAAAAAAAGTTTAGCATCACCTCGTGAGCCATGTTGCGGCTCGCGTTGCTGCTGTTGGTAGGTTGGCATCGTGTAATAGGGACAGTGGCGCCTCGTTTCCTTCTTGTGTTCACTGGCGCCACTTTGTTTGATAGCACTGTCTGTCCACGATTGGCAGCAGCAGCGGTTATCGATACAGAGGGGCTGCAGCTGCGAGGGCCGCGACCTCGTTGTCCACTGGACCCAGGACGTTTGAGCTGAGTGAACATTAACGCAGTAGTGGAACCTCCACTGTTTCGGGATCACACCGTTTGTTCGTGTGTTGCTGCTCGCAGACGAAGAGCAACGACTGGAGTGTTTGGAGATGGCGAAATTAATTAGCTGTCCTCCACTTCTTATTATTAATCATTGAATTCCTTGTGATGTTATTGTTGAGATTCAACCAGCGAGATTTTTCTGCCTAGTGATCGCTAACGCCCCAGTTACCTGCCCTGGAGGTTAGTGTATTTCGCAGCAATGTACCTTTCCTCACCTTGCCGCTGCTGTCCGGTAAGGCGTGTAGTTCGACAGCCTCCTTGACTGTGGTTCGGATATTTTGTTTCTTTTGGACTACTTTAGTCGTAGTGGTTCCTTATGCTTCTGGATGTTCTAAACACCAGATTCTGAAGATGCAGTGCTGTGTACTGGTTCCGCCTTTTCTGGGTTGTTCCACCATTGTATTGGTTATCAGACGTTAGGTAGGTTTTGGCAAGATTGCTGGTATGCGTTTAAACTGCCACTAGTTTGAGTTGCCATCCGCTTAAGTGAATACAACTCTTGGCTGCCTGTCTCATCGTTTACAAAGTTGAGCGACTTTCTGAGGTCGATCCTTGGAGCATTGTCTGAGGCCCATTTCTCTCTTGATTTTGTCGCATTGTGATGATATTTTTGTTATTTTTTTTAAATATTCTAATTTTGAATTATTATTGCTTGAGCCTTCAGCCAATAGAGGGTTTGAATTTCTTGTTAATAAGACCTTCAGCCATGAGTGTAACTTGTCTTAACAAATTTTTATTAGGCAAAATATCTTAACACTGAGATGTTGATGATTGTTCTTTAAATATCTCTCGAAGAAGTTTAATTGCTTCTCAAAAATTTACTATCCAGGCCTTCATCTGTCCAACCGTTTTTTGAGTTATTACTATGGGGGCCTTCGGCCGACAAATAATTTGAATTCCCAGTCAATAAGGCCTTCAGCCATGAGTGCAACTTGCTTAAAATTGTTTTAGTTAGACATTGTGTCTTAACAGTCAAATTTGATAATTGTTCCTTGTTGTCAATTTTATTTGCAATTGTTTCCAAATAAAGTGTGCGTGATTAAAAAAAAACTGAGCAACCAATGGTAACTGATTACGGCCGCGTCCACACCGAATTCTGCCTTTCCCTAAGTACCAGGTCTTACCTCGGATCCGAGAGTTCCGAAACCTGTACAGAAAATTGGAATAGAGATCAACATAAACATCATTTCCTTCCTCTTTATTGCTCATAAAAACCACACATTGTACCACCATACAGCGAGGCCTTCAGAGATGGTGGTCCAGACTGCTGTACAAGCCAGTACCTCTAATACCCAGTCGCACGTCCTCTTGCATTGATGAATACCTGTATTCGTCGTCTCATATTATCTACAAGTTCATCAAGGCACTGTTGGCCCAGATTGTCCCACCCCTTAACGACGACTCGGCATAGATGCCTCAGAGTGGTTGGTGGGTCACATCCTCAATAAACAGCCCTTTTTAATCTATCCTAGGCATGTTCGATAGGGTTCATGTCTGGAAACGTTCTCGCCACTCTAGTCGAGCGATGTCGTTATCCTGAAGGAAGTCATTCACAAGATGTGTACGATGGGGGCGCGAATTATCGTTCATGAAGACGAATGCCTCGCCAATATGCTACCGATATCGTTGCACTATCGGTCGGAGGATGGCATTCACGTATCGTACAGCCGTTACGGCACCTTCCATGACCCCTAGCGGCGTACGTCGGTGCTACATAATGCCACCCCAAAACAACAGGGAACCTCCACCTTACTGCACTTGCTGGACTTGTGTGTAAGGCGTTCAGATTGACTGGGTTGCCTCCAAACATGTCTCCGACGATTGTCTGCTTGAAGGCACATGCGACACTCATCGCTGAAGAGAACGTGAAGCCAATCCTGAGCTGTCCATTCGGCATGTTGTTGGGCCCATCTGTACCGCGCTGCATAGTGTCGTGGTTGCAAAGATGGACCTCGCCATGGACGTCGGGAGTGATGTTGCGCATCATGCAGCCTATTGCGCACAGTTTGAGTCGTAACACGACATCCTGTGGTTGCACGAAAAGCATTATTCAACATGGTGGCGTTGCTGTCAGGTTTCCTCCGAGCCATAATCCGTAGATAGCGGTCATCCACGGCAGTAGTAGCTCTTGGGCTGCCTGAGCGAGACATGTCATTGACAGTTTTTCGAGTTATTACAATGGTGGCCTTCGGCCGACAAATAATTTGAATTTCCAGTCAATAAGGCCTTCAGCCATGAGTGCAACTTGCTTAAGAATTGTTTTAGTTAGACATTGTGTCTTAACAGTCAAATTTGATAATTGTTCCTTATTGCCAACTTTATTTGTAATTGTTTCTCTGTATCTCATCCATGTCCGATCAACATCGCTTTGGTTTACTCCGAGGCGCCTGGACTCTTCCCGTGTTGAGAGCCATTGCTGGCACTATGTAACAATGCGGACCCGATCGAACTATGGTATTGACCGTCTAGGCATGGTTGAACTACAGACAAAAACACCTTCCTGGTGGAATTACTGGAAATGACCGGCTGTCGGACCCCATCCGTCTAATAGATGCTTCTCATGCATAGTTGTTTACATTTTTGGACGAGTTTAGAGACGTCTCTGAACAGTGAAAGGAACTGTGTCTGTGATACATTATCCACAGTCAACGTCTGTCATCAGGAGTTCTGGGAACCGGAGTGATGCAAAACTTTTTTTGATGTGTGTGCTTTCTGATCGTACTTCGCTGTGTGCTAGTCAGTGGTTAATATATTACCCGCCACGCCACCTAAAAGAATCGTTACATCATTCCACTATTTCACTAGCATCATGTTAAAAGAATGTACGAGCGTTTTAAGTTAGCACCGTTTTGAAATTAAAAAAAGACGTGCTAAGATGTCTGAATAATTTTATTTTTACATGAAAGCCTGTACTTTAATCTACTTTTCTATATAATTTCCGTCAATATTGATGCACTTGTCATAACTTTGTACCAGTTTTTGAATACCCTCCTCATAGAAGTCTGCCGCCTGACTTGTTAACCACTGCATCACCACTGTTTTGACCGCCCAGGTGTTTGTTCAAGTGCAGGAACAGATGGTAGTCACAGGGCGCAAGATCGGGGCTGTGCGGAGGATGATCTAGAGTTTCCCATCGAAAAGATATGATGAGATCTTTGGTCTGATACGCCACATGCGGACGGGCATGGTCTTGCAGCATAACGATGCCCTTGCTCAACTTCCATGGACTGTTGCTTTGATTTTGGTGTGACGTAGGACACCCATGTCTCATCGCCCATAACAATTTGGCTTAAGAAATCATCACAGTCGTTGTGGTGCCGCTCAAGGAAAGTCAATGCACTGCCTAAACGTTTGGTTTTGTGCACATCCGTCAACATTTTCGGTACCAAACGTGCGCACAGTTTTCTGTAATTCAAATGCTCGGTCACAATGCCATACAGAACACTACGAGAAACATTAGAAAAGTCATCCCGCAAGGAGGAAATCGTAAAGCGTCTGTTTTCTCTCACCTTATTGTCCTCTTCCTGCACTAAACTTTCATTAACGACCGTTGTTCATCATGCACATTTGTGCGGCCATCTTTAAATGCTCTCACCCACTTTCTTACCACTCCATTACTTATAATGTTTTCTCCGTAAAATGCACAGATCTCACGATGAATAACGATCGCTTTTAGGTCTTTAGCACTAAGAAATCTTATAACAGCCCGTACTTCACAGTCGGCGTGACTCACGATTATAGGAGGCATCTTAAACACTCAGTACACAACGTAAACAAGGAAGAATCAGACTGCAACGGCATCAGTGCGTAGATTAAGGTACAAGCTTTCATGTAAAAATAAAATTATTGAGATATCTTAGCACGTCTTTTTTTAATTTCATAACGGTACTTACTTAAAAAACACGCCTCATAATTACATTGTCTCTATTCTCCTTTGTCCTCCGTCTAGCAAAGACGCCCTTAGGCATCCATTGTAATTATTCTGTTTTAAAAATAAATAAATAAATAAAATAATTGGGAGAAAATATTCAGTCATTCTGGTGAGAAATGCTAAGTTTTCTAAGAATTAATTTTGTAATTAAACATTTCCTGATAACTCATCATCTGTGTTTTTTCCTTCGCGGACTTGTGAATCAGTGTGGAGTGGTATGGTTGTCAGCCCTTGGTCTGGCCGAACGTGGCCTGCAGCTCCGAATCAAGTTTTGAATTCTACTACTTTCTTATAGAAAGGTTTACTTATTCTTGATCAAATGTTGTTCATCATTTCCTGAAAACGATCGCTACTCATAGAACTACAGTGCACATTTCACTAGCAATTAATGTCTTATGTGAGACATTTAAGCTCAATAATAAATGACAACTTGTATCACTGTATTTAACTTCATTGCAAATGGCATCCACAAATAACAGACGATAAATACGTTCCAATCAGAGATGTATTTTTTTGAATAAATAATGTTATGAAGTGTTTTAAAATCTCACATATTCTGACAGATAGACGATAACTTTGCTGTGATAACGTATGACTTGGTGTTAAATGCATACACTTCAGTGGCAGTGGAAGCCAGTCGACTATGTTCGCTGTAGACTAAACCACACTTGTCTTACCTACAGTCAAAAACATTATAGCGAAAGACCAATTCATTGCAGTAAGTCAGTGGATACAGCTGTTTCTTTCAAGTGCACGGTGTCAGTAGCACTAGAAATGAGAGAGTAGGTGAACAATGGCGCCAGTAAAATAGTGCCCAGCTTACTGAAAGGTAATCAACATGAAATTCGTGACTGAATAATACACGTAGACTGTGTGACGATAGTTTGGACTAAAATTATCATTCATGTCTGGATGTAATTGTTGTTAAATGATCATGTAATTTGAAGAATATAAAGTAAAACAGCTTAAATTATTCACCTTTACTGAGAATGGATTAAGTTCTGTTTGTAAAGTTGCAGGCATCAACAAGAATACGTGTTTTTCATAAGATCATCTCATTAATTCTCAGATGCAGGTATCTCATATCGTGTCAGCATGTTAAGTTAGCCGCATGGGGTAACCACCCTGTCTAGGGCGCCTATGCACGGTTCGCGCTACTCTCCCCGTCGGCGGTTCGAGTCCGCCCTCGGATTTGAGTGTGTGTTTGTCCTTACCGTAAGTTAGTTTAAGTTAGACTAAGTAGTGTGTAAGGCTAGGGACCGATGATATCAGTAGTTTAGTCCCATAGGAACTTACCACCACTATGTTAAGTTTCCTGTCTAGCGACTTGTTATTTACGCACTTTCGGAAACTAGACCTCTTATGGATGCTTTCTCCATGTCAGTGCTCAGTGGTATTATATAATACATAATATTGTAGCTACATGGCGAGCACTCAACATTATGTTACATTTGAAAGAATTACGTTTGCAAACCTAATGCATCTTGTTTTAATAAGAACTATTAGTCGATTAGGAACGGATTCCTAGACTTGTTATCAAAAATGGTTCAAATGGCTCTGAGCACTATGAAACTCAACTTCCCAGGTGGTAAGTCCCCTAGAACTTAGAACTACTTAAACCTAACTAACCTAAGGACTTCACACACATCCATGCCCGAGGCAGGATTCGAACCTACGACCGTAGCGGTCGCGCCGTTCCAGACTGTAGCGCCTAGAACCACTCGACCACTACGGCCAGCCACTTCTTATCCTTTCCGTGATATGCATCTACGATAATTCTACTTGTGTCAAAAGTAAATGAAACACTGTTTCAATCTTTGGTAGGTCTTTGATGAACAGGGTGTTTCGAAAAGAATGGCCTGATTTTGGACAATAATAATTAGGAAATATGGGACATGAGGGCAAGGAAATATTGTTGCTTCATTGGGTAAAGTCTACAGATTCAGAAATAGCTGTTAGTGGTCAGTCAGTGTGTTTTCTCACTTTGCAGTTAGTTAGAAGTAAGATTGTGTCCGGCCGGCCGGTGTGGCCGTGCGGTTCTAGGCGCTTCAGTCTGGAACCACGTGACCGCTACGGTCGCAAGTTCGAATCCTACCTCGGGCATGGGTGTGTGTGATGTCCTTAGGTTAGTTAGGTTTCTGTGACTGCAGTTGGGAAATAGTGAGTCACTGATTTTAGTTCAGCGTGCCTTTCGTCGGCGTTTTGGCCTCAATTCACCTGCACCCCGAAAACATTCGCCATTGATATCGCCAGTCTGAAGAAAGAGGATGCTTGTGCAAAGGAAAGAGTCCAGCACGACCTCACAGTTCTGACGGCATGGTGGCAACAATTCGGCAAACGTGTGATCGGAGTCCACAAATGCCTACTCTCCGCGCAAGCAGAGAACTGGCAACATCTCGTACAACTGTCTGGCAAGTGTTAATACATCGTTTGACCTATGAACCATGCTGGCTACAATTAGCGCAAGCTCTTCAGATTGGTGATAAAAGGAGGAAGGTAGACTTCAGAAATGCTCTGCTAGAGAACATGGAAGACAATACATATTTACCACGGTTAACTTTCAGCGATGAAGCAACATTTCGTGTTAGCGATAAAGTAAATCGACATAACGTGCGCATATGGCTGTCTCCAGAGCCCTCATGATATTACTGAGCACAAGAGAGAGTCACCTAAAGTGAACGTTTTTTTGTGCCATTTCTCGTGAAAAAGTGCATTGTCCTGTTTTTAGGAAAACACCGTGACCGGAATGAGCTGTCTTCATATGCAGCAGAAGTGGCTTTTTCCACAAAGGATGGAGCTCCACCACACCGGCACTACAACGTAAGTCAGTTTCTCAGGGACTGGACAGGGCGCACGGGACCCCGAGACACTGCCCTGCATTCTGTTCCTCCAGGATCGCCACACGTGAGCCCATGCAATTTTTTCATGCGGTGAAATGTGAGGGACAGTGTGTGCATCTCCCCTTTACTCGTGACACAGAAGAACAGGATAACAGCTGCCATAACTTCTGTAAAAGCAGATACATTACGTAAGGTTTATGACGAATTCGGCTATTGTCTAGAAGTTGTTCATGCTGCTGCATTTGTAGTAGCATAGCTAAGACCTTCAGGTTTTCATCAATAAATATGGAGTTTTGGAATCAGTTCATTCTTTTTGAAACACCCTGTCTATTAAGTATGTATGTAATTCAAAGGAATGTTCGATACCAAATGATGTGTTACATCGTAGCCCATTTACGCTCTGCATAGACAGCTTACCCATAATACTGTACCATACATTTGGGAAGGACTGCGTTGAGAATTCTCCAACATCAGTCACAACAGCAAAGATTTTATTCACTGATAGTTAAGTCTACTAATATGTCGCGGAGAGTTCGAGACCATGCATAATGTCAGAGTTGGGTTCGATAGTCGGCTGGTTGTTCTTTACTTCAGGGCTTTTCTACTGATGGTCTGACCCCGTAGCTGAGAGGTCAGCGTAGATGTTTGCCACGTGAAGGACCCGCATTAGATTGCCACTACTAAAAACGATTTCTCCTTGACTGGTATATGGCGCACTCAGCGTTGTGATGCCAACTGAGGAGCTACTTGAATGAGAAGTAGCGGATCCACGGTTTGGAGAGTCGAGGAGCTACTTGAATGAGAAGTAGCGGATCCACGGTTTGGAGAGTCGAGGAGCTACTTGAATGAGAAGTAGCGGATCCACGGTTTGGAGAGTCGAGGAGCTACTTGAATGACAAGTAGCGGATCCACGGTTTGGAGAGTCGAGGAGCTACTTGAATGAGAAGTAGCGGACCCACGGTTTGGAGAGTCGAGGAGCTACTTGAATGAGAAGTAGCGGAACCACGGTTTGGAGAGTCGAGGAGCTACTTGAATGAGAAGTAGCGGATCCACGGTTTGGAGAGTCTAGGAGCTACTTGAATGAGAAGTAGTGGATCCACTGTTCGCAGAGTCGAGAAAACAGCTGGGGGAGTGGTGTGCTGCCCACATGCTCCCCCCCCCCCCCCCTCAAAGTACACTCACATAACGCCACAAGGTAGAGGATAATATGGCGTTTGTCGACTCCCTTTGGTCCTACAAGAACTGGACGAGGAGCTCGTTTTTTGTGTCGCTTTCTCTCTCCCTCTCTTTTGATGCCATCACATGAATCCACTAATATTCTTACCTAGATCAGCTGACGGAGAATTTAGTCCTGCTTTAGGATAGTAAGTATTTCTTTCCTGGTGTCTCTAAGCGACAGAATACTCCAACAGGGAAATGAACACAGTCAGGATAATACAAAGGTAACAGTCTTACGATATCTGTTAAATATTTGATAGAGAATGTAAAAGAAGGCTCAGCAGACAGTATTATAATAAATACCCTACAGTTACTATGGGACGTCGTCGATAGATCTTGTTTGGTGTCTCAATTCCACGTAAAAATGCCATGGCCGTCTCCGCCGCGTTTGATTCGTCACAATGCACCAATGCTCTGGTGTTCCATTCACTTGCTGAGGAAGGATTTAACGTGTCGTCCATGGCGAATTAATTGGAGAGTTAAAGTTCCGCGAAAACACATGATGGGTCGCTGATCAGTCAAGCTGGGGGATTCCAGTGTCGTGTTGAAATGCCGTCTGGTAAATATGTCTGTATTCTAAATGTTAATCGTGTGGGATGCACCAGTTTTTCTTGAGATCCGAAAAGAAAGAAAGAACTAGGTTCAATGCTCCGTCGACAACGAGGCTATTGCAGGTGAACTGAGCTGTAAGTTGTACGTAGTTTATAGGCATTCATACGTTCATTTTTAGGAATGAACTACTGTCATTTTCCTGTGTGACTCCACTCTCAAGTGAGAAGGTAAAGTGATGAGCAAAGTAAATAGATCTGCCTTTCATACGTTTACTGCAACTGACATTCCCCTCAGCAGCTAAGTAAAAATTCCTTTATAAATAAAACCCATTTCTCGCGCTGCAGTATTTATTAAAACTTTCTATCTCTAGCTACGGAACACTGCATACAAAAATTTAATAGTTTGTGTACTATGTGAATTTAAGATTTTAAACAAATAATATTGCCTGCAGCTGAACCTTTGAAGTAATTATTCACATTCCTTTCCAGTGGACTCCATATTAATCTGTTTCGGCATTTTACATTTCAATCAGTGATTGCTGAAAGCTCCCATAAATTCACAGGATAATCTCAACAACAAAAAACCAAAAATATATTTGAAAGAGAAGTTGATGCTACCAGAAGAATTATGTCTTTTATTTTACAACCTTCTGTGCCTGCTGCATAAAAAAATGTCTTTCAAGGACATAGTATAGGGTAAGTCACTAACTATTGGTTGGTTGTGTGGGGAAGGAGACCAGACAGCGAGGTCATCGGTCTCTTCGGATTAAGGAAGGACGGGGAAGGAAGTCGACCGCGCCCTTTCACAGGAACCATCCCGGCATTTGCCTGGAGCGATTTAGGGAAATCGCGGAAAACCTAAATCAGGATGGCCGGACGCGGGATTGAACCGTCGTCCTCCCGAATGCGAGTCCAGTGTGCTAGCCACTGCGCCATCTCGCTCGGTGACTAGCTATTGCCACCATGAATAACTCCGAAAGAATGATAGGAGCTGAAAAGTTTGTGGGACAAATGTTGCATGGGACAACGGGGTCAACAATACGACAGTGGCTTTTTGTTGCTAGCTGGGGTCGGGTCAGAGATATGAAGGTCAACTTTTTTTTTATGGGATGCTATAGTTTTGTACTTATTACCTGATAGCGGCTATCGAGACGAATCCAGTGATGTGTAACGGTAAGGTCTTTAAAAATCAACGAAGGTCAAAAAGATGGCGTCAACGTCCATTTACAGAAGGCGTTCGAAGTGATGACCATTGGTATCAATCTTCTTATCATGGATTGAGTGACATTCCTTATCACATCGGCACTTATCGAAGCACAAGGTCTGACAATTCTCTCTCGCATATCTTCAGTTGTAGGTTGAACGTCTTTATAAACAATGTCTTTTACGAATCCCCACAATAATAAATCCAGAGGCATCAAGTCTGACGAACGAGCCGGCCACGACACATCTCCTCCGCGTTCAATCCACGATTTGGAAATTGTCTTTGCAACTAATTTCTAGCCATCAGCGAAAAACGTGCCGGACACCCATCGTGTTAATACCACATTCTATTCCTTGTTCCTAAAGGTACATCTTCCAATAACAGGCCTAGGGCATTCTGTTAGCAGAAAGGTGAATGGCCTTTCGGATCATGCTGCACAAATTTTAAGTCTAAAAGATTTTTGTGCTGCAACACATGTTAAATATAGTTACCAACTTTTTAGGAAAGCTGATCCAGTTGCTGTAGAGACTTTTGTAAACCTTATCAAGGCACAAGAGTGGCAAGATGTTTATAGTGCTGATACAGTAAACGATAAATATAATGCTTTCCTCAAGACTTTTGTCGTGCTCTTTGAAAGTTGCTTTCCGTTAGAAAGTTCAAAACAGGGTACTAGCACAAACAGGCAGCCTGGCTGGCTGACTAAAGGGATAAGAATATCCTGTAGAACAAAGTGGCAATTATATCAAAACGTTAGAAACAGTCACAATCTAAATGCAGCAGCCCATTACAAACGGTATTGTAAGGTGCTTAAAAAAGTTATTAGGAAGGCAAAAAGTATGTGGTATGCAGATAGAATAGCTAAGTCTCAGGATAAAATTAAAACCATATGGTCAGTCGTAAAGGAAATGGATGGTCTGCAGAGACAGGTCGAGGATATAGAATCAGTGCGTAGTGGGAATGTCCATGTTACTGGTAAGTCACATGTATGTACAGTATTTAGTAATCACTTTCTGAATATAGCAGGTGAACTAAATAGAAACCTAGTCCCAACAGGGAATCATATAGCGCTCGTAGAAAAAAGTGTTCCGAGACTGTTACCTGAAATGCTCCTCCATGATACTGACAAGAGGGAGATTGAGTTAATAATTAAATCACTAAAAACCAAGAACTCTCACGGATATGACGGGGTATCTAGCAGAATACTGAAGTATTGTCCCATGTATGTTAGCCCAGTACTTAGTCATATCTGTAACTTTTCCTTTAGGAGTGGTCGGTTTCCTGACCGACTAAAGTACTCGGTAGTGAAGCCACTTTATAAAAAGGGAGACAGGGATAATGTTGACAATTATAGACCTGTTTCTATGTCATCGGTGTTTGCTAAAGTTATCGAGAGGGTTGTATATACAAGGTTACTGGAGCATTTAAATTCACATAATTTGCTGTCAAATGTACAGTTTGGTTTTAGAAACGGCTTAACAACTGAAAATGCTATAGTCTCTTTTCTCTGTGAGGTTTTGGACGGATTAAATAAAAGGTTGCGAACTTTAGATGTTTTCTTTGATTTAACGAAGGCTTTTGACTGTGTTGACCACAAAATATTACTGCAGAAGTTGGACCATTATGGAGTAAGGGGAGTAGCTTACAATTGGTTCGCCTCTTACTTTAAGAACAGAAATCAGAAGGTAATTCTCCGTAATATTGAGAGTGGTAGTGATGTTCAGTCCCAATGGGGCACTGTTAAATGGGGCGTTCCCCAAGGGTCGGTGCTGGGGCCAGTGCTGTTTCTTATTTATATGAATGATATGCCTTCTAGTATTACAGGTGATTCAAAAATATTTCTGTTTGCTGATGACACCAGCTTGATAGTGAAGGATCTTGTGTGTAATATTGAAACACTATCAAATAATGTAGTTCATGAAATAAGTTCGTGGCTTGTGGAAAATAATTTGATGCTAAATCACATTAAGACTCAGTTTTTGCAGTTTCTAACTCACAATTCAACAAGAACTGGTATTTTAATCAGACAGAATGGGCATATTATAAGCGAGACGGAACAGTTCAAGTTCCTAGGCGTTCCGATAGATAGTAAGCTGTTGTGGAAAGCCCATGTTCAGGATCTTGTTCAGAAACTAAATGCCGCTTTATTTACCATTAGAACAGTGTCTGAAATAAGTGACATTTCAACACGAAAAGTAGTCTACTTCGCATATTTTCATACGCTTATTTCATATGGTATTATTTTTTGGGGTAATTCTTCTGATTCAAAAAGGGTATTTTTGGCTCAAAAACGGGCTGTTCGAGCTATGTGTGGTGTAAGTTCGAAAACCTCTTGTCGACCCCTATTCAATAGTCTGGGAATTTTGACATTGCCCTCACAGTATATATTTTCTTTAATGTCGTTTGTTGTTGGCAGCTTTCACTCAGTTAATAGTAGGCAGAAATCAAATCTGCATGTGGAATGCACTTCCTTGACTCTTGTGCAGAAAGGAGTGCAGTATTCTGCTGCATTCATTTTCAATAAGCTACCACAAGAACTCAAAAAACTTAGCAGTAGCCCAAACACTTTTAAGTCTAAACTTAAGAGTTTCCTCATGGCTCACTCCTTCTATTCTGTCGAGGAGCTCCTGGAAGAGCTAAAAAATTAAGCAAATTCCAGTGCTACATTCTTGATTTTCTTTATTTAAACTAACGACTTGTCGCCTGAATATGTTTCTTATATTTCATTTTATCTGTTTCTACAATCTACAGCTGAATATGTTTCTTATATTTCATTTTATCTGTTTCTACAATCTTCAGCTGAATATGTTTCTTATATTTCATTTTATCTGTTTCTACAATCGTGTTATAATTTCATGTATTGACTCGTTCCATGACCATGGAGACTTCTCCTTTATGTGGTCCCACGGAACAATAAATAAATAAATAAGTAAATAAAAATGTTTGTTGCAGGAATGTTGTGTACTTGCTACCATAAGATTTCCTTCGATGGAATAGGGGCCTATAATTCTGTCCTCCTGAATCACACACCATACATTCACCGACCACGGTTTTTGGTGTGCGACTTGCAGCAGCCAATATGGATTTTCAGTTGCCCAATAATGCATGTTATGCAAATTAACATTGACATGGTTCGTGAACGTAGCCTCGTCAGTAAATAAAATCAAATTAATGAAGGTGTTATCCCTCTGAATCTGAAGTTGAGCCCATCTGCAGAATTCAATACGACTAATGCAATCCGTACCAGGTAATTCTTGGTGGAGACTGATATGGTAAGGATTATATTTATGGCGATTCCCGAACACGAGCAACCCTACTCTGGCTCATGCGATATTCCCTTGCGATTTGACGCGAACTGACACAAGGATCTCGAACCACAGTGGCAAGAGTACCAATTTACGTTTCCTCGTTAGTAACTTTCCTTTTCCGGATATGTTTGCGATGCGTTAAAGATCCAGTTGTTGTCAACTTATCATACACATATTTAAATGTACGACGTATAGGGTGAGTACGATGAGAATATCTGTCAGCATGTAAGTCTCTAGCTCTCACTGAATTTCGTTGGCATTCTCCGTAAATGAGAAGCATATCGACTTGTTCTTCGAAGAAATACATCATTCACATTCACTTCATCCTACGATACTATGATTACCGTTCCTATTAGTGTTGTATTGCAAAACCGTCGAATGGTGGTTACATGTCAATGGCACGTTAGATGGATACGCGATATTCGGCGACTATTTGCTGTTTGGACGGTATACGAGAGAGAATTTTCAGAGCAAGACCTTACTATTAGGCGTAATTGGATTCGTCTCGATAGCCGCTATCAGTAAATAAGTACCAAACTATAGCATCCAATTTATAAAAACAAAGTTGACCTTCATATCTCTGACGCGACCCCACCTAGCAACAAAAACCCCCCGTCGCCCCATGCAACATTTGTCCCACAAACTTTTCGGCCACTCTCATACTTTTGCAGTTATTCTATGTGGCAATAATTAGTGTCTCACCCTGTGTATTTAAATAACCTGTTACGCTGCTATGAATACTATTTTTATTTGAACTATAGGACTTTTTAAGGTATACAGCCTTCATCAGCTTACCTGAAATAGAATATTCTATAATTCCGGCGCATTTGTTGTGTTACATTTAAGTTATTTGGGAATAATATGATTTTATGCACGTTTTCATGGCTTGAATTTCATGTAATATCGTTGTTTTTGTTGCTCTCTATTTATTACTGATTATATTTTACATAAATGTAGCAATAATAATCAGTTCTGTAGTATGTTATGAATTTTCTCTTAGTAGTGGTCAGAAACAAGTCTTAGTCTGTAGTTGACATTTAATGACATCAGTTGTGACAGACGAACAGCAATTTTGTTATTTCTTTTGCTGCCTGCCTCTTTACTGATTATATTCTTTTGTTGTTATTCTAGCAGTAATCAGTTGTGTGTTACGCTCTGACATTTCATTATTAATGGTCAGAAATAAATTTAATTTCCAGCTGAAATTTTTTGACAGCAATTATGTCAGGTGATCAGCGATACAATGTGGTTATATATGCTTGTTGCCAATCCCAGCAGTGATGTGATTGGTTTGTATTGACTGTATATGCAATCGCAGTGGCGATTCAAAATGAAGAAAGCTGTAAGCTTCCGAAGCTTGTGAAGTAAAGGCCTTTAGGGGAATGACTTGAGAAATTAGCTTTTTTATGCATTCAGTACTTTAGGGTTTTTTTTTAAGTGATATAAGCAGTAGAGCGTTTTTAAGTTCATTAGGCTTTCACTATGCAGTGTTCTACGACTCGCGTATATTACTGCATCCTGGATGTACAATGCATCGAATAATATTTTAGACCATGACACAAGTCCTCTTCGGCAGGACCCGACAGTATATGTTTACAAAGCTGTCCTTATTTATGTCGAATGTATTCAACAGCCATTTTGACGCCTGTTTTATTAGATTTGTGTGGTACTCTTTCGTTGTACGTTGGACACTGAGAAAGAGTCACATGGTTTCTTATTGGTAAACATAAGCCCAAAATGTGTTGCAAAAGCTCACCAACGAATTGAGAAGAGATCATCGCATGTGGATTGTATGAGTTGTACATAAATTTTGAAAAACTAACAAGACTGAATACTGTCTTCGTGATTCATTTAGAAATTTGGTCGCCACCTGTTAAAATCTAAAGTTTCCTCTCTATTGACCACGCGGATTTGAAATTTGTTATTCCGAGGGTATGAGAAGGGAATTTACGACAGTGAATGAAAATATTATTGGCCGCCTGTGTCAAAACCACCTGCTAGAGAGAGGAGTCTTTCTTCTTACTATGTAGGTGTTCAACAAGTGAGTCGTATTTGGGTCAAACTACCGTATCAGGGTCATTTCGAGTAGACGAAAGCAGTGGCGAAGATGCCTTGTTAAGAAAATACCATGATTTAGAGCAATAAGGCCACGTATTGATGATCGATATGTCCGATATGCACGCAAGTGGCAGTATTTCACCCTAACGGAAACGAACTTAGCAATCCGCTGTACTCGTACAGTACGTGACGGAAGAGACTGTTTAAACATTAACGATAGATTTCTTTAAATTCTTTAACATGCCTATGTACATACATACGTGAATACATACATACGTACATAAATGCAGGGTGACAATTATTGAACTATATGAAATAAAATCGTTATAAAGGAGTGACTGCGTGGTGTGCAGTGTTCAGTCACGGAATAATCAGTGCGGTATTCCTTGAAGTCACAGTGACTACCGAAAGGTACCTGAAGGTTTTGGAAGATGATTTCATCCCCATTATCCCAAGTGACCATGATTTCGACAAAATGTGGTTCATGCAATACGGAGCACGACCCCATCGAAGCAGGAGAGTGAAGTACTGAAGGAGCACTCTGGGGACCGCATTCTGGCTCTGGGGTACCCAAAAGCATAGGCCCCGATCGGCCATCATGTTCTCCGTATCTGAACACATGTGACTCCATTTTGTGGGGCTGTATTAAGGGCAAGGTGTGTAGTGATAACCCCAAAACAATTGCTGAGCTGAAAACAGCCGTTCAGGAGGTCTTTGAGAGCATCGATGTTCAGAAACTTCAGCGGGTCATGCAGAATTTCGCCATTCTTCTGCGTCACATCATCGCCAATGATTGCAGGCGTATCAAACGTGTCATAACCTAAATCTGAATATCTGTAGTGACGTTTACATGGTGAATTAAGTGTGTGCACGCCGCAGTTTGTAAGTAATTTACTTTTCTTTTCATATAGATCAATAATTGTCACCTTGTACATGTATATATACGTAAATACATGCATAATTATACATACAAAGATTACTACATTCATAGTTAGTAAGATATATTGTTTCTATAAATAAGGACTGTTTCTGGTAAAATAGTATTTCTATAGTGGTGTATTTTGCTGCATCATATGATTGTGTCCATATGTGATAATAAGACCATATTACAAAATGTTTGGGGTAGAGCTTTTGAGAGCAGTGTAAACAATTAATAACAGCGCCGTGTTCACAGTGTTTGATATCACGATCGCTGTTTCCTACTCATAACACTGATTCCAAAATGGTATAGAAATTCGCCACAGTTTCCTCCGTCACATATTCACAAGTCTGCCAGGCGTAAATGATCATGTACATAAAAACTGGCGAAGGCATGTAGCGATAAACAACTGAAAAAGTTTCATTATCAATAGTCTACTCAGTCATGTAATGTATCTTGCAATGCCTCCTAAATGAATTTGTTTCCAATGCAGTCTTCAAGCCTGCAAACAACATTTATATTGCCTGAAAAATTGACTACAATGACTGGATGTATTTAATGGTTCACGGAGGATTAATGTTGTGCGAATACATGTTCCTTATAAGGATTTCTTTAAACATAGCTCCAGTGCTTTTCACAGTCCAAGACACAAGCAACAATAAGATATTGCCTTATAAGTCTGGAATGAAAACATTTTCTAACCAACGGATAATATGGTACGGCGTAAGTTTATTAAAAGCTATACTAAAATAAGTTTCCCGTTTTGTTAGCTGTTTCACCATTGTTCCTAATTGCCCAGTTTGTTCTTGAAAACAAATGTACATTTTCGTGCCAAGAAATCCAGCAGATCACGTAAGAAACTGGACAGTATAAGAGTGCGTTACAGATGAAACCGATATACCAGAGCATACGTGTGCTTTTGTCCTACATTAGATGAAGTTTCTCCGATTTCCATTTCATGTTTAAATCTTGACTGCTCTGCACTGAAAATACTGTTTCCGCTATATCCTTCTCCTCAGATTAATGCGCTCACTTTGCGTACAAATGCTGCTGTGGACTCCATTATGTCTTTTTCGTCCTTCATTTCTCCCGTAGAAACTAATATTTTTTTTTTTTTATTTGTAACGAATGCGGTTTTCGTTTTTAAACTGGTATACAAAAGCTTTCTACGTACGGAACTTACAATTAAGTGCGGTTTTCGTTTTTAAACTGGTATACAAAAGCTTTCTACGTACGGAACTTACAATTAAGTGTTTGGCACAAACAATAGCCAAGTTTCGTAAACTACGATAATGGACAATCAGACCTCGAACATTTCTGTAAATATTTCGAACATTTCCATTTTTATTAAAGAATACAAGTATGAATTTGGAACAGTTTGTGCAAAATCTTACTTATTTAACCACAACCGTTGCACAATTAAACTTCTTTGAGGTCGTAGTTACACATTTCCTATCATGCTTCTTTTTTAATTTTTCTGCTGATGCATACAGTTTCTTACAGTTCTCTGCAGTGGTTTCTATGAATTCGTTTCGTTGAGCTCTGCCTCGTAAAGATGATTCACATTCGTTTGTAGAATAACCGTTGTCATTCCCATTTTTAATTGTTGCGGCCCCATAAATGTATTCTCATTCTCAAGGGAATTCTCATCGTCAACATCTAACGTATCATTTACAGTCAGATATGTTTCTCCAAACAATATCGTTAATGAGTTAGAATAGTGTGTCCGTAAAACATGGTCTTCAGTTCCATCTTCTCTCACACTACGACTCGCTGTTGATTCTGACACCTTGTTTTGTTTGATGTGCACGACTTGAACTGGATTGATATCATGCCTGTTGGCTGCAAAAAACTATATCGCTATTATATATTAAACAGCATGAAGTCAGAATGATCTAGGATATGCGGATACGTACTAGGGAACTACGGTTAGATCCGTCTGCGTGATAATAACAGCGGGAGCTGCTGAAAGGACACACCGTAAAGGCCTCATCTCGCAATGGCACAGAGCACGCAGTGCAGTGGTGTAGTCGCGTGCAACAAAGACGTGCAGTTCACAAATCGTACATCTTTATGGTTTGAAAACTACTCATTTCACCGACAAGGAACAACTGCCACTGCTGTCACTGACACACAACGAGCACAGTACATAATTTCATACAAATACGACATACATAAATAAGACACATATTTGGTAAAAAGGAAAATAAATATAAAAATAATTCGCCCTTTTTACCAAAAAGTGTGAGGGAGGCTCACTTAGAAATCACAGATTGAGTTGTGTAATGACGGTATTAGGAGGTATAAGATGGACAAGACGTTAAACCTACAATATGCATCTGTTCCAAAAGGAAATGTCGTCAGAAGCCCCTCACCTTGCGCCCGCTCAAAGCCTGCGCTCCCCCTTTTCTCAAACAGCTAAACATTTGTGACAACAAATAATCCACTACCCAACCACGGTATTATTGTGCGTGGCTGCATGTTGCCTTTATCGGAAATACGCGGTGACGTTACAGTAAACGAAAACCATAACTATTCTTTCTACTCTCGTATACTCTGTGGAGGTCCAAACAGCTTCACGAACATGTTCTCTGGTAGTTAGAACAAGGGCTGTTGGTAAAATGTCGATGTATCGATTTTCTTTCCAAAACTTGTATATCGGCGATACTTTAAGCCCGATATATCGATACCAAAACGGCAATATTGACCACAAATGTTTTTATTTTATATTATATTTTTTTCACAATTTTCGGTGAATACTTGAAGCTGTTTTTTGAAATTATAATAGAACATAACTTTACTTTCACTCTTTGAAAGAGTCTACTTTTTGACCTTTCATCACGTCCAATCATTCTGTTTGACTATGAAGCAAGTATATGTGGTACAAAAGCAATAGTCCCTTTGCTCTGCGGGTAGGCGGTGTGGAAAAATAGCTCACCAGTAGCGTTACAAAAACAACTTCAACGCAGCTAGTGCCCTGTTTCTTCTGAACGGCATTCTTCGAGAAAAACAGTCGCTGAAAATGATGAAAAAAAATCTAAATGACAAGATGGGTCTTTGCGGTGGGCGGAGACGTGTGAGGGGAAATGATGACGTAATCGGCGCTCGGCGCTACCAACAGAATCTGCAACGTTTAGCTCCGCCATGCAATTTCGGCACAACTGTTAAGTCGCTGGCTTTGGCAGAAATGAAAAAAAACGGGGAGGTCGACGTAAAGTGTTCTGGGCAAACCCGGTATGTGACGAAACCGAACGACAGACCTATCGGAGCCTCTTATTGTGCCACTTACACGCAGCTACCAATATTAGCAAAGTGGTTACCGCTAAGCGTGAACGCGCATCGTTTTCCTTTCAATTCTTGCTCTAAGGCGGATAGGCAGGCTGCTATCGTTTTGATATACAGATTAACTATTAATAAATCAATAATTTTTAAATGAACACACCACCATTTGATTGTATTGTTGTTTATTGAATTACGACCCAGGTTTCTGCCTTTTATGTCATTTTCGTGTGACTGAGTTTATGTCATTAACACGTATTGCAGGACATCAAGCTCAAAACTGGCCAAAAATTAACAAAAACATTGGCTCTCCATCTGGTATTTTGTGGAAAGTTAATTTTTTGTTAATTTATGGACACCTTTGACCTTGATGTCCTGCAGTACATGTTAACGAAATAAACACAATCACTTTGAAAATGGCCTAAAAGGCAGAAATCTGGGTCTTAATTAAATAACCAACAATACGGTCATATGGCGGTGTGTTCATTTAAAAATTGTTGTATCACTGGTGCTCAGCAACATCAAAAACTGTTTAATAAATCAGAACTTAAATATACAGGTCTAAAACACGTAGTATATTTACAACATGCAGCCGACTCTTTTCTATTCAGTTGCATGGATACTTTTTCGTCCGATATACATCGAATCTTTCGATGCGTAAAGCGTTGATAATAAAGTTTTTTAAAATCTCGATATATCAGATTCACGATATTTTTAAAAATATTAACCGTCCTAGTTAGCACAGTAGAGCTTATTCTCATACGCTCAATCCATTATGCGATAAATAAATTCAATGCAATGATACATACACTTCAAGTAACAGAAGCGGCTCTAAATGAAGTGCTCCAGAAAACGGATGATCCAACATTTTGTTTCTCTGTAGTATGTGTACTGAACGGGATACGGCCCATCTAATTTCATAGTGCTTAGGTTTGAGGAATCATGAAAAACTTTTTTTTTTCATAAACATAACTGATGTATCCTCTGAGTGCACAGCATTGTATTTTATTCAGTTTTCCCTACAGCCTACTAATGTTGTTACCAGATTGAAAAGTCCAGCATCACGCTATAGTAATAACACCCTGCAATGTAAATTCTACGTGCCCCATGTGAAGATGAGCCCGGAAAGGTTCGAAAAATAGTCAGCGGAATAAATGATGATTTAAATAAAGTGCTGAATCTTTCTGTGTTTATATTCAGTATACAGCCGTGGCTCCTGAAACACCCGTAATGCATAAACTTAAAAATATGTTTTATAAATATTCAGTCTTAATTATCAAGTTGTACACGGACTATGGGAAAACCATACAGAGGAGATGCGAAACGTCTCAGATGTGGGGCTACAGAAGAATGTTGAAAGTTACGTAGCTCAATAGGTAAGGTAAGAACTGAGGAGGTTATCCGCAGAATTGAAGGAGAAAGGAACGTATGGTGAACGCTGATAAGCAGATGGGACAGGATTATAAGAAATAAGGGAATACTGCCCATGACAGTAGAGGAAGCTGCAGGGGAAGATAGAGTTTGGAATACACCCAACAAACAACGGGGAAATGTTATGGTGACATGAAGAGGTATCTCTACATCAGATTGTACATCGTATTCCGCAAGCCACCTAAGAGTGTGAGTGTGTGACAGAGAGTGCTTCTGGTACCGCTAACTGTTGTCCCCTTCCCTGTTCCACTCGCAAATAAGGCATGAGAAGAATGATTGTCAGTAAGACTCTGTATTAGCTCTAATTTCTCAATTTTTCTCGTCGTGTTTTCGAGATGTATAGGGAAGTAAATAATATGTTGTCCGATTCTTCCCGGAAAGTGCGCTCTCGAAATTTCAGTAGTTAACCTCTCCGTCATGCACAACGCCTCACTGGTAACGTCTGCCTGAGCATCTGTGTAATAATCTCGCGATGACTAAACGATTTTTAACATTCTGCATGGTGTCTGTTTGTTCTAAGTCGTGTCTCCCTACCACTTTCGCGCAACGACGCTCTGAGCGTGTTTTTTAGGGAATTGACTAGTTTGAACCTAGGACCTGTTGCTGGTAAGGAGACGCCAGACCACACATGACATGTAGAGTTCAGAAGAGTTCAGTGAGACTAGCGATGGTATAACCAAATACTTAATGATTTCAGCGTCAGCTCCACTGCACTCCCTGTAAAAGAATCTTAATACTTACTAAATTTAGTGGAAGGGGTTCAAGGCTTTCCCATTTTTAGTTAGCTGGTAAAATAACGTCGAAAAAGCAGTTAAGTTTACCATTGGAAATTTTATTCTACTCACAAAACATTGTTTATAAATTGCACTATTGATAAAAGGAAATGTTTTAATACAGCATGGTAGAAACCAACTGCGTTCAACAAAAATGTGAACGAATATTCCCTGAATGGGTTTCCAAGTTCTACAATGGATCGAAGGATGACCTATGCCATATCACATCTATAATCTAGGTTTAAATTAAGTTTCATATAAGAGAAAACTATCAAAATGGTCTACAGTGACCCTCAATTATCTTTATTTACTTATTGAACTTTTCGTAAATTACAGTGGCTGATGTGGCTTCTCAATAATTATATAACAGAAAATCATCGTGTTTCAGATTTTAAGTTTAAGTAGCAAATGTGAATACCATGAGCTTTAATTGACGATCGACACTAGGATTACGCAAAAAGGGGATGTAACAGGTGAGACTTCTGCAGTTCTGAGTGAAGCCTTATGCGCTCTTATGTGGCATCGCGTGCGTTCATTACCTTGTCGGTGTTTAGGCAGCGTCAGGGAGCGGCGGGCGACACAGCTCCACACACTTCGCCGTCTCGGAAGGAACTCTCTCTAACATCTCCTTACTACCAATTCCCGAAGTTGGTTTAAGAAAAAAGTATCTGGCTGTGTTTTCAACTGACCAGTGCCGGCCGCGGTGGCCGAGCGGTTCTAGGCGCATCAGTCCGGAACCGCGCTGCTGCTACGGTCGCAGGTTCGAATCCTGCTTCGGTCATGGATGTGTGTGATGTCCTTAGGTTAGTTAAGTTTAAGTAGTTCTAAGCCTAGGGGACTGATGACCTCAGATGTTAAGTCCCATATTAAAAAAAAAAAAAAAAAAAAAAAAAAAAAAAAACACCTGACCAGTCAGGATCTCAAATTGAACCTTAAGCTCCGCCTACAAAATTCTGTCTATCCAATGAGAAACGTCATACTTTTCGTGGTGGGGCAATGTTTTTAATGGTTGCAACGTAAGAGAGACGCGTAGTATAGTCTCACGCTAAAACTTGCAGCTGGTGTGGCCCTTTTCGTTTTATCGTAAGATCAATACTGTTGTTGTGGAGGGCTCTATCTTTTTACATGGGCTGGGGGGTGGTCTTGGCGGTCGGCCGGCTTTGTGGGTGTCGGTCCTTTATCGTAGGGCCTTCTAGCTTACAAGACTCTGCTCTCAGTTTCCTCGTTTCTTCCCTGGGAACTGTGTCTGTTTCACGGTGGGAAGGTATGACATGCATTTAGGCGTTCTTGTGTTAGTCTGTGGTATTCCATTTGCTCACTCGTTGATCGTATTACTTTGGTCAGGATTTATTCGGAACTATGTGACATACTGTCGGATTTGCTATCATGTCAGGGTTTTTATGGAAGGTGGTGGATTTGCCTGACACCTTACAGATTCCCTGACGAAACGCGCCGCTCTTCGTTGGATCTACTATATCTCATCTATCACGCCTACCTGGTAAGTATTCCAAACTGACGAACAACACTCAAAAAGCAATCGAAAAAGCGCATTGTAAGCCACTTCCTTCGTGAATACATTACAGATACTTAAGCTTCATCCTATGAATCTCAGTCTGACATCTATTTTTCCTACTATTTGTTTTATGTGATCATTCCGCCGAAGGTCTCTCTGGATAGTTACTCCTAGATGGTAGACACTATTTCCAGTAATTTGTCACCAATAATGTAGTGTGCACTAGCGGATTTATTTTCCTATGTATTTGAAATATGTTCATGATTAGCTGCCAGAGCGTAAACCGTTCACCAGTCCTCTGCAGGTCATTCTGAAAATATGGCATTGCTGCTTTCCTAGACACAACCGCATCATCTGCGAAGAGTCTTCTTTTTACTGGATCATTTATACACTTGTAAACACTAATCCTTCTTTCACACTTCTTCGCGGTACTTCAGAAATAATATTTACATTTGTCGATTTTGTTCTGTTAAGAGCGACGTATTGAGTTTTATCTGTGAGGAGGTCATGAATACGGTCACAAATCTGGTCTTTGTAAGCTCATATTTTTTCACTAAACGGCAGTGCAGGACGGTACCAAATGCCCTCTTGAAGCGAAGAAACAGGGCATCAAAGTGAGGACTATTGTCTACATCTCTGTGCGTCCCGTGGAGGAACAGAGCGAGCTGAGTTTCGCAAGATCTCTTTTTGCGGGACCCATGTTGATTCTTATACAACAGATTTTCGTTCATCAAAAACTTCATAGCACTTGAACATAAAACATATTCCATGATTCTACAATAGATTAACATCGACCATATAGGCCCATAATTATGTGCGTCTGTCCTATGACCCTTCTTCAAAACGGGAGGAACCCTTCGTTGGTCAGGCGACCTACGATGAATTGCTGCCAGAGGGGGAGAAATCTATGGGTATCTGATTCAGTGATCGGTTATCTGTATATCTGCCATTTCCAGGTCGGTCCGAATGTTGAAAAGAGGGACCGTGCTACGATTTTCCGCGGTGAAGCAATTTCGGAAAACCGAATCCAGTATTTCTGCCTTCTCTCTGTTCTCTCTCTTTTCGTTGCCCGTGCGATCACTGAGTGAATGATTAGAGAATTTGGAACTGATTGCTAATTTTACGTAAGACGAAAACCTGTTACAGTTTTTACTCGGATCTGTCGACGATATTTTACTTGCAAAGTCACTGAACGTTTCTCTCATTGTTCTTCTTACCCTCATTTTCGCCTCGTTCAGCTCTTGTTTGCCAGGTACGTTTTGACTTCTCTTGAATCTGCCATGAAGCTCTCTTTATCTACGCAGTAGTTTTCTAACACGGATCTTAAACCGCGGTGGGTCTTTCCCATCCGTTAAGACCTTGCCAGAAGCGTAGATGTCTAAGGCATATTGAACGATGCTTTTGAATTTATCCGTTTGTGCTCCACATCTTCAGCCTCAACGCTAAATATCCGATGTTGCCTACTGAGATACTCTGCAATTTGTATCCTGTCACTCTTGCTAAGCAAAAATATTTTTCTAGCTTTCTTAACATTTCATATAAGCCCCGTAACCATATTTGCTGCTACAGCCTTATGATCGCTGATACCTTTGAAAGAGATCGGTCGTTTTGTCAAATGTGAGATTGCAGCAGCAGCAGCAGTAATAGTAGTAGCAATAGAAGAGAAATCAAACAAAGATCTGCGACGAAACGAATCAGTTAGTGAGCTCAAGATGGAAACCTTCGATTATTTATGCAAAGCATGTTGCATCTTTCCAACAGCTCCTCTCGTGGGAAGTGCAGTGTTGTAAATGGCTACTGACTCGTACCAGTTGCCTATTCTGTCCTCGAATTACGGACTGAGATAACAGGCGACACCTCACAGAGGCGTGCCACGGCTGCTGCGCAAAAAATGTAAAAAGCGCATCTACAAGTTGGCCATACATGGTACGTCCCTGTGCACTTTCTCACAGATAACATAAATAAGAGCTAACTGAACAGCCCCTCCAAAATAACGGTAATGGAAATATTTTAGAATTAATAAGGAAACATAAAGTGTAACGAATTTACATTCATTTTCCTTAAATGGTAAAAATGATAAAAATCACAAAAAATACTGCCGAAAAACTGAATAATCATATCTGACGAAATAGTAGTTGGTAATTCGGGGAAAAAGGACAAGAAATGATCAATGTTTCCCATCAAAAATTACCAACGGCTAACGCGGAAAATATATGACTGCCATCAGAAAAGGTTAAATGCTACCTGAGACAAAGAAAACGTTGCGCTAAACTGACCCGTTTGAATGAAAAAGAATCGTACAGGAAACCTGTTGGTACTGGAGCGTTCCTAATCGCAAAAGCGCCAAGATGTCTCACCAAAAACTGTAGTCTGGGGCTGGCAGGCAAAAGCATCACGGCTGCGTCGAAGTGCTGCGTGAGCGAAGCGAGGTGGATCTGCAACAGCAGGAACGGCTGCCTCACGGGGTTGTAGACGGCCCACAGCCGAATCGTTCAAGTAGAACCTGTCGCCACGGCGACTGCCACCAGAATCGAACTCCTCGCTGCTGTGGTCGCCACCCTAGCGTCCCTCTTAGAGCGCAGACGCCTGTCTCCGGTCCGGCTCTCTTCGGCCGCGGCACTTGTGTCTTCGCACCACAAGCAAAAATCTGTCCAGTGCTCAAAAAGGCGCGCTAACGCGGCACCGATGGCAAAATTTCGCCTCAATATGCAAACTCCTACCAACGTTTCTGTGACACACTGGACCCTGTAGCATCGCTGTCCACTACAGCGACCAGAGCGTCCCTTTAAAATCAGCCGGCCTCTATAGCGTCTGCTAGGTGTCAGCCCTACATCTGCATCTACATCTACGTAATTACTCTGCTATCCACAATCAACCACCTTCAAGCTGTCTCTCCACCGTTCCACTCTCGAACGGCACGCGGCAAAAACGAGCACTTAAATTTTTCTGTACGAGCCCTGATTTCTCTTATTTTATCGTGATGATCATTTCTCCCTATGTAGGTGGGTGCCAACAGAATCTTTTCGGAATCGGAGGAGAAAACTGGTGATTGAAATTTCATGAGAAGATCCCGTCGCAACAAAAAATGTCTTCGTTTTTATTATTGCCACTGTAATTCACGTATCATGTCTGTGACACAATCACCCCTATTTCGCTATAATACAAAACGAGCTGCCCTTCTCTGTACTTCTTCGATGTCATCCGTCAGTCCCACCTGATGCGGATCCCACACAGAACAGCAATATTCCAGAATAGGGCGGAAAGCGTGCCGTAAGCAGTCTCTTTAGTACACCTGTTGCACTTTCTAAGTGTTCTGCCAATCAGTCGCAGTCTTTGGTTTGCTCTACCCACAATATTATCTATCTGATCTTTCCGACTTAGGTTATTTGTAACTGTAACCCGTAAGTATTTAGTTGAATTTACAGCCTTCAGATCTGTGTGACGTATCGCGTAATCGAAATTTAGCTGATTTCTTTTAGTACTCATGTGAATAACTTCACACTTTTCTTTATTCAGGATCAATTGCCACTTTTCGCATCATAGAGATATCTTATCTAAATCATTTTGCAAGTCGTTTTGATCATCTGAAGACTTTACAAGACGGTAAATGACAGCATCATCTGCAAATAATTTAAGACGGCTACTCAGATTGTCTCCTATGTCGTTAATATAGATCAGGAACAATAGAGGGCCTATAACTCTTCTTGGGGAACGCCGGATATTACTTCTCTTTTACTCGATGACTTTCCGTCTATTACTACGAACTGTGACCTTTCTGACGGGAAATCACGAATCCAGTCGCACAACTGAGGCGATACTCCGTAGGCACGCAGATTGGATAGAAGACGCTTGTGAGGAACGGTGTCGAAAGCCTTCTGTAAATCTAAAAATATGGAATCAATTTGACATCTCCTGTCGGTAGCACTTATTACTTCATGAGCATACAGATGTAGTTGTGTTTCACAAGAACGATATTTTCTGAAACCGTGTTGACTATGTGTCAATAAATCGTTTTCTTCGAGGTACTTCATAATGTTCGAATGCAGTATATGTTCCAAAACCCTACTGCAAATCGACGTTAGTGATATAGGCCTGTAATTATTCATACTTCCCTTTTTGGGTATTGGTGTGATTTGAGCAATTTTCCCGTCTTTAGGTACGGATCTTCCTGTCAGCGAGTGGTTGTATACAATTGCTAAAAATGGAGCTATTTTACCAGCATACTTTGAGAGGAACCTGACTGGTATACAATTTGGGCGGGAGGCCTTGGCTTTATTAAGTGATTTAAGCTGCTTCGTTACTCCGAGGATATCTACTTCTATGTTTCTCATCTTGGCAGTTGTTCTTGATTCGAATTCAGGAATATTTACTTCGTCTTCTTTGTTGGAGTTTCGGAAAACCGTGTTTAATGACTCTGCTTTAATGGCACTATCATCAGTGACTTGACCATTGTTATCGCTCAGAGAAGGTATTGACAGCGTGTTGCCACTGGTGTGCTTTATGTATGACCAAAATCTCTTTGGGTTTTCTGCCAGATTTCGAGACAGAATTTTGTTGTTGCAATTATTAAAAGCATCCCGCATTGAAGTACGAGCCATATTTCGAACTTCTGTAAAACTTTGACAATCTTAGAGATTTTGCGATCTTTTAAATTTGGCATGCTTTTTTCGTTGCTTCTGCAACAACGATCTGACCCGTTTTGTGTAATATGGGGGATCAGTACTATCATTTATTAATTTATGTGGTATATATCTCTCAATTGCTGTCGATACTATCTCTTTGAAAACATTCCACAACTTTTTTACACTTACATGATCAGATCGGAAGGAGTAGAGACTGTCTCTTAAAAAGCCGTTAAGAGTATTTTTATCAGGTTTTTTTTAAATATGTATACTTTGCGTTTCTTTTTGATAGTTGTAGGTGTTACGGTATTCAGCCTAGCAGCAACTGCCTTGTGGTCGCTAATCCCTGTATTCGTCACAACACTCACTATTTGTCCAGGATTATTTGTTGCTAAATGGTCAAGTATGCTTTCGCAACCATTTACGCTTCGAGTGGGCTCATGAACTAACTGTTCAAAATAATTTTCTGAGAAACTATTCAGTACGATTTTGGATGACTTTTTATGCCTGCCGCCGGCTTTAAACGTATAATTTTTCCAGCATATCGAGGGTAGATTAAAGTCACCACCGAGCATAAAAGTATGAGAGGAGTACTTATTTGAAATGAGTTTTCTTTGAACTGTTCAGCAACTGTATCTTCTGAGTCGGGATGACGGTAAAACGATCCAATTAATAGTTTAGTCCGATTGTCGGGTATAACTTCTACCCATACTATTTCACTCGAACCATCTACTTCAATTTCGCTACAAAGCAAACTACCTCGGACTGCAATAAATACTCCACCACCAACTGTACTTAATCTATCCTTTCTGAACACTGTTAGATCTTTATATCCAGCTGTAGCCAGCTCTCTGTAGCTACAACTATTTGAGCTGACTTGCGTGCCTCGGCTGCCGTTCGCAGTCGCCTTAGAGTCCATAATTCTTCGAAAGCCGTCTGCGCCTCCTCTGCAACGGGAGCGCAGCCCGCAACCACTTACAGTGTGGGGGGCCCGGCCGCTGCCTCCTACACTCAGAATGAAACCTCCACTAGCAAATCCATCGGACGTTTCCAAATTATGTTAACTTTGTGATACCACCGTCGATTCAAATCACAGTAATGACAGATTGTCAATTACCGATACCGATGTACACAACCCCAAATGATGTAAAAATAATATCAAACTCCCAATAAAATTAAGCAGACTGAAAGGAGAATCATCACATAAAGCAGATCCCTTTCATCTTCCTCTGCGTTAACTGATTCAATAAGTTCAGGTCTCTTTGTTGATACGATGTCTATGTTGTTACCTTCACGAAATGTTTTCCTAATTAGTTTGAAGTACTTTTCTAACAGAACATTCAGAATAACGTCCACGAATCCCTGTCTTGGGTATTATTTTTGATAGCATGACTGTCCCAACCTGTACCTGACAAGCTTAAGTCACCCCCTACTACAACGGTACGATCACGAAAATTACTAACGATATTCAGCAAGAAAAAAAAGGAAAAAACATACAATTTCAAGAATTAAATCCTTCGAATAAAATCCAGCTAACCGTGGTTCTTTGATGCGCTCTACCACTACAGCTTCTGATTCAGGCGATCTGTAAAATAATCCGATTACCATTTTAATTCACTCGCGGAATCCGTGATAACCTCGCTAAATATACTCGTGCTCTTTACTGAAATAAATACGCCGCTACCATTGCCGACTAACGTATCCTTAGATAAATATTCCAATCTGACCTTATGATTTAGCTGCTACTCATTTCCGGTTTCAACTAAGTTTCTGTTCCTAATTCTATCTGGGCATTATAAACTACAGTAAGCGATATTCACTTTGGAATCTTTCCCTGGATGGTCCTGCAGTTTATTAATATCGTATTAACCTTTTCTATACCCGATCTGTGAGGACGAGCATTCACTGTTAGTACTGTGGCTGACGTATGTTGCATTTCGGAACCCAGTTAGTCTCTGATCCCAAAGAGTGCACACGTACTCCGCCACCCTTTTACACGCTTCCTGTATGTAGTGCACGCCGGACCTATTAAGGCGGACTCTAGAGTTCTTCGCCCGATCGCAAAGGCCAAGAAATTCGCATCCGGTAGTGTCTCAGTGTCATCTGAGCCTCTTGTTTAGGCCTTCCACTCTTATCCAAACCAGAGGACTGCGATCGATCCTGGATTCTGTACTACAAGTAGTCAGCCTGCACCAGACGTTCGATGTTAGTTGCCTTCACAAATCAGCCATTCGCCGAAAGGAACCGAGCATGGCCTCACAACCCAAGAGACAGGTGTCATTCATGTCGACATGAGCCACAATTTCCAACCTGTTGCACCCAGTGCTCTCGATAGCCGCTGGCAGAGCCTCTTCCACGTCATGGATGAGATCCCCCAGTAGACACACCGAGTGTACAGAGGGCACAGTAACATTTTTTCCCGCCCTGCATGCTATTTTAGGGACGCGCTCCGTTACCCACCTAACGTTGGAGCTCTCAATGACTAGCATATCCGCCCTCTGCACTTGGCCAGTCTGCCGCCGGCCCAACAGGAGAGACGTCACGTGCTGCCTCAGAAATATCATCAGCCCATGGTACGACCTCGTACCTGTTGCTAAGGGGTAAGGAGCCAGTTGTGCGGCCGTCCCCTCTTTTGCCTTCCACCCAATGACACGCAAACCAGCCAATATCTGCTACTCACTCTCTACTGAAGACGAACTCGTCAGATGTTGCGTACCAGAAGCGTAATCCTGGTCACCAGGGCATTGCAACGGCACCGGGGGTACTGCAGGTCTCTTCACCAGCGCCACGATATCACTGCAGCTCTTAGCAGTTGCTAGAAGCCTGTCGACCATGGCCAACGCAGTCTCCAGTTGTTTACGGACAGCAGCTACTTCTCTTTATTTCTGCTTACAAGCACAGTCCTTATCCTAACAGTGCTGTTTAAAAGAAAACTGAATAAGATGTCAAAAACACAAAGCAGTGGGGAGTAACTGAGAACCAAGAACAGGCACCCGGAAAAAGAAATCATTTGACTGTGGCGCTTCTGAATGGACTGTACGTAAAATACAAACGAGGTGAGTAAAAATACACAGAAATCTGCTGTGCAGAGTTCTCACTACAGCGTCAGCTAGGTCATAAAACAGAAATAAAGTTCTCTACTGAAAACGGATGTATCAACAGTCTGCACAGAACAATACACACAATTCACTTTTTCTCTCAAATTCGTGAGGAACACAAACTAAACAAAATCACTGTTGGGAAGAGGAATTTCGCCTTCTGCAAGACACCTTTTTTCTGTTTTGTTTCACCCAGACATGTTTCAGCACATTTTGAGCTATCTTCAGTGGATTCCTTTTTATTTTTTAACTTACATGATACTATTGGACACTTATTTTGGTAGCTATTCTGCTATACAAGCTACAACGTCTCATGCTTTTGATATTGTGGTGTTATCTCATGTGTTTCTGGCGATATGAGTAGGCAGATTTCGTGGCCTATGGTCACTTGAAATTGCACTTTCACCGATTTTTCAAAACACAGGTCTATAGCAGAACAGTTACCAAAATAAATGTCCAATAATATCAATTAAGTCAAAAAATAGAAAAAGAATCAACTGAAGACAGCACAAAAGTGGTGAAACGTGTCTGGGTGAAAAAAACCCAGAAAAAAACGGTGTCTTGCATAAGGCGGAATTCCTCTTCCCATTTCCTAGCAAGCACGGAGATAACAAGAAAAACTGCAACACCACAAGATGATAAAATCACTGTTTATCAAACAAACTAGTACAGCTCAGATGCGTCGTCTCTGTTCCACGACTACAGCTACAAGAAAGGCACGAGAAAAGAATTTACGGTTGACTGCATCAAACCAGTCAGAAGAGTGATGAAAAATATTTCTGCATGCATATTGGCTTGCGACAATGTGTACATCTTAGTTGTTTGTATCCACCCGGCAGCTTCTGTTCTGACTGCCAATTCACCACAGATCACTCACTTCTCAGTGTGAATATGTGTATATACCGATTGTTATGATAAATCTGCCGCATCCGGCATGTGAAAAGTGACTGGTGCATTTTACAAAGATCCATGAAGCTTCACTGACAAACGATGATATTTCCTTATGAAGCAAAATTCAAATTTTATAGTCTAGGAAAAAAAAAAAAGATTTATGTACACTCTGGTGTGATCTATAAGTTCTACAATTAAATCATGTCTACTGTTTCCTGTGGTTTTGATAGAAGCCACTTGCTACAAGAATATGAAATTAAATGCCACCCTCCCTGAACCATAGATCTTGCCGTTGGTGGAGAGGTTTGCATGCTTCAGTGATACTGAAGGCTGTACCCGAGGTGCAACCACAATGGAGGGGTACCTATTAAGAGGCCAGACAAAAATGTGATTCCTAAAGGGGGACAGCAGCCCTTTCTGTATTTGCACGAGCGACAGTAGAAGTAGGGTACTGGCGGCACCAGCCCACAATGCGTTGTCGCCAAATTTATTGAAGAGAGAATGGTAGCACCATCCACTCTGCATGGTTGCCAAATTTATAATATCCGTTGGTCTATTGTTCTGTTACATGGTTTTTCATGTCATCCCCAGTCTTCCTCCCTCCCAGAAACCCTCCACAACTTTCAATATAAAATTAATTGACTAATTAATTAAAATGATCAAGATATGGTGGGAAATAGCTCATACACACTTATGACATCATGGGTTTTTCTTGCACAGTTAGGTCAAAATCCTTACTACATCCATTAATGGCATTCGATCCCACACCCCCTCAGTTCCTCATCCCGTTTGGAAATACTGACATGCTTTTGACTGATGGTAATATCTCATCAAATTATTGCAGTGTGGAGAATATTGCTTACTTAAACAAATTGCGGGATCCAATGCAGTATGTTGATTATTCAGACAATTTGCAGCAGTCTTTTTTCTATGGTTGCACAAGGAATACTCTAATCATAGAACACTCATCACATGAAACTACAGCGCTGTCATTTTCTTTTGCAAAGAAGAAGTCATGTGCTGCAGCTGTGGCATAAGACTGGAAGCGTCATCTGCAGTAGCCACACCACTAGTGGGATGGTGAGACACCCAGGTGCATTGAAAACGCGTCAAGAGCTGCACCGTGCATCACTATTGGGGCTTCACCACTGGAGCCATGTACTGAGTTTACACCACTGGCCAGGGGTCCGACCATCGCAGCAGCTGCTGAACTGCACTAAACCCCCAAACAAAAGCATCTTTGATACCAGACTTACTTCCTACCTGTCTCTATCTTTCCTTCTCCTCCTTCTCTCCCTCCCCTCTCTTTCTCTCAAGTGGTTGCTTCCACCTCGTATTAACCAAAACATGCATACACACACAGACTATGATGTTCCTGCACCCTTCCCAACCATCCTCTATTTCATCCCACATCCCTGCCCCCTCACTGCTCATGCAGACATGGTGTTGGTAGTCAGTATGTCCCTTTCTTCTCACACTTCCGGTGCTATGGAAACCTGTAGCAGATGAAACAATGTCAGAATAACTAGGTAGTGTCTGTTACGTGCCACCAGAAACTGCACTAATCCCTCCTTTGTCCTGAAAAGAGTAGAGGATGAGAAGATACCTAGGAAATCACAGTCCTTCCAAAAATGCTGGGCTAAGGATGTCTTGGAAATATTCCATTTGTACCCCCCCCCCCCCCCCCACACTCCGTCAGAGGGATTGACTAATTAATTAAATCGATACCCTATGTGTGGATCTAATTTTATTTGCATCCTATTGGTGGATACTAGATCTAGTACATGTGGCATGAAATTGTGGAATTCGATCCCTCAACTGCCCAGTTTTCAAACCTCCCTCCTGCATATTTTCTCTGCCTGATATTGATGGATACTGACACAGGTCGTTTGACAGAGAGTCCATTACGTATGAGGTAGCTGGGAATTTCAAATTTCAGCTCAATTGCGTTATGTCCTTGAACAATTTGCGAGAGGGGTTAGATGAATGCATGCTCACAACGACACTATCAGAAACAATAAATTCGTCAATTGGAAATTTGATGTCTCTATTGGATGTGGTGCTGTACAAAATAATAATTTTTTTACCACTATAATATTAGTAAGTTGGTACTCTCTGGAGAAGGAGGAGGATGGGTGTACTGCATGTTAGGGTATTACCAACAACAAATACCACTACAAGACAGAGTCCACCGGGCTGTATTGAGAAGCACTGAACACATACGCTTAAACTATGATCCACTCCATAGCAGCTGTCATAGTTACATGTCTGAGATCTTGGAACCTTCTGTACGCCAGTGCTACACGTCGCTCACAATGCTAGCTGCCTGCTCATCTCCTAGCATTCACACACCAGCCATTGCGGAAGCTCGGAGGTGGGAGAGAGTGCTACTGTAACCAAGCGGCCGTTAGTCAGTCAGTCTACATGGTGGAGGTACTCGTCTAACACAAACACTCGCTATATTGAATCTTTTCGTGTTTTCACGTAAAAATTGGAGAATACCTGCAACACTCGAGATCGCGAAGGCTGCACTATGCATACTGAGTATTAGTTCGCTATTCACCCGCCCAGAGGACACAGCGAGCGCGGGCGCAAGCTACATTTTTTGTGGCTGCACGACCGCCAATTCGTCCTACAGCCGCAGGGCGGCAGTGATTGCAAACCGGAAGTCTCGCTAATCCCTGAGCAAAGCATCAGCCACTGGCTACCTCTGCCACGTCCCCAGAGACAAAGAGGAGCCTTCCTAGGAAATAAGTTTCTGTTTATCAATGCAGTTACAACAAAACGGCAGTTTGACAACGAGCAAAGTGCCTGAAATGCCTCCTCACAACGACTGTGCCTCTGCGTATATCATTTTCCCACGTAAATTGATAACTTGGTTTTGATTGTATATAATTTCCGGTGTAAAATCTCTCATACTCCTTACTGCTATGTATCGATATTACGATTATCCACGCCAAATCCATACCTCCCTTAGGGCCACAAATAGTTCCACCATTTCAGTTTTCTTTCGGAACACTGACCACAGAAACTTTGCGCTGAAACAGCATAACATTTCCGATTATTATTTATAGGTGTACAGCGTCCGAAAAATTATGGTATGTCCACACATACACCAGCCGGGTGTCGTTTCGCATGGTCTATCATAGTTTTCCAGTAGCAAAACCCTCCCGCCATACATCGTTATCACACATTTGTCGAGGAATAAAGGGCGTGATTACAATTAAAAAACCGTAGCATCTTTCATTTTTGTCATGTACGTTATTCCACGATAGTAGGCGTTTGCCAGAGCAGGAAGAACCGATACACTTAGCGAAGTCACTGAGCATTTGCTAATTCTCGTTCCGTCAGCATTTTCCTATACTGTCACTGACTAGATAGAGAGCTATAAAAATGAGAAGTATAGCACAGTAACTTACAGGAGGAAATTCACAATCGTGCAGTGTGTACGCGAACTGCACAAAGAAAGTCAGAAGCGTAACACCTACAATTCATCGATATCGAATGACAGTCTATAAATATCACCTGTACAAATCCTCATCTCCTTTATCATATTCCTATGATTACTGCGCTAGAAATACGACAGGGAAATGGTGGCAGAGTCGTCGTTGACCGCACAGTCTCTCTCTCTCTCTCTCTCTCTCTCTCTCTCTCTCTCTTCCCCATCGTTAATTTTGTAACATCCTAAACTTTGCTAACGTCGCCTGGCAGAGAACTCAATAATATTTTACCACATGTCTCTCTTCCGACATATCGGAAACAAATACCGTCTGCATGTTGCCCTGTACTGGAGGAAGACCACATCCCACAGACTATCAGTCCCAAGGTGAGGGTTCTTGCGCTGATGCTTCTTAAGCACTTTGATGCATTGTCTTTTGCTGTAACACATCGAAGCGGAGTATGACTGCAGCTATGTACACGGCCATACATTTTCATCGACGTTAACACGTTTCGATCCATTGGATCCCACAGAAAGCTGGACATCGCATGGTGTGAAATATGCCGCTCCCACAACACACAGAATGGTTGAAATAAAAGACAGAGGCGATGTTTCTTGCTGACGACAATGTGGAAGATATCACAACATACGGAAACTTGAAGGGTTTGCGGCATTGTGGAGCGATTCAAAACAGCTGACCGAAGGTGATGATCTCTACATTAAATCTCAACGTCCACAGTGACAGGGTAGCAGATGTCTCGACATTCCTTTTTCGAAGAGACCTGGAACATTGATACCTTATATTGGTGGTGTATATTGCACCCAGTCATATAGCTGTTTCGGTGTTCTAGGGGGTAATCATCCCGACTTCCAAATCTGTGGACAGTGCACCTTTCATGTTTGTGATTTACAATGCATAACCATATATGGAATAAGGGGGGTATACTGCAGGACTGAAACCCGTAGAGCCCATATAGTGTACACAATCAGTTGTGAACCCACAAGTGGAGGAATGGAATGATTTTCAAACACCCAGGCAAACATGTAGGTACTCTCATCCCTCCACACGTTTACCATATTTTCATCAATTTTATGTATTCTCCATGAATTTAGCATTTTTACTACGTTTACCGTTTTTCAAACAATTGTCTTAGTGTGGATATGTAGATATAGTGGGAATATGGTAAAGATATCTACAGCCTGTTCGTCGATTTTCAACGTGCATATGACAACATCAACAGGACTAGCCTATACAATGCAATGTGTGACTTCAGAATCCCTGAGAAGCTAGTGAGAATCGTGCAAGCTTGTATGGAAGGGTCAAAGGCAGCAGTATGTTTCCGAGGAGCCACAACAGAAACATTCCAGATTGAGACATTCCTCAGACAAGGGGACACTCTCTGATGTGTTGTGTTCAATGTCATCTTAGAGAAAGTAATAAAAGAGTGTAGGTAACAGGAGTGGGCTGGAGTACAGATGGACGGTAACGTCAACTGTCTCGCATATGCAGATGACATAGTACTATTAAGTATATCAAAGCATGAGTTGGAAGGAATGTGCCAGAAAATGGACAATTTTGCATAGAAGGTACGGCTCAAAGTAAGCAAGACAATACAGAGTTCATGCAGTTAGGAAGAAGACAAGGAAGAATTTCTTGAGATAGATGACAAGAAGTTCAAGAGAGTACACCAGTTCAAATACTTAGGATCTTGGTTTACCACGGACAACAACATAAAAATGGACATCAAGGAAAGAATACCAGTGGGAATGAAGTGCATGCATTCCCTCAGAGAGACGCTCGGCTCTAAAACGATCTCAGTGAATACTTAGATGAAAATCTGCAACACAGTGATATGCCCAGCAGTAATGTACGGTTCATAAACCTGGAGCATGACTAAGAGAGAAAAGGAAAAACTATTAATATGTGAAAGAAGATTAATGAGGAAGATATGGGGACCAGTTTTAGAGAATGGAGGAGGAGGAAAAATGAGGAAATCTACTTTCTCATGAGACAACCAACTATCCTAAAGAAGATAAAGAGCAAAAGAATACAATGGGTGGGCCATGTAGCCCGTATGCCAGATGGAAGACAGGCGAAGATGGCACTAGAGGGAAACCAAACACCAAACGCCCCATTGGATGACCAAGGCAGCGCTGGCTGGACGACTTGACGAAGCACCTAGCAGCCCTGGGGATTGAAGACACCTGGAGGAACCGAGCACAAAACAGGAAGAAATGGAGGCAGTTTGTGGAAGCAGCGCATGGTCAGCAGGTCCTGTCATCGATGGATATCTATCTAGGTATGTTAACCGAAATTTCAACGCATTTTACCCAGTTTCTCAAGATCAAAACGACCAATCTCGATGAAAATCGTAACACGGTCCCTGACTTCAGCCGTCGCACGGACGCCAAAATGGAAAATATTGAAATAAACGATATCGGAATTGAAAAACAACTGCTATCACTTAGTAGCGGAAAAGCATCCGGACCAGACGAGATACCCTTAAGATTCTACAGTGATTATGCTAAAGAACTTGCCCCCTTTCTATCAGCAATTTATCGTAGATCGCTGGAAGAACGTAAAGTACCTAGCGACTGGAAGAAAGCGCAGGTCGTTCCCATTTTCAAGAAGGGTCATAAATCAGATGCGAATAATTATAGGCCTATTTCGCTTACGTCAATCTGTTGTAGAATAATGGAACATGTTTTGTGTTCTCGTATTATGACGTTCTTAGATAATACAAATCTCCTTCATCATAACCAACATGGATTCCGCAAACAGAGATCATGTGAAACTCAGCTCGCCCTATTTGCCCAAGAAATTCACAGTGCCGTAGACACTGGCGAGCAGATTGATGCCGTATTCCTGGACTTCAGGAAGGCATTTGATACGGTTCCGCACTTACGTTTAGTGAAAAAAATACGAGCTTACGGAATATCGGACCAGGTTTGTGATTGGATTCAGGATTTCCTAGAAGAAAGAACACAACATGTCATTCTTAACGGTTCAAAATCTGCAGATGTAGAGGTAATTTCGGGAGTACCGCAGGGAAGCGTGATAGGACCTTTATTGTTTACAATATACATAAATGACTTAGTTGACAACATCGGTAGCTCCGTGAGGCTATTTGCAGATGACACGGTTGTCGACAAGAAAGTAGCAACATCAGAAGACTCGTACGTACTCCAGGAGGACCTGCAGAGGATTAATGCATGGTGCGACAGCTGGCAGCTTTCCCTAAACGTAGATAAATGTAATATAATGCGCATACATAGGGGCAGAAATCCATTCCAGTACGATTATGCCATAGGTGGTAAATCATTGGAAGCGGTAACGACCGTAAAATACTTAGGAGTTACTATCCGGAGCGATCTGAAGTGGAATGATCACATAAAACAAATAGTGGGAAAAGCAGGCGCCAGGTTGAGATTCATAGGAAGAATTCTAAGAAAATGTGACTCATCGACGAAAGAAGTAGCTTACAAAACGCTTGTTCGTCCGATTCTTGAGTATTGCTCATCAGCATGGGACCCTTACCAGGTTGGATTAATAGAAGAGATAGACATGATCCAGCGAAAAGCAGCGCGATTCGTCATGGGGACATTTAGTCAGCGCGAGAGCGTTACGGAGATGCTGAACAAGCTCCAGTGGCGGACACTTCAAGAAAGGCGTTACGCAATACGGAGAGGTTTATTATCGAAATTACGAGAGAGCACATTCCGGGAAGAGATGGGCAACATATTACTACCGCCCACATATATCTCGCGTAATGATCACAACGAAAAGATCCGAGAAATTAGAGCAAATACGGAGACTTACAAGCAGTCGTTCTTCCCACGCACAATTCGTGAATGGAACAGGGAAGGGGGGATCAGATAGTGGTACAAAAAGTACCCTCCGCCACACACCGTAAGGTGGCTCGCGGAGTATAGATGTAGATGTAGATGTAGAATTGTCACGTAATCAAAACGTCTCACTGCCTCGATCCCCACGGCCACTGTGGCCGATCGGTTCTAGGTACTTCAGTCCGAACCGCGCTGCTGCTACGGTCGCAGGTTCTAATCCTGTAATGTCCTTAGGTTGATGTTATGTCCTTGTCCTGATGTGATGTCCTTAGGTTAGTTAGGTTTAAGTGGTTCTAAGTCTAGGTGACTGATGATCTCAGATGTTAAGTCTCATAGTGCTCAGAGCCATTTGAACCATTTGCCTCGATCCTGTGATTGCCCCCCACCCCCATGTGGAACAGGGACGGCACACACACGTACATAAAAAATAAGGCACTCGCGCTAGGTGTTACAGCTGAACTACATTTACAAGCAATTTTAGAATATGGGCGAGAAGTGATGTTATGATCATATGAGTGAAAGTGACATAAAATCGGTAAAATTTCGTAAAGCAACGGAAAATATGTATAAATTGAGGGAAAATACGCCAAAATGCGGGGAAATTGAGGGAGTACTTATATGTCTGATCGATGGAGGAAAATTATTGTAGATGGGAACGAGTGTGACAGCAAGAGGAATACGAGAAGAAGTTGCCATGGAAGCACCAGAAACAAGGGAAACAATAATTTTTCGTGGACACTGATAAGTCGGCTACAATGGATTGTTTAACGTGAATGACGATCATATGTAGGATAATAAATTTCCATAAGTCAGACCATAAGTCCCAAACGTTAGCAGCAACCTACTTACAGATTTTTATAAGGTGTCCTCAGCTAAAGAACGTCGTATTACCAGCTTGTGGACTGCAATATACAGCTATAGTATGCATCACATGTCTGGCAGAGTTCTAGACTGTTTATGGGCTTAAAACTCCAACAAACAGTATTTACAATCTGCTTCTCTATACTCTCTATCAACCACAGCCATCCAGCGGCAGCTAACAAATACCTTACGGAACAGTTGCTGCACTTTGCCGTATGTCTGTTGAGGTACGAGGGATACATACAAGTTTACTGTTGTATTTCATGCTTTCCTGGAAAAGAGAACCATCTGCCCCTACACTGACGTGGATCTGCGTTAAAGGATGGTAGAAAGTAGGTGGAGTAATCGTTTGATAGGGGTTGTTCCGAGGTATGATTTAATATAAACTGATGATGCATTATAGACGGAGGGAGATGTTTCCGCAGCTCATTTATCACTCTTTTAACCATTTTTTTCCTTTGTTCTCTCGGAAGGTGTCAGTTGTGTGGTATAACCTGTGATCGACTCGTACACAATCCTGTGTGTGACTTAGAGCGGTATCTACCGGTAATCGTAAACAGCAAACCTCGCCATACCACAGTCAGCAGGGAACTTCCAACGCTCGTGTGTTAAACCATGTCCACCAAACCGACAGAAAACCTATTTTGGCATCCTCCTATAGACGAACGAAGATGTATGCTATGTACTCCACTTCCCTGCTGCATCTTGGACACAATTCGACTATCCAGTTTCCTAACTGCAGTGATTCTAAGTTAGAGACTGGGATTTGTCAGATACTGCAATCCCTGTGTGTACATTTTCTTGGCAGATGTTGCGTGTGTGGAAGAGACTGTGTTCTGTTCACAGAGTTTGTGCAGCATGCTGTGTAATTTCACAAGTGAGACAACTCTGCTGTGCTTTTATCTATTTTCTCGTAAGATTTCGCTGTTTCAATCGTTTTCAGTTTCTGACAATCATTTTATAGGACTGATAAGAGCAGAGCGTAATTTCCGAACTATAATCCGATGTGAACAGTGGGCACTGTATGCCTCTGGAAAGCTATGTAGTGCACGTGTCAGAGAGAATCCATGCTTTTTTTCCTTTGGCGTAGAAGGTAGTAGTTTTATCATCTTGAAGTTTCTCACAATAGCGAGTGGGAGAGAAAACTCGAAGTGTGGATGTATGTCAGGAGTTGAAAATATATTTCCTGCGTTGGAGGATTAACAGTGTCTCATTCTAAGTAATGAATATATCGCAAATCAATCTGCTTTAACATTACAGCACGCTTAAGGGCAGAAACCTGTAGCCTTAGGGGTGCGTGTTTGTGATCTATGATCATTAATCTGTTGCCAGTACCTCCCTGGTATGGAATGCAAACACTGCAACAGTACAACAGAATTGATAACACTAGTGATTTATGTGAAATGTTTCTAACTCCTTCCATCTGAAGCAACTTCATGCATAAACTATACATTCATATTCTTCTTTTTAATCATATGTCATATCACCACCAATTTATGACGAATTTAATTAATTAGTCGTTTAATTTGACATCAAAAGTGGTGCAGAGTTTTCAGGAGGAGGAATGATGGGTATGTCAAAGAGGGGGAGGGACTGACATAGAAAACCACTTAACAAAAAATGGTTCAATTGGCTCTGAGCACTATGGGACTTCACTTCTAAGGTCATCAGTGCCCTACAACTTATAGCTACTTAAACCTAACTAACCTAAGGACATACACACATCCATGCCTGAGGAAGCCACTTAACAGTCCAATAGGTTAAGGATGATTATAAATCCGGGAACTATAAAGAGTGGGCTGAGAAATGAACGAGAGGTTAAGGGGAGGGGGAGAGGTGACTTGGAAATGACTTAACAGTACTACGTGTTAAGGTGAATTATAAATTTGGCAAACATACTTAGTGGGGCGGTGCCCCCAATCCATCTTGAATAAATTTGGATACAATGCAGAGTGGAGTGTTGACGCCTTTACAGCACTACTAACAGTCTCTGTGATTGACTGATATGACCTTCTTACATCAACGGAAACGACCTTGCTGTGCTAGTACTGCAAACAGTTGACAGCAAGGCGAAACTACAGCCGTATTTTTTCCCAAAGGTGTGCAGCTCTACTATATCGTCAAATGATGACGTCCTCGTGATTAAAATATTATTGAGGGGAAATAGTGTCCAGGTGCGGACTGCTGAGGAGGATGTCATCATCAGGAGACACAGAACTGGCGCTCCACGGATCAGAGACTGGAAAGTTATATCTGTCAATCTTGCAGGTAGTTTAGAATATTTGAAAAGGGAAATGATAGATATATGTTAAGACAAAAAAAATTTTTAGTAGTTGCGGGAGCTGAAAAATTAATTTTGATGGGGCTCTGGATTTCGATAGTACAAAAAGAAAGAGAAGGAAGAATAGTAGGTAAACGCGGACTGGGGGAAAGGGACGAAAGAGGAAGCCGCCTGATAGAGTTTTGGACAGGGTATAATAATTAAATCATAGCTAACACTTGGTTTAAGAGTCATGAAAGAAAGTCGTATTCATGGAAGACTCAGAGACACTAGAAGGTTTCAGGTTAATTAGATAATGGTAACACAGAGATTTCTGAACCATATTGTAAACTGTAAGACATTTCCAGGGGCAGATGTGGACTCTGACCAGAATTATTGGATATGAATTGTAGATTATAAGTAAAGGAATTTGCAGATAAGGAAGGAAATTATGGAGATGGTGTCTGGATAGGTTGAAGGAACCAGAGGTTGTTGAGAGTTCCAGAGGGAGCTTTAGGAACGACTGATTAGAATGGGGAAAGGAATACAGTTGAAAAAGGAATACAGTAGAGGACGAATGGGTAGCTTTGAGAGATGAAATAGTGTAGGCAGCTAAAGACCAAGTAAATAAAAAACCAATAAGAATACTGAATTTAATTGATGAAAGGAGAAAATATAAAAATACTGCAAATGAAGAAGGCGGAAGGGAACATAAACGTCTAAAGAATGGGATTGACAGAAAGCGCAAAAGGCAAGACAGGAATTAACATGCAACGACTTAGAAGGGTATTTCACTACGAGAAAGATATATACTGCCTACAGTAAAATTAAAGGGGCTTCTGGAGAAAAGAGAAGCAGCTGCATGAATATCAAGAGCTCAGATGAAAAATCAATCCTAAGCAAGGAAGGAAGACCTGAAAGGTGGAAGGAGTACATAGAGTGTCGGTACAAGGGAAATGAACTTGAAGGCAATATCTTGGAAGTGAAGAGGACGTAGATGGGTGTGAGATGGGAGATATGATACTGCGATAAGAATGTGACAGAGCACTGAAAGATCTAAATGGCAATAACGCCTCTGGAGTAAGCGACATTTCGTTGGAATTACTGATATCCTTGTGAGAGCTATTACACCTCGTATAGAAGATGTGTGGGACCGGCGAAATACCTTCAAACTTTAGGAGGACTGTTATAATTCCAATTCCAAAGAAAGCAGGTGCTCACAGGTGTGAATTTTACCGAATTATCAGTTCAATAAGTCACGTCTGCAAAATAACAGCACGGATAATTTACAGGATCGAGAAACTGGTAGAAGCCGACATCGAGGAAGATCAATTTGGATTTACAAAGAAATATTGAAATATGCGAGGTAACACTGACCCCACGACTTATTTTAGAAACTAGGTTAAAGAAAAGCAAACCTACGTTTATAGAATTTTTGTACTTAAGGAAAGTTTTTGAAAATGTTTACTGGACTACACTGAAATTTTGTAGGTAGCAGGAGTTAAATACAGATAGCGAAAGGATATTCACTACTTGTACAGAATCCATATGGCATTTGAGGAGTGAGTGTGTTAGATTTTTAGCCTATCACCACGTTATCCAATATGTACAATGAGTAAACAGTAAAGGAAGCCAAAGAAAAGTTTGGCGAAGGAATTAAAGTACTGCTAGAGGAAATAAGAACTCTGTTGTTTACCAATACCATCGTAATTGCGCCAGAGACAGCAAACGACTTGCAAGACCAGCTGAACAGCATGGGCAGTGTCTCGAAAGAGAGTACAAGGTGAACATCCAGAAACTATAAACAAGACTAACGGAACGTAGTCGAATTAAATCAGGCGTTACTGAGGGAATTATATTAGGAAAAGAGACACTTAAAGTAGCAGGTGAGTTTTGCTCTTTGGGCAGCAAAGTAACCGATGGTGGCTGAAGTTAAGTGGGTATAAAATGTAGACTTTCAAACGCGAGGGAGGCGTTTCTGAAGAAGAGAAGTTTGTTAACATCAAATATTCATTTGAGAGTTAGGTAGTCTTTTTCTGAAGACAAGTATGTCTTCAGCCTCGTATGGAAGTGAAACCTTGACGATAAACAGTGCAGAGAATAAGAGAATAGAAGCTTTTGAAATGTGGTGCACAGAAGAATACTGAAGATGAAATTCATAGATCATGTAAGTATTGAAGAGATACTGAAGATAACTGGATAGGAAAGAAATTTGCGGCAGATTTGGACTTAACGAACTACTGCAGAAGATAACTGCATCTGTCACATGGAATTAGAACAGTACACTCGATGGTACACCGGAACTTGTTTACTTTGTGCACTTCAGGTCATTGATGTCGTGCGGGATAATACTTTGCAGTCTATATTTGACAGATAGAATACATTTAGGTGAGCCTAACTGTTCGAGATATACGTAATGTTGATTTATGAAACTAATGATATAAGAGTGTGAAGGAGTCCGCAGATGTAAGTCCTATTCCACAGTAGTGCATTTTCAGCTACTGCATGCTACATGTTTTGTTAAATTAAACGACAAGTACATAAACACAATAAAACTAAGCAATTTATATAGTAAACAGCATTTTTAGCGATGTAGATGGAACTTCTTTTTACCAGCATGTGGTATTCTCGAAAACGTAAGAGACACAATAGATAACGTGAACAGAATAATACTTAGTAATGTGAGGGTTATCACTTCCTTCTGCTGATCACTTCATACTTTTAGCTAGTTGGCAGATGTTACGTTGACACGGCTGTACATCTAGTACTATCCGACAACGATATTATTGCAGTCAGCCTCCCGGTATCGTCGTAAGAAAAACGTGGTGACGCGACACTAAATGCAGTGGCTACTAAGAAAGACGAATCGCACTTTGATTAACTTTAGGACAATTGTGGAAACACCATCAAATGGTTTAGCCTGTTCTCGGGAAATATCATGATAAAAACTCACGACAAACTGACTGAAGCGCCCTCTGTCCCGGGTGTAATAATATTACCGTCTACTAATAGCTGATTCGTTTTGAAACTGACTACATGTACATATATGAAAGCATCAGCTGCTCCGCTGAATGAACAAAAGATAGAGATTGAATCTTTATGTTATTTTCTGAGACATTAGAAGTGTGGGTTCTTGACACTCTGCAGGTGTATGTACAGAGACCAAAATTGGATATCATCATTCGATTTGTTTTTTCGCCCCCGCTGGCGAAATGGCGCCGAGCCGACAACATTCAAGTGGATTTGGCATTTGAGTATAACAAGACCATTGTTGTGCCATTTTGTTTTTAGCTTCTAAGGCAAGCAAAGAACTTCGTCAAAGCAAATGTTATAAGTATTCCCCGAGCAGTAACCGTGAATGAGTAATGGATGGGCCTGAGGACAAGTGTGTTAATGAACTTTAAGGTTAGTTTTTGAAAGATTAGCTGTGGAGAGAGTGTTTGCGCATGTATTCGACGCAGCACGTTACAAAGTAATTTATCTCGACTCGTATTCAACGATCAATTGCCATGTAGCACACTTCGCCATTTATTTTAGCTATTTCAAAGCATGATGCCATTTTCAACACAGTACGCTAAACGGAACGTTGAAACGACAGTTAGCCCAAGTGGCTGTCTTTGACAGTCACAAGACAATTTTTCCAAACTCCCCGTGTTGAGCAACAGTACGAAACGCAAAGATATTATACTGATTGTCATTTCCGTTCTATTCCATTAACTAAAATTCGTATACGTGTTTAGCACTCTGCATCATAGATTTTCGATAGACTACAAGGAGAATCGAAGATCTTTAGTGACAAGTTGCAGGTTCTCAACGTAAGTCAAAAGTTTTCTCTTGGGAAACGTCTTCTGTTCAGTGAAGGAATTTATATATCTATCTAATTGCTGATTCAAGTGTAACTCATTAAAGTAAATGGAATTTAGCGAAATACTATTGAAAATGATTTGCCTTGCCGTTAATTTTATTCTGTTGTCGTGATAATATGTTAAGGACAGTCACTGGAAAATACAAAGAGGAAGTAACGCTGTTTACGTAATGCAGCCATTCAGATTTGAGCTCGGTGTGATTTTTGTAATAATGCCAGGCGAATGCCGAAATGATTCCCGCCTTGCCCATTCATAAAGATGAAGGAAAATCTTATTTCGTATACTTATTATTGTTCCAGTGGTATTAATATTCTAGAATTTATGAACTGCATGTTATATTAATACGTTTTACTCTCTTTAAATATATGTTATCGTAATTTCTACTATAGGATATGATATGCAAAAGAATGAAACTCAAGTAAACAAATAATTAAATTCGAATGAATCGGAAGGAGCAGTTTTACAGGAGAAACCGGGCGCAAACAGATAGCACACGAGTGGCCATGAGCTGAAATGGATTTACTCCGAGGAGGAAGCTGGCTCCTGTGTTGTCCACAAGCCAAAGTGGATCGAAAGGCCTTTTGTCGGAGTACAATAACGACGGCTCTTGCCGACAGGCGTGAAAAGACACAAGAATACGCCCGCGAACTGAATGGGCTCCAGAAGGGTGAACTTGTGAAAATGTCGCACAGCACGCAGCAAGCTGCGACTACAATAAACGTATTCTTCCCTTAACCAACAGAAAACGGTGCGTATTGTGGTACAGAATGCCACAGGTGTTAGGAGTGTGCGAAAGAAGTAGGGTTCGTACTCCGGTGTGCTGATAATAACTGGATCGCTAACGATCTGAGTGAGATCGTCGACAACATATATCACATCGTAAAGACAGCTGTAGCACGTTGTGCGAAATTGCTACAGAAATTGAAAGTAAACCTATTCGTTCGCGTACAATAACTACACGAAAGCCAATGAATTTTTAAAAAATGCTAGTTAAAGTAGTAGGTCAATATAACAGTAAGGTTATTCAATATTTTTATGTGAGAAATCGTTATTCCACGAGTAAATAGACATTTCCATTTAAGTCATTTTTGTATTGTTAGTTTTATTTAGGAAAACACATTAGTAATATTATAAAGTTATCGCTGTAGCGGCCTAGGATTCTGTGACAGTAATGTGATGGGTTTGTACAGAGTATAGCAGGAGTCAATAGATGTACATTGAGATGATAGTGCGGACCATATTGAAGCAAAGGCATCTCGCTATCAGACGGGTTCCATTCTCAACAGCGTTCGCGATTTGGGTATCTGAAACTGTGAGGAGTAGAAACGAATCAGATGATAGCAAAATAAATTACTGTTTGTTGTGCTTTGATGTCAATTTCTGTTTACAACAAGGGTTGAATGAATTATAGTGAATCTTTTCCTTGTTGTAGAATGGATTTTGACCTGTTTCTGCGTGGTCAACAAAGTTATCCGACCGGTTGTCACTAGATTATTATGTGCAGGGTTCATAAAAAATCTAAATCTACAGTAATAAATGACAAAACCGCGAGAAATTCCTTATTGATGTTTGGACTCTCCGTGAATAAATTGAAGAATGCGAACTCCAGTTCTGATTAGCGAAACATCTGTTTAGCGGAGTCGCAAAACGCACTGTAATTGGCGACCGCATTGTGGAATATGAGTTATAGTGAAAAACTGCCAATGAAACACAACAAGTAACGATTTGATAATGTACTGTCGCCCTTCCAGCCGACAGTGTTTGTAGATTCAAATATCTGTATCGTTGACATCATTGGTGGTAAATAATTTTTTAAAAAATTATAAACAGAAGATTATTAATATAAAGGAATTCGTATCCTTGAAATCATTGATGGTACAGCATATAATTAAATTATAAAAATCAGAATGATTAATATACAAGTACTGAATTACGGTTAGATACCTTAATTCGTTTTTTGTGCCAGACACTTAATTATGCAAATATATCTTATGCATTTGTTTTCCAAAACATAAATACACAAAATACCATCAAGTAAAAGGAAGAACGATCTTAAATGCTTTTAAACAGAGTATACAAATTTCTGGCAAAAGGAAGCGATTTCCACCACGAATCTATCTAATAGAAAGTTGATATTAAGATGATATTAAATAAAAATTAATAAAAGATTAAGCGATACTTTCGGATATGTATATAGAATGTAAGACCGTAGTTTAATCAAGAGGGATATCTAATATTTTTGGGATAAAAAGTCAGCAACGAGATGGACCCACGAAGTAAGAAAGGATCTCGGGAAAAAGTGTTGGAAAAGCTGAAGAAACAAGTGACAGGGAAATGTTCAGGAAAAAACTTTTGAATGTGAAAGGATCCCAAGGAAGGAAAATGACACTAATAAAATAAAAAATACTGGCCTGAAGAGGTCACAAGACAGGAAGAAAGTACATTGTGAACAGATGAAAAAGTAGCGGAAGAAGAGAAAAGAACGACGAATAATTTGACACGTGGTTCTTAGTGGCCCCGTCCCAGATGTAATATACGGGATTGCTTCTGGTTTGTAGAGGACTGACAAATGAAATAATTGCAGATATTCATAATATTAACAAGGAAAGTAGCCTAAAATCTGATCTGAGTTAGTAACACTTCATACGTAAGCAATAAAAGAAATTGAGAAAAGCTCTCAGATTCCCAGCAGGTGACAGTGCTAAAACACCGCAACGTTTCGAAGAGTGAAAGACACACCACCTTCTGGCCCCATGAGGTGATGATATACCATCGTATACGTCGAGAAAGTCCTCATTCTTACAATAAAAGAAGATCTATGAAGTGTTTACAAACATGTGCTTGCGAACGTGCCTCTTGAATGAAGTGATATGCTTGAAAACGATGGAGGAAAAAACTTACGCTGTTACTAAAACGTTAAAAACGCTTTTCTTGGATTATTTGGAATATGCATTTCATCTCATTCAAAGAACAAATAAATCAGTATTAAGACGAATTACACCTAAAGATGGATCCACAGGGTCCGAAATGCATCCGGTACTGAATAAAACACTAAAAATTGTGACTGAAGGTGTTTTTTAATTCATACCTCGAGTGTACTGAGTACAGTCACATTTGAAGCTGCAAAATATGGATAAAATTAAATTAAAAATAAAAGAAGTCATACACAGTTGGTACCCACCATACGATAAATATCTAAGCACGTCACAGGCAGCATAATGAAAGACAGTAATTAGAAAAGCGTAATAAATCTGGTGTAGTCATGTGTATATTCAGAGGGATTATATTTAAAGAAGTAGGGGGCAGAGAACTGTGTAATTCTCTGTCGTTGCGTAATATGTTTACACGCCAGTACCATAAATCATCATGTTAGAAAACTATGGAGAGAAGCAAATTACATAATGATGCATCGAAGTTGGAGCTGAGTTAGTGTCACTTCTGTCTGTATTCGATTTGAAGGATTTAGTATACGTACTTCAAAAACTATGAAAACATTACTTTCAAAATAAGGAAGGTGCGCCCTCATAGTATACTTAGACGGAACGAAGTCAGCATGTAGATACCCGTTACCATCAAGTACATCATAAGTAAATGTTTGAGTCACACATTAGGAATAATCCAGTCAGCGCATGCGCTGGTGACTGGGATGCTCACCAAATAGAGAGCAGTTATACTTTCACTGAAAATCACAAAGTAATCAACACAATGGTCCTACCAATTTGTCTTGAATGTTGTCTCATAATGGAGTTTGAGGGCAGAACTTCTCGAGTGTTAAAATAATGTCTGACGCACATGATGAGTGAAAGGAATTTTCCGATGTACTGCGTTACATGCCAGTGTTTTGTAGCTGTAAAAAGCTCTGTCAGTAAGAAGAATGTCCAGTGTCAAAGGTCTTTGGAAGTACTTAGGCGAGGGAAAACCAGACGAAATAAGTAGAGTTATAAGGAGAGGGAGGGAGCGATAAAAAAAAAAATAAAAGGTGTGCAGTTTGGTAATGGAAGTGGAACTGTTTCTGGTCCAAAGCGAATTTTATTCTTCTTCGCCAGTCTCAATTTATTGTTTAGTACTTTGACAACTGCCTTCATTATGCTGATTACAAAACAGCTCTACAAGAGGTGCAATACAACAAATTTCTGAATGGGATTTTCACTTTGCAGCGGTGTGTGCGCTGATATGAAACTTTGAAGCAGATTAAAAGTGTGCGCCAGACCGAGACTCGATCTCGTGACCTTTGCCTTTCGCGGGCAAATACTGTACCAACGGAGCTACCCAAGCGCGAATCACGACCCGTTCTCACAGCTTCAGTTCTGTCAGTATCTCGTCTCCTACCTTCCAAACTTCACAGAAGCTCTTCTGCGAACCTTGCAGAACTAGCACTTCTGGAATAAAAGATATCGCGGAGACATGGCTTAGCCACAGCCTGGGGGAAGTTTCCAGAATGAGATTTTCGCTCTGTGGCGGAGTGCGCGCCGTTACTAAACTTCCTGGCAGATTAAAACTGTGCGCCAGACCGAGACTCGAAGTCGGGCTCTTTGCCTTTCGCGGGCACTTCCCGAGTTCGAGGGTCGGTCCGGTTTACAGTTTGAGTACGCCAGGAAACTACATTAAATTTCGTATTTAAATGCAGCAGGAGCCACCGTGAGATCTGCCTGCGACAATAGTTGAGTACCGTAGTGTACTGTGATGTGCACTGCAACCCTTGTTCCTGCGGCATTGTGGAACCTCGCTTCTAACAGATTACGCCGAGCAAACCGAGCCAGCGGATTGAAAGTAGGAAACTGCTATTGCCATGGACACAAGTAAGAGAAGAAATACACCACTTATGATTTGCATTTCCTTACAGTCACCAGCGTTCGAAAATTTACACATTACTGATTAAAAGATACATAATGATGAAGTCGCTGGTCTTCAAAATGACGTTTTATGCAATGCTATACACGTCAAAGCAATCACTGGCTAAATCTGCATATAGTTAAATTTTTTCAATTGCGAAGCCAATTTCACCACACCAAGTGGTGATATGAGCAAATTAGTGATCACACACGTAGGCTTAGAATTATCTCGATCGAGATATAGAGCATGCGTTTCGAAATTAACAATGACACGATACAATAAGCATTAGCTGCATGTGGTAAACTGTACAATATCCAGCTGGAGCATTCACACAACAACCACAATTTCAGCTTCGATAGTGAGCCCCGTGTTTTGAGAAGCAAATTAAAGAAATATATTGCCTGATCCTTCATTATCACCTCTACACGCTCTGAACCAGTGGCCCACACGGGATGACGCGAGTTTTATACGTGGTCCATTACCTACAGACACCGATAGCCTTGGGTCGTGATTTTAATTGCATTCTTAGAGGCAAAGATTATGCAGTGATTATTTGCGATGGGTCACAGATTTTGCTCAGAGACCTTAACTTTATTGATACTTGGAGACAAACGTATACAGACGTCCCAGCATATACGTTTATTACCACCAATGTGGAGTCCAGAATAGGTAGGGTAAATGACCAATAGTATTTGTCGTCCAAATTAGTAAATAGTTACCACACGATACTCAGTCACAAGTCGCAAAAGTCTATCGAGGAAGTGGAGTGTTGCAACACAGGTGCCACCTCGTAGCAAATATCGCTCTTCAAAGTGTATTTAAGCAGTGTTGGAACATCATACCACACCGGTTCAAGTTGTAAGTAGGCTGTTTAGGTTTCTATGTTGGTGACGCCACGTAGCGTTCCGTATGAAAATCGCTGACTGCGCTGTGTGCAGTCTGTGGCTGTTTGGACTCATTGTTGGAATATTCGCTAGTGTAGTGTTGGGCAGCTGGATGTGAACAGCCAGTAATGTTGTGCACTTGGAGGTGAGTCGCCAGCAGTGGTGGAGGTGGGGAGAGAGATGCCAGAGTTTTGAGAGGTTACTATGAGTGGACGATCTGGAAGTGTGTCCATCAGAAAAAGGAAATTTGTTTAATTGGATGTTACAAAATTATATATAATGACTTTTGAACGCTATTAAGGAAAATACACTGTTTGTTCTCTATCAAAATCTTTTATTTGCTAACTATGTCTATCAGTAGTTAGTGCCTTCAGTAGTTAGAATTATTTAGCTTGCAGTATTGGAGCTCGCTGTATTGCAGTAGTTCAGGTAACGAAGATTTTTGTGAGGTAAGTGATTCATGAAAGGTATAGTTTACTGTAAGTCAGGGCCATTGTTTTGTGAGATTATTGAAAGTCAGATTGCCTTGCGCTAAAAATATTGTGCCAGTTTAGTGACGATCAGAATAAGTAAAGAGAGAACTGTCTGAGTGAGTTCAGTTTTCTCAGCTGTTTGAAAATCAAATAACGTGAGACTTTTTGCAGCACTGTGATTCTTGCTTTTCTAAGGGGACGTTTCATAAAGTATCATATGGGCTACGCGACGTGCCAAGAACAAGTGTATCATTAAAATCTTGTGCCGGAATTGAAGCACATTAGTCCAGTAAGAGTGAGGAGTATTACCTCTATGTCAACAACAAGTTTCCAATGATAATGAAAACTTGTCGATTAACATCGCTGTTGTCAGGAATTAGGCATAGATACTTCAAATCAGAACTCCTTCAGCAGTTGGTAACACAGTACGAGCCTGAAATTCAATCCACCGGCTGTAGGAGACCACGACCGTTCGCCATACAATTCGAGAAATTCGATGAGGATTTACCTAACTGACACCATACCCATCTTGGGATTGAAGCTCACTCGTGTGTCCGTGTTGCTTACATTCACTTTGTTTTTGAATGAGTTTCAATTTGAGCAAACAAATTTTTTAAGAACTGGGTTGTTTTAGAAGTCAGTCTTATTCAAACACAATTAGTTTGATTTTATATTTACCCATACATGTTTCGACACCAATGTTTCATCTTCTGTGGGTCAAATTTTTATTTCTGTAAAGTACAATATCACATTTGTAATAATGTAACTGCTGTAGGCCTAAGAAATACAGTATCTGCAAGTTGATTCGTTTGGTTTAGACACTCACCTTAAAATTACTAACGCTAACCGCTAACTGAATTGTATTATTATACATCAGCTTTAGTGCTCGTTTTCATCGTTTTTTGATAGCGTGTCATCTGCAAACTAGCCATGAAGAAAATTATCGCGTATTTGTGGAGAGCTGTTTCGAGGGTAGAAGCTATGTACGTTTTTGTACTTACATTTTTCATCCTGTTTCGGTCCCTGGTTGGTGTGTCAATCAACTGCTATTTAGTGAATTTTTTTCACTAAGTTTTTCAAAAATTTCAGTTCACTACCTCACACGCACGAACACAAAATGTGGCGAAATGTGATCTGAGCAGACACTTCTGACAACACACTCAATGAGAGACGTTATGTTATTCTCGTTGTTCACTTGCTCATCGTTGGTCTTGTGTTTGTTATGGCGCTGATTTTGAATGTGTGTGTGTTTATGAGAGAGAGAGAGAGAGAGAGAGAGAGAGAGAGAGAGAGAGAGAGAGAGAGATGATAAGAGTGGTGGGGAGCGAAAAAAAAAAGAAAACAGAAGGTTATGTTTTTCCTTTTTTTTACTGTTAGGTTATCCATAAATACGCAATAACTTTCTTCATGGCTAGTTTGCATCCTGTTAAAAAAAGACGGAAACGAGAACTAAAATTGATGTATAATAATACAATTCAGTTAGCGATGTAATTTTAAGGTGAGTGTCTAAATCAAACGAAGCAAATTGCAAATATTGTTCTTCTTAGGCTTACAGCAGTTAAATTATTACAAATGTGATATTGTACTTTACAGAAATAAAAATTTGACCCACAGAAGATGACATATTGGTGCCTAAACATGTCTGGGTAAATATAAAAATAAACTAATTGTGTTTGCATAAGGCTGATTTCCAAATCAACACAGTTTTGGAATGGCAAACGCGGAAGAACGAAAAGAGGAGCTTCAAACCTTTGTAAAATAAAAATTTTTAAGTTACAGCATCATCAGCGTTTTTTAATTAATTAACATGAAATTTGCTCTTTATTATCTGAACATAAGGGAATTTCACTTTTCAAGAAGAGTGCGCACACATTTAAAAACAATTTTTTAAAATAATTATGAACCTTTCTACGACGTTCTGTGTCAAAACTCTTGCATGAAGGAGGTTGAGGCGGTACGTTGCCAGGGCACAAAGAATAACACTTAACCCAACAACAAGATAAATTGATTTTATTTAAGAAATTGTGGCAAATAGTTACTATGAAATTATTTTTTCTACATGAAATGTGACAAAATCAGATGAATCTTGTCCAAGGATATCAATAATAAACATCTTGAATTTGAGATTTGAGCAGTATTAATTTGAGATTTCAAATTACGACTTCACATATGAAAAAGGGCAAAGCCCCTTTTAATTCAAGCGTTATATAATTATGCAAATTAGCCACATTTTACATGCAAACTAGATTCGATATGGAAGTCGATTGCTTTTCAAGTTGCATGCAATGGAAATAGGGCAGACTGCAAAAACGCACGGTTGTTTTCAATTGAAATACAACAGTGATTTAGCAACAATAGTGACTGTGTGGATGATTTCTTCCATTTCTTCCATGTAGAGATTTGTAGGTGCCCTGTTACGTGTACTGGGTGTGGGCTAAGACGATTTCTACATACTGTGCCAGCCACAGAGGAACAATGGCGATTCAACAGAAGTGCTGTCCCCCAGCCCCACTTCCCCCAGATCTGCTGGCAGAGAGGAAGGCGCTGGCCTCCAGTGACAGACTTAAGGACGGAGGGGATGCATGCTGGAGTTAGCTCTGCACTGTGTCTGCTTCCTGGAGAGACTTTTTCAGCCCTGGGCACGCTGCAACATTTTGCTGCTCAGGACATCTGGTAGAAAAGTAATTTAGTAAATTACATTGCCAGTTTTTAAGCCGTTCTTCAGAGAAAACTTTCTTGTGGAGATACCGATCTCTAAATCTTTCTAAGAGGCATAGCCAATCCGTGGGAATGATTCCCACATGGTTTGGCTGCCTGTTTGCCATCTACTCTTTTTCTTTTTATGATCCTGCTAACAAACTGCGTGCAAAAGGCGCCAATTATAAAATGTCTGGATTGGGTGCAGCGTCGTGACCTAAAATTTTTGGACGTACATTTCTGTAAGAGGGATTTAAGTACACTTAATTGGTTGGGCCATATTTTTCCCTACGGTGATGAGAATACAGCGCCGTCTGCTTTAACTTCTTTCATTGGTGGAGCAAAAATATTACTTTCTGATTGGCAATTGCTGCTTGAGGCGTGCTAAACGCCAGCGAACTGACGCGCTGTACAATTTTAACTTCAGTTCGAAAACTGCTCTGAGTAGAGCGACTTCTGTGTCTGCTGGCAGGGAGGACGCTACCACTTCTGTCTGCAGCACAGTCACTTTTTGTTTCAGTTTCGGTAGAGACACTTCGGGTTCCGCGTGTGGCTGAGACGATTTTAGTGAGGGCGCTCCAGACACAGAATACGTCGGCCAGCAGACTTCTCAGCGATGCAAAAGTGGCGCACGCACTGAAGTGCTTTGTGCACCTTCGGCACCCGCAGTCAGCGCATTCATACTCTAAACAATGGCGGGATTTACCTGTAGCACCGGACGTATAGTTTATGACGAGTTTAATAACTTCAATAATTTCACGGTTACGCTCTGCCTGTCCTCTGGAGCTGGCACAGTTGCACAACAGTTTCATCTGTATTCCGAGCATGAATTCAGTCGCTTTTGTCGAGTCTCGGATATGAATCACTTAAAATTTGATATGTTAGGGAGATGAAATTAACATCTTGCTTCGCTTTCTGAACTTCCCAAACCGTAAACCACTTCAATTTTATCTTGTTTTGTATGTATTGGTGTTGTCGTTGCATCTGGATGAATTATGTAGCGCAATTTTAAACGAAGTCAACCCATGCTAATAAACTCAGGACTGTATCGTATCTTTGAATTTCATTTCATAGCTAGTCGTCCGTGTGCGAAACTAAGCAGACTATGTGATTACCCCAGCCATTTATCCATTCCTGGACCGAAAATTAGCGAGCATCAATTTTGTTGCGCACAGCTTATCATTTATCACTCTCTTTAATGGCGAAGGGGGATTTCGCATAAATTGGTGACTCTGCCAGGATTTCGGGTATTTCTATGATCTTCTGTGAGGCAGTGAACTTAGTATTTAGCTGAAAATATGGATTTAATAGTAAACACTTAACATGGTTTTCATTGCAGATTGTTTGAGATACATTAGAACCACGTTAATGCAACTTGAGATTATGTTGTTGGCTCTAATACTTAAGTGATGCACTCTTCTTACTGTTTTTCTCTTGTTTTGTGCATTCTACTCCACATTCTCTGTACATTAGCATCGTGAACAGCGTTGTAGCTTTTGATGATGATAATGTTTGGTTTGTGGGGCGGTGGGTGAGTTGCACGGTCATCAGCGCCCGTACCAAGTCCCAGTTTTTGCACACTCCAATTTTTTAACACAATCCAGCAACTGTCACGATTAATGATTATGATGATGAAATGATGAGGGCAACACAAACACCGTCCCCGGGCAGGGAATATCCCCAACCCGGCCGGGAATCGAGCCCGGGACCCTGTGATCCAGAGGTAACAACGCTAATTGTGGCTTTTGGATGGGTTCATTCACGTATGTTAGACATTTTCTTTACTTGCATTTTTATTGTGGTAGATTTTTCAAATATATATGTGCAGTTTGTGCTTTGAAGGAAAAATGAGGTTACCAAGGGACCAGGCTAAAGTTACTCTAGTAACAAACGTGGACCAGGCTAAACTCGATCTAGTATCAAACGTGGAGCAAAGTCCGAAAAGGGAAGAGAGAGATACTGGGTAGGAGAAGAAGACATTTCTCACGGAACAGGCAGGTCATAGCACACCCGAAAGTAAAACAGGGGGAGAAGAAAGCATGGAGTTATCAGGCGCTCTGGGCTATGATAGCTAGGGAGAGATCACTGTCACGTCTTGGCATTGACGCAACAGCATAAATCAGATATTACAATGTGGAGGAGAATGACATGCCAGGAACGCCGCCACAGATGCATACTAGAATGAATCCATGTGCATCTACACTAAGTCGAACAGATGAGCGGGGAGGCACCAATTTTACTGTATTTTAAGAAAAATGGATGAGAGGATCAGTGGGGCTTGGAAAGCAGTGGTCAAGAAGTTGACACAAAAATCAGAGGAGTGCAGAAAATCAATAATAGAAACAGTAAAATAGGCAAGGGAGGAAGCCAAGCCAGAAGGAAAGAAAATTAGGAGAGGAGCAAAAGGAACCAGAAAAGTGGCAGAAGAGGGGCGAGAAGAGGCTAGGGAGGCGAGAAAGGAAGCAGAAAAAACGAAAACAGAAATTAAGGCAAGATTAAATAAGGAAAGAAGTGGGATGGAAGCTAAAGTGGTCACAAAAGAAATGGTGGAAAACTGGATGACAACATCAGAAACGAAAACGGTCAGAAGAAGAGTGAAGGAAGCAAAAGAGCAACAGAGGCTAGGAAAGATGCGAAAACGACTGAAGGACGGCCAGGGAGACTAAAAACGTGCAGGATGATGAAAATAATCTTGAGTTAGAACAACTTCCATTCCTAGAGCAAGACCTTCAGAAGATTGGAGATTCGCAGGTAGAATAGCGGGGACAAATAGGTAAGACAGAAGAGCGAATAGACAACACTGAAGATTGTTTCATCAGCAAACGAGATGAAACGAGGGAAAACCTGGAGTCGTATGATCAGAATATGATAGGAAAAAATGTACACGAAAGGTTTGGGATGAGACAGCTAAAAAACAGCTTCGGGTGCAGTATCAGAAGAAGCTGAAGCTCTACTACAATAAAAAACACGCAAGAGAGAGGAAACCAATTGTGTGACAGATGCAGACAAAAAATAATAACACAAGTGCTAGGTTTAGAGGCAAACATGAGAGAGAAACACAATTGTGTGTCAGTAAGGAGGAAACACATAGGAAAAATTAATGACTTTAGCGTGAGGGCAAAGAGTTCACAATGAATGTAAGATGGGAAGTCGTGAATAGAGAGACACCAGTAGCAACTGGGACGTGCGACAGAGAGCAAGGGGCGTTTGATTTCAAACACTTCCTCTCCATGCGTAAATTTCAGATGTACAAGGATGGTGGGAATTGGCTTCACCCCAAGATGTGGATTTCTCATTTGATTTGTCATTACCACCATCGTGGCCACTACAGTATAAATGAGGCTTCTGATAATCACATTTAGAAGGGGACTCAGATGTGAGGGAGAGAACTGTCACACTAACTTGCACATCTTACAGGGATTTTAGGGACGCTTTCCTTGTGGTCTATCGCTCAAAGTAAACAGAGGAACGGATTACGCAAAATATGGCAATATTCAAGGATTTGGAAGTTTAAGGACAGAGAAATTCTGTGAAGTTTTTCGATACGTTACTGAGAAAGGACCAGTTCCCCGATGGATCCTTTACTGCTAGAGAAAACATCACCTGCTACACGAAGTTATCTATTAGATACCAACAGGTATTGGCAGGTAAATACTGTGAAGATGTCAAAGTGTTCAAGAACTGGTTACACGAATTAGAGTTCACATTTGATGACCGGCAAGTGTGCGAGAGAAGAGGAGAACGAGAGAATAATTATGCTTGCAGTAACTTTTACAGACTGCCCTGATGGGATAGTGATAGAAGGAACAATAAGAAGACACAGTAGGGCACCCCATTTAATCCTTATCCAGCTAATAGAGAGGTAGGCAATAACTATCAACCATATAATTGACCACATTTCTTAGCAAACTGGAATAAGCCACAAGCGGAAATCGTTGAAATTAGAGCACCAAATCCTAGGATTACTACATCCGTCACAGCAATGACTGGTAGCAGATGTGGAAACAGATGTAAGACAACCCACAGAAGAAATCAGACAGAAGAAATCAGACAGAGTCCAGGCGATGTAATAGGACATGTATATAGAATGGAAATGTGCAATTGAAGGAGAAGAAAGATGTTGATATTAAGGCACCAAATAAAATAGTACTGTCATGGAATATGGGTAAATTAGGGAATATGGATTATTTAATTATTTGTACGCTAGGTCGCATAGCACAGAAAGTGAAATGAAAGGTCAGGGAGGAAACGAAGAGGACTACTGTGATTGGAAGTCCATTTTGGGTGAAGATACTGAAGAAGAGGAAAGACCAGTCTTACGTCGTTTGAGACATTCGCACGAAGCTGAGTGCTAGACAGTCTAGAATGTATCAGACAAGAAATAAGATAAACAAGAATTTGAAATACAAGTGGGAGGTAATTATTTTGTGTCCACAGGTAGGAATCTGAGGATCAGCGTGGTATCAACTTAGCCGAATTGTTAGTTGTGATAGATCCGCATATTTTTGTTCGTTACGTCAAACTTCACGATAAGGTAATTAATGGATGTACAGACGCCTTTGTAATAGTGTTAAGTGATCGTTATTTTTGTTTTCTGTAGAAATGCTTTATAATGTCACAATGTCATGTATTTATTAGATCATATTTACGTTCTGTCTCCACAAACAGCTACTGTCAATAATTAAGAAGAGTGGTGGGAATGAAAGAAGTGGTACTGGATTTAGTGCTATGTAAGGACGCGAACAGGTATCATGACAGGGATGCATGTACTGTATTATGGGGATTCCACCAGGTGAGTGTCAAACTGAGGAGCAACTCAAGAATAATGTAGTGTTAAGAAAATTTACAAATATTATGAGAATTACATGTGACATGGGGAAGTTTCTACTGCTCAACATATCGTGAGCTCTGCATAATCAATGTTTTGCGGATTGGTTCTCGATGGCAGGAAAGGTGGAATACCTTAATGTAGAGTAAATGGTGTCCATCCCATGGCAACGTTTAGATGAAGGTGATTAATGTGGGTTTATGTATGTGTACAGTTTTCCAGCGCAGTGTATCCGCATTGGTAGAGATTGTTTGGTGTCCATTACCATGCATGCGTTTGGACGAGGGGTTTTAATGAAGCCAAATGTGTGCTTTTTTGTCCACGTCAAAGACGTCAGGACTATAAGTATTGGGTAATGCTGTTCGTATTTGGGGTGTGTAGCATAGGATACCTGCACCTATAATAGAATAAAGTTGCGGACATTTCTCTCTGTGTATTTTTGTTTAAGAAGCATGGAAGGTGCAGCAAGATGGGAATTGGAAAGGTTATCTTGAATCGGCGATTGCGTGAGGTGAGCAGCTGAGAGTATGTCGCTCACCAGTCGACAGCCGTAATTCAAAGACAGAGAAAGTAACCATGTGTAAGAAGCCACTGGTCGTCATATTTTTTTTTTTATTTATACATTACGATGCCAGCAAAAGAGAAGGAGGACTACTTTCAGAATGGTATGGATACAACAAAGAGGATAAATTAAGAGGGAAACTGCATGAAGGGATTCAAAATCATTCTAACGAAAACTGAAACACAATAATATAAGTTCGGGTAATGTATGAAGATTTACATCATTCCGAAGATAAAAAAAATATTTTGTTACACAGGTACTGATAACAATGACTATGTCATACTTCATTATTTTATGAGACTGTCGACAGATTCGCGCATTGTGCCGATGGAGCAGAAGGCCGGAACGATGAACTAATGATTCATAGGACAATGATAAGGTGGAGAGTTTCTATAACTGATAAGTATGGGATGATGCGTGAGATGAGAGAAAAAGAAACAGAGAAAGACACATACCATATAGCGATCTCGATATGGTGGAAGTTCCCTGTTCTTGTAGTGACTAGATTAAGAATAATTAGTATAGTTTAAGGTATGAATTGTTCGAACGCTTAAGGCATGAAGTGCATGATATGAAGCACTTACATAAACATCCAATGGCAAAAAACAAAACGACGATGCACGATTATTAAAAAGATAAATAAGAGTATCCACTAACTTTCCAACAGTTACATTATGTTAATTGAATATTGTATAAATCGATAGCACATCACTTTCACCATGTGGACTCTTAGAAGTAAATTCCCTCCATTCTGATGAAAACATATCAGAAAGATTTTTTTTCGATAACGAAGTACTGATTATTGTGAAATACCTGGAATTTGTCACGTATGACCAACGTCAGGCCACGGTAAGAGAAAAGCAGCCGATAAACTTGCTGCCCTGACCCACTTTCACCAGCAACAGGAGGAGTGGACAGAGCGACGGAGAAGTGGCCACCACCAGTCACCTGGTGAGTCTGAGGCAGCCTAAACTGTGGGAGATCCCCAGCAGCTCAGCTTCAAGGTCTACCATGCACTGCTGAGTGTACGACATGCCATAGCGTTGCTTGTGCCACCGAGATGCGGAAAATGGACATTACCCTTTTGAGAATCTACATGAAATGGCTGGAACCGCCAATGAAAACGAGAGCTGATACAGGACGTTGTTTGAAAGCGACAACATGGAAAGGCTGACCCACATGAAAAGTTGCACATAAAAAGGTCAATCCGGAATGCTAAACACATTTGTTTTTACCACACCTTGCACGCCATACCGTGAAAGAGGGGTGAAACAGTATATCCTCACTTGACTATTCTTGCACCATGTAGCCACCACCCATCGATCTGCTATCGTTGACTTCTCCGACATAAGATATTGATGTTGTTACCTATTGTATAATCCCGAGTTTTCGTTATATCTACGTATCAGATGGAGCAGCCACAAACATCTTCACTGCAACGGCGGAAAAATATGGGGTTTTCATAATAATAATTAATGTTGACTTTCTGCGCAGTCGATCACCCTTCATTTGTTGCTGCGTTACCGAAGACAAGATAGTTAATAACGTCTTTGGATGTTAGTTATCAATTCAACTACCTTATTCCGACGTTACTACTTATCCGCACTGTTTCTGATCTTATATTATTTCTGTCCGATAGGAAATAAAATGTTAAATAGTTTTTAAGTAACAATTTACGATTTGTAATATTTCATAATCGAACCTTCTGCCATCCAGAGATACAGTTTGCAGCTTGCCTATGATTATCGTTGACTAATACGCTATTGTCGAAATCACTTTCGTTTTTTGTTAACAGCATTTAATAACAGTTAAATGATTATGAATGATTGTGTTTTGTATATAAGGAGAAGGTGGTTTGATCCTACAGTTACTCTCAGCAATTACAGCAACTAAAGTGTCCGTAATTTTTATAGTTCGTCACTCAAAGATATTATAGCAAGCACTATGGTCCATTACAATACTTCGATACACTCATTCAACCTTACGGCAAAAGTCTGTCCCGTATAAATTGACTATAGTAAATTTCCTTGCGATTAACCAAAAGTGCCCCGCTCCCTTCCATAACATATCACACGGAGACGACAGCTATATCGCATGCCGTAGCTACGTAGACTTATTCAGAGCGCAGAAAACAAGATAAGAGAACCAACAATACCCGTGCATTGTTTAAATAGTAGAATTTAGAGAGAAAAGTAGCTGTGTTAAACCCTCTGTGATTTTCCTAAAGCGCTACCTTGCTGCGGGCGTTGTTCAGATGACAGATTATATATCGACAATCTTAATTGAAACTTTTTCAACGCTATTAATTATTTCCGATATATGAGAATAAGCCTCATAATATTGTTCTCAATCAAAAGAGCGGTTGTAACCAACACGCTTGATGAGACTACCCAGAACCTATGGCACAATGGAAATTTGGAATAAACACTCTCTCTGTACCATTAATAACAGCACTTTTTTTGTAATTGTTGGATTCTCTATCCTGTGCAAATAATACGGGGGGCTTTCAGTAAATACTGCAACACATTTTCTCACGGCTAATTTCCGCTGAAAAAAGAAAAGCGAATTTTGTTGTGAGACATCGTGAAATATTTTCGCATCTGGCCCTATAGTTTTATGATGTTCCGATAAGTGACAGCACTACATATAGCCTTCAAAATGGCTTCTGTAACGGAAGTGTGTTCGATACAGAGAGCTGTCACTGAGATTATTTGGCGGAAAACCAGAGCATCGCAGATGTTCGTAGGCGTTTATAGAATGTCAACGGAGAATTGGCAGTTAACAAAAGCACAGTGAGGCATTGAACGGCGCGTCTGTCATCATCGCAACAAGGTCACTCAAACCTGCCCGATCTCTTGTGTGGCAGCCAGCTGCACAGCTCTGACTCCTGCAACGTTGGAACGTGCGGCTACCTGCAGTCAACGTGATCAACGAATCATAATGAAACACCTCGCTGCTCAACAGGGCGTCTCTGGTGCTAGTGCTGATGAACTCGTCCAAGAGCTGAGGTTCTCTAAGGCATGTGCGCGCTGGGTTCCTCGCCACCTAACAAAAGACTATGTAGAGCGACGAGTTTTGCACAATGAAGAATGCAGTACGTGGGAAGCAGTATGTGGATGATTGTGGAGGTTACCGTTGCAGCAAGACGTTGGATCCGACGTCGACTGACATAGTGGCTCTGTTTGGGCATACAGGCCCTCACAGTAAGCAGGCGTAAGGCCGTCGCATTGAACGCAAATTATGTCGAAAAATAGGGGTTTGTAGCCAAATAGAGGGGAACAATATGGTGTACTGGAATCCTCAACGAAACCAGTCTACTTTCATAAGAAAATGTGCATTCCAAAGTCGTTGTGTGGAGGCAGATCCAACAGAGTAGGAATTGCAGAGGTCTCCATGTTCTGTCAACTGCTAACTTTCGAAAACATGTTATCTGATGCGTTCTCATACTTTCCTTCCTCTCATGAATTTTTCTCTGATTTAAGTGGCATGTATGCTTCGACCTTATATCAACTTTATTACACGTGGACTTGTTTCTAAGTTAGCCACCCATCATTTTTGAGAAGAATAGTTAGCTAATATTTATATGTAAATATGCACACTTACACAAGTAAAAATATGAAAATTTCTGTGATCGCCAAGCTAATCGAATTTTAACTGCCGGCATTTTCAACGTTGATATTGTTTGCCATTAGTTGATAATTCTGCACGTTGAATATAACGTCTTATTAACCATCTTCTGTGGAATGGTCAGCTACAGTATGAGGAGGATGACGGTTCCCACTGGCAAATGTGTGTTAACATTTCGTTTTTTTAATTTTTTATAATCTGTATGTTGGCGAGATGTACCTTTCATTGCAATCACGTCTTTCAGCTCATTGTAAGGGGAATGGTTTCGCCAAACACGGTAGCTACCGACCAGAAAAATTTTTTTAGCTCTGGACCCACTAGGTTTCAAAACTATGTCATCGACCGCACAAAATTTTTGAAACAGAAAGTGGTGAAAAGTGCTTCGTCGCTTTTCATTACGGCGATACTTTATTGTGCAAATTGGCCACGTTTATATATACAAATTAGGCTCAATTTGATATGCAAATCAATTATATTTCATGTTGAATACGGTCAAAATCTGGGAGACAGTGGAAATTGCGTTTGTTTTCAATTACAATATGACAACAGTGATTGTGTGCATGATTTCTTCCTTTTCTTCCATCTAGAGACTTGTAGATGTTTCATTGCATGTACTGGGTGTGGGCTGAGACCATTTCTACGTACACTGCCAGCCACAGAGGAACAAGTGCAATTCAACAGAAGAACTGTCCCCCCCCCCTTCACCCCTCCTCCCCCTCCCCCTCCCCCTACCCAGGTCTGCTGGCAGAGAGGAAGGGATTGACCTCCACTGACAGACTTATGGAGGGGGAGTTCTGTTTCGACCACGAACGCAGTCGCTGTTGTAGAGTCGCGGATATGAATCAATTACAATTTTAATATGTTGGATAGCTGAACGTAGCATCGTGGTTCGGTTCCTGAACTTTTCCAACCACAAACCACTTCAATTTTGTCTTGTTTTTGTGTGTATTACTATAGTCATTGCGTCTGGAGTAACTTTTACTGAATTACTTGGCAATGTTTATAATGAAGTTAACTTGTGCTGGTTACCTAGGGAATTTATAGTACCTTTGAATTGTATTTCACAGCTGTACCCTGATCAGAATAACAAAGTTATTGAGAGGGGAGCACACTTGAGCGTGTAAGGGGCGATGTTGTCGGTTTTCCGGTGCGTTGATGCACACTACGGCTGTATCAACAACAGTTGTGCAATTCTTTACTGGGTAACTTCTCAAGCTGTCTTTTAACTTGCGGTACTGAGTTCGCATTTCAGGATCATAATATCCTTCTGGCTTAACAAACACACTCCTGTGTATAAAATGATGCGTTGTTCCTATTACGAGTATTTGTATATCTCAATAAAAGCAAAAGAAGCATAATGTCTTCTACAATAATCAGAACGAATCACGTTCAGCTGTCGTATCCGATAAAAATGATCTCAAACGTCCATGTAAATATATTAACTAACAAATGTTCAAATGACTCTGAGCACTATGGGATTTAACACCTCAGGTCATCAGTCCCCTAGAACTTAGAACTACCTAAACCTAACTAACCTAAGGACATCACACACATCCATGCCCGAGGCAGGATTCGAACCTGCGACCTTACGGTCGCGCGGTTCCAGACTGAAGCGCCTAGAACCACTCGGCCACCAGCGGCCGGCATTTAACTAACAACATTAAAATAATATAAACTGCTTGAGTACTTAGGAGTCACTGTAATACGGAGAGGACTATTCCTTAATAATGAGATGAGACTTACTGTGCAAAAGCGGTACACACCATTCGGTCAAAAGTACGAAACACGAACACAAAACAAAGATCGGTTCTGGCAAAGGGTAAACGCCACTTAGTTCAGAATCGCGTTCTTCTTCGACACTGTCGTTATCTGACCTCTGGTCCATGAAACAGTCACTGGGGTTTCTCAGGGATATAATTGTATTTTCAATATTACTTACTATATTCACTTCACTTTTTTATTTTTCCTTAACAACCGTGTCTGTGTGGTATACAACATTACTCGACTTCTGTGGCGTTATTTGTTCCGCTACTCCCTCTAACAGTCTTCGAATTACAGCTTCAGTGAAGATTTTGTTATTTATTGTCACGAAGTATTTAATCTATGCTCAAATCATTTCGATGGTGGTAAAGTGGCAATGGCATGGTGAAAGCCTAAGAACCATGTGGCCATGTTCTTTAGCTACCCCGTCCACAATACACTGTTGAAATGGTGGCTTTTTTTCATAATTTACATGAGTTCCACCTTACATATGTCGTACTGAATTCTCACATTGTGGCGTGTCGTCTTTTTTCGTTACCATCGTTGAAGCTTTATCTTTAATAGTTGAATGGTATGTGGCAGAATCCATTACAACTACAGACGGCCGATTTATATTTTCAATAGTTGCCCTTGGACCACTTCAGAAAACTATTGTGGTTCATTCCTCGTGGTATCGCTTGTTTTCTTTGATTTGCAACAGTTTGGTACGAAACCAGATGCAATTCTTGCATGAAAGATAATAAACAGTGCGTCCTTTCCCGTGGGAACAGCGGAATTTCCTGATATGTCTTCGTCTGTCCTGGTTTTTCTGAAGGAATGACCGGCGTTGAGCCATATTTTGTCTAGACACACAGTGTTTTCAAAAGGCACTTAACGGTATTTCTTAAAAATCAACAACGCCACACCATGATGTCACTTCTCTCCGCTATAATTTTCCGTCCATTAATTTTTTTTTGGACCGAAAACCGAGGGCTGTGACAACCATTATTTAAAACGTCTTGTCACCACTAAATAACACTGCCTCGCGAAGAGTAACTCACAGCTTTCTTATAGTTGTATGTTATTTACTTTGTAATATGCAGGTGAACTAAAACTTTTCCCACCCAGTATTCGCGAGTGGAACACGGTTGGACAGATCAGATTGTGGTACCGAAAGTACCCTCCACTACACACCATTTGGTGGCTTGCGGCGTATGATGTAGATGTATATCCATATATGTGGTGATGAAAACGTTCTGTTGAAAAGAGTCCAAGTTTGTTACATGTGGTTCTGTCCTTCTCATCTTTCTGACTGTTCGCAATTTGGATGAAGCAGGTACCACGTCATTATAAAGCGCCTGCGCTTAGCATACAAGTATTGCACCGTAATCTCGGGATGAAATTAAAAACTGAAGTAGCTTTTCCTATCATTGTCGACATGTGTTTCAGTATACGAATGTTTAAATTGTTAAATCTCAGAGTGATCCGGTGAATATGTTTCCCTAAATACATCGTTTTAATGTTCAAATGTGTGTGAATTCCTAAGGGACCAAACTGCTGAGGTCATCGGTCCCTAGACTTACACACTACGTAAACTAACTTATTGTAAGAACAATACAAACACGCATGCTCGAGGGAGAACTCGAACCTCCGGAGGGAGAGGCCGCTACACCGACCCTCTTTTCTTTTAACAAAAAGTAAAGACACTAAATAATAAATCTAGAGAGCCAAAATTTGTTCAGGATGTGAAAATGTATGTCACAATCAATCGTTACAAGTTTCCACTTGATCAGCACGATGTTTTGGTCAAAATCGGCATTTTTACGAAAAATTAAAGGCGCTAACTATTAGAATCAGAAAGACGAAAATTGCTTCAGTTTGCTATAAAACCATTAACTACGCGGCCCCATTACGCTACCTCTGATAGTTTTCAAGAAACTAACTAAAAACTAAATCTGGAACAAAAAGCCGGCCGATGTGGCCGTGCGATTCTAGGCGCTTCAGTCCGGAATTGCGCTGCTGCTACGGTCGCAGGTTCGAATCCTGCCTCGGGCATGGATGTGTGTGATGTCCTTAGGTTAGTTAGGTTTAAGTAGCTCTAAGTCTAGGGGACTGATGACCTCAGATGTTAAGTCCCATAGTGCTGAGAGCCATTTGAACCATTTTGGAACAAAAACTTCCTTATTTGTAATACATTAAGTATCGTTTACATTAATGATGGAATGTTCTGATTACAGCACTTGATTACATCAATTAAAAAATGAAGATATAATAAATTCCAAGGCTTTGACATAAATACCAGTCAATACAAGGTCTCCTAAAGATATAGTTCAAAGTCACGTTGTATGGTCGGTTCCGTTCTTAAAATTCTAACCAGCCAAGTTTAAATGCAGGTGATCTAAAACTTTCCTGCAATTAAAGCCAGCTTTACTCAATTGAAATAAAAATTACGAAGACTGTAAATTGATACACAACAGTGTTATTAAATAATACGTGTCCGATAAAGCGACCATCTAGATGCTCCTACCTGGGTATACAGCAGATGTCCCCTTCAGCCGTTCGCTGTGCCTATGCATAAATACGGCCTGAGAGGCAGTGACCACACTTCGCACCGTGCTACCACTCTGTCCGCGTCAGTCAAAAGCTGGCTTAAGCTCTGCCTCGGGTGACGTCACAGACAGGCTGCTACTAAACACGTGTTTTCGGTACAAATAGCAAGTGAACTCTCGAGGACTGTACGCCGTCCTGGATAGCTTAGATTTCGCGGAAGTAGCTGTTCGTGTGCCGCCCGTAGTGTTAACTACACCGCGTCCACACTTCGCACCGTGCTACCACTCTGTCCGCGTCAGTCAAAAGCTGGCTTAAACGCTGCCTCGGGTGACGTCACAGACAGGCTGCTACTAAACACGTGTTTTCGGTACAAATAGCAAGCGAACTCTCGAGGACTGTACGCCGTCCTGGATAGCTTAGATTTCGCGGAAGTAGCTGTTCGTGTGCCGCCCGTAGTGTTAACTACACCGCGTCCACACTTCGCACCGTGCTACCACTCTGTCCGCGTCAGTCAAAAGCTGGCTTAAACGCTGCCTCGGGTGACGTCACAGACAGACTGCTACTAAACGCGTGTTTTCGGTACAAATAGCAAGCGAACTCTCGAGGACTGTACGCCGTCCTGGATAGCTTAGATTTCGCGGAAGTAGCTGTTCGTGTGCCGCCCGTAATGTTAACTACACCGCGTGGCAATGATGAGATCATTTTCCTATTTTGTGGCCATCAATTAACGTTGATTATTAAAAGTCAGGGCGAAAGACCATTTAATTGTATCCTACTGTAGTGGTCGCCTCTGAACTGTTTATGATAGAGACATCATTATTATTATTTTTATCAGGACTATTACTATGTTGTGCTTGTGAAATTTTAGCAAATATATCCATCAGCTAGAACTCAAAACTTTCATTTATAGCCGGGCGGTGTGGCCAAGCGGTTCTAGGCGCTACAGTCTGGAACCGCACGACCGCTACGATCGCAGGTTCGAATCCTACCTCGGGCATGGATGTGCGTGATGTCCTTAGGTTAGTTAGGTTTAAGTGGTTCTAAGTTCTAGGGGACTGATGACCTCAGATGACCCATAGTGCTCAGAGCCATTTGAACCTTTTCATTTATAATCATAGTTCCTGATCCCGTTGAGTAAATAGAGAGTAGTAACATTTCTTTCAGTGAGTACAAGAAGAATATGGACTTTCAGACTGGAAATTGTGTTCTGTATGTACTCAATCGGTTTCTGGCTGACCGCAAAAATAGTTTTCAGGCTCCTGTAAAAAATACGGCGAACAAAATTTAATTAAATCAGTATTATTATCTACCTGGCACACCACAAACAGGAGTCGCAACCAAGCGTGGCCTTTGATTGGCTGTTGCAGTGGTAGCTGTCCTGTGAACAGCTAAACGTCAATAACTTTTTCTTATACGGGTATAGTCTTTCCGGCGTATAATTAGGGAAACTATTTGATTAGCCCATCTGATTGATCTATGACTGTGCCAAAATCAGCATTGAATAATTCTGTTGGAGACAGTTTAATTAGTTGGGGCTCTGTGGGAAAGAGATATAGACAGATAACTAACTAGCATCATTTCTCACTCTCTTTAGCAGTGAGAGGTGATTCCACGCATAAAGCTAGACATTAAATGGTTCTCGTCACAATTTAATAAAACACAGCACGAATTATAGAGGTACTACTATGATAGACACAAGAACACATTGATTAACAAAAGTTCTAGAATAATACATCAAGCATCGATAAACATACACTTAGTACTTCAGTTGACATATCTTACGGACACAGTATCATAACAGGCAATGCACAACTACAAACAGCTAACATTGACATAGATGAGATAAATAATATTTAAACTCTCATAAATAGGTAGCAGTTGTCTCATTAAGACACAAAGTGTTAATGACAAAGTTGACAAAATTCCAAGGCTGTCTGCCACCATATCCGAGCAGCAAGAATTAGAAAACCACAAAGTAACTCAAAGCCAAATTCAACTTAAGATAATGCTCGTAGCATCCACGTACCACATGAGTTACCGCCCCTCTGTTTGGATGATTATCCTGCAGTTATCAGTGCTAACGACTGAGTGGAAGCTCACGTGGAATGCTGTTAAGTCAGCGTGGTGGAACATGCATACCTCCTGATAGGACATGAAGGAGGCTGTTGCTTAGCTACACAAGCAAGGAGATTACACTACGCTTTCGACTTCATACTGAAGCACTTCCGGCTAGCCACTGTTTTTGAGGTTTGCTGTATTTTGTATTATGGCTGACTCTGCTGTCCTCATCTGCAGCCATAAATCCTATTGTACAAAGTTACATACATCGAAATTTTGCGACTGGAGATGTTACGGTTAACATTATTTTATTCTGTACAATAAATTTTGTGTGTGTGTGTGTGTGTGTGTGTGTGTGTGTGTGTGTGTGTGTGTGTGTGCAATAAGTTCCAACCTCCTTTTCATAGTTTCCCCATGACATTCACTGCGAAAGTTGCACCTTTAAACCTGTACTGTGTCACTGCTCACGAGAAACGAATGTGTCCTGGGCAGGAGTTTCGAATCTTGTTTTCGACTTAGGCTTCCAGAAGTGTATAAGGCAATGTGTGTGTGTGTGTATGTGTGTGTGTGTGTGTGTGTGTGAAAGAGAGAGACTCAGAGAGAAAGCGATAGAGCGACAGAGATAGACAGATATAGATAGATAAAGAGAGAGAGATAGATAGATGGCGAGAAAGTATATATGAGAGTGAGTGTGCGGAGTTTTTTTATGTGTGTTTATGGGTTTGGATCGTTTGAAAGTTCTTTGATGGCAGAGAAAAGAGTTCCATTGGAGAGCGATTTGTATTCGTCTATAGTTTGTTTTCCTTCAACTAATGGCTTCCTGTATTTGGGACGTTTCCTCAATTATTGTTTTTGTGGGGGTCTGATGCTGCATTTTATAATTCTTATGTCGATGTTCGTCTGTGGCCCATATCCATTAAAGCTCTGCGAATGTAGAGAGACAGCTGTTACTTTTCCTGCTTCTTTGTATTCAATGTACCTAATATAGAAATGTCTGCTTTTCTCTCCAATATAATTTGAACTGTAGTCTTGACATGCCAGCTGATAAATACCAAATGTGTTGCATTTATCTGTGCTGGTCTTAGGTGTATTAGTTTTCTTTGTAATGAGTTATCTGTTCTTCAAGCTATTTTTAGACTTTGTTTTTCTATGTTGCCTATCCTATGAGCTTGTATTGTAGGAATGTAGTATTTGTTTGTTGTTGTGAGTGTTTATTGTTCATGTGTGTGTTCTGTATGTTTGTGTTCTGTGTCTTTGTGTTATGTGTGTTTTATTACGAACTGCAAACGGCCCTAAATAAAGTAGATAAATGATATTAGGTTTTCATCTGTGGGGATTTAAATGCTAGAGTACGCAACACACCCATTGTAGGGAAGCAGCCTACTCACGCTGTAGTAAATTCACATCAGTTTCCATTGTGTGCCAGCCAGTCTACTGTAACTCTGTAACTACACTCCTGGAAATGGAAAAAAGAACACATTGACACCGGTGTGTCAGACCCACCATACTTGCTCCGGACACTGCGAGAGGGCTGTACAAGCAATGATCACACGCACGGCACAGCGGACACACCAGGAACCGCGGTGTTGGCCGTCGAATGGCGCTAGCTGCGCAGCATTTGTGCACCGCCGCCGTCAGTGTCAGCCAGTTTGCCGTGGCATACGGAGCTCCATCGCAGTCTTTAACATTGGTAGCATGCCGCGACAGCGTGGACGTGAACAGTATGTGCAGTTGACGGACTTTGAGCGAGGGCGTATAGTGGGCATGCGGGAGGCCGGGTGGACGTACCGCCGAATTGCTCAACACGTGGGGGTTGAGGTCTCCACAGTACATCGATGTTGTCGCCAGTGGTCGGCGGAAGGTGCACGTGCCCGTCGACCTGGGACCGGACCGCAGCGACGCACGGATGCACGCCAAGACCGTAGGATCCTACGCAGTGCCGTCGGGGACCGCACCGCCACTTCCCAGCAAATTAGGGACACTGTTGCTCCTGGGGTATCGGCGAGGACCATTCGCAACCGTCTCCATGAAGCTGGGCTACGGTCCCGCACACCATTAGGCCGTCTTCCGCTCACGCCCCAACATCGTGCAGCCCGCCTCCAGTGGTGTCGCGACAGGCGTGAATGGAGGGACGAATGGAGACGTGTCGTCTTCAGCGATGAGAGTCGCTTCTGCCTTGGTGCCAATGATGGTCGTATGCGTGTTTGGCGCCGTGCAGGTGAGCGCCACAATCAGGACTGCATACGACCGAGGCACACAGGGCCAACACCCGGCATCATGGTGTGGGGAGCGATCTCCTACACTGGCCGTGCACCACTGGTGATCGTCGAGGGGACACTGAATAGTGCACGGTACATCCAAACCGTCATCGAACCCATCGTTCTACCATTCCTAGACCGGCAAGGGAACTTGCTGTTCCAACAGGACAATGCACGTCCGCATGTATCCCGTGCCACCCAACGTGCTCTAGAAGGTGTAAGTCAACTACCCTGGCCAGCAAGATCTCCGGATCTGTCCCCCATTGAGCATGTTCGGGACTGGATGAAACGTCGTCTCACGCGGTCTGCACGTCCAGCACGAACGCTGGTCCAACTGAGGTGCCAGGTGGAAATGGCATGGCAAGCCGTTCCACAGGACTACATCCAGCATCTCTACGATCGTCTCCATGGGAGAATAGCAGCCTGCATTGCTGCGAAAGGTGGATATACACTGTACTAGTGCCGACATTGTGCATGCTCTGTTGCCTGTGTCTATGTGCCTGTGGTTCTGTCAGTGTGATCATGTGATGTATCTGACCCCAGGAATGTGTCAATAAAGTTTCCCCTTCCTGGGACAATGAATTCACGGTGTTCTTATTTCAATTTCCAGGAGTGTAGCTCTGACGTCATAAATGTTGCACAATACCTTAAAAATCAAACAAATGACCTAAAACTTTTCTAGCATGTCAGGAATAATACTAAATTAATGTGTGTTAAATATCAGTTCGATAACTTCAGTCATTTTCGAAATTTGGACGTTTTTCTGAAAAAATCATTGGCGCAACAGAAAAGAGCTAGAGACTTCAAAATTTATATTTAGATTCATCTTTCATTATGATTTAATAAAAATAGTACTTTGGATTTCACAAATTAAGATTTTAGTGGAAATTCATGATTTTGTGGTTTTCGTCTCATAACTGAAGGAAGCAAGATAGATTAAGTAGGCTAATAAATAAGGCTAGGATGTTTAGATTTAAATAGGTTGGAGGTCCGCTATGACTATGAAGATGTGTAAAGTTTCTTTTGAATACCTATAAAATTATAGCGATAGCGGATCTCAAAAGGGCCAGTTCAGAGCTCATCTACTGCGTGCAGTGTAATTTAATTAATTCTCTCGCCCAAAATATTTAACTTAGCCACGTCAAAATTTTATTATCAATACTTACCTGCGTGCTGAATGCACGTTTAAATTAAGAGCTTCATCGACCATCAGCAAAAGAAGCTATAAATTATTATGTAACTTGAAGTGGTGCGTTACTAGCCCAGCGGCTAGTCGGGAGAGCCGAAAAGATCAGGCGTTCCCTTAGCCGTCCGCACCGCGGCTTTATATATAAGAACGCTGCGCGAGGAAGCAAGGCCCCAGTTCTCTCCAGACACTGAATGACACGCCATCTGTGTCGGGAGCCGCGTCGCATCAGTGTCACTGCTACAAACAGCCTCGGGTGCCGTATTAAGTTACTAGAGATACGCGGAACCATGAAAACATTTCATGTGAAGCGTTAATTCTGGAATGATTTTCATTATCTAGCTTCAGTTTGCGTATTGTCGCGTTTTCACGCGCCGTCGCGGGACAGACATTCTACCAAATATTTAGCGTGGCGTTTGATGAAATATTTTCATCAAATTATGGCGAGCATTCTTTTTAACATTTAATTCGGACATTTATAGTTGCATCAGCTCACTAGACTCTGAACTGCTCTGTTAGTTAGGTTGTAGGGATACTTGTGTTTTTTTATCAGTGAATTTCAGAATATACTCAACTATTTTGGAGAACCGTTTTTGATTAGAAATTCCGGACAATCTCCTAATTCCTCAGAGCTATAGGCTGCAGCTATAATAACATTCTCAGATAAAGTGGGCACTAGGATCTCTAATTACTAGTTCCATGTTTTATTAAATCACTTTCTGGGTGCCAAAAAGTAAATAGAGAGCCAGTGTTGAGAACGGCGAAAGACAGCATTAACAACATTCTAAAAGCCAGAAACTGATTCTACATGCAAGTGTTTATCCAGCAATCAATCAGATTTAGTTTATTTTCTACAAACTTATCCGCCGCCCCACATATGGTGCATCGGCCGGGAAATGTTACAACATTCAAACAAGGATACAACAGTAGATTTATTACAAACTTATCCGCCGCCCCACACCATCTCTGGATTTGTGGATACATTCTGGAAAACAACACAACAGCGACAATTGTGAAGAAAGAAGTTTACAACCTTTGTCCAAAACAACTAACAAATTTTTAAGAAAAAAAGATTTACGTAAGTTTACACCATCTGGTGAGCAAGATGTACGAGGGCAGTTCAATAAGTAATGCAACACATTTTTTTTCTGAAACAGGGGTTGTTTTATTCAGCATTGAAATACACCAGGTTATTCCCCAATCTTTTAGCTACACAACACTATTTTTCAACGTAATCTCCATTCAATGCTACGGCCTTATGCCACCTTGAAATGAGGGCCTGTATGCCTGCACGGTACCATTCCACTGGTCGATGTCGGAGCCAACGTCGTACTGCATCAGTAACTTCTTCATCATCCGCGTAGTGCCTCCCACGGATTGCGTCCTTCATTGGGCCAAACATATGGAAATCCGACGGTGCGAGAACGGGGCTGTAGGGTGCATGAGGAAGAACAGTCCACTGAAGTTTTGTGAGCTCCTCTCGGGTGCAAAGACTTGTGTGAGGTCTTGCGTTGTCGTGAAGAAAGAGAAGTTCGTTCAGATTTTTGTGCCTACGAACACGCTGAAGTCGTTTCTTCAATTTCTGAAGAGTAGCACAATACACTTCAGAGTTGATCGTTTGACCATGGGGAAGGACATCGAACAGAATAACCCCTTCAGCGTCCCAGAAGACTGTAACCATGACTTTACCGGCTTTTTCTTGGTAGGGGAGTGGGTGTGGCGCCACTCCATTGATTGCCGTTTTGTTTCAGGTTCGAAGTGATGAACCCATGTTTCATCGCCTGTAACAATCTTTGACAAGAAATTGTCACCCTCAGCCACATGACGAGGAAGCAATTCCGCACAGATGGTTCTCCTTTGCTCTTTATGGTGTTCGGTTAGACAACGAGGGACCCAGCGGGAACAAACCTTTGAATATCCCAACTGGCGAACAATTGTGACAGCACTACCAACAGAGATGTCAAGTTGAGCACTGAGTTGTTTGATGGTAATCCGTCGATCATCTCGAACGAGTGTGTTCGCATGCTCCGCCATTGCAGGAGTCACAGCTGTGCACGGCCGGCCCGCTCGCGGGAGATCAGACAGTCTTGCTTGACCTTGCGGCGATGATGACACACGCTTTGCCCAACGACTCACCGTGCTTTTGTCCACTGCCAGATCACCGTAGACATTCTGCAAGCGCCTATGAATATCTGAGATGCCCTGGTTTTCCGCCAAAAGAAACTCGATCACTGCCCGTTGTTTGCAACGCACATCCGTTACAGACGCCATTTTAACAGCTCCGTACAGCGCTGACACCTGTCGAATGTCAATGAAACTATACGAGACGAAGCGGGAATATTTGAAAATATTCCACAAGAAATTTCCGGTTTTTTCAACCAAAATTGGCCGAGAAAAAAAATGTGTTGCATTACTTATTGAACTGCCCTCGTATGAGACAGGCGAAATACCCTCAGACCCCAAGATGAATATAATAATTCCAATCCCAAAGAAAGTAGGTGTTGACAGATGTGAAAATTACCGAACTATCAGTTTAATAAGTCACAGCTGCAAAATACTAACGCGAATTCTTTACAGACGAATGGAAAAACTGGTAGAAGCGGACCTCGGGGAAGATCAGTTTGGATTCCGTAGAAATGTTGGAACACGTGAGGCAATACTTACCTTACGACGTATCTTAGAAGAAAGATTAAGAAAAGGCAAACCTACATTTCTAGCATTTGTAGACTTAGAGAAAGCTTTTGACAATGTTAACTGGAATACACTCTTTCAAATTCTGAAGGTGGCAGGGGTAAAATACAGGGAGCGTAAGGCTATTTACAATTTGTACAGAAACCAGATGGCAGTTATAAGAGTCGAGGGGCATGAAAGGGAAGCAGTGGTTGGGAAGGGAGTGAGACAGGGTTGTAGCCTCTCCCCGATGTTATTCAATCTGTATATTGAGCAAACAGTAAAGGAAACAAAAGAAAAATTCGAAGTAGGTATTAAAATTCATGGAGAAGAAATAATAACTTTGAGGGTCGCCGATGACATTGTAATTCTGTCACACAGCAAAGGACTTGGAAGAGCAGTTGAACGGAATGGTCAGCGTCTTGAAAGGAGGATATAAGATGAACATCAACAAAAGCAAAACGAGGATAATGGAATGTAGTCAAATTAAATCGGGTGATGCTGAGGGAATTAGATTAGGAATTGAGACACTTAAAGTAGTAAAGGAGTTTTGCTATTTAGGGAGTAAAATAACGTATGATGGTCGAAGTAGAGATGATATAAAATGTAGACTGGCAATGGCAAGGAAATCGTTTCTGAAGAAGAGAAATTTAACATCGAGTATAGATTTAAGTATTAGGAAGTCATTTCTGAAAGTATTTGTATGGAGTGTAGCCATGTATGGAAGTGAAACATGGACGATAAATAGTGTGGACAAGAAGAGAATAGAAGCTTTCGAAATGTGGTGCTACAGAAGAATGCTGAAGATTAGATGGTTAGATCACATAACTAATGAGAAGGTATTGAATAGAATTGGGGAGAAGAGGAGATTGTGGCACAACTTGACTAAAAGAAGGGACCGGTTGGTAGGACATGTTTTGAGGCATCAAGGGATCACAAATTTAGCATTGGAGGGCAGCGTGGAGGGTAAAAATCGTAGAGGGAGACCAAGAGATGAACACATTAATCAGATTCAGAAGGATGTAGGTTGCAGTAGTTACTGGGAGATGAAGAAGCTTGCACAGGATAGAGTAGCATGGAGAGCTGCATCAAACCAGTCTCAGGACTGAAGACCACAACAACAACACAAGTTTACACGGAGCGCTAGAGCTTATAGTTCGTGTTCGGCGTATGGCTCAGGCTCATCATATTGTATCTGCAGCACCAATTTGAGCAGTAATTGGCTCCACAGTGACACAACGAATTGTTAAAATCGGTTACTTAAGGGCAGCTCCGTGCCAGCAGTCCTGGAGGGTACATTCCACTGACTCTAAACCACGACATTTGCGACTTCAGTGTTGTCAAGCGTGAGCTCACTCGAGGGCAGGGTGGAGGTCTCTTGGGTTTTGTGATGAAAGCTGGTTCTGCTTCATTGCTAGTTATAGCGGTGTCTTGGTTAGAAGGAGTCCACCTAAGAGCCTGCAACCAACCTGTCTGCGTGCTGGACTCAATGGACCTTCAGTTGCAGTTACCGACTGGCGTGCGATTTCGAATGACAGCAGAAGCACTCCCGTGATTATCCCATGCACCCTGAAAGCAAATTTGTCGGTGTGGTGATTCGACCTCTTGTCATGAACAGCATTCCATGGGCTGTTTACCACCTTGGTAACACTGGTCCGCATACTGCTGTTGTAATCCACCATGCTCCACGGAGTGTCCGCATGTCGCCTTGGCTGCTCACTCACCAGATCTGTCTCCGGCGTCTTCCACAAGCAGTATTAACCGTCCCTGCATCGACCGACCAAATGTAACAAGCACGAAATTCCATACTACAAACTGACATACGGCATAATGCGTTCACGTTTTCATGTTTGTATTCAGCCTTCTGGCGATTACACGGATTATAACTGTACCAGCATTTTACATGTGCAGTGGCATATCTCACGCTTGCATGATCTACGGCCGCGCGGGATTAGCCGAGCGGTCCAAAGCGCTACAGTCATGGACTGTGCGGCTGGTCCCGGTGGAGATTCGAGTCCTCCCTCGCGCATCGGTGTGTGTGTTTGTCCTTAGGATAATTTAGGTTAAGTTGTGTGTAAGGTTAGGGACTGATGGCCTTAGCAGTTAAGTCCCACAAGATTTCACAAACATTTGAACAGTTTGAACATAATCTATGATATAGCAATGTTAATCACTTACATATTTTACCTAGACAGATGTATTCTTGAAATTTCATTACTCTACATTAATTAACAAATTTATTTTTGTGTTGCGATTTTTTCCGTCCTTGTAATATTTACCGGTTTTACTCATGTTTTCCTTTGAAACGCGCATTATTTTAAAACTTGCAGCCAATCAATCAGAAATAAAGACACGTGTGGATTCAACACCGTTGATGTTTACCAACGCCTGCATTTCATTGTAATTTCATTCAACATTATGAAGTTGTCATCAAATCACCCTTACATGTTGTTCTTGTTGTGGTCTTCAGTCCTGAGACTGGTTTGATGCAGCTCTCCATGCTACTCTATCCTGTGTAAGCTTCTTCATCTCCCAGTACCTACTGCAACCTACATCCTTCTGAATCTGCTTGGTGTATTCATCTCTTGGTCTCCTTCTACCATTTTTACCCTCCACGCTGCCCTCCAATTCTAAACTGGTGATCCCTTGATGCCTCAACACATGTCCTACCAATCGATCCCTTCTTCTAGTCAAGTTGTGACACAAACTTCTCTCCAATTCTATTCAATACCTCCTCATTAGATATGTGATCTACCGATCTAATCTTCAGCACTCTTCTGTAGCACCACATTTCGTAAGCTTTTCTTCTTCTCTAAACTATTTATCGTCCACGTTTCACTTCCATACATGGCTACACTCCATACAAATACTTTCAGAAACGACGTCCTGACACTTAAATCTATACTCGATGTTAACAAATTTCTCTTCTTCAGAAACGCTTTCCTTGCAATTGCCAGTCTACATTTTATATCCTCTCTACTTTGACCATCATCAGTTATTTTGCTCCCCAAATAGCAAAACTCCTTTACTACTTTAAGTGTCTCATTTCCTAATCTAATTCCCTCAGCATCACCCGACTTATTTCGACAACATTCCATTATCCTGGCCGGCCTGTGTGGCCGTGCGGTTCTAGGCGCTTCAGTCTGGAACCGCTTTACGGCTACGGTCGCAGGTTCGAATCCTGCCACGGGCATGGATGTGTGTGATGTTCTTAGGTTAGTTAGGTTTCAGTAGTTCTAAGTTCTATGGGACCGATGACCACAGATGTTAAGTCCCATAGTGCTCAGAGCCATTTGAACCATTTGAACCATTATCCTTGTTTTGCTTTTGTTGATGTTCATCTTATATCCTCCTTTGAAGACACTATCCATTCCGTTCAACAGCTCTTCCAAGTCCTTTGCTGTCTCTGACAGAATTACAGTGTCATCGTCGAACCTCAAAATCCATGTGGAAGAAATAAAAACTTTATCACCTACTCGGAATTTTTCTTTTGTTTCCTTCACTGCTTGCTCAATATACAGATTGAATGACATGGAAATCATAAAGATAAATGACACGAAATGATTGTTCTCCTGTGAAATGTATCTGAGACTTACGATCCAGTACTGAGTTCTTGTGTCAATTGTTTCGCGCACTGAGACAGCGTCGTGGAAAGTTGTTCGTTTTCACTTCCTGGTAGACAGAGCACCTTGACGTGGTGGTAAACAGTTCTCTCTCCCCCCTTTCTTTTTTCCAGTAATCCCGTTGTGGGAGCATGGCTGTAGCATGAAGACTGTATAATATGTGAGTGAAGTGTCGCCTTTCTGCTGTCACCGTGATCCGCCCAGCAGCAGCACACGCTAAGCTGGCTCATTGCGGCTGTCAGGGCCTGAGGCGCTGAGGCAGTTCGCCTCGACTTACCGACTTCTTCTCCTCCTATTTCCCTGCACAATGCCGGCTACAGGGAGCGCTTCTGGAGGCTAATAAATTTCGGATTCCACTCGACGTCTCCCCAGCTTGCGCCTCATTGTGCGGACTAAAATTGTTCTCAGATTACGACGAGGGATTCCTTACGGCGGTGCCCAGCGCAGCATTAACCGTCTCCAGCACTGCAAGTCTTTAACGCAACGTCTACCTGTATGGGCGAAGTTTGATGTGTTCAAAAATTTGTGGAGCTCACTGTAGAGTCTGAGAGGCTGGATTAAAAGGCTGATCCTTTAACAGTGATGGTGATCATTACGGGAATATAGGTACAAAGTCGTTGTAATACGATCTGGACCTCGACAAATGGGCAGATTGGGGACGAAGTTTCTCGCTACGATAGTAGTAAAAATGTGATGTAGCAAAAAGGCTTGTGATATTTTATCCTAATTATGAATTTCCCAATATGTTAGAGCCCCTATAATTTGACAATAGATGATGTTTCTAAGAAATTATCATTAGTTGCATTCCCATAAGCAAAGCACATTTAGGAGACAAAGGAAGTAGTTTAATAAAGACAGAATATGCAACTGATTCCCTTCATGTAATCGTTGTCTTGGGTTAACGTCCGCAGAAAGTGAAGCATTGAATAAAACACACACACACACACACACACACACACACACACACACACACACACACAAACACGCACGTGTGTGTGTGTGTGTGTGTGTGTGTGTGTGTGTGTGTGTGTGTGTGTTCCACTGCCCGGTTAGTGGCTGACGCTACAGATCTTTGTTTATGAAAATATACAGTACAATCACCAACAAATTTTACATATTCACCTACACCTTTACCTTTTATCCAAACAAATACAGATTCATTAGGATTGAGTTTTCTTTTGTTACGTGTATACAATTCAAGCGGAGACGTAGAGTGATAAGTAGATTTACCAAAGTCTTTATTAGCAATTTCAAACATATGATAGGTATGACAGGCAATTACATATCTATCATTAAAACTTTCAAGTCCAGGTACACTAGGAACTCCACTGCCACCTCTCACTATGGCAACAGTGAACCATCCATTTCCATGTGAGAATGTGTCATTTATGTCCAAGCTAAAATTAAGTGAACATCCAAGAAATACACAAGGTCCATCGACGAGGGCGTGGGCTGCAACACTCTTCACTGGAATACGATTTTTCTTGTCTCCTGATGTTGTTGCAAGTTCAATGTTTTTTATATTTTTATAAACTGTAGTGCGACGACGAGGTCGATATCTCCTGCAAGGCATGTTGGCGGCGTTCAATGTCGCTGCGAAAACTCTAAAGAGTCCCTTATCTAAGGTCAAAGTTTTCGCACGCTATACAAGCGAGCGCGCTCTCGCGCTACGCTCAGTCTGTGTCTTGCTGCTGCACAGGCAACTGCATTGTGCTCTCTTTTTGAAAAAAAAGGTAAATACTTGTGTAGACTATGGTATCTACCGTTCTCCAAACTGAAGAAACACGACACAGTTCGTAAGGTTTCAACTTCGGATGACGTTTATTGATCCCAAGGAGGTGAAACAAAACTCATCCGTTCCAAATGTCATGCACAACGAAAGTAGTTAGTTTTCTGGTGTGTGTGTAGTGGTCACTAAGGATTGAAATGATAGTTTCGGTAATTCTATCACAATCTGTTTATGGGTTGCTAAGCAACGTATCAACTAACTGACTATTCCGTGATTAATATCTGTCGTATTTAAACAGTAAATCAACTCACACTTGCTTTAAGCATCAGGGACACTTACTATCCCTTCCGATAATTCTTTGACAATTATTACTAAGTTAATTTTAATAAATCACGGTCAGTGTCGCTTAATCCTATACGCGACTGCGACTACAACGGGCCATAGCCTACCGCGTATCTCAAACTTCGCGCCTGTATTCCAAAGTCCGTGCCCGATTTGTTTGTAACAAAGCTTGGCCGTGGTTCCCTAGAATATTTTCTAAACCAACTCCTGGTTGTAGATTATCAGTTCTATGTCCATCCATTACAATTACAGACGACCTGCACTCGATTACGACTTGTCCGCGCATTCGAACAACTCAGAAGGTCTCATCCTTCTCAAAGAGAAGAAATATCACGCATAACGCAGCATTGTGATCTGCTATGCCAAAACACATTTATATCCATCTCATAAAGACCCATTACGTTTTGACCCTAAAACATATTGTACTTCATTAAATTTCTTACTCCATAAATAACTAATAAAATTTAGAAATGATTTACATGTATACTGTGTTAATCACTCAGCAAAAATTTACCAAAAAAAAAAAAAAAATCCTACTCTTACGTGACACAAGGTATATCCGACTGTAATGGACATCCCCACAAGATTATTGCTTAAAGAATTCGAGGAGTACACGGACGATTACCATGTAATGATACACCAACCCCAAACCTTAATATCTTTGACATGGTCATAGATATTGGAGGTTGATGTGAACGATGTGAATATGGTGTTGTGTACTGTTGTTTTTCAGCAGTCGTTTCCGGACTCATATTACAAGTTACGAAGGTTGTACATCGATCTTTGCAGTATTGATGAAATGTCGGGCCTAATAGGATTTGCCCATTAAATAAACCACAAATGTCATGAGATATGTCCGAATTTTTTAGGTCCTTTTTCATAATAAAATACCACACTTTTACTTCACTGCACTAATTTCACAACACTATTAGTTGAGAAGCCCTTCTTTAACTGACAGCACAAAGGAGGGATTGCCAACAGTCCCGTTTGAAAAATGACCAAGGCAGCGGCTGCCACCGAGCTGTTCATGCTACTAAAGACAGCTCGGTCAACTACTTCCGCTCTTCGGCGTTCGAAGGTCCTGCTACTGATGTTCGTTGATCAGCGATTCCAAATTTTAATTAAAGCCGCTAATAACGCCGGATTATCTAAAAGCTCAGCTGATAGGGTCATTTCTGTTTCCCAATATTGCGTCTTACGACGATCCTTGGTGTCAGCATTGTATCTTTGGCACTTAATGTTTATCAACAAGTCGTTGCATGTACTTAAGGAATGTGTTCTAACTTTCCTTTACAATTATACAATGAATGATTTCCAAAATTAATTTAATAAAAGATATCGTCTTTATTGATGCATTTCAGCACTGTATTTTCAAAAATATTTATTTATTTCGTGCGTGTTTACTAATCTCCATTTGTTCATTGTTGAGTGAAGACTTCATTATCATGTGATATGTTCTACGAATCGGTTGTGAGTTCTCTTCGATTGTGAATTAATTTATCCTTCGTATATACAGTGAGTAAATTTATTGTGCTTTTGCTTGCAAGTAATTTTTACATTGTGTCATGTCTTTCTTCCCTTTTATATCAAATTCCTTTCCAATCTGCCGTTGTTTCTAAATTACTTCTGTTGCGGACCGTTAGTGGTCAAACCCAGGACTCCAGTTGGCAGTTCTGAAGCCGGGGCCCACCGCGCTGTTTCTCGTCAGCGGGCCAAGCAAGTTCAATAGCGTCAATAGGCAGTGTAGAGTGATATAGCGGTATTCGGAAGTATTCCTTTAATGAGTTAGTTTACAGAAGCATAATGTCAGCGCGCAGCACGCGGGCTGTTCCGCGGGTTCGGCCGTCTCAGCACTCCTAGACTGCCGTCACTACTGCTGTAGTCATCAAGCCCACCCGACAATGGGAGTCAGCCACGCTCACCCGGTCGCCGCTCGCCGAGGCGTAGCGACTGGCGCCACTCTATTGCCAACGATTCCAGAGACTGTTACAGTCCCTGGTCCCTGACACCCTCCACCCCGTTTGGCCTGCTCTCTCCGAACGTGGATACGAAGGTGGTTCTACTGGTCACCCGCGGCCCTTGGCCGCTGCTGCTCCCAGGACAGGACGGGACTCGAACCCGCGTCCTCCTGACCGCCGTGCCACAAGTTGCCGTTAGTGGCAGCACGTGTCACTGTCGCTAGCGCTGTTTCAGCGCTGCTGTGCCTCCTGCACTGTACACCTCACGCGGACCCCAGTACGCCAGGTGGGAAGCGAATGTGGCCCGTCCTGGACCCACTGCAGACCACTGTCACTGGCCCTTCTTCGGACAGACCGTGCCATCTCCAAGTACCTGGCTGCCATTCCATCCCGCCCCAGTCTCGTGTCCCTGGAGGCGGAATACAGCCCGAACAAGTACACAGAAACAAAGTACATCGCTGTCAGACTGGGCCCTATAAGCGTAGACCAGCACAGGTCCGACCCGACTCTTGACTGACCTGGCACACCCCTCAAACTAAAAGTGCCTTACTATTTATACTGCTTTTTCCCTCACTTCTGACATACTGTCAGAGAGAAACAGAAACTATGGCAGGGGGTAAAGTCCCATATGTCAGCCTGCCTCGCTGTTGCTCCACTCCAAACCGCACGTGCAATACGCTGTTGCAGCTCCGCGCCATGTTTACTCTGCTGGGCCTACTGGCTGCCGACTATTACCACACACTGCTAACGGCCCTTTACTGAAGTTTTAACAAAATTCCCCTTTCCTATGACTAAAACTAATACTAGTGCAGCATTTCAGTGAACCATTCGAGTATTTCCATCATTCCCGTATTTATACGAGGTTCGTACTCCCATTTCGTACCTTACTGATGATTATTTTACCATAATAGTCATAAAATTATCTTAACGTGTTTCGTGTCCGTATTCCCTGTAGTTGACTATGAATAAATTCTCCTATGTGATCTTTTGAGCGTCATCTTCTCCTCGATGATCTCCTTTCCTTTTTCCATACACTTGTTCCCTCTTATCATCCCTGTCCTTTTTCTCTTTATAATCACTACACACACGTATTAAATTATTTTTCATCTTAATACTATTATTAACAACACATTCTTCACAGTGTATAAAAAACGAAAGAAAAATATCTACAGATTTTAAATAAATTCTTCATTCCTCTAAATAACACTCTTGAAATCTGTCAGCACTTCCTCTCTTGTTAACGGAAAATCTGTTATCCAGTTACTTTTCCAATTCATATATCCTTATTGCTTCATATGTCTTTCTTCATTCCTTCTCCTCCCAACATATGTATATATACTAATCCTTTCCATTACGTACATATACTATTTCATAACAGTTCAAAAACAAATACTCTTCTCAAATGTGTACTATCAATATACAACAGCATTCATGATATGCTTTTTGCCTATTTGTGTGGCTCCATTTCGTTAATGGTGTCCCAGTATTAAATTTCTTCTTTATTCTTCCTTCTTGCACTTTATTTCCATATTATTGTCCTTTTCTTCTTACTGAAAGTACTTCTTAATTTCTGTATGGTGAAACAGTCCCTTTATGGTATCTGCATTATCTTGTATGGCCCTGTATATAAATTCTGCCACTTTTTGTTAAGTTTCTTCTTGCTGGATGGCTTTGGATGATTTCTTAATAGTATTTTCTCACCATCTGTATATGGGATTACTTTCTTTACACTTTTGTCAAACTTTGCTTGTCGTAGTTTGGCCTGATGTTGATATCCTCTGGCGTACGTTCATCTTCTTGAATTCTATGCCAATTCCGTAACCAATCTTCAAATTCGTTTCTTCCATGCATTATTTGATTCGGTGAATATCCAGTAGACCCATGTGGTATGTCATTGTAGATCCTCTCGAATTCTGGCAACCAATCAATCCATTGGTATTGTCGCTGTGGTGTATGTGCCCGCAGAAATCGGTTTAATTCCCGGAAGAGTCTCTCGATCGAATTCCCACAAGAATAAAATCGGGATATGTATATATATGGTTGATATTATGTTGTTTCATAGTCCCTTTCCACAATACACTAGTAAAATATGGTGCATCATGAGTCAGAATCACTTTTGGTTTTCCATAGTCAGTAATGAAGTTGATGATGAACTTCCTTAACATTGGCCGCACATGTAGACTTCGTAAAGGACAATAGTTTATGGGTTTCGTCTGTTGACATATTTTGTATTTCTTCAGAATATTATTCGCTAGTCGTTCTAGGTCCGGATAGTAGCAATATTCACCCAACTTGGCTTTGCATTTAGAAGGTTCAAAGTGTCCCCACTTCAAATGAGTATACCAAAATAATGGTTCTATATAATCCTTTGGGACACAAACTTTCCAGCTATCATTGTTGTTTTCCTTCATAAATAATACCTCAGATTGTAAAGTATATTGATATTTAGTATTAGTAGGGTTTTTGTGTGTAACTTTACCCCTAATATGTTTCCAACGTAGGTCTTCTTGTTGCAACTGTGCCAGGTTTTGACACAGTTCTGAAACTTGTCGTTCATAATAATTTACTGATATATCCATTACTTTAAAATTTAAAGATAGCTCATGATCTTCTTCATTAGTTCTTCCTTTTGGTAGTCGAGATAAAGCATAAGAAATTATATTGTCTTTTCCCCTTATGTATTGCACCGAAATGTATTCTTGTAACAACAAAGCCCATCGGGTTAACCGTGAATGAAGAGCCTTATGGTCACAGTATGTCGTAATGGTTCAAATGTCTCTGAGCACTATGGGACTCAACTTCTAAGGTCATCAGTCCCCTAGAACTTAGAACTAATTAAACCTAACTAACCTAAGGACAACACACACATCCATGCCCGAGGCAGGATTCGAACCTGCGACCGTAGCAGTCGCGCGGTTCCAGACCGGAGAGCCACCACGGCCGGTATATCATAATGCTCTTGCCATAAACAAAAATCTGAGCTGCTTGAGGTCCACGGTTACACCTAAAACCTCTAATTCAGTGGTACAGTATCCTCTCTCTGCTGCAAACCCTATATTTTTAATGGTGTTCAGGTCATGCGGATCATCTATTTGAAACAATGTGGCACCTGAGCCTGTTTCTGAGGCATCTGTTGCAATACAAAAGTCTTGTTCAAGTTTCGGATGGTGCAAGAGTTGTGCATTAGTCAAAGCATACCGGATTTTATCAAATGCTTGTCTACATTCCTGGGTGCATTTCCAAGTAACGTTCTTTCTCAGTAGTGGTAAGAAGCAATCTTGGTTAATTATTTGGTCAGGCATAAATTGACGGTAGAATGAAGCAAGGCGCTAAAAATACTTTAATTCTTTTTTACTCCGAGGATACGGACACTCTTTGATGGCATTCATCTTCTTGGGGTACGGCGTAATTCCGTTCGGCGTAATTATGTGTCTGAGGAACTTTATTTGATTCTTGGCAAATTTTGACTTCGTCAGATACACTGTCACTCCGTGTTCTGAGAACTTCATGAATACTTTCTCTAACAAATCGAGATGCTCCTCCCACGTCGTAGTCGAGATCAAAAGGTCGTCTACATACAAAGTAACTTTGTCGAGAAGATCTCGTCCTAGAACGTTATCTAAAGCAAAAATAAATACTCCTCCGCTGATTTTTATGCCGAATGGCATAACTGTGAATTGATAGCTTCTCCCAAGAAAGATAAAATCAGTGTACTTCCATGATTCAGGTGATATTCTCGTCTGCCAATAGGAAGTCCTCATTCCAGGGATGTCGAAAAACGGGCACCATTAAACTTCTGAATAAGTGCTTCTAAATTCTCTGGTCTCGTTTGTACTGAAATAACAATTTTGTTAATTTCCCCAGCCTCAAGAACCAGTCTTACATCACCATTCAATTTTAGGACAGCCAAGAGGGGGCTCGAATATTGAGAATTAGAGGCCTCTACTATTCTCCACTCAAACATCTTAATGACTTCTTTTTCCACTGCCTCTCTCTTAGACGACGGAATAGAGTATGAAGTGCAACAAAAGGCTTCATGAGGATATGTTTGAAAATGAACCTCGATCTCCTTTATTATTCCTGGACGTTTACTAAATACTAGTGCATAATTAGTTAACAAACATAGTAAGTCTTCCCTCTGATCTGACGTCAGATATTCGGATTCAAAGACTTTGTCTCGTATTGTGTCTTGATCTATCTCTTCTTCAGAAGATTCGATAAAATAAATGTCATTTGCTGAAGCGCACTTAACAATAATATAGCTAACCATTAGCTTTATACAACATTGCTCCGGGACTACTCGGCCCTTCATCATAGGAATTGTTACAACCTCGCTTCCGGAGTCCAAAGTACACGTTCCTTCTTTCAAATTAATTACCGCTCCAGCTCCACAAAAAAAATCAAGACCCCAAACGCAAGGTACGGCCATTTTCGAAACAATCAGGAAGGTACTTTCTATAGAAGCTCCCCGCATTATAATATCGACTCGTGCCTGTTTTGAGACTCTCTGTGCTTTCGCACCAAATGCGCTGGGACAGTGCATCCAATAACAGGAAACGTTAATACTCTCCCTCCTCCGAAAATATGTTTCTAAAAATCTTGTGTAATTACGCTAATGGTCGTGCCTGTGTCGACCAAGATCTCAATATCGGTACCATTTATTACTGCTTGCACGATAGCTTGTAAAATTCGTCCACATTTATTGGAAATATTCGCCACTTCTTCACTCAACTCTTCCATTAAGTCCAAATCACTATTATATCTCAATAAATCTACAGAAAAATGATGCCTGCACTCCTTTCCATGCTCGGTTATCCTAGGAAGGCTTTTGGAAACAGCTCTTAGTTTAACCTTTCGGTGGATGTCTTCATCGGTGGTTCGTGAACTTCAACTATACGAATGTTGTGTTCAGAGTTCGGTATTGATGTGTCATTCATTGGTATCGCTCCTTGCGGTTGTGATGTTGGTGCGGTACCTTGCGGATAATCTACCCACGATTGTATCTTATCAGGATCTTCTTCCGGATGCCTATCATGTCTGCGTTTACGATTAGGCCTTCCAGTGTTGACATAATTTACGCGATTACCATTATTCCCATAGGTTTTCTAAGTATAATAAGCATCGCGTTTATATTGATCTTTTTCATTGTTAGTTTTATAGTAGTCATAAGACATCGTTTGCTTTCCTTCTGGTACTGTAGACTTAGCATTCCTATCCCTGTTGTCGTCATTACAACCACCATCACGATTATTAATGCCCGCATCATTACGCTGTGTAATAGACCACCGATTATTATTCCAAACTCTGGCATCTTCCATAATCATATCAATAGAATCAACTACAGACAAAAATTGTTTCTCATCACAATCAGGGACATTTATCAGTTTTTCGTGAATATGAATTGGCAATCTTCCCTTTAGAATACGTATTACTTACCGATGAGAGATGGGCTCGCTCCAGTATCTCGTTTTGTCAATGTATTTTTCGAAATACTGTCGCAGCGAGCCTCGCTTACTGTTATAATATTCAGGTGGGTACATTTCCTTACCGAACCGTTCCTGTTTGCTCTTGGACCAGTATTTTGACAGGAAAAGTTGCTCAAATTCTGCGCAAGTACTACAGTTCTCGCTTGCTTCTGCAGCCCACAGTGCTGCTTCACCTGTGATTTCGGATACAATGCACTGAAGCTTATATTGTTCCGACCAACTATGTGGAAAAATACGCTTGAAGTTATTTATGAAAATTTTTGTCTGGATGTTGTCCTTTTCTGACGAAAAGGGCGGAAGTTGCCAGCTTTTAAATATGCTGGTTTCAACTTTTAGTAACGATAGATGTCATCTCTCTACAAACGGATCATGTTCATTCTCGTAACCTTCATAGGATTTGTCACGTACTGTGACACCGTTCTTACATTTACTCTCACTACATTTTTACTTTTTTTCGATTTGCCTGCTGAATGATTACCGTCAGGCAAAACATTTTGTGATGACCTCCGACCTTACTCAGACATTTTAAAATTAGTGTCCCTTTGCCCCTTCGGCAGTTCTCCAGTTATCCTTTTTTTAATTGCCTGAAATTCATCAGTAAAAAATTTGACAAGTTCATCGTGTTCCGACTGTTTCCTTTCCATACGTTCGGATCGTTTCACTTCGAGAGCGTTTTTAAATTTCTCCTCAACCTCCTTATTTTCAACCTCAATCCATTCGTTAAGATCTTCCTCCATTTTTGAAGTTTGTTCCTTCAAATGCTTATCAGTACCATTACAAGTATCTTTTTCTAAATCTGTCGTTTTGCGGACAGATCCTCGATCTGCACACCGCTTTTCAAACAATTACTTTCGCAACTACTGACTCTGTATGATAAATCGATATGCCCTCGTAAAACAATATCACATTTATTATCTACTTCATTTATTTTTCCTTTACGTTCAGAATGTAAATCATTGATATCCTTAGGTACCTTTGATTCTAACTCTTCGAACTTAGCATTTAATTGTTCTTCCCAGTTAAGATGCAATTTCTCAAACTTCTCATTTGTGGAACCCAGGAGAGGGCACAACAGCTTCGTGACACCTGGATGAGTGCCCGCATGCAGGCCACAGGGGATGAGTGATGGTCATAACTGGGCTCCAGCTGCCAGTTTCGTGACCTGATTTTGTAATTGCTTAAATAACGTCAGATATACCCCCTACCTGTTAAGTGCTGTATCGTTTTCTCCTCTCCTTCCTGGTGCCTCATATTTTTGTCAAGAAGTTTGTATCTCTTTTGGCTACAGGAGAGGCATCTGGTCGTCCTCTACCAGTATTATTGCCAAATCAAACAATTGACATATGGCTAGGATAAAGAAGAAGAAAAGAAGAGTTTATACACCTTTTGAGGATGCCGACCTGACTGTGATTATCGGTTGTGATTCCGTTTCTTTGGTGTTAAAACCTTGACAGACGAATGAGTTATAGTTGGTGTTTCGTAACGTGGAAAAGAGACAATGGTGTATTCAAAAATCGAAACAGAAAACGTAGTTTTACATTTAGATGTTCCCAACATGAAAATTAATTGATTAATCTCATACTATATTTGCATGGATTTCTGGACTATTTTCCAAAGAAAAAAAGAAGTTACAAACTTAAGTTGGCACATATTAAGGTACCAATGATCACTATATTTGTACCTATACCTCTAATACACTCACAGGATGTAACAGCTATAAGTGCAGACTTTTTTTATATGTTGTACCTTAACATGTACACATGTACGCCTATGGATTGTTTTTCCTCTGCATCAAACCGTCTCTCACAAACACGTCACTAATTTTATGACCTGATGTTTTCAGCACTGCCGTAACTGGACCCCTAAGTAGACTATAACTGTCAGGATAGACTGCCCATTTTGTGTCCATGTGTGCACTTTCCAACACCTCATCCTCTGCCTAGGGGAAATCAAGCATGAATGGTTTGTTCTTGCCATATGTACTTGGAGGTACTAACCAAGCTAAAAACATATGACTCGTGGTGACGTAAATACTGAAGTAATGTAGTTCAGTACAGAGTTCTCAGTCATAAATAGAAATATCTGCACTTAAAACTGTTACACATATCACTGAACCTAAAACTAAAAAACATCGTATTCTGTCTGTCATTTTGAATTCACAACTCTCTCTTAGCCACATGTTACAAAATATCACCAACGGTTCACTCGTTCGCAAGAAATGAGCATCATAACATTTGAACCACAGCGGTAATAAGACATTCAGCGTTTCATCTTTCGAAGATAAATATACATACAATAAAATCGACGAAGTGGTTAAAATAGCAGTGGATCTACTACAACACGACACCAAAATCACATTTGCTCAGAGAGTTTCCAGCTTAAGTGTGCTCTCAGTCCACCTGTTACGATGCTTTTATATTCTATGCTGAAGACATTGACTCTGCTGCGATGGCAGAGACGGCTTCACGTGAGACACACTAAGTCCCTGCAGTGGGAGGGCCTTTATGTCACCTGGTGTAACTACAGGCCTACCCAGCCACTCCGGCGTGTATTGCAGTGTTTGTACACGAAACCTTCAGTAAACTAAATGTCAATATTATCCTGCAAAGCGAACTGAGAACCTTTCTATTTAAGCCTGAGAAACAGAGGGGAGGTAGTAATAGCGTATAGTTTTAACGATCCTTCTTGAGGCATCGATTACCTGTCTTCGCTTATATGCATACCTGTGCAATTAACTAAATATAATTGTCTTATTGTATTGATCCATGAACGGAGAACTTGGATATGCGTGTTATTGTATGTGAAATTTTATCTGCAAACGGCCGGATCGGCCCGTCTATCCGAGAGCGGTGGGAAGTCGTTTACTTATGGTCCAGAGATGGCGACAGCGAGGTGCCAACAACCCGTGAACGATGTTCTGACTCAAGGAGTAAATAAAATAAGTGGAGAAACGATCTAACCCAGTAGTCATCTGTCTTGACAGTCGCGACTGAAATTGTCAACCGTCATATTCTCATGGCGTATTACAGGTAACTGATGCATAAGATTATGGGAATTCAGCCATAACCACACTTCGCTGCAAATACGTTTCGGCTGCGATCCGTCCAGCCGACTTCGCAGAAAGTCGGGCATGCGGACATCAGGTTTCTTTTTTGTTTGTTTCTTCGTTTACTGTCGTATCATACTCCAATGCGGTAGAGAGCTGGCAGCAGGAAAGTAGCCTCTCCACGGCCAACAGTTTGTGAAACACAAGAGTGGGAGGACTTGTCTGAGAGCTTGTCTGATGACGTGATGGAAGAAGAAACAGGAGTCGACAGAAAAGAGATAGGGGATCCGGTATTAGAATCAGAATTTAAGACAGTTTTGAAGGACATAAGATCAAATTAGATGGAAGGAAAGATAACAGTCCATCGGAGTTTCTAAAATCATTAGCAGAAATGAAAACAAAACGGCTATTCACGTTGGTGTGTAGAATGTATGAGGCTGGCGGTATAGCATCTGACTTTCGGAAAAATATCATCCACAGACTGCAAGAGTTATTCCACAACCAGTTTAACATTTCGTGCTGACAAGAATTTACAGAAGAATGGAATACAAAAATGAGAATGTGTTAGATGGCGATCGGTTTGGCTTTAGGAAACGTAAAGGCACCAGGAAGGCAGATCTCACGTTGCGGTTGATAATGGATCCAAGGCTGAAGAAAATTCAAGAGGCATTCATAGGATTTGTTGACCCAGAAAAACGTTCGACAATGCCAAATGGTGACAAATGTTCGAAATTCAGAAAAAGTAGGTGTAAGGTGTAGGAAAAACCTGGTACTATACAAAATGTCAAGAACCAAGAGGGAACAATAAGACTGGAAGGGCAAGAACTAAGTGCTCGGATTAAAAAGGGTCTAAGACATATTCAGTGTTTCGCCTCTACTATTCAATCTGTACATCAAAGAAGCAATGACGGAAGTAAAAAATAAAAGTTCAAGAAAAGGCGAAAAGGTTAAAAGGTATCAATGGTAAGATTCACAAATAACGTTGCTATCTTCAGTGAAAGTGAAGAAGAATTACAATATATGTTGAATGGAATGAAAAGTCTAATGAGTACAGAATATGAATTGAGAAAAAATCAAAGAAAGACGAAAGTAATGAGAAGTGGCAGAAATGACAACAGGAGTAACTTAATATCAGAATTAGGGATCACAAAGTAGACGACATTAACAAATTCTGTTATCTAGGCAGACCTAGGCTGCGAAGTGACCCATGACGTAAGAAATAAGTAGAACATAAAAAGCAGACTAGCACTGGCAAAACGATCATTCTTGACCAAGCGAAGTCTACTAACAGCAAACATAGGCCTTAATTTGAGAAGAAATTTCTGAAAATGTACGTTTGGAGCACAGTATCGTATGGTAGTGAATCAGGGACTGTGGGAAAACCGGAGCAGAAGAAAATCTAAACATTAGAGACGTAGTGCTGAACAGCCATGGTGACTTGATGGATACGCTCAGTTGGGTTAATGTTTTGAAGAACAGTGTAAATGAAACGACTGATGTTTACAGTAGGAGGGGAGGGGGGGGGGAGGGGGGTTTTAGATGAAGTTCTGTGTCGAATAGGCGAATTGGAAGGATCAGTTCAGGTTTGGTGTGAGAGGGTTTAGGTTTACATTTGTAGGTTTGTAGGATTAGGTAGGATACGATTGCTTGCAGGTGTTACAGAGGGTTGGCGACTCAACGTTACAGGACTGTTTGTACAGGTGTTTGGCTTTGCAGCTGGAGCATGTGGGTGGGTTTTTTAAATCACGTATTAAATGGTCATTGCATATGAGAAACTTTTGGAAACAGTAGACTTGGCCTTCTGCTTTGTGTTTACAATGTTATATGTAGGCTCTGTTCTGTAGGAGGTGATCTATAGCGATTGGATCTTTAGAGAAAATATGGGAGAGCAGTTTGGGATCAGAGTGGTGGTGAATACAGGGGTCTTATCGAACTTGGATGTTGGGATTGGAATTAGTTCCCATTCGACTTCCTCCTTGCGGTCTCAGGTTTAGTTCCATTGATCCGAACGTGGGACGTTGGGAGGACTGTGTTGCCAATAGAGGTTCCGCCCCCCCCCCCCCTTCATTTTTATGGGGGGATTATTGGGGGGACTCTGAAAGAGAGAAAACGAACGTGAACGACAGCAGTTGAGATCATGGAGACTAGAACAAAGGAGTGTGGACAGCGTGCTTCAGCAGTGGACACGAAATTCGCACCTTTTGTGGCGGCGCTGTGGTCGGCAACATTTAAGACGTTTATATTTGTAAACGGTGCTGTGATGGGAATGGTATACTCTAGGCTCCAAGGCAACGGGAAAGAGGTTCGTACCGCGCGAGCGCTGAACGGTATTGTACTGCTATTGGTGGATGTTGGGCATCTCCTCGCCACTGGCGGTAGGACACAGAAGTATCGAAAGAACGGATTTAAAGTACGCTGGTACTACGTATTCTCCTATCTTGTGCACACTCCTTCAGTCTGTTCTCCACGGTTGAGATTATAATGTCGCCAGGCACCTGATGGCCTGTGTAGCAGCATATTCTACTCCTTAAAATTACACAGTAAGCTATAATTGTGTTTCTAAAGTACCACGAAATGAACAAGAACGCCAATCAATAACGATTGGTGATTATATTCATTGTAGAATGCCAAAAGAAAACACGAAACGTCATCAACAAAAATATGCGAAATGTTGGGAGGCTGATACAGAACTCAAAGGTTTGTAGTGAAGCTATTTTTAATTCGTATAATAATTGTGCAGAATATATCGCCATTAAGGGGAGCCGGAGGTGGTAAAATCCAAAAAATTACGATTTTTTTTGCTACCGAAAATTAATTGGAACATTCCTCTTTAATGTAAACTTTGAATTATTGTTCTACTCGCCCTAGAAGTGGAGTTATTACCATTTTTCCCCACACCTGCAGAGGAAATGGGCGGCCGCTGAATGCATCTAACACCCTCTCGTGACTTCCTGGCGAACTGCTTGGGATTTTCTCGGCCTGTTACGCATACAGCGCCTTATGTTACGCATACAGCGAGTGCGCAAGGGTTCGCTACATTGTTTACTGTGACAAATATTACCCGTATTTCCTTACAGCTTACTATTTTCCTCAGAATTTCGAACATCTTGCTCCATTTAATATTGTCGCACACTTTTGTTCTGGTTTCGATGCCACGTTTTAGTAACCGTGGATATAAGAAGAGGAAGAACGCAGGGAAAAGAAAATTAACACTAGTACCAAGTTGCGATACTACAATGAATAAGAGCGCGGAACATCGTCTCTTTGCTGTTTACCGTTTCGAATTAGTTCAGTGTTGCGCCTGTTGTTGGTAGTATTATACTTATTGTGTAAAGCGGGTAATATGCAGTATGTACAAGAATCAGGAGTGAACAATAAAGCCAATTTTTCATGACTTAGCACAGCCAGAATTGTTACACAAATGTCTACACGGAAAGACACAGAATCCTAATGAGAGCGTAAACAATTTGATTTGGAAAGTGATTCCTAAAAGGGTGTTTGTAAGCATAAAAACACTGCACTTTGGCATTTATGATGCAATAGCAACCTACAACCAAGGGAACAGTGTGAAGTTCTGAAGGCATTAGGATTTACAGCTGGAGTGAACACTGTACGAGCACTAAGAAATACAGAAAGGATAAGAGGAGCAGAAAGAAGAGAAAGGCATATGAAGTATGATGGAACAACAGGCCAGAAAAGAAGACAGAAGAGGAAGCTTTTGGAGGATGAAGAAGAAGACCCTGATAATCCGTCCTATAGTGCAGGAATGTATTGAGAAACTTTGATAGCCATTTCCCGTAAATTAGAATTTTTCGAATATAAGGAACATTTTCTCATAATCCACTGAAGCTAGAGAGATGAAATTTTTATACAGCACTCCTAGTGGTCAAACTTACATTGTAACACAGCCATTTGGCTATATGTTCAGTAGTTTCATTTCAGTTTAATTATAAAGCAATTATTTGTAAAACAATTTGGGTCATTAATAAAAAAAGTAATTGGAAGGAAACTAGAAAAGATACTCCAAAATCCCTCTGTCATAACTGCAGTACTAAATCACTCTATATGTAAAAAAATTCAAATTTTTCTATTTGGTACTTTATTCATAAATGTTCCTCAAACTTAGTGATTTTAACATGGGCAGCATAGGCACCTCCGGCTCCCCTTAAAGCACAAAATATCGGGGAAATAGAGTTGCTAGATTTTCTCTGTTCTTTGGGGAGAGTAATTCCAATAAGATTGCAGATAATTTCTCTATTCTGAAGACGATGGCCTGTCTTCACCCTCAAGTTGCATTGTCTCAAATAAAACCGAGTGTGTCTGGTATTTTCACTAAAATTTACAGAACTCACATATACGCCGACAAGAATGAAATAGAATCGGAATGAAATCAGTTGCAAAATAAGTCGTGGTCGAATGTAACCAAGTCCGTTGAATTTTATACCGAGGTATTTCAAGATTGTGATTCTGCTGGAGAGAAGCGTTTTGGAAATATAGCCAAATTTTCAATGGCACTACTCACGCTACCAATACCAATTGCAAGTGTCGAACGCGCTTTTTCGACGTACAGTGTAATTAAAAATAAATTACGCAATAATCTGTCTCCTGAAGTACTTCAAAGCATCATGATGGTAAGATTTACATTGCAAAGGGACAGCGGTCCGCGTGTCAAATTCGTTCCATCCACTCGTATGCGCGAATTATTCAACGCCAATATGTATGATCACAAATACGCAGGCAGCAGTAAAATCGAACATGACACTCAAGCCTTTAACGAAATATTCGATGTTTTGTAAGTCGAAATCGGAGCACATTTTTATCATTCCCGAAATACTTTTGTTTCATGTTAAATTAGAAGAATTCGTACTGTGCGTTTTTTTTCCATTACCATTATTGTCTTAACTTTCTGATTTACTAACCTCGAAGTTAGTTAACAAACAACATTACTAAGTTTTTCAAATAATGAATCAAACATCCTTATATAAAAATGTCTATTTTTATATCAATTAACATGATGACAACGCTTATGAATTAGTTGAAAAAATTCGCCAGTATCTATCATAATAGGGTATTTAGATTGTAAGTTCCATTGTATAAAATACAACTGTGCAAATAAAATCATAATTTCTTCCTGCCCAAATGTTTCTTGTTAATAGTTCAATGTTTCTATGAAACAGAGATGCCTATTAGGAATTTTAGGGGGTTCGAAGAAAAATTTAGGGTGATTTAGAATTGATCCTAGGGAGAACGTTTTTGAGGAGTTGGCAACACTATGGGAGGGCTCGCTTTGTCTTGGACGTGGTGGGCTAAGGAATTACACGGATTCACGAGGACCGAAAGCTTGTTTGTCCAGAAAGTGGAGGTGGTAATCCAGGTTAGAGGATATGATGATCATGTAGTCTTTGTGAGACATGAGCCGTGATATGCTGACGTTTGGAGAGTACTTCCATATTTCGAGGAACAGGGTTACAGGATTTGGTAACCTAATGTCCAGACGTGAAAAGATGAGAGAATTTGTTGAAGAGGATGTTTAGGATGGTATGAGAACTAAGCCCATGGATTCTGTTGTACAGGGCTTATTTTTTTTTGGGGGGGGGGGGTTCAGGGGTGGGTAGGATGTTGGTACATGGCGTTTGGGGGAATCTTTAGGGGTTAAATGCCATGAAAATATTGACTGGGAGTGGGATGGATTCTCGTACGACTGGTTTTCTTACCTGGAGGTGATAGAGTAGAAGTTGATGGAGAAGTGGTAGCTGGAGTGGAAACAATGGTTACGCATGGAGATGGTGTGGGTTTGATTACAGCTACATTAGCTGTGGCTTGTGGCTCTGTTTCCATGTTCAGTCGTAGTGACAGTAGCTGAAGCAGAAGAGCAGCGGTAAGCAGTCGTGATTCTACTTACTGATGCAGTTCTGACGGTGATGGTGACGGTAGCGATTGTCGTGGTGGCGACGGCAGTGATTCTGGTGGCTGTGATACTGATGTTACAAGGTACACCGGAGGGATATTGTCTTATAATGAGATGAATGGGAAGTGAAGCGAGAACTTTTTATGCAAGGTCTCCACCCGGGAAAACTTCGTAGCCAAAAGAGTGGTAAGTTCGGGGGGTTCATTTTATGTAAGTAGGAACACTGATAGAGTCACTCGAGAAGCGGAAAAGACATGAAAGGGAGAACAAGTGGTGAAATCGGATAAGGGGCAAAGGAAAAAGTGGAGGTAGGAGTTGAGCGCAGATGCTTATACATAAATGTGGACATCGCAGTAGTGAATTGGTCCATTGTGGAATAAGAGGGCTGAGAAAATGAATTTGGAAAGTTGAAGCCCCTCAGCGTCACCATGGCAAGCAGGCCCTGAAACGCTGGCGAAGACTGTGTTGTCACGACAGAAGCTAGGAACTGCAGATACTTGTGACTATTCAGAGGCCGATCAATAAGACAATGACCACTGTTGCAGTTCTTGACAAATTCGCACCACACGTCGACAGGCCAAAGCCGCTGCTGAACCACTGGTCTCAGCCAACACGGATTTCAAATTGTCCAGTAGTGCATATTATAAAGACTTATTTACCCACGGTTTTGTGATATATAGTGTGTCCTTTATCCGCATACAAAATCTTTCGTAGAAACGCTGAAATCATTTTGCAGGTTTCGAAGCCGTTGTTTGAAGAACTGTTTGAAAATCATGGCCAGTAAGATGTTAATGGTGCGAAATGTGAACAGGATGAAAGGGGTTACAATGCGGTATTTGTGGAACACTTCCTTGGTTAAGTTTAAGTTAAACAGTTCCAACGTTTCAGTTGCTGTCAGGTAGTATGCTCTAGAAACCAGTGAACTATTTGATGAATATGATGCAGGCGCTGAACTATGCTGCTTTACTGTGCCAGTATTTTCTCAGTGTTTCATGTGGTTAACTACGCTATTGGCCATTAAAATTGCTACATCAAGAAGAAATGCAGATGATAAACGGGTATTCATTGGATAAATATATTATACTAGAACTGACATGTGATTACATTTTAACGCAATTTGGTTGCATAGATACTGAGAAATCAGTACCCAGAACAACCACCTCTGGCCGTAAAAACGGCCTTGATACGCCTGGGCATTGAGTCAAACAGAGCTTGCATGGCGTGTTTAGGTACAGCTGCCCATGCAGCTTCAACACGATACCACAGTTCATCAAGAGTAGTGACTGGCGTATTGTGACGAGCCAGTTGCTCCGCCACCATTGACCAGACGTTTTCAATTGGTGAGAGATCTGGAGAATGTGCTGGCCAGGGGAGCAGTCGAACATTTTCTGAATCCAGAAAGGCCCGTACAGGACCTGCAACATGCGGTCGTGTATTATCCTGCTGAAATGTAGGGTTTCGCAGGGTAGAGGCACGGGTCGTAACACATCTGAAATGTAACGTCCACTGCTCAAAGTGCCGTCAATGCGAACAAGAGGTGACCGAGACGTGTAACCAATGGTACCCCATACCATCACGCCGAGTGATACGCCAGCATGGCGATGACGAATACACGCTTCCAATGTGCGTTCACCGTGATGTCGCCAAACACGGATGCGACCATCATGATGCTGTACACAGAACCTTGATTCATCCGAAAAAATGACGTTTTGACATTCGTGCACCCACGTTCGTCGTTGAGTACACCATCGCAGGCGCTCCTGTATGTGTTGCAGCTTAAACGGTACCCGCAGCCACGGCCTCCGAGCTGATAGTCCATGCTGCTACAAACGTCGTCGAACCGATCGTGCAGATGGTTGTTGTCTTGCAAACGTCGCCATCTGTTGACTCAGGGATCATGACGTGGCAGCACGATGCGTTACAGCAATGCGGATAAAATGCCTGTCATCTCGACTGCTAGTGATACGAGGCCGTTGGGATCCAGCACGGCGTCCCGTATTACCCTCCTGAACCCACCGATTCCATATTCTGCTAACAGTCATTGGATCTCGACCAACGCGACCAGCAATGTCGTGATACGATAAACCACAACCTTTATCAAAGTCGGAAACGTGATGGTACGCATTTCTCCTCCTTACACGAGGCATGACAACAACGTTTCACCAAGCAACGCCGGTCAACTGCTGTTTTTGTATGAGAAATCGGTTGGAAACTTTCCTCATGTCAGCACGTTGTAGGTGTCGCAACCGGCGCCAACCTTGTGTGAATGCTCTGAATAGCTAATCATTTGCATATCACAGGTTTTTTTTTCGTGTCGATTAAATTTCGCGTCTGTAGCACGTCATCTTCGTGGTGTAGCAATTTTAATGACCAGTAGTGTAAATCGTTTTTAATACTGACGTATTTCAGATTGTACAACAGTTTATATATTTTCTTCAGCAAAGCAGTTCAGAATAGAAAGCAATCTTTCCTTCATATTTTGCGCTTAAGCAAAGACGTTCATAATTGACAACTAATAAATTTACAGGTGGAAGCACTGTCTCCAAATACCTTATCAATTTACTCACTGTCGTTTTGAAACAACGTGGTAACGACAAATATCGCACTGTGAACTTACGTTACTTTCCACTCATGCAGAACAATATTCTTACAGACTACCAGATTTCTCCCGTTTAATCACTGTTGGAAAGAGCACAAACTTAATTTCTTCTCGGTCATCCTGGTTCATGGTTGATTGCTCATGATCCGCGTTACAGCTTGCCTGTATAATTGCTACCAGGGGTTCAAATGGTTCAAATGGCTCTGAGCACTATGGGACTTAACATCTGAGGTCATCAGTCCCCTAGAACTTAGAACTACTTAAACCTAACTAACCTAAGGACATCACACACATTCATGCCCGAAGCAGGATTCGAACCTGCGACCGTAGCGTCCGCGCAGTTCCAGGCTGTAGCGCCTATAACCGCTCGGCCACACCGGCCGGCGCTGCCAGGGGCAACAGAGATATTTCGCATTATCATTGACTGAATTTTAAAAATTTAAAATTCTGTCGTAACTAAATTTTAAGAGTTAGAATCTTACGTCATCCTCCTCACCACCATCTCCTTCCAAGGGTGAGGTGTTGCAGTCACTTGTTCCGTTCTCTATCATCCATCCATCCATCCATCTCTTACGAGTTCTACCCAGTTATTTCTTTTAGCCGGCAGTATTTTTTCTGTCATTGTATCAAAATGATCCTTCCATTTCATTCCGTTCCCTTCTATCTTGCCATTTACTGGAAAGATCTCTAAATCTGATCTTATTGTTTCACTTTATCAGAGCCCCTGCATATCTCATAATCACCTCTACTGCCGTATACCTGATTTTTTTTTTTTTTTTGTTACTGCCTGTGATTCGGATTCATATACAAGATATAAGAGTAGGTACAGTCATAACTTAAAAAATTTAGTTTGTGTTTCCGTTCTTGCCTTTCTTCCCAAAGTCGTTCCAATTGTTCCGCAGATAGCTCGATATTTATTAACCTTATTCTCAATGCCTTTGTCATCTTTGAAATAAATATCACACCATAGCTAGCTGAAGTCTGATATTTGTTCTGAGATTTTCACTCTTATTATTACATTAGGCATGACTGGATTCTTTCCTTTGAAAGCCATTATCTTGTAATATATCACGTTTTGGTTCAATCTGTATGTCGCTCTTTTTAAATTAAATCTTCTCCCTCCTTTTGTTACAACCCCCCAAGGTCAGAACGACAGAGAGGTGTTGTTGGGGAGAGAGGTATGACTCACGCCGAAGCGTGCAGAGGAACAAGAGGCCAATGTGTCACTGACTTTATTGCATCGAAAGCACAGAGCAGTCCCTGAACTCGGCGATGGTGCGTCCCAGCGTGCGTGCGTGCGTGCGTGCGTGCATTGGCGCCAACACCAGTGCCGGAATCTGCAGCGCCGGCGGCCGGTCGCCCAGCCTTGCAGACATAGAGCACTCCGGCTCACGGCACGGCTAAGTGGCCGCCAGGTGCGTTAGCTGCGCCCGTGGCTCGGAACGCGGCTGACTGCTTCCTCAAGCACGAGCCGTGGAGCCCACGCCGGGTACCGAAGGGAAGCAGCCGACCGTCGCCTCAGCAGCTCCCACCGTCTGCCCAGGGCAGCTTGGTGAGTGACCGCACACAGCCCTGCGCCCAGGAGGCCGCGAGTTTGCGCCCCGATGTCAGCCAGAGAGCAGAGGCCAGCAATCCTCTCGCTTCTCGCACCGGTGCAGCTCCGAGGTGAGAGCGCCCTGCCACCGCTACAACGCGTCCGTGCAGCGGAGGTTGGGGGTAGATTCAGTGGGCCGGTTGGCCACCTACATCCATCACCCAAAGGTCGTCGTTGTTGGTCTGAAACTTAAACAATCCTCATTCTCTCCGGTTCTAGATGTGGACAGAATGGCGACACGACTGCCTGATTTGAGCCTCCGGGCTCGCTTATTTACACATCTTTTCCCTACACCTCTGACATATTTCCTCTGGAGGTGACAGGTGGAGTGGTCGTTAATGACTACAACCTCAGCTTTCCTCCTGCCCTATTCTGCCCTGATTATGTCACACTTGTGTACAGTGCCCGCAGGACTGTCGCTTCTCGCCTGCAAGCATTTCCTAAACCGGCCTCGCAAAATCGCTTGCTAAATATCAGCATCGCCCTTGTCTGCCATCTGATGTGCCAATTGGTCCCTTAACTACAACCTTACAGCCATAGCCACAAGAAATTTGCAAGAATTGCCCAGAACCACGCCTGTACTTATCTGTGATGCAACATACTTCCTCCGATCCGAGAAGACTCTAATCTTTAATATCGCGCTACCCACTCAACTGCCTTAACTCTAATAATTTACATATTGAGGACAATCTCCCGAATTCACTTCCAGTCACACTTTACTGCTACCATGTATCCCTTATAACTCCGTTACTCACTAATTAAGAGCTTAAAACAAATTTATTCCCTGACAAATACTGGTCAACCCTTTCTACTGGGCCGGACGTTGAGGCCGAGCGGTTATAGACGCTTCAGTCTGGAACCGCGTGACCGCTACGGTCGCAGGTTCGAATCCTGTCTCGGACATGGATGTATGTGATGTCCTTAGGTTAGTTCGGTTTAAGTAGTTCTAGGGGACTGATGACCTCAGATGTTAAGTCCCATAGTGCTCAGAGCCATTTGAACCTTTTTACTGGTAATCGGTGTGTTGGCACGTCCACTGCCTGTGCCCTGTAGCGTCTTACCCAGTATCCAAAAGCCTGCTATAAACACGCCACAACTGGTGGCCGATACGTTCACCACTAATACTTTGTGCTACGGTTCTTCCCGGAAATGGCGCACATTTGTTCTATCGAAATTTCTCCTTGCTGGGACTCTATTAATCCATCCAAGTACCGCAGAAGCTCTGAATTGATTGTGTCATTTAGGTACGTTAAATTTTGAATGGGTAATATTCTCAGGCATCCTTCTGGCCAATACGATGTACTCCGCGACAATATCATAAAAGTCGAGACTTTAAGCATAGCCGGAAGACGAAAATCCGTCCCGACTACGTCACAAGTCGTGCCATTGATGATCATTCCGGTTTCCCGACGCTCGAGATTTTTCAACCCTACCGATCTGCCACCTTCGTAGCAATTCAATCATAAATTTCTGGCGTGAATATGGAGTAAAACCAACGTGTACCCACCCTCTGGAAGTACATTTGGGCTGGCAGAAGCTCCTTCCATAACTCGTCCCATTTATTTCCTTCAGAAATAAACTCGTTTCACATATCCGCATATGAGTATTTACTTGGCCACAAATTACTCTGTCACTCCCTCTCTCCTTCCGACAACGCACAATGCACAAAAAAGAACAATATCATTACCAATGTCACGAAAAACTAACAGTTCCGCAAAAAACAACAAATATGCCGAAGGCAATAAAAACACGTACTCCCTGATATACTAAACCAAAAAAAGAATTACAATTACATAACTTAATTACGTGACCTTAACCTATCCGGCACATTATGCCCATTAAGTTGCTCACCAATAACAGGTTTCTTCTTTTTTACCCTTTGTAACTTTAACCTTCTGCTTGGCTGTCGATGACTGTGGTATCCCCTGCTCCATTCCTATAAACGGTTTTATGCCACTGACTTCTATAATAGCCGTTTTTGTGGGGAATTGTATCTTCTCGTTGACCAGTGAGGTCATTTCCTCGACCTCGTATGCTCCCTGGTATTCTGTTAAAAATTTCTTCGTTCTTCCCCTTTGTCATGTAGGGACTAGTGACCATTACCCACTGTCCCATGCAGTATTGCGACAATTTGACCATGGGTCTATTCGGTTGTACCTGGGGTCCTAGCGCCTTCGTGTTTGCCTTTTAATTCCTACAAACTTCCCTAATTCCTCTGGCAGACTTCCTCCACCGACTCACCATCTGGTCCTAATTTGGGAATCAAATTGTCAAAGGAAGATGGCTTTCTCCTGACATACACCACCTCAAATGGTGACAGCTCATTGCAGTATGAACCTTCAGTTTACAAACACTCTACATATGGTAAACAGACATACTAATCGTCGTGCCTGGAACCTACACAATAGTTCAACATCTTTACAATTGTCTTGCGCAGACGTTCCGGTCTCCCATTGGTCTGTGGATGAAATGGACTCGTCCATAACTTCCATATAAGCAACACGTGGCATAGTTGTTTCATTAAATCCGAGACAAAATGTATGTTGGTCTCTAATTATGTCCCGGCCGTTGTGGCAGAGTGGCTCTAGGCGCTTCAGTCTGGAACCGCGCGATCGCTACGGTCGCAGGTTAGAATCCTGCCTCGGGAATGGATGTGTGTGATGTCTTTAGGTTAGTTAGGTTTAAGTAGTTCTAAGTTGTAGGGGACTGATGACCTCAGATGTTAAGTCCCATAGCGCTCAGAGCCATTTGTAATATTCTAATTATGTCTCCGTCGCTTCAAATCTTAATGTGCGGTTGTTTACTAACTCCAGGGTTACTGCACTGGCCTATTGGTCCACCGTCAATAGCATTGCCAAAAGATGAACAAAATGATCGATGATCATGAGGACGTACGTATTTCCTACCGGTGTTTTATTAAATGGCCCAACGACATCCAACCCTACCACAGAAAATTGACTGGACGCCTATGGTAACATTTGCGATGGCACTTTCTGATGCATAATGTCGGCGCTCTGTGCTGTTGTTCCATGTCACGATTCCTGTTCCGTCACCAAAACTGCTCTGCTACACGTCTGTCTGTCGCACGTTGCCCACCATTACTTGACAATGTTTGGCCGTGAGATTGCTGGAAAATTTCCCTCCAAAAACCCTCTGGAACCAGTAAATGTTGCCCACACCTCGTCGTTATAAACAACAAACCCTCGTGCATAACGAACCATGGCTGTGACTGAAATGCCCGCCACTCCTTATCCCTTACCTGTGCCCGCTGCCACTCTTGAATGCTCTTCCCTAGCGTACCTAACATTGCTGCCGCACGGATTAACGAATCTGCATTTGTGTGAGGTCTCCCGGATTACCTCATATTCGAATTCACTTAGCTTAAGTAAAAGAAGGTTGTATTCATGGAAGAAGCCTGGAGAAGGTATCATATAGCTCACATAATGGTAAGACAGAGATTTAAGAACCAGGTTTTAAATTGTAAGACATTTTCAGCGGCAGATGTGGACTCTGACCACAATCTATTGTTTATGAACTGTAGATTAAAAGTGAAGAAACCGCAAAAAGGTGGGAATTTAAGGAGATGGGACCTGGATAAACTGACTAAACCAGAGGCTGTACAAAGTTTCAGGGAGAGCATAAGGGAACAACTGACAGGAATGGGAGAAAGAAATACAGTAGAAGAAGAATGGATAGCTTTGAGGGATGAAGTAGTGAAGGCAGCAGAGGATCAAGTAGGTAAAAAGACGAGGGCTAGTAGAAATCCTTGGCTAACAGAAGAAATATTGAATTGATGAAAGGAGAATATATAAATATGCAGTAACTAGGCAAAACGGAATACAAACTCCTCAAAAATGAGATAGACAGCAAGTGCAAAATGCTAAGCAGGGACAGCTAGAGGATAAATGTAAGGATGCAGAGGCTTATCTCACTAGGGGTAAGATAGATAATGCCTACAGGAAAATTAAAGAGAGTTTTGGAAAAAAGAGGATCACTTGTATGAATATCAAGAACTTAGATGGAAACCCAGTTCTAAGCAAAGAAGGGAGAGGAGAATGGTGGAAGGAGTATACAGAGGGTCTATACAAGGCAGATGTACTGGAGGACAATATTATGGAAATGAAAGTGGATGTAGATGAAGATGAAATGGGAGATATGATACTACGTGAAGAGTTTGGCAGAACACTGAATGACCTGAGTCGAAACAAGACCCCAGGAGTAGAAACATTCCAATAGAATTACTGACAGCCTTGGGAGAGCCAGTCCTGACAAAACTCTACCATCTGGTGAGCAAGATGTATGACACAGGCGAAATACCCTCAGACTTCAAGAAGAATATAATAGTTCGAATCCCAAAGAAAGCAGGGGTTGACAGATGTGAAAATTACCGAACTATCAGTTTAATAAGTCACAGCTGCAAAATACGAACACGAATTCTTTACAGACGAATGGAAAAACTGGTAGAAGCCGATCTCGGGGAAGATCAGTTTGGATTCCGTAGAAATATTGGAACACGTGAGGCTGTACTGACCCTACGACTTTTCTTAAGAGAAAGATTAAGGAAAGGCAGACCTACGTTTCTAGCATTTGTAGACTTAGAGAAGCTTTTGACAATGTTGACTGGAATACTCTTTCAAATTCTGAAGGAGGCAGGGGTTAAACACAGGGAGCGAAAGGCTATTTACAATTTGTGCAGAAGCAAGCAGTAAAGGAAACAAAAGAATAATTCCGAGTAGGTATTAAAATCCATGGAGAAGAAATAAAAACTTTGAGATTCGCCGAAGACATTGTAACTCTGTTAGAGACAGCAAAGGACTTGGAAGAGCAGTTGAACGGAATGGAAAGTGTCTTGAAAGGAGGGTATAAGATGAACATCAACAAAAGCAAAACGAGGATAATGGAATGCAGTCGAATTAAGTCGGATGATGCTGAGGGCATTAGATTAGGAAATGAGACACTTAAAGTAGTAAAGGAGTTATCCACACTAACCGGGATAATACGTTTCCCATTAACGTCACTCGCATGCCCTAAACCGCTGCGGATGAAACAATTTGATTTATCCAACTCTTTATCGCTTAAGAGCTGTTTCCCTCGGTAAGTCGGTATCCACTCAAGCTCACACTATCTTTCCCGTATCTCCTGGTATTTTATCATGCTGATCGATATTTACTGAAAACGTATGCAGTTTAGTTCGTCTCACCCCATGGTAGATTAACCTGGCGCCATTGTCTCAGTTGCAACTGTTTCTCCCAGTTGAAACATAGCCTCTGAGTTCCACTGTGCGTTGCAGAAGATCAGTCTTACCATGATGTTTGTCGAGAAAGCTTAGCCGTGAATCACTGAGTAACCTTCGGCTACACATGGCAACATCTCTATGCGTTTTCTGACCCTAGTTTTCCCGACTGAAAACTCCAGTACTGCCGTACCGAATGATTCTACCTTATTATCGCCAATATCACGTAACCCATATTTTTGTGGCCCCAGTCTCCTCATTTCCAAGGGGTCCAGACTGATAACGGACACCCAAGGTCTCTGTTTCTTTCCACCCACGAAGCTTAGTAAGCCACATTCCGTCTGCGCACAAACTTGCGCCGTGTTATGGTCTATGGGGACTGCCTTCCGACGGTGGAAGGAATCCTGGTTGTGTTTAACGGCTGCTTCCCTTCCCGGTGCTCTCCACCCTTCCTACCTCTCTGTACTCAAATGTCCGGTGGCCTATTTAGCCACACGCATAGCACTTTCGTTGCTTACACTGCTTCCTCACACGTCTCTCCCGACCACAACTATAACATTTGACTTCAGAAGCGAACACGCGATGGCCCACTCTCCGCTTTGCGGCTATATCCACCTCCTCTGTAAGTCTTGTGATCCTGAGAGCTGACTCTTAAGTCGTCTGAGTTCTCCATCCATGAACCCGTCAACGACATCTCAGCGGTTATACCACCATCCACTGCTCAGTTTTCCGCATCCTGTAACAGCGCCCTATTAGCTTTTGAGTTCTAGGGCTTTGCATATGTCTTCGCATTTAGCTTATGGATTGTATCCGAGAATGCTTCCGTACACTCTTAGCGCTGCATCAACGTTCTAAATTACTCCCAAAAAAATCGCGCATTGTTGTCCCGTGGTAGACAACATATGCTTTGGCGACCACCGCCAGACGCATGTTAGCAACACACAGGGTTACTCATCTGACCGCCCACGCGCTTCCGCAACGACTCTAACATCCTTAGCGAAAACTGCCACGTACTCCGTTGCCTTCCACGAGAAGGGCTTTATCAGTCCGTCCACTGTCGGGTCATACGAAACGGAAGGATCTCTCTGTCTAGACCTGCTCTCCCGTGACTCTAATTGCGACTGATCGTGACTTTCATTACGATCCTCTGACTCAAGACTAAGTTCGAAATTTCTCTTCTTCAAGCTCTCAAACTCCTCTGTTAACAATTGCACTTGTCGAGTTAAGACAGCAACTGCATCTGTGTTAGTAGCACTGTATAATTATCTGATGGTCAGCACATAATCGAATGTTCAATGGTACACTAGATCCTATTTTAATTCCTAAGTCTGCTTTAACTGTCCACTTCACAGTGAGATCGTCAATGTGTACATTAAATTAAGTGCGTGATTGAGTGCATCCGAGTCGAACACATTCATTTATTAAAACTGCAACTGACATTTTCGAACATGAACGTATGGCTATTTTTGTATTTACATATGGATTCTTTATTTGATTAATAACGTGTTTAGAACTCACTATTACTTTCAATATTTTCAACAGAGGGAGTCTTTTCACGCTGTCAAAGGCTATCTCATATTCAAGAAATGTTACGTGCGTTTCTGAACCAAAATCCCAACTTTTCCAATAATTTGTCTTGTTGTAAATATATTATCATTGCACGAGCGTCCCTTTCCTGAAATGTGATTGTCCATCTGATGATACTGCATCAGTGATAGTTTGTAATCTTTGGTCAAGAATTTTATCTTTAATTTTATATCCTGCATTTAGTAACTTATTAGTGTGTAATTTCGCGCGTCTTTCTTATTGCCTTTTTTTAAAATACAGAGATAACTTTAATTTCATTCTTCAGGTACGGAAGAGTCTGTCCAACACATAGTTTAAAACAGAAGAAGCAGGATTCTAAAATGGTTCCTCTGTATTTGAATAATTCTGCATTAATACTCTCTTGGCCAGCAACTTTTCTGTTTCTTGTTACATTAAGTCTGATTTTAATTCTTTTATGTCTATTTGGTCTACAGAGTTGTTATCAGTTATCACATAATAACTTCCTTACTATCTTTGTTGTACCATAAACTTCTGTTACGGTGCGTCCATTGATTTTCTGTTTGTCTAACGTTAAAGCTTTAACACAATGAGAGAAGCATTACAGTTGGAATCTGTGGATGTGTCTTGAGGCAGCGCAAGTCACCACGTTCAAATACCCAGAGAGGTTATATTCTTCCCGTATTTGAGAAACAGAGAACTTTGTGACTTACAACAAACTTCACATATAACGCCAAACCTTTACGAAATTTTTTCTCAGTAAAATCCCCAACAAAATTATGAAAAGAAAAAAATTTATTCCTTACTACATTTTCGTTGTTGATGCAGTAAAACTGCCGTATCGGGCATGACGATTTCATTGACTACTGCTTCATTACTAACGCTATTGGCCACACAATTTGCAGACAGTTCACATACTGCTAAATGTATCAGCAAAATTATACACGGTCCAGTCACATTAGTGCGACCAACGGCAGTTTGCAACACTAGCAGTGGATAGTATATAAAGCGTGTCGTTGGGATGCGGCAAGCAGTGCAGTCGTTGTCGTAATGTGGAAATGGAGCAATTTGTCTGACGTTCCAGTGGGAATGATCATTGCCTTTCCGCACAAGAATGGAAGCATTTCCGAAACGGTTAGTTTTGTAAACTTATCGCGTTCCGCCGTGGTCGTGCATGGCAAAACGGCGCTACCGAAACACTGTGGTGAACCATGGACCATAGATGACGCGGGTGGACGACGGCTGTGAAGATACCTACGGGCGAATGGACGTGCAACTGTTGGGCAACAGACCGGCCAGATGAATCATGGGGCTACCAGCAGAGTCTCCTCCATGACCGGCCAGCGAACGTTGCTGCATACGGGCTTCCGCAGCAGGTACCGGGTTCTTGCATCAATATTGCCTGCTATATATCGGCTACATAGACTGCAATTTGCACGTCATTATCGCAGCTGGACGTCCACTGAGTGCCGACAGGTGACCTATTCAGACGAATAACGTTCCATGCTCCGTGGAACAGATAGTCATCGGCATGTAAGGTCTGAAACCTCTGAAACCAAACACCCTGCAACAATCGTCGGAAGTGGCCAGGGAGGAGGAAGGAGCGTTATGGTCTAGGGAACTTTTTAGTGGCATTCCCTGGGTGATCTAGCCATTCTGAAAGGCACAAGCGATCAACATAAGTATGCAACTGCCTTTGGGGACCATGTACACCCCTACATGCCGTGTGTTTTTCCTCGACGCTAGACATCTACCAGCAGGACAATGCTACGTGTCACAGAGCTCACAGCGTAAGTGCGTGATTCGAGGTGCACCACGATGTGTTTACCCTACTCAAATGGTTCAAATGGCTCTGAGCACTATGGGACTTAACTTCTGAGGTCATCAGTCCCCTAGAACTTAGAACTACTTAAACATAACGAAACTAAGGACAGCACACACATCCATGCCCGAGGCAGGATTCGAAACTGCGACCGTAGCGGTCACGCGGTTCCAGACTGAAGCGCCTAGAACCGCTCGGACACTCCGCCCGGCTTACCCTACTCCTCTCGACACCAAAACTCCACGGATTTAAAGCCAATCGATAATCTCTGTATGCCCATCTTTTCGCAGATGGCTGCGGGACCTCAGCTATTCAGTACAGAATGTCATATTAAACACCTTTCAGTCATCTCAATGTCCACGCTGTTAATAGTCTGGGGGACATGAAGATGGCGAAATACATCACCGAAACTGGTAGCTCAATGAAATAACAGTTGGGAAATTTAGACGAATCTAAGGTGTTTGATTTGACATTCCCCAGTCGCAGCATGGCTCCACATCCCTGTTGGTATCTTCCAATACCTCATAGACTCTCTTCCTGCCCGTCTCGCAGCGGTCCGCGTTGCCGTCGTCACGTTACTTTGGCTCGACAGTGTATAATTGTACGTCACATAATTCAAGAGATGTAGCATCATAAGAACTGAGATGCAGGAAAAACTAAATTTGCTTAAAAGCGAGCGCAGATTACAAGGCGTAAATTCACCATGTTTGATAATCAGAGCACTTAGCGACATCCAACAAACTGTAAACTAATTTCAAATTTTTCTAAACTTTTCCTTGCTTACACGCGTGACGTCAAGTATTTAACGTATTAACTCACTGTAAAGCAATCAGAAGTTTGAAGCTGTTTTTACACGGTAATCTGATTCACGTAAAGAATCTGGAGTTAATCGCGTGTGGGTATTACATGTTTCCACAATAACACAAACCATACTCGGAGCTGTGAACGTGCCACGGCTTCGGTGAGGGAATTATGGCAAGATTCGGCTGAACAAAACCTCTGCTGTTACCGAAGAAACTATTATTTTGCAGCCACTGGGTAAAACCTGCCCCAACTGGGGCTTAATCAATGACTGCTGCTGCCCGAAACGGCTGCAATAGAACAGGTAACTGCTTCCGAAGGAAGCTAAAACTAAACTAAACTCCGCCCGAACAGGCCATGGAGGCCCAACCGTACTGACTGGCCGCCGTGTCACCTTCAGCCCACAGGCGCCACTGAATGCGGATGTGGAGGGGCATTTCGTCAGCACACCGCTCTACGGGCCGTACACTGTGTGATCAAAAGTATCCGGACACCTGGCTGAAAACTACTTACAAGTTCGTGGCGCCCTCCGTCGGTAATGCTGCAAGTCAATATGGTGTTGGTCCACCCTTCGGCTTGACGACAGCTTACACCCTCGCAAGCTTACGTTCAGTCAGTTATTGGAAGGTCCCTTGGGGAATGGCAGCCCATTCTTCACGGAGTGCTGCATTGAGGAGAGGTATCGATATCAGTCGGTGAGGCCTGGCACGAAGTCGGCGTTCCAAAACATCTCAAAGGTATTCCATAGGATTCAGGTCAGGATTCTGTGCAGGCCATTCTATTACAGGAATGGTATTGTCGAGTAACCTCTCCGCCACAGGCCGGGCGTTATGAACAGGTGCTCGATCGTGTTCAAACATTCAATAGCCATCTCCGAATTGCTCTTTAACAGTGAGAAGCAAGAAGGTGCTTAAAACATCGATGTAGGCCTGTGCTGTGATAGTACCTCCCAAAATAACCAACGGGAGCAAGCGCCCTCCATTAAAAACACGGCCACACCATAACACCACCGCCTCCGAATTTTACTGTTGGCACTACACACGCTGGCAGATGGCGTTCACCGGGCATTCGCCATACCCACACCCTGCCATCGGACCGCCACATTGCGTACCGTGATTCGTCACTCCACACAACTTTTTTCCACTGTTCAATCGTCCAATGTTTACGCTCATTACACCAAGCGGGGCGTCGTTTGGCATTTACCGGCGTGATGTGTGGCTTATGAGCAGCCTCTCGCCCATGAAATCCAAGTTTTCTCACCATCCGCCTAACTGTCATAGTACTTGCAGTGGATCCTGGGGTTTGGAATTCCTGTGTGATGGTCTGTATAGATATCTGCCTACTACACATTCAACTTTCGGCGGTCTCTGTCAGTCAACAGACGAGTTCGGCCTGTACGCTTTTGTGCTGTATGTGTCCCTCTACGTTTCCACTTCACTATCACATCGGAAATAGTGGACCTAGGAATGTTTTGGAGTGTGGAAGTCTTGCTTACAAACGTGTGACACAAGTGACACACAATCATCTGACCACGTTCGAAGGCCGTGAGTACCGCGGAACGCCCCATTCTGTTCTCTCACGATGCCTAATGACTACTGAGGTCGCTGATATGGAGTACCTGGCAGTAGGTGGCAGCACAATGCACCTAATATGAAACAAGTATGTTTTGGTGGGCGTCCGGATACTTTTGATCACGTAGTGTATGTCAGTTTGCGGTACCGGATCCGAAGGAAGCTATGTGAGCATAACAGGTTGCAAGAAGGAACTCCTATGCCCCATATTACAGTGAAAAGGCACAAATGGTACTGACACTGACATTTTTGCGGCTAAAAGAAAAGGGTAGTGATGGTAACTGATTAGTAATGCCATAACTATGAGGTGGCGGACTGTACATTGTTAAACATTCCATAGAGTCGAGTGTGGCGTGTACGAGGGGATTTCAATAATATAAGAGACAAAGGCATGTACGAATGAAACAATTTGCATGGAGGTATGTTCCGCTTCATGCAATTAAATGAAAGACAGTTGGTTTCGTCCCAACGCGTTTCGCTTCCTCTATTTAAGAAGCGTCTTCAGTGGCCTGTAATACATTTTTCTTTTTATACATATAATAAATGTAGTATATAGTAGTTACAATACGTTACTACGATACGTTTTGTGATGTTATTCTCTTGTTTTCCATATTAAGCGCAAATTTGTGATCTTACATTATCGTTTGGTATTACTTACGATTTCCAGTGTTGTTAGTCCATATGTGATTATGCACTCTAATTATTCTGAAGTCTTGTTACATATTGGATGGGTCATGTCCATGTTTTATCAGTTATTCGTCAACGGTAGGGTGGCTATTTTCATCCTTCCAGCTTCTTGTATGTCCGTGACTAATTTTGAAATTCCTAGCTGTCATCCCCAGATATACTGATTCACATTCTTGGCATTCTAAATGGAATATACCTACTCCTTAGTATTTATCGGGTTTGTATGTTGTTTGTAAATGTGACTGTGTAACCTCCCCACAGAAATATTAATTAAAATGAACCAGATGTAAACTCCCACGGAAATATTGAAATGAACCAAGTGCAACCTCCCACGGAAATAAGAATTAAATGAATTTTAAATATTATAACCTCTGAACAAAATTCGTTCCCATTTATAGTCTCCGTGCAGAAATGCATTCACATTTAATGTAACCACAAAATTCTTTTCTCATTTAATGCTAAGTTCGAAACAGAAAAATTCCTAAACCCAAAAATAATAAAAAAATATTCAGTAACCTGGTAAACTTTATGACAACATCAACGCTGCGCCACGACCCTGTATTCTAAATAAAAAAAGCAAAAATTCTTACCTCAATAAAAACTGCGAATATATCTGCTCTTACCTAAAAAAATTTCGGCACAGCTTTGTGCAATGCTGGCCTATGCTTTGTGATTCGTGAAAGGAGTAATTATCCATTGGATATATTCTTTGAATTGAAAAGAATGCTTTTTTTTAAAAAAAATTACTTTATATTATAAAAATTATTATTGGGGCATTTTTTAAAAATAAATTGGATGACAGTTAACATACATTACTAGATATGCGCAAGGCTGCCTCTTTATTTTCTACAACAATACTCATCCTCCAGAGTACCGACCAGAGCAGACTACAGACAAGCGCAGACACGTGCCGACTACTACTGACTACTGCAGACTAATGCCGACTACTGACAAGCAGCAACTAACTACATACCGCTCTCTGGTCAGAGACTCTCCTATGCCTTGCCTATTGCAGGCAGCGCATATAGCGCATACCTCTTACATAACCCTCCACTGGGGGGGGGGGGGGGGGGGGGGGCTAAAATTTGGAAGCGATGGTGAGTCAATTGCCATGAGCAACAAATTTATCTTAATTAACTAAGTTTACAACAACAGAATATATACATATACATAAGTACAGAACATGAAATAAAATATAGTGCACATGCACTGAGTACAGAACATGTCAAGCACTGATAAGATGTATACGCAATGAGTACAAAACATATTAACAAATGACAAAAGTGCACACGCACTGTAGTACAGAACATATCAGGAAATCACAAAATGTATGCGGAATGAGTACAAATCATATTAACAAATGACATAAAGTGCACACGCACTGTAGTACAGAACATATCAGGAAATGACAAAGTGTATAGGCAATGAGTACAAATCATATTAACAAATGACATAAAGTGCACACGCACTGTAGTTTTTTTTACTATTTTACAAGAACTAGGATAGGAAAGGGAAGGATTGCATCATGGTTGTAGCACATTAGGTTGCACGCAGCTGCACTGAAAGTCCATATCTTTCTACAGAAGCACAACACCAAGTGAGACAATCTGAAGTTCTTTTCCCTGAAGTATTAATCAGTGTAGCCAAGACACTGAAATGTCGTATTAATATTCCATGTTATCATTTTGGTAGTACATTAGGTACACCAAACAGTCGGACCATAATAACATCTCCATCGCTCAAGGTGGTGGACAGCATGTCGTGTCAACACCACGTTCTTGTAAGGTACACCAACGTAGAATTAGCGCAAAAACCAAATATAGTGCTCCATGAGCATGAGGATAGACGGGACAAACGGATATTGTAGTAATTTCTGGTAATTAGGTGAGAAGGTGAAGGACATTAAGTCTTATGCCAGTCATAATTGATAATTACACTAGTCTTTCAACTGATTTCAGTAATTCGTGGCACTCATCGCCAGTTACTGAACATTTCTGTACCATGTATGAAGTATTACAGAATAATGTTCATAAGTCATTTGTTTACAGAGGACATAGGCACTCACTGACCAGTTACAAACCATCAGAAGTCATCATTCAAAACAGGAGCTAATGAATGTAGCATCAAGATACTGGTATTCATATATATAGCATGAAAGTGACATAATATAAATTTAAAATATAAGAAATAGTGGCATTCGTTGGTCAGCAAGTATTGAATATTACAAAACGTTTTTCATCATTCAAGTGACATATGACATTTTTAAAAATAATTATTGGCACTCATTGGCCAGTTACAAATCATCAGAAGTCATCAGTTAAAACAGGAGTTAAAGAGTGTAGAGCATGCATGCATTATTACAAAATATCATTCAGTATTACTCAGAACTCATCGTTCAAGTGACATATGACATATTTAAAAAATAATTATTGGCACTCATTGGCCAGTTACAAATCATCAGAAGTCATCAGTCGAAACAGGAGTTAAAGAGTGTAGAGCATGCATGCATTATTACAAAATATCATTCACTATTACTCAGAACTCACCATTTAAGTGACATATGACATATTTAAAAATATAACTGTCTGTAACTATTACTCAAAGTCTTTGATTAGAAATCATCATTCAGTATCACTCATAACTCTCTTAAACTGCTAGCATTATTTGGGACTGGTAATACATTTTTTTGTGTTAGCAATGCATTGCATTGGGATCGATAATTAATTGCTGGGGCATAACAATATTTGCATTTGACTTAGGGTATTGCTGCAAATGAAGATGTGTAACGTCATTCGTCATGAGTCAGCTGTAGCAAGGTTATGAAACAAATAGAGTATATGTGATCACATTCATGAATGACACAGGTTTAATGACCAACTGCTTATAGCACATTAATTTCATGAATAATTTCTCCTGCAAAATATACAAAATGGATTATTAAGCTGAAAGAAGAAACGCATATTATGCTGAAAAGTAGTGAACTTCGAATTAACAGGTAATGAAATGTGTATAAAATATATATGTTCTCTAGCTGTCCTTTCCAAAACCTTCAGTCATCACACCATGCGACATAAGACATACTGTCAAAACGAACTGCAACAAATACTTAAATAACTACATATCATCTTTTAACTAACAGTAAATATATAAACTTCATCTGCAAAGAAAAACTTCATTATCATTACTATCATCACCTGAAAAGAAAAACTTCATTATCCATATCACCATAACTCCATTATTATCATCATCTCTAAAGAAAAACTTCATTATCCATAGTAGCATATTCTTCATCACTATTCATCATCATTCATTATCATCTGCAAAAAAGTGACTTCATTATTCATTATACAACTATTCGTAGTATAGAGTTTCTTATTTATAGCATATTTCATCACTAAAACTAAGATGTGTAGTTCTGTCTGACAGCCTGCATCAGTCGCCTCGTATTCAGAAAGAAAAAATTAGTTATGACTGCTATCATACGATGTGTATAGTATATTCTTGTTAATGCTTGTTAATTCTGATCCATTTACTCTTCGTGACGAGGTATTGCATCTTCTTTCGTTCATTCCGAAGGTGAAATTCCTATTTTTATTTCTTTTACACGTTATTTCTTTCTGAAAATGATGAACAATGATTAATGTCTTGCATTTAAATTATATACCCATTAAATAAAAACTGGTTTCTAGTGATATAATTGGGCATACAGCATAGCATGACAGATAACGTAATATGTCAAAAACATAGACAGTGTGCAGGTACAAAAATGTACACAGAGTATCACAATGTAGCAGCAAAAAAAAAAAAAAAAAAAAAAAATGTAAAATAGTCACGATGTTGTGATATCATACGGCAAAATGTCAAAGTCAACTGGTGTTTGTTACATCTTAAATATTTCATAGTGCATACAAACAAAACACGAAAACGATCATACATACATGAAGAATGGAAAATGTGCACAGTCTGATGTTAACGACAAGAAGAGCGACATGCTAACCTTACCTTGCTGGGCACTTGCCAAGAAAAAATACGATAATCATCAGTAAGTGTTCATGTGAATATAATTGCATAAGTGGTCATAAAAAAAATCAGGAAATGGCATTACAGTATCATAAATCATAAAGTATGTTCATTCAATAAAGGGTTTGATGTTGGAGACATGGTGATTCCCTTTGGTTTTTCTGGTTCTCAGAGTTTCGACGTGTACTACATTCGGGCGAGGAATGCTGCGAATTCGATATGGACTTGCGTATAAAAGCTCAAATTTACTACATCTACTTTTTCCTCTATTAGATAAATAATGTGTGCGTACTAATATCTTCTGTCCAATGTGAAAGTCACGGCGTGTACAAACCTGTTTTTGCTGTCTTCTCCGGCGCTCTGCGGCGCGTTTGATGCTGTTCAGCGCAATGTCAATTATTTCATGGTGTCGTAGTCGGCGAGATGTAGGAAAGGTTACTAATTCTTTAATTTTGTTAGGTGGTTCAACATTTTTCGGTATAACAGACGGAGATAGCATAGTAGATTCATTTGGTATGGAATTAATTACATCCTGGAATGAGAGTATGTGTGTCCCCCAATCAATATGTTTGTTATGGCAGTATATTCTACACTGTTTACCGATTTCTTTCATTAATCGTTCACAAGGGTTCGAAGAAGCATGGTACCTGGATATATACACTCCTGGAAATGGAAAAAAGAACACATTGACACCGGTGTGTCAGACCCACCATACTCGCTCCGGACACTGCGAGAGGGCTGTACAAGCAATGAACACACGCACGGCACAGCGGACACACCAGGAGCCGCGGTGTTGGCCGTCGAATGGCGCTAGCTGCGCAGCATTTGTGCACCGCCGCCGTCAGTGTCAGCCAGTTTGCCGTGGCATACGGAGCTCCATCGCAGTCTTTAACAATGGTAGCATGCCGCGACAGCGTGGACGTGAACCGTATGTGCAGTTGACGGACTTTGAGCCAGGGCGTATAGTGGGCATGCGGGAGGCCGGGTGGACGTACCGCCGAATTGCTCAACACGTGGGGCGTGAGGTCTCCACAGTACATCGATGTTGTCGCCAGTGGTCGGCGGAAGGTGCACGTGCCCGTCGACCTGGGACCGGACCGCAGCGACGCACGGATGCACGCCAAGACCGTAGGATCCTACGCAGTGCCGTAGGGGACCGCACCGCCACTTCCCAGCAAATTAGGGACACTGTTGCTCCTGGGGTATCGGCGAGGACCATTCGCAACCGTCTCCATGAAGCTGGGCTACGGTCCCGCACACCGTTAGGCCGTCTTCCGCTCACGCCCCAACATCGTGCAGCCCGCCTCCAGTGGTGTCGCGACAGGCGTGAATGGAGGGACGAATGGAGACGTGTCGTCTTCAGCGATGAGAGTCGCTTCTGCCTTGGTGCCAATGATGGTCGTATGCGTGTTTGGCGCCGTGCAGGTGAGCGCCACAATCAGGACTGCATACGACCGAGGCACACAGGGCCAACACCCGGCATCATGGTGTGGGGAGCGATCTCTTACACTGGCCGTACACCACTGGTGATCGTCGAGGGGACACTGAATAGTGCACGGTACATCCAAACCGTCATCGAACCCATCGTTCTACCATTCCTAGACCGGCAAGGGAACTTGCTGTTCCAACAGGACAATGCACGTCCGCATGTATCCCGTGCCACCCAACGTGCTCTAGAAGGTGTAAGTCAACTACCCTGGCCAGCAAGATCTCCGGATCTGTCTCCCATTGAGCATGTTTGGGACTTAATGAAGCGTCGTCTCACGTGGTCTGCACGTCCAGCACGAACGCTGGTCTAACTGAGGCGCCAGGTGGTAATGGCATGGCAAGCCGTTCCACAGGACTACATCCAGCATCTCTACCATCGTCTCCATGGGAGAATAGCAGCGTGCATTGCTGCGAAAGGTGGATATACACTGTACTAGTGCCGACATTGTGCATGCTCTGTTGCCTGTGTCTATGTGCCTGTGGTTCTGTCAGTGTGATCATGTGATGTACCTGACCCCAGGAATGTGTCAATAAAGTTTCCCCTTCCTGGGACAATGAATACACGGTGTTCTTATTTCAATTTCCAGGAGTGTAGATCGGAGAAATGTTTCTAGCTCGCAACATACGTGTCCATATAGCAGATCGAAACTGTGATCCATTGTCGGAAATTACTTTCAATACATGCCCTACATGAAATAGAAAATGTTTTACAAATGCTTTCGAAACAGTTTTAGCAGTAGCTTTGCGTAACGGAGTGAAGGTAACAAATTTTGAAGTGAGTTCAACAGCGACAAAGATGTAGAAAAAACCTCTATTAGTTCTGGGAATCGGACTAAAAATGTCTACAGCGGCCATGTGTCTCAATTTAACAGGTACAATGGGATGTAATGGAGGAATATGTGAAGTCGTATATGACTTAGCTTTCTGGCAAATTTTACATGACGCTAAAACTCGTCGAATACGTTTCTCCATTTTGGTAAAATAACAGTTCTGTCTTAATATAAGAAATCATTTTCTGGCTCCGTAATGTGCGTATTTTAAATGAGTATACCAAATTAATTTGTTAACAAGTTCGTCAGGAATGCATAATAACCAATTGTTGCTGTCAGGGTAAGAGCGGCGAAACAGAATGTTATTGCGTACAGTGTAATGGTTTCTAATGGTAACATTATTCCTATCTTGCCAAAGGTGTTTAATTTCTTTCCACACGTTGTCTTTACTCTGCTCGTGTGCTATGTCTCGTAATGACGACGAAATGAAATTCTGAAATGCAACTTGTTGAATATACATGACGCTGAAATTTGCTTTGCAGAAGTTGGTTGGGATGTCTTGCTGATTGTTGCTGAGAGAACGGGATAGTGCTACAATATTTTGTGTACCGGGAATGTGAACAATTGTAAAATTAAATTCCTGCAAATAAAGTTTCCACCTACTTAATCTGTCGAGTGTAAATTTAGCGGAAAGTAAAAACTGTATAGCTCTATGATCTGTGTAAACGGTGGTATGTCTTCCATAAAGAAAATGCCGAAATCTCGTAAATGCCCATACAACACATAATGTTTCAAGTTCTGTAACAGAATAATTGCGTTCAGCAGGTGACAGAATGCGACTCGCAAAGGCTATGTTTTTAATTACTGTAGTGCCATCTTCTTCAATTTCCTGAAAAATGTGTACTCCTAAAGCGGTGTTAGAACTGTCGGTGGCAATGGAAAAATTTCTAGTAAGATCTGGATGTGATAAAAGTAGTGCATTCAACAAAGCTTGTTTCAGGTTCACAAATTCAGAATGTGCTTGCCTATCCCAGGACCAAATACTGTTTTTACCTGTCAATTGACATAATCTAGGGGTGTCTAAAGCAGAGTAATGAATAAATTTACGAAAAAAGTTAATTAAACCCAAAAAGCTGCGTAGTTGTTTCTTCGTCGTAGGAACAGTAATGTCACGTAAAGCTTGAAGTTTTTCCGGGTCAGGCGCAATGCCTTCTGCTGAAATTACATGTCCAAGAAATTTTATAGAAGTTTTGCCAAACTGCGATTTACTGAGATTAGCTGTGAGTCCTTGTGCGCGAAAAGTTCGTAACAGTTGTTCAAGAATCAGATTGTGTTCAGACCAGTTAGCTTCTGCAATAAGAATGACGTCTACTTACGTTGTGATTCTGTCTTTAAGTTCCGTCGGAAGTATTGTATTCAAACCGCGAATAAATGCGGCTGAAGAAATAGTTAAACCGAACGGTAATGTACAAAATTCATAACAGTCACCAAAACAGAGAAAAGCTGTGTACTTTCTGCAGTTCGGATGGAGTTGCATTTGCCAAAATCCCGATTTCAAATCTAATGTAGAATAAATAGCAGTACCATGAAATTTCTGTAGAATTTCTTCTAGTGTCTGTGGGCGATCTGTTTCATTAATAATAATGTCATTGATGTGACGCGAATCAAGTACGAGGCGAAGTGAACCATCCTTTTTCTTAACAATATGGAGCGGGTTTATGTACGGACTAATTGCCGGTTCAATAATTCCCTGGGAAAGCATAGCTTGCAATTCTTTCTTAACTTGCTCTCTGTGAATATACGGAATGGGATAATGTTTGGCTCTAATGTGTCGTGCTGTTTAACTTGAAATTCATACATAAAACCGGACATAGTACCAGGAACGTTGTCAAGAACTGGAGCTTGCTGTAAAAGAATTTTGTGTAGTTGCGTGCGTTCGTCGTCTGTATTTGCACTGCTCTGTTTAACTTTATCAGAAATCATCTGTATAACGTCATAGTCGGCTTCGTCTGGAGTATTATGGTTGTGTACGTACGTATCTGTGAACAATGTGGAATGGCAGTCTATGTTACGTGATGCGGAAATGACCTCTGTACGATTAATTGTTTGTTCTTCAGCAGATAAAGAGTGCTGAAATTCTAAAGCCAGTTGTACATTTTATCCTTTAACATTAAATAGGAGTTTTGAAAGTCAATAATTGCGTCGTGTTGTACCAGAAAATTCGTACCTAAAATAACGTCTGTCGTCAATAAGGGAACAATCCAAAAATTTGAATGAAATGTATGACCTGCAATACAAAATGATAAATGTGTCTGTAATTTTACATCTACACCTTTACTAGATACTGCTCCTTTTACTTTACTTTTGCCTAATGGTAACGTAGGATAGGTATTCTCTTTGTTACATTCGTTGAAAGTTTCCTCATTTATAACTGACATAGGAGATCCAGAATCGATTTCTGCTGAAAATTTCGATGATCCAATTTTTACTTCGATGACAGGGTGTGAAATGGTTTTTTGAATAACTGGTTTTTCCTGCAAAATAGTGTCTCGGATGTTGTCAAAAGTAATAACATTTTCGGGAACAAGATTCTGCGTGTCAAAAGTATTTCTTGCGTTACTGGAAGATGAAACCTGTACTGTATTTAGTCAAATTCTATCTGACGTGCTATTATTTTCGGGAGGATGCTGTGCCATTTCCACTATTTGAACTGTTCTGTTATTTCGTCCTGACGTATTACGTTCGGGATGATAATCTACTGTCTAGTTCATTCATGATAATATGTTGTTGCGGATGATTTTGCTGCTGATAAAACCGACTGTTATTAAACGTACGCTGGAAATTGTGCTCATTATTTTCACGTCTGTCATGATAGTCATTTCTATATGGTGCATTGCGATAGGAATTGAAATGGTGTGTTTTCTGTACGTACTGATTTCCTTGTTGCTGTGCGTTACTATTTGTTGGGGCCGACGCTATACGCGTAGGCGGCGAAACATTAAAGCTTGGTTGACATTGCACATTGTATTGTTGGTTCGGTATGCTAACCGGTTGGCTTTCATGGTGTTGTTCTGAAAAACCTCTATTGTTACCAAAATGCGTTCGCTGTTGCTGATTATCTTGACGATACTGATAATTAAAATTTTGTCTGGTATTAAAGTTCTGGTGGTTGTCGTTCCTGAAGCGTCTATTAGCTTTGCTATTGAAATAGCGTGGCTGATCGTAATTGCTGTATGTTTGTTGACCTTGGTTATTAAAAAAAAATTTTTGTTTATAAAGGAATAATCCGATTGCTGCACTTCGAAAAGCTGTAACAGGTCTCTGAATGCCGAAATATTTTCTTTCTGCTGACCCATTAAAATTGACACTCTTAATGATCGTGGTAATTTAGAAATACATAATTGAATAAGTGCAGATTCACTGTATGGTTCACTTAAGTACTGGTTTTGTTGGACCATGTGTTCAAAAAATTGAGTGACAGTGGAAAAATTTGAGTTCTCATAATTCGGTAAACTAATTAATTGATCCTTAATTCCGCACTGTGTCGTCTTCGACCAATACGCTGACAGAAAAGCATTCTGAAATTCTTCTACCGCGTAGCATTGTCTCGCGATCGGTCTCATACGAGTTGCCGGTTCGCCTTCCAAAAAACTGCAAATAAATTCAAGTTTGTGTGTGACGGGCCAAGTTGGTGGAAAAGCAAAGCTAAATTGTTGTATCCAATCCAAGGGGTGAATCTGTGTTCTGTCATTTTTAAATACTTTAAATTTTCTCACGGATAGAAAGTGCTTGTAATCAAAATTATCGTCTCTGTATGTCTGAATAGGTTCAGGATTGTATGAGAATCTATTTGTCTGTGATTGTTCGGAATCTAAGATATGTACTCTCTGTAAATGACCTAAATTATACTGGCTGTGTGCCGTAAGCTGTGACGTGTTATTGACTGAAACATTTTTCAACTCTGTCACTTCTTGCTGTAAAGTTGACAATTTTCTACGTAATGTATTATTGGACGAATCTATCTCACTGATCGTCTGCTGTAAATTTTGGAATTCAGGTGGTTGATTAAACGAAATCGGTGAAGTATCGTCTGATTTGCTGTCATTATTACTTTCAATAACGTCAATACGACTGGCCAATTCATAATATTTTTCAGTCAGTATTTTACCTGATCATCGTTTTTAGTGTCACAATCATTTTTTTTTTTTGTATTTTCCGTGTGGTTTCGTTCAATTTTTTAACGTCTGCTTTTATGACATTGGGATCCTGTATTAATTCTAATTGTTCAAGTCTGTCGGTCACTGTCTGAAAGTCTACTGCGTGTGTATCTGTTTTTGTTTTAAGATCGGAAATATCATCACGCAATTCGGTATTCAACTGTTTGATAGTATTAATTTCGTCTGATACTGTAGCAATATTGTTGGCTACGTATGTTTTTGCTTTCGTAAACAATTTACGCTTATCTTCCTGTCTCTGTGCGGTAATTGTTTCCATGACATGTCGCTTTACTTTATTCTGTTCCTGTATACATTTAGGGTAGCGCGTTTAACTGTTTTGTAGGTGGTGATTAAAACGTTCGTCAATTTGACTGTTCTGTTGGTCGAATTTCGCGTCTACTTTTGCATCGAGTGTGCGCGAAAGTTCTGCTGATATTTACTTAAACTCGTCGCGTAACTGTGTTGCGTTTTCAGAGCATTGTTTAGCGACTGCACTAATTTCGTCCCTAAGTGATTCTGTTGTAGCTGCTTGCGTATTCCTTAATTCTTGAGCAACAGATCTAATTTCTTCACTACTTTTCTTAGCACAATTAATTTCCTCTTAATTTCCTCACGTAATTGTTCTTTAGTATCATGACATTGCGCGGCAACGGCTGTAATCTGTTCACTAAGCTGTTTAGAATTGTTATCTAGTTTTTCATTAAGTTGTTGTTTGAAATTTTCATTATTTTCGTTAAGTTGTTTGAAGTTGTCTTGTTTTTCATTAATTTCCTCAATTTGTTGTTTGAGATTTTCACTAAGTTGTTTGTTATTGTTGTCTTGTCTTTCATTCTGTTGTTTGGAATTTTCATTAAGTAGTTGTTTAACATTTTCACCAAATTGTTGTTTGAGATTCTCGTTAAGTTGTATCATTAATGCTATGAGTCGATCCATGCCAAAATTAGCTACTGTATTCTCTGTGCTGTGTGATGGTGTATGTGCATTTGTCACTTTTTCTGTAACCATTTGGTTACTCGGTACTTCTTGAAAGGGTTTGCCAAACGGATGTGCACTGTTAGTCACTACCTCGGAATCAAATGAATCTGTCGTACTTTGAGTACACTGTTCATTTTCGTTAGAAAAATTTATCTGTTCACAATTCAAATTTTGCAAACCGGGTGTGTTAAACTGGGCAGCGTTCATTGTAACAGAACGTCCCGCGTCATCAATTGTCGTTAAATTGACAGACGACACAATTGAATTTATTTGTTCATCATTAGGATCAAAATCATTATTAGTGGTCGGTAGGCACGGATTGTCAGTAAATGGAGGATTATCATTAAGACACTGACTGTCGCTAGTATTATCAGTCAAAATATTCGAATCGGCTATTTCATTCATTGCACATCGCGATGTACTGTTAACAGTTTTTCGCGGCATTTTCCACAAATCAAAATTAGGCACAAATAAAACAAAGACAAAGCGAAATAGAACAAACAATTACAACAAAGAGCAATAAATTGCCGATGATCTGTGAAAGAAAGAGTGAAAAATTAGTAAATGCGTTGCGTCAGATGCAAACTACATTTAAGTAAATAAGAGCAGATATATGACTACTTCTCAGAAGATTCACAAAGAAATACGATCCTGGCCGGATGTCGCCAAGTGTAACCTCCCCACAGAAATATTAATTACATGAACCATGTGTAACCTGCTCACGGAAATAATAATTAAATGAATTTTAAATATTGGAACTTCTGAACAAAATTAGTTCCCATTTATTATCTCCGTGTACAAATGCATTCACATTTACTGCACCCACAAAATTCTTTTCTCATTTAATGTAAGCCCGAAACAGAAAAATTCCTAAACCTAAAAATAATAAAAAAAACTTCAGTATCCTGGTAAATTTTAGGACGACAGCAGCACTGCGCCACGGCCCTGTATTCTGAATAAAAAAAGCAAAAATTCTTACCAAAATAAAAACTGCGAATATATCTGATCTTACCTAAAAAAATTTCGGCACAGCTTCGTGCAATGCTGGCCTATGCTTTGTGATTCGTGAAAGGAATAATTATCCATTGGATATATTCTTTAAATTGAAATGAATGCTTTTTTTTAAAAAACAATTACTTTATATTATAAAAATTATTATTGGGGCATTTTTTAAAAGAAATTGGATGACAGTTAACATACATTACTAGATATGCGCAAGGCTGCTTCTTTACCTTCTACAACAATACTCATCCTCCAGAGTCCCGACCAGAGCAGACTGCACACAAGCGCACACACGCGCCGACTACTACTGACTACTGCAGACTAATGCCGACTAGCGTCAAGCAGCAACTAACTACATACCGCTCTCTGGTCAGAGACTCTCCTATGCCTTGCCTATTGCAGGCAGCGCATATAGCGCATACCTCTTACAACTGGAGTGTGTTTCTTGCTCTGCAAGCAATATGTGATTCCAATTTCTGTAACACATTTGCTATCTTATATGTTGATTTGTGTTTTTAAGTTTGTTACTCATGTCTCTTGTCATGAGTGTAATCGTTTTCTGTTTCCGTGTGTGCTGTAGTGTCTGTTGGCATATTTGGTTTTATGTTCTCTGATTGTTTTCCTATTTAGTTGTGTTTTGATTTTTTGGTTGAGCCTTTGTACTAAATGGCTCCTGACGACGCTTCATAGATAAAACAAGTGAAACGGCTATGGTAAAAAAATTACCTTTCAATTTGTGGATACCCGTCCTATTGCATGGATGAGGGAATTCAGCTGATGATATACGAGAGAAAAAGTACCACCACAGCTGAGTCTTGAAAGTGTCTTTATTGTCTCACACAACTAGTTTCGGGGGCACAATACTGCCGTCCTCAGGCCCCATTGTTTTGGCAGTGGTGGTCCTGAGGATGGAGGTAATATGCTGCCGAAACTACATGTGTGAGACAATAAAGATTTTGTCAAGCTATATCTGTGGTGGTTCTTTTTCTCACGCAGGCTGCCTTTCATTTAGTTGTATAGACGGAACATACCTCCATGAATTTTGAAGCAACTAAGTAACGACGGAAAACGGAAAAAATGAAACAATTTGTAAGAGGATTTTTGTATTTTCTTGACTTTGGTTTGGCATCACTGTGATGGCCTGAGAACACCTGACAGATAAAAAATGTCGTCTGTTTAACGTCAATATTGAATTTAACGACCCCGTGTATGTTTGTAGTTTCCACTTCCGTTGAACAATTTTCACTGATACAAATTTTGATTTCTGAGGGTGATGAACTGGGTAAAATCTTTTATCGAATGATTTCAAAGGGTGGTGAAAGTTGTATGGGGCGCGGAAATTTTTTAAGTACGTAGGACAGTTCAATAACGATCGAATCTCAGTGACTGACGATCAACGTCCTGGCAGGAGAGTTTAATTGTCGACTCCACTTGAAACCCCCATTGACGATGTTATTCGTGAAGGCTGAGGTATTCCGACTGGACATATAGCACAAATAGTTGTAGTACGTGTGGCACAGTTTCTAAACAAGATGTTAACGCGTGATGAGACTTCACCATTTTGAACCAGAGTCCAAAAGACAAAGAGTGGAATGGAAGTTAACCTCCCGACCTGCCCGAAAGCGGGCAGTCATGCTGACAGTATTTTGGAATGTCCAAGGCGTCCTCTTTCGTGTTTATTTGGAGGATCAGAGTACAATAAACAGTGGCTACTACTCATACCTGCTGATGAACAGTAATGCTAGGAATGAGAGAAAACGTCGTCGATCTCGAAACAAAGCCGTGATTTTGCTACGCTACAATGCTCGCCCTCACACCGCCAAGCTGACGCAAGAAACCATTGCAGAAATAGATTGAGACATACTACTTTATATTCCCTAGAGTTCAGGTTTGGCTCCCTCGGATTTTCAGGTGTCTGTTCCACTCAAGGAGGCATTACTTGGAAAAAAGTTGAGCACCAATGAAGAAGTCGTAGAATTTATGGGGAAGAGGCTCAGACAACAAGACAAAGACTTCTTTGCACCAGGTGTAGAAGAAACCAGTTCATCGTTGGGACAACTGTATTAATATTGGTGGGGATTATGTCGAGAAGTAGTGAAAGCCTCATTCTGTAAAAATACAATTTTTTTGTATGTCAGTTTAATTGTTTAATTTCAGTCATGTTTTTTTCCTTAGTAAGTACGGCTGCCTAACAGTATTGGGCTGCTGCATAAGTTCGTAGCGTTTTTGGTTTGAATTTCAGTGTTCAGGTTGCTATGGGATTATTTAGCTATTGTAATTTCTTATTTGTAGCTCAATGTTGCTACTTACGTTTACGTATTGTCACTTTGTCATTTGGAGATAGTGAGTGGAGCTGTGGACGCTGGAAAATGGAATGACAAGTGGAGAAATCGGAACATTTCCGAAATATTGTTCTGTCTGAGTTCAGTAGAGGGGTGACAGTAGCGAAGTCAGCGGGAAAATTTGTGCCGTGCATGGGGATAATGCCACTGGGCAGAGCACGGAGGACCATTTTGACATTAGTGCGTCTCCACGTTCCGGAAGAACTTCGAGGTTTTAGGAGGATCGTTTAAACGCATTATTCCACAATGATCCACGACATTGTACTCGAGAACTGGAAAATGTGATGGACTGCGGCCATTCCAACTTCGTTCGACATTTTCATGCTATTGGGAAGGTTCAAAATTCAGATGTATGAGTAGCACGTGCTCTAATTGTAAACCAAAATCGCAAGAATCAGCGGGTGACCACATGAGCCTCTCTGCTCACTCGTCATAAATTATCACGCGAACAACAGCAGTCATTAATACCCTGTATCGTTACCCATTCAATGCTCGTCGTACATTACCTCGTGAACAACACAGGGCATTTCTGACTTACATCATTCGTGGTGAGAGAAATGGTGTCTTTATGCTAACATAAGGAAAAGACAGGAGTGGTTGAACCCAAACAGTGCAGCAGCTCCCCGTAGAAAGCCCTGCACAGATCCACCAAAAGATGCCGTTGGACAAGTCGAACGGCGACGGTGTGGTGTACTACGAATTGCATCCCTGAAGTCTAACCATCGCTGCTGCCTATTATTGTCAACATTTGAGACGTCTTGCAGACGCAGCAGAAAAACAACGACCACGAAGACAGCGTGAAGTGGTGCCACTCCACCATAACGCTCGTCCGCATTCTGCTGGACTGGGAAAAAACACTGTACAGGAATCGAGTCGGGAAGTCATTCTGCACCCTCTCATTCAGCTCATCTTGGGCCCTCAGATTTTCTTCTGTTCTGCCTTCAAGAAACTTCCTCTCCTGAAAAAACGGGCTGCGAACATGGCTCGCCGAGTTCTTCAGTTGTGTATCTGCCGTGTTTATTAAACTTCTGGAAAAACTCTTCGAACGTATGCACCATATCAATACTGTTTTTTTTTTCAGTAGTCACTTTGTTGTCTTATCTTTACGACTTATCTTAGAAGAAAGATTAAGGAAAGGCAAACCTACGTTTCTAGCATTTGCAGACTTACAGAAAGCTTTCGACAATGTTGACTGGAATACTCTTTCAAATTCTAAAGGTGGCAGGGGAAAAATACAGGGAGCGAAAGGCTATTTACAATTTGTACAGAAACCAGATGGAAGTTATAAGAGTGAAGGGGCATGAAAGGGAAGCAGTGGTTGGGAAGGGAGTAAGACAGGGTTGTAGCCTCTCCCCGATGTTGTTCAGTCTTTATATTGAGCAAGCAGTGAAGGAAACAAAAGAAAAATTCGGAGTAGGTATTAAAATCCATGGAGAAGAAATAAAAACTTTGAGGGTCGCCGATGACATTGTAATTCTGTCAGACAGCAAAGGACTTGGAAGAGCAGTTGAATGCAATGGACAGTGTCTTGAAAGGAGGATGTAAGATGAACATCAACAAAAGCAAAACGAGGATAATGGAATGTAATCGAATTAAGTCGGGTTATGCTGAGGGAATTAGATTAGGAAATGACACACTTAGAGTAGTAAAGGAGTTTTACTATTTGTGGAGCAAAATAACTGATGATGGTCGAAGTAGAGAGGATATAAAATGTAGACTGGCAATGGCAAAGAAAGCGTTTCTGAACAAGAGAAATTTGTTAACATCGAGTATTGATTTAAGTGTCAGGAAGTCGTTTCTGAAAGTATTTGTATGGAGTGTAGCCATGTATGGAAGTGAAACATGGACGATAAATAGTTTGGATAAGAAGAGAGTAGAAGCTTTCGAAATGTGGTGCTACAGAAGAATGCTGAAGATTAGGTGAGTAGATCACATAACTAATGAGGAGGTATTGAATAGAGTTGGGGAGAAAAGGAGTTGGTAGCACAACTTGACAAGAAGAAGGGACCGGTTGGTAGGACCTGTTCTGAGGCATCAAGGGATCACAAATTTAGCTTTGGAGGGCAGCGTGGAGGGTAAAATTCGTAGAGGGAGACCAAGAGGTGAATACACTAAGCAGATTCAGAAGGATGTAGGTTGCAGTAAGTACTGGGAGATGAAGAAGCTTGCACAGGATAGAGTAGCATGGAGAGCTGCATCAAACCAGTCTCACGACTGAAGACCACAACAACAACAACTTTGTGGTCACAGATATTGAGGCTCTAATGGCCTTTGTCTCCAAAGCAGCTACTACTACAACACTCTTTTGATTAGATAGCCTGGCAGCCGAGATGTAGGTCGGCTGCCCCCTATCGTATTTGCCTCACCTACCTCCCTCCCCTGCCCCACACCTAGGTCCGCCCAGTGACGCGGCGTGACGTCGCTCTCCCGCCACTCGCTGCTGAAGACCCCCGGGTATAGCGGCGTGGTGGAGGGGGTGGGCGACAGCGCCCTTCTGGGTCCCCGCCAGGGCTTGCTCCGCGCCCTGCATATCTGATGAAGCCACCCACGCCTCGCCCGGTGTTATTTCAATCCTGGTCGCGTGACGCCAGCACCGAGAAGGCGAGGTGCAGCGGCTGGAATTCAAAGGCTGTTCGCCCACAGAGTGCTGCTGAATTAGTAAGCTAGAGACAGTAGCGAAAGAGCTTGATTACGCGAGTTTCCGTCTTCGTATTCTACGCAGTGACTAGTTACCTCGACATATGGTGATAGAGCTACCACAATTAGTCCCACGTAGCTACCCCGAGCTCATTCAATCACGGTTATGCAACATGTGATGAACGGTGAGAAATTTATTCACAGGTAATTTCGTAGGTTTTAAATTCAGCCAGATTTGAAAATGATATCTAGACAGATCTGCTGATATTACGTAGTCCACACAAATCTAAATCTCGCATGAACTCCGCTCTCTCTGTTTCTTTCCCTCCCTCCCTGCCTCCCTTCCTCTCCCTTCCTCTCCCTGCCTCTCCCTTCCTTCCTCTCCTTTCCTCTCCCTTCCTCTCCCTACCTCTCAATTCCTCTCCTTTCCTCTCCCTTCCTCTCCCCCTTCCTCTCTCTCTCTCTCTCTCTCTCTCTCTCTCTTCCTCTCTCTCTTCCTCTTTCTCTCTCTCTTCCTCTTTCTCTCTCTCTAGCCGGCCGGTGTGGCTGTGCGGTTTAGGCGTTTCAGTCTGGAACCGCATGACCGCTACGGTCGCAGGTTCGAATCCTGCCTCGGGCATGGACCTTTGTGATGTCTTTAGGTTAGTTAGGTTTAAGTAGTTCTAAGTTCTAGGGGACTGATGACCACAAATTTTAAGTCCCATAGTGCTCAGAGCCATTTTCTCTCTCTCCCTCTCTCTCTCTCTCTCTTCCTCTTTCTCTTTCTCTCTCTCTCTTCCTCTTTCTCTCTCTCTTTCTCTCTCTCTCTCTCTTCCTCTCTCTCTCTCTCTCTCTCTCTCTCTCTCTTCCTCTCCCTCTCTCTCTCTCTTCCTCTCTCTCTCTCTCTCTCTCTCTCATCCTCTCTCTCTCTCTCTCGCACTCACACACACACACACACACACACACACACACACAAATGGTTCTGAGCACTATGGGACTTAACACCTGAGGTCATCAGTCTCCTAGATTTAGAAGTACTTAAACCTAACTAACCTAAGGATATCACACAGATCCATACCCAAGGCAGGATCCGAACCTGTGACCATAGCAGCAGTGCGGTTCCGGACAGAAGCGCCTAGAGCCGCTCGGCCACAGCAGCCGGCGCACACACACACCCACCCACCCACCCACCCACACACACACACACACACACACACACACATCCATGCAGACACATACCAACACTCACACACACGCAAATAAACAGACCGGTGACTTTCAAGAAGTAACGCTACACATTTTTTTCGGCCAATTCCAGTTGGAAAAATGTGGAATTTGTAGCGGTAGTTGAGAGGATGTTGATAGCAGTACTAGTTGTTCTGATGGGCTAGACAGCCGATGCTGTTCGAATGGGGATGTTGTAATGATCAGAGTGTATTTTTCGTCAATATATATGAAGGTAGAAGAATTTTTTGTATTTCAAATTTCATAAATAGCAATGCTTCTTGTTCACAGGTTCAGTCAACAAAGCATCTGGCTTGTGTTAATGTATTAGAGTGTAATTCTGATTTCTTTGTGCAATCATAGTATTTCTGGTTTTTGTTTTAATTACTTCATTGTAAATGGCGTTTAAAGCATCTTGTCGTACTGAGGAAGAACCGTGCCAGATGTGTACGTTGAATCACACTTCCACACACAGAACAGTTACACTTGTGGTTTGTTGTTTCGTAGCTTTTATAGTTGCTGGAGACTTAATTAATTAATTGTGTTAACGGAAATTTCCTTTCATTCTTTGTTGTTATTCTATGCAGTCATATTGCGTACTAATACTACTCAGGGCCAACCGGTTACGAGACTTCGTAACCGGACAGACAGCGACTAAAAATTAAAATTATTTCCATTATATTTAATTAAGCCCCCATGCACGTGGCGACCGCTGCTTCTGATCGTCCCTTGGAATCTTCTGATAGTAAAAATAGCAGACAGTAGTATTGTTGAAGTAATTTGTAGTTTAGTAATTGTAGTCTATATTGCATGTGTAGATTTGGTAATGAACATTTGTAGTTGTCTTGCCTTTCTTCTAATGGTATTTTTGCAGAACTTAATTTTTCATGTCTTGTATACGCGTTTGACAATTTTGTGCCATTATGAAGATTTAAATTGTTCGTTAATCGTGTCTGAGGGAAGCATTTCGTGTGAATGGTATTGCTGGTGATAAAGTGTCATAATGTGTGTAATTTTCGTATAGTGACGATTTTTGTATGTTTTGTAAATGATTACGCGATCGATGAAAAAGGCAAAAATGATGAATAGCCAGAATGACGAAATTGTTAACATGGCGAACTCGCCAACACAGGAGAACAGTATGATGAATAATGAAGCAAAAAATAATTTAATAAGCAGGGAACATAGTCCGGAACCAGTTCAAAACTTTTCACAATCAAAGAATTTCCAGAATACGAGATTAACGACAGAAGATTCTGGAATAGTATCGAACACAGATAGCTTTACAGCTATGACGAAGAGAGCTGGTTTTGCGGGAAATGTTAGGGGCGAAAAGAATTTCGAACCAGTTAATATGGAGCAGTTGATGAGTGCAATATTAAATTTGGGATCTGAATTAAAAACAGTGGGATCACAAATAGGGACAATTAAAGCTGATATTGTAACAATGGAAACACAGTTAAGATCTGAATTAAAAACAGAGATGGGAACACTGGCAAAACGGTTAGACTCACGAATAGGGACATGTTTCAAAAACATGAAAGATGAATTAAAGAAAGAAATTAGAGAAGAAGTACAACCGATTTTGAATTCTCACAATAACAGATTAATTGCAATAGAAATTAGACAAAAGGAACAGGATAGAGAACAGGAAGAAAGAGATCGCGTGATAGTACAGAAATTTTCAGAGTTAAATTTACAACGTGCACAATATAAGGAAGAAATATTTGAAAGAATCGAGGAATCAGTACCAAATGACAGAATAAATAACATAACACAACAATATGAACAGTTAACTACTAAATGTGTCAATACTGAAACCCGAGTCGCGACACTTACGGAAGACGTAAATAAACAGAAAGAACAAATAGGTGACTTATCGGAAAGAGTTGACAAGATTTCAGATAAACTGGCAAGTCTTAGTTTAAATGGGGACAGAGATTCAGATGATACAGCTACATTGCCATTTGCAGAAACCGAAGAGTACCAGAACATTAAATAAACATGTTGAAAATCAGGGAAAATTTAATGAACGCGTTAAAAGGGTATTTGAGGCATTACGAAAGCAAGTCAAACAAATTGAAAGCGAAATCGTAGGAAAAGACAGTAGAAGAAATTTGGAATCACTGATAGCAGCGGGTTTTGAAGAAAATAATTTATTTCATTTATGAGATGCAACAAGAGAGCGCCAGGCGCGCGAACTTGACAATAATCGACTTTCGGACTGGGATAGACGCGGTAGGTCTTTGTCACCACGAGGCGAAAACTTTGACTATAAACACTTCTTAACTGTTCGGAAATTTAAAATCTTTCGCAATTTCAAGAATGACATACATCCATGTTCATGGTTAGATCAATTTATGTACGCACTTCCGCCAAATTGGCCACGAAGTCACAAACTGGAATTTATGTGCGGCAATTGAAGTCCTCAGGGGATTCACTACACTAACTGAATATGTGCCGTAGCGTGCACAGGGCCCCGAGCTGTAGTGGTGCTATGTCCCTTTTAGTTTTCTGCACCGCTGCCTACTCTTCTACTATTCTTTGTATCTATCAAAACAATTCTTCAACTATCAATCTATCTAGAGAGTCAGTAAAGAATAACCGGATATGACTATTTTACCCGAAAGTGATTTCGGAAATTACCGTTTGGACTCACTGTATCTTCAGCAGCATTCATTCGTAGTTTAAACGAAATTTTACCTGCTTATCTTCGTGACAATATTACTTCATATGTTGACGATATTCTTATTGCTAAACGTTCTTGGAGTGAGCATAACAAAATTTTGGATTCATTATTACGTATTTTTGCAAGAGCTGGCATTACAGTGAACTTGGAAAAATCTGAATTTGGTCGTTCTCAGGTGAAATTTCTTGGTCATATTATTTCTACAGAAGGTATTCTTCCCGATCCAGAGAAACTAGACGCTATTCATAATTATGCTGTTCCTACCACAAAACGTGATGTTCGTAGTTTCCTTGGTGTCTGTAATTTTCTTAGACGCTTTGTTAGATTGGACAATTTGGCCACACCTCGTTTATGTGAAGTATCTGGAAAGAATTCTAACTGGTGTTGGGATGAGGAAGCTCAGTCAGAATTTGAACAACTTCGTGATGCTTTAGTTGCTGCTCCACTTCTTTCACATCCGGATTTATCTAAAGATTTTTGTTTGGCAACGGACTCATCATACAAAGGCCTAGGTGCACACTTATTTCAAGAGATAGAAGAAAACGGCGTTGTAGTACAGACAACTATTGCATTTGGAAGTCGTGTTCTCTCTAAATCAGAAAAGAATTATTCGATTACGGAACTTGAAGCCTTGGCTGTTGTTAGGGCTTTCACAAAATTTCGCATATTTTTCTATGGCAGACATACTAAGGTTTACACCGATCATCGAGCTCTGGAATTTCTTATGTCAACAAAATTAACACATGGAAGATTGTCACGATGGGCGCTGTATCTACAGGAATTTGATTTTAGTATTGTTTACATACAGGGTTCTTCAAATATTATTGCTTTATCACGTGCACCTATGGGTTTGAAACAAAGTGCTGTGGAGGACTGCAAAGAAAACAATTATTGTTTGATGTATATTCAAGGTGTTGCGTTTGAAAATTTTATTTCGTCTTCCCTCCAGGACATCGCTAAGGAGCAAAACAAGGATCCAATCTGGAAGGACATTAAGGAGAAGTGGAGGAGAAAGGAAAGCGTAGCGATTAGACAGTATTATTTAGTTCGCAATGATATTCTTTTTAAACGAAAATCGGTCGACAACTCTGTTTGGTTACTTTGCATTCCTGATGAGTTTGGTTAATAAATTGATTTGGTATACACATTCCAGTTATGCACACTTTGGTCCCAGAAAATGCTTTCATAAATTACGAGAAAATTGCTACTTCAGTAATATGGAAAAACGTATTCGATCTGTTCTTGCCAAATGCAAATTATGTCAAAAGGCTAAGCCGCAAACTATTTCTCACAGAGCACCGTTGTTTCCTGTCATTCCAGCAAAATTAAAGGAGATGGCTGCAGTCGATTTGTTCGGTCCAGTGGTTCGTTCTACTAATGGTTTTGCGTACATTTTGGTAGCAGTGGAACTGACATCAAAATGTGTGTTTTACACCTTTACGCAAAGCAACAGCTCGTTCAGTATCTAATGCTTTCATCAAACATTTTCTTAAAGAAGTGGGACATGTTGATAAGGTTATATCAAATAATGCATCACAGTTTCGCTCTAAAATTTGGCTTCGTACTCTACGGCGTCGTAAGATTAAACCAATATTCATTTCACTTTTTCACCCTCAATCTAACGCTTCAGAGAGATGGATGAAGGAAATCAATAAATTGTGTCGACTTTATTGTCATCAGAATCACAGAACATGGGATCAGTATCTTCATATTTTTCATAACATTCTGAATGAACTCCCTAATGATTCAACTTCTTTACCGCCTATATTAATATTAAAAAATAAAGCACCGACAAATCGCATTTCTGGAATCGTTGCTTTTCCGCCTACACGGAAACTGCGGCATTCTGAAGTTGTGAACCTGGCTCTGCAAAATATTGCTTCTGCGGCTGCTAGAAGAGAGAAATCAGCTAAACGTCCTGGCCGTTTAAAAACCTTCTCAGTTGGTCAAAAGCTGTTAATTAAGTCTCATCGTTTGTCTCACAAAGGAAAAGGCTTGTGTCGCAAAATTTTTCTGCTTTATAACGGTCCATTTAGAGATCGCAAAATTATTCATGATAACACTGTCGAAGTAGAAACTCTTAAATCTCGGCGCTCTAAGGGAATACATCATATATCGAACGTTAAAATTTTTGTGGAATGACATACTTTAGAGAAACTAACAGTTATACGTAAACACATGGAGAGTACAAGGATATCGCGCCGTGTTCCGGCGGCGGCACATACTCAAAGCAACAGTCAAGTCTGCGCGCCGCACAAGGCAGTCGTTGACCGCAAACTACTTCCTACGTCACGCGTACCTACAGCTGTCGATCGCTCAGTGCGAATGCACTGACAGCCGTAAATAAATACACAGTCGAATTTCTCTGATTAAATTCAGTATAAAGCTATAGTGACTTGATAAATTATGTTATTAACGTTCAGGATACAGTTGTATAAAATATTTAAGAACTTCAGGTAAATTCTGTGTGTGTCCGACGTTAAGAGGACTTGCTATCGAGAAAATTTCAGGAAGAATGTAATTTCGAAGAAGAAACTAATAAACTAAAAAGGTAACTATTAATTGAGTTTATTTTTCAGGTAACATATTACCACTTCGGTCAGTACTTTAGGCGTAATTTGCTCCTCGCTATTACGTGATTTATACTTTGTGCTAAATTTTATGTTCTATGAATTTACTTGTGAAGCGACGTGCTTGCGTACATTTGCTGATTTTGACAATGTTTTATTAATGAACAGGGTTGTTACTTATGTGTATTATACATCGCTTGGCTGCTCTGCTTTTTCACTGATGTCGTATTTTTTTACTATGTGGCTGCTGTGCTTATTTATTTAAATTATAATTGTCACCTGATTAGTTGTGCTGATATGGTTATGTATGTAGGTTATACTTTGTGATGTATCTGCTTGTGCCTTCATGTTTACTTATTAAGATTACCTATGAACATTTATTTGCTTATGCTGACATGATGCTAATGACCTGTTTATTGTGTAAGATATATATTTGCTGCTTTGCGTATGGATTACATATTTACACATTTCTGTTTTGTTGTCATAACTACTCTTTAATTTGGTGTATAGAAATGCTGATATACGGTGTACAAACATGGATTTCAGGTCACACTATGGTATTAATTATAGATTGTTCGCTTGGCAGAGCCTCGTTGTAGGGATTGTGCTTGACATTCTGTTCTCTACTGGTATATTTACTCGCTATTGCATGTTTTGCTTACGCTTAGTGCCTTATATTTTAAGATAAGAAAATGAACTGCTATAATTCTACGAACGACATTGGTACAAGAAACTTCATTGAAGTCACATGAGCTGGAGGTTTTATAGAAGCTGTATAAACTTATGCTAATTGGAAGGAAGCTATCGACATGAAATACCAACACTAGGTATAGATCATTGAGAGTTATTACACTGCATTCTTCGTAAGCAATTGAAATAGCAAGTGATATTTGACACAAGAAATACTCCACATGTTTGCTTCTGTTTTGCCATGATTCTTGAAGTGGTGTACACACTGTGAAATATTACGCTCATTCACACTTACTTACTGAGAGTTATTGGAACTAAAGTCTGTTAGAGGTCATGCATGCATTTCTCTTATTTAATGATGGACAAGGTAACCAAAATGTATTTTATAATTCATAATGAGTAGAAGATATGGGTCAGGTGGACTACACAGAGGTTGTGTGTCGACATTGGGTCTTCAGACTGTATGGGATGATGAATGGAAGTTTGCACTAGGATTTTATCTGTACTTGTTCGAGGAGACTGACTATAGGAAAGAGTTGTTATGGACGTGAAATGATATTGGTGATAAGGTTTATATGTATCGACGTATTGAAGAGGTATTATTAAGGTACTGAGATTGTGTGAAGTTGATGATTATTGGAGTTTTGGTGGACAAGATGTAATGTAAATGATATTGATGATTAGGTTTATATGTATCGACGTAAGAGGTATTATTGAAGTATTAAGATTATGTGATGCTGATGATTATTGGAGTTTTGGTGGATAAGAGGTAAAGTAAGTGAGGGGCATATTTTTTTGTTGGTTTATATGGAACAAGGAGGGTGAAGATGGCAGACTAAAACACTCAAGTTGAAGGAAGATTGTCTACACACACTTTGTTAAATCAATAAGCGGTATATACTTTTTTTGGAGAGAGGAAGTAATTGCATATCTTGGCACACTGACTGTTGTTCACCAACTGCACATTTTGATCTGGCTTGGCAAACATTGGTCTTGACATGATGACTATGACGTTGACTAACTATTATTGACTGCTATACACTGTTGCCACTACTACTTGATACACATGTTGAACATCAAATTTTGACAGAATTGCATGTACACAGTTAACACTATTCAATTACACAGTAGTACTCAAAGGTGGATGAAAGATGAGTGAGTGTGTTTTCCTTTCCTATTCCCAAATAATTGGTACCGACCTATCTCCTAAACATTATTTTACTTGTTTGTTGTGGCTTGCACTGACACCCATAAATATTATAGGTTTACTGATATTTGTGTGTTTGTAATAGTTAATATGTCAATTATCTGATATCATTTGTGTGTTTATTATAATTTGTATGTTTAGTGTAAGAGCATTGATAATAATTTTATAAAAGCAACTGTGTGTGCATTCAAACTGTTGTTCGTGCTTGCACCTGTTTAACATTGATGGGTGCCACTTGGAAATGTTTAATTACTGCTGATGAACTTTGATGAACTGTCTAATTAGTGATAGTGAATATTATGGACTGTTACCTGCACTTGTTCAATATTGATGGGTGCCACTTGGAAATGTTTAATTACTGCTGATGAACTCAGATGAACTGTTTAATTATTGACAGTGAATATTATGAACTGTTACCTGCACTTGTTCAACATTGATGGGTGCCACTGTTGGAACTGCTTCTACTGAGATGATGTCACTTGTTGCTATCTGCACCTGCTCAACATTGCTGGGTGCCACTGATGGAACTGCTTCTACTGAAATAATGTCACTTGTTGCTGTCTGCACCTGCTCAACATTACTGGGTGCCACTGATGGAACTGCTTCTACTGAAATAATGTCACTTGTTGCTGTCTGCACCTGTTTAACATTGCTGGGTGCCACTGATGGAACTGTTTCTACTGAAATGATGTCACTTGCTGGTGTCTGCGCCTGCTCGCCATTGCTGGATGCCACGGTTGGAGCTGTTTAATTACTGCTGATGAAATGTTATGAGACTGCTGTTTGCTCCTGTTGACCATAGCTGGGTGCTACTGTTGGAACTGTCAACTACTCTGAGGAGTGCTACTTGTTTATTGAACTATTGAAAAGATTTTATGTGAATATTTGTATAAACAGATTTTTTTGTGTATTTACTGTTTATGAAACGTTATGAGACTCTTACCTGCACCCATTCGTCATTGCTGACGCTATTGATTGAATTGTTTAACCACATGATACTTGTGTAAACTATTATGTACAATCACATGTATGCAAGCATTTGTATTCCTTACTGTATTTTATATTAGGTTATTGAAGGGTCAGTGCAAAGCCAAAATTTATTTAGTTATGTGATATTTTCGTATTAATATTATCTTTTATTTTTGTCTGTATTTTTTTGGACGAGTTTTGTGCTATTTTCACCACCAATGCTGGCAAAAATACCATCAAATTCTAGCCCGTGGAGGAGGGGCATATGAAAGGTGGCTAGACTGAGTCACAGCGCCAGAGATTGAGCCAAAGAGTATTATTCAGCCACCTCCACTGGCAGTGGTAGCTCGGAAGTTGCCATGGGCAGTGGTAGTTGAGAGGATGTTGATAGCAGTACTAGTTGTGAGCATGTCGTGTGCAGTTGTTCTGATGGGCTAGACAGCCGATGCTGTTCGAATGGGGATGTTGTAATGATCAGAGTGTATTTTTCGTCAATATATATGAAGGTAAAAAAATTTTTTTGTATTTCAAATTTCCTAAATAGCAATGCTTCTTGTTCACAGGTTCAGTCAACAAAGCATCTGGCTTGTGTTCATGTATTAGAGTGTAATTCTGATTTCTTTGTGCAATCATAGTATTTCTGGTTTTTGTTTTAATTACTTCATTGTAAATGGCGTTTAAAGCATCTTGTCGTACTGAGGAAGAACCGTGCCAGATGTGTACGTTGAATCACACTTCCACACACAGATCAGTTACACTTGTGGTTTGTTGATTCGTAGCTTTTATAGTTTCTGGGGACTTAATTAATTCATTGTGTTAACGGAAATTTCCTTTCATTCTTTGTTGTTATTCTATGCAGTCAAATGGTTCAAATGGCTCTGAGCACTATGGGACTTAACAGTTGTGGTCATCAGTCCCCTAGAACTTAGAACTACTTAAACCTAACTAACCTAAGGACATCACACACATCCATGCCCGAGGCAGGATTCGAACCTGCGACCGTAGCAGTCGCACGGTTCCGGACTGCGCGCCTAGAACCGCGAGACCACCGCGACCGGCCTATGCAGTCAGATTGCGTACTAATACTACTCAGGGCCAACCGGTTACGAGACTTCGTAACCGGACAGACAGCTACTAAAATTAAAATTATTAGCATTTTATTTAATTAAGCCCCCATGCAACGTGATGGAATGTCCCTGCTTCAGCCCCTATAATTCTATGAAGTTGTGATCGGTGACGACTATATACATGGTGACCGGGTCAAATATCTCAGGAAATAAGCATCAAACGAAAAAACTACAAAGAACGAAACTCATCTAACTTGAAGGGGGAAACCAGATGGCGCTATGGTTGGCCCGCTAGATGGCGCTGCCATAGGTCAAACGGATATCAACTGCGTTTTTTAAATACGAACCCCCATTTTTATTGCATATTGGTCTAGTACGTAAAGAACTATGAATGTTTTAGTTGGACCACTTTTTTCGCTTTGTGATAGATGGCGCTGTAGTAGTCAAAAACGTATAAGTTCGTGGTATCACGTAACATTCCGCCAGTGCGGACGGTATTTGCTGATACATTACCCGTGTTAAAACGGACCATTTACCAATTGCAGAAAAGGTCGATATCGTGTTGATGTATGGCTATTGTGATCAAAATGCCCAACGGGCGTGTGCTGTGTATGCTGCTGGGAATCCTGGACGACATTACCCAACTGTGCGGACCGTTCGCCATACAGTTACGATATTTAAGGAAACAGGAAGTGTTCAGCCACATGTGAAACGTCAACCACGACCTGCAACAAATGGTGATGCCCAAGTAGGTGTTTTAGCTGCTGTCGCGGCTGATACGCACATCAGTAGCAGACAAATTGCGGGAGATTCAGGAATCTCAAAAACGTTGGTGTTGAGAATGCTACATCAACATCGATTTCACTTGTGGGTGATATTTGTATGCACCAGGAATTGCATGGCGACGACTTTGAACGTCGTGTACAATTCTGCCAGTGGGCACAAGAAAAATTAAGGGACTATGACAGATTTTTTGTACGCGTTCTATTTAGCGACGAAGCGTCATTCACCAATAGCGGTAACGTAAAGCGGCATAATATGCGCTATTGCGCAACAGAAAATCCACAATGGCTGTAACAAGTGGCGGGTTAATGTATGGTGCGGCATTATGGGAGGAAGGATAATTGGCCGCCATTTTATCGATGGCAATTCAAATGGTGCAATGTGTGCTGATTTCCTACGTAATGTTCTACCGATGTTACTACAAGATGTTTCAGTGCATGACAGAATGGCGATGTACTTCCAACATGATGAATGTCCGGCACATAGCTCGCGTGCTGTTGAAGCGGTATTCAATAGCGTATTTCATGACAGGTGGATTGGTCGTCACCGGATCTGACGTCGCCGGATTTCTTTCTGTGGGGAAAGTTGAAGGATATTTGCTATCGTGATTCACCGACAATGGATGACAACATGCGTCAGCACATTGCCAATGCATGTGCGAACATTACGGAAGGCGTACTACTCGCGCTTGAGAGGAATGTTGTTACATATATTGCCAAATGCATTGAGGTTGACGGACATCTTTTTGAGCATTTATTGGATTGATGTGGTATTTACATGTAATCACGCTGTAACAGAGTGCATTCTCAGAAATGGTAAGTTCACAAAGGTATATGTATCACATTGGAACAACCGAAATAAAATTTTCAGACGTACCTACGTTCTGTATTTAATTTTAAGAAACCTACCTGTTACCAATGGTTCGTCTAAAATTGTGAGCCATGCGTTTGTGACTATTACAGCGTCATCTATCACAAAGCGAAAAAAGTTGTCCAACCAAAACATTCATATTTCTTTACGTACTACACGAATATGTAATAAAAATGGGGGTTCCTATTCAAAAAAACGCAGTTGATATCCGTTTGACCTATGGCAGCGCCATCTAGCGGGCCAACCATAGCGCCATCTGGTTTCCCCCTTCAAGGTAGACGAATCTCGTTCTTTGTAGTTTTTTCGTTTGACGCTTAATTCGTGAGATATTTGGCCCGGTCACGATCAATGGACCACTCCGTATGTAGTCTTCAAAATGACGTCTGTAACGGAGGTGTGTTCCAAACAGAAAACTATCATTGAGCATCTTTTGGTGGGAAACCAGAACAAAGTAGATATACCAAGGTACTTGCAGCATGGCAGTGCAGAAAAGCACGGTGAGTCGTTGGGCGGGGCATCTGGCATAATTGCAAACAAGGTCTCGCAGACCTATCCGATTTCCCTCTTGCCGGTTGGCCGCAAACAGCTGTGATTCCTGCAATGCTGGAACGCGCGGACACTCTCATTCGAGGTGACCGACGGATTACAGTCAAGCAGCTCGCTACTAAGCTGGGCGGATATGTTCGTGGTGCTGACACACTCGTCCACCAGCTGGGGTATTGAAAGGTGTGCGCCCACTGGGTTCCTCACCGCCTAACAAAAGACGGTGAAGACCAACGTGGGACCACTTGTGTGGAATTGCTTGAACGTTCATAGGCTACTCGTTACAGTTTTTTATCGATCATCATGACAGGCGATGAAACATGGGCTCATCACTCCGAATCGGAAACAAAAACGCAATCCATGGAGTGGCGTCCTCCACTCCTCCTCCCACGAAAAATTTCAAAGCCGCACCCTCAGCCGGCTTTTCACCTCACCTACTCGGTGAACAGATGTTCTGCGCTTCGCACGTGCGTGCAATTGGGTTTTGATTTACAACAGTTTACATACGTCACCAACAACACTCTCTTATACTGACACTTACTTCTTAATTAAAGCTAAAAGACTGTAATTCAATTTGTTACAAGAAAAGGAAACGTCTGCCATCAAAGTTATGAAAGGTAATAAACGTGTACTCACATTATACTTTATCGTTCCAGTTAAATAGCATACAGCCGGCCGTGGTGGCCGAGCGGTTCTAGACGCTACAGTCTGGAACCGCGCGACCGCTACGATGGCAGGTTCGAATCCTGCCTCGGGCATGGATCTGTGTGATGTTCTTAGGTTAGTTAGGTTTATGTAGTTCTGACTTCCAGGGGACTGATGACTGCAGAAGTTAAGTTTCATAGTGCTCAGAGCAATTTTTTTTAATTAGCATGCATTCGTTATTTACATTCTCTTGTAACGTTTTTCAATGCTCAGGGTGCTTTCCTTCTTAAAAATTTACACCAAAATCTTTTTTCGTGTCCACAATAGCACAGGTAACAGAACAGTTTATTTCTCCTTCCAAGAAACCGAGAATATTCTTAAGCATAAGAAATTAACCCATCGTCATATCAAAGAATAATTATTTTTTTATAGTTACAGGCAAGCCGCTGATTTAAAAAAAATCTCCCTGGCGCTGCTTTAGTTTTCAGTGGTCGCTTACAGATGTCACTCTCGTTGACAGTCCTCCTTAATTCTAACAGATGGTAAAGCTCTCGTGTGCCGCAGATGTTCTCTCTGTTTCTCTTCATCGTTTGCGGCGTAAAAACGACATAAAACCCATTTTAACTACTACAGCCTCTTTACCTACACAGTTTATAGTATTTAACCGAGAAAGGGTTACCTCGGATTCGTCTACCCAAACACGAATGACTTCACACATAAAGTTAAATATATTATTATTAATCTATTATATTATTCTGTCAAACAATTATCCAGATTAAAATTAAAATAAACATTCTTCCATTTTACGTGTTCAATAATTCTTTTCTGTGTAAAATTTTATATTTAAGAGCCGGTCAAGCAATGGTCAACTCATTTATTAGATTAACATTTAGTGTTAACCACGTTGGTTTGTCTTTTCCCGATGCATTACTATCTTTGTGTGTGTTTAAGTCCACATGTCAAAGTTAGGGGTGTGAAATTTTATGACCTTAGTGAATATTCTTCCAGTTAATAAAATTCGTGTCAACAGAGAACAAGTGGTTTGTGATAGTCACATTTTATTGAGAGAATGTGACACGTTACATTCACATTCATACTACCATTCCTATCTGGTGTAGCCTTAACCAGCTTTCCCCTAATAAAATAATAAAGCAGTGTTTAACCTTACCCTTCAATTCTCTCCATCCAAAACAAGACGCTAAATAGCCTACTCATTTTCCATCTTCAGCGTACGCGTACATTGCTTCCTCTGGGCGGCTCAGATAACCTGTTAATCATTATTTACCTTCATTTTCCGTAGCAAACGACCCATTCTATACAACTTACACAATAAATAAATGAATAACATAGTTTTTTCGCTGAATGGCAGTTACCTTCTACTCTCTCAACAACATTTACAAACATCAGTCACACCCGACAATAATGCTCGTATATGCCCTCTTGGACTCATAATACTGAAATATTACCCTCACGTGAAATGAATTTATTCACTTACTTACCGTTGGCACCTGTCTATAAGAATCCTTCCTGCCTCTCATTTTGCTTTATTGAGACATCTTAGCTTTCAGTAATCTGATCTTCAATTAAAGTAGTTATGATTCTTCTTGTTTACTTATCTAAATAAAGTTCTTCAGTGTCACAACCATTTCTTTATTTCTTCCCATTGCTTCCTATGCTAGGTGTGTGGCATGTAGAATTCACTCTACGAAAAAAATGTTTAGGAATTAATGCTCCATTACTGGACACAATAAAAAAATGTGTCCAGTACTAAAACTAACTAATCTAAATAACAAACAACACTCTACTAAAACAAAACAGTGTATTGTAAGAGGATACTGATCATATCCACTGCAAACATTTTATGTTCCACTTTACTTTAGTATATCCCTCCCTGTGCTTTGGGAACCCTGTACTTTGTTCCTTCCTTCTACCAATATCCAAAGTTGCATAAACCACATACTTTTAATTGTAATTTCCACTAGTGCTGCCTTCCTTATGATAACTCCCCATACCCAAGGAATTCGTTTCTCAAAATTATTAATACATTTATGTTCACCAGAATGGCTATAACCAATGTAAACATAATTAAAGAAAGTGTTTATTTGCGGGGATATATAGCTTCCACTGATGTATTCCAGATCCTTGACTACTAAACAATGCTCCTTTCTCTCTTGCAACTGGTTCTTCTCGTACTTGTAACATACTTCTTAAATGCTCTCTGTTTTTATATCACACAAGTTTGATTGACAACTCGTCCCTTATAGTTAAATCATTTACAAGTTGCTCTTCTCTCCTAATTAATACACCCGTTTGTTGGCCAGCTGCTATTACAGTGAATTGTCATGCATTTTTTCCTCTAAAACCTGCTTTTAAAATGCAACTGGAATACTCAAAAATTTTACTTTCTTCTTACTCCCTCATAACGTACACTCATTCTTCATCCCAAATAAAGACATTGACTTAGGTTTCCCGAAGGCAGTCGATAACCAGCAAAATTTTCCCTATAAAACCCACTACTGCATAACTGTTTACTGGAAATTCACTCCTTCGATGCAAAACTTTGTTAGCCTTTTCTTTTACTGTCCGAATGCTGATTCCAGCCACCCTACGCAAAAATAATATCTTTTACAAGTAAAGTTACTACCTCCCCGAACTTTTTAATTACTTCCGAACATATGGCGTCAGTTAAACATTTACCACTTCCAGTGTCGATCATTAATGTCAACTCTGCAGTGTTGACACATGCAATTAGCAACTATTTTGATAAATCTGACTGCTCCTTTAAATCTTCCACTAATAATACATATTAACTTCATTTCTTTTTTTGACATCTGACCAAAGCGGGCCGGCCGTTGTGGACGAGTGGTTCTAGGCGCTTCAGTCTGTAACCGCACGACCGCTACGGTCACAGGTTCAAATCCTGTCTCGGACATGGATATGTGTAATGTTCTTAGGTTAGTTAGGTTTAAGTAGTTCTAAGTTCTAGGGGACTAATGACCTCAGATGTTAAGTCCCATAGTGCTCAGAGTCATTTGAACCATTTTGAACAAAATCGGACTTAAATACTAGTGTGTTTGTTGTACTCTTATCAGCCAAGCTGGTTCCTGGCTCAAATGGACACTCACTGAATCTGACACCTTCGGTAGGAATTGGTTCTCTCAAAGGTCTGTTACTATCTCTTGGTGCTAGGCATATTCCTAGATTCCTTGAAGTTGGAATGGCCCTTCCATACCTCCTCCTATTATTGCTATTACTATGATTATTATTGTAGCTCTGTTTTTTCCTCTCATGTCTTTGCAAAGTCTATTGTTTCCTTGCCTTTTTGTTAGTATTTTGCTGACTGTGTACCATCCATCCGTAACTGGCTTGATAGGTACTTCCCTCCCGACTATTATCCATTTTTGACCAGACATTCATTTGATTTCCACACTGCTCTTCCTTTGAGAAATTTAAATAATCAAGTTGATCAAGCTAACAACTACAAGACATTGTCCCAAGTTCTTCCTGTCAGTTTTCTCTAGCGACTACGGGTAACCTACTGATAAGCTCATCAGTCAGATGCTGGTCATAAATACGTTCAGCTAAATGTTTGCTCCATTGATATGCCACGCCATGAAACTCCTAAAGCCACCCCATGTCACTCTGTATGCACCTGAACCCAGCAACTGCAAACTTAGTCTCTTCTGTGCACCCTTCAATTCTCTTTCAGACCTGTCTACATTCAGCAGTCGCCACTGCAAAGCAGTTCCCTCTAAATAATTTATCAAAAACGTATCTTTCTTCGACAGTTTCAAGCTACTGGTAAGGTTCCATGAAACGCTTTTGGAAAAGTAGCCGATTGGGTTATCCTATGGATCGGTATACGAGAGGACGGCATTTCAAATGTCGGTCCAGCCATCTGCAATTAGGATTTTCATAATTTCTCCAAATAGTTTAAGGAGAACGCTGGGATAGTTTCTTTGATAAAGCACGGCCGGTTTCCTTCCTCTTCATTCTCCCAAATGCTAGTTTCTGATGTGGTACCAATGATCCCGCCCTCAACGGGGTATTGAATCCTAAATTTTTTTTCTTCTGTTTTCTTAAACCGTTGTTTACTTTCAAAACATGAGAAAGTTTCTTATTTACTTAATAGTTTTCGATGCAACGAGAAATCACGTATTTCTCCTGATAGCTAGCAGGATATGTGCGAGTGGGTGTAAATGAATTAATTATCCATGAAAAGAAACAGATATGCGTGTGACATATGGAAATTTGGGTCTGCCCGGGGAACGTGCTCCGATATCCTATGCGGTCAGGCGACCTGTCGCGACGAGGGAGGAATCGGAGTTCGAGTTCCGGTCCCGTACAAATGTTCGTCTGGCGTTTCTAGTAGTATATTTGTACCTATTACAGTTAAGATGAATTGTAGCAATAAATTTAGATATTTGAGACTGTAGTTCGTCATCAGACATAAAAGTAATTTCTTCAACAATTTGTGACACAGTTAGGCGCTGGCCTCTCCCTTCTTTACGTCATTAAGACCAGAGTCAGGTATGGAGCACAAGTCAGTGAAACAGAAGAGAAACCTTTGCATTGTACACGTTTTGAGTTACAACTCCAAAACTAATTATTTCAACCAAAATTAATTTGTGTCCTGCACGGAGTATATAAATAAAATTTCTCCACTTTTCCTCCTTCTCTGAGCCGAGGGCAGCGTGAGCGAGACTGTAACAACCGATACAACTAAGTATTGCATTGTCGAAGCCATTGGTGGAGCTTCTGCTGTACAAAACGAAAAATAGAGAGCGGCCGAATTAGATACAAATGTGATTTATCGATATAAAATGTGTAAATCGTCTGTACCTTAGTGTGTCCGTAGTAACAGGGAAAAAACGACATGCCACGGATTAGATTTATGGCTCAAAACAAGTAGTTTTGTAATCGCTTTCGTTTGTTGTAACCAAAAGCAACAGCCAAATCGTAAATAAAGTTTTTGGAGAGCAAACAATTTGAAATACGACGAAACTCGGTAAAAAGTTCGTGCAGTGAAAAGTTCGTGCCGTGAAAAGTTCGTGCAGTACAGTTAAGTAGCTTCAGCTCCAAAATAATGTTTGACAAGTTTTTCCGTATAATCTTAATATTTATGGATTATGGCTTCAACTCCGAGAAAAAAAAACGGAATGAGAGAAAACTTGGAAACCTAATTACAAATCTGGAAAAGTTAATGTACAGGACCGTGAAAAGAAGAAGAGCGATGTAAACAATTTTAATGGCGTATCCAAAGAAGGAGAGTCATGACGGCACACATATTTTCACGTGTAGACGTCCCTTAATCGCAAGGTCTGGATTCAAGCGACTATGGCATTTGAGGGGCAGGGCGTATTTTAGTTATTCTTTACTTTTCAATTGCAAACTGTTCTTCTCAGAGATACTGCTTCGATATTTAAGGAACTTTCAGGTCATCATATGCTGGCATTTATACATATTTCTTTATTATGAAGCATTTCGCTTCCGTGGGGGTTTCACTCTCACGAGGATATACAGTGAGATGACCAAAGTGATGTGATACCTCCTAATATTATGTCGGACCTGCTTTTGCCCGACGTAGAGCAGCAGCTGGACTTGGCATGGACCCAATAAGTCGTTGGGAGCCCCACGCAGAAATATTAAGCCATGCTACCTCTTTAGCCCTCCATAATTGTGAAAGTGGCAACGGTGCAGGATTTTATGCACGAACTGACTTCTCGATTATGTGCCATAAATGTTCGAGGGAATTCATATCCGTCGATCAGGATGGATAAATCATTCGATCGAACTGTCCTGAAAGTTCTTCAAACCAGTCACGAACAACAGTGATATCGTCAACTATAAAAATTCCATCGTTGTTTTCGAACGTGAAACCCATGAATGGCTGCAAATGGTCTCCAAGTACCGGAACATTAGTATTTCGCGTCAATGATCGGTTCGGTTGGACCAGAGAGCTCGGTCCATTCCACGTTAACACAGCCCACACCATCACGGAGCCACCAGTAGCTTGCGCTCCACACAACTTGGGTCCATGGCTTCGCAGGGTCTGCGCCACAATCGACACTACCATGATCTCGTACCTATTGAAATGTGGACTCTTCTGAACAAGCTATGGTTTTCCAGTCGTTTAGGGTTGAACGTATATGGTGAAGAACCCAGGAGAGCTGCTAAAGGTGGAGTCGTGTTATAAGCAAAGGCACTGAGGTCGGTCTTCTGCTACCATATTCCTTTAACGCCAAATTTCTCCGCACTATCCTAACGAATACTTTCGCCGTACGCCCGACATTGGTTTCTGCGGTTATTTCATGCAGTGTTGCTTGTCTGTTAGCACTCACAAGCAAGCGCTGCTGCTCTCGATTGTTAAGTGAAGGCCGTCGGCCATTGCGTTGTCCGTGCAGAGGTGAGAGGTAATGCTTGAAATTTGGTATTCTCAGCACACAATTGACACGGTGGCTCGCGGAATATCGAATTCCCTATCGATTTCCGAAATGAAATGTCCCATGCGTCTAGCTCCAACTACCATTCCTCGTTCAATTCCTATTACTTGCCGTCGCTTGGACGTAATTACGCCGAAAACGTTTTCACATGACTCATCTGAGTACAAATGACAACAATGTCAATGCGCTGCCATTTTGTACCTTGTGTACGGGATACTACTGCCATCCGCGTATGTGCACATCGGTGTTTCATGACTTCTGTCACGTCACTGTATTTCATTTGTTCTGTAGGCTCACGGTAGAAAATGAGGTGACAACACTGACGCTAGAAACCTTTGCTATTTTGAAAGACATCAACAACGCGACCAACTCAGCGCTTACTTTGTGATATATTTGACAATACACACGATAGTTGCCAGTAAGACAATAGATTTTATGAATGATCTGTATTTACAACTTACTCTCACATTTCATTTATACAAAACTTTCATTCATCCTTTTGGACCCATATAAAAAGTAACATTTTCCTCTCGCAAAAACCTACCGCCGTATGTAGTGGTACGGTTCACCCCCCACCCTCCTTTTTGGACTAAAGCCTACCCTGATGGAAAGATCACCATCAACGAAGTCACATTCCCTCACTCTATGAGAGACTGCAAAAACGCTTGGAATTATGTCCAAAACAATGGCATCAAGTCTGGTCATCAGGTACTGTCCGCTGGTCACCACCTCTGGTCCGCTTGCTGACCAAATACCGAGGTCGATATTCTTTTCCTCCACCACCTGAATTCTAAGCAGCTGAACCCCAGTCGGACGTGCGTTAGCGTTAGCTATAGAGGCTTAGTTTTCGCAAACTTGCTTTATATGTCAGTAATCGATCAGTAGCTCACATGTCACAAGATAAGCATTCTTTTGCTTCTGCATTCTCCCAGTGACATATTGCAGGGAATTTCAAGCAAACAAACCTAGTTCAGGCAATCGTGTGCACACATATTACAGTAATTCAGAAATTAGGTATTTATTTTCATCATGCATATTACAACTATAACCGAGAGGCCCTGCAAATTTATTACGAATTACCCAACCGCCCCGGCTTCGCACAGACAGCACGAAGTAGCTATGGACAGACGACATGTGTGGTGTAGTAGTAATTTTATTTTCGGGACGCTGGTAGAGTTATACATGAAATCAAGATAATTTCATGTATCTTAAGTGATATAAGCAGCGCACGGCAGGAAAGTCTTCAGGAGGCATGAATGCCATCCGTTCCATATTTAATTGGCATTTGGAGAGACATCTCACGATAACTATGGGAGCACATCAAGTTGCAATTAATCTGTGTACTAGCAGTATAAATATTATATGAGAATAATGGGCATAGGTGTCTGTGGTGTAATTTATCCCTCGAAACAAATACTTATTGTGAAAGAAAATGACTGAAATTCAATCCCCTCGAATCTAATTGTTCGAAGTCGGGCTACATTACAGTGAGCACAGCAGGAGTAGACTAAAGAAATATGCCTCATTAAAATATCAATGTTCATTAATATCAGACCTCTTACTTGGCCAAAACGCCTCTGTTACACGTCTATATGAATGGAGATAGGTGCAGTTTAGTCAATGGAAAGCCGAAAAGTTTGGTGACGGCGGACAGTGATAATACGATGTATGACGCAACAGTTTCTATTACATGAAAACAGTAAACGGACTTCGTGACGAGAGATATAGATTTCGAGGTTCAGTGTGGACATAATGGCGTGAAGACGACGCAAATCGACAAGTCACCAAACCAGTCGTGTCATAACGTTGTTGAAATGCTGCAACAGTGACAGAGCATTTACATAGTATTAGTAAAGGACGTTGGTGTCTTTTTCTAAGAAGTAAAACAAATATCTGCTTAATTAATCATATTATTGCGATATCACAGAGAGCAAGAAAAATGGCGTGCTTACATGATATAAGAAGTTATACAAAGAGTGAAGAGCACGAGAGACGTATCGTGAATCAGTTATCTAAAAAAAAATGAAAAACGAAGTTACTTAAACGATGATATAGATTTTGGAGAGATATTAATTTGTTACAGTGTGTATGAATGTCTACATATATATTTTTATTTGTAGCATATCATGTATCGGAAGATGGTTCTATGGATCACGTCTGAAGGCTATACAGAAAAAAATTAAAAAAAATAAAACATGCTTGATGTAAGTATGTAGCCGTAACGGCACCTCTGTTGTATTGCTTAGTATGGGCTGACTCGTTGTTGGGACCCACTGCCGGAATTCTTTGACGCCGATATTTTATGCTAGACTTTGTTGCCCTACCAGGCAAATAATCGTGTTCATAGCTATGTTTGATTCATGAACAGCAGGAAACTGAGAGTTGAGTCATCTGCTGTGCTGCTGAGGAAACATTTTTTACGTAAACAAAGAATAGCTGCATCCGCAGCTAAATTAATTTTTAGCATTCCGTACCTTAATCGTCTGCCTCTCTGTCAGTCTGTTAAGACCCTTTGACTCAGGAACTGGTAGACTTATCAAGTTGAAGTTTATATCACATACTAATGTGTACAGTCTATTATCGGTGTAGAAAATCTAAGCTTGTAAATCAATGCAATCAACAGGTACGGTCATTTCTGTTATATATTTTGATAATCGCAAACGTGCTCACCTAAAGCTATAGGGTACTTCCCACTGACCTACAATCATGAAATAATTACTGTAAATTCCGGGGAGGCGTACGATGAACCCTGACGCCACGTTCATTCACATCCCACTGCATTCAATCGGGTTCAGAATTGACGAGTTGGGAGCCCATCAACTGGAATTCACCACTGCGTTCCTCGAACAACTACATTATACACCTGGTCCTGTGACATGGCACGTTATCTTGTTGAGAAACGTCACTGCCGTCGTGAAATTTACACCATGAAGGGGTGACGTGCTCTGCAACCAGTGTACGATGCTGCTTGGCAGTCATGGTAGCCCACCGCTGTGGCCGAGTGGTCATAGGCGCTTCAGTCTGGAACCGCGCGACGGCTACGGTCACAGGTTCGAATCCTGCCTCGGGCATGGATGTGTGTGATGTCCTTAGGTTAGTTAGGTTTAAGTAGTTCTAAGTTCTAAGGGACTGATGACCTCAGTTGTTAAGACCCATAGTGCTCAGAGCCATTTGAACCATTTTGAGCAGTCATTGTGCCTTGCATGAGCTCCACTGGACCCATGGATACGCACGTGAATGTTGACCACATTTTTCTCACCGGAAAAAGGGTTTGAGAATGGAAAAGTGCCAGATATTATAAATTATATTACAAAGAGTAAGGTTTAAGGGAAGACGAGCTACAAACAGGTGGACAAGGCCTCTACGAATTGCAGGATAATTAGTTAGTGTTTACCGTTGCGTTACAGACGAAACAGCTTTTCATGGGGCAAGTTTTTCATTATTCGCGATCTGAGGAGGCAAATTAGCAAGTCTTGACCATTTTCATGTCGTTCGAGAATTCGTCAAAGCGATTCTTGGACTCTAACAGCGCCGAGTTCTGGCAACTGTACCAGCCACGGAAAATCTTGACACAGATCATCTCGGGCACCATTGAGGTAGAGCTCTTAGATTATTTAATAACTCGGGATTCGAAGAAAACAGACAACTGTGCAGAGGGCTCTACTTTTCATAGCCACCCTAACTGAGCCGTTTGCACACTGAGTGCTTCTAACGTCCAGAACGTTTCTCTCGTGCTTCCCCCGCATTCTGTTGTGCAAAGGTCTATTTAAACTTAGCGCGAAGTGTTCCCTTAGAACGGAAAACGCCGTCTTGGTGAAAATTACCAGCTTCTAAATTAAGTGAAATTACAGCCAGTAATAACTATGGTTTACCGTCTGTATAGTATCTCTCATTTGGCAACGCCACACACATGCATTCACAAATAATATTTTAGTCAAAAGTAATTAATGTTGTTGATAGTCTCAAATGTATGTTAATCTTTGATTATCCGAATCCTGATGTGGATATACACGTAGTTGCTATCCCTGCCAACTAGCTCTGCAGATGATGAAGAAATTGATGAAATGTATGACGAGATAAAAGGAATTATTCAGGCAGTGAAGGGAGACGAAAATTTAATAGTCATGGGTGACTGGAATTCGTCAGTAGGAAAAGGGAGAGAAGGAAACATAGTAGGTGAATATGGATTGGGGGGAAGAAATGAAAGAGGAAGCCGAATTGTAGAATTTTGCACAGAGCATAACTTAATCATAGCTAACACTTGGTTCAAGAATCATGAAAGAAGGTTTTATACCTGGAAGAATCCTGGAGATACTAGAAGGTATCAGATAGATTACATAATGGTAAGACAGAGATTTAGGAACCAGGTTTTAAATTGTAAGACATTTCCAGGGGCAGATGTGGATTCTGACCACAATCTATTGGTTATGAACTGCAGATTGAAACTGAAGAAACTGCAAAAAGGCAGGAATTTAGGGAGATAGGACCTGGATAAACTGAAAGAACCAGAGGTTGTACAGAGTTTCAGGGAGAGCATAAGGGAACAATTGACAGTAATGGGGGAAAGAAATACAGTAGAAGAAGAATGGGTAGCTCTGAGGGATGAAGTAGTGAAGGCAGCAGAGGATCAAATAGGTAAAAAGACGAGAGCTAGTAGAAATCCTTGGGTAACGGAAGAAATATTTAATTTAATTGATGAAAGGAGAAAATATAAAAATGCAGTAAATGAAGCAGGCAAAAAGGAATACAAACGTCTCAAAAATGAGATCGACAGGAAGTGCAAAATGGCTAAGCAGGGATGGCTAGAGGACAAATGTAAGGATGTAGAGGCTTGTCTCACTAGGGGTAAGATAGATACTGCCTACAGGAAACTTAAAGAGACCTTTGGAGAGAAGAGAACCACTTGTATGAATATCAAGAGCTCAGATGGCAACCCAGTTCTAAGCAAAGAAGGGAAGGCAGAAAGGTGGAAGGAGTATATAGAGGGTTTATACAAGGGCGATGTACTTGAGGACAATATTATGGAAATGGAAGAGGATGTAGATGAAGATGAAATGGGAGATAAGATACTGCGTGAAGAGTTTGACAGAGCACTGAAAGACCTGAGTCGAAACAAGGCCCCGGGAGTAGACAACATTCCATTAGAACTACTGATGGCCTTGGGAAAGCCAGTCATGACAAAACTCTACCATCTGGTGAGCAAGATGTATGAGACAGGCGAAATACCCCCAGACTTCAAGAAGAATATAATAATTCCAATCCCAAAGAATGCAGGTGTTGACATGTGAAAATTACCGAACTATCAGTTTAATAAGTCACAGCTGCAAAATACTAACGCGAATTCTTTGCAGACGAATGGAAAAACTGGTAGAAGCGGACCTCGGGGAAGATCAGTTTGGATGCCGTAGAAATGTTGGAACACGTGAGGCAATACTTACCTTACGACTTATCTTAGAAGAAAGATTAAGAAAAGGCAAACCTAAGTTTCTAGCATTTGTAGACTTACAGAAAGCTTTTGACAACGTTAACTGGAATACTCTCTTTCAAATTCTGAAGGTGGCTGGGGTAAAATACAGGGAGCGAAAGGCTATTTACAATTTGTACAGAAACCAGATGACAGTTATAAGAGTCGAGGGGCATGAAAGGGAAGCAGTGGTTGGGAAAGGAGTGAGACAGGGTTGTAGCCTATCCCCGATGTTATTCAATCTGTATATTGAACAAGCAGTAAAGGAAACAAAAGAAAAATTCGGAGTAGGTATTAAAATTCATGGAGAAGAAGTAAAAACTTTGAGGTTCGCCGATGACATTGTAATTCTGTCAGAGACAGCAAAGGACTTGGAAGAGCAGTTGAACGGAATGGACAGTGTCTTGAAAGGAGGATATAAGATGAACATCAACAAAAGCAAATCGAGGATAATGGAATGTAGTCAAATTAAATCGGGTAATGCTGAGGGTATTAGATTAGGAAATGAGACACTTAAAGTAGTGAAGGAGTTTTGCTATTTAGGGAGTAAAATAACTGATGATGGTCGAAGTAGAGAGGATATAAAATGTAGACTGGCAATGGCAAGGAAATCGTTTCTGAAGAAGAGGAATTTGTTAACATCGAGTATCGATTTAAGTGTCAGAAAGTCATTTCTGAAAGTATTTGTATGGAGTGTAGCCATGTATGGAAGTGAAACATGGACGATAAATAGTTTAGACAAGAAGAGAATAGAAGCTTTCGAATTGTGGTGCTACAGAAGAATGCTGAAGATAAGGTGGGTAGATCACGTAACTAATGAGGAGGTATTGAATAGGATTGGGGAGAAGAGAAGTTTGTGGCACAACTTGACTAGAAGAAGGGATCGGTTGGTAGGACATGTTTTGAGGCATCAAGGGATCACAAATTTATCATTGGAGGGCAGCGTGGAGGGTAAAAATCGTAGAGGGAGACCAAGAGATGAATGCACTAAGCAGATTCAGAAGGATGTAGGTTGCAGTAGGTACTGGGAGATGAAGAAGCTTTCACAGGATAGAGTAGCATGGAGAGCTGCATCAAACCAGTCTCAGGACTGAAGACCACAACAACAACAACATCCCTGGAGAAAGAGGCATCACATTAGTACCGCTTTTACAGTCAATTCCACACTATCAGATCAAAGAGAGCGGTACACTCCGACATAAGGTGGGAATGACTACTAGGTGCCAGAAGAGGACGACTCGCCGGTATAAAAGGAGAGAGGGAGAATCGTGTTATCAGTAGAGAAGCAATAACAGCAGACTGGGTCAGTCAGGACAGCTTAGTACTCTGTGTGTATATATATGTCACTTCCAGTAGGGATATTTCGATTGTTGGTGATGTGACTGTGAAAACGCGAAGAAACGACTGCAGTTAAATCAAGATCAGGCAGGTCTCGCGTGCTGACGTACAGAGACCGTCACACTCTGCGGACAGTCGGTGTAAGAACTAGCATTACTTCAGCAGAAGGAATCACTCGTGGGTTCCCAAGCACTGCCAGGAGTTCAGCTGTACGGTGTTCAAAAATAGGGTACAGTGGTCGTGTAGTTACAAGTCAAACATTTCTGCAGTCAGTGTTAAGCGACACATGAGGTGGTATAAATAGGGATTTCACAGGACAGTGGATGACTGAAAAATAGTGATTTGGAGTGATGAATCACATTATAGCATGCGGCAAACCAATGAAAAGATTTGAGTTCGGCAAATTTCCGGAGAATGTTACCTGCCATCATGTGTAATGTTAACAGTCATTTTATAATACTAGGGTGTTTTTCGTGGTTATGGTCTGGTCCCCTTATTGCTCTTAATGAAACGCTACGTGCCGAAGTGTATGAACAAATTTTTCTGGGTTGTGTAGTACGTACAGTGGAGGAACAGTTGAGAGACAGTGATTGTGTCGGGATGGCACTGTAGTCTGGTAGAAAGCAGCATCTGTAAGCCAATGATTTGTGGACAGTAAAATTCTTGAAATGGACGGGCCTGCCCAACGAAACAGAAAATCTCTGGGATGAATTGGAACGTTGACTTCGCTCCATCATCACTACCATCTCTCGTATCGGCTCTGGGTGAAGAATGAGCTGTCACTTCTACACAGACATTGAGGAAAGGTGGATACACCCTATATTAATGTCTACTAATAGGTGTACAGATACTTCTGATCAGGTGGTGTATATAAAGCTTCCGAGGGCTGCTGATTAAATAAACCTTGTAACCTCCCCACAAAATTTATTAATCTATTAATAGTAATATGATTCTAATATTTATGTAACCTCAGAACAAAATTGGTTCCCATTTATAACCTCCCTACACAAATTCATTCACATTTAAATTCCACACAAAATTTGTTTCCCATTTTATGTACCCACAAAATTCTTTTCTCATTTAATGTAAGCTCGAAACAGAAAAAATTGAAAAAATTCCTAAACCTCGTAATAAAAAATAAATTCAGTAAGCTGGTAAATTTTGGACGACAGCAGTGCTGCGTCATGGCCCTGTAAGATCATTCTGAATAAAAGGCAAAAATTCTTATCTCAATAAAGCCGCCAACTATCAGCTCTTACAATAACTTTTTCCGGCACAGCTCTGTGCAATGCTGGCCGATAGATTTGTCATTTATGAAAGGAAGCAACTGATTTTTCTTTTGCAGCAATCGGAATGATCACTGATTGGAGAAATTAGTAAATTCTTTAAATTGAAATGAATGCTTGTTGGAAATTACTTTATATGACAAAAATTATTATTAGGACATTTTTAAAAGATTTACATGGGAGTCCACATAACATTACTAGATATGCGTGAGGCTGCTTTTTACCTGCTAATTTCGATGTATTGCTCATGCGCTGCCTGCAATATTCAAGGTATAAGAGAATCGCTGACCAGAGAGCAGTGTTGACTCAGTAGGAACTGTGTAGCAGTAGCAGTAAGTTGTTGCTAGTCTGTGTCTGGCCTGGAGTCTGCTCTGGTCTGGTATAGTGTGTCATGTTGGCTGGGCCGGTCGCGGTGCAGCGATGCCTGAGTATTATTGTATGAGGTAAAAAGCAGCCTCGCGCATATCTAGTAATGTTATGTGAACTCCCATGTAAATCTTTTAAAAATGTCCTAATAATAATTGTTGTCATATAAAGTAATTTCCAACAAGCATTCATTTCAATTTAAAGAATTTACTAATTTCTCCAATCCATGATCATTCCACGTGTTGCAAAAGAAAAATCAGTTGCTTCCTTTCATAAATGACAAATCTATCGGCCAGCATTGCACAGAGCTGTGCCGGAAAAAGTTATTGTAAGAGCAGATAGTTGGCGACTTTATTGAGATAAGAATTTTTGCCTTTTATTCAGAATGATCTTACAGGGCCATTACGCAGCACTGCTGTCGTCCAAAATTTACCGGGTTACTGAATTTATTTTTTATTACGAGGTTTAGGAATTTTTTCTGATTCGAGCTTACATTAAATGAGAAAAGAATTTTGTGGGTACATTAAATGGGAAACAAATTTTGTGTGGAATTTAAATGTGAATGAATTTCTGTAGGGAGGTTATGAATGGGAACCAATTTTGTTCTGAGGTTACACAAAAATTAGAATCATATTATTTATTAATAGATTAATAAATTTTGTGGGGAGGTTACACTTGGCGACAACCAGCCAGGATCGTATTTCTTTGTGAATCTCTGAGAAGTAGTCATACATCTGCTCTTATTTACGTAAATGTAGTTTGAATCTGGCGCAACTCATTTACTAATTTATCACTCTTTCTTTCACAGATCATCGGCAATTTATTGCGCTTTGTTGTAATTGTGTTTGTTCCAATTTTGCTTTGTCTTTGTTTCATTTTGTGCTTAATTTTGATTTGTGAAAAATGCCTCGAAAAACTGTTAACAATACATCGTGATGTGCAATGAGTGAAATAGCCGACTCGAATAGTTTGACCGATAATACTTGCGACACTCAGTGTGATAGTGATAATCCCCTAATTACAGATAATCAGTGTCTACCGATCACGAGTAATGATTTTTATCCTAATGATGAACAAACAAATTCAATTATGTCCAGAGTAAATGTAACAATTGATGACGAGGCATGTTCCGTTAGAATGAACGCTGTCCAGTTTTACACGCCTAATTTGTTAAATTTACGTAACGAACAGATAATTGTTTCTAACGAAAGTGAACAATGTACTCCAAATACGGCAAATTTATCTGATTCCGATTTAGCGACCAACAGTGCACATCCAGTTGGCGAACCTTTTCAACAATCAGAGAATGACCTAATGGTTACACAAAACGTGACAATTGCAGGTACGCCATTAAACAGCACTGAGAATAGAGTAGGTAATATTGGCATGTATCAAGTTATGGCATTATTGCTACAACTTAATGAAAATTACAAACAACTTAATGAAAAACTAGTTAACAGTTCCAAACAGTCGAGTGATAAGCAAGATAACCATTTCAAACAACATAATGAACAGAACAAACAACTTAGTGAACAGATTACAGCCGTTGCCGCACAATGTCATGATACTAAAGAACAATTACGTGAGGAAATTAAGGCTTGTGTTAGGAGCAGTAGTGAAGAAATTAGATCTGTTGCTCAAGAATCAAGGAATACGCAAGCAGCTACAACGAAATTACTTAGAGACGAAATTAGTGCAGTCGCTAAACAATGCTCTGAAAACGCAACACAGTTATGCGACGAGTTTAAATTAATGTCAGCAGAACTTTCACGTACACTGGATGCAAAAGTAGACACGAAATTTGACCAACAGAACAGCCAAATTGACGAACGTTTTAATCACCACCGACAAAACAGTGAAACGTGTTACCATAAATTTATACAGGAACAGAATAAAGTAAAGTGACAAGTCATGGAAACAATTACTGCACAGAGACAGGAAGATAAGCGTAAATTGTTTACGAAAGCAAAAACATACGTAGACAACAATATTGTTACAGTATCAGACGAAATTAATACTATCAAACAGTTGAACACCGAATTACATGATGAAATCTCTGATCTTAAAACCAAAACAGACACACACACAGTAGACTTTCAGACAGTGACCGACAGACTTGAACAATTAGAACTAATACAGGATCCCGATTCCATCAAAGCAGACGTTAAAAAATTGAACAAAATCACACATGAAATACAAAAACAAATTAATGCTTGTGATTATAAAAACGATGATCAGGTAAAAGCACTGACTGAAAAATATGATGAATTGGCCAGTCGTATTGACGTTATCGAAAGTAATAATGACACCAAATCAGACGATACATCACCTGTTTCGTTTAATCAAACACCCGAATTCCAAAATTTACAGCAGACGATCAGTGAGACAGGTTCGTCGAATAATACATTACGTAGAAAATTGTCGTCTTTACAGCAAGAGATGACGGAGATGAAAAATATTTCAGCCTTTAACACATCACAGCAAACGCTACTTTCAGAACATTTGTCAGACTCACACAGCCAATATAATTTAGGTAATTTACAGAGAGTACGTGAGCTAGATTCCGAACAGTCACAAACAAACAGATTATCATACAATTCTGAACCTGTTCAGACTTACAGAGACGATAATTTTGATTACAAGCACTTTTTATACGTGAGAAAATTTAAAGTATTTAAAAATGACAACACAGATTCACCCCTTGGATTGGATACAACAATTTAGCTTTGCTTTTCCACCAACTTCGCCCTTCACACACAAACTTGAATTTATTTGCAGTTTTTTGGAAGGCGAACTGGCAACTCATATGAGACCGATCGCAAGACAATGCTATTCGGTAGAAGAATTTCAGAATGCTTTTCTGTCAGCGTATTGGTCGAAGACGACACAGCGCGGAATCAAGGATCAATTAATTAGCTTACCGAATTATGAGAACTCAAATTTTTCCACTGTCATGCAATTTTTTGAACACATGGTCCAACAAAACCAGTACTTAAGTGAACCATATAGTGAATCTGCACTTATTCAATTATGTATTTCTAAATTACCACGATCATTAAGAGTGTCACTTTTAACAGGTCAGCAGAAAGAAAATATTTCGGCATTCAGAGATCTGTTACAGCTTTTGGAAGTTCAGCAATCAGATTATTCCTTCATAAACAAAAATTTTTCATTTAATAACCAAGGTCAACAAGGATACAGCAACTACGATCAGCCACGCTATTTCAATAGCAAAGCTAATAGACGCTTCAGGATCGACAACCACCATAACTTTAATAACAGACAAAATTTTAATTATCAGTATCGTCAAAATTATCAGCAACAGGAACCACATTTTGGTAACAATAGAGGTTTTTCCCAACAACTGCATCAAAACCAGCCGGTTAGCATACCTAACCAACAATATAATGTGCAATGTCAACCAAGCTTTAATGTTTCGCCGCCTGCACGTATAGCGTCAGCTCCACCAAATAGTAACGCACAGCAACAAGGAAATCAGTATGTACAGAAAACACACCATTTCAACTCATATCGCAATGCACCGTATAGAAATGACTATCATGACAGACGTAAAAGTAATGAGCACAATTTTCAGCGTACGTTTAATAACAGTCGGTCTTACCAGCAGCAAAATCATCCGCAACCACAGATTATCATGAATGAACCAGACAGTAGATATCATTCCGAACGCAATACGTCAGGACGAAATAACAGAACAGTACAAACAATCGAAATGCCACAGCATCCTCCCGCAAATAATAGCACGTCGGATAGAATTTGACTAGATACAGTACAGGTTGCATCTTCCAGCAACGCAAGCAATACTTTTGACACAGAGAATTTTGTTCACGAAAATGTTATTACTTTTGACGACATCCGAGACACTCTTTTGCAGGAACGACCAGTTATTCAAAAAACTATTTCACACCCTGTCATTGAAGTAAAGATTGGATCATCCAAATTTTCAGCAGTAATCGATTCTGGATCACCTATGTCAGTTATAAATGAGGAAACTTTCAACGAATGTAACAAAGAGAATACCTATCCTACGCTACCATTAGACAAAATTAAAGTAAAGGGAGCAGTATCTGGTAAAGGAGTAGATGTAAAATTACAGACACATATACCATTTTGTATTGCAGGTCATGCGTTTCACACAAATTTTTGGATTGTTCCCTTATTGACAACAGACGTTATTTTAGGTACGAATTTTCTGGTACAACACGACGCAATTATTGACTTTCAAAATTCCTATTTAATGTTAAAGGATGAAAATGTACAACTGGCTTTAGAATTTCAGCACTCTTTATCTGCAGAAGAACAAACAATTAATCGGACAGAGGTCATTTCTGCATCACGTAACATAGACTGTCATTCCACATTGTTCACAGATACGTACGTACACAACCATAATACTCCAGTCGAAGCCGACCGTGACGTTATACAGATGATTTCTGATAAAGCTAAACAGAGCAGTGCAAATACAGACGACGAACGCACGCAACTACGCAAAATTCTTTTACAGCAAGCTCCAGTTATTGACAACGTCCCTGGTACTATGTCCGGTATTATGTATGAATTTCAAGTTAAACAGCACGACACATTTAAAGCCAAACATTATCCCATTCCGTATATTCACAGAGAACAAGTTAAGAAAGAATTGCAAGCTATGCTTGACCAAGGAATTATTGAACCGGCAGTTAGTCTGTACATAAACCCGCTCCATATTGTTAAGAAAAAGGATGGTTCACTTCGCCTCGTACTTGATTCGCGTCACATCAGTGACATTATTATTAATGAAACAGATCGCCCACAGACACTAGAAGAACTTCTACAGAAATTTCATGGTATTGCTGTTTATTCCACATTAGATTTGAAATCGGGATTTTGGCAAATTCAGCTCCATCCGAACTGCAGAAAGTATACGGCTTTTCTCTGTTTTGGTGTCTGTTATGAATTTTGTAAATTACCGTTCGGTTTAACTATTTCTTCAGCAGCATTTATTCGCGGATTGAATACTATACGTCCGACAGAATTAAAAGACAGAATCACAACGTATGTAGACGACATTCTTATTGCAGAAGCTAACTAGTCTGAACACAATCTGATTTTTGAACAACTGTTACGAACTTTTCGTGCACAAGGACTCACAGTTAATCTTAGCAAATCGCACTTTGGCAAAACTTCTATAAAATTTCTTGGACATGTAATTTCAGCAGAAGGCATTGCGCCTGACCCGGAAAAACTTCAAGCTTTATGTGACATTACTGTTCCTACGACGAAGAAACAACTACGCAGCTTTTTGGTTTTTAATTAACTTTTTTCGTAAATTTATTGATTACTCTGCTTTAGACACCCCTAGATTATGTCAATTGACAGGTAAAAACAGTATTTGGTCCTGGGATAGGCAAGCACATTCTGAATTTGTGAACCTGAAACTAGCTTTGTTGAATGCACTACTTTTATCACATCCAGATCTTACTAGAAATTTTCCCATTGCCACCGACAGTTCTAACACCGCTTTAGGCGTACACATTTGTCAGGAAATTGAAGAAGATGGCACTACAGTAATTAAAAACATAGCCTTTGCGAGTCGCATTCTGTCACCTGCTGAACGCAATTATTCTGTTACAGAACTTGAAACATTATGTGTTGTATGGGCATTTACGAGATTTCGGCATTTTCTTTATGGAAGACATACAACCGTTTACACAGATCATAGAGCGATACAGTTTTTACTTTCCGCTAAATTTACACTCGACAGATTAAGTAGATGGAAACTTTATTTGCAGGAATTTAATTTTACAATTGTTCACATTCCCGGTACACAAAATATTGTAGCACTATCCCGTTCTCTCAGCAACAATCAGCAAGACATCGCAACCAACTTCTGCAAAGCACATTTCAGCGTCATGTATATTCAACAAGTTGCATTTCAGAATTTCATTTCGTCGTCATTACGAGACATAGCACAAGAGCAGAGTAAAGACAACGTGTGGAAAGAAATTAAACACCTTTGGCAAGATAGGAATAATGTTACCATTAGAAACCATTACACTGTGCGCAATAACATTCTGTTTCGCCGCTCTCACCCTGACAGCAACAATTGGTTATTATGCATTCCTGACGAACTTGTTAACAAATTAATCTGGTATACTCATTTAAGTTACGCACATTACGGAGCCAGAAAATGTTTTCTTATATTAAGACATAACTGTTATTTTACCAACATGGAGAAACGTATTCGACGAGTTTTAGCGTCATGTCAAATTTGCCAGAAAGCTAAGTCATATACGACTTCACATATTCCTCCATTACATCCCATTGTACCTGTTAAATTGAGACACATGGCCTCTGTAGACATTTTTGGTCCGATTCCCAGAACTAATAGAGGTTTTTGCCACATCTTTGTCGCTGTTGAACTCACTTCAAAATTTGTTACCTTCACTCCGTTACGCAAAGCTACTGCTAAAACTGTTTCGAAAGCATTTGTAAAACATTTTCTATTCCATGTAGGGCACGAATTGAAAGTAATTTCCGACAATGGATCACAGTTTCGATCTGCTATATGGACACGTATGTTCCGAGCTAGAAACATTTCTCCGATCTATATATCGAGGTACCATGCTTCTTCGAACCCTTGTGAACGATTAATGAAAGAAATTGGTAAACTGTGTAGAATATACTGCCATAAAAAACATATTGATTGGGACACACACATACTCTCATTCCAGGATGTAATTAATTCCATACCAAATGAATCTACTATGCTATCTCCGACTGTTATAGTGAAAAATGTTGAACCACCTAACAAAATTAAATAATTAGTATCCTTTCCTACATCTCGTCGACTACGACACCATGAAATAATTGACATTGCGTTGAACAACATCAAACGTGCCGCAGAGCGTCGGAGAAGACAGCAAAAACAGGTTTGTACACGCCGTGACTTTCACATTGGACAGAAGATATTAGTACGCACACATTATTTATCCAACAGAGGAAAGAGTAGATGTAGTAAATTTGAGCTTTATACGCAGGTCCATATCGAATTCGCAGCATTCCTCACCCCAATATAGTACACGTCGAAACTCTGAGAACCTGAAACAGTAAAGGAAATCACCATGTCTCCAATATTAAACCCTTTATTGAATGAACATACTTTTTGATTTATCACACTGTAATGCCATTTCCTGATTTTTATATGACCACTTATGCAATTATATTTGTATGAATACTTGCTGATGATTATCGTATTTTTTTCTTGGCAAGTGCCTGGCAAGGTAAGGTTAGCAGGTCACTTTTCTTGTCGTTACACATCAGACCGTGCACATTTTTCCAGATAAACTTACACCTATTAGGACCACTTAAGCAATTATATTTATGTGACTACTTACTGATGATTATCATATTTTGTCGTGGCAAGTGCCAGGCAAGGTAAGGTTAGCAGCTCGCTTTTCTTGTCGTTACACATCAGATAAACTTACATATTTTATGACCAATTATGCAATTCTATCTAGTGACATATTAGTTTTATCAAATTCTTTCTCCATTAAAGTCTTCAAATCTCGCCTCTATCAACTACACAACATACAAGCTGAACAAAAAGAAAGTCATTTCTTGTCGTTATATATCAGAGCGTGCACATTTTCCATTTTTCACGTATGTATGATTGTTTTCCTGCACTACGAAATCTTCAAGATATAACAAACACCAGTTGACTTTGACATTTTGCCTTATGATATCTCAACATCGTGACTATTTTACCCTTTTTTTTTGCTACTATATTGTGATACTCTATGTACATTTTTGCACCTGAACACTGTCTATGTTTTTGACATAATACGTTTTCTGTCATGCTATGCTGTATGCTTAATTATATCACTAGAAACCAGTTTTTATTTAATGGGTATATGATTTAAATGCAAGATATTAATCCTTATTCATCATTTTCAGAAAGCAATAGCGTGTAATAGAAATTAATTAAATAAACCACAGTGGATTACTATAAAATGGGAATTTCACCTTCGGAATGAACGAAAGAAGATGCAATACCTCGTCCTGAAGAGTAAATGGATCTGAATTAACAAGCATTAACAAGAATATACTATACACAAAGTATGATAGCAGTCTTAACTAATTATTTTTCTTTCAGAATACGAGGCAATTGATGCAGGCTGTCAGACAGAACTACACATCTTAGTTTTAGTGATGAAAAATGCTAGAAATATGAAACTCTATACAATGAATAGTTGTATGAAGTAAATGGTGATATGAATAATGAAGTGTCTTTTTTGCAGATGATAATGAATGGTGATGAATAGTTTGTATGAAGTAAATGGTGATATGAATAATGAAGTGTCTTTTTTGCAGATGATAATGAATGGTGATGAATAGTTGTATGAAGAATATGCTAATATGAATAATGAAGTTTTTCTTTGCAGGTGATGATAGTAATGATGTTATGGTAATATGAATAATGAAGTTTTTTCTTGCAGATGAGAATAATGATGAAGTTTATATATTTACTATTAGTTAAGAGATGTTATGTAGTTATTTAAGTATTTGTTGCAGTTCGTTTTGACAGTATGTCTTATGTCGCATGGTACAATGACTGAATGTTTTGAAAAGGACAGCTACAGTTCATACATATTGAGTACACGTCTCATTACCTGTTAATTCGAAGTTCACTACTTTTCAGAATAATATGCGTTTCTTCATTCAGCTTAATAATCCATTTTGTATTTTTTCCAGGAGAAGCTATTCATGAAATTAATGTGCTATAAGCAGTTAGTCATTAAACCTGTTCTAGTACTTGCATTTTTTTTACCCATTTGTGTGTGTCATTCATGAATGTGATCACAAATACTCCACTTGTTTCATAACCTTGCTACAGCTGACTCATGACGAATGACGTTACTAATCGTTGTTTGCTGCAATAAGTCATAAGCAAATATTTTCAAGCCCCAGCAATTAATTATCGATCCCAACGCAATGCATTGCTAGCACAAAAAAAAAAAAAATGTATTAGCAGTCCCAAATAATGCTACCAGTTTAAGAGAGTTCTGAGTAATACTGAATGATGTTTTCTAATCACAGACCTTGAGTAATAGTTACAATGTGTTACATTTTAAATAAGTCCTATGTCACTTGAATGATGAGTTCTGAGTAATACTAAATGATGTTTTGTAACAATGTATAAATGCTATGCCAATAATTTCTGTAAATAATATTTTTGTTATACTCTGTAAATGCTATGCCAATAATTGACTCTCATTTTGAATGATGACTTCTAAATAATACTGAATAATATTTTATAAAAATATATGAATACTTTGTAACTGGCCAATGAGTGCCAATAATTACTGCAATTAGATGAGTGATGAAAAATGTTTTGTAACAATGTATAAATGCTATGCCAATAACTTCTGTAAATAATATTTTTGTTATACTCTATAAATGCTATGCCAATAATTAACTCTCATTTTAAATGATGACTTCTGATGGTTTGTAACTGGCCAATGAGTGCCAATAATTACTGCAATCAGATGAGTTGTGAATAGTGTTTTGTAATATTCAATACTTGCTATATGTTTAGTAACTGGGCAATGAATGCCACTGTTTCGTATATTTTAAATTTGTCTTATGTCACCTACATGCAATTATATATGAATACCAGCAGCTTGATGCTACACTCTTTAGCTCCTGTTTTGAATGATTACTTCTGATGGTTTGTAACTGGCCAATGAGTGCCAATAATTACCACAATCAGATGGGTTATGAATAGTGTTTTGTAATATTTAATACTTGCTACATGTTTAGTAACTGGCCAATGAATGTCAATGATTAGTATAACTAGATGAATTAAATGAGAAAAGAATTTTGTGGGTACGTTAAATGGGAAACAAATTTTGTGTGGAGGTTAAACGTGAATGAATTTCTGTAGGGAGGTTATAAATGGGAACCAATTTTGTTCTGAGGTTACACAAAAATTAGAATCATATTATTTATTAATAGATTAATAAATTTTGTGTGGAGGTTAGAACCTTGATTCCACTACCAGTTTCGATCAACCGATTGCCATTAGGTATCGTACTCGCATCGCAACGATGCGATACAGGCCGTTGTAGATAGTTTTATGTTAACATATAATAGTAATTAGTTGAACGAAAATGCAGCGAGTTAATGTTTCATTTAATCATCATCACTTGTAAAGATGACTTTCTTGAGACAATTGCGAGATGTGTGGGCAGCAGTTGTACAAAATCAAAGCGTAGCTCACCTAGCCATGAAGGTAAAAGTTACAATCCCTCGAAAAATGCTACTGGATTCTGTACAGGCGCTTTACGGAATGGACGGAAAGGCGGAATTCAATGCTAGTATATAGCTCACTCCTTTCGAATGTTATGAATTCGGTCTTTCGCTTTTATTAACAATTGGACCGACACTGCAGGGAAATGTGAAGGAAAATATAAACTAATCTGTACAAGACATAATACTCACCTCTCAATAAATATCGATTAGGTCGCTGTAGCTAATTTTCTTAAATTACCCTCCGGATAGCTTCGTTATGAAGATCAGGGAAGACGCGACAGTTCATTTTTTGCCCCACCCTCACTACATATAATACACCGGTGTGCAAAACGTGAGGTCGAAAGTAGTTTTGCATGATGTGATACTGCCAAGTCACATAGCTCGATGAAACTTGGACAATACGAGAGAGGAAGTGCTGCAGTATGGTACAGAACTGAAAGAAATGCGTAATGAGAAGAACAGAAATGACACCTTTCTTTAAAGACAATAATTATTCTAAAGACACAGCGATTTCTGATGGTGCCTTGGACATTAAGAAAGGCGCCATGTAGGTATTAACACGGTTTGTGATCAAGACGGACGGTCATGCAACCTCTGCAATGGGCTCCCATGCGGGCCATTAAGGTTCCTGGTGAGTTCTGGTGGCAGGACATTCCATTCCTCGAGCAGCACAGTAGGTTCTTACTGAGTGGTCGTTGGTTCATATGGGTGGGCTGCAATACGTGTTCCCAAACCATCCCACACGTGCTCGAAGGTATGTAGGTCAGGAGAAGTGGCAAGCCTGTCCAGTCGCGCGAATGTCCTCTCTATCCAATCACTCCTCCACCTGCACAGTTCGATGCGGTCGCACATTATCATCAATAAAGGCCGAATGCACCTCTGAAAAGACGCAGATGGAAAAGGAGTGCTGTGTGACAATAACTTTGAGCTGGTTGTACAGTGTCGAAAGACTGGGAGGTCAACACTCCCGTGCAGCATAATGCCTCCGCTACCATAACACGTGGATCGCCAAAACAATAATGTTAGACAGTATTGCACGTACCCTCATATGGCCAGAGGGTGGAACACACAATGAACCCAGTTATAGGTGTGTTACTTGACAGTTAACACACCATACGAACGCTACTTTCACCCTTAACTTTTGCACACCGGTGAAAATTTAAGTCCCCCATTCACGTTTTCCCGACTGTGTGTGAAGGCTGCTCTCAGGTAGTACTGTAGGGATTTTGATACGCTTGTCACTAATAAAGAGACTGATCCACGAGCAAGGTGAGTGCGTATAATTAATAAATATTTGGTGCAAAGTGGTTGAACTATGAAGGTCCGCCATTATGTCGGACCTCCTGAGAGCTTTCCTGGTGTGGCCTGCTTAAATATTGTAAGTTATTCAGTTAGTTAACCTTTTCTAATCATAACGCAGTGACCCGTAAACAAAATTAGCGCTACGCCAGACAGGTCGCCCGGCCGCACTCACTTCGTGCCACGCACGCGAAGCCGCAGCGGGAGCTAGTCTTCTCTCCCATCAACGTATTTTTCCCACTGGTGGATCTTCTCTTACAGTGCTTAAGAATCTTTCCTCAGTGCGGCACGGTATGTGATGATGTTGATCTAATTTGTAAATATGTACCCGGTCCGTTAATAGCTATGCCTTCAGTTATTAGCCGCTTGTATTCCAATCCTTATCTTCCTCTGCAGCTCCCTCTAGTACCATGGGCATTCTCTCAAGTTTTAACAGGTGTCCTTTCTTCCTGTCCGATCCCCTTAGCAGTGTTTCCCACATATTCCTTTCCTCTCCGATTCTGCGCAGAACCTCATCATTCCTTATCAGTTCACCTAATTTTCAACATACGTCTGTAGTACCACTTTTCAAATGCTTCGGCTCTTAGTGAACATTAAAAAGTGATGTTCATTGTTGCGAGTTACGGCTTTCAACAAATTTTTGTTACTTTTAATTTCGTTGCGTGTTGTAAACTTCAAGTTGCAACGAATGCATAATTCTGCTTTTTGCATATCGATACTTAATTTGTTTCGATTGTCAAATCGTATTGGTTCCCATGACTGAAGAATCTTTCCATATAGGTATTGCTGCGTGGAACCGCTAATATCCTTTTGATAATTTTTTATGTTCGACGTTTCTGGGACCTAGACGCTGCACTTTGTAATTGTTCCTGTTTTATTTAATATACGTGTTACCGGCATTGTGTGAAATCCAGGCTTCTATAGAGTGCCTAGATAATGTATAGAATGCGTAAAATCGAAGGTCACAGTGTGAAAAGACTGATAGTTTATACAGTGCTTACGGCATATTATACGAGGGTAAGTCAATTATTGTCGGCAAAGTAGTTATAAAATTTAACTGTAATCAAATAGGCTACTTAAAAGAACATCATTTTTGACGTAATCTCATTGCGTTTCAACGCACTTCGTCTATCGTTGTACAAGCTCCCCGATGCCCTCATAAAAGAAGGTTCTCTGTTGAGCTGCGAGCCAGGAATGAACCGCTTCTTTCACAGCTTCGTGCGGGGAAAATCGATGGCGCCTTAATGCCTGTTTGAGTGTACCAAACAAATGATAGTCAGAAGGGGCAAGATCGGGACTATATGGAGTGTGATCCAGTACTACAGATTTGAGTTTCTGGAGCGTTTCTACTTTGTGGGCTGCAGTATGCGGACAGGCATTGTCATGCAACAACACAACACTTTTGACAGCAATCCTCGGCGTTTGCTTCGAATTGCAGGCTTTTGCCTGGCAGTGAGCATCTCACTGTAACGTACACTGTTTATTGTTGTGCCCCTTTCCCCATAATGTTCTAGTACTGGACCTTGTGCGTCCCAAAAAACCGTAAGCATGTTTTCTTGCGGACGGTTTGGTCTTGATCTTTCTCTTGCGCGTCGAATTCGGATGTTTCCAGTCCGTACTATGCCATTTACTCTACGGCTCGTAATGATGGATCCATATTTCGTCACCAGTAATGATCCTGTCTAAGAAGTTATCCCCTTCGTCACCATAGCGATCCAAACGTTTTTTGCAGATGTCCAAGCAACTGTGTGAGTTGTTTTGGGACCCATCTTGCACAAACTTTATGAAACCCAAGTCTGTTGTGGATGATTTCGTAGACAGAACCGTGACTAATTTTCAGACGATGTGCCACTTCGTCAGTAGTTAATCGTCCGTCGAAGAGAATAATTTCACGTGAACGCTGAATGGTTTCTTCATTTGTGGCGGTAAACGGTCGTCCGGCTCCTTCATCGTGCTAACTCTTGTGCGACCATTTCGGAATTTTTCAATCCGTACGTAGACACTCCTTTGCGGCAAAACACTGTTCCCGTACTCTACCGAAAGTCTTCGATCAATTTAGGCCCATGATACGCCTTCTGACCACAAAAAACGGATCCCTGAACGTTGCTCTTCTTCGGCGCAAATAGACAGCGGAGCAGCCTTGATGAACAGCATGGCAACGATAAGGAAACTAACAGCTTGAAAATTGCAAAGATACAACAACAAATTAACACAGCATGAGTCATCAACGTAAAACGATAGTACTACCAAAATAAACAAAAATATAACAAAATTGCGGGTAATAATTGAGTTACTCTCGTATAATACGCCTAATCCCGCCATTTTTTCCCGCCACCGCTGTTTGCGGTGGCATTCGGGTCTTTGTTTAATAGCTGCGAAGACAGCGTATTGTTGTACAATGTTCAACTATCACGCCATAACAGTTCTCCAGTCTATAGTATCCGGCTGAAGTTCTACAGACGCTACCGTCACCCTTCCCCGTTGTTCTTGCATCAGCTTGTCGGGAAGAGGGTAGCGCCAAGACAGGAATCATGCCAGGCCGACATGCAACGACGGTTCCGCGACGAATTATCTCAAGCAAGAGCCAGTCCTTCTAAAAATGTACTTTCGTAACCGAAACCAGTTGCTAAAAGTTAGTCAAGTATGTGAAAAAGCAATCCTGTCGGAGGAAAATTCGCAACTGAACATCTTACCAGAGGTTGAAAATACGCTGTGGTTGTTAAGGTTCTTCTATTTAACACACGACTCGTTTCGGGCTCTTATACGCCCATCTTCAGATGTCGTAACTTAGAGCTGTGACCCCGAGCGCCGCGATGGACGTGTGCAAGACGCGGTGTGCTACCAACGAGCGCAGACCAAATATGGCACCTGAAGATGGGCGTATAAGAGCCCGAAACCGATCGTGTGTTAAGTGAAGGAACCTTACAACTGTTGCGGTATTTTCAACCTCTGGTATCGGAAAATTCTAAGAGGACAGTGAAGAAGGAACAACGGGACTACTGGCTGCTGAAACATTACGACGTTATGATAGTCGTGAGTTGATCTGTTCTGTTAAAGAAGGTACTTATGCTACACAATTTTACGTCGTGGACTCCGAGTTATTAGACATACTCCATAAGGAACATTTGGCTACTGGTCTTTGATGGCGGGACAGGATGCTGAAAGAATTTTCACCCCAAGTAGAAGAACATTTCCCGTCATGATATTGAGCTGTACGTTTAGCTTTCTGAGCCTTGCCACAGGAAGGTAAAAGGTGCCAAAAAAAAGGTGTTGTGGTCAAGTAAATGGTTTTTTCGGTATTCAAGTCCCGTTGTCAGGTCGATGTCATCGAATTTCAGTCCAGTCCTAATAGGGAAAACAGATTTATGATGGTCTACCGAGATCTTCTCGCTAAGTTTGTAGTTCTCAGGGCTCTGAAAGCAAAGAAAGCGGAAGAGGTAGCGTACAGCGTCACCGACATATTTACGTTGCTTGATGCTCTACGGTTCTACAATCCGATAACTGCACAGAGTCTGCAATGTCGTAAGCAGCCTAAAGGAGTATTGGCCCACCTTGAAGATCGTCAATGGTAAGGCGCGACGCTCAAAAATATATGGAAGCGTCGAAAGAGCAAACCAGGTCGTCAAAACTATGCTGTGTACTTGAGTGCGAGATGAAAAAACTAGCTGCTGAAGTGACTGACTGTGGTTCCTCAAACTTACGAAAAACCGAGTTTCTGATTCTAGGATTAACAGGTTACCATACGAAGCTCTGTTCGGCTGCGGAGCTGGAGTAAGCCTCTCGACGTCGCTCCATCCTGACGATTTTTTTACAGTATATATAGACTGAGGAGGAGCTGGAAAAAATAATAGAGAGAATACAAACAACAGAACAGCAGAAAGAAAAACGTGATGAACCAATGCAAGAGGCACAGCTCCCTGCAGAAGGCACAGATGAGAATGCAGTCCATGGTGGAGGAAACCAAAACAGTGATGAAGCCATGGTTATCGAAGAGCCTTCCATTTCTATATTTACCGAAAGTCTTTCTTCTCCTGATGTCTGCCGTGTAGGCTTAAAAGAAACCAGCGATGTTCACACATATCAAAAGTGTGGCCGAAACTTCATGCCATCAGTGAACATTCGCCTAAAGACAATGACGGCGGCTAAGTAGAAGATTATGGCGTTAGCATTTTGTGCAGCATTTGCTTCTCTATTGAGAAAGCTATCAAGAGTAAAACGGAATCGAAACTGAACTTTGAGATTCAGGCAAGAGAAATGAAAAGGGATTCTGACCAAAGTATTCCTCCTGTGCCCTTGGGTGCGAGTGTGTGAGTTCCGATTCCCGACGTCGACAAAAGGCGGGGTGACTCACGCGATCTGTTGGTGGTTGTTACGACCGTGACGGAAGACGGCTTATACCGACTTGGAACTGCAGAATGAATCTTGAATCAGCTCTCTGCAAGATCAGAATCCACCCTATGTCCAAGGAACTTAATGAGAATTGAAAAGTACCTGACCACGAAATGCCTCTCCGATCTGCAGCTACTTCTCATTCCACAGGAAGCAGCCAAGGATTCGTCAGGAGTATGTGCGACAAGAAATGCCAAAATATAAGATGCCTTTGTGTCAAAAAGAAAATTTAATGCAATTCAGAATGTAGCTCTAGTCTTCCCTGCTGCAACAAAGTAGGTCAGGCCAGTTCTGCTTTGTGTTTCACCGTTAACAATATTGTATTCGCATTCTTCTTTAAGTCGTGAAATGTACGTACAAAGTCAAATTGTCAAAATGTAAACAGTTTTTTAAGAAGAGGTAAGTGAGTACTTATTGTAACAAGTACTCCAATCTGAGTTTTGCTTTCACTGTTCTCCGGGAAGAACATCCTGTGCTTCATTTTGTAGTTTTGTTCTCTCATTTTCAAACGTGTATTAACTAATAAAGGCTTCTAATTTTGTGCCCTTTTAACATTTTGTGTAAATGGTACTCGTCATTCTCTTCATGCCTAGGAAAAGTATTTTCACAAAAATCTTATATTTTATAGTTTGCCTAAAACCAATAGCCATTCTATATCTTACCTAGGAATTCTATAGAATACGGGATTACAAACAATGCCTGTAGCATACGGATCTCTTCGTATAAACTACTTTTTTCATTGTCTTCTTCGGTACCTACCATCTTCGATGCTTGCTCATATTTTTCGTATGTATGAGATACTTCTCCCATATCCACGCAACTGAAAATCTTAAAGAAGGAGTTTTCGTTATCGAATGACTCTTTAAGTTAATCTTCTGGTTTTGGCAGTCTACGAAAGCTTCATTCAAGACAGCCCATTCTTCAAGCAAACGATTTAAAACTTGGTATTACGCAGGGTTTTAACAGGGTCGGAACTGGAACCTTTTTATGGCTACTCACAAGTCGCCATTCGTCTTCAAAAATATTAAAAATATATACCCCCAGGTCTAGACTGGACCTCTACAAACTGTCGTGTTGGCGCCCTTTGCTTTATTCTTGAATTTACGTCGCTGAACCTCATTTAGTTTTAACATTGCTCCGTTAGCTTTTGCTCTGAAGAAACAATCCTTCTTACATGAGTCAAAGTCCTCTTTGAACGTGACCATAAGAGAAGAGAACAGTGGACAACATCCATTTTGCATCTAGGATGTCATACATCAACTAGTATGTATTTTGGTGTGCGTAATCCTAATATACCTTTCAAAATGTTCTAGCGTGTACCATTTTTGAGTTTTTAAAGTTTTTTTATTTTTCGTATTGAGTATTTCGCTTTTTGCTGTTTTTCTGTTTTGATGTTTGTTTTTGATTTGCAGAGGAGAGTTAGAAGATCTACAAATCGTCAGTAAATGGTTGGTGTGGCAATCCAGTGGTGTGAAAGAAATCCTCAGTGAGTGTTTCCTGTAAACGATAGTACAATCCTTTTCTGTTTAAAACTTACACTAAAAAAAATGGCAACTAGTAAATCACGTTGCTGTCCAAACCATCCAGACAACTTTTGTTATGTGTGTGGGAAATTCACTCCAAAAGCCCAAAGAAAGCCAATCACTGATTTAGTTAAGAAGGCATATAAATTGTATTTTGATTGTCCTGTTGGTGATCTAGATAAAAATTATTGCACCTCGTATTGCCCACATAACCTGTACTACAACCTTAACCTAGTGGTTGAAAGGAAAACGGCGAGCCATGCCACTCGCTGTTCCGTTGGTGCGGTGTGAGCCTAATGACCGTTATTCAGACTGTTACTTCTCTCTTACAAATATTTCGGAACATTCAAGCAAAACTAGACATAAAATAAAGTATCCAAATAAATCATCAGTGCATTTTCCTGTGCCCCGTGACGAGGAGTTGCCTGTTCCTGTCTGTAGCTTGAAAACCACGGAACCAGACACCATGTCAAGTGAATCAGAAAGTATGGAATATATAGAAGAGTGCTGCCCTCAATATAATGACACTTCGCCTGAGCTCTTTAATCAGAAGGAACTGGACGATTTGGTTCGCGATTCGAAACTTTCGAAACAGCAAGCTGAACTCCTGAGTTCGAGACTGCAACAACGGAACCTTCTAGCTCCACGCACGGAAATTTCCTGCTTCAGATCAAGAGGTATTCCTTCGCTCAGTATTTTAATATGCAGAATTCAATGTGTGTATGTAAAGATATCTAGGGTCGGATGATGCCGCTAGGAGTACAGCTATTTATTGACTCCAGTAAAACCAGCTTGAAGGCAGTACTACTGCATAATGCAATGCATTTCCATCGGTACCTTTGTCTTACGCAGTAGACACGAAAGAAACTTATGAAACCATGGCTTTGCTGCTAGAGGCAATCAAATATAAAGATCCTGAATGGCAGCTTTGCTGTGATTTAAAAGTTTTAGCACTCCTTCCAGCTTTACAGGCTAGATTCACAAATACTGCTGCTTTTTGTGCCTTTGGGACAGCCATGACACCAATAACCACTATACAGTGAAGGAATGACCTATAAGGAAGTCATATGTTCCTGGAAACGTAAATGTGAACAATACCCCATTAATTGAGACTGATAAAATCATTTTGCCTCCCCTTGGGCCTTACCAAGAACTTTGTAAAAGCTCTGGATAAAGAAGGTGAGGCCTTCAATCACTTAAAAGAAAAGTTTCCTAAATTAAGAGAGGCAAAGCTGAAAGAGGGTATATATCTTTGACCACGAAGAAGAAAATTGATGAACGATCCAACCTTTGATACCATACTCACAGGTATCCATTTAGCTGCCTGGTCTTCTCTTAAAGGGCTTTTTGGGTAACAGAAGAGACGAAAACTATGTTACCATTATGACAACTATAAAAACATAGGGTGTAGAATGTCGCTTAAAATTCACTTTTTACATTCTCACCCTTATTTCTTCCCGGAAATTCTGGGAGCCGTAAGCGATGAGCATGGTGAACGCTTTCACCAAGACCAAGGCCATTGGAGCCCTTCGATGATGGGTGACTACTGCTGGGGTCGTGTTAGGGAGAGTGATGAAACGACAAACAAAAGAAGAGCTCCGTCGTCGCATTTTTCAAAACCCAAAGACAATTTCTTCTGAACTAATTTAGACCTTTTATTGGCATCATGCCCATATAAACATACAAAATGGTATTGATTTCAAACGTTCTGAATGTGTATTTTTGTTTGACTTAACTGTGTCTTCCGTTATTACCATTTTTTATTCTGGTGTGTATCTAGGAAATGTGACGTTGTAGAGAAAAATTGATATTACGAGTGTATTCAGCACCACAAAATTAGGTAAATCCACGCATTTACAAACCAGATGCAGAAAAAAAGTTTAAATTTGTAAACTAGTGAAATCGAAGCACTTGAAATGTGGTGTTACAGAAAAATGCTAGAAATTAGATAGACTAATAAGGTAAGGAATGGGGAGGTTCTCAGCAGAATAGGCGAGGAATGGAATATATGGAAAACATTGACAAGAAGAAGGGACAGGATGATAGGACATCTGTCAAGACGTCAGAGAACAGCTTCCATGGTCCTAGAGGGAACTGTAGGGGGTACAAACTGGAAAGGAAGGCAGAGATTTGAATCTATCCAGCAAATGATCGAGGACATTGGTTGCAATTGCTACTCTGAGATGAAAAAGTTATCATAGGAGAGGAACTCATGGCGGGCCGCATCAAGCCAGTCGTAAGACTTATGACTCAAAAAAATATATAATTTGAGATGTTTTATGTTCGGATTCCAGAACATTAACACCTGTCTGAAACAAATATGATACATGAAGCACAAAATAAATGTAGCACTCTGGCAATGCATTTTCGTCATTAGGAAAAAAGACTAAATAAGCCTGTCGCACTCATTCTCATCCTCTTGGTGGAAACATAATTTGATCACTTTCCAATGAAGCAAAAGACTTCGCACAGCTGTCATACGGCGAAGCTTGGCTCGATAATCATGTCTAACACTGTTTTAGCACTCATAGAAGGTTCACCAAAAACTTTCAGCACAAGACTTCTAACGTCGAAATACAATGATTACATGCAGTGTTCTGGTGCATTATGCACTACATGGGCATTAGAGATGGGCAAAACTATTCTTTTCAGAGATCGGATCAGAACTGTCCACTCCCTGAAATGAACTAGCTCTTTTTCATGACTCACCACCCATTCACAATAGAAAATAAATGGAAGGCACATTGCCGTTTAAACTTGGATTATTCCAGTACTATACCTGTATTTTGATCTTATTTGATCCCATTTTGAAGTAACACAGATAATGAGTAAGAATTTTGTATTGTTTATTGAAATTTTCACGATATGACAAAGTTTTTGATTATTGATTTATTTGGTACTATCGTGGTTTTTTGGGTGATCGGAAAATGTTGTAACTGAAGACAGTAACAATATATTTGGCTATAATGTATTAAAATTTCATTAACCACGTACAAATACATAACAGACATTATATTTTTAAACTGAACGTTTCCTTCAAAAGACGCCTAAAATCGCAAAATCCGTACTACAATAAGAAAAAAAATATATAAATTTGACTGTAAGACCAAAGTGCTGCATATAGCCTTACGCAGAATAAAACAACGAAAATATTGGTGTAACACATTTTGCGATACGTTTATTGGTTCGCTCGTAATTAAAGCGTAAATTAGAGTGTCCATAATAAAAAATCCTATAGTAAGAGGAGTCGTCAGGAACCTAATCTGATCAGTTTAAACAAATAAAAATAAAATAAAAACAAATGATGTATACATAATATAATTATGTAATATACATAATGGTAGTACTACGAAGAACAATATCCAGTAGAGACGAACTCCGATGCAGAGGCGCTGAGTCAAGCAGGTCGAGCCGCGAGCTGTATTACTGCGTGAGCTAAGACCGCAGAGACCAGAGTGACACCTGAGCTGCTTTGCTCAACCCTCTGGCTGGAGTCGAGAACGGTGGGGTGAGTGTTGAGCGGGCAAGTTCTGAGGGTGGGGGGAGCAGTGAACGGTCACCAGTCACCCGCTCCGAGACAAATCGTCCGTTCTCTTGCGAGCAGGTTGTTGCAAGTAGTTCTTATGTTCTCCGATAGGAGGCTCTCTGTCCTGTTGCTCGCATCAACTGCCCAGAGGGCATGACTTGCGACTGAAACGATCGCCGACGGAGTGCGATGCTAAGTTCAGCTGCGCCAGACACTGCACGCAGCAGAGGAAGCACTGAGACGGCACGGCATATGTGAAACACAAAATCCAATGGGGCACTGCACAATGGAGGCAGCCAAGGCAGAAGCAGGGCAGAGGCCGGCGCTGTCTGTGTTGTGTGGCGTGCACAGTGCTCTGACCAGCAGAGGCCCCGCTGATCTGCTCCGACGCTCTCTCTCTCTCTCTCTCTCTCTGCTGTGGGGAACGTTTGAAGCTACCGTTCTTTTTTCCTGAATCACTGATTGTTCACTCCATTGAAAGATTCAACTCTATGAATCAGTTCAGGAGCGGATCACCCATCTCTAATGGGCACTAGAGTTACAGCCGCCAACATACATTTCGGTTAAAGGACCACGATGATACGAGAAGTTAGGGCTCATACGGAAGCGTATAGCTAGTCACTTTTCCTTCGCTGTATCTGCGAGGGAACAGGAAAGGAGCGACAGGTACTGCCACAGGGTACCCTCTAGCACGCGGCGTGTGGTGGCTTGTGGAATATGTACGCAGACGTAGCTGTAAGGACACATGGGTTCAGATTTTGTAACTTCTGTTAGCATAATTGGCTGAAACATCTTCAGCACTATTTGCAACAGCATTAGCAAGCTACAAACGAAGATTTTCTAATGCTTTGAAAATCTCATTCATGGACTCTAATATGCCATAGAGTTTATCGCGAAAAGCTAGTATGTAATTTACCATTCTATCTTCGTCATCATAGAAAGCCACTACAAGTGGGAAGTTTTTGTTGTCTTTACTGGAAACATCAACAGATACTGAAAATCGACTGTTTCAATCCTCTACTTTCTTGCGACATTTTCTGTAGAACACGCCGCCAAAACTTTACTCGTGAGAGCCTTTCCTGCTCTACCTACCTTTGGAGCAAATTCATTGTTATTATAGAGTACGAAATATAATTTATTGCCACAGTCAGAGAAATTGTAACTGTAATCTTTTACCACTTGATGGGTTTCAGTGAGTTCAACTGCCGCTATTTGCTCTTTTAATTCTCCAGAAATTTTCCTATGTTGCTTAAAACTTTTTTGATCTCACCAATAAAAGGTCTTTCTTGTCATTCTGTTGATAAAAACCTTCACCTCAGCATTCTTCTCACAACAAGAGGAACAAATGGCACATCAGGCTTTTTTTGTCATCTGCTTGACTTATTCAGCTGCAGAGTCTTTCATTTTATAGCCTCTCCTTTTTAAAAGCACAAGAACCATGAAAACATTTTGTTTTTCCGAGCGGAGAATCCACACTTTGTGTTAAGTATATAGCATTATTTCCAGTATTCCTGTAACAGTCAAATGATAATACGTAATATATCACAATAACAGCTTTCAAAGAAGGTACGTACACTTAAAGAAACTGTTGGCCATAAAGCAAGGATTATATGCAATTAAAATGAACTTGCAATAAACTAATATTAACTTACCAAATGAGTAGGAATCATCTTTCTATTATGTTTTAGCAATTCACAAATAAGTTAGATATGGAAACGACACATGGTACACAGTTGAACCGGCCTGAGTAAGGTTGGGTATGTCGTACCCAAGGTGTTTCGCAGCGCTGATTACTGAATGTCATTGTAGCCACACAAATCTTGCTGCCACAGTAGCTGGAGGTAAAGGAGAGGGGAGCAAGATGAAATGTTGAGTTTATTGTTGTGCCAGCGTCAGAGGGAGGTACACGTGTGGTAAGGTGGATCGGATACGTCACACCCGACCTCGTTGTCTGTTACATTTTTGAGCTGTCAGCGAATTTATGAATATATAGTTATTAATAGTATTCTTTGGTTCATCTTTACATATTGTCTTTCTCAAGATGTCATATAAACTACGAAGAAGTTTTAGAATACTGTTCAAATGCTAGTTTCTGTGACACCATGATAAAAACATAGACGAATCGACAGGTGATAAAAGACCCGGAAATGATTACTTATTACAATGCAACTAAAGCCGGTGTCGATGTCGCAGATGAACTGAGTGCCAGTTACGATGATGCCGGGAACAGCAAACGTAGGTGACAAAACAAGCATGAAGCGCCTTGATTTCATTCATAATTTAGATCTGAATCTGATAAATGACAGTCTTCGCATTAGACAAGGAAACCTATGTCTTTCAAGGGAAATTCGAAAGAGGATTCCTGATCAACTGGGGAAAATTTCATCGCCAGTCCTGAAAAAAAGGGCTGTTAGATATGTCAGGTGTGGTGACTGTACTGAGAAAAAAAAGACAGGAAAACAAAACATTGTTGTTCGAAGTGTGAGAAGCCAATATGTATCGTGCACGCGGCTTTCATTTACAGAGAATGTGACGATTTGTTGGTGTAATGTTAGTGCTGAGCTAATTGATATCATAAGACCTTTTATGCTCTTCTTCTGTTTAATAATTAGAAGGCAATATCATTATATTATTTACTCAAAGAGACTGTAATTTTGTTCGTATTTCTTCTGAAAAAATATAGACACTTCATTATTTCACAACAAAAAAATAAGTTTTGTGTCTTAAACATACTATTTTACTTACTCATCTTGTTTAATAGACACCGTCATTAATATCCCAAGTAAATAATTACTTAATACACGATGATAGTATAAAAAATTCGACTTTAGAATTTCGGGTATATCATACCCACCTCATAGCTGGTGTAACAATTTCTCACCTAATTCACGCCAAGTTAAGTCAAAAAGCAATTGCGTTCAGCTATGAGGTTCAACTGATTAATATCATGCAGTGAACACATGGTGTGTCGTGGAGCTGTCACTCTGTTTTTAAAATAATTGAAAAGCCACGATGGCTTCAGTTTCATCTGGTGACTTCAGTTTTATATTTTATGGAAAGAACGACCATGAGAGCAGTTTTTAATTATTTTTTATTGGTTGTGACTGATTTTTATCATATGGTCTGCCTCATGTGCCATGATGTCCATATGGTTTTATAAATGTTAATCCACGTTTCAGATCCGATGATGGCACCTTCAGATTGCTGAAACCGGTCATCTAGTAAACGATATTGAAGCCATCGTTGCTTTTCAATTATTTTATGATTAATATTAATTAATAAATTAGTGATATGGATAGAAATCTAAGCAGACCGATCCAGTAACACTGAACAGTTCGGTAAAAAAATGAACACCTTCCAACTCAGGTTCGTGTACTGCTGAGACAAAGGACTACGAGCCAATGGAATACCTTGTGGGTGGTTGAAATTGATATGTTTTGAGTGAGGAAACAAATGAGAATACCATGGCTGCCACTACCCAGGTGCGGAGAAGAGACGTACTAACACGTTTACGCTCTGGCTGTGGGTCTGGTGAATTTGGCTCCCAACTTTTGAGAAATAAAAGTTTTTTTCACGTTTCTTGATAGATATGCCATAGCTGTAGATTTTCCGTACAAAACTATGTAGTTCTGCAGGGATTCTCAAAAAAAAAAAAAAAAAAAAAAAAGCACCCAAAGAGCTTTACATGAGATAATTGCAAAATTGCAATAACTAGGAAACCACTTTCACAACCCGAGTAAACAAATTCGTGTAATAGTTGTGATCACGGTTCTGTATAGCACACTTAGAGCTCTACTGAAAATAGTCAGTTAAACCCTTACTCGACTTTGTAAAGTTTCGTCTGCAGGTAGGAGGATGTTCCGACCCCCAAACGGTTAGCTGTCTGTGCAAAATTGATAGTGTTTCGTTGTCTAATTTGAGTTAGTCATTTACAGAAAAACTGTATGAGAGGTATATTTTGCAGCGTTTGTAACGATCGCAGTAACATACATTTAATTTGCAATGCCAAGCAATGTATAATATTTAGTACTTTGTAGATGGTGTGATATGAATTCACGGCGGTCTTTTAATTCATTTACTGGAGGCAAAGAAAATTTGTTTTTATATTTGGAAGACGATCATGACCAGACACCAGTTCCAGAATACATACTAAACAGAAACTATCATGTAATTCTGTTAAAAGAAAAAGCTAAGATTTTGGTGACATGTCTGAGCCCTGCATACTACACTTCGCTGTCTATCTCTGTTTGGTTTCCCGCCCTTGTTGCGGTTACGTCGTGGTTCTTCTTCCTTGTACATGTGGCAGCAGTGACGTGTATCGTATTTGCGTCGTGTACCATCTTTGGTTTGGTGCATGTAGTTTCCGGCTAGGGGGTGTACAGGCAGTTGGTCGGTTGTTGTGGATGAGGGAAGTTATCTCTGTGCGGTGCAGTTGGCTGTTCCGCTGGCGGTCCCTGCACAGTGTCGGAGCACATGTGGAGTTGTCTGATCGCTACGAGCTTCGACGAGGGAAGTTATCTCTGTGCGGTGCAGTTGGCTGTTCCGCTGGCGGTCCCTGCACAGTGTTGGAGCATGTGTGGAGCTGTCCGATCGCTACGAGCTTCGACGAGGGAAGTTATCTCTGTGCGGTGCAGTTGGCTGTTCTGCTGGCGGTCCCTGCACAGTGTCGGAGCATGGGTGTAGCTGTCCGATCGCTACGAGCTTCGACGAGGGAAGTTATCTCTGTGCGGTGCAGTTGGCTGTTCCGCTGGCAGTCCCTGCACAGTGTCGGAGCATGTGTGGAGCTGTCCGATCGCTACGAGCTTCGACGACGGAAGTTATCTCTGTGCGGTGCAGTTGGCTGTTCCGCTGGCGGTCCCTGCACAGTGTTGGAGCATGTGTGGAGCTGTCCGATCGCTACAAGCTTCGACGAGGGAAGTTATCTCTGTGCGGTGCAGTTGGTTGTTCCGCTAGCAGTCCCTGCACAGTGTCAGAGCATGTGTGGAGCTGTCCGATCGCTATGAGCTTTGACGAGGGAAGTTATCTCTGTGTGGTGCAGTTGGCTGTTCCGCTGGCGGTCCCTGCACAGTGTCGGAGCATGTGTGGAGCTGTCCGATGGCTACGAGCTTCGACGAGGGAAGTTATCTATGTGCGGTGCAGTTGGCTGTTCCGCTGGGGGTCCCTGCACAGTGTCAGAGCCTGTGTGGAGCTGTCCGATTGCTACGAGCTTCGACAAGGGAAGTTATCTCTGTGCGGTGCAGTTGGCTGTTCTGCTGGCGGTCCCTGCACAGTGTCGGAGCATGGGTGTAGCTGTCCGATCGCTACGAGCTTCGACGAGGGAAGTTATCTCTGTGCGGTGCAGTTGGCTGTTCCGCTGGCAGTCCCTGCACAGTGTCGGAGCATGTGTGGAGCTGTCCGATCGCTACGAGCTTCGACGACGGAAGTTATCTCTGTGCGGTGCAGTTGGCTGTTCCGCTGGCGGTCCCTGCACAGTGTTGGAGCATGTGTGGAGCTGTCCGATCGCTACAAGCTTCGACGAGGGAAGTTATCTCTGTGCGGTGCAGTTGGTTGTTCCGCTAGCAGTCCCTGCACAGTGTCGGAGCATGTGTGGAGCTGTCCGATCGCTATGAGCTTTGACGAGGGAAGTTATCTCTGTGCGGTGCTGTTGGCTGTTCCGCTGGCGGTCCCTGCACAGTGTCGGAGCATGTGTGGAGCTGTCCGATCGCTACGAGCTTCGACGAGGGAAGTTATCTCTGTGCGGTGCTGTTGGCTGTTCCGCTGGCGGTCCCTGCACAGTGTCGGAGCATGTGTGGAGCTGTCCGATCGCTACGAGCTTCGACGAGGGAAGTTATCTATGTGCGGTGCTGTTGGCTGTTCCGCTGGCGGTCCCTGCACAGTGTTGGAGCACGTGTGGAGCTGTCTGATCGCTACCAGCTTCGTAGTTCTCCGACCCAGGACGTCAAACTTGAGTAGTGATTTCAACTACCCAAGCCACATCCATTCATGTTGTGGTGGTTCGTTTTGGCGGTTTGCTGTTGCAGAAGTTTTCCTGTGAGCAACACTGTTTCTGCTGCTGAAATAGTGCAATTACATATTTTGGGTTACTACAATTCGAGTGCACCAGTAGAATTTTCTGCCTTGTGGCTGTTAGTATTCTGGTTACGTGCCTTGAACACTGACGTAAATTAAGGCAGTGTTCTTTTGGGTGAAGTTAATTACATTGCCGTGTTTCAAATTCAAGTGTACCAGCGGAATTTTCTGCCTAGTGGCCGTTAGTGTTCCGGTTACCTGACCTGGCCACTAACGCAATTTCCGGCAGAGTCCTTTCCTCACCTGTTGTCGCTGTCCAACATGGTGTGTAATTTTGACAGCTAATACATACTCCATTGTGGATTATCACGTTTGTAAACTTTTCTGTTTGAGTTCTCATGTAGTGATTGATGGGAAGCAAGTCGTTATGTCGGTCGGTCTTTGGCTGTCCCCTGGTTGGGTTCTGACGGATCTAGTGTATGTAGTTGGGCTCACCACCTGTCTCGCCTAAGTGAACGAGGGCAGACCGACCTCCCTGGAGGCGTCTGAGTGCCGTTGTCTTTATTGTCTTTCCCACCAGTGTTTAATTACCTGCCGACTGGAGTGGCCGAGAGGTTCTAGGCGCTACAGTATGGAACCGCGCGACCGCTACGGTCGTAGGTTCCAAACCTGCCCTGGGGAATGGATGTGTGTGATGACCTTAGATTGGTTAGGTTTAAGTAGTTTTAAGTTCTAGGGGACTGATGACCTCAGATGTTGAGTCCCACAGTGCTCAGAACCATTTGATTTTTTAATTATCTGTTTTCAGGTACCTAAAATGTAAGGCTTTGTTATTTTTTCTTTCTTAAAAACATGCAAAATTAATTATGGGCTTTCAGCCATGCAGCCTTATCCTTAAAATTCTCTTTCAAGCTAAAACATTGCGGCCTTTTGCCGTTGAAAGATTATGGTAATATATTTTAAAATTTTGAAACTTAATTGTGGCCTTCAGCCATTGGTATTCAACCTTGCGTATGTTTGTCCTATCTACATTGCTTTTAGGCTTTCCACCTAGCTGTGATAGATATTTTTTAAAATTATTTTATTGCTATTATAATTGGATTTTCTCTTATTCATTTGTTAAGATTCCTTGTTTGAAGGCCTTCAGCCATGAAACAGCTGCATTTGGTAAATTTTCGGCTATGTGCTGCTTTGTTTGTAAATGTGTTATTAAATTACAATAAATTACAATTGGAAGGTGAAACTGACGCCAACCTTATTTGGCTCTTTCCACAATCCTAATTAGCTGTTCTGCCGAGGGGGCTTAGCAGGCGTTTCAATGTCTTTAAAGTTTCCTCGTAAAGAAGTAGGTAGCAATTAGACTACAAAGAACATATTAACTAAGAAGGACGCCAGAGGAATGTGGACATGGAGATAAGCGGAAAGCGGGGCTTGCCGGAGATATGCGGACACAACCTTTGTCTGGTAGTGGCCGTGAACACGATGGAGCGCAATTGAGAACAGCTCATTATTTCTGCGGCACCCTGTATAAAAGTCTTAAATATATTCAGATTTAGATTTTGATCAGCACGTAACAAAGTACCGTTGGGTATCCAGTTTCCTTAAACATCTTTGACAATTTCATGTGACTGACGTGCATTTTACAGACTACCAGTTACTGCATAAATACGATCATTAAATGAAATGGAAGCAGTCCTTTGCAGCTCTAATTTAATGTGATAAACTAAATATTTAATGTTTCATTTATCAGCCACATTCTGAAGTGTTAAAAATAATTATCGTTGCATAGACTTACACTCCCAAAGAATTTTGTGTTAAAATACTATTCAAAACCTGTCTGAAGAACTAGGTTTTTCTTTTGTTTTAAATTGTTTAGTATGATGATATTTATGTATGCTTATAGTGTCATTTCAGGCGTATTCTGAGGCCAATGAATAATTTGTTTCTTTATGTACTAAAGAACGTGAATTGTTATTTGAACAATTTGCATTTCCAGAGTAAAACAATACCATGCCAGTTTTGGTAGCAATTTCGTGGTGGTAATGATTCTTTTGACTTATCTAACAAGGTAGACAAGAGTGTACTTACAGAAAACTGCCCGTAAGGAACAAATATAAATGTAATTAAAATTTTACAGAGACCAACAATCTAGACAAAACTAAACAATTTTTTTTTGGATTTCAACAAATACGGGAAGTAAAACTATAAAAAAAGGATTCAAGGGTAGGCCACTACAAGGATATATTTAAGGTGTACAGGAAACGAACACAGATTTCGTAAACTGTTTCATATTTATTTTTAAAAGTCTTTACTAACCCTGGGGAATCACTGGAATCAACTGTAAACCATTAACATTCTATTTAGGCTTCATCATTTTTACACTAGAACCACATTATACTTTATTTATTGATATAACTCAATATTAACGTTGATGTGTCTTTTCAATATGATTAATAATTTCAATTAAACAATGTGCGAGGACTCGGTGGCTTTCGTGGTTTTTAACACGTAACTTACACATACATCTTAGTCCAGTTGCTGAATGTGAGGAACCGTTTTCAAGTAGGATCTAATTTTGCCATGTCTTCATATTTTTTTACAGTTCTTTCTATTCTGCCGTATAGCCTCAAGTATTTCTTCTTTCTCTTATTTCCTTAAAGTGTCATTCAGATTCATGTACATCCAATTTGTGAGCTCCTGCGCTTTCTTCAAGCATTCCACCAAACACTCGATTGTACGGTGAGGACTTCCAATAATATTATTTATTTGTGCCACTTTTCACAACATTCGTCGTTTGATAACAAATCCACATTCCGATGGGGTATCGTCACTCTTTCATCAGTTATCCATAAAGTAGTCAAAAGACTGAGTCTTTCGTTAACTGGAGGTTGCTCATAAATCTCGAGCTAGCAATTACTTAATTTCTCCGGGTTTACAATTAATACCGGCGTTATTCCACGCTGACGTGAAACTTTGAATCTCCGTTTTGATGGCGCTCATCTGTTAGACCGAAATGTTGAACTTTTGCCCATAAGCCCTTCTTCATATGGAAATAACGTATACTTACTTCACGTGAGGAAAAAACGTCACAAAGGGTCGATATCGTAGCTATCTCAAAATCCTTGAGGAAGTGTTTGCCAAAACTGAGGAAACAGGCAAATATAGGACTTTCTTCTTGTAGGTAGAAGGGCAAACACAAAAAGTAGAATCACTCGGGCCTCCTACGTCTGTACGTCCGATGTAACTTTGTTCGAACTACTTGCTGCTGCTCTTAAATGTACAATCCATAAAAAATGGGAAGACGTTTTGAAGCTTTCTTTTCCATTATTTCCACTAAAAAGGATTATCCTCTCCGCTAACGTATCGTCTTCTAGAAGAAAACTACTGCTGTCACGCATTTTAAGAGATCTTCATGAATAACAATTTCAGGACGATTCTTGGGCTCTTGTTAGTTTCCCCATGGTTCACTACACTTATAACGCAAGATTCTTTTGTCTGAGGTATTAACATAATAAAATCGGAACCTTTACTACGAAAGGCCCCCATGTCATCCACGTGTGCCTCGGATAGCTGGATAATGTCTTCTCGAGCCATTTCCCTCGCCAGTTGCTTCTTCACTTCTGGAATTGCTTCCTCAGGTGCTTCACAGATATTTCCGGACATGTAAAACCCCATTCTTCGAATGCATCTTCCCCTTGCAATGGTTGCACTTCTCGCGTAAGCGTATCCACGTAGCAACACCTTCCTTCGATTCTATAAGTTTACGGTAAGCATAACTGCTGTAATGAGCAGAAGCCCTACCCATGGTCGTTGTAACATCGTCCATACTGATAATCATATAGCTCTAAGCACTATGGGAGTTTTTAACACCTGACGTCATCAGTGCCCTAGCCTTAGATCTACTTAAACATAACTAACCTAAGGACATCATCACACACATCCATGCCCGAGGCAGGAATCGAACAAGCGACCGTAGCAGCAGCGCGGTTCCCGACTGAAGCGCCTAGAACCGCACGATCACAGAGGCCGGCTGATAATGGTACTACGAACTTCGAAAGAAAAGTAGCAGCAGGCACGTGCGTGTCTACTAGTGTGACGACCACACAACGCCTGCCGGTTGGGGAAAGGTATAACGTTACATAACAATAAGCAGCGCTGTAGCGGCGGCAGGTGGCAGTGTTTAAACGGCACACAGCACTGAGATGCGGGCCCGCCGTCGAGTGGTAAATAGGGACACACAAGTGTGCAATAGTCAAATGTATCAATAATGTTTAAGAAGAAATGGCAGAGAGCATTGCATTAACTGCTATTTCATATAGAAGAGATGCAACTTTCATTTAGTAGACTAAGTGTGAGACTGGTTTGATGCAGCTCTCCATGCTACTCTTTCCTGTGCAAGCTTCATCTCCCAGTACCTACTGCAGCCTACATCCTTCTGAATCTGCGTTGTGTATTCATCTCTTGGTCTCCCTCTACGATATTAACCCTCCACGCTGCCCTCCAGTACTAAATTGGTGATGACCCGATGTCTCAGAACATGTCCTACCAACCGATTCCTTCTTCTAGTCAAGTTGTGCCGCAAGCTCCACTTCTCCCCAATTCTATTCAATACCTCATTAGTTATGTGATCTACCCATCTAATACTCAGCATTCTTCTGTAGCACCACATTTCGAAAGCTTCTATTCTCTTCTTTTCCAAACTAGTTATCGTCCATGTTTCACTTCCATACAGGGCTATACTCCATACAAACACTTTCAGAAATGACTTCCTGACACTTAAATCTATACTCGATGTCAAGAAATTTCTCTTCTTCAGAAATGCTTTACTCCCATTGCCAGTCTACATTTTATATCCTCTCTACTTCGACCATCATCAGTTATTTTACTCCACAAATAGCAAAATTCCTTCACTACTTTAAGTGTCTCATTTCCTAATCTGCTTCCCTCAGTATCACCCGACTTAATTCGACTACATTCCATTATCCTCGTTTTGCTTTTGTTGATGTTCATCTTATACCCTCCTTTCAAGACACTGTCCATTCCGTTCAACTGCTCTTCCAAGTCCTTTGCTGTCCCTGACAGAATTACAATGTTATCGGCAAACGTCAACGTTTTTATTTCTTCTCCATGGATTTTAATACCTACTCCGATCTTTTCTTTTGTTTCCTTTATTGCTTGCTCAATATACAGATTGAATTACATCGGGGATATGCTACAACCCTGTCTCCCTCGCTCTCCAACCACTGCTTCCCTTTCATACCCCTCGACTCTTATAACTGCCATCTGGTTTCTGCACAAATTGTAAGTAGCATTTCGCTTCCTGTATTTTACCCTTGCCACCTTCAGAATTTGATAGAGAGCATTCCAATCAACATTGTCAAAAGCTTTCTCTAAGTCTACAAATGCTAGAAACGTAGGTTTGCCTTTCCTTAATCTTTCTTCAAAGATAAGTCGTAGGGTCAGTATTGCCTCACGTGTTCCAATATTTCTACGGAATCCAAACTGATCTTCCCCGAGGTCGGCTTCTATCAGTTTTTCCATTCGTCTGTAAAGAATTCGCGTTAGTATTACAGCTGTGACTTATTAAACTGATAGTTCGGTAATTTTCACATCTGTCAACACCTGCGTTCTTTGGGATTGGAATTATTATGTTCTTCTTGAAGTCTGAGGGTATTTCGCCTGTTTCATACATTTTGCTCACCAGATGGTAGAGTTCTGTCAGGACTTGCTGCCCTAAGGCTGTCAGTAGTTCTAAAGGAATGTTGTCTACTCCCGGGGCCTTGTTTCGGCTTAGGTCTTTCATGCTCTGTCAAACTCTTCACGCAGCATCATATCTCCCATTTCATCTTCATCTACATCCTCTTCCATTTCCATAATATTGTCTTCAAGTACATCGCCCTTGTATAGACCCTCCATGTACTCCTTCCACCTTTCTGCTTTCCCTTCTTTGCTGAGAACTGGGTTTCCATCTGAGCTCTTGATATTCATGCAAGTGGTTCTTCTTCCTCCAAAGGTCTCTTTAATTTTCCTGTAGGCAGTATCTTTCTTACCTCTAGTGAGATAAGCCTCTACATCCTTACATTTGTCCTCTAGCCATCCATGCTTAGCCATTTTAGCATTTCTTGTGGATATCATTGTTGAGACGTTTGTATTCCTTTTTGCCTGCTTCATTTACTGCATTATCATATTTTCTCTTTTCATCGATTAAATTCAATATTTCTTCTGTTACCCAAGGGTAACTACTAGCCCTCGTCTTTTTACCTATTTGATCCTCTACTACCGTCGCTATTTCATCCCTCAGAGCTACCCATTATTCTTCTACTGTATTTCTTTCCCCCATTCCTGTCAATTGTTCCCTTATGGTCTCCCTGAAACTCTGTACAATCTCTGGTTCTTTCAGTTTCTCCAGGTCCCATCTCCTGAAATTACCACCTTTTTGCAGTTTCTTCAATTGTAATCTACAGTTCAGAACCAATAGATTGTGGTCAGAGTCCTCATCTGTTCCTGGAAATGTCTTACAATTTAAAACCTTGTTCCTAAATCTCTGTCTTACCATTATATAATCTATCTGATACCTTTTAGTATCTCCAGGGTTCTTCCATGTATACAATCTTCTATCATGATTCTCGAACAAAGTGTTAGCTATGATTGAGTTAGGCTCCGCGCAAAGTTCTACTAAGGGGCTTCCTCTTTCATTTTTTAGCCCCAATCCATATTCACCTACTATGTTTCCTTCTCTCCCTTTTCCTACTCTCGAATTCCAGTCACCCATGACTATTAAATTTTCGTCCCCCTTCACTACCTGAATTTCTTTTATCTCATCATACATTTCATCAATTTCTTCGTCATCCGCAGAGCTAGTTGGCATATAAACTTGCACTACGGCATATAAACTGTAGTAGGCGTGGGCTTCGTGTCTATCTCGGCCACAATAATGCGTTCACTATGCTCTTTGTAGTAGCCTACCGGTACTCCTATTTTCTTATTCATTATTAAACCTACTCCTTCATTACCCCTATTTGACTTTGTGTTTATAACCCTGTAGTCACCTGACCAGAAGTCTTGTTCCTCCTGCCACCGAACTTCACTAATTCCCACTATATCTAATTTTAACCAATCCATTTCCCTTTTAAATGTTCTAACTTACCTGCCCGATTAAGGGATCTGACATTCCACGCTCCGATCCGTAGAACGGCAGTTTTCTTTCTCCTGACAACGACATCCTCTTGAGTAGTCCCCGCCCGGAGATCCGAATGGGGGACTACTTTACCTCCTGAATATTTTGCTCAAGAGGACGCCATCATCATTTAATCATAAAGTAAAGCTGCATGCCCTCGGGAAAAATTACGGCTGTAGTTTCCCCTTGCTTTCAGCCGTTCGCAGTACCAGCACAGCAAGGCCGTTTTGGTTAGTGTTGCTAGGCCAGATCAGTCAATCATCCAGACTGTTGCCCCTGCAACTACTGAAAAGGCTGCTGTCCCTCTTCAGGAACCTCACGTTTGTCTGGCCTCTCAACAGATACCCCTCCGTTGTGGTTGCACCTACGGTACGGCTATCTGTATCGCTGAGGCACGCAAGCCTCCCCACCAGCGGCAAGGCCCATGGTTCATGGGGGGGGGGGGAGGGGGGGGGGCTGTACCACACTAATTATTAAATTTACAGCAATTCAATGTTTGACCAGTGCAGACGTATGCATCGGTGTTAATCCTGTGGGGCAACCTCCTAAGCTACTGCGTTGTGTGACTTAAAACATTACTTGCAGCCGCTAATCCGCTGCATATTGTTAACCGTGTCCGCAAATCTCATATGCCCTTAAGCTTCTGTTTCCGTATGTTTCCAGGCACGGTAATGAATACACTGAAGAGTACAGTGAGTCGTTAGTTTCCTGCAGAAATATAGAGCCATGCTGTGTCTATAGTGGCCAATAATTGCGAAAGTGAGGCCGGCGCAGGATTCTGAGCACAGACTTAACCCTCGATTACGTTCCATAAACGTTCAACGGGATTCATGTAGAGCGATCTGGTTGGCCAATCCATTCATTCGAATTGTCCAGAATATTCTTCAAACCAATGGCGAACATTTATGGCCGATTGACATGGCTCATGGTCATCCATAAGAATTCTATCGCTGACTGGGAACATGGTCACGAATAGTCTGCAAGTAATCGAACATTGCCATTTTCAGTCAATGATGGGTTCAGCTGGACCAGAGGACCCTGACAAATCCATGTAAACACAGTCCATACCTTTACGGAGTCACCACCAGCTTGCAGAGCGCCTTGTTGACTACTTTGGTGTGTGGCCTCGTGACGTCTGCGCCAAATTCGAATCCTATCAGCCATACCAACTGAAATCCGGGCTCATCCGGCCAGTCCACGGTTTTACAGTCGTCTAGGATGTAACCGATACGGTCACGAGCCCAGGAGAGTGGCTGCAGGCGGCGTCGCGCTGTTAGCAAGGGCACTCGCGTCGGCCATCTGCTACCATAGCCCATTTAACGCCAAATTTCAGCTCACTGACCTAAGGGATACATCCGTCGTACGCCCCACATTGATTTCTTCGATTATTTCAAGCATTGTTGCTTGTCTGTTAGCACTGACAACTCCACACGACCGGCGTTGGTCGTTAAGTGAAGGCCGCCAATAACTGCGTTGTCCGAGATGAGAGATGATGCCTGAAATTTGGAAGCTTCGGCAAACTCTTGACACTGGGGAGCTATGAACATTGAATTCCATAACGATTTTCGAAATTGAGTGTCCCGTGCGGCTAGCTTCATCTATCCACCTGCATTGAATGTCTGTTAATTTTCGCAGAACGGCCAAAATCACGTCGGATGACAGCTCTTCCATGCTGCGCCCTTATATACCTCGTGCACGAGGTACTACCGACATCCGTAATTGTGATCAGTGCTCAATTGCTCCCCAAGAGTTCTACATGAAACCATAATGATAATTTTATGTACATATAATATATTATGAAATAACTGCAGTAACTAGGGACCCTCTTTCACTACTGGTGTACATGGCACAATACTTTCTAGAAAGAAACTTTTTTTTTCACGGTGCTTGACAGGAAGCAATATCATGACGACGGCCTTCTTTTAGTTACTGCAGTTATTTCATAATATATTACGTGTACATAAAATTATCATTATGGTTTCATGTAGAACTCTTGGGGAGCAATTCAGCACTGTGATCACAATTTTATTTAAAAAGTAAGCATATATTATTTATACAAGAGTAAAATTTACGCGAGTATTATTACTTTCTTCGTGAAATTCTGAAGAACTTCTCAAATTTTGTAGAAAATTCTAGAACTATAACATATCTATCGGTAAGTCTGGAAAAAGAATTTCTTTCTCGAAAGTCGAGTTCTATTCTTCACACGACTCTGGCCACGCTCCAGTTTCTCACGCCTTCTTGCTCAGCTGCGAGGACCCTCCTGCAGCTTCCAAAGAGTTAAATATTTTTGCCGTTTGTCTGAGTAGTACACTGTTGTTGTGGTCTTCAGTCCTGAGACTGGTTTGATGCAGCTCTCCATGCTACTCTATCCTGTGCAAGCTTCTTCATCTCCCAGTACCTACTCCAGCCTACATCCTTCTCAATCTGCTTATTGTATTCAACTCTTGGTCTCCCTCTACGACTTTTACCCTCCACGCTGCCCTCCAATACTAAATTGGTGATCCCTTGATGCCTCAACACATGTCCTACCAACCGATCCCTTCTTGTACTCAAGTTGTGCCACAAAATCCTCTTCTCCCCAATTCTATTCAATACCTCCTCATTAGTTATGTGATCTATCCATCTAATCTTCAGCCTTCTTCTATAGCACCACATTTCGAAAGCTTCTATTCTCTTCTTGTCCAAACTATTTATCATCCATGTTTCGCTTCCATACATGGCTACACTCCATACAAATACTTTCAGAAACGACTTCCTGACATTTAAATCTGTACTTTATAACAAATTTCTCTTCTTCATAAACGCATTCCTTTCCATTGCCAGTCTACATTTTATATCCTCTCTACTTCGACCATCATACGTTATTTTGCTCCCCAAATAGCAAAAAACCTTTACTACTTTAAGTGTCTCATTTCCTAATCTAATTCCCTGAGCATCACCAGACTTAATTCGACTACATTCCATTATCCTCATTTTGCTTTTGTTGATGTTCATCTTATACCCTCCTTTCAAGACACTGTCCATTCCGTTCAACTGCTCTTCCAATTCCTTTGCTGTCTCTGACAGAATTACAATGTCATCGGCGAACCTCGAAGTTTTTATTTCTTCTCCATGGATTTTAATACCTACTCCGAATTTTTCTTTTGTTTCTTTTACTGCTTGCTCAATATACAGATTGAACAACATCGGGGATAGGCTACAACCCTGTCTCACTCCCTTCCCAAACGCTGCTTCCCTTTCATACCCCTCGACTCTTGTAATTGCCATCTGGTTTCTGTACAAATTGTAAATAGCCTTTCGCTCCCTGTATTTTACCCCAGCCACCTTCAGAATTTGAAAGAGCATATTCCAGTCAACGTTGTCAAAAGCTTTCTCTAAGCTAGAAACGTAGGTTTGCCTTTTCTTAATCTTTCTTCTAAAATAAGTCGTAGGGACAGTATTGCCTCACGTGTTCCCATATTTCTACGGAATCCAAACTGATCTTCCCCGAGGTCGGCTTCTACCAGTTATTCCATTCGTCTGTAAAGAATTGGCGTTAGTATTTTGCAGCAGTGACTTATCAAACTGATAGTTCGGTAATTTTCACATCTGTCAACACCTGCTTTCTTTGGGATTGGAATTACTATATTCTTCTTGAGATCTGAAGGTATATCGCCTGTCTCATACATCTTGCTCACCAGATGGTAGAGTTTCGTCAGGACTGGCTCTCCCAAGGCTGTCAGTAGTTGTAATGGAATGTTGTCTACTCCCGGGGCCTTGTTTCGACTTGGGTCTTTCAGTGCTCTATCAAACTCTTCACGCAGTATATCTCCCATTTCATCTTCATCTACATCCTCTTCCATTTCTATAACATTGTCCTCAAGTACATCGCCCTTGGATAGACCCTCTATATACTCCTTCCACCTTTCTCCTTTCCCTTCTTTACTTAGAACTGGGTTTCCATCTGAGCTCTTGATATTCATGCAAGTACTTCTCTTTTCTACAAAGGTCTCTTTAATTTTCCTGTAGGCAGTATCTATCTTACCCCTAGTGAGATATATTTAGGCAGAATAGCGGCCGTTGATCTAAACAGATTCGGCTGCAATTTATGCAAAGGCAGGGCCAGCATCGTAGATATTGGAAAATTTTGTCGATTGTCAAAACGCCTTTATAAAATATTGCACGGTACATTTCAATCTGACACAGAGAGGCTGGTATGTCCGGTATCACGCATGATGAACAAGTCGCATAGCTCCGTATATTGAGTTTTCCGATATTTGAACTGCAAAACGTTCCGCAGCTGAAATTAATTTCTTGAATAATATTAATCTGCCGCACCATGTGACATTGCTTGGCTTAGAACATCCTTTTATTTTGTCTTTTTCATTACTGCGTGGTTTTGTCTTTGTAGCCATTTTCACCTAAATACTACACTGAGGAGCCAAAGAAAGTGGTACACCAAATTAATATCGTGTTGGGACCGCGCGAGCACGCAGAAGTGCCACAGCACGACGTGGCATGGATCGATTAACATCTGAAGAAGTGCTGGAGGGAAATGACACAATGAATCCTCCAGGGCTGTCCATACATCCGTAAGAGTACGACGGGTAGAGACCTCTTCTGAACAGCACATATCAAGGCATCCCAGATACGCTCAATCATATTCCTGTCTGTAGAGTTTGGTAGCCAGTGGAAGTGCTTAAGCGCAGAAGAGTGTTTCTGGAGACACACCGTAGCGATTCGGGACGTGTAGGATGTCGCATTATCCTGCTGGAATTGCCCAAATCCGTCGGAATGCATAATGGGCATGAATGGATGCAGGTGATCAAACAGGATGTTTATGTGCTTGGTACTTGTCAGTCGTTAAACTGAGAAGAGTGTTTCTAGAGCCACTCTATAGCAATTCCGGACGTATGGGATGTCGCATTATCCTGCTGGAATTGCCCATAAGTCGGAATGCACAATGGACATGAATGGATGCAGGTGATCAGACAGGATGCTTACGTACGTGTCACCTGTCAGTCATATCTAGAGGTGTCAGAGGTCCAATACCACTGCAACTGCACGGGCCTCTGCTGATATCTAGGATCCATGGATTCATGAGTTTGTCTTCATACCCGTACACGTCCATCATTTTGATACGATTTGAACCGAGATTCGTCCGACTAGCCAACATATTTCCAGTCATCAACTGTCCAATGTCGGTGTTGGCGGGCCTAGGCGATGCGTAAAGCTTTGTGTCGTGCAGTCATCGAGGGTACAAGAGTGGACCTTCGGCTCGGAAAGCCCATATCGATGATGCTTCGTTGAATGGTTCGCACGCTGACTCTTGCTGATGGCTCAGCATTGAAATTTGCAGCAATTTGCGGATGGGTTGAACTTCTGTCACGTTGAATGGTTCTCTTTAGTCGTTGTTGGTCCCGTTCTTGCAGGATATTTTCCCGGCCGTAGCAGTGTCGGAGATTTGATGTTTTACTGGATTCCTGATATCCATGGTACAATCGTGAAATGGTCGTACGGGAAAATCCCCTCTTCATCGCTACCTTGGATATGCTGTGTCCCATCGCTTGTGCACCAACTATAACATCACGTTGAACGTCACATAAATCTTGATAACCTGCCATTGTAGTAGCAGTAACCGATCTGAGTTCTGCGCCAGACACTAATTGTCTCACATAAGCGTTGCCGACCGCGGCGCCGTATTCTGCCTGTTTACGTATATCTGTATTTGAATACTCATACCTATACCAGTTTCTTTGGCGATTCAGTATATAACGTGTCAACCTGAAATATTAGTTTGCTGTCAAATCTTATGTTGGGTATAAACCGTTAAAATCTGGATTCGTGGACAGACTTTAAATTTTTTATTTATTTTCAAGTCCAGGAGATTTATGAAAGGATGTAAGTGTATATAGTGTGTCTAGGTGTACAGGTACAGATATTTTGGTATATCGGACCTTAATATATACACATTACAGTGGTTTAGTCGTTTTTTTCTCTTTATGCAGCAGTCTCTTAGCAAAAACGTCACGAAATTTACTACCTGATGTTTTCTGCCCTGTTATAACTGCACCACCAACTGTACACCCTGTCAGTAGGACTATCGGCTTTGCGTCCACACTTAAATACTCGACTTGTTGCCTGTTGGTGGAGGATAAGGATTAATGACTTGCTTTTGCCAAGTAACTTGAGGAACTATCCCACCTGAAAGCATACTACTCTAAATGTCGATAATTATTGGTCTGAGTACAAAGTAAAAACTGATGTGATATTGTCCAGTGCACTGTCCTCTGCCACCAACATTTAAACTCTTAAGCCCCTGTACAATCATAGGTCGCGTACCTTTGCAGAAACAAACGCACCTAGGATTTCTAGTACGCTGTTCGTGGCACTTCCCCTCTGAATTTGGAGGCCACTTTTGTAAGTTTTCCATGAATAACTCGAAAACTACAGCGTTTAGGGAACACGTATATCATCACAAAAATTTCACTGCATGAAATTTCCTACAAAAAGCTCCATTTTAATTTTGTCGATAGGACTAATAACTTGCACTTAGCGACCGACAGAATATGAAAATTTCGAATGTGGTTTCTGAATGTCAGATATAACATTGCGGGCTGCATAAGACGACGTCGGTGTGGCAGCTGAGTCACCCTCTACAATAAGCACTCCGTCTTCAGGCCACAAGTGGCCCATCGGGACCATCCGACCGCCATGTCATCATCAGTTGAGGATGAGGATAAGAGGGGCGTGTGGTCAGCACACCGCTCTCCCAGTCGTTACTATGGTTTTCTTCGATCGGAGCCGCTACTATTCGGTCGAGTAGCTCCTCAATTGGCATCACGAGGCTGAGTGCACCCCGAAAAATGGCAACAGCACATGGCGGCCTGGATGGTGACCCATCCAAGTGCCGGCCACGCCCGACAGCGCTTAACTTCGGTGATCTGACGGGAACCAGTGTATCCACTGCGGCGAGGCCGTTGGCACCCTCTACAATAGACTACTGATAAAACTAATGGAATTTGTTTTCTACATATGCCAGTTTAAGATCTTGGGAAGTCTTGTGACAAGGGAAAAAGACATGCCATAAAACGAATGATAGAAAGTTATTGTTAGAAAGATGCCAGTACGATAAAAACTTTATCCAGATCTACAGTTTTTTTAAAAACTAGGCCATGAAATTGCACAGACTCGTATGAGACGGAACTCGCTGGCAGATTACCATTGTATGCCAGACTGGGACTTGAAGCTGGAACCTTTGCCTTCCTCAGGCAAGTGCTCTACCAGCTGAGCTACCCAATCACGACTCATTACTCGTCCTGACAGCAGTACTTCCGCTATTACCTCTATTCTACCTTTTAAACTTCACAGAAATATTATGGAGACATGGCTTAGCCACAGCCTGAGGATTGGCTGTTCAGTTGTCAGAGCACATGACCTCGAAAGGCAAGGCTTTCAGCTTCGAGTACCGTCCAGTACAAAATTTCTTCTGTCAGGAATTTTCATTCTGATTCGTAAAAGCGCGTGTCTATAGTTATTACGCTCGCCTATCTTTGATATCCCCCCCCCCCCCCCATGAACCATGGACCTTGCCGTTGGTGGGGAGGCTTGCGTGCCTCAACGATACAGATAGCCGTACCGTAGGTGCAACCACAACGGAGGGATATCTGTTGAGAGGCCAGACAAACGTGTGGTTCCTGAAGAGGGACAGCAGCCTTTTCAGTAGTTGCAGGGGCAACAGTCTGGATAATTGACTGATCTGGCCTTGCTGTGGTGGTACTGCGAACGGCTGAAAGCAAGGGGAAACTAGGGCCGTAATTTTTCCCGAGGGCATGCAGCTTTACTGTATGGTTGAATGATGATGGCGTCCTCTTGGGTAAAATATTCCGGAGGTAAAATAGTCCCCCATTCGGATCCCCGGGCGGGGACTACTCAAGAGGATGTCATTATCAGGGGAAAGAAAACTAGCGTTCTACGGATCGGAGCGTTAAATGTCAGATCCCTTAATCGGGCAGATAGGTTAGAAAATTTAAAAAGGGAAATGGATAGGTTAAAGGTAGATATAGTGGGGATTAGTGAAGTTCAGTGGAAGGAGGAACAAGATTTCTGGTCAGGTGACTACAGGGTTATAAATACAAAATCAAATAGGGGTAATGCAGGAGTAGGTTTAATAATGAATAGGAAAATAGGAATGCGGGTAAGCTACTACAAACTGCATAGTGAACGCATTATTGTGGCCAAGATAGATACGAAGCCCACGCCTACTACAGTAGTACAAGTTTATATGCCAACTAGCTCTGCAGATGATGAAGAAATTGAAGAAATCTATGATGAAATAAAATGAATTATTCAGATTGCGAAGGGGGACGAAAATTTAATAGTCATGGGTGACTGGAATTCGGCAGTGGAAAAAGGGAGAGAAGGAAACGTAGTAGATGAATATGAATTGGAGGTAAGAAATGAAAGAGGAAGCCGACTGCTAGAATTTTGCACAGAGCACAAATTAATCATAGCTGACACTTGGTTCAAGAATCATGAAAGAAGGTTGTATACATGGAAGAACCCTGGAGATACATAAAGGTATCAAATAGATTATATAATGGTAAGACAGAGATTTAGGAACCAGGTTTTTAATTGTAAGACATTACCAGGGGCAGATGTGGATTCTGACCACAATGTATTGGTTATGACCTGTAGATTAAAACTGAAGAAACTGCAAAAAAGTGGGAATTTAAGGAGATGGGACCTGGATAAACTGAAAGAACCAGAGGTTGTGCAGAATTTCAGGGAGAGCATAAGGGAACAATTGACAGGAATGGGGGAAAGAAATACAGTAGAAGAAGAATGGGTAGCTTTGAGGAATGAAATAGTCAAGGCAGCAGAGGATCAAGTAGGTAAAAAGACGAGGGCTAGTAGAAATCCTTGGGCGACAGAAGAAATACTGAATTTAATTGATGAAAGGAGAAAATACAAAAATGCAGCAAGCGAAGCAGGCAAAAAGGAATGCAAACGTCTCAAAAATTAGATCGACAGGAAGTGCAAAATGGCTAAGCAGGGATGGCTAGAGGACAAATGTAAGGATGTAGAGGCTTATCTCACTAGGGGTAAGATAGATACAGCCTACAGGAAAATTAAAGAGACCTTTGGAGAAAAGAGAGCCACTTCTATGAATATCAAAAGCTCAGATGGAAATCCAGTTCTAGGCAAAGAAGGGAAAGCAGAAAAGTGGAAAAAGTATACAGAGGGTCTATACAAGGGCGATGTACTTGAGGACAATATTATGGAAATGGAAGAGGACGGTGATGAAGATGAAATGGGAGATATAATACTGCGTGAAGAGTTTGACAGAGCACTGAAAGACCTGAGTCGAAACAGGGCCCTGGGAACTACTGACAGCCTTGAGAGAGACAGTCTTGACGAAACTCTACCATCTGGTGAGCAACATGTATGAAACAGGCGAAATACCCTCAGATTTCAAGAAGAATATAATTCCAATCCCAAAGAAAGCAGGTGTTGACAAATGTGAAAATTAGCGAACTATCAGTTTAGTAACTCACAGCTGCGAAATACTAACGCGGATTCTTTACAGACGAATGGAAAAAGTAGTAGAAGCCGACCTCGGGGAAGATCAGTTTGGATTCCGCAGAAATGTTGAAACACATGAGGCAATACTGACCCTACGACTTATCTTAGAAGCTAGATTAAGGAAAGGCAAACCTACGTTTCTAGCATTTGTAGACTTAGAGAAAGCTTTTGACAATGTTGACTGAAATATGCTCTTTCAAATTCTGAAGGTTGCAGGGGTAAAATACAGGGAGCGAAAGGCTATTTACAATTTGTACAGAAACCAGATGGCAGTTATAAGAGTCGAGGGGTATGAAAGGGAAGCAGTGGTTGGGAAGGGAGTGAGACAGGGTTGTAGCCTATCCACGCTGTTATTCAATCTGTATATTGAGCAAACAATAAAGGAAACAAAAGAAAAGTTCGGAGTAGGTATTAAAATCCATGGAGAAGAAACAAGAACTTTGAGGTTCGCCGATGATATTGTAATTCTGTCAGAGACAGCAAAGGAATTGGAAGAGCAGTTGAATGGAAAGGATAGTGTCTTGAAAGGAGGGTATAAGATGAACATCAACAAAAACAAAACGAGGATAATGGAATGTAGTCGAATTAAGTTGGGTGATGCTAATTGAATTAGATTAGGAAATGAGACACTCAAAGTAGTAAAGGAATTTTGCAATTTGGGGAGCACAATAACTGATGATGGTCGAAGTAGAGAGGATATAAAATGTAGACTGGCAATGGCAAGGAAAGCGTTTCTGAAGAAGAGAAATTTGTTGACATCGAGTATAGATTTAAGTGTCAGGAAGTCATTTCTGAAAGTATTTGTATGGAGTGTAGCCGTGTATGGAAGTGAAACATGGACGATAACTAGTTTAGACAAGAAGAGAATAGAAGCTTTCGAAATGTGGTGCTACAGAAGAATGCTGAAGATTAGATGGGTAGGTCACATAACTAATGAGGTATTGAATAGAATTGGGGAGAAGTGGAGGCTGTGGTACAACTTGACTAGAAGACGGGATCGGTTGGTAGGACATGTGTTGAGGCATCAAGGGATCACCAATTTAGTACTGGAGGGCAGCGTGGAGGTTAAAAATCGTAGAGGGAGACCAAGAGATGAATACACTAAGTAGATTCAGAACGATGTAGGTTGCAGTAAGTACTGGGAGATGAAGAAGCTTGCACAGGATAGAGTAGCATGGAGAGCTGCTTCAAACCAGTCTCAGGACTGAAGACCACATGAAATGAAATCTTTGATATGAGATTCCTAGGACTTCTGGGCCGGCCGAGGAAGGACATGGCCGGGGAAGGCAACTTAAGCGGCTCTGCCGACGAGGAGGAGGAGTTATCGACTGAAGTGACTATGGATAGTTTCACCCGTGCCTGCTGGCTTGCCACAACACCGGGATTTGGTTTGGATGCTGGTCGTGAGGCGTCTCGGTGCAGTTGGATACGTTAACGATGATTTTCAAGCCATCAGCTTGTTTTTCAGAAAGGATGTTGACCAGGACTTACGAATGTTGGTCAGATTCTGTAACGGATGTGGACAGGTTATGGACGACAGAAGACTTCGTGGTGAGCAAAGTGTGAACTTTGCGCTCCCTATCGACGTTGCTTAACAATGCTGATTGGTAATGTTCGGCATGCCTAACATTTATAACTATCGTCTCCGGAATAACAGCTAATTCACCTTAACTATCGAGTGGAAAAACTGCTAAAGCAAAAAAGTGATACTACAGTTCAATTGTCCTTATAACACTATTATCTTCTGGTTCAAGTCAGTAAGACTTACTTCTACTAATTTGATATATAAACTTTACCGAAATTTGCCGCCTTAATTCTATAGAGCTCAACAGAGTATATTGTAAGCCTGTGTTTAACTGTGTGTTTTATCTTATGTAGTCCTTTTCACTGTTGTGTGGCTTGTATTTATGGATTTGACGGTTTTGCTGGTCGCCCATTTCAACCACAGAGTAACTGATGTTACCGGAGCGGATAAGCTAGTGAAAGGCTGCTGTCTGGAAATCAGGTACTCCATTGGAAATTTGAGTTGTCATCAGTAAGCGGAAGCTGTCTCTGGTGACTGAATTTTTAACATTATTACAAAGAAAATAAAATTATTTTTATATAGGGTATTTTACATTCAGTTCGCTGAAACTTGGCATTTCACCACCATTTGTATTTTTTTGTTATTCGTCATGAATATAATACTGTAAGTTGACTTCTACTCAGTTCATTTCATCTCTCATTCCAGCGGAATTTTCTGCTTGTATTTTGCCATTAAAACAGGTTCCGTAGCACAAATCTAACTGAATAACAGAGCCTTACATTTAAGAGCTTCCAGCTGTACAGTTATTGTGTGCTCATTTAGTATGCTAGTGTGTTCGTTAGATTGTTTTATCATGGATGCACGTAGACTATAAATTATTCTGTAAATGCAGTGAGTAGCCTTCGGCACAATCTTGCCAAATAGTGATGATACATAAATTGCATGGCATCTGGTTCTGGTAACCTTCAGCGAATTCTGTTTTCCGGGTTCAGTGCTTTCCTCAGCAATTCTTCAAAAATGAAGTTAACTGATGATATTTTGATTAAAACAGATGTTAGAACTGTGTGTTGCAACGCCTTCTGCCTTTCTTGTCATCATTTTTGAATTTTCTTCAGCGGTGTTTAAATAGGTGGCCTGTTGATCTTTGAATTGAAAAAAAATTTTAACTGTGTGCAAAACAGTTGTCAGTAAATCTTGTGCGATACTGCTTGGAAATAAATTTATTGCTGTCGGTTTCCAGTCCATTTCTGGCCCTCCGCCCCATCTCCCCTTATCACATATTAGTGCACATTTATTTACAGAGTGAAAAATCCATTCTGGAATCGTCCTCCATGTCCCCACATTTTCCATTCTTCCAGGAGTCCTAGTTCTGTATGGAGACCTTCTGTGAAGTTCGGAAGGCAGGAGGTGAGTTACTGGTGGAAATGAAGCCCTGAGGGCGGATCCTGAGTCGTGCTTGGGTAGCTCAACTGGCACAGCCTTTGCCTGTGAAAAGCAAATGTCCGGAGTTGGAATCCCAGTCCACAGTTTTAATGTTCCAAGTAGTTCGTATCAGCATAAACTCCTCTGCAGTACGAAAAATTCATTCTTGAAACCAAACGAGTTAATTAGTGACTTAAACATTATTATGGGCTGTCATCGCTACTATTTGTTGTTGTTAAGGATCAAATACGTCAGGAATTGCAAGAAACAAATCAACCCCCCCCTTCTGCAAAAATTGACATAAAACAGTGATGTGGACTTTATGGTACTCCAGTGATTAGATACTGCTGACTGAAGTGGAGTAGCAAAAATCTGCTTACAGACTTCGAAACATTCTCAGAGAATATAATAAGAAAGTTTTGGAACTAAGAAAAAAAGATTGGCTGGAACAAGGAAATTTACAATATTAATACAGGAGTAGAATAAGTAACACCATACATCAATGATAGAAATTATTATTACCACTGCCCAGCACAAGGCTGAATGTCACATGGTGTTACGGCGCGCACATGGTAGCCTGAGGAAAGTATATACACTCCTGGAAATGGAAAAAAGAACACATTGACACCGGTGTGTCAGACCCACCATACTTGCTCCGGACACTGCGAGAGGGCTGTACAAGCAATGATCACACGCACGGCACAGCGGACACACCAGGAACCGCGGTGTTGGCCGTCGAATGGCGCTAGCTGCGCAGCATTTGTGCACCGCCGCCGTCAGTGTCAGCCAGTTTGCCGTGGCATACGGAGCTCCATCGCAGTCTTTAACACTGGTAGCATGCCGCGACAGCGTGGACGGGAACCGTATGTGCAGTTGACGGACTTCGAGCGAGGGCATATAGTGGGCATGAGGGAGGCCGGGTGGACATACCGCCGAATTGCTCAACACGTGGGGCGTGAGGTCTCCAGAGTACATCGATGTTGTCGCCAGTGGTCGGCGGAAGGTGCACGTGCCCGTCGACCTGGGACCGGACCGCAGCGACGCACGGATGCACGCCAAGACCGTAGGATCCTACGCAGTGCCGTAGGGGACCGCACCGCCACTTCCCAGCAAATTAGGGACACTGTTGCTCCTGGGGTATCGGCGAGGACCATTCGCAACCGTCTCCATGAAGCTGGGCTACGGTCCCGCACACCGTTAGGCCGTCTTCCGCTCACGCCCCAACATCGTGCAGCCCGCCTCCAGTCGTGTCGCGACAGGCGTGAATGGAGGGACGAATGGAGACGTGTCGTCTTCAGCGATGAGTCGCTTCTGCCTTGGTGCCAATGATGGTCGTATGCGTGTTTGGCGCCGTGCAGGTGAGCGCCACAATCAGGACTGCATACGACCGAGGCACACAGGGCCAACACCCGGCATCATGGTGTGGGGAGCGATCTCCTACACTGGCCGTACACCACTGGGGATCGTCGAGGGGACACTGAATAGTGCACGGTACATCCAAACCGTCATCGAACCCATCGTTCTACCATTCCTAGACCGGCAAGGGAACTTGCTGTTCCAACAGGACAATGCACGTCCGCATGTATCCCGTGCCACCCAACGTGCTCTAGAAGGTGTAAGTCAACTACCCTGGCCAGCAAGATCTCCGGATCTGTCCCCCATTGAGCATGTTTGGGACTGGATGAAGCGTCGTCTCACGCGGTCTGCACGTCCAGCACGAACGCTGGTCCAACTGAGGCGCCAGGTGGAAATGGCATGGCAAACCGTTCCACAGGACTACATCCAGCATCTCTACGATCGTCTCCATGGGAGAATAGCAGCCTGCATTGCTGCGAAAGGTGGATATACACTGTACTAGTGCCGACATTGTGCATGCTCTGTTGCCTGTGTCTATGTGCCTGTGGTTCTGTCAGTGCGATCATGTGATGTATCTGACCCCAGGAATGTGTCAATAAAGTTTCCCCTTCCTGGGACAATGAATTCACGGTGTTCTTATTTCAATTTCCAGGAGTGTAGAATGGTCGGGGCATAAGTGTCGGTATTTTTATTGGTGACTGAGGACAGGGTACTTGACAACATTAGATCAGTATTTATTTCATTTTCCTGCTAATAATTATGGCTATTACGAGCAGTATGCATTTAGGTTGGATAGTACTTCCAAATACATGTAACAAAAGTATGTGGACAATGCTTTTTTCCCCTGGGAAGCGGGTCAGGTGGATACATAGAGGCAAACAGTTATTTATACTGACAAGGGTAGACCACTTACTGTTACAGTTACAACTGTTCAGAAAACATCAGGTAGTATATTATGTTACGTGTTTGTGGGAAAACTGTTTAACACATAGAGAATAACACCATTAAGTGGGTAAGTATTAAGGTACCAATCATCGCAAATCCAGCACTTGTTCTGCTCTTATACCCAAACACCTTGTACAAGCGGAGCAGAGGCGAATATGGGTCGCTGTAACGACGATACAGGCCGCATAATGCGAAAAGTACTGAGATAAGGGACTTTGTCGAAGGGCAGATTTTTATTGCATGGGGACGAAGCCTCTCAGAAACAGCGAAGCTGGTCGTCATCTGTTCGTATGACGCTGTTGTGAACATTTACATGATGAGGTCGAAGGACAGGGACACCACAAGAATGAAGTTCCTGGACGTCCACGTCCTATCACAAACACTATAAGGAGATCTGAAGACAGAGGTCTACGCTGGTCCAGGAACAAGTGTTACTCAATAGACAATTCAATGTACATTGCCTCAACAAACGATCCCCACATCGTTCTATGATAACCGAACGACATTGTCAATCAAGACTCCATTCTGGATGGTACCATCGACATTGACCAATGAATTAAGGAAAATGTCCCACCTGGCCGTATGATCTACCTCTGCAATGCGCCAGGTTGTAGCCGGCATCGTGATTGACAGCTAGTGGGCTGCACCGCTCCCGCCAAATAAATCAATGTGAACCTGGCACTGGCCTTGCCATCACTGATGCGCTGAGAGATGTGGATGACTTTTAGCTTAGTGTCCCTTACGACGTGTAATAAAAGTTGCCGAAAGAGGGGCAGGCCGAGGCTACACATCTCTATAATCGAGACCGCAAAAAGTGGTCTCAGACAGCTCGTAGCGCTGTTGCCAGATGTTAATTGTAAAGCGTTAATGGTTGTAGGCGCAAACAGTATCCGTCTACAGAGCTATGACAACAATGAGTTTTTGCCGTAGGGACATATACGAAATCGCATTTGCGTTATGTGTTGGGGGTAGGCCCGCGAAGCTGCCGCAGCCTGCCTCTGCAACTGTCGGGGATAAACTTAGGCCGATTCAAAACATAAACAACTTTAAAAAAGTATCGGACGTGGCGTGATTCTAAACAGTCCATTGCGCGAATTCGTGTTGTTCTTGAGTGACTATTTTGAGAGAGAGGGTGCGAGGAGCGTCTCTAATTCCTTTCGATTAAGTAGTCGAGCGGAGTGCTGCTGCGCTACAAATGAGTGAAGTATCAATCATAAGAATTAGTCGGGAGAATTTTGTAAAACAGGAATCAGGCGAGTCATCTAAGTTGAAGGCAGCTGGGAAGAATACACGCCTCGAGAAGAGGATCACAAATCTCAATTCTTTTGAAAAAGATGCGATTCGTCGTTAGATATATGCTGCTATTCAGGATGGAATATCCGGCACTCATATAGCGACATACTGTTCTTGTAGGGGAAGACCTATTTCATGGCAGTACATCGTCCGCGATAGAAGTCGTGAAAAGATAAGATTCCACTACAAAGCCATTTCCAAGCGCAAGTTACTAATGGAACGCTAAGATACAGCCGCCTTGCGATTCTTAGAGAATTAGTGGGGACAAAGTTTGACGACATAGTTTCAAGCAAAAAAAAAAGCTGGATAGACGATGCCATCAGCGAGAGTATAGCAACTCCTTTCGGCAGTGGAGAAAGAATAGCAAATACCTGAAATTCGCAAAATTTATTTTCTAATTGTCTGCTGTTATGCATTTTAAACATGACCTCCATCTACTGCGACGAAATGAACCACAATACTTTTCTAACATGGTTTGAAGATAGTGTGCTTCAAAACTTAAAAAAAAAAACTTTATAATTATTGTGGGTAACGCTCCATATCATTCGGCTATTGAAGATACGGCACCTACAAAAGCAACGAAGGGAAACGACATCGTTTGCTGCCTAGAGAGACGTAACATACGGTTTGACAGTAACTTGACAGAGTTATTAGAGCTTGTCACAGGAGAATCCAAGGAACCCAGCACACACTGTGGCTGAAAGAGCACAAAATACGAACATACTGTGTTCAGATTGTACCCTACCTTTGCCACTTCAGCTTAATAGAACTGGTTTGGGATCAGGTTAAACGTCATATTGCTGCACGAAAAAAGAAATACATTGACGGAAATAGAACTCCTTTTCAAGTAGGCAGTTGAAAAAAGTAACACCAGAAGACTGGTAAAAGATAGTGGATCATGTGAGAGAAGAGGTACGGAAAGCGTGGAATAATGAAGCTGTGTTATAACAGTGCGTCAAAGACTTGATAATATCGGTCGCTACAAGCAGCAACACCGGTAGATCCGCTCAGTCTGACACTGAATGAAGAGGTGGTTTTCCACTGTTTGATGCAGTGTATAGTTATAAGCCTACCACTACTTTTGTAATTTAATACGCTTTTACCTGAATAACAGAAACTCTGTCCCCATGTTGCCACGTATAACCGTCTCACTAAAATTTAGTTTAGCTTCCAAATAAAATACACTATGGGAGGATAGTCCTGTTCATAGGAGAAGCTAATCAGTAGAGTTACCCTTTTTACAGGATTTGACCGTGTGCTCTGTCTAATGGATAAGTAAATGAGACTATTCACTTCTTTTCCTAAGATCTTACCCAGCGGCTAGACAGAAACGCAATATGAATAATATTATACTGAAGCTACAACAACTAAATTCCAAGTTCATTAAGTGGTTTCAAACATGTACTAACGGTCGCTACCACGCCTACTTTTTGCTATTGTTTAATTTGGTTCTTCAAATAAATATTACTCAACTTAAAAGTTTGGATTAAACCCTTATTTATTATGTTGTTAAAAGAGAAAAATCGCAGTAGAAAAATTCAAGGAAGTCAGAAAAACTTGGCCAGGGGGGAATTTTACAAAAGCCCTTTCCATAATCAACAAACTTAAATACTAAAATACTTAGATACTAAAGCACACGCTTTTTATACTGAACGTTTCACTTCAAGAAAACCTCTTTCTTACTGGAATTTCCTGCAAAAGCTATTACTCTTTGAACTAATTGCGTAGAGTCATTTAACAGATTCCAGTAACTTGGCTTCACTCTGGTTGAATTTTACGTAAGCAACTTTTACTATATGACTTTTCAATAGTTCAGAAAACTTTTTATTATATACACAAAAACAATTTAAATGGTGCCTCTTTATATTAAGTTAGCATTTCATAAGTCTGTGAAACAGGATATTCAGTTTAATCAAACACCAAGAGTGTACCCTATATAGGTATATGATTAGGATGAAATAACAGGGTGAACCACTTTCTTTGAAGTTCAATAATGATTATTAGAACTCATTTTAAATTGTTTCGCGCTGTGCAAAAGTAAAAAAAAAAATCAAAATCTTATCTGATGGCTGCAGGCTTGGGTGTGGCGGACAATTACGACGACGACAGTACCCACAGTACGGTCATCAAGTATCTTGCTGTATGGGCTCAGTTTCTCTTATTGGCGTCGTTAAGTCTTACAGACAGTAGTCCAACAACTCGCAGCTATGCCGTAAGCCGTTTGCAGTCTTCATCCGAGGCATTTTTGTGCAAATCTGCAGGCAAAGCTTCTGCTGCTCCACAAAGGTGTTGCTTCCTCGATGACTGTTGCCTACACAGTGTCACTTGCTTCCCGCGCTTTCTCTAGGTAGCGCGCCAATTCGTCCTTGCCACCTTTCCCTCTCCCCAAAGCCACTTACGTTTCAAACAAAAGCACACTGGCCTTTAAATTACACCTATTTCCTACATTGTTCCTAAGCATGACCATTTACATCGACATGAACAATTTATACGCACAAAAAGTAGGTATAAAGTGTCATCAGAACATTATTTAAAGTAATAAACAATTTACATAGTATTTTACATACTTTACTCAGATAGAATACAAAGAACTTCAAACTCCAGTATCGCACACATTACTTTACATCTACAGAAAATATAGTAGCAATAAGCGAAAATTTTAAAGCAATAAATAAATGAATAAATACAAATTTAAATGAATGATAAACAAATAATGTTATATAGTATCCTTTAATAAACATCTTAGTTTCATCAAAACTTGTGCTTGCGACTTTATTTCGATCAGTTTCTCATTCCTGTTGTGATGGTAAGTCATCCCGTTCAGCCTGTTCCCATCATCTTCTTATGATAATGTAAACTGCGTTTTAAATATATTTCATTTTATATATATTTCATTTCAGGTGTGTAATAGTTTTCGAGATATGCAATGACAAGGGGGAAAGTTTCCGGACGCGACAATTTTCCTGTTTCAATAACCAGTGTAACACCGGCCGTAATTGAAATTGAGAGAAGATTTTTGACGTGCTTAGAGATACTGATAGCGATACTATACGTTAATTTCGGAAAATTTACAATTTTTTGTAGGCGATTCTCCTTCTTCACGTATTTGGCAAATTGCCTGTTACGGCACTCCATCTTTTGTATGGTCTTCCTATGTTTCCTCTTCCTGTGCGTTTATAACTCGGAGCGTTTGCCACGAATATTTCTCCGTGTTCTCTACCTATAAGTTCCATTTCCTCCTATTTTCCTTTATTTTTTGTCTTTACGGTCCGAAGTGGTGAGCGAAATTTGAACCAAGGCTGGGGTTCGAATCTGGGTCCCCTGTTCACTAGGCAGCTGCTTTAACCATTAGGCCACCTTCACACAGCGGTTCACACAACTGCACGATTTACCCTGGCACGCCTCCCTCATTCATCCGAATCCTCACTGCCGCCCCAGTGTACTTTAAATTCTCGCCTCACAAACGAGCACAATTGCCGAGGCTGTTCATGTTCTGGTATAGCAGCTTAGCATCGAACGTGAATGAGGGATCCAGTCTGAAACCCAGGTGCAGGTACTTATACAAATGAAATGCCACAATTTCAAAGATTTTACTGGCCTCATACAGATCTGAGTTTTACGTTGGATACTGAGGTGTTACCGACCTCGGGGAAGATCAGTCTGGACTCCGCAGAAATGTTGGAACACGTGAGGCAATACTGACCCTACGACTTATCTTAGAAGAAAGATTAAGGAAAGGCAAACCTACGTTTCTAGCATTTGTAGACTTAGAGAAAGCTTTTGACAATGTTGACTGGAATACTCCCTTTCAAATTCTGAAGGTGGCAGGGGTAAAATACAGGGAGCGAAAGGCTATTTACAATTTGTACAGAAACCAGATGGCAGTTATAAGAGTCGAGGGGTATGAAAGGGAAGCAGTGGTTGGGAAGGGAGTGAGACAGGGTTGTAGCCTCTCCCCGATGTTATTCAATCTACACTCCTGGAAATTGAAATAAGAACACCGTGAATTCATTGTCCCAGGAAGGGGAAACTTTATTGACACATTCCTGGGGTCAGATACATCACATGATCTCACTGACAGAACCACAGGCACATAGACACAGGCAACAGAGCATGCACAATGTCGGCACTAGTACAGTGTATATCCACCTTTCGCAGCAATGCAGGCTGCTATTCTCCCATGGAGACGATCGTAGAGATGCTGGATGTAGTCCTGTGGAACGGCTTGCCATGTCATTTCCACCTGGCGCCTCAGTTGGACCAGCGTTCGTGCTGGACGTGCAGACCGCGTGAGACGACGCTTCATCCAGTCCCAAACATGCTCAATGGGGGACAGATCCGGAGATCTTGCTGGCCAGGGTAGTTGACTTACACCTTCTAGAGCACGTTGGGTGGCACGGGATACATGCGGACGTGCATTGTCCTGTTGGAACAGCAAGTTCCCTTGCCGGTCTAGGAATGGTAGAACGATGGGTTCGATGACGGTTTGGATGTACCGTGCACTATTCAGTGTCCCCTCGACGATCACCAGTGGTGTACGGCCAGTGTAGGAGATCGCTCCCCACACCACGATGCTGGGTGTTGGCCCTGTGTGCCTCGGTCGTATGCAGTCCTGATTGTGGCGCTCACCTGGACGGCGCCAAACACGCATACGACCATCATTGGCACCAAGGCAGAAGCGACTCTCATCGCTGAAGACGACACGTCTCCATTCGTCCCTCCATTCACGCCTGTCGCGACACCACTGGAGGCGGGCTGCACGATGTTGGGGCGTGAGCGGAAGACGGCCTAACGGTGTGCGGGACCGAAGCCCAGCTTCATGTAGACGGTTGCGAATGGTCCTCGCCGATACCCCAGGAGCAACAGTGTCCCTAATTTGCTGGGAAGTGGCGGTGCGGTCCCCTACGGCACTGCGTAGGATCCTACGGTCTTGGCGTGCATCCGTGCGTCGCTGCGGTCCGGTCCCAGGTCGATGGGCACGTGCACCTTCCGCCGACCACCGGCGACAACATCGATGTACTGTGGAGACCTCACGCCCCACGTGTTGAGCAATTCGGCGGTACGTCCACCCGGCCTCCCGCCTGCCCACTATACGCCCTCGCTGAAAGTCCGTCAACTGCACATACGGTTCACGTCCACGCTGTCGCGGCATGCTACCAGTGTTAAAGACTGCGATGGAGCTCCGTATGCCACGGCAAACTGGCTGACACTGACGGCGGCGGTGCACAAATGCTGCGCAGCTAGCGCCATTCGACGGCCAACACCGCGGTTTCTGGTGTGTTCGCTGTGCCGTGCGTGTGATCATTGCTTGTACAGCCCTCTCGCAGTGTCCGGAGCAAGTATGGTGGGTCTGACACACCGGTGTCAATGTGTTCTTTTTTCCATTTCCAGGAGTGTATATATTGAGCAAGCAGTAAAGGAAACAAAAGAAAAATTCGGAGTAGGTATTAAAATGCATGGAGAAGAAATAAAAACTTTAAGGTTCGCCGATGACATTGTAATTCTGTCAGAGACAGCAAAGGACTTGGAAGAGCAGTTGAATGGAATGGATAGCGTCTTGAAAGGAGGATATAAGATGAACATCAACAAAAGCAAAACGAGGATAATGGAATGTAGTCGAATTAAGTCGGGTGATGCTGACGAATTAGATTAGGAAATGAGACACTTCAAGTAGTAAAGGAGTTTTGCTATTTGGGGAGCAAAATAACTGATGATGGTCGAAGTAGAGAGGATATAAAATGTAGACTTACAATGGCAAGGAAAGCGTTTCTGAAGAAGAGAAGTTTGTTAGCATCGAGTATAGATTTAAGTGTCAGGAAGTCGTTTCTGAAAGTATTTGTATGGAGTGTAGCCATGTATGGAAGTGAAACGTGGACGATAAATGGTTTGGACAAGAAGAGTAGAAGCTTTCGAAATGTGGTGCTACAGTAGAATGCTGAAGATTAGATGGGTAGATCACACAACTAATGAGGTCTTGAATAGAATTGGGGAGAAGAGGAGCTTGTGGCACAACTTGACTAGAAGAAGAGATCGGTTTGTAGGACATGGTCTGAGACATCGAGGGATCACCAATTTAGTATTGGAGGGCAGCGTGGACGGTAAACATCGTAGAGGGAGACCAAGAGATGAATACACTAAGCAGATTCAGAAGGATGTAGGCTGCAGTAGGTTCTGGGAGATGAAGAAGCTTGCAGAGGATAGAGTAGCATGGAGAGCTGCATCAAACCAGTCTCAGGACTGAAGACCACAACAACAACCATTCTAGAATCCGGAGAGCCTCGGCAATTCTAAAAAATGGTTCAAATGGCTCTGAGCACTATGGGACTCAACTGCTGAGGTCATTAGTCCCCTAGAACTTAGAACTAGTTAAACCTAACTAACCTAAGGACATCACAAACACCCATGCCCGAGGCAGGATTCGAACCTGCGACCGTAGCGGTCTTGCGGTTCCAGACTGCAGCGCCTTTAACTGCACGGCCACTTCGGCCGGCTTCGGCAATTCTGTTCGTGTGTAAGGTGGACATGGAGGTAGCCTCGGCCGGAACTGAGAATCCGGATACAGGAGGGCGGCGGGCCATGATAGTCCGTGTGAGCCGCTGTGCCAAGGTGACTCACTGGCTAGCGCATCTGCCTAGTAAGTAGGAGTTCCACTTTCGATTCCCACCTTCGTAGAAATTTTCAATTGCCGCTTCAGCCTATATACATAAAATTATCTGTATGACACCAGTAAAGTCTCTGAAATTGTGGAACTTCATCTTTTTTTACGTTATATATATTTCAAAATATTATATATATTGTATCTTCATTTCTTTTTCTATCTTCCCTTGTATATCCTCCCACAAATCTCATTTCTTGAACCTGTATTCTACTTTCTTGGCGTCTTGTTGTTATCTATGCTTCACATCTATAAGTAAGAGTTGTTAATGCTATTGTTTTACAAAACTTCAGCTGGATTTCTTTACTGGCTTTATTCTGCATACTTTTTACGATGGTGCTACATATGGAAGTAAAGTTATTTCATTTTTGGTGTACGTCATAGTTATATTCGTAAGTGATGTCGCATCCGAGATATTTTAAATGTTTCACTTGCTTCAGAATTTTATTCTTCCTTGGTTTATTATTCAAGACTGTTTCAGATTTTACTCGTAGTCTTCCTTGGTGTCCCATCACTTTCATTTTATCTATGGACAATGCTAAATTGTAATATGTAGCTATCTGCTACAACATACAGACTCCCATCTGAAGCTATCTTCATTCTCTGTAATCAGAATTAACTCACCTGCACATAAAATTACATTTAGTCTAGTGTCACGATCTAAAAGAGCTCCGTTTATGTTCAATGTTTTCTATTTGTGATAGTACTGAAGCGTGCTGTAGGAATACAGCATCCTTGTCGTACCTCTCTGTTTGTGTTCACTGGTCTTGTTGTTATATTTCCCATATCTATAACAACTTCGCTGTTTATGTATAGACTCTTAATAGCATTGATGAGATGGATAACCTCATTCAACCATGGTATGCTCTCTGAAAATCCACGAAAGCAAGACGGGTTTCCCTATTAAACTCACGTCTCTTTTCTGTAAGTAGTTGCCGAGTAAAAATTTTGTCAGTAGTTGATTGTCTTTCACCCTTTGACTCTCAGCCAGTATTTTGGTACATTCTTGTTTCTCCAATGTTGATTAGATAAGTGAAGAGGTATTGGCGCAGGAATAATCCTCCATGTTTGTACAGTTCCATACTAATAACATGTAAAACAGTGGCTTTCATATTTTTTGTAAGTTTTAGACCTTGTCCGTTCTCTCATGTCAATGCCGTTCAGCTCTATTTTGCAAGATATAGAGACTTTAAACTTCATATTTGGTACGAGTTAAATGCCGACACATTTGCACGAAACTCCGTTTTCAGAAGCATAAAACACAATGCAGTACGAAAGTTTCAAAAGATTCGTTACCAGTCTAGATATTTTGGTAATGAACAAGAAAAAAGTATTGCTGTGAGAGCATTAAATATTGAGATATTGACGTGATAAGTTTGAAGTTTTTCAAGGGCGGAAAAATTTAATCCGTTTCAAAAAATTTACGTAACTCATTCCCCAACTGAAATTAAGAATAGTTTTTTGTGCATGCTGAGAGACACTGCGGAGATGTACAACGTAAGAGAATTTGAGGTTCTTTATTTGATTTTTGTGGAAAATACAGGCTCTAAGGTGATTTCCTATTGCCGCGGAGAGTGGTGCGCCGTGAAGCTGCCTGCCGGCTACTGGACGCGACAACGGTGCAACTTTGGAGCTTAGGCGTCGGGTGGCAACTAATTTAAATCATGCTGTTAATATGCCTAAGTTCTGAATCAGTAATATGACAGGCAGATTTAGTTCTCGCAAACGTATCGTATCAAGGCTCACGTGTAATGACTGCCGAGATTTCACTTGCCTATTTTAAGTACATCTTGCTGCACGGAATCTTTGTTTAGTTGGAGGTAGTGGTGGGCAGGAAATCAGTGATTGAGAAGTCACAGATATCACAATAACAACTTTACAAAATCTAACTGCGATTTCAGTCACAGTTAGCAGTCGCAAGTAGCATTTAACATTCAACGTCGTGAGCCATCTGTTGGCCGAATTCCATACTGCTTTCTGCGATTTCAGTGACATGTCGCGGCTAGAAGTCGCAAGTAGCAACTAAAAAGCGCAGTTAACAGTGCCATCTGTTGGCCAAAGTTCGTACTACGCTCATCTCTGCGACACGCTATCGAGTCCAACTGCGATTTCTGTGACAAGTCGCAACTAAGAGTCGCAAGTAGCAACTAAAATGCACAGTTAACAGTGCCATCTGTTGGCCAACGTACGTACTTCGTTATGAGAGCCTTGTGCCTCACGAGATCGATGTGCTGTGTGTGCATACGAACGGCTTATTTCAATAGTGTTAAAAGTCCATTTTTGGTCATTTTGAGATAGTCGTAAAGTTAAATGAGCGCTGAGAAATCTGCAGTTGAGATACCAGAAATATTCAAACATATGGCTTCTTGCTAGAGATGAACCTTTATTTATGTTTGTTTGGATCATTAATTTCAGAAGCATTATAGACAGAAAAGTGGAGGTAATGGACCCATCTAGAGGGTTGGATCCCCTCCTTCGAAAGCGTCAGGTTGCAAAGCCTGGGCTACTTTGAGGGTGGAATCTGCGTCTTCGAAGATTGTTTCTGTCTGTCTGTCTGTCTGTCTGTGTGCCCGCCGCTTGCTGCTGTCGCTGTTCGTTCGTCCGTCCGTCCGTCCGTCCGCCTGCCTGCCTGCTCGCTGTCCATCGCCATCGCCGTCGCCGTCGTCGTGACCGCTGTCGCCGCCGCTGTCGCCGCCGCTGTCGCCGCCGCTGTCGCCGCCGCTGTCGCCGCCGCTGTCGCCGCCGCTGTCGCCGCCGCTGTCGCCGCCTGCTGTTCGTCCGTCTGTTCGCCGCCGACCATCGCCGACGCCGACGCCGCCGCTGCCTTCTGCACGTCTGTCTGCCCGTCGCCGTTCGTCTGCAATGAGTACTCCCACCTCCACCGTCATCTACACCTCCCCCTCCCCCTCTCCCACAGTCACTTCCTGGAGTGCCTCTCCTGGCCTCCCTCCTAACTCCTCCCCCTCCCTTCCCCCACTTACCCATCCCCCTATCTCCTCCCCCGCTGTATACCCACACCTCTACACCCTTCCTCCAGCCTCCACACCCTAAACAGCTCCCACTACTACCCCCGCCCTCACATACACTTCTGTTGCCGCCTCCGCTGCCGCCCCTCAGGTGGTTGGCTTCCCCTCTCTCACCAACTCCGTCGCTTCGTCTTCTGCATCTCCCGCACGCATCACGTCGCGCTGAGCCACCATCGCCACCACTGAACCAGCTGCTTCTCCCGGTGCCTCCACTACGCCACAGGGATCTGCCACCCGCCACCTCCCTCTCCTTCCCGTGCCTCTCCCCACCTCCCAGCCTCCAGTCTCCAAAAAAACCCAAAAGCGCGTCCTATCCAACTCTGCTCCCGCCACTTCCCGCAAAAAATCAACACCACCTCCCCCTCCCCCTGCCATCACCGTGGACACCACCCCTCCTCCTGCCACCAATACCTTGGCCCCCACCCTCCACACCTTTGTCCTGTCAACTCCCGATCCTAAGTTCCTCGATGCTCGTACCCTCACCAGGGAAATACGAAAGTACTTCCCTGGTGCTCCCATCTCCCAACTCATTCCCCGCAGGGACTCAGTCCTTATCAAGTCCCCATCCCCATCCTTTCACACAGACCTCCTGCAGAAACTCCCACGAGTTATGTTTGGCCCCCACGCCTCTCTGACACCCTTCCTTTCCGCTTCCACTCCTCGTCAGCCCCAGCCTCCCCGTCGCCCCCCCACCTACACTGCTGTTATCACCAAGCTCAGCCCGGTGATCACAGAGGATGAAGTGTTGGTAGAACTGAACTCCCACCCGGACTTGGAAGTCCGCTCTGCCTGCCGTATCCACAATGCCTCTGGTCCCACCTACCTCATGCGGGTATTCTCTGAATCCACCCCATCCATAGACCATCTCCTCACCCAGGGTGCCCTGAGATACCACCGTCGCCACCCTGTTGAATCCTCCAAATCCCCTCCCCAATCCTACCATTGCCAGCGGTGCCTGATGTACAATGACCACTTGACTCCCAACTGAAAAACCTCCCACCTGTCCCCACTGCAAGGCTTCCCACTTTCTTAAGAACTGCCCCAACCTCCCTGCTCCTCCTTCCTGTAATACCTGCAATGGCCCCCATCCCACATACTCCCACAAGTGTAAAGCTAAACCCCCTCCAGCCTCCCCTGAACTTACAGTCCCAGTTCGCCCCGTCGATCCCCCTGTCCATCCCAACAATTCCCTCCATCCACCCCCCACGGCCGAGGACATCATCTGGTTCATTACCGTTGTACTCCAAAACATTCATCCTTTTCAGCGCCCCTACACCTTCCAACAAATATCCCTTGCTGCTCGCTCTGTTTTCCACCTGAACACCTTCGCCACTTACTCCCACAACCAAGCCCACTTCACCCGCCTTGACACCCTAGTTTAAGTCTCTTCCCTTCCCTCTCTTCCCCTCCTCCTTCCCGTCATGACGCGGCATGAGTCTCGCATCCTCTTCCAGAACATTTGCTCCTTCTGCTCCAACAAATACCTACTCATGCACACCCTCTCCCACCACCTGGTCGACACCTTCCTCTTGAACGAAACCTTTCTCCAGCGCCACCATTCTATCCACACCTCCCCCTATCTCCTCCACCGCACTGACGCTCCTGGTCCTCGTGCGCAGGGTGGAGTCGTGATTGGCCACCTTAAGTATATCCCTGTCCGGCCACAACCTCTCCTCAATGACCCCACTAAAGCGTCTTCTTCCCCTCCCTCACCACTACCTGTGCCACCATCTATGTCCGCTCCACTGCTCCTCTTCTTATGACTTTCTCACACATTGACCACACCTTCTCCACCTATGTGATTGCCGCCGACCTCAACATCCATAGCTGCACTCCTGCTGCCCTTCGGCAGTGGCATCAGTTCCTCTCCACAATCCAAGGTGACCTTGTTCCCCTTCCCCAGCACATCTGACCTGAAAGTAACACCACCCCCGATGTTGTCATTGCCTCCGCCAACCTCCTTGGGCGTACCACTGTCGCCGTCCTTGACCCCACAGGTAGCGATCACCTCCCTGTCCTCACCATAACATCTGCAAACCGCCCCTCTCGGGCTCCGCACCCTGCACTCCCTCCCAAGGTCGTCCATGACTATCGCCGTGCCAACTGGGATGCCTACCGGGACTCCATCTCCACCCAGGTCGAAAGCCACCCTCTTACCTATCGCCATCCTGACGACATCGTCCACGCCTCGTCCTTCCTTCAGAAGGTAATTACTGACGCCGTGGAGGCCCATGTTCCTACTAAAACCATCCACCCACACTGTCCCACTCTCCCTCCGTGGGCTGTCCTCCTCCTCCGTGAATCCCGCCGCCTCTATCGCTCCTTCCTGCGCACTCGTGACAGGGATACACTCCAACGCCACCGGCAAATACAGCGACACGTACGGAACCTTATTACAGCAACGAAACGCCGAGACTGGCGCCAGACCTGCACACGACTCAACGCCACCCTCCCTATCAACTCCTCCAAGTACTGGTCCGCCTTCCATCGTCTTACTGGTTCCCTTTCCGCTCCCCACTACCCCCTTCTCCATAACGATCGCCCCCCTTCCTGGCAACCTCAGTAAGGCCAACCACTTCACTTCCCACCTTTCCAAGGTCTTCTCCATCCCCGATGATCCCCACTTTGATTATTCTCTTTTCCCCACCGTTATGGAACGTGCCAATACCTCAGTCGCTCCACTTGCTCCTAGTCTCCAGTACTTGAGGCAGTTGCCCCCCTCCGACGTCAACACTCCCATCACAGCACAAGACATTTAACTTCTCCTCCAGTCCAAACGCAACACGGCCCCTGGTCACGACTGTGTCACCTACCGTCACCTTCGAGAAAGCCCCTATTCCTTGCTAACTGTCCTCGCCCATTTCTATAATGTCATCCTCTCTACTGGCTTCTACCCTGACCTGTGGAAGACCTCCCGTGTCCTCTTATTCCTCAAACCCAACAAACCCCCTTCTGCCGCCTCTTCCTATCGTCCCATCTGCCTCACCTCCATCTTCAGTAAGGTCTTTGAATCCATCCTCCCCCACGGTATCCATCAGCACCTTGCTCAACACCACCTCCTCCCCGTTACCCAGTGTGGCTTCCGACCCTCCTTCTCTGCTGATGACCAACTCCTCAACCTTGTTCACCTTCTGTCCCTCCAGCTCAACTCCCGTCGCTCCACCATTTTTGTTTCCCTTGACCTCCAAAATGCCTATGACCATGTATGGCATCCCGGTCTCCTCTTTAAACTCCTAACCTACGCCCTGCCTATCAATTTTGTCCGTCTGGTCGCTTCCTTCCTCTCGCACCGCCCTTCCTATGTCACCCTCCACAACACCAACTCCCGTATCTTTTATCCCACGGCTGGCGTCCCCCAGGGTTCTGTCCTCTCCCCTCTCCTTTATCTCTTGTATTCAGCTGATATGCCCAAGCCACCCCCACCAGTCCACCTTCTCCAATATGCTGATGACAACGCCTTCCTGGCTCTCTATCCTACCCTTCAACAGTCTCAACATACCCTCCAAACCCACTTAACCAGTTCACCACTTGGTGTAACCAGTGGTTCCTCCGTCTCAACCCCTCCAAAACCCAGGCAATCATCATAGGCCGCACCACTCGCTCCTTTCGCCTCCATGCTTTCTACCTCACCCTTTATGGTCGTCTTATCCAACTCTCCCCCACCCTGAAATACCTTGGCCTCACCCTTGACCGACACCTCACCTGGACCCCTCAACTCCTGACCATCCAGCAGAAAGCCCATTCCCACCTCCGCCTGCTGAAACTCCTGTCCGGCCGGACATGGGGATTGCATCCTTCTACCATCCTCCACACCTACAAATCCCTCATCCGTCCTATCCTCTGTTATGCCAGCGTCGCCTGGATCTCCGCCCCCACCCGCTTTTACAAGGCCCTCCAAATCCTTGAACGCCATGCACTCCGCCTTGCCTTCCGTATCCGCCTTCCTTCCCCGACACGGCTCCTGTATGAACTGATCCCCTACCCCCACCTCCTCCTGTTCCTCCAACATCTCCGCATCCTTTACATTGTTCGCAGGGTTGATCCCCCCCCACTCTCTGGTTTCCTCCTTCCTCTCCACCCCCCGCCCGTTGCCGTGCCTCTATCGCTGTATCCCTCCCTCTCTCCACCTCCACACCCTCCATGTCCTTCATCAGGGCAATTTCCAACGCCTCCCCCTCCCAGATGACGAACTTCGCCATGACATATACCCTTCCTTCCAACTGTAACATGGCCTTGTTCCCCCCCCCCTCCCCAGGGCCCCCTTCTCCTCTTTCCTCCTTCTCCAAGAGCGGATTTTCCTCCGTCCCCCCCTCCCCTGAGACCCTGCACCCCATACTTGCCTCTCTCCTTCCCACATCCCTCCCTACCTGGCCCTCTTCCGCGCGCCCCCCGCTCCCCTCCCCCATCTCTTCCCCTCCCTCCCTTCTTCAGGTCTCCCTCATCTCCTAGAACCTGGCAGATGCTCTGTATTGATCATCATCAGTGTGTCACATCAGTGTTGTCTAGTGCTGTTTCTCGTGTGCGTCAAGAGGTGTGATTTTAATTGTGTACTGCCTTGAGGTTCGCCGTCAGTGTTATGTTATGTGCTATGCCGTCCGTCAACACCTTTATGCTCCAGTCATACTGTGCCTTGTGTTCTTTTAATCGTGTGGCTTTTTGTGTGTGCTACTTTTAAACAGTTTTTATCTCCATTTTACAGTCACCCCGTTTTCTGTCTATTGCCTTCCATGATGTTCCCCCTTTTTTATAACTATGTTCACCTTATTCTCTCCTTTGCTGTTTTTAAATGTCTTCTATTGTTTTGTTCTGTCTTTCGGCTGAAGAGCAGCGCATATGCTGCTGCCAGCCCGCCCCGATGGGGAATTGAAATACAATAAAGAAGAAGGAAAAAGAAAGGTAATGGACTTGTACCACTGTTGAAATAAGCCTTTCATATTATATGACGACATGCGCATTCATAATCAGTTATGGTTGGTCAAACACAACTGTAACTCTTAATGTATTATATTAATAAGAAGCAACATTGCCTATTTCTCCTGGAAATATCAAGTAACGTAACAAATGTGTTTGATTCTGCTTCCAATATGACAGTTTTGGTTAATACTCCACATGCCTACAGGACTTTGCAATGTTAACACAGCAGAGCTCAGACATCTATATAAGTGTAGTAAAATGAAAACAGTATTATCCAGTCATACGAATGCCTCACTTTTGTTGCGACACAGTTCAAGACTAGGGAGAAAAGTCTTACAACTGGTGTTTTATATGGCAACTTCACACACAAGAACTTTTTGCCGACATTACTAGCACCTACATAAGTAAGATTTTCCTGTGTTACTTTCAAGTAATGCACTTAAACTGTTCCTGATTTATCTGGAAGATCTGTACTTCCCACTTTCATATCAACAGCCTCAAAATGGATATTGTAGACTTCGGGATATGTTACAGGTCAGTGTCACACCAAGATTACGGAAAGGGGGGGGGGGCGGCATGTCACTCTCCAACAAGTGTTTACCAATAAATAAGTGGCGGAAAATTACGGGTATAGGACGGCTTAACACGTGGAAAATGAGATTTTCATTATTCACTCACTGTATTTAATATTTATTATTCCTTTAAAATCGCACAACAACTTCAATAAAACACAGTTTAATCACTCATCTGCACACTTATTTCACAATTATGTCACTTTTAAACTGCAAATCCTCTAAGTGCTGTCTTGAATCTTCACGAGTCTCTCTCAATCTCTCAACAGCCTTGATGTGGATAGATACGTACAGCAACCAGTAATCGGAGTCAGAACCGAGTCTGGAAAATCACAACGATTATTAAACAATTTTTGCTGTCACTAATTACAAGCAATATAACTGACAGAGTAGATTGCTAATATTTGCTGTAATGAAAGCCACTCAATGGGGTATATTTCACATTTGCAAGAACGATCTCACTGAAGTAATTAAGTCCATCGAAACACGTACAAGGGAACCTCCCCATCGCACCCCCCTCAGATTTAGTTATAAGTTGGCACAATGGATAGGCCTTGGGAAAATGAACACAGATCAATCGAGAAAACAGGAAGAAGTTGTGTGGAACTATGAAAAAAATAAGCAAAATATACAAACTGAGTAGTCCATGCCCAAGATAGGCAACATCAACGAGAGTGTGAGCTCAGGAGCTCCGTGGTCCCGTGATTAGCGTGAGCAGCTGCGGAACGAGAGGTCATTGGTTCAAGTCTTCCCTCGAGTGAAAAGTTTACTTCCTTTATTTTCGCAAAGTTATGATCTGTCTGTCTGTCCGTTCATTGACGTCTCTGTTCACTGTAATAAGTTTAGTGTCTGTGTTTCACGACCGCACCGCAAAACCGTGCGATTAGTAAACGAAAGGACGTGCCTCTCCAATGGGAACCGAAAACATTTGATCGCAAGGTCATAGGTCAACCGATTCCTCCACAGGAAAACGCGTCTGATATACTCCATAAGACACTGGTGACGGCATGTGCGTCACATGACAGGAATATGTTGTTGACCCACCTAACCTGTACACTTGGCGAATGGGTAAAAAGATTCTTCTACCTTGCCCGATTTAGGTTTTCTTGTGGATGTGATAATCATAAATAAAATAAAATAAATTAAACTTTTCAATCGAGGGAATATTTGAAACAAGGACCTTTCGTGCCGCAGCTGCTCACGCTAATCACGGGACCACGGCGCTCCAGAGCTCACACTATCCTTGATGTTGCTTATCTTGGGCATGGACTACTCAGTTTGTATATTTTGCTTTTTTTTCATAGTTCCACACAACTTCTTCCTGTTTTCTCTATTGATCTGTGTTCAGTTATTCAAGGCCTATCCACTGTGCCAACTTATAACTAAATCTGAGGGGGGTGTGATGGGAAGGTTCCCTTGTTAGAAACTAACCTCTCGTCTGACTAAAGACGTAGTGGCATTTTCTCCAGATCTGTTGACAATGATATTTTGAGTTATCACTTTACTGCGTGACTAAAATGTAGTTCGGGTACCTGTGAACATAACAATATGTTAGAATCCATTTTCTAAACACGAACTATTACGGTACTGTATGGTTACTTACATATTAATTACACTATTAATATATTCACAGTTGTTTCTTTAATACAAAATTAAAGCCAACGGAAGATCAAACGTAAAAGGTACTTACCAATGACAGGTTTGTTGAGATGCGATTTTCTGTGTGGACAGATGTAACTTTTTCATACGGTGGTAAGTCGCAGAAGTAGCAGAAGTCGCAGAAATCGCAGAAGTAGCAAAAATAGCAGTGGCGGAGGGATACACGACCTAGGTTGCTTAACTGCGACTCTCAACGAGATAAATCACAGTTAAGAATAACAGATACTGAAAAGTAGCATTCACAGAAATCACTGATGGCGGAAAATCGCAGTTCAGCCCACCACTAATTGGAGGACAGAACAGCAGATTAGTGGCGGGTGAGTGCTGTTGGGACTCGGCTGGAGACCAGGTCAGTGTCCGAGGAACCGGTCACTGTCAAGCCATTGAATAGCCCAAGGCCGTGGGCCGTTGAGCCACGGTCTTTGAGGTGGACCAGCAGTTTCTCTCTTCGATGGTATTGGCGTTTCCTCGAACTGCCTGTGCCGGTTGGTTGTTGACCGCCAGCTGTCCCCGGCACTTCCACGAGGCCGCAATAGTTTCTACAGAGCGTCTGGAAGCTGCCTCTATTGACTGCCGCCACAGGGGGTGGGGGCGTCCAGTCGGCTGGCGGTAAAAGCGTGCGACTCCTAGATTGGTCGGCGTTTGCAGACTATGAGAACAATGGCTCACCATTCTCCGGCACTCACAACTTCCCAAAAACGGTGAGACTATTTTACATAGTAAGCATGGCATTTTAGAGACGAGATTTCCCATTGACAGACCTTGAGACTTTCCTTCTTTGGAGCTCGGTTTTTGGAGCTTGGTTTTTAAAGACATGGTTATTACCTGTAATAGCCAGCTACACTGCTGTGTAAATTGTTTTTATGTTATATCATTAACGATGAGTGTACACCTTAATTGTAAAAAAGACATGACATGACAGAAACGATATTACATGTAAGACAAAACCACCTAACGATGTATTGTAGCTTTTCTGATCATAGTTACAGACCGACGCTTATTTCTGTGTTTACAGAGAATCTGATGATGGCAATATGCCGAGATGGACTCATCGTCAATGACATAAAATAAAAACAATTTATAGAGGAGCGTAGCTGGCTGTTATTCATAATAATCACGACATTAAAGGAGTTTGAGGCGTTCATTTAGATTGGTCTACTAGTAACAGGTATTCTGGCAGCTCTCGAGAGGTCGAAAGTGGTGAGAATAAGTTTTTAGAGAGGTTATGGACGGTGTCGTCCTCAGAGATCAGGAACTGAGGCTACTTCGGCGACAATTGAGGGGGTACAGCGGAGGGCAGAAGCTGCTCAGATATGTATGTAGCAGGCCATCATTCGTGGCAACTCCATCTCACCTCGCTGTTTAACTTGTGTAATTTTATGCAGCAGCAACACGAGGGACAGTCTCATAACGGAGTACGGCCACAATTTGTCCTTGACCTCTTGAACTCGACTTTTTCTGTTGGATTCTTCCTCATGTTTATCATCCGCACTTACCTAATCGATGACATGTCCAAATAAAGTGGCACTACATGTACGTCTTTTTCGTCAGTCTCCTGACTGGGTTGATGCGGCTCACCACGAATTCCTCTCCTTTGCCAACCTCTTCATCTCAGCGTAGGATTTGCAACCAACGCCCTCAACTATTTGCTGGATGTGTTTGCCATCTGCAGATCCTGCTAATACCATGGAAGTGATTCCCTGGTGTCTTAACACATGTCCTATCATCCTGTCCATTCTGCTTGTCAGTGTTTTCCACATATTCATTTCCTCTCCGATTCTGTGCAGAACATCCTCATCCCTTACCTTATCAGTCCACCTGATTATCAGTATACAGCTGTAGCACCACATCTCAAATGCTTCGATTCTCTTCTGTTCCGGTTTTCCCACAGTCCATGTTTCACTACTGTACAATGCTGTGCTCCAAACGTACATTTTCAGAAATTTCTTCCTCAAATTAAGGTCTATGTTTGATACTAATGGATTTCTCCTGGCTACGAATGCCCTTTTTACAGGGCTAGTCTACTTTTGATTTCCATCTTGCTCTATCTGCCATTGGTTATTTTGCTGCCAAGATAGTAGAATTCTTTAACTTAATCTACTTCGTGACCATCAGTTGTGATGTTAAATTCTCGTTGTTCTCATTTCTGCTACTTCTCATTACTTTCGTCTTTCTTCGGTTTACCCTCAGCCATTATTCCGTACTCATTACGCTGTTCATTCCATTCACCAGATCATGTAATTGTTCATATTCACTCAGGATAGCAATATCACTAGCCAATAGTATCACTGATATCCCTTCACCTTAAATTTTAATCTTAATGCTGAACCCTAGTTTTATTTCCATAATTGCTTCTTCAATGTACAGCTTGAGCAGTAGGGACGAAAGACTTCACCCCTGTCGTACATCCTTTTTAATTCGAGCACTTCGTTCTTGGTCTTCAACTCTTATTATTCCCTCTTTGTTCTTGTACATTTTGTATATTACCCACCTCTCTCTACAGTTGAACCCTATTTTCCTAAGAATTTCGAATATCTTGCACCATTTTATATTGGCGAACGCTTTTTTCAGACCAACAAGTCAATGAACGTGTCTTGATTTTTCTTTAGTCTTCCTTCCATTATAAACCGCAACGTGGGTATTGCCTATCTGGTGCCTTTATCTTTCGTAAAGCCAAACTAATAGTTATGTAACACATCCTCAATTTTCTTTTCCTTTCTTCGGTGTATATTCTTGTCAGCAGGTGTTAAGCTGATTGTCCGATAATTCTCCCACTTGCCAGCTCTTATAGTCTTCGGAATTGTGTGGATGATATTTTTCCGAAACTCAGATGTTATGACGAATGTGAATAGTCGTTTTGTTGCCACGTCTCCCAATGATCTTAGAATTTCTGATAGAATGTGATCAATCCCTTCTGCTTTATTTGATCTTAAGCCCTCCAAAGCTCTTTTAAATTCTGATTCTGTTACTGGATCCCATATCCCTTCTAAATAGACCCCTGCTTCTTGTTCTACATCTACATCTACATTTATACTCCGCAAGCCACCCAACGGTGTGTGGCGGAGGGCACTTTACGTGCCACTGTCATTACCTCCCTTTCCTGTTCCAGTCGCGTATGGTTCGCGGGAAGAACGACTGTCTGAAAGCCTCCGTGCGTGCTCTAATCTCTCTAATTTTACATTCGTGATCTCCTCGGGAGGTATAAGTAGGGGGAAGCAATATATTCGATACCTCATCCAGAAACGCACCCTCTCGAAACCTGGCGAGCAAGCTACACCGCGATGCAGAGCGCCTCTCTTGCAGAGTCTGCCATTTGAGTTTATTAAACATCTCCGTAACGCTATCACGGTTACCAAATAACCCTGTGACGAAACGCGCCGCTCTTCTTTGGATCTTCTCTATCTCCTCCGTCAGACCGATCTGGTACGGATCCCACACTGATGAGCAATACTCAAGTGTTTTGTAAGCCACCTCCTTTGTTGATGAACTACACTTTCTAAGCACTCTCCCAATGAATCTCAACCTGGTACCCGCCTTACCAACAATTAACTTTATATGATCATTCCACTTCAAATCGTTCCCCACGCATACTCCCAGATATTTTACAGAAGTAACTGCTACCAGTGTTTGTTCCGCTATCATATCATCATACAATAAAGGATCCTTCTTTCTATGTATTCGCAATACATTACATTTGTCTATGTTAAGGGACAGTTGCCACTCCCTGCACCAAGTGCCTATCCGCTGCAGATCTTCCTGCATTTCGCTACAATTTTCTAATGCTGCAACTTCTCTGTATACTACAGCATCATCCGCGAAAAGCCGCATGGAAATTCCGACACTATCTACTAGGTCATTTATATATATTGTGAAAAGCAATGGTCCCATAACACTCCCCTGTGGCACGCCAGAGGTTACTTTAACGTCTGTAGACGTCTCTCCATTGATAACAACATGCTGTGTTCTGTTTGCTAAAAACTCTTCAATCCAGCCACACAGCTGGTCTGATATTCCGTAGGCTCGTACTTTATCAGGCGACAGTGCGGAACTGTATCGAACGCCTTCCGGAAGTCAAGAAAAATAGCATCTACCTGGGAGCCTGTATCCAATATTTTCTGGGTCTCATGAACAAATAAAGCGAGTTAGGTCTCACACGATCGCTGTTTCCGGAATCCATGTTGATTCCTACACAGTAGATTTTGGGTTTCCAAAAACGACATGATACTCGAGCAAAAAACATGTTCTAACATTCTACAACAGATCGACGTCAGAGATATAGGTCTATAGTTTTGCGCATCTGCTCGACGACCCTTCTTGAAGACTGAGACTATCTGTGCTCTTTTCCAATCATTTGGAACCCTCCGTTCCTCTAGAGACTTGCGGTACACGGCTGTTAGAAGGGGGGCAAGTTCTTTCGCGTACTCTGTGTAGAATCGAATTGGTATCCCGTCAGGTCCAGTGGACTTTCCTCTATTGAGTGATTCCAGTTGCTTTTCTATTCCTTGGACACTTATTTCGATGTCAGCCATTTTTTCGTTTGTGCGAGGATTTAGAGAAGGAACTGCAGTGCGGTCTTCCTCTGTGAAACAGCTTTGGAAAAAGGTGTTTAGTATTTCAGCTTTACGCGCGTCATCCTCTGTTTCAATGCCATCATCATCCCGTAGTGTCTGGATATGCTGTTTCGAGCCACTTACTGATTTAACGTAAGACCAGAACTTCCTAGGATTTTCTGTCAAGTCGGTACATAGAATTTTACTTTCGAATTCACTGAACGCTTCACGCATAGCCCTCCTTACGCTAACTTTGACATCGTTTAGCTTCTGTTTGTCTGAGAGGTTTTGGCTGCGTTTAAACTTGGAGTGAAGCTCTCTTTGCTTTCGCAGTAGTTTCCTAACTTTGTTGTTGTACCACGGTGGGTTTTTCCCGTCCCTCACAGTTTTACTCGGCACGTACCTGTCTAAAACGCATTTTACGATTGCCTTGAACTTTTTCCATAAACACTCAACATTGTCAGTGTCGGAACAGAAATTTTCGTTTTGATCTGTTAGGTAGTCTGAAATCTGCCTTCTATTACTCTTGCTAAACAGATAAACCTTCCTCCCTTTTTTTATATTCCTATTAACTTCCATATTCAGGGATGCTGCAACGGCCTTATGATCACTGATTCCCTGTTCTGTACATACAGAGTCGAAAAGTTCGGGTCTGTTTGTTATCAGTAGGTCCAAGATGTTATCTCCACGAGTCGGTTCTCTGTTTAATTGCTCGAGGTAATTTTCGGATAGTGCACTCAGTATAATGTCACTCGATGCTGCAGCATATAAAAATTATTTAGCATCGAAAATAGTTTTGTACAAAGTACTTACGGTTTTTAAAACGGAGCTGGTTTTTATCACGTGCACACAACGCAGATGATCAGAGACTGTTGGAATTGAGACATACAGAGACATCCGTTTAACCAGTAACATCAGACAAATCTTCCCCCTCAATGTACTCTTTCCACCTATCCGCTCTTTCCTCTGCATTTAACAGTGGAATTCCCGCAGCACTCTTAATGTTACCGCCTTTGCCTTTCATTTCCCCGAACGTTAGTTTGATTATCTTGTATGCTGAGTAATTCCTTCGTCCAGCCAATTCGTCTTAGCTTCCCAGCACTTCCTATTTATTTCATTTCTCAGTGACTTGTAGGTAAGTCAGGGTGATATGGTGAATCGGCTGAAATGGTGAACTGCTTGAATCCTTTACTGGTTAAACGGATGTCTCTGTATGTCTGAATTCCAACAGTCTCTGATCATCTGCGTTGTGTGCACGTGATAAAAACCAGCTCCGTTTTAAAAACCGTAAGTACTTTGTACAAAACTATTTTCGATGCTAAATAATTTTTATCTGCTGCATGCATTTGTAGATGTTACTTCAGGTAGCGTTGTCCGCGGGGTATTTTTTGATATATTTTGCCTTCTTATACTGCTTATGTACTACATAATCTAGAAATCGTTGCGTCTAGTGTTTTGAACTTCTCGCCATGCTAGTCACCGTTTCACCCACAGCAAATGGGAGAAATGGTGGACTCGGGCAGGCGTGATACGGTGAAGAACTTTTCTTATGTGTAAAGTGTAAAGCTTTTATTGAGGTACGTCCCAACCAGGGTTTTTGACAAGTCATGAAATGTTAGCGTTTCCTATCCCACGCGAGAGTTACATTCTGTTTTATCCGACGCCTCAGTACAATCATTAATTTAAAAATTAGTTTTTATATATTTTTTTTCGAGTACAGTTTGGTTCGTCAGTGATTAGAAAAGTAAATGTTCGAACTACCGCAATTGTTCCAGGCAAAGATGCCTACATTTTACAAAAGACAAAAAGGATCCAGCCGTGCTGATTGGACAGAGGAGCAACTTAACGATGCCGTAAAAGCGGTGCAAAATGGAATGAGCCTGAATGAAGCCTCAAAGGAGTTTCACGTTCCATGGTCAACGCTGAAGAGACGATTAGCAAAGGGGTGCATTATGGAAAAACCTTTGGGTGGGCCGCCTGTACTAAAACAAGAATGCGAGAAAAAGTTGGTAAAACATATCATAAAATTACAAAACTTTGGATTTGCACCAACAAGGACAGGAGTACGTACCATGGCATACAAGCTAGCTGAGAAATATAACCAACACCACAAATTTAATCGAGAAAAGGAAACTGCTGGAATGGACTGGCTACATTTATTCTTAAAAAGAAATCCGGAACTCTCAATCCGCAAATCGGAAGGAGTTTCACAAGCACGGTCAAGGTTTTTAAGTATGAAAAACGTTTCAGACTATTTTTCATTGCTGCAGAACATCTTGGTAGAGCATAACCTCCTTGGTAAGCCGGGAAATATATTCAACGTAGATGAGTCCGGACTTCAGCTGAATAATGGACCAGGTTACGTGTTGGGAGCAAAGGGGTCTAAGAGCGTTCCAGCGATAACATCCGGTGAAAAGGGCGAAACCATATCTTTAATTGCTTGCTGCAATGGAGAGGGCATGTTTTTACCCCCAGTTTGTGTTTTGAAGGGAAAAAAATGAAAAGGCCGAGTACAAGGACGGTATGTCGCCCGGTTCCACGATTATCATGTCACAAAATTCGGCGTACGTAACAAGTGATATTTCTCTTCTGTGGCTAAGGAACCATTTTGCACCGAGGAAGCCTGAGGGAACAGTCGTGCTTATTTTGGATGGACAAAGCTCTTATTGCAGCAGCGAGGATACATTAGAGTTGGCAGAAGAAAAAAAACATAATTCTGCTCTGTCTACCCAACCACACCACACACTATCTGCAGCCGATAGACAAAGCATTTTTTAAAGATCTGAAATCATATTATTACAATGCTTGCAATTCGTACATTAAAATGTATTCAAACAGAAAAATTTCCAGACTAGTGTTCGGAGGACTGCTTACAAAGACATGGGTACAAGCACCTACGACAGAGAATGCAATATCGGGGTTCAGAAGCACAGGAATCGTCCAGTTTAATCCCGATGTCATCTCCGAATACGGGTTTTTAACATCAGCTTCAGATCAACATCAGGAAAACCACGAACGACATGAAAACAGACCTACTTCACCTCGACCAAGTCGTTCGCACTGGCAGGAGACACCTAATCCCTCGGAAGAAACGACTGCAGACGTAGATAACTGTCAGGGATTTGAACACGCACAAGCTTCACCACAACTGGGCTCTTGGCAACGGGCGGAAAATCCACAGAAAAACATGCAGTCTTCATCAGAAGCAACATATATGACCTCGACAGTGGCAACAAGAATCTAAAATAACCTTGGACCATATTTCGCCGATACCTAGCCGGCCGCGGTGGCCGAGCGGTTCTAGGCGCTCAGTCCGAAACCGCGCAGCTGCTACGGTCGCAGGTTCGAATCCTGCTTCGGGCATGGATGTGCGTGATGTCCTTAGGTTAGTTAGGTTTAAGTAGTTCTAAGTTGTAGGGGACTGCTGACCGCAGATGTTCAGTCCCATAGTGCTCAGAGCCATTTCAACCGATACCTATCCTAGGTAAAGTTGCATCTGTTAGGAAGAAGTCCAGAGCTTTAGCTCAGGTTTTGACTTCTCCAGAAAACATCGACAACCTGCGGAACAGAAAGCGACAAAATGAGTCAGTGAAGAGCAGAGCAAATGCTAAAAAGAGGACCATAGGAGAAACCGTAACCAAAGGAAAAACTGTACCCAAAGAGACTACCAAAGGAATTATCAAAAAGAAGCAGCCTAAGAAACGAAAAGAGTCTATCACTGACACCGAAACCGACTCGTCGCTGGATATCCAATTGCAAGACGATGATGACGACGCAGATGAAGAGTGTTGTTGTGTAGGGTGCGGTGAACTGTACAGTTGCACTAATAAGGATGTGGATTGAATCAAATGTATTAGCTGCCAACGTTGGCTGCATGAAGACTGTTCAAAATATGAATCTATGTGTGACGTATGTGGTAAAAAGCAGGGGAAATAAGTTCACCATTTCACCCAAAGGGCATTCGCCATTTCACCCATATACATAGGTGAAATGGTGAAACTGATAAAAATGAGTATTTCTTTTTAAACTTTTGTAGTGCCTTAAAGAGGATGTGGTGCTGTTAATGTGTTACCTATGTATTTTGTGAAAGGAGAGTGTTTTTATTTTGTTTAATTAAACAATTTCTTGTCTTCTACTAGGCCCAAATGCTTTTTCACCATATCGCCCTGATTTACCCCATTTACTATTCCTAAATTTCCCTGAACATTTTTGTACTTCTTTCATCGACCAACTGCACTTTTTCGTCTGTTCTTCGCAATTACATTCTTTGTACCTATGTCTTTCTTTCCAAATTCTGTGGTTGCCCTTTTCAGAGACGTCCAATTCTCTTCAACAGTGCTGCCTCTTGACCTATTATTTATTGCTGTATCTATACCCTTAGAGAATGTCATGTCTATCTCCTCATTCCTTAGAACTTCTGTACCCCTTTCTTCGCGTATTACCGTTAATTCCTGACCAATATCTTACTCTTCAGCCTACTCTTCACCACTGCTACACTGTGATCTGAATCTATATCTGTTCCTGGATACGTCTTACAATCCGGTATCTGATTTAGAAATCTCTGTCTGAACATGATGAAATCTTTTCGTATCACCCGGCCTTTTCCAGGTGTACCTCCGCCTCTTGTGATTCTTGTACAGAGTATTCGCTCTTACTAACTGAAATTTGTTACAGAACTCAATTACTCTTTCTCCTCTCTGATTCCTTGTCCCAAGCCCATATTCTCAGGTAACCTTTTAATACTCCTTCCCCAGTAACTGAATTCCAGTCCCTCCCCTTACGTGCTGTATTACCCTTTCAATATCCTCATATACTTTCTCTATCGCTTCATCTTCAGCCTGCGACGTCAGCATATAGAGCTGAACTGTTGTTGTCTGCGCCGACTTGCTGTCGATTCTGATAACAGCCCTATCACTGAAGTACACACAGAAACTCACTCTGTGCCCTACCTACACGATCATTGCGATTACTGTTGATATTACGCTATACCCATCTGAACAAAAATCCTAGTCGGCTTTCTATTTCACTTCACGGACTCCTGCTATATCTAGAGTGAGCATTTCCCTTTCAGATTTTCTAGCTTCCCTACCATGTTCAAGCTTCTTACATTCCACGCTCTGAATCGTAGAACGCTGTCCTTTCGCTGGTTACTCAATCTTTTTCTCATGGACATCTCCCCCTTGGCAGTCCCCTCCCAGAGGTCAGAATGGGGGACTATTTCGGAATCTTTTGTCAATGGAGAGATCATCATGACACTTTTTCAATTACAGCCCACATGTCCTGTAGTTACACGTTATGTGTGTTTAATGCAGTGGTTTACATTGCCTTCTACATGCATATGCCGTCAATAATTGCCGATTCTTCCGGCTTTAGGGGCAGTTTCTCACACCAAGGACAAGAGAGAGTCCAGAACCTGTATCCGCTCCTTCGCCCTCCTTGACAAGGCCGTTGGCAGAATGAGGGTGGCTTCTTATGTCGGGAGTCTAGGCAGCCGTGCTGATTATTAATCAAAGTTTAAGCGGTGGCGGGTTTCGAACCCGGGATTGAGGACGTTTTGCTTACTGACCAAAGACGCCACCCCCAGACCACAGGGTTCCTCTACATATACATAATCTTTCTGAATTTCTGTTTCACTCTAGCAGACATCTGTCCCCCCTGCTACCACCATGTTCATTAATTTCTTGTAAGACTCACAACTACGATACATATGTCAGGGGCCTCTTCCCTTACGTTTCCTTGCACTCACATCATTACCACACATCTGAATCGTATTGGAGGTATTTGGATGTCGACGGGGCATGCTAACCGCATATTAATAGCTCATTTCGTAAAACATATCCCCAGTGGCGTCTTGAACCTTACTTGTTACACCAGATCAATAGTCATGTCTGCCATTAACACCGTGAAAGTAATCACGAACCCCGCACCACACCATTGACCCAGGACAGTGAAGGCAATATTACGCTATGGAGGACATTTACATGAGCATCCATGGGAGCTATGGCCATAGTCAAAGGCAGCGCGACAGCTGTGGACTACGTGAACATTATTGCAAACCATTTGATTCCCTTCAAGCTTGAAACCTTCCAACACGGTGCTTGCATCTCCCAACACGAAAACTATCCCTGTCACAACATAAGAATCGTTTTACAGTGGTCTGAGAAGCATGATAGTGAATTCGTGAAGACGTCTTGATCACCTAATTTGCCTGATCTGAACCTTATGAAACACATACAATAAGCTATCGGACACCAGCTCCGCGTCTACAACCAGCGGGTCGTAATTTACGGAAGATGCGTCACAGATACATCTAGAAAACTACAATCGACTTGTCGAACCCATGCCACGCACATTCACTGCTCTTTCGCTTTCTAAAGGTGCACCAAGATGCTAGTAAGCGGTTGGTTACAATGTTTGCTTCAACACGGTTTATTTGATTTGGATACCGTGTGTGGTACTTTGCAAAGCGTAGACACAGGAAAAATGCAAAATACGATGGTAAATTTAATGGAATATTAAAACAAACTTTGGTTACCAAAGTGTCACATCAAAATCATGTCTCGTACATCGAAGTCTGTGTTGGAGACTTAGCTGAAATGATAAAGCAAAATAAACGGCCCATAGATGAGATTCTGCACGTTACCTGAGTAGCGTCGGTGTGAAAGATAGTGAGATAAGTGAAAATTCATGGAAATAGTGGTACATAACGTTTAGATGTATCAATCTGTAATGCACCTGCATGTTATTAGGACTGCAAAGAATAGGATGCCTCATAAAACGTTTCGTATAAGCACCAATGCACTAGGGATTTAGGAAACCCATATCATCGATCATCTGAAAGCAAGGGGAAACTACAGCCATAATTTTTCAAGAGGGCATGGAGCTTTACCGTATGGTTAAATGATGATGGCGTCCTCTTGGGTAAAATATTCCGGAGGTAAAATAGTCCCCCATTCGGATCTCCGGGCGGGGACCACTCAGGAGGACGTCGTTATCAGGAGAAAGGAAACTGTGGTGCTACAGAAGAATGCTGAAGATTAGATGGGTAGATCATACAACTAATGAGGAGGTACTGAGTAGGATTGGGGAGAAAAGAATTTTGTGGCACATCTTGACTAGAAGAAGGGATCGGTTGGTAGGACATGCCTCAAGGGATCACCAATTTAGTAATGGAGGGAAGCGTGGAGGGTAAATATCGTAGAGGGAGAACGAGAGATGAATACACCAAACAGATTCAGAAGGATGTAGGCTGCAGTAGGTACTGGGAGATGAAGCAGCTTGCACAGGATAGAGTAGCATGGAGAGCTGCATCAAACCAGTCTAATGACTGAAGACCACAACAGCAACATCATCGATAATCCGATCAGTCTGTATAATCACAGAACGAGAGCGTATCCAGTGCTGCTACTGGTTGTTAGTGACGATGATGATGGTAGTAATGATGATGATCATGATATTTGTATTAATATCTGCTGATTAACATTCTTCTATGGAACGGAAATGTTCGTTGTAAAGAAAGAGCTTCAGTATCAGAAGAGCTTGGATCAGAAGAGATTCTCTCTGGTTTCGAGAGGCTAACAGACGTGGTAAAGGCTGCCAGTCCTACTTCAAAGATGAAGGCAGATACACGGGTAGCAGGGGCTGTGTGGCGTGGACTGGGCGGTTTTTTAGGTTAGAGGGTCTCGGGAAAACACAGGAAGGGCTTCAGTCACAAAGGGTTCATTCCGAACACAGGAAGAACGTAGACACAGTAACCATCGGTATAACAGTTGTTGTAAATTGTCGTAGGTATGTTGGGAAAGTACCAGAGCTCCAAGCTCTAATAGAAAGCACTGATGCTCAAATCGTTATAGGCACTGAAAGCTGGCTAAAGCCGGATATAGGCTCAGCCGAAAATTTTGCGAAGAACCTAACGGTGTTCCGAATGGATAGGCTAAACACGGTTGTCGGTGGAGTGTTTGTTACTGTTAAAACTAGTTTATCTTGTCGCGAAATTGAAGTAGATAGTCCCTGTGAATAAGTATGGGCAGAGGTCATTGTTGGCAACAGGAATAAAATAATCATTGTACCCTTTTACCGACAACCCAATTCAGATGTTACAGTTGCTGAAAGGTTCAAAGAAAACTTGAGTTCGATTTCAAACACGTACCCGACTCATACGATTATAGTTGATCGTGACTATAATTTACCCTCGATATGTTGGCGAATATACATGTTTAATTCCGGAGGCACGCATAAAACATCATCCGAAATTGAGCTAAACGCATTCTCTGAAAATTATTTCGAGTAGCCCAGGCTCATAGTAAACGGTTGTGAAAACACACTTGACCTCTTAGCAACAAATAATCCTGAGCAAATAACGAGCATCATAACGGATACAGGGATTAGTGAACACAGGGTTGTCGTAGCGAGACTGAATATTGTAACTCCCAAATCCTCCAAAAATAAACGAAAAATATACCTGTTCAAAAAAGCAGATAAAAATTCACTTGATGCCTTCCTCTTAGACAGTCTCCACTCATTCCAAATATAAGTGTAGACCAGAAGTGGTTTGAATTCAAAGAAATAGTATCGGCGAAATTGAGAAATTAATAAACGACGAAGCTGATCCTCCTTGGTACGCAAAACGGGTCAGAACACCGTTGCAGAAACAACGAAACAAGCTTGCCAAAGTTAAACAGACGCAAAATCCCCAAGATTGGCGAACATTTACAAAAGCTCGCAATTTAGCTCGGACTTCAATGCGAGATGCTTATAACAGTTTCCACAATGAAATCTTGTCTCGAAACCTGGCAGAAAATCCCAAGAGATTCTGGTCGTATGTAAAGTATGTTAACGTCAAGAAACGATCAATGCCTTCTCTGCTAGATAGCAAAGGATATATTATAGAAGACACCCCTGCAAAGCAGACGTACTAAGCACAGCCTTCCGAAATGCCTTCACAAAAGAATACGAAGTAAATATTCCAGAATTCGAATCGAGAACAGTTGCCAACATGAATAACGTAGAAGTAAATATCCTCGTAGTAGTGAAGCAACTTAAAACACTTAATAAAAGCAAGTCTCCTGGTCCACACAGTATACCAACTAGGTTTCTTTCGGAGTAAGATGATCCATTAGCTCCATACTTAACAATCATATACAACCGTTCACTCGACGAATGATCCGTACCCAATGACTGCAAAGTTGCACATGTCACACCAATATTCAAGAAAGGCAGTGGGAGTAATCCACTTCATTACAGGCCCATATCATTAACGTCGATATGCATCAGGATTTTCGAACATATATTGTGTTCGAACACTATTAATGACCCCGAAGAAAACGTGGGTTTAGGAAACACCGTCCTTGTGAAACACAACTAGCTCTTTATTCGCATGAAGTGTTGAGTGCTATTGACAAAGGATTTCAGATCGATTCCGTATTTATGGATTTCCGGAAGGCTTTCGACACTGTACCACACAAGCGGCTTGTAGTGAAATTGCGTGCTTATGGAAAATCGTCTGTCATGTGACTGGACATGTGATTAGAGGTCACAGTTCGTAGTAATTGACGGGAAGTCATCGAGTAAAACAGAAGTGATTTCTGGCGTTCCCCAAGGTAGTGTTATAGGCCCTTTGCTGTTCCTTATCAATATAAACGATTTGGGAGATAATCAGAGGAGCAGTCTTCGGTGTTTTGCAGATGACGCTGTCATTTTTCGACTAATAAAGTCATCAGAAGATCAAAACAAATTGCAAAACGATTTAAAAAAGATATCTGAATGGTGCGAAAATTGGCAGGTGACCGTAAATAACGAAAAGTGTGAGGTCATCCACATGAGTGCTAAAAGGAATTCGTTAAACTTCGGCTAAACGATAAATGAGTCTAATCTAAAAGCCATAAATTCAACTAAATACCTAGGTATTATAATTACGAACAACTTAAATTGGAAGGAACACATAGAAAATGTTTTGGAGAAGGCCAACCAAAGACTGCGTTTTATTGGCAGGAGACTTAGAAAATGTAACATATCCAATAAGGAGGCTGCCTACATTACGCTTGTCCGTCCCCTTTTATAATACTGCTGCACGTTGTGGGATCCTTACCAGATAGGACTGACGGAGTACATCGAAAAAGTTCAAAGAAGGGCAGCACGTTTTGTATTACCTTGAAATATAGAAGAGAGTGTTACTGAAATGATACAGGATTTGGGCTGGACATCATTAAAAGAAAGGCGTTTTTCTTTGCGACGGAATCTTCTCACGAAACTCCTATCACCAACATTCTCCTCCGAATGAAAAAAATATTTTGTTGACACCGACCTACATAGGAAGAAACGATCACCACGACAAAATAAGAGAAATCAGTGCTCGTACGGAAGGATATAGGTGCTCGTTCTTTCCGCGCGCTATACGAGATTGGAATAACAGAGAATTGTGAATGTGGTTCGATGAACACTCTGCCAAGCACTTGAATGTGGTTTGCAGAGTATCCACGCAGATGTAGATGTATCGATTTCGATGATGCCAGAAATAGTATTTTACTGAACAACTAAGCAAAGATTATGGTGACAACTAGATGTCTTGCTATGACTATCTTTTCTTTCTTCAATGTCTCCCGAGGGCATGCAGCTTTACTGTATGGCATGCAGCTTTACTGTATGGTCAAATGATGATGGCGTCCTCTTGGGTAAAATATTCCGGAGGTAAAATAGTCCTCATTTCGGATCTCCGGGCGGGGACTACTCAAGCGGACGTCGTTATCATGAGAAAGAAAACTGGCGTTCTACGGATCGGAGCGTTAAATGTCAGATCCCTTAATCGGGCAGGTAGGTTAGAAAATTCAAAAAAGGTAAATGGAAAGGTTAAAGTTAGATATGGTGGGAATTAGTAAAGTTCGGTGGCAGGAGGATCAAGACTTTTGGTCAGATGAATACAGGGTTATAAATACAAAATCAAATGGGGCAATGCAGGAGAGGGTTTAATAACGAATAAGGGAATAGGAGTGCGGGTAAGCTACTACAACAGCATAGTGAATGCATTATTGTGGCCAAGATAGATACGAAGCCCACGTCTACTACAGTAGTACAAGTTTATATGCCAACTAGCTCTACAGATGACGAAGAAATTGATGAAATGTATGATGAGATATTAGAAATTTTTCAGATACTGAAAGGAGACGAAAATTTAAGTCATGAGTGACTAGAATTCGGTAGTAGGAAAAGGAAGAGAAGGGAACGTAGTAGGTGAATATGGATTGGGGGGGAAGAAATGAAAGAGGAAGCCCCTTGGTAGAATTTTGCACAGAGCATAACTTAATTATAGCTAACACTTGGTTCAAGAATCATGAAAGAAGGCTGTATACATGGAAGAAGCCTGGAGATACTAGAAGGTATCAGATAGACTATATAATGGTAAGACAAAGATTCATGAACCAGGTTTTAAATTGTAAGACATTTCCAGGGGCAGATGTGGACTCTGACCACAATCTATTGGTCATGAACTGTAGATTAAAACTGAAGAAACTGGAAAAGGTGAAAATTTAAGGAGATGGGACCTGGATAAGAAGAAAAATTGAATTTAATTAATGAAAGGAGAAAATATAAAAATGCAGTAAATGAAGCAGGCAAAAAGGAATACAAACGTCTCAAAAATGAGATCGACAGGAAGTTCAAAATGGCTAAGCAGGCATGGCTAGAGGACAAATGTAAGGTTGTAGAGGCTTCTCTCACTAGGGGTAAGATAGATACTGCCTACAGGAAAATTAGAGAGACCTTTGGAGAGAAGAGAACCACTTGTATGAATATCAAGAACTCTTCTCCCCAATTTTATTCAAGACCTCCTGATTAGTTGTGTGATCTACCCATCCGATCTTCAGCATTCTTCTGTAGCACCACATTTCGAAAGCTTCTATTCTCTTCAACTCCAAACTATTTATCGTCCATATTTCACTTCCATGCATGGCTACACTCCATACGAATACTTTCAGAAACGACTTCCCGACACTTAAATCTGTAGTCGATGTTAACAAATCCCTCTTCAGAAACACTTTCCTTGCCATTGCCAGTCTACATTTTATATCTTCCCTACTTCGACCATCATCAGTTATTTTGCTCCCCAAATAGCAAAACTCCTTTACTACTTTAAATGTCTCATTTCCTAATTAATTCCATCAGCATCACCCCACTTAATTCGACTACATTCCATTATCCTAGTTTTGCTTTTGTTGATGTTCATCTTATATCCTCCTTTCAAGACACTGTCCATTCCGTTCAACTGCTCTTCCAAGTCCTTTGCTGGTTCTGACAGAATTACAATGTCATTGGCAAACCTCAGTTTTATTTCTTCTCCATGGATTTTAATACCTACTCCGAATTTTTCTTTTGTTTTGCTTTACTGCTTGCTCAATATACACATTGAATAACATCGGGGAGAGGCTACAGCTCTGTCTCACTCCCTTCCCAACCACTGCATCCCTTTCATGTCCCGCGGATCTTATAACTCCCATCTGGTTTCTAGACAAATTATAAATAGCCTTTAGCTGCCGTTCTTTAATATATTTTCTAAGATAAGTCGCAGGGTCAATATTGCCACACGTGTTCCAACATTTCTACGGGATCCAAACTGATCTTCCCCGAAGTTGACTTCTACCAATTTTTCCATTAGTCTGTAAACAATTCGCGTTATTATTTTGCAGCCGTGACTTATTAAACTGATAGTTCGTTAATTTTCACGTCTGTCAACAGATGATTTCTTTGGATTGGAATTATTATATTCTTCTTGAAGTCTGAGGGAATTTCGCCTGTCTCATACATCCTGCTCACCAGATGGTAGAGTTTTGTCAGGATTGTCTCTCCCAAGGCTGTCAATAGTTCCAATGGAATGTTGTCTACTTACGGGGCCTTGTTTCGACTCAGGTCTTTAAGTGCTCTGTCAAACTCTTCACGCAGTATCATATCTCCCATTTCATCTTCATCTACCTCCTCTTCCATTTCCATAATATTGTCCTCAAGTACATCACCCTTGTATAGACCCTCTATATACTCCTTCCACCTTACTGCTTTCCCTTCTTTGCTTAGAACTGGGTTTCCATCTCAGCTCTTAATATTCATACAAGTGGATCTCTTTTCTCCGAAGGTCTCTTTAATTTTCCTGTAGGCTATCTATCTTACCCCTAGCGAGAAAAGCCTCTACATCCTTACATTTATCCTCTAGCCATCCATGCTTAGCCATTTTGCACTTCCTGTCGATCTCATTTTTGAGACGTTTGTATTCCTTTGTGCCTGTTTCATTTACTGCATTTTTATATTTTCTCCTTTCATCAATTAAATTCAATATTTCTTCTGTTACCCAAGGATTTCTACTAGCCCTCGTCTTTTTACCTACTTGATCCTCTGCTGCCTTCACTATTTCGTCCCTCAAAGCCACCCATTCTTCGTCTACTGTATTTCTTTTCCCCATTCCTGCCATTTGTTTCATTACGCTCTCCCTGAAACTCTGTACAACCTCTGGTTTAGTCAGTTTATCCAGGTCCCATCTCCTTAAATTTCCACCTTTTTGCAGTTTCTTCAGTTTTAATCTACAGTTCATAACCAATAGATTGTGGTCAGTCCACATATGCCCCTGGAAATTTCTTACAATTTAGAACCTGGTTCCGAAATTTCTGTCTTACCATTACATAATCTATCTGAAATCTCAGTATCTCCAGGCTTCTTCCATGTATCCTTTCCTAAACCGATGGGACCGATGACCTTTCTGTTTGGTCCCCTATCCCCCAAATCAACCAACCGCCCAACTGAACATGTGTTGAAGATTGTGACACATCACACAAGCGATCAAGTGGACCCCTTTTCAAGGTTTGGGATTTAGAAAATCAGCTGTGATGGATGCCAGAATTTTATTATAGATCGGTTGGACGCAATTTTAACGCCAGGTTCAGAGAGCGTACAACTGAGAGCAATAAATTCACATGGGCAACACTTTTGAAAGAGATGATCCACACTACTTCAATGACCAGCAAATCCATACACATACTATATAAAATTAAGAAGGGAAGTTTTATGGATGTCTTTGAGGAAATGAAATACACACGCATGCTAAAAGAGAGCAGGAGAACCTGTCACCTAATTTTAGTCGAGTATATTGTGAAATGGGACGTTATGAGTGTTGCAAATAAGTTCCCAGACAATCTCCAATCAAATTACATCTATATTATTATGACATTTCAAAATGTCGTCCAGCTTATGATGCTTTCAAATATTAATGTTTGAAAACGCTTCTTTGTCTTAAGTTTTGACTTTATTTTGTATAATGACTTGCTGCTATTTGTCATGACGTAAGAAGAAACTTATGTGTGGGCAAGGTGGACACATATGTTATGATAATTTCAAACAGGTGACAAATGATACGCGTCTGGAAAGTTCAACGTATGGTCTAAGAAAATAAACGGAACAAGAGTTACAAACAAAATACCTATCCCGAACTTCAAAATAAACACTATTACTCACAACACACTTATGACGCCGGCTGTGAAGCTATTGGAAAGTGTCAGCAAATGCTTGTTGTGGAATCACTCAGAGCCCCGTGGTCAGGCATTTTGGATATCCGCAACGTCTGCGAAGCGTAAGCCTTTCATGGCTATTGGCTGTTTTAAGCCCGGGGAACCAAAATAAGTCAGCTGGCGCCAAATATGAAAAACAATGACAATGTCGTCGGAAAGCCACGCGGAGTGGCCGAGCAGTTTGAGGCGCTATGTCACGGATTGCGCGGCCCCTCCCGCCGGGGGGAGTAGTATGACTAGCTCTATGAAATTGCCTTTATTTCGAAAGCCTTGTTCTTCATCATTTCGACGAGATGCCAGGTCTTGTTTAGCCACAAACAAAGTTATAACGAAGTAGCTCAGTGCCCGCTGCTTCGCTCGCGAATCTGTGTGGTCCGCACAGATTTCTTTTGTTATTCTTTAAGAGAATTTTTATGTTCACAAACTACAGACCTTCTAAATTATACATACTTATTAAGGCCATAGGAACATGGTCTTTTCCGAATTTACCTAAGACCAAAAAGCGATTCTGGTAGCTCGAGTCAGTCTTCTGTTAAGCCTCCTAGTTGTTGTGTTGGTATTCGTACAGAAACTTTCATTCCCTAATGCACTTCTTTACTTCCCACCACAACCTGAAATGCCAGTTTTCATACACTTAGCTTTGAAAATGTTTTAATACAACGAAATATTTTCTTTAAAAATCTTTATCCCTTATTTCACTCCCTTAGGGACTGACTTTCCAAAAGACTGAAAAACGTACTTTCTTTATTTCTAATCGAGACATCAAACACAAATTTTCATAGATGGTGCTTTAAGAATGCTTCAGTAGTTTTTTGATAGTTACTTACTTTAAAAAATCTTTCCTCACTGTTATACTATTTTCTTGGTTAAATTACCAAAAATGCTAAAACACGTATTTCTGTGTTTCTCATTTAGACTCCAAATAATAATTTTTGTAATTCTGCCTTCAAAACTGCCTTAATACTAACATACTTCCAAATACTCTTACACTCCATATTTCTTCCCTTAGGAGGGGAATTTAGAACAAGGTCTTCTTACACGGTGCCTTTAGTGTAAGATCAAAACCCACTCCAAATTTCAAGTTTCTATCCTTGTCAGCTTGGGCTGAGCGATGATGAGGTAGTGAATCAATGAGTCTCTATATTATCTCCCATAAGGCTTGAATTTCCCAAACCACTGAAACACGCATTTTTTTAAAATTTCTAACTTAGCTGCAAAATACCAATTGTCATAGATTTAGGTTTAAAATGTTTTTTGCGGTGAAAGTGTTTCCTAAAAATTTCAAGCTCCTTTTCTCGCCCTTAGGGGATGAATGTTCAAGAAGAGTGGAACAAGTATTTTTGTTTCTAACTGAGAAGTTAAATACTAATTTTCAGGGATGTAGCTTCAAAAATGCTTTCATAATGATTTATTGTAAAAAACAGGTTTCGCCCACTATTTTACTCCTTTAGTGGTTGAATTTCCAAAAATGCCGAAACATGTATCTTTTGAATAGGAAAATCTGCAGTCAAGTTTGCTTGGCATTTTCAGTTTATTGCGGAATGATCACACTCGACAGAGTCTTGCTGTCATCATGAGATCAACAATGTACCGGAAGTAAAGCCATTACAAAGATAATTTATTATTATGTATATCAGTGAGAGTACGTAGCGGTACATTCTCTTTATAATGGCTTTACTTTTACTACATTGACCGGTCGCAGTGGTCTAGCGGTTCTAGGCGCTCAGTCCGGAGCCGCGGGACTGCTACGGTCGCAGGTTCGAATCCTGCCTCGGGCATGGATGTGTGTGATGTCCTTAGGTCAGTTAGGTTTAAGTAGTCCTAAGTTCTAGGCCACTGATAACCACAGATGTTAGTCCCATAGTGCTCAGAGCTATTTTTTTTTACTACATTGTATATCCGATGGCGACAGCAAGACTGTCGAAACCGGTCATTGTGATATAAAATTGAAATAACAAGCGACCTTGCCTGTAGAAGATTTTCCCGTTCACCAATGACAGATTCCTCCCTATGAACATGTGTAACGCATTTTTTTTTTGTGATTCTTGAGTTTCTCCCGGCGTATTAGATAATCAAAATATGCACGGGTATGCTGCCGGTCTATAGTGTCCAACGCGCACAATATTTCGGCGATCATACATGTCGCCATCATCAGGTGAACTGACGGACTGAGCTCCTGTGAACGTGCCGGCACGGAGATCCGTACGCTATGGCTGCTCAGAGGGAACTGGGTTCGGTCGCGGCGGCCGCCGATTTAAATACCCTCCGCCTGCGCCGCGCTCCCTCCGCCGTCCGCGCCCCGCGCCACGGTCGCGCGGTGGAACAGATTGCGACGGCGTCTGAGATGACGTCGGTGTGATGGTTCTGTCCGCCGTGGTCGTCACAACTATACGTTTGCTCGATTTACTCTTGATTAACCCGATCGCTGGTTCCCAAGCCTTGCTACGATTATAGCCACAGTCGCCGTTTATGAGGTCGTCATTGGCGCGAATTTCGATGGCCTCTCTAACAACGCTGTCCCAGTATCTCGACGTCTGTACCAGAATCCTCGTGCGGTCATACTCCATGGCGTGATTTTCCGACAAACAATGTTCAGCAACCGCCGACTTGCTCGGATACATCAGTCGAGTGTGCCTCTGGTGTTCACGGCATCGATCCTCGACGGTACGCATCGTCTGACCAATATACGACTTGCCACATTGACACGGAATCTGGTACACGCCGGCCTTCCTCAAACCGAGGTCATCTTTGGCGCTCCCCACCAGTGCACGAGTTTTATTTGGAGGACAAAACACAGTTCCGACCCGGTGTTTTTTCAGAATGCGAGCGATTTTCCCCGAGAGTGCGCCTGTGTATGGAATAAATGCAGTGCCTACCTCGTCCCTCGTGACTTCATCCATCTCAACAGGTTGTGCGGCAGTGGTTGGGCGGAGAGCACGTGGAATCTGCCACTCTGAGTATCCATTTTTTCGAAATACAGTTCTCAGATGTTCCAATTCCTGGGGTAGACTCTCTGCGTCAGAGATAGTGCGCGCCCTATGTACTAGAGTTTTAAGTACCCCATTCCTCTGTGAAGGGTGGTGGCAGCTGTCTGCGTGCAAATACAGATCAGTGTGCGTAGTCTTCCGATACACCCCATGACCTAGGGTGCCGTCAGCCCTTCTCTTGACCAAGACGTCAAGGAAAGGTAATTTACCCTCCGATTCAGTCTCCATAGTGAATTTGATGTTGGGGTGTATGGAGTTTAGATGTGTAAGGAAGTCAAGGAGTTTATCCATACCATGTGGCCAGATGACGAAAGTGTCGTCCACGTAACGGAAAAAGCAAGTAGGTTTCCATACGGATGACGACAGGGCTTCCTGCACTGGTGGGGAGCGCCAAAGATGACCTCGGTTTGAGGAAGGCCGGCGTGTACCAGATTCCGTGTCAATGGGCAAGTCGTATATTGGTCAGACGATGCGTACCGTCGAGGATCGATGCCGTGAACACCAGAGGCACACTCGACTGTTGTATCCGAGCAAGTCGGCGGTTGCTGAACATTGTTTGTCGGAAAATCACGCCATGGAGTATGACCGCACGAGGATTCTGGTACAGACGTCGAGATGCTGGGAAAGCGTTGTTAGAGAGGCCATCGAAATTCGCGCCAATGACGACCTCATAAACTGCGACTGTGGCTATAATCGTAGCAAGGCTTGGGAACCAGCGATCGGGTTAATCAAGAGTAAATCGAGCAAACGTATAGTTGTGACGACCACGGCGGACAGAACCATCACACCGACGTCATCTCAGACGCCGTCGCAATCTGTTCCACCGTGCGACCGTGGCGCGGGGCGCGGACGGCGGAAGGAGCGCGCCGCGGGCGGAGGGTATTTAAATCGGCGGCCGCCGCGACCGAACCCAGTTCCCTCTGAGCTGCCATAGCGTACGGATCTCCGTGCCGGCACGTTCACAGGAGCTCAGTCCGTCAGTTCACCTGATGATGGCGACATGTATGATCGCCGAAATATTGTGCCCGTTGGACACTGCAAACTGGCAGCATACCCGTGGATATTTTGATCATTTTTTGTTTTGTTTTTTGTTTTTGACCGAGAAACCAAATACCAGTTTTCGTATTTCTAGCTTGAAAATTACCTTAGTAGTGACATATTTTAAAAAAATATTCCGTCCCCTACTTCACCCCCTCAGAGGTGGAGTTTCGAACAATCCATTACTAAACAATGCCTACAGTGTAAGATCAACACCCTCTCTTAATTTCAAGTTTCTATCTTCAGCGGTTTGGGCTGGGCGATGATGAGTCAGTAAATCAGTAAGATCCTGTTTCACCTCTGTAGGGGTGAATTTTCAAAAACACTGAAATATGTATATCTTTATTTCTAACCGAGTAGCCAAATACAAATTTCCATGGAACTGTCTTTAAAAACGCTTTCATAAAGAAATATTTCATAAAACATTCAATCCCCTATTTGACCCACTTAATGGCTAAATTTCCAAAGATTGTGAAGCGAAATACCAATTATAATAGTCTACAGTACGAGATCAACACTCTCTCCAGATTTAGAGTTTGTGCCCTTCAGCTGGGCGATGCGTCAATCAGTCAGAACATATCCTTTTCTATATAAAATGAGGTGACATAAATCGTAGATAGCGATATGCACCAATACATGTGGCGGTAGTATCGCGTATAAAAGGTATAAAGATGGCAGTGCACTGGCTGATCTGTCATTTTTACGGAGGTGATTTATGTGAAAAGGTGTCCGACGGGATTATGGCGGCATGACAGGAATTAAGACTTTGATCGCGAAGTGATAGTTGGAGCTAGACGCATGGGACATTCTGGTTTGGTCATCGTTAGGGAATCGAATACTCTGAGATGCACAGCGTCCAGAGGGTGCCGAGAATACCAAATGTCAGGCATTGCCTCTCAGCACAGACAGCGCAGTGGCCGACGGTCGTTACTTAAACGACCGAGAGCAGCGGTGTTTGTGTAGAGTTGTCAGTGCTAACAGACAAGGAACGTTTCGTGAAATAACGGCACGTATCGATGTGGGACGTACGACGAACGATTCCGTTAGAACATCGCTGCGAAGTTAGGCGTTAATGGGCTACGGCAGCAGACGACTGACGCGAGCGTTTTTTGCTAACAGCTAGATATCGTGTGCAGTGCGTCTCCTGGTCTAGTGACCGTAACGGCTGGAAGCTAGGTGACTGAAAAACTGTAGACTGCTCACAGGGGAACCTCCCCATCGCGCCCCTCTCAGATTTAGTTATAAGTAGGCACAGTGGATAGGCCTTGAAAAACTGAACACAGATCAAAAGAGAAAACAGGAAGAAGTTGTGTGGAACTATTGGAAAAATAAGCAAAATATACAAACTGTTCAGTCCATGCGCAAGATAGGCAACATCAAGGATAATCTTAGCTCAGGAGCGCCGTGGTCCCGTGGTTTGCGTGAGCAGCTGCGGAACGAGAGGTCCTTAGTTCGAGTCTTCCCTCGAGTGAAAAGTATTTTTCGCAAAGTTATGATCTATCCGTTCGTTCATTGACGTCTCTGTTCACTGTAATACGTTTAGTGTCTGTGTTTTGCGGCCGCACCGCAAAATCGTGCGATCAGTAGACGAAAGGACATGCCTCTCCAATGGGAACCGAAAACATTTGTTCGATAGGGCATAGGTCAACCGATTCCTCCGCAGGAAAGCACGTCTGATATATTCCATAAGACACTGGTGACGGCATGTGCGTCACATGACAGGAATATGTCGTCGACCCACCTAACTTGTACACTTGGCGAATGGATGAAACGATTCTCCTGCCTTGTCCGATTTAGGTTTCCTTGCGGGTGTGATAATCACTCCCAAAAAAGTGATGAAAACATTAAAGTTTTCACATAAACTGCAACAAATGAATGCAACAGTTTCACAGTCGCACAGTTTTCCCTGTGCTCTGTCAAAACATATGTTTTTAACGTTTCCAAATTTTTCCGTGTGTAGACCGTCAAATCCCGCATATGTCCAAACAAATCTGAACATGTCCTGGAATTTTGGAGAGCGAAGTTGATTGCATAAGAAATTAAACTTTTCACTCGAGAGAAGACTTGAACCAAGGACCTCTCGTTCCGCATCTGCTCCCGCAAACCACGGGACCACGGCGCTCCTGAGCTCACATTATCCTTGATGTTGCCTATCTTGTGCATGGACTACTCAGTTTGTATATTTTCCTTATTTTTTTTTCATAGTTCCACACTACTACTTTCAGTTATCTCGATTGATCTGTGTTTAGTTTTTCAAGGCCTATCCACTGTGCCAACTTATAACTAAATCTGAGTGGGGTGCGATGGGGAGGTTCCCTTGTCAGATGAGACCCGGTTTCAGGAGGTAAGAGCTGATTGTAGGGTTCGAGTGTGGCGCACTCCTCACCAAGCTATGTATTCAAGTCACTGTGGGTGATGGTGGTGGCTCCATAATGGTGGGGGCTGTGTTTACATGAAATGGGCTAGATCCTCTGGTCCAACTATACTTCTTCATTTGAAGCCATTCATGGACTTCATGTTCCCAAACAACGATGGGATTTTTATGCTTGGCAATGCGTCACATCATCAGTCTTCAATTGTTCACGATTGGTATGGAGAACATTCTAGAGAATTTGAGCGAATTATTTGCCCATCTATCGAAAATTTGTGGGACAAGGTCAGTTCGTGTGTAAAATCGTGCACTCGCAACACTTGCGCCATCACTATTCCTGCAGGGGAGTTCCAAGGACTTGAGGAGTCCACGCCATGTTGAAATCCTGCACTACGCTGGGCAAAAGGAGTTCCGACACGATATAGAGGTATCCTACGACTTTTGTCACCTCAGTGTAATCTAGACAAAAGATGCTGCCACCTCACATTTTTAGTGCCGATTAATTACAAGGCAGCGTCGCGTATAATTTTATGCAATTTTAGGTTCATTTCCAAAGCTTTGCACTTTTCAGTATTGTACAGTTGTTCATTTCTTGTTTGATGACCAGCCACTTTAGGTCAGTTTCCACCACTTAATTATCTGATTCATCCCTTGTACCAACGGGAGAATCTGCTTCCTAGTTTGAATTTTCGCTATCATAGGTTTTGGTAATACATTTGATGATGGCTCCAGACGTGCTCTGAAGTGTGGGAGTTTTGTTCTTGTCTGCTGAAATTCACCTTTTCTTTTAGGTGCATGAGCTCCCGTCCTCTATCAACAACAGTCAGCATGAGTGGATGAGCCAGGTGCCTGCTACAGAGACCCGTATGGAGCAATGTTCGCAGAACGGTCGTTGACACCTGCACATAATTCACCCGTACACATCTCCACAGCAATTGTTCACCACTATCATTCACTGTGTATTTTAACAATGGAGGCCTGCGAACAGTGTACAAACTTTGCCGTATCGGCCATGCTTCCATCCTTTGCCCAAAAGAAAATAATCATACCCTTCGGTACATCAGATAAACCACATTACAAGACAGCATTGTTTTCTGCGTCACTGCATGTGGCTATGTATACCATCCGATGCTAATGCTGAACGTAGCGGTTGTCACTTTAATGCGACTGGACTGTGTGATACGATAATGTTTAAACAAGCTTTTGCCAGCATATGCTATTGATTTTCAAAGGTTACATGAGATGATTTACGCTTGGGCAGTGTAAGTCACGTGCATAACCCTTAACTGAAGTGGTACTGTTAGCACTCAAGAGCTAAGCACATTATGATTCACTGACATGTGATTGTTGCCACCTACGTTCTGATTTACATATCTGACTTACACTGCCCACGCACAGATATGGCATAAATCTTTCTCATGGATGTTTTGATAATGTTGGGTTGGAGCATAAGTTCATAGCGTTTTTCCAAGAGTTTAATAAACACAACAGATACACACAACAGACGCTACAGTTATCAATAATACATGGTTAGCCAGTGAAATGGGAAGATTTAAATAAGTAACTAATTCTTTAAGAAAATTATTTTTTTTAATTTAATGGTTATAAATATAAAGTACAAAGATAGCCGTTTACTGTACAATAAGTGAAAAAAAAATTGAATATAACATCTGCCAAATGTCCTCCATTGGAATCTATTCACTTCTGCAGCCGGGTCTGGAAGTTTCCCATGACATTTTGCAGCATATTGACTGGTATTCCTTCAATTTCGTCCTGAATTCGTTGTTTTAGGCCTGGAATAGTTCTGGGTGGATCGTTCTGAAAATGCTTGTTTTTAAGTAACCCCACAGAAAAAAGTCGCAGGTTGTCAAATCTGGAGGGCGAGGGGGCCAAGGGATATCCCCGTTTCGGGAAATGACGCCGCCTGGAAACAAAGCATTGACAGCATTCATGGCAACTCCTGCAGTGTGGCTTGTTGCCCCATCTTGTTGGAACATTGTATGTTCATTCACTGGAAAACAGGCGAGTTCTGGCGTAAGAAAGTTCTGGATCATTGCAATGTAATGTACACAGTTAAGTCACAGCACTTCCATTGATATCCTCGAAGAGAAATGGGCCTAGGATTCCTCTAGCCGACATTGCACAACAAACCGTCACTTTTTGAGCATGAAGAGGCATTCATGCAGTGCGCCAGGGTTTTCCTCCGACCTGTATCTTAAGTTTTGTTTATTAACAAAACCAGAGAAGTGGATATGCGCCTCATCGCTCATCCACAAGTGGTTTACTTGGCCGTCATTTTCTTCAAGTCTTCTGGCCATTTCCTCACAAAATTGTAATCGTTTCTGCTAGTCACTTGGTCTGAGAGATTGCACAATCTGTATTTTGTAGGGTTGAAAATGTAAATGTTGTCGAAGAATCCTTCTCACCAAAGTGTTACTTATTCCACGATGTAGAGCATGTTGTTTGGCAGATCGGTGTGGACTTCTGAGCATTGCCTGTTGAACAGCAGCGATGTTTTGATGGATTCGAACGGTTTTTTCACTCCCACCTCGGTTTTTAGACGTTGATCTAGTTTGTTCAAGGTTGTTTATCCACGAACGAGCTGCGTTATCCGAGGGAAGAGGTCTGTTGTGCGGTATGTTGAAATGGCTTCGAAACGCACGTCGCGTTTCCACCAAACTGTCACTACTCGTATAATACGCTTTAACTGCGTAGCGGCGATGTTCACCCGTCCAACGATCCATCGCAACTAAATGGCGGGACATGCAGGTAGAACGGAGCCGGCCACCACTACCCCCACCACTCACAATCCAGCTGTCAAGGCCATCTCCAATTTGCCCGTTTCTCTGGCTAACCCTGTATAATCTCCTTCACTATCTACAACAGTCTGCCTACACTGAGTAACTTTTCGATTCGGCGACTGTAGAAATCACGTGGTTTTCACGCGAAGAACTTGTGGAGTCATGCTCGGAGAGCATTTTCATCCTAAGAGGAAGGGCCTTGAAGGACGTTCAATAGAGAGCGGAAAAGGCGAAATTCTGTGGGCCCAAGATAAGGTGAATAAAGTGGGTGTATAATGATTTCTCAACCTAATTCCTGTGTAGTGTTTTTGTCAGTCTGTCAGAATGTGAGCAGTCGTTATCGGGGAATTACTTTACACAGTCTTCCTGGTCGTTGTTCTTGGATTGCGTCTGCTAGACGTCTCAGTTGTTGACAACAAAAGGCAGCAGTGATGGTTATACCTCAAGGAAGCAATTCGTAGTACACCACACCGTCGCTGTTCTACCAGACGCATAACATCATCATTTGTGGAAATGCTTTATACTGGGAATTGCTACTTTGTATTGACTGCAGTATTCCCTTTTTTCTTTGTGTTAGCATAAAGACAACATTTCTCGCCACAAGTAACGAGACAGGACAGGAATGGTCGGTGTTGTTCACTAGACAGTTGATGACGAGCAAGCAGAGATGCGCATATGGCCACCCACAGATTTTTGTGATTTTGGCTGTGAGCGTGAGGTACTCATATACCCCTTCTTACAACCTTCCCATTTCATGCAAAGTTGCACGATGGTGGAAAGATCGCAGTTTACAACATATGCCAGTTCTCGTGTACACTGACGTGGGTCATTGTGGATTAATGCATTTAAATGGTATTAACAATCCCCAAAGGTCTTCCTGAATGTGCAGAGTCACTAATTTCAAAGCTTATTTTTTTTTTTTTGTCATCAGTCTACTGACTGGTTTGATGCAGCCCGCCACGAATTCCTTTCCTGTGCTAACCTCGTCATCTCAGAGTAGCACTTGCAACCTACGTCCTCAATTATTTGCTTGACGTATTCCAGTCTCTGTCTTCCTCTACAGTTTTTGCCCTCTACAGCTCCCTCTAGTACCATGGAAGTCATTCCCTCATGTCTTAGCAGATGTCCTATCATACTCTCCCTTCTCCTTATCAGTGTTGTCCACATATTCCTTTCCTCTCCGATTCTGTGTAGAACCTCCTCATTCCTTACCTTCTCAGTCCACCTAATTTTCAACATTCGTCTATAGCACCACATCTCAAATGCTTCGATTCTCTTCTGTTCCAGTTTCCCCACAGTCCATGTTTCACTACCATACAATGCTGTACTCCAGACGTACATCCTCAGAAATTTATTCCTCAAATTAAGGCCGGTATTTTATATTAGTAGACTTCTATTGGCCAGAAATGCCTTTTTTGCCATAGCGAGACTGCTTTTGATGTCCTCCTTGCTCCGTCCATCATTGGTTATTTTACTGCCTAGGTAGTAGAATTCCTTAACTTCATTGACTTCGTGACCATCAATCCTGATAAGTTTCTCGCTGTTCTCATTTCTACTACTTCTCATTACCTTCGTCTTTCTCCGATTTACTCTCAAACCATACTGTGTACTCATTAGACTGTTCATTCCGTTCAGCAGATCATTTAATTCTTCTTCACTTTCACTCAGGATAGCAATGTCATCAGCGAATCGTATCATTGATATCCTTTCACCTTGTATTTTAATTCCACTCCTGAACCTTTCTTTTATTTCCATCATTGCTTCCTCGATCTACAGATTGAAGAGTAGGGGCGAAAGGCTACAGCCTTGTCTTACACCCTTCTTAATACGAGCACTTCGTTCTTGATCGTCCACTCTTATTATTTCCTCTTGGTTGTTGTACATATTGTATATGACCCGTCTCTCCCTATAGCTTACCCTTACTTTTCTCAGAATCTCGAACAGCTTGCACCATTTTATATTGTCGAACGCTTTTTCCCGGTCGACAAATCCTATGAAAGTGTCTTGATTTTTCTTTAGCCTTGCTTCCATTATTAGCTGTAACGTCAGAATTGCTTCTCTCGCCCCTTCACTTTTCCTAAAGCGAAACTGATCGTCACCTAGCGCATTCTCAATTTTGTTTTCCATTCTTCTGTATATTATTCTTGCAAGCAGCTTCGATGCATGAGCTGTTAAGCTGATTGTGCGATAATTCTCGCACTTATCAGCTCTTTCCGTCTTCGGAATTGTGTGGATGATGCTTTTCCGAAAGTCAGATGGTGATTAAGCCAGACTCATATATTCTACACATCAACGTGAATAGTCGTTTTGTTGCCACTTCCCCCAATGATTTTAGAAATTCTGATGGAATGTTATCTATCCCTTCTGCCTTATTTGACCGTAAGTCCTCGAAAGCTCTTTTAAATTCCGATTCTAATACTGGATCCCCTCTCTCTTTCAAATCGACTCCTGTTTCTTCTTTTATCACATCAGACAAATCTTCACCCTCATAGAGGCTTTCAATGTATTCTTTCCACCTATCTGCTCTCTCCTCTGCATTTAACAGTGGAATTCCCGTTGCACTCTTAATGTTACCACCGTTGCTTTTAATGTCACCAAAGGTTGTTTTGACTTTCCTGTATGCTGAGTCTGTCCTTCCGACTATCATATCTTTTTCGATGTCTTCACATTTTTCCTGCAGCCATTTCGTCTTAGCTTCCCTGCACTTCCTATTTATTTCATTCCTCAGCGACTTGTATTTCTGTACTCCTGATTTTCCCGGACCATGTTTGTACTTCCTCCTTTCATCAATCAACTGAAGTATTTCTTCTGTTACCCATGGTTTCTTCGCAGCTAAGTTCTTTGTAACTATGTTTTCCTTGCCAACTTCTGTGATGGCCCTTTTTAGAGATGTCCAGTCCTCTTCAACTGTACTGCCTACTGCGCTATTCCTTATTGCTGTATCTATAGCGTTAGAGAACTTCAAACGTATCTCGTCATTCCTTAGTACTTGCGTATTCTACTTCTTTGCGTATTGATTCTTCCTGACTGTCTTGAACTTCAGCCTACTCTTCATCACTATTATATTGTGATCTGAGTCTATATCTGCTCCTGGGTACGCCTTACAATCCAGTATCTGATTTCGGAATCTCTGTCTGACCATGATGTAATCTAATTGAAATCTTCCCGTATCTCCCGGCATTTTCCAAGTATACCTCCTCCTCTTGTGATTCTTGAACAGGGTATTCGCTATTACTTTCTGAAACTTGTTACAGAACTCAATTAGTCTTTCTCCTCTTTCATTCCTAGTCCCAAGCCCATATTCTCCTGTAACCTTTTCTTCTACTCCTTCCCCTACAACTGCATTCCAGTCGCCCATGACTATTAGATTTTCGTTCCCCTTTACATACTGCATTACCCTTGCAATATCCTCATACACTTTCTCTATCTGTTCATCTTCAGCTTGCGACGTCGGCATGTATACCTGAACTATCGTTGTCGGTGTTGGTCTCTGTCGATTCTGATTAGAACAACCCGGTCACTGAACTGTTCACAGTAACACACCCTCTGCCCTACCTTCCTATTCATAACGAATCCTACACCTGTTATACCATTTTCTGCTGCTGTTGATATTACCCGATACTCATCTGACCAGAAATCCTTGTCTTCCTTCCACTTCACTTCACTGACCCCTACTATATCTAGATTGCCTTTGCATTTCCCTTTTCAGATTTTCTAGTTTCCCTACCACGTTCAAGCTTCTGACATTCCGCGCCCCGACTCGTAGAACGTTATCCTTTCGTTGATTATTCAATCTTTTTCTCATGGTAACCTCCCCTTTGGCAGTCCCCTCCCAGAGATCCGAATGGGGGACTATTCCGGAATCTTTTGCCAATTGAGAGATCATCATGACACTTCTTCAATTACAGGCCACATGTCCTGTGGATACACGTTACGTGTCTTAAATGCAGTGGTTTCCATTGCCTTCTGCATCCTCATGTCGTTGATCATTGCTAATTCTTCCGCCTTTAGGGGCAATTTCCAACCCCTAGGACAAGAGAGTGCCCTGAACCTCTATCCGCTCCTCCGCCCTCCTTGACAAGGCCGTTGGCAGAATGAGGCTGACTTCTTATGCCGGAAGTCTTCGGCCGCCAATGCTGATTAGTTATCAAAATATAGGCAGTGGCGGGGATCGAACCGGGGACCGAAGATGTTTTGATTATGAGTTAAAGACGCTACCCCTAGACCACCTATCTTCATAAAAACGAGAAAACAACTTTTGGCCGGACTCTGTCAAATGCCATTAACCCCATACACGGCGGAAACGTTTCTGGGCGCCTCCCATGCTGTCACGCCTTTATCGAACTCAGAGACAAGAGTATGTCGGAAATGTTACGATTTTTCCACTTGGAACTCTATTTTCTAGAGTCCACAGCTCCACTGACTATCTCGAAATGAAAAAATGCTAACTCAAATAACAACAGTGAACTATGAATAAAAAATGAAAATTGGTAAATAAACCCATAGAAACCAGAATACCGGCACGAAAACAAAAACGCTACGAATTTATACACCAACCTAATACATAGCTTATGTTGACCGAAACCACCCAAGAATAAATTCCTTTCTAAGCGCAACAGGTGGCTGTACTTCTTACCCCAAATTGTCTCACAGTTCCTGAAGCTACGGCGACACTGATATTTTGTTACAAATTATTGAACTATTCAATCCACAAGAAATATTTCCAGGTCTTTTATAATGGACAGTCGAGATAAGAATGATTTACTTCATGTTAATCACAGCTCACAACACGAAAGAAACAAAAACTGAAGCAGCCGACAGGCAACGACGATTTTGCTGAAACCCCGACCGAGGCACAGAGCGACGATAATAAAAACAAGAGACAGGATGTCCGTTAAAGTCTGCCTAGTCCATAGTGAACTTAAATGCTGAAGTTCAACTCGAAAGAAGTCGCTGTACTTCGTGTCCTCTGTCACGCGGAAGCTATGGCGAAGTGGCTGCAAGAAAAATGTGAAGAAATCGGGAAGAAAATGGTTGTCGGAAGGGCTGACTCAGCATATAGAAAACTCATAACAAGATTCCGTGAAATTAAAAGAAAGGTGCAACGGAACTTTCACTGTTAAATACAAAGCAAATCAGAGAGCGGATAAGTGGAAAGAGTATACTAGAGGCCTCTGCGAGGCGGAAGACTTGTCTGCTACATGACAGAAGAGAATACACCAGTCGATATAGAAAACATAGGGGATCCAGTATTAGAATCAGAATTTAAAAGAGCTTTGGAAGACTTAAGACCTAATAAGGCGGAACGGACAGACAAGGTTCCATCAGAATTTCAAAAGTCATAGGTGCAAATGGCAACAAAACGACTATTCACCTTGTTGTGTAGAATAAATGAGACTGGCGATATACCATATGACATTCGGGTAAACATCATCCACGCAATTCCAAAGATTGCAAGAGCCGACAAGTGTGAGAACTATCGCACAAACAGCTAAAAAGCTCATGCAGCCAAGCTGCTGTCAAGTTCCTGTATATTATACAGGTGTTGTTGTGGTCTTCAGTCCTGAGATTGGTTTGATGCAGCTCTCCATGCTACTCCATCCTGTGCAAGCCTCATCTCCCAGTACCTACTGCAGCCTACATCCTTCTAATCTGCGTAGTGTATTCATCTCTTGGTCTCCCTATACGATTTTTACCCTCCACGCTTCCCTCCACTACTAAATTGGTGATCCCTTGATGCCTCAGAACATGTCCTACCAACCGATCTCTTCTTCTAGTCAAGTTGTGCCACAAACTCCTCTTCTCCCCAATCCTATTCAGAACCTCCTCATAAGTTATGTGACCTACCCATCTAATCTTCAGCATTCTTCTGTAGCACCACATTTCGAAAGCTTCTATTCTCTTCTTGTCTAAACTATTTATCGTCCATGTTTCACTTTCATACATGGCTACACTCCATACAAATACTTTCAGAAACGACTTCCTGACACTTTAATCAATACTCGATGTTAACAAATTTCTCTTCTTCAGAAACGCTTTCCTTGCCATTGCCAGTGTACATTTTATATCCTTTCTACTTCGACCATCATCAGTTATTTTGCTCCCCAAATGACAAAACTCCTTTACTACTTTAGGTGTCTCATTTCCTAATCTAATTCCCGCAGCATCACGCGACTTAATTCGAATACACTCCATTATCCTCGTTTTGCTTTTGTTGATGTTCAGCTTATACCCTCCTTTAAAGACACTGTCCATTTCGTTCAACTGCTCTTCCAGGTCCTTTGCTGTCTCTGACAGAATTACACTGTCATCGGCGAACCTCAAAGTTTATATTTCTACTCCATTGAATAGCATCGGGGAGAGGCTACAACCCTGTCTCACTCCCTTCCCAACCACTGCATCCCTTCCATGTCCGGCGGCTCTTATAACTCCCAGACAAATTATAAATAGCCTTTAGCTCCCTGTATTTTACCCCAGCCACCATCAGAATTTGAAAGAGAGTATTCCAATCAACATTGTCAAAAGCTTTCTCTAAGTCTACAAATGCTAGAAACGTAGGTTTGCCTTTCCTTAATCTTTCTTCAAAGATAAGTCGTAAGGTTAGTATTGCCTCACGTGTTCCAACATTTCTACGGAATCCAAACTGATCTTCCCCGAGGTCCGCTTCTATCAGTTTTTCCATTTGTCTGTAAAGAATTCGTGTTAGCATTTTGCAGCTGTGACTTATTAAACTGATAGTTCGGTAATTTTCACGTCTGGCAACAGCTGCTTTCTTTGGATTGGATTTATTATATTCTTCTTGTAGTCTGAGGGAATTTCGCCTGTCTCATACATCTTTCTCACCAGAGGGTTGAGTTTTGTCGGGACTGGCTCTCCCAAGGCCCTCAGTAGTTCTAATGGAATGTTGTCTACTCCCGGGGCCTTGTTTCTACTTAGGTCTTTCAGTGCTCTGTCAAACTCTTCACGCAATATCATATCTCCCATTTCATCTTCATCTACCTCCTCTTCCATTTCCATAACATTATCCTCAAGACCATCGCCCCTGTATAGACCTTCTATACACTTCTTCCACCTTTCTGCTTTCCCTTCTTTGCTTAGAACTGGGCTTCCATCTGAGCTGTTGATATTCATACAAGTGGTTCTTTTCTCCAAAGGTCTCTTTAATTTTCCTGTAGGCAGTGTCTATCTTACCCCTCATGAGATAAGCCTCTACATCCTTATATTTGACCTCTAGCCATCCCTGCTTAGCCATTTTGCACTTCCTGTCGATTTCATTTTTGAGACGTTTGTATTCCTTTTTGCCTGCTCCACTTGCTGCATTTTTGTATATTCTCCTGTCATCAATTAAATTCAGTATCTCTTCTGCTACTCAAGGATTTCTACCAGCCCTCCTCTTTTTACCTACTTGATTCTCTGCTGCCTTCACTATTTCATTCCTCAAAGCTACCCATTCTTCTTCTACTGTATTTCTTTCCCCCATTGCTGTCAATTGTTCCCTTATGCTCTCGCTGAAACTCTGTACAACCTCTGGTTCTTTCAGTTTATCCAGGTCCCATCTCCTTAAATTTCTGCTGTTTTGGGGTTTCTTCAGTTTTAATCTACAGTTCATAACCAACAGATCGTCGTCAGTCCACATCTGCCCCTGGAAATGTCTTACAATTTAAATTCTGGTTCCTAAATCTGTCTTACCATTATATAATCCATCTGAAACCTTTTAGTATCTCCCGTGTTCTTTCTATGTATACGACAGGGTGATTATACAGGGTGATTCAAAAGACACTTACAAACTAGCACGACACATGGGGTATACAAAAAGGATCATTAATCACATAGGAACTTGGGGTTGCAAAGGCCATCAAGGCTACTAAACGGCGTTGCGATTATTTAATCACATGCTGGAAATGGATGTCCGCTACAGGAGATGTTAAAAATTTTGTCCAGATACATTGATACACGTCTGATATCGACGCCGCATTGAACGGCGCACCCTCTCAAAGTTAGCTGGTTTGTCTGAAAGATATCATGCTGCCGCAACAATCCTGCCAACTAGGACCTAGGGATATGTAACAGGCAATTCGTGCATGAAGCCCTTAAGATATTTCCACATGCGAAACATCGATTTGGGAACAGATCGGGTGATGGTGGTGACAATGCGACTGGCGCATCAATCCAGCAGAGGGGAAAGGTTGTCTACAGATGTGCCCTCCGCGGGCTCCTGAAATCGAATGCGGGGGCGAAGAAGCTTCCATACGTGATTCCATCGGAACCTCTCACAGGAATGCGAGACACGTGCGACCATCAAGTCTGTCCGCAAGAATGTACAGCCCTATTGAACAGACTCCGAGCCCACACGTAAATTCGCGTTGTATGCAGGTTGTGAAGATTCCTGACCCCCTAGAGCGAGAACGCGAACTCATCGCTGAAGAGGACAGTCGTTGTGAAGCATACGAATGCAGCGCATTCCTGCAGAAAGCACCGCGCAAATTCCGTGCGCTTGTTGTAGTCCCCCTATTGAAATTCGTGGGCGCGTTGAAAATGAGAAGGGCGCAGTGCTTCGTTGTGTACAGTGTGCTAGAGGTAGGGGGGGAGGGGGGGGCGGCTGTCAGTGGCTCGGGCTGCAACTCGTCTACTTGTTGACGGCATTTGATGCACCTTTTCGAGAACGCTATCTTCCGCCACAACTGTCTGTGTTATTCGCTGGCGACACATATGCGGCTTGTGCACGTGTACGAGCCGGATTTGCGCAACTGGCGATGCAGGGTTGCGAATTTTACGTGGCACAGCACCTGCCCCAACTCCTGAATGGCGACAATCTCCGTGTAATCGACCCGTATTTCTACAATAATGCCCTCTCGTGACCGTAGCGCCCTCTAGTGGCGTTTACGATCCTCAGTTCCCGTGTAATTACTGATTCTTGCTGTATGGTCGATGTGCCATATTAGCTTGTGAACGTCTTTTAGAATCACCCTGTATAGAAGAATGGAGAAGAAAATTGAGGATGTGTTAGAGGACGATCAGTTTGGCTTTAAGAATGATAAAGACTTCAGAGAGGTAACTTTGACGTTGCCGTTGATTGTGGAAGCAAGACTAAAGAAAAATCTAGACGCATCATAGAATTTGTCGACCTGGAAAAAGAGTTCGAGAACATAAAATAGTGCAAGATGTTCGAAATTCTGAGAAAAGTAGCGGTAAGCTACAGGGAAATACGGGTGATGTACAATATATACAGGAGTCAAGAGGAAATATAAAAGTGGAATACGAAGAACGAAGTGCTCGGACTGAAAAGGGAGTAACACAGGAATGTAGTCGTTCATCATACTATTCAGTCTATACATCGAAGAAGCAATGGTGGAAATGAAAGAAAGGTTCAAGAGTGGAATTAAAGGTGAAAGGATATAAATAAGATTCACTGATAATATTCCTATACTGAAGAAAACCAAATATTTCTCCTGCGTATGTATTCTTGACATTTTAACTGGTATGTATCTGGTCCTTGTTAATCATCTAGTTTGTCTATTGCTGGTATGTAATGAATAATTGGTAAGTAAAGTATAATCCTTGTTTCTTTAGTATACCGGCTATTCTGTGTGTCGATTTGTTTGTATGTTAGAGTGTACCATTTCTCTCTGTTAGTGATTTCATGTGTTTTTCTATGTGTACTATATTGTATGTGTAATGCGTGTGCTACTTTATGGTGTTTGTGTTCTCTGCTTGTTTTCATTTTTCTTTAGTTTTGATTTTGTGATGGACCCTTTGTACTATATGGATGTTACTTAGTAATTATTTTTTATAGCTTTCTTTGTTGAATGGAATATTACAATGTTTCAAAACGAATAAACGAGTTTTAAAGCTTCGTAGCATTCGTCATAATCAGCTTACAGTCATAAAAGAATACATCAGATAAGAAGCAAATGAAACAGTATTTCTCACAAATGTTCAATGTGGCCATCACTTGTCACACATCGAGTCGATATTCGAGTTCTTCCAAACCAGTGATCAGTATCTGGAGTGCAGTGCTGTATCTATTGACGTCTGGATCATCTGGTAGCGTATGTACATACTTATGATCCCTTATGAACCCCACAAAGGAAAAAAAAAAAAAAGATATCACATGACGCAAAATCGTGTGTGAACGTGGAGCTCATGCAAACAAGCACTGTCATCTGGTCCCTTGCGGCCAATCTACATTTAACCAATCGTGTACTGAGTTATGCCAGTGTGGCAGCGCACCATCTTGCTGCCAAATAAATTTCTGTGGTTCAGCTTCTTTCAGTTGAAGAAAGAGCCAAGGTTCTGGTGCATGAAGATAAGAAACACCAGTTACAATTGCTCCACCGAAAAAGAAAGACCCATAAACTTCCCGATCGCATGTGGTATATAAAACATTCAATTTAGGGAGTCTCGTTGCAACTGTATAGTCTTGTAGGGATTTGCTCATCGCAGGATGAGGACACCATGTGCGTTCAGGTTTCATTTAGATGAGATGTCGATTCATCAGTAAAGACGACACGATCCACAAAATCCTCGTCATCATGTAGCAACCGTCGTTTACAAAGTTGGCGCATAAACCGTAGTTTCGAGGGTTTAGAGCTCGTAACAGCTGCTAATGTTAAAGATGTAGTCGTAAGAGTGTCTTTGAAAGTCTCCATTTAACTGTCGATTCACGTCTATCTTTCCGAGCTGATCTGTTGGGGATAAGTAAGAAATACTCTCACGCGTCCCACGTGTTCTTCATTCACTCTTGTTCATTCCAAATTCTTCCCTGTGAGCACAGGTGTACAGACAAAAGTGTTTGAGCTGTTCTTTCATATGACGTTTCATTTATAATTGTAAGTTGAATGTAAGAAATTTCACAAAGCCTTACAGCTCGTATATTCATCTTGGAACACCCTTTATTCAGGGTATGTAACACGTGCCGTAGGGCAGCTAATTTTTGATTTTGTGCGATAGTGCAATGCCTGCGTTATTCCGAATTACGATGCAATGTTCCTTCGGACATGCTCTCACTGCGGCGACTACAGCCGTTGTGAAATACATAACATGTATTAGCAATTGCGAATGTGGACAACCATCAGCTGTATAATATAAATGAGCGTTTGGCTTCATTGGCCGGGAGGCCCCTTACGGGGCTGGTCCGGCCGCCTTGGTGCAGCTCTTATTACGTTCGACGCCACATTGGGCGACCTGCGCGCCAGGTGTGGATTAAATGAATATGAAGACAACACAACACCCAATCCCTGAGCGGAGAAAATCCCCGACCCAACCGGGAATCGAAGCCGGACCCCTGAGGACGGCAGTCCGTCACGCTGACTATTCAGCTATCGGAGCGGACAGCTGTACAATTGAATGAAGACAATGAAATTTGCGTCAAACCCGGGTTTCCCGCTTATCGCGAGCGGTCGCCTTACCGTTTGGCTACTAGAGCACAACTCACTTCCACACTCAGACTTCCGTACGTCGTCAACCATGTGTCTACAACCAGTATTCGTCCATATATAATGTATATTCTCGTACAGGGGAGACATTTTACTTGAAAGTCACTTTCCTGATATCGGCGGATAAATACGATATTGCAGTGCCCGTGTTATTCCGAATTACGATGCAATGTTACTTCGGACATGCATGCATGCCGATACCTGGGATGCGACTTTGAAGTAAAATATCTCCCCAGTACGGGAATAAACATAATGGGTGTAGGAGTACAGGTTGCAGATGAGTGGTTGACCACGTATGGAAGTTTGCGTCTGACAACGAGTAGCGCCCGGTTATCCAAGTGGTGGGGCGACCGCTTGTAATAGGCGGGAAATTAGGGTTCGAGCATCAGTCTGCCACTAATTTTCACTGTCGCCATTCCATTATACAGCTGATGGTTATCCATATTCGCAATTGCAAATACATTTCATGTATTTTTGATTTTTTCGATATCCCGCTTCGGTCATTGCCAAGGACGTCTGCAAGAAAAAGGGGGTCACATGGAACCAGCGGAAGGAATCACTCGCCGTTTCAGCACAGATACGACGAATAGTGAGAATTCGAGCTACAGCTCGCACAAGGAACGTCTTCCCTTCCAGTTAGGAGCGGCTGGGGTGAAAATGTGACACTTACGAAATAGAGAAGTGATGAGAATCAGCAAACATGAAGATTCCGTCAGAATTCATAAATATTATCAGAGCCTATGACAAAGTTTCCATCTGATGACGTTGTTATTCAGGCAAGACCTAGTGTGATCTTTGAATGGAAATTTTTTAATCGCCCTTTACATAAAAATGTATATATGTATTTTCCACATCTCCTACTAAACCACAGGACGGATTTCAACCATGCTTTGTACAAAAATAATCGCCGTAGGGGTAATAACGAGCTACCTGTAAGGGATGGTGGTGGCATTTGAGAACATGCGTGGTCCACGACGCGTGAATACCGAGATATTATTCATCCATTATTTGAGACTGAGACTACTTAGTGACTTGCAAAAAACTTTACCCTCTTATGAAACATTTTCTCGTTGACTAACCCCAGAAGGATGTAGGTTGCAGTAGGTACTGGGAGATGAAAAAGCTTGCACAGGATTGAGTGGCATGGAGAGCTGCAGCAAACCAGTCTCAGGACTGAAGACCACAACAACAACAACAACCCCACAAAAGGCGGAAAGGAGTTAATCGCTTACTATATTTTCGCATTTCATGTAATAACACTGCCGCATCAGGCAAGATGTTTTAATTTATTACTTATTTACTATTACCAATACTTGCGACATACTTTACAAACAATATTCACAAATTCTACTGAATTTACCTGCAAAACTGTATCATAGTATGACGTGTAGTTCAGGTGCAGTTCAGGAGATATGACGTTATAAACATTGGCCTACGTGACAACGAAACTACAGGAGGAAATTCGCTGTGATATAGGCGAGATAAGTGTACGAATATGTGTAAAATACGTTAACTGAGAGTGAATATTTGTGAAATGTACGTATGTGACCAAAGACGCCGATAAAAAACTTCTGCTAAGCCGCTGGTTCTATTTCAGCCACATATTACTTACTACCTGAAAAGACATATTATGGTGGTATGAATAAGCAGCCTCCTGTGGACTGAGGTTGATTACGTGGAGGGAGAACGGACGAAGGAAAAGATTGACAGACAGGGGGAGGGAGGGAGAGGGCGCACACAGATATGGGGGAGAAGGAAATGGACGTAAAAAGAGAGGCGGAAAAAGGAAGTAGACGTAAGAAAAGGGGTAAAATAGACAGAGAAAGGAAAGAGGAGGAGACCAGCAGTGGAAGGAAAAAGGAAGAGACAGAAAGAGAGAGAGGTGGTGATGGATCTCGACTCACAGAAGGGGGAGAAGGAAATCGACAGAGGGACAGGGAGAAGGAAATGGGAAGAGAAAGGAGAGGAATAGACAGAGAGATACTGGAAGAGGGGATGGACTGTGAGGAGGGGAGGAGGAGACAGTGAGATGGAAGGAGAGAGGGGAGGAGGGGATAATGTGGTGAGGGGGATGTGTGGGAGTAGGGAGAGAGAGAGAGAGTGGAGGAGGAAGTGGACTGAGAGGGGAGGAGCAGAATGATCAGAGGGGGGTGGAATAGTCAGAGAAGGAGGGGGGGGGGGGTAAGGAGGAGATGCAAATGGGTGAGGAGAGGGGGAGTAGCAGATGGGCAGAAAGAGGGCCTGGAGGAAATGAATATGGGGGGCAGGGGATGGTGGAGGAAGTAGACAGCAAGAGGTGTGAGAAGATGGATGGAGAGAAAGGGGCAAAGGAGATGGGGAGAGAAAGAGTGGGGTGTAGGACATGGACTAATAGAATTGGAAAAATTACGTGCTCAGGCAACGTCGGGTATTCATCTAGAAATAATTAGAAAGTGACATCAGTACCTGTAAAACCTTTTGAGAAGTTAAGAAATTTGGTGACAAGAATTGATGGCTTTGTGGAAGAAATATGAAATGAACCGTGAATAAAAGAGATTTTGAAAAGATGAAGCTTGTTCATATAAGAAAATCACACAGAATTAAGATAATCAGTATCTGATTCGACGAGCACGGTACTATGTGACATCGAATCATGCAAAGTCATAAACGAAGAGGAAAAATATGGGGCTATTTTTGAAAAGCTGTTGCAGAAAAAATACTGAAAATGAAACGGGCTGATGAAATGACAAATGAGAGAGTTCAAAGAGTACGTTACTATCTCGACCTCGTGCTTTAGAGAGGGAAACAAAATATATACTTGCAAGATATCAGTATTAGCAACCGATCTTGCATGAAAATTTGGGTGGTAGTTCTGGTAGTATAATCCGATGAACGAAGACCAAAAACAGTCGATTAGGGGGAAAAACAGTGAAGTAGAAAAATTTTGCAGTGCTAGTAGGGAATGTCCTGAGTAACATACTGAAGAACCTGACCACTTGGATGTGAGTGTCGGGGAGATAAAAACTCACTTTTTTTCTCGAACACATCGAAAATCACGTGTTTAGCAAAAATTTTTTCCGATGTGACATTGAACTATCTTAAATTTTCTGCAAAAAGACCCTATTCGTGTTTTCTCTAGGGCCAATACTTTCCGCATTCAGGAGATGGAAAAATCGAGGCTTATTAAAATACAGTACTAAAGGCATAAAATTAATATTTCTCTTTACATGAAGTGGATTAAAAACAAATGTTAAATGTTTGTACCCACATATAAACGCAGGAGAGCCGTGTTAAGGAATAAATTGTACACTGGGATGTAGCAGGTGGAGGGGAGATGCGACGGAAGGCAGTTCGCTGGATTGTGTTCGTGCATTCCTTCCGTCATACGTCCGGAAACTGAAGATTGGGCAGGTGGTAGTTCTTCAGTCTTATCTACCGAACTGCGTCGCAAAAACAGCTACAGCGCATTTCACAAAGTTCTACAGGTCTTCAATGGGGCGAATTATGAATCAGTGGCGATGCAGTGGGCAGAAATTCCTGGGGAGCGTTTATTTTGCAGAATAAGCGTCAAAAATACATGAAATGCAGATATCAGTTACTGAAAACGCTAACGCAGGTAATGCGTGTGGACGGAATCTATGTAAATCTCTGTACACTATACCACACTGCTGGAGGAGGCACTGATTCTTAGTCACCCTGTAGGGAAAATGTAGCTTTTTTCCAAAA